>NC_079191.1:218502153-219977153 GCF_029499605.1 Hyla sarda
GGAAACTAGACCCCTTGAGGAACATAAGGAATAAAGTGAGCCTTAATACTCCACAGGTGTTTCACGACTTTTGCATATGTAAAAAAAAAAATAATAAAATTTCACTAAAATGTGGGTTTCCCCCCCAAATTTCACATTTTTGCAAGGGTTAATAGCAGAAAAGACCTCCCAAAATTTGTAACCCCACCTCTTCTGAGTGTGGAGGTACCCCATAAGTGGACCAGAAGTGCACTGCGGGCGAACTACAATGCTCAGAAGAGAAGGAGTCATATTTGGCTTTTTGAGAGCAAATTTTGCTCGGGCGGGCATGTCGCATTTAGGAAGCCCCTATGGTGCCAGGACAGCAAAAAAAAAAACCCACATGGCATACCATTTTGGAAACTAGACCCCTCACAGAATGTAATGAGGGGTACAGTGAGCATTTACCCCCCACTGGTGTCTGACAGATCTTTGGAACAGTGGGCTGTGCAAAATTTTTCATTTTCACAGACCACTGTTCCAAAGATCCGTCAGACACCTGTGGGGTGTAAATTGCGTTTGTCAGAACCGCTGTAACAATCAGCCACCCCTGTGCAAATCACCTCAAATGTACATGGCGCACTCTCCCTTCTGGGCCTTGTTGTGCGCCCCCAGAGCACTTTGCGCTCACATATGGGGTATCTCCGTAGTCAGGAGAAATTGCGTTACAAATTTTGGGGGGCGTTTTTCCCTTTTACCTCTTGTGAAAATGAAAAGTATAGGGCAACACCAGCATGTTAGTGTAAAAATGTTTATTTTTTTACACTAACATGCTGGTGTAGACCCCAATTGTTCCTTTTCATAAGGGGTAAAAGGAGAAAGAGACCCCCAAAATTTGTTAGGCAATTTCTCCCGAGTACGGCGATACCCCATATGTGACCCTATTCTGTTGCCTTGAAATACGACAGGGCTCCAAAGTGAGAGCACCATGCGCATTTGAGGCCTGAATTAGGGAATTGCATAGGGGTGGACATAGGGGTATTCTATGCCAGTGATTCCCAAACAGGGTGCCTCCAGCTGTTGCTGTCCAGAAATGCTGGAAGTTTTTGTTTTGCAACAGCTGGAGGCTCTATCTTAGAAACACTGCCGTACAATACGTTTTTCATTTTTATTGGGGAGGGGGGGGGGGGCAGTGTACGTCTGTATATGTAGTGTTTTACTCTTTATTTTATTTTAGCGTAGTGTAGTGTTTTTAGGTTACATTTACTCTGGAGGCAGATTACACTGAGTCTCCCAATAGGAGTTTGAGCTGCGGCGGAAAATTTGCCGCAGCTCAAATTTGTAGCGGGGAACTCACTGTAATCTGCCGCCAGTGTGAATGTAGCCTGTATATTCACATGGGAGGGGGGTCAAAACTACAACTCCCAGCATGCACTGACAGACCATGTATGCAGGGAGTTGTAGTTTTGCAACAGCTGGAGGCACACTGGCTGGAAAACCTTGAGTTAGGTTCTATGACCTAACTCAGTATTTTCCAACCAGTGTGCCTCCAGCTGTTGCAAAACTACAACTCCCACCATGTACTGATTGTGGAAGGGCATGCTGGGAGATGTAGTTATGCAATGGCTGGAGGCACGCAAGTACAACTCCCAGCATGCCAAGACAGCCTTATGCTGTTCCTGAATTCTGGGAGTTGTAGTATTGCAAGATTTAGAGGGGTTCAGGTTGTAAATCACTGTCCAGTGGTCTCAAAACTGTGGCCTGGGCATGCTGAGAGTTGTAGTTTTGCAACATCTGGAGGGCTACAGTTTGAGACCACTTAGTGATCTACAACCTGAACCCCTTTAAATATTGCAAAACTACAAGTCCCAGCATGCCCACACAGCAAACAGCTGTCTGGGCATGCTGAGAGTTGTAGTTTTGCAACATCTGGAGGGCCACGGTTTAGAGACCACTGTAAACAGTGGCCCTCCGGATGTTGCTAGGCAACAACTCACCTAGCAGGACCCGGAAGTAGTGCTGCCGCCGCCGCACGTGTGGGAGGATCGTGCTCGGGGATCCAGGTTAGGAACCTTTGGCGCCGACCTTCCCTGGACGGTTCTCCCGTTTTGCCCGGACACCGATAGGTGGGCAAAGCGGGGGAGCCGAATTTTAACCCCCCCTCCCCCAGTCTGCTATCGGTCGGTCGCTCGGCCGACCAATAGCAGGGATAGGAGAGGTGGCACCCCTGCCACCAAACTCCTATCCCTTCAGGGGGATCGAGGGTGTCTGACACCCCCAATCCCTCTTATTTTCCGGGTCACCAGTGACCCGTATGACCCGGAATTGTGCAGATCGCAGGTCTGAATTGACCTGCGATTTGCGCGCATCGCGGTCATGGGGGGGGTCTCGGGACCCCCCTCGGCGATGTGCCGGGATGCCTGCTGTTAGATAAAAGCAGTCATCCCGGCCCGATCACCGCTACCGGTGACGCGGCGCTCCCGGAACCCCGCGACGTACATGTACGTCACCGCGAGCCAAGTGACAATTTGCGGCGCCGTACAGGTACGTCGCTCGTCATGAAGGGGTTAAGGACTCAGGGCGTATGGGTATACCCTGCGTTCTTCCGGCCCCTGCCGCTTGCAGGGCAGGGACCGGGATGCCTGCTGATATCGTTCAGCAGGCATCCCGGCATATCGCCCAGGGGGGTCCTGAGGTCCCCACCCCATATCGGCGATCTTTGGTAGTCTGTGCATGCTGGGGATGTAGTTATGGAACAGCTGGAGGCACATTTTTTCTATGAAAAAGTGCATCCAACCGTTGCAGAACTACAACTCCCAACATGCACAGACTACCAAAGGGTATGTTAGGAGTTGTAGCAGTGTGCCTCCAGCTGTTGCAAAACAAAAACTCTCATCATGCCCTTTGGCTGTCAATGCATGCTGATTGTTGCAGTTTTGCAACAGCTGGAGACACATTGGTTGGGAAACAGGGTTTGTTACCTAACTCAGTGTTTTGCAATCAGTGTGCCTCCAGCTGTTGCAAAAATACAACTTCCAGCATGCACTGAGAGACTGTACATGCTGGGAGTTCTAGTTTTGCAACAGCTGGAGGTGCACTGGTTGCAAAACACTGAGTTACGTAGCAAACTGTGGTTCGCAACCAATGTGCCGCCAGCTGTTGCATAACTACAACTCCCAGCATGTATGGTCTGTCAGTTTCAAACAAGAAGAAGAGATGATCCAGCGTGGGTCAGTAGAAATCCAGACTTGCGAGCTGGACTTTCGCGAACTACACATGGTCTGTCAGTGCATGCTGGGAGCTGGAGTTTTGCAATAGCTGCAAGTTTGTATTCCCCCACCCCCATGTGAATGTACAGGGTACATTCACACGGGGAGGTTTACAACGAGTTCTGCTGCAAGTTTGAAATGCAGAAAATTTTCCACCAAAGCTCAAACTCCCAGCGAGAAGCTCACTGCAAACCTCTGCCCGTGGGAATGTGCCCTAAAAACACTACACTACACAAAATAAAAAGTAATACACTACATACCCCTACAGAGTCACCCAACCCCTCCCCCCAATAAAAAAATAAAATAAAATAAAAAGTCTTTTACAGCACTGTTTCCAAAACGGAGCCTGCTCCAGCTGTTGAAGAACAACAACTCACAATATTGCCGGACAGCCATTGACTGTCAGGGCATGCTGGGAGTTTTGCAACAGCTGGAGAAACTCCGTTTGGGAAACACTGCCGTAGGGTGTTTCCCCAATATAGGCCTCAAATGCGCATTGTGCTCTCTCGCTTCAGAGCCCTGTCATATTTCAAGGAAACAGTTTAGGCCACATATGGGGTATCTCCGTACTCGGGAGAAATTGCGTTACAAATTTTGGGGGGCTTTTTCTCCTTTTTTACACCAGCATGTTAGTGTAAAAAAAATTTACACCAACATGCTGGTGTTGCCCCATACTTTTAATTTTCACAAGCAGTAAAAGGAAAAAAAGACCCCCAACATTTTTAACACAATTTCTCCTGAAAAAAGAAATACCCCATATGTGGGCGTAAAGTGCTCTATGGGCACACAACAAGGCTCAGGAGTGAGAGCGCACTATGTACATTTGAGGTCTAAATTGGTCATTTGCACAGGGGTGGCTGATTTTACAGCGGTTCTGACATGTAAAACAATAAAAACCCACATGTGACCCCATTTTGGAAACTACACCCCTAAATTATTGTAATAAGGGGTACAGTGAGCATTTACGCCCCACAGGTGTCTGACAGATTTTTGGAACAGTGGTCCGTGAAATAAAAAATGTTATTTTTCATTTGCACAGCCCACTGTTCAAAAGATCTCTCAAACGCCAATGGGGTGTAAATGTTCACTGCACCCCTTATTAAATTCTGTGTGGGGTGTAGTTTCCAAAATGGGGTCACATGTGGGGGGGGGGGGGGGGGGCACTGTTCTGGCACCACAAAGGGCTTTGTAAACACACATGGCCTCACTTCTAGTCCAACCAAATTCTCTCACAAAAAGCCCAATGGCGCTCCTCCTTTTCTGAGCATTGTAGTTTGCCCGCAGAGCACTTTACATCCACATATGCGGTATTTTCCATACTCAAAAGAAATGGGGTTACAAATTTCCCTAGTGAAAATGAAAAATTTGGGGTAAAACCAGCATTTTAGTGAAGAAACAAAATCTAATTTTTCTTTTTTACGCCCCCATTTGGCAGAAATTTGTCAAGCACCAGTAGGGTGTTAAGCCTCACTGTACGCCTTTTTTTGCTGTTCTTGCACGATAGGGGATTCCCAAATGCAACATGCCCCCCAAAAACTATTTCAGCAAAATTTGCTTTCCAAAAGTCAAATGTGACTTCTGTTCTGAGCATTGTAGTGCGCCAGCAGAGCACTTGACGTCCACACATGGGGTATTTCCATACTCATAAGAGATGGGGTTACACATTTTGGGGGGGCATTTTCTCCTATAACCACTTGTAAAAATGTAAAATTTGGGGGGAACCAGCATTTTTGTGAAAAAAACTTAATTCATTTACACGTCTGACTTTAACGAAAAGCTGTCAAACAACTGTGGGGTGTTTAAAGGGTTATCTACAATAAGGTGATTTTAGTACGTACCTGGCAGACAGTAATGGGCATGTTTAGGAAGTATCTGCGCTTGTCTTGGGGTTAAATGGCTAAGTTGTAAGATTACCATAATACTGTGGCTAGCTTTTTGTGAACTTTTATTTGATGTGATTTTTTTGTTTTTGTTTTTTTAACTACAAATCCCACAATTCCATTTTCCTCCCTCCCACACATCAGCCATCCCACCCATTGAAACATAAATGAGCTGCATCCATTCAAAAGACCTGTGGTTTTCAATCAGGGTGCCTATAGCTGTTGCATTAGTTGCAGATTGATCCCTCCACCCATTGAAGCAGACAGGCTACCTGTCATCAGCTTACTAGTGAGGTCAGGTCTCGGCCGCACTGCAACCTGGGAAAAATCTGACACAACAGTCATTTTGTATGCTGTTAAAAATAGTGGGGTGAAAATCACAGAAGAATTGTGAGAAAACAGTCACAAACAGGTACAGACACTATACAGGGTGGGCCATTTATATGGATAAACCTTAATAAAATGGGAATGGTTGGTGATATTAACTTCCTGTTTGTGGCACATTAGTATATGTGAGGGGGGAACTTTTCAAGATGGGTGGTGACCATGGCGGCCATTTTGAAGTCGGCCATTTTGAATCCAACTTTTGTTTATTCAATAGGAAGAGGGTCATGGGACACATCAAACTTATTGGGAATTTCACAAGAAAAACAATGATGTGCTTGGTTTTAACGTAACTTTATTCTTTCATGAGTTATTTACAAGTTTTTGACCGCTTATAAAATGTGTTCAATGTGCTGCCCATTGTGTTGGATTGTCAATGCAACCCTCCTCTCCCACTCTTCCCACACTGATAGCAACACCGCAGGAGAAATGCTAGCACAGGCTTCCAGTATCCGTAGTTTCAGGTGCTGCACATCTCATATCTTCACAGCATAGACCATTGCCTTCAGATGACCCCAAAGATAAAAGTCTAAGGGGGTCAGATGGGGAGACCTTGGGGGCCATTAAACTGGCCAACGACGACCAATACACTTTCCAGGTAACTGTTCATCTAGGAATGCTCGGACCGGACCCCATATACCACACCATACCATCAATTTTGTGTTCCAACAGTCTTGGAGGGATCTATCCAATGTGGGTTAGTGTCTGACCAATAGCGGTGGTTTTGTTTGTTAACTTCACCATTCACATAAAAGTTTGCCTCATCACTGAACAAAATCTTCTGCGTAAACTGAGGGTCCTGTTCCAATTTTTGTGTGTAGCAAAGGAAAAGAATGTTATCCGCACTCACCGCCGGGATCGGTAATAGCTGCTCCTAAATGAACATCATAGCCGGACTGGGACTGCAGAGACGTTCAGTGCGCTCAGAGGCACTGAACGTCTCTGCAGTCCTGGTCCGGCTACAATGTCCATTTAGGAGCAGCTATTACTGATCCCGGCGGTGAGTGCGGATAAGATTCTTTTCCTTTGCTACACACATTGAGTTAAGTTGCTCTATGTATTTGTTCCAGCACCTCTACCCGGCTTATTTGTTGGTCTCGCTTTTTTGCTATACTGCCTCGCTGACATTGTTATCTTCTGAGAAGTTTGATGCATTTGTTGCCTTCCTCACTCCTCTATCCAAACTTCTTCTGTTCCAATTTTTGTTTTGCCCATTCTGCAGCACCTGAAACTATGGATACTGGAAGCCTGTGCTAGCATTTCTCCTGCGGTGTTGCTATCAGTGTGAAGAGTGGGAGAAGAGGGTTGCATTGACAATCCAATACAATGGGCAGCACATTGAACACATTTTATAAGCGGTCAAAAACTTGTAAATAACTCATGAAAGAATAAAGTTACGTTAAAACCAAGCACATCATTGTTTTTCTTGTGAAATTCCCAATAAGTTTGATGTGTCCCATGACCCTCTTCCTATTGAAAACAAAAAGTTGGATTCAAAATGGCCGACTTCAAAATGGCCGCCATGGTCACCACCCATCTTGAAAAGTTTCCCCCCTCACATATACTAATGTGCCACAAACAGGAAGTTAATATCACCAACCATTCCCATTTTATTAAGGTGTATCCATATAAATGGCCCACCCTGTATTATGAACTCCCTGTATCATAGTCAAATAAAAAAAAAAATCCTGGAATACCCCTTTAAGGCTCAGCGGACCCCTTGTTATGTTCCTTGGGGGGTGTGGTTTCCAAACTAGTATGCCATGTGGGTTTTTTTTTTTTTGCTGTTCTAGCACCATAGGGTCTTCCTAAATGTGACATACCCCCCAAAAAACATTTCAGAAAAACTCACTCTCCAAAATCCCATTGTCGCTCCTTCCCTTCTGAGCCTTGTAGTGCACCCACAGAGCACTTGACATCCACATATGAGGTATATCTTGAGAGAAATTGGGTCATAAATTTTGTGGGGCTTTTTCTCCTTTTACCCCTTGTAAAATTTAAAAAAACTGGGTCTACAAGAACATGCGAGTGTAAAAAATGAAGATTTGTTATTTTCTCCTTTACCTTGCTGCTATTCCTGTGAAACACCTAAAGGGGTTAACACTTTCTGAATGTCATTTTGAATACTTTGGGGGGTGCAGTTTTCATAATTGGGTCATTTATGGGGAATATCTGTTAAGAAGACCCCTCAAATCCCCTTCAAAACTGAACTGGTCCCTGAAAAATTCTGATTTTGAAAATTTTGTGGAAAATTGCTGCTGAACTTTGAAGCCCTCTGATGTCTTCCAAAAAGTAAAAAACATGTCAACTTCATGATGCAAATATAAAGTAGACATATTGTATTTGAGAATAAACATAATTTATTTGCAATATCCATTTTCCTTACAAGCAGAGAGTTTCAAAGTTAGAGAAATGCAAAATTTTCAAAATTTTCATGAAATTTTGTGATTTTTCGCTAAGAAAGAATGCAAGTAACGATAAAAATTTACCACTGTGTTAAAGAAGAATATTTCACGAAAAAAACTCTCGGAATCAGAATAATCGTTAAAAGCATCCGAGAGTTTTTAATGCATAAAGTGACAGTGGTCCGAAATTGCAAAAAAGGGCTTAGTCCTTAAGGTGAAAAAAGGCTCAGTCTTTGGTCCAAAGTATGTGTATAAGATGGGGAAAGTGTGCTCTTGAGCTTTTTTTAAGCACAAAAAAAACATAGAAAACTTTTTTTTTTTAAACAAAGTATATTAAAAATATTTTTTTATTTACCATAAGGAGTGCAATAGTAAAAGTGAGTTTTAATGAGCGTTACCCTTTAAAGGAATACTTTGGGATATTAAAATTCTCTTTCATACTGCTGGCAGTAAAAAAAATAAAAATAAAGAGGTACGTAACTTTTGTTGCTCCCCTGGTGCCTCCGGTAAACCGCTCCGGCCTCCGCCGTGATCCTCTTCTTGGTTGCTGTTGAGTCATACTGCACTCAACCAATCACCACCCACAGCGAAGTCCCGCCTTGGCCGGCGATAGGCTGAGCGGCAGTGTGATGTTTTCGGCCCTGGCAGCAGGTGCCGGGGAAAAAAACGTCACACTGCCACTCAGCCTATCGACAGCGGAGGCGGGACTTTGACAGTGCAGGATGACTCACCAACCACATGTATTGACTCACTGCCCACCGGCAACCAGGAAGATGATCGAGGCGAAAGCCGGAGTGGGTTACCGGAGGCACCGGGAGAGCGGAGGAAGGTATGTACCTCCATTTTTTTTTTTTTTTTTTTTACTGCCAGCAGTATGAAAGAATTTTAACATCCCAGAGTACTCCTTTAACAGCAACTGTAAGATCCAAAAATGTATCAATTTCAGTCTCTGAATATTGTTACAGAAGGTTTTGTATGTATTTTTGTATGTCTCTTGTATTATATTTGGATATTTTGTTAAAGTAAAATAAAAAAAATAAAAAGTTGTAACAGATGGTAAGTGTCATTTAGGCAAATGTTTTAAAGGGTTATGTCTGTCCCTTATGGTTTAGTTTTTTTTTTTTTGTTTTGTTTTATTTACTGTATCCAGGCTGTGTGTACAATGTATGGTCCATTGTACACATAGCCTAACACAATCTAAAGAAGGGCACAAAAAAAAAATATAAAAAATAAATAAAATAAAAAACATTGAATTCCTAACCTTCTAGTAGCAAATAGCTGAAAACCTGGAGACACTTTGATGCAGTCTCCTCTTCCAGGAATAAGCAGCTGACCATTTTCCAAAACAGATATTAACACGGAGATCTACAGAAGAGAAATTGAAAAAATGTACTATAAGTTTGTTGTTAAGTAATATTTTATGCATATTGTAGTGGGGGACAAAGTTGGCACAATAATAAGCCTGAGTGCGTAGTCAATTCTCTACAGCACAAGTTCATCTCGGGGGTTGGGGGCCAGAGTGCGTTGTGAATACGCAGCATACCCTGCATTCCCAAGGTTAGAGCTTGGTCTTGTAAAGGAGATTGCTGGGGGAGATTGTTGTAGCCCCAGGCATAAGTGAACCAAGCACAGGTGAGGAGCTGTGCCTGGTAAACCATGAAGTTGATACGGCACTGAAAAGAACCACAGCCCCTTCAATCAGCTGATCAGTGTCATCAATATCGGGGTCTTCATAACCCACTATTACAGAGCATACACAAGACAAGCTATTTTGTGGGAGGCCATTCAATATCTACATTTTTAGCAACTACTACTAGTATGTGAAGGATGTTTCCTTACCACATCAAGCGGTGCATAATCAATATCCTCTAACAAAACCCAGTGGCCATTGGTAACAGCTTGTGTTAAAGTTCCTGGCTGCCACACAAACTCTCCTGGTATATCTGTGCAGCGATACATCCCCAGCAACATCTAAAATAAAATGAATTAAAAGATAAATAAAAAGGCAATTACAGACAAACTTGCATATATAAAATACATATTATATAACATAAAAGTGAAGCATTACATCAAAATGTAATGCAGAAGGGTGCCAGCTGTACTCCAGGTACACACGACATGGGCTCAGCAAGAAAGCTGCTTATCATCTTTAGTGCTAGTATATTTCTTTCAAATTCTAAAGTTAAATTGTACTTTTATTATTATTATGTGTAGAATAATTTACCAGTAGTATTGCCTAATTTAAAATGGTGCATTCTCCCTCCCCGCTAAGCGTGCACATCATTACTATGTGGTCGCAATGCATAGTGTACTCCGCATGTAACTTCCATCCTTACAGGCGGATACCGCAAGTGCTTAACACACCGGTACTCACAGAGTTGTTTACATCTACCTGGTGGTCTTTTATGTTTGAAGTGTCGCCACCCTGCCCCACTCATATGGGTTATTGATTTTTAACTAAACCTAATCATAATTTAGTCATTTTATGTAACAATATATTTATTCATATGTATACACAATGGGGGACATTTATCAAGGTATTTAGGAGCTTTATTTGCTCACTCTGGGTTCACAAAAAGTCGCACGTGTGCCTAAGCACTTTTTGTGCAACTTTTGTGGGTAAGCAAAAAGTTACCAACAGCCTTACCTACGCAAATTTCAATTTTCACCTTGCAGTGGTCACGAATTTATGATGTGAGAAAGTCACAAAAAAAGGTCTCACAAAAGTCTCAGCTGCGACTGTTTTGCTTATGTGCTCCAAATTTATCAACCCCCTGTGATAAAGGGAACACTTAAACACCACAATGTCACTCCAAGTCAATCACACTTATGTGAAATCCCACTGTCCACTCAGGAAACACTGATTGACAATCAATTTCACATGCTGCTGTGCAAATGGAACAGACAACAGCTGGAAATTATAGGCAATTATCAAGACACCCCAATAAAGGAGTGGTTATGCAGGTGGTGACCACAGACCACTTCTCAGTTCCTATGCTTCCTGGCTGATGTTTTGGTCACTTTTGAATGCTGGCGGTGCTTTCACTCTAGTGGTAGCATGAGAGAGTCTACAACCCACACAAGTGGCTCAGGTACTACAGCTCATCCAGGATGGCACATCAATGCGAGCTGTGGCAAGAAGGTTTGCTGTGTCTGTCCAGAGCATGGAGGCGCTACCAAGACGGGCCACTACATCAGGAGACGTGGAGGAGGCTGTAGGAGGGCAACAACCCAGCAGCAGGACCGCTACCTTCGCCTTTGTGCAAGGAGGAGAACTGCCAGAGCCCTGCAAAATGACCTCCAGCAGGCCATAAATGTGCATGTGTCCACTCAAACAGTCAGAAACAGACTCCATGGAGGTTGGTATGAGGGCCCGATGTCCACAGGTGGGGGTTGTGCCTACAGCCCAACAGTGCAGGACGTTTGGCATTTGCCAGAGAACACAAAGATTGTCAAATTCACCACTGGCGCCCTGTGCTATTCACAGATGAAAGCAGGTTCACACTGAGCACATGTGACAGATGTGACAAGAGTCTGGAGATACAGTGGAGAATGTTCTGCTACCTGCAACATCCTCCAGCATGACCGGTTTGGTGGTGGGTCAGTAATGGTGTGGGGTGGCATTTCTTTGGGGGCCGCACAGCCCTCCATGTGCTTGCCGGAGGTAGCCTGACTGCCATTAGGTACCTAGATGAGATCCTCAGACCCCTTGTGAGACCACATGACTGTGCGGTTGGCCCTGAGTTCCTCCTAATTCAAGACAATGCTAAACCTCATGTGGCTGGAGTGTGTCAGGAGTTCCTGCAAGAGTAAGACATTGATGCTATGGACTTGCCTGCCCGTTCCCCAGACCTGAATGCAATTGAGCACATCTGGGACATCATGTCTCTCTCCATCTACCAACACCACGTTGCACCACAGACTGTCCAGGAGTTGGCGGATGCTGTAGTCAAGGTCTGGGAGTACATCCCTCAGAAGACCTTATCAGGAGCATGCCCATGCATTGTAGGGAGGTCATATGGGCATGTGGAGGCCACACACACTACTGAGCAGTGCTGTGGAGTCGGAGGAAATTTTGGGCACCTGGAGTCTGAGTTGGTAAACAATGCACCGTCTGACTCCTACTAAATAGTTACTGCAATGCCACCGACCCAAGTCCGTGTCAAAAGATTATTTTCAGCCCTAAAAATAATAAAGTCGGACTTAAGAGCCTCTATGAAAGAGGATCTGGCAGAGGTAATTCTCTTCCTTAGAACTCTACATTGAATTGATTTGCATTTGCTATGCCTATAACTACATTTCAAGATTAATGTAAACCATTTCTAGGTTTTACAGATTTCGTTTTTGGTTCATATAGATAAGCTTTGTTTTGTTCTAAAACAACCAAGTCTCTGACAACGCACCATTGCTCTCAGACACAGCCGCCACTACCTTAGCGACGCTTCCTTAGAGATAACTACTTCCGCCCACTGTCAGGATGCACCACGGAGGTCCCTAGCCACCAATAATCTGTCCATCACTTTCGTACTACACTGGCATGCACCACCTGGATTGTATTCTCATCTTAATTCTGCTTGTCTTTATTCATGCTAATGTCGATTATTTGTTTTTTCTGCAAGTGATGCTTCATTCACTGCATTGTAGTTTGGCCCTCCCCTTTTATATTGGCGCCAAATGTAACTTTATTTAAACCCTGTATGTACTGTATAGCACTATCACTGATCTGAAGAAGGGGGTGTTGTCCCCCGAAACGTGTTATCCTGTTTACTTTGCTTTATTCTCAATAAAGCAGTCCAGCTTTGTTCCACATCACTTCTCTGGTCCGATCCTTCTTTTCCACAATGGAAACCACAGTATTTTTTGGCATAATTCAATGGTACAAAAAATTAAGTTGCATCAAAAAGTGCGCTAAGAGCCTCCATTTTTTGACCAAGAGTTCTGTTGCAACTTTCTTTTTTGTACATTTTGTATTTTCCACAGCAGCGAGCATCTGTGTATTAGGTTGTTATGCTGGCTATTTTTCCTTTTGTTTTTACTTTAAGTTGGGGTGTGTGGCACCCTCTTTAGCCATGCACCCCACCCCTCAGACTGGAGGTGGTTTAGTCAATGGCTGATCCAACATGTCACACAGTCAGAGGCTATATGCACAGCAGATGTGAGTTATGTTAGGGTCCCATCTGATATGAGGCCACCTCCGTGTGGTGGATGAGGGGGGGGGGGGGGGGGGGGGGGGGAACACATTTTGATCAAAAAGTGCGCTAAGAGCCTCCATTTTTTGACCAAGAGTGCTGTTGCAACTTTTTTTTTTGTACATTTTGTATTTGCCGCAGCAGCGGGCACCTGTGTATTAGGTTGTTGTGCTGGCTATTTTTCCTTTTGTTTTTCCTTTATAATTCCATGATACTTTCTCCAGGTTTGGCTCCAGCATTGTTACCTCGCTTGGTGGGTTGAAACAAGTTTTCCACTCGCTCCAGGTGAGCACCCATTACCTACGGGCAACCTGTGCCCACCTGCCTCTACATCATTCCTTCTTTATTTGCGGTAACACACTAGGCGCCCCCTGCCGGTTTTTACTGTTCTCTTCAAATACATATTCTACAGACATGATGGGAGTTTTAGATTTACAATAGCTGGAGAGCCACTTGAACCAAGGCATTTGGACCTCCACCAAAAAAATGGGCTGCTTATTCTAGAATGCCCGGGCCTATTTTTGATACCAGTCCAGCCCTGCCTGTAAGTCACTTATATCATTGTATAGTCTCTTGACTGTGTCCCATCAGTGCTGTGGTCACTGATATCTTTGTGGCATGTATGTTGCCCTTCTTTCCTTCAAGAAATGTATAAAATACATTTGCATATTAATACAGAGGAGTCGGAAGTACAAAAAACTGAGGAGTCGGAGTAGGAACATTTATCTACCGACTCCACAGCCCTGCTACTGAGTCTTTGTTTGACTTGTTTCCTCCTTCCCTTTTAAAAATCATAAGCCTTTCAATTTTCCACCTAAAAATCCATATTATGGTTTATTTTTTGCTTCACCAATTCTACTTTGCAGTGACATTAGTCATTTTACCCAAAAATTCACGGCGAAACGGGAAAAAAATCATTGTGCGACAAAATCAAAGAAAAAACGCCATTTTGTAACTTTTGGGGGCTTCCGTTTCTACGCAGTGCATATTTCGGTAAAAATGAGACATTCTGTAGGTCCATACGGTTAATATACCACCCTACTTATATAGGTTTAATTTTACTTCCGGAAAAAATCATAACTACATGCAGGAAAATTTATATGTTTAAAAATGTCATCTTCTGACCCCTATAACTTTTTTATGGGGCAGTTTGAGGGCTAATTTTTTGTGCCGTGATCTTTATTTATCGGTACAATTTTTGTTTTAATCTGAGTTTTGGATCACTTTTTATTCATTTTTTTAATGGTATAAAAAGTGACCAAAAATATGCTTTTTGGACTTTGGAATTATTTAACGTGTACGCCATTGACTGTGCGGTTTAATTAACGATATATTTTTCTAGTAAGGACATTTACACACGCGGTGATACCACATATGTTTGTAACTAAAAATAAAAACACTTTTTTTATAGGAAAAGGGGGGTGATTCAAACTTTTATTAGGGAAGGGGTTAAATGACCTTTAACACTTTTTTTAAACTTTTTTCTTTGAAGTGTTATAGCTCCCATAGGGACCTATAACACTGCACACACTGATCTTTTACACAGATCACTGGCGTGTATTAACACGCCTGTGATCAGTGTCATCGGCACTTGACTGCTCCTGCCTCAATCTCAGGCACGGAGCAGTCATTCGCCGATCGGACACCGAGGAGGCAGGTAAGGGCCCTCCAGGTGTCCTGTAAGCTGTTTGGGATGCCGCAATTTCACTGCAGCGGTCCCGAAAAGCCTGATTGAGTATCCGGGATACTTTGACTTTCGCTTCAGACACGGCGGTCAGTTTTGATCGCCGCGTCTGAAGGGTTAATACAGGGCATTACCGCGATCGGTGATGTCTTGTATTAGCCGCAGGTCCCGGCCGTTGATGGCCGCCGGGACCGACCCGATATGACGCGGGGTCCCCGCGTGACCCCGCGGCAGACGTAAATATACGTCCGTCGTTAAGGAGTTAAGGACATTACATCAAAGTTGGATAAGCCTGTAGTGTGGTTTTCCATTTTGAGTGTGACTCCATATCCAAACATCCATGGGTTGATAAATTTGATTTCTATTGTTAATTTGTGTGTGATTTTCAACTATATAAAGACGAAAGAATAGCGCAAAAAATCTAGTAGTAAATGGCTACCCTGGGAGAAAGGAGTAAGAAGTGTGAGAAGATTAAGGAAAGAAAGTAATGTAATGGAAGGGTCAGGCTGTCTTGGGGAGAGGGAGGGGAGGGAGGGGGGTGGATGGGGGCTTATAATAAAAATGATGTAAGAGTTGTCATAATAAATTTAGTATGTAGTAAAATTTCTAATAAAAAAAAAACTATATAAAGACAAAAGTATTTTATACGATTAGTTCATTCATTCAGATCTAGGATGTGTTATCTTAGTGTTCCCTTTATTTTTTTTTGAGCAGTGTACAATAAATATGTAGCACATAAGCAAAACTAAAGCAAACTTCAGAGCCTGCTTACCTGCAAACAATGATAAATGTCCCCCTATATTTATACATTTTGCAAATGTCATGCGTCTTTACAATGGATTTGTCATATATTGATAGATATTTTTACATATTTGTGCAGACATTAGAACACAGAATTGTCTGCTTAAGCATTAGCAATGCCCCACCAGCCCATCCATCTCCATTATTTCCTTACCTTGCTATCAGTTTGATCTCCAAGCTGAACCTTCAGTAAGTCAGGTGGTTTTAAGCGCCCAGTAATCCTGGCCAAATGCTCTACTAGAGCAGTTTTCCCACATCCTATAGGTCCTTCTAAAAGTACAGCATTCTGAAAGGAGACTGCCTGAGCCAAACTGTGGAGACTATTACAAGTTGTCTCCACTAACACAAGCTGAGGACTATAGATTTCCTGGGGAACACAAAAAAACAACACAATATTAAACAAAAAAACTTAACAACATGTCACTTTGAAGAGGTCCAAGATGTGGAACCTTTTAAGAATTTGTACAATTGCAGACATGTGAGTGGCATGCATATATCTCACAACCAACCCCCTGAGAAGATTGCTTTTCAGGGAATTATTATTAATGGCCTATCCAGAAACTGGAAAGTAAGACATCCGCCACAGTTTTCTTTATTCAATTTAAATGTTACAAGATGCAAATCATTTTTCATTAATGTGAACAGTTGGGCTAGGGGAGCAGTGTGTCTCCTTGGGGAGACTTTCCAAATATGCAGAATATGCAAAGTAGCTCATTTAAAGAAGAAAATAACTTGTTCTATAGTGCCACCTACTGGGGCTAGGTTCCCTTACAACAAGTAACTGTTGATAAAAGGATATGATAATACTAAAATGCTGCCTAAATTACTTTCTAGTAAAAGCTTCACTCTTTATCAGATCCAGGTCTGATGAAGCTTACACTTGTGATGTTGCACCTTGAAAACTAAAAGGATTTTTACCCGTACGTACATGGTGAGTGCTGCCCGTTACTTCAATGGACTTACCGTATATACTCGAGTATAGGCCGATAAGCCGAGGCTTATCATCCAGCCCCCTCTCACCCCCTTTAGTTCTGAGTACTCACCTCCGCTCGGCGCTGGTCCGGTCCTGCAGGGCTGTCCGGTGAGGAGGTGGTCCGGTGAGGAGGTGGTCCGGGCTGCTATCTTCACCGGGGAGGCCTCTTCTAAGCGCTTCGGGCCCGGCCTCAGAATAGTCACGTTGCCTTGACAACGACGCAGATACGTCGTTGTTAAGGCAACGGCTCTATTCCGGGCCGGAAGCGCGGAGAAGAGGCGCCCCCGGTGAAGATAGCAGCCCGGACCACCTCCTCACCGGACCACCTCCTTACCGGACAGCCCTGCAGGACCGGACCAGCGCCGAGCGGAGGTGAGTACTCAGAACTAAAGGGGGTGAGAGGGGGCTGGATGATGTTGAAGGCCGCAGTGGTCTTCAACCTGCGGACCTCCGGAGGTTTCAAAACTACAACTCCCAGCAAGCCCGGACAGCCGATGGCTGCCCGGGCTTGCTGGGAGTTGTAGTTTTGAAACCTCTGGAGGTCCGCAGGTTGAAGACCACTGAGGGCGAATGATGAGAAGAGGATGATGAAGGGGGGGGGGTGTGGGGATGATGAAGGGGGGTGGGGATGATGAAGGGGGGGGTGTGGGATGATAAGGAGATGTGTGGGATGATGACAAGGGGATGATGAAGGGGGGATGTGTGGGATGATAAGGGGATGTGTGGGATGATGACAAGGGGATGATGAAGGGGGGATGTGTGGGATGATAAGGGGATGTGTGGGATGATGACAAGGGGATGATGAAGGGGGGATGTGTGGGATAAGGGGATGTGTGGGATGATGACAAGGGGATGATGAAGGGGGGATGTGTGGGATGATGACAAGGGGATGATGAGGATGTTAATGACGGGTCTGGATGATGACAGGGGGGGATGAGGTATTTCCCACCCTAGGCTTATACTCGAGTCAATAACTTTTCCTGGGATTTTGGGTTGAAATTAGGGGTCTCGGCTTATACTCGGGTCGGCTTATACTCGAGTATATACGGTATGCTTTATAGAAGTTTTGCTATTAGAGTACTAGCACCAGTTAATTGGTATGAGAACTAGCACATGGGACCTGACAATTTTAAGCAGTCAGCTGTGGGAGGACTTGTAATAATATATCGGGGTTGAAGTGCCGACTTGTCTGCCTGTATACATTGTCTATATGTTAGTTATATAGTGTGAATACCATTTCCAAGTTTATAAACAGATTGTTACAAAAGAACATAACATTTTTCTGCTGTGAAGGAACCACTTTAAAGGGATACTCCACCCCTAGAAATCTTATCCCCTATCCAAAAGGAAGGGGATAAGATGTCTGATCGTCAGGGTACCGCCACTGGGAACCCCCGCGATCTCACCTGCAGCACTGTGTCATCTGCTGCATGAAGCGAACTTGGCTCCATGGGCTGGAGTATCATCACACCCCGCTCCCTCAATGCAAGTCTATTGGGGGGGGGGGGGGGGGGGGTGACTGTCACGCCCACTCCCATAGACTTTTATTGAGGGGACGGGCGTGGAGTCAAGAGGGGGTGAGGCCGTAACGTCTGCCCCTGTATCGCCCGTCATCGCTTTGTGCAGCAGATGACACAGGGTGCTCCAGGAGAGATCGCAGGGGTTCCCAATGGCGGGAACCCCGCGATCAGACATCTTATTTAGATAACATGTCTAGGGGCAGAGTACTCCTTTAAGAGAAAAAATTAACTGGCAAAACATTTTTTTTTAACAGGCCTTATCTCTATAAACAAAGCAAACATTCACCTTTGGGAGTGCTGCATTCTAAAAGATTTTTTTTTTGGGGGGGGGGTTCTCTTTTTTTGTCAAACACAATGGGCTTTCTACTTATTTAAAGGCGCAATCCCATTCTTTTGGACTATACGGCCTGCTCCAGCCTGCTTGGGGCTGCCAAAGGTGGTCAACAAACCGAAAAGGTAAGGTGTGCAATATGTGTAATCCCCCCCATCTTATTGACTTTGCTGCACAAACATACCCTGCGAACTACTGTTTACTCAACTGCAAGAATTGCGTGAACTGTGTAGCTTGCATGGCTACATTATTTGGCTTAATCCTTAAAGAGCTACTCCAGTGGAAAAAAGTTTTTTGTTATTTTTTTGCCTGGTGCCAGAAAGTTAAAAAGATTTGTAAATTACTTCTATTTAAAAATCTTAGTCCTTCCAGTACTTAGCTGCTGCATACTACAGAGATGAATTTTATTTTTAATTATTTTTCTGCCTGACCACATTGCTCTCTGCTGACACCTCTGTCCATGTCAGAAACTGTCCAGAGCAAGAGAGGTTTGCTAGGGGGATTTGCTCCTGCTCTGGACAGTTCCTGACATGGACAGATGTGTCAGCAGAGAGCACTGTGGTGAGACAGAAAAGAAATTAAAGAAAAAGTACTTCCTGTGGAGCATACAGTACTGGAATAATTAAGATTTTTAAATAGAAGTAATTTATATATCTATTTAACTTTCTGGCACCAGTTGATATGAATAAAAAAAAAATGTTTTCCCACCGGATTAAATGACCCATTTAAAGTCGAAGGGAGTTGCGCAAATTACTTAATGTCTGCTTCAAAGCCCTATGGGATTACCACTTTAGGCATATCAAATCCCTCAAAGTAAAAGTAACATAATACAGTGGCATGCAGTGGTTTTTCAGGGCAATATATAGGAGATAATTACCTGATCCTTGCTTCCCAGATTTTTTTGGGGAAGGGTTATTCCACAAACAGGTACAACATTTGGACACAGATCAGCAGACACAATTTGGCCCTGTGTATATTCTTGGGTTCCATCTTTATGCCATAAGGAATTTTCTGTATTGGTTAAGAGAATCCCCTCCTCTACATTGTGGCTGTGCAGCTCATCCAGCAATCTGAAAGATAAAGCACCAGCATTAGTTGATTTTGAGAAATATTAAACATGGCTAAGCCAGTGGAACAGGTACTTACTGAAGCTTGAAATTTATCAATTCATCGGTGACAAACAATTTCTTCAAGAAGGTCTGTCTGTGCTCATCCGACATACATGTAACCACAGCCAAACAATGTGAAGTGTACCTAAAGAAAACAATTCATTTTCCTTCTTAATAGTGCTTCACAATATAATCATTTGTATCATAAAAGTATGCTAACAGCAGATTAGTAAGATAATTTATGACTACATCATACATTGGAATTAGGAGTTCAAAAATACATGTACCTGCAACAGAAAACTATTCAACTGGTTAAGAAATCATTAGTATAAACTTCTGTGCAGAAATTTCTGCAACTGCACCATTCATCTCAGAGGAGGCTGTAGAAATTAAAGGAGTAGTCCAGCGCGCACTTTTTTCATGTTATCCCGTCCGGGCTGCAAAATAAAAGAAAACACACTTTATCTTACCTGCCAACGAGCCCCCAAAGCTCCGTTACAGGTGTTCGGTCCCCGGGCTGTATTCTTACTTCCGGTTAGCCCGGCATGTCACACGGAGCTTCAGCCTATCACCGGCCGCAGCAATGTGCCGCCTCAGTCGGAGATAGGCTGAAGCTCCGTGTGACGTGCCGGGCTCACAGGAAGTAAGAAGAATACAGCCCGGGGACCGAACACCTGTACCGGAGCTTCGGGGGCTCGTTGGCAGGTAAGATAAAGTGTGTTTTCTTTTATTTTGCAGCCCGGACGGGATAACATAAAAAAAAGTGTGCACCGGAGTACTCCTTTAAGGTGTTTGCCACCAAAACAACCATATTAGGATGGAAAAATCTGTAGTCACAGAAATTTCTACAGCAAATGCATCTAGTGGACTAGTTTTGGCAGTGGTTGCAAGTCTTAGGGTCTATTCACACGGCAGAATTTCCGCTTGCAGAATTCTGCCTCAAATTAAAGCCCATAGACTTCTATGAGATTCCGCACTCCCATTCACACTTTGGAATTTTGAATTTCCACTTGTGGCATTCCGCTAGCTTATGAGGTAAAGGCTAATCAACTAAATGCCTTCTACTGTATTTACACAGAAAAATCCAATGTCAAATTACAGGGGAAAGGCAGAAAAAGCTAACAGTCAAATTATTGCACACAACCCAAATGTAGAGAGACCTATGAACAGATTTTATTAAACACCAAAAGGCACAATACATTTAAAAATCTAAAAAGGAACAGAGTGGATTTTAATATCTTAAATGTATTGTGTCTTCTGTCTAATAAAAACTATTTAACCTGTTTATATGTCTATAAATTTGGGTTATGTGCACTAATTTGTGACTGCCAACTTTTTCTGCCCTTTTACTGTTCCCATTACAGCAGTCTATTGTACCTCCTTTTCTTCATTGACATTTTGCTGTGCCCATTTGGAATTTGGAATAAATAACAGGAGACAGGACAAAGTAAATTCTACAACAGGTTTTGCAGGAATTTAGTACAGTGCTAGACAGACCCTTATCCCACATCTTTAAAGACTCTATAATGACCAGGATTGTTCCACAGGACTGATGCTTCGCAAATGTGGTACCAATATTCAAAAGGGGTCAAAAAGGAATCCTGGGAACTATAGGCCGGTAAGTTTAACATCTGTTGTTGAAAACGATTTTTGAGGGGTTTCTGAGAGATGCTATTCTGGAATATCTTAATGAAAAGAACCTTTAAAGGGGTAGGCCAGTGGTGAAAAACGTATCCCCTATTCTAAGGATAGGGGATAAGTTTGAGATCGCGGGGGTCCGACCGCTGGGGCCCCCTGCGATCTCTCTGTACGGGGCCACGTATCTCTCCGGCCAGATAGCGGGTGTCTACTAGAGATGAGCGAACTTACAGTAAATTCGATTCGTCACGAACTTCTTGGCTCGGCAGTTGATGACTTTTCCTGCGTAAATTAGTTCAGCTTTCAGGTGCTCCGGTGGGCTGGAAAAGGTGGATACAGTCCTAGGAAAGAGTCTCCTAGGACTGTATCCACCTTTTCCAGCCCACCGGAGCACCTGAAAGCTGAACTAATTTATGCAGGAAAAGTCATCAACTGCCGAGCTGAGAAGTTCGTGACCAATCGAATTTACTTTAAGTTCGCTCATCTCTACCACCGCACGAAGCGGCGGCCGACACGCCCCCTCAATACATCTCTATGGCAGAGCAGTAGATTGCCGAAGGCAGCGCTTCGGCTCTGCCATAGATTTGTATTGAGGGGGCGTGTCGGCCGCCGCTTCGTGCGGAGGTCGACACGCCCCCTTCCTGCGGGCTGTTGGGGCTCCGTACAGGAGATCGCGGGGGGCCCCAGCGGTCGGACCCCCCGCTATCTCAAACTTATCCCCTATCCTTAGGATAGGGGATAAGTTGTTCACCACTGGACTAATCCTTTAATTTAACAGCACCAAGATGGGGATATGCAGGATCTGTCCTGTCAGACTAATCTGATCAGCTTCTATGAGGAGGTCAGTTATAGATTGTACCAGAATAAAGCTGGCAATGATATATATATATATATATATATATATATATATATATATATATATATATATATACATATATATATACATACACACACACACACACACACACACACACACACACACACACTTTTCTAAGGCATTTCATACCATCCCACACAATAGATCAGTACATAAAATGAGGATGCCTGGACTAGGTGAGGATATATGTAATTAGGTTAGCAACTGGCTCAGTGATAGGAAACAGAGGGTGGTTATCAATGAAACTTACTCAGATTGGGTGACAGTTACTAGTGGGGTACTGCAGGGGTCAGTACTGGGTCCATTTCTTTTCAATATTTTTGTTAGTACAGAGTAGGATTTCTATATTAGCAGATGACACTAAACTGGGTAAGGTAATCACCACAGAGGAGGAGAACATAATATTACAGAGGAATCTAGGGAAGCTGGAGGCTTGGGCACAGACAGGGCAAATTAAAGTTACTGTGGCTAAATATAAAGTTATGCACGTGGGCCGTAAAAACAAAATGCAGTTATGTGCTAAATAATAAAACCTGGAGGTAAAACTACTACTGGAAAAGACTTGGGAGTAATGGTTGACAGTAAACTCAACTTTAGTGATCAGTGCCAGGCAGCAGCTTCAAAAGGCCCACAAAGTCATGGGATGTATCCAGAGACAAAGGCTTGTGACAAAAACATGGTTTTGCCTCTGTATAACTCAGTCAGACCGCATATGAAGTAGTGTGTACAATTGTGAGCACCTCTATTTAAGGAAGACATGGCTGACCTGGAGAGGGTGCAAAGGAGGGCAACAAAGATTATTAACTGTATGGGAGGATTGCAAAACCAAGACAGGTTATCAATCATGGGGTTATTTAGTTTGGAGAAAAGATGTCTAAGGCTACATTCACACTGCCCCCTATATGCACCCTATATTTTATTGAGCTGCTCAGCAAATACCCCCGCTTAGGACATATTTGGTTCCTTGGCCGCGTGGTAGGACCCAGAAGGAGAGGAGCGCCATTTGGCTTTCAGGGCATCATTTTAGGCCGAATGGATTATAGGCCGCACTTCATGCCTGCAAAGGGTTTTAGCTGTCAGAACCATACAGAACCCCCAAAAGTTACCCCCTTTTGGAAACTACACCCCCTAAAGTATTAATCTAGACCAAAAGTGAGTACTTTGAGTCCTTTTTGTGTGGCTGGAATGGATACAAAGTCAGTGGCAAATTTTTTATATAAATTTTTTTTCACAAATGCATTATTTGTGGGACATATTTTTTGTACATTGCATCTGAAAAGTAGAAAATGCACCCCATATTTTATTACGCTGTTTGTCCCATGTTCGGTAATACCCCCGTTTAGGCCATATTTGGTTGCATGGCCACATGGTGGGACCCAAAAGGAGAGGAGCACCATTTGGCTTTCAGGATATCATTATACAAATTATAGGCCGCACATTATCTTGCAAAGCATTCTAGCTGTCAGAACAATACTGCACCCCCAGATGTGACCCCATTTTCGAAACTACACCCCTAAAGTATTCACCTAGGGCAAAAGTGAGTACGTTGAGCCCTTATTGTGTAGCTAGAATTATTTCAAAGTCAGTGGAAAAAATAGCAATTCGCTTTTTTTCCCACAAATTCTTTATTTGTGGGACATTATTTTGGTAAGTCGCGTTTGAAATGGAGGCAATGCACCCATATTTAATCACGCTGTTCGTCCCGGGCTGGGCAGTACCCCTACTTAGGCCATATCTGGTTGACTGAGCGCCTGGTAGGACTAAGAAGGAGAGGAGCCCCCATTCATACTGCATTTCTGCAGTATGGGTGTCATGTCAAAAAAGGGATGCCAATGTATACTGTAGTAGTCTCATTCAGAAAAAAATGGAGCTGCTACAGTATACGTCAGCATCACTCTTTTTGACGTGATGCTGACGGATACCTCTAACACTGCGGAAATGCAGTATGAACAGGACACAGTGTAGGGTCACAGAGCGCATCCACAGTGTACGGTCACACCGTGGATGCCCCCGGCAGTCACAAGGGCGAGATCACTGCTGTGACCGCTCATGACTGCCTGCGGGAAATCTGCCGCTATGAGTGGACACAAAAAGCTACCAGGCCGCAGCAGGGAGCTCATTATTGCGACTGTTGGCGGGCATCCGCAGCACGTAATATGCTGCGGATGTGCGCCGTGTGATCCTACACATTATACATTTTTATTTTTCATTATATTTATTTAATAAATGTATTTTTATTTATTTTTTACACTTTTTTTTTACACTTATTTATTTAAAAAAAAAATGTTATGCTTTGGAATACTTAGTATTCCAAAGAAATGCAGATATATGCTGCCTGCTAGTTTTACACTCTGGCACGTCCTGACAGTTAATAACCGGGACAGACCTGGGGGTCCTTGTAAAGACCCCCCGGCTGCCCAGGTAACCAGCAGCACCCAGCGAAAGTTGCGGGGTAGTACAAGAGAGAGACAGAGAGAGCCCCCTCACTCTGTCAAAACTCCTTACAGCTCGTGGTCGCTTCCGACCACGGCTGTAAGGGTTAAACTGCCGGGACCAAAGTTTTCTTCGGTCCCGCAGTGCAGCAGGCCCCGCCGGGGCTCACACAAAGCACCCCGCGATCGCGCTGCAGGGAAGACAGAGGGAGATCCCTCCCTCTGTCATAACACTTACAGCCAGCAGTCACTTCCGACCGCGGCTGTAAGGGTTAAACTGACGGGACCAAAGTTTACTTCGGTCCCGGCAGTGCGGCACGGTCCCACTGCCGGGCCAGGGTCCCACTTTCAAGGGGGAAATATATGGAACAGGGAGTGATAAAGGGGGGGGATGAACTGGCACAGGATGGTAGAAGCCACATTTCTAATGCTGATAATGGTACTACATTGTGCATTGTAGACGCACATGCAGTACACGTTCAGCAACTATGCAAGGGCGTCACCATTCAAAGTTTGGAAAGCTCTGACTTAGGGGGTATAATTGCTTAAACGGGAGCCCTGCCTGATGAACGTCATATCTATATGGGGGTCTGTCTACCTACTGGGGGAGCTCTACCTAATGGGGGTCATTTCTATGTGGGGCTCTATCTGGGAGCCCTACCTTATAAAGGGACCCTATTCACCTAATGGGGTGACATACTAGTCTGACTATTAAGTTTCTATTAGTAAATACCTTATTTACATACAATTTTGGTTGAAATTATTTTATGTACCAAGACAAGTGGATCGTCATGAAGGACAAGTAGATTGTGTTCCGTTTTAGTCCCTTGGACAAGTATTTTTTAATTTTTAATTTTTTAAGTTTCCACACCCCTGAATGTAATAAACATAATATGCATCAATATAGAAGAACAATATATCAGATTTTGTTTAAATCTGAAAGATAAAAATACTAAATATAAATAAAACTTACCTTCAGCTCTGCCTCCGGTGTCCTCCACCGGTCCCCCGCATTGATCATCTTTGTAAGCTGAAGCATGACTGTCGGGAGAAGGAAGCCCCTGGGCCTAGTGTTTCACACTGTCGCTCAGCGAATCGCTGGTCGAGGTGGGACATTATTGCAGCAATTTGTGAGCAGCAGTGTGACACTCTACATCTGGGTGTGTCCAGGACAGACAGCACACTGCAGCTCAAGAAAACGATTGCTGCAGGACACCAGAGGCATTGTGGGCATTGTGACACCAGAGGCATTGTGGGACACCAGAGGCATGAAGTTGAGTAAGGGGTTTTCTTTTGTTATATACCGCACAATGGGCATACTTTGGAACACACACACACACACGTGCTGGAAAACCTCCTTTAAAGACAGAGCACGTTTTGTACATTGAGGGGCACAACTTCATTCACCATGGTTTCAACAGCCATGATTTTTTTATGATTTCTTTAATGTACCCTTATGACTGATTATCTGCAGGACTGTAGCTTTTCATGGGGAAAAAAAAATAATATTAAAGTCAACGCACCACCGAACAGCAAGATCATGACTTTTCAGCAATGGCACACAGACACTCCAGTCCCACATATCTCTAAAGGAAAGCTCATCTTGCTGCAGAAATCTGTAAGCTGCTTCCATTAGGTCTCGTAGTTTCATTCGTCTACGTCCATACCGAACTGTACTGGAATCGCAGCTCTCCAAGAATAGTCTGTTAAACACTGGTGGAGTGCTTTGAAAATACCGAACTGCAAACCTGTACAGAAAAAAAAAATTAAATAAATACCGTAACTAAAAATGCTGCATTTCTTTTGTTTTTCCCAAATGCTATTTATTTATTTTTGTTAACACTTTGAGATGAGTGAAGTAACAGTACTTTGATTCTGCACGAACCTCACGGCTCGGCAGTTGCCAACTTTATCCTGCATAAATTAGTTTAGCTTACAGGTGCTCCGGTGGGCTGGAAAAGGTGGATATAGTCCTAGGAGAGAGTCTCCAGCCCACCGGAGCACCTGAAAGCTGAACTCATTTATGCAGGCTAAAGTCAGCAATCGCCGAGCTGCGAGGTTCGTGCAGAATCAAAGTACTGTAACATCGCTCATCTCTAACACTTTTTCACTTTTATTTTCTTTAGTCACAGTAGGGAACAATGCTTAAGTATACCAAAGTATCATTAATCGTCCGTGTAAAACGATACTCCAACCCCTGTATCGCCCGTCATCAGGCACGGAGCGAAGGTAGCTCCATGAAGCAGATGACACAGGGTGCTGCAGGAGAGATTGCAGGGGTTCCCAGCAGCGGTACCCCCACGATCAGACATCTTATCCCCTATCCTTTGGATAGGGGTCAAGATGTTTACAGCGGAGAACCCCTTTAAATGTATAATGCAACAATAGTAATTAAAAATAAATGGGGTTTTATTTTTGTTGTAAGGAATAAGATGTCTAGGGGCGGAGAACCACTTTAAGTTTCAACATGTCAATAATTAAACGACCATAATGCTTTAGACTCCTCTGTGTGCATAATTTTACATTTTATAGATGAAAGGTCCTTCACAATAATTATAGCTTTATTTTCTGGCTATGATGCCATCCCTGTCCTGTCAATTGTCCAGGTGAAAAGACTTTGTAACTGTCAGATTCTCACAGACTACTGTGTAAGTCACTTTACATGTCACTTTGATTAAAGTCCAGTAGAAAAGCATTAGTATAGCACATCAGGGAGCAGGCAGCTTTCCTTTATAATTAATGGAAAAATACTGTAAAGTAATATTTTGCTGCAGATTTTTTGCCCTACCCACCCCACCTTTTATATGACATTAATATAAGTGTTAGGGAATTTTTCTTCGTGGCCGAATTATAAACGCAACGCTTGCACCATTTATGGTTTATCAGAACAGGCATTAGAGCACCATAAGCCTAGGTGACTATACTCACATAAGCCAAGGAAGGTTTGGGTGTTGCATCTATAATAAAGAAGCTTTAAAAAATAAAGTCACCTTATGAAAGTAGTTAAAAAAAATTTCCCCCCCTCGATTTTTCTCTAAATTAGTACTCCTGTATTTTTTGCAATTGTTATGAATCAACAAATAGTGTAAGATTTTTCTATAGGAGAGAAGAGGGCCTTTAAAGGGGTACTACCGTGCTGACAACTTATCCCCTATCTAAAGGATAGGGGATAAGTTGCCTGATCGCGCGGGGTCCCCCCCGCGATCTCGCACCCATCACCCCACTCATCAGGCCAAGGAGCAAACATCCGCTCCGGGTTTGATGACGGGGCCGGTGATCGTGACGTCCCCGTTCAGCCCCCGTGCGACGTCACGCTCCGCCCCTCAATTCAAGTCTATGGCAGGGGGCTGTCTCGCCCTCTGCCATAGACTTACATTGAGGAGCGGAGCAGCACGTCACATGGGGGCGGAGCCGTGACATCACGATACCCCCAGGCCCCACGATCGCCAGTCATCAGGCCCGGAGCGATGTTCGCTCCGGGGCCTGATGAGAGCGGGGTGATGCGTGCGAGATCGCGGGGGACCCCGCGCGATCAGGCAACTTATCCCCTATCCTTTAGATAGGGGTTAAGTTGTCAGCACGGTAGTACCCCTTTAAATAAAGTTATAAACAAGAGTAGTCAGTCATTGAAGTACTCCTGCTGACCACACTGCACATTTTCATGCATTAATCACCAATGACAAAGAACTGCGCACCACAAAATGTTTTCAAATCAACTGATCAACTGGTGCCTGATAAACAGATTTGTAAATTACTTGTATTAAAAAAATGTAATCCTTCCAGTACTTATCAGCTGCTGTATAAGACAGAAATTTGTGACTTTATTTTCTGTCTGACAACAGTGCTCTCTGCTGACACCTCTGTCTGTGTCAGGAACTGTCCAGATTAGAATAATATCCCCATAGAAAACCTCTCCATCTCTGGACACTTCCTGACAGACAGAGATGTCAGCAGAGAGCAATGTTGTCAAGCTGGAAAGAACTTCAAAAATGTCTCTGTAGCATATCTGTAATATACAGTACTAGAAGGGTTAAGATTTTTAAAAAGGGTCTGGTATTTCCTGATCTGCGACATGGGCTCTGGCTGACACAATGGCAGTATTATTTGTTAAAGTAGTACTCCAAAGGATAGGGGATAAGATGTTACATCCCAGCGGCAGGACCACCACGATCTCCAGGCCCAAGCAGCGGCATCCGGAATGCTTGTGACTTCACGCCACACCCCCTCCATTCATGTCTATGGGAGGGGGCGTGACAGCTACATAGTACATAGCAGTCATGCCTGCTCCCATAGACGTGAATGGAGGGGCCTGGAGGCCGGCATTGTCAGTCATCGGGAATGGAGTGGAGTTCGCTCTGTGCATTTAATAACAGGGGTGCGACAGCAGAGATCACAGGGGTCCCCAGCGTCGGGAGCCCCACGATCTAATATATTATCCCCTACCCTTTGGATAGGGGATAAGATGTTTACGGCGAAGTATCCCTTTAAATGTTTAATGCTACAAAAGTATTTATTATTTATTTATGTTTCTTAACCACTGAGGCTGTGGCCAAACCCACAGGAGAGGGAAAGGTTCCAGATATTTTATACCCACAAGTACCTGGGACACCTACAGCAAAAAACACACTTTCCATTCTTTTGAAGCCCTAAAACAAGTAGGTGAAACTGGAAGATTTTAGCTTAGAAAAAAGAACTGTATAAAAACAAAGACCAGGATGAGAATGGGCTAGAAGATAATGTTGAAAAGCAATTAGAAAAGTTAATGTGCAAATGTGATCTTACTCCATGTTTCAAAACTAAAGCAACTATGGTATTACACATCACTTTAAAGCAATCCAGGTCCCAATATTTTCAAACAGACTGAACATTAATTATATAACCATATCAGAAAATCTTTGCAACGCTTACATAATATCCACTTGTTATGGAAAGAGCACCTGGCACACCCACAGATATCGACACAGCTTATCAGTAAGGGTGGGTTCACACTACGTTTGTAGTGTACGGGTGCCGGTTCCGTCTGGGGTGGGGGGCTCTGGGGAAGAGAAAACCGTCCACTCCCGTATGCCAGCCAGATCTGTCCCGAATTCCATTCATTGCAATGAGGTGACAGTAATCAAACGCTGACTGGACATTTTTGCCCCATATCCAGTTTTCCCACCGGACCCAAAACCATGGTATACCACGGTTTTAGGTCCGGTTGAAGAACCGTATACGGGGCAAAAATTATCCGACCGGAGTCCGCGTTCGATTCCTGTCACCTCATTGCAATGAATGGGGTTCGGGCCAGATCTGGCTGGGACACTGGAGCAGACGGTTTTCTCTCCCCCCAACCGGATCTGGCACCCGTAGGCTACAAACCTAGTGTGAACCCACTAACACATTTCAAAACTTTGGTTATGCTACATGTAAAAAGACTTAATAGTCCATATACAATTTAGCAATAGAGAAAATGAACATAGCTCACCACTAGATGACTTTTGATTTACTTTATTTCGCCTGGAATATACAGACACAAGGAAGAAGTAAACCGCAGACAACAAGGGGTGTTCACCGGACGAAAGGCATGTCATCCTATTAAGCGCTTCACCTGGCCCGTGATGTCATGCCACAACCAGGCACGCTTGAAATACTCTAAGAGCAAATTGTCGCTAAGGTGACAAAAAAATGTGTCAAAGCTAAACCCCTTAACCATTTTAGCCTTAAGGACATAGCCAATTGTATTTCATTTTTTCCTCCTCGCATTTTAAGAGTCATAACTTACGGACCCATGTGAGGGCACGTTTCTTTGCAGGGCCAATTGTACATTTTAATTACATCACTCCTTTAACCATAAAACAAATGGCAAAAAACGTAATTTTGCTAATTTTGGAGGATTTCTTTTGCATGCTGTACACTTCTTTATTCTGTAGGTCAATATAACTAAAATTATACCCAGGTTTAGATACTATTCTATTATTGTACTGCTTAAAAAAATAATATATAATACTTTTTTTTTTTTTACAAAATAAGCACGTTTAAAATTGCCCTATTTTGCCAATAACTTTCAAATTAATTTTGGATATGGGGCTGTATGATGGCTCATTTTTGATCTGTAAATTTTGTTGGTACCACTTTTGCGTATATATGTGGATTCATTTTTACATTTACATCATTCACTGTACAGGATCATTAACATATTTTGATAGCGTGGACATTTACACACACACACCAATACAATATATGTTTATTAATTTTATTTTTTTTAAACAAATTTTGGGGGAAACTGAGAAATAGGGGAGATTTCAAATTTTCTTGGAGTAGAGGTTTATAAAAATAAAAAATGAATTTAAGCATTAGTCCATGTTCACACATCGGAAAGTCCGCTCGGGACTCTGCACAAAGAATGAACGTGTTTATTCTTTGTGCGGACACGGGAAATGGAATTTTAGAGCCAGAAACATCTAGTACTGAAATTCCGCCGTGTGCACAGAGCAGCAGAATCCCATTAAATTCAAGGGGACTCTGCTGCAGCAGAATTTCCATGCGGACATTCCAAGCAGAATACTGCTAATACTGTTCAGGATGATCAGTTTAATCATTGATGATCTTCTCTGGTCTGCTAAAAGGCAGACCAGATAAGTTAACCCCAGGAGAGTAACTGAGGCAGGTGAGGGGACCTCCCGTTGTGCCGTGGGTGATCAGATCAGCCATACGAAGAGCAACATTGCCCCAGAAGCAGTGATCAATAATAATCACAGTATCTGTGGTGTTAATGGCAGACATTAGTTCGATTGCGGATGTATGCCATTACCGGTGGGTCCCTGTCTGCTGGTATCAACCAGGACCTACAGAGCATAAAGAGAATGCAGCTCCTGTGATTGTTTCATGTACAGGACCTAAATGTACTTTCTGTGGTGTTAAGTAACAGGACAAGAAATGTCCTATGCCGTAATGGGGTTAAACAGTTATTTAACAGTTTTAATCAACTGGTTTTTTTTTTGTTTGTTTTTTTACAAACATTTGTTTTTGTACATCTGTCACCTTAGCAACTTATTGCACTTAGAATTTTAAAGCGTACCTGGTTGTAGCATAAGATCATTAAGGGTCAGAAAGCACTGAATAGCGTGAAATGGCAGTCATTCAGTGAACGTCCCCCTGCCATCTGCTGTTCACTTCTGAGCATTATATTACTTGTGTCTTTACGTTCCAGGCGGAAAAAAAAAGTAAAAAAAATAGGAGCCATCTAGTGGCAAGTGCTTAGTTAATTTTCTCTATTGCTTGGCTGAAAAAAAATTATATGAGCAGAAAACAATGTAACCTATTACGGTTTAATAAAATGTTATACAATGTAACAAGTCTGCAGTAATGACTAAAGCTAATACTCACGGTAGGACATCAGGGTGGCTGGCAACCAATCTGCTCATAGCAACACATAACCTCTCATGAAGATCGTGGTTCACCTGACCTCCAGCTTTAATACATTCCGCATTTCTCTCCAGAAGATTTAAAAGCAAAGGCCGAAGCTGTCGTCCAATCAGCAGGGTGCATTCCTTGTCAAGGAGCAACTGTGTCAGTATATTCAAAATGGATTCTCTGTCCTGAGGAGTCCATATCTAAAAGACAGCGGTAACAATTAGAGACAGTAAATTTACATACTATCAATCTACATGTAAGGATTCATCGCACATGACCTGAAGAATGGGCTTTCGCTCTGGCTATACATCTCATAATACTGAAATTAAACACAAAGCAATTTTTATGTGAAAACAATGCTCTGTACAAGGTACAGCCCAAGTCTAAGTATAGCTAAGAACACAGACCTAGTAAACAGGCTGGCTGCAGTCAACTCTGATTGTTAACTGATTGTATTATGGATGTTTTATAGACCATGCAAGGACATTGTGATGGCATACATTCGGACATTCTGCTGATGTACACTTGCCCATTAAAGTCTAATGCCCCGGTCACACTATGGAGAATCTTCCAACAGAATCCAATTCTTCCAATTTTAAATAATGGTAATAAATATCAGGTCACCGGCAGGATTACACTGTGAGGGAGTCAGTAACAGGAATACACACCCCTGTAAAACATTCACTCCCCCTGACTGTTTAATCCCACCAATCACCTGCTATCCACTACCATTATTAAATGTAAGTTCACATCCATTTGGACATAAACTGGGTACTCCGGCCCTAAGACATCTTATCCCCTATCCAAAGGGTAGGGGACCCCCGCAATCACTCGTCCGTCACGCCCCCTCCCATAGACTTGCATTGAGGGGGTGGGGCTGTGACATCACGATACTCCGGCCCTGTGGTAGTGAGGCTTCAGACACAGCCTCCAGCACTGCATGCAGCTGAAACAGTTGGGGGCTGCATGAGAGATTGCAGGGGTCCCCGGCTGCAGAACCCCCGTGATCATACCTCTTATTCCTTATCCTTTGGATAGGGGATAAGATGTCTTAGGGCCAGAGTACCCCTTTAACGGCATATACAGAGGACCTGCACCTATTTTCAGATTAAAGGGGTACTCCATTGAAATACGTTTTATCCCCTATCCAAAGGATAGGGGAATAAGATGTCTGATCGCGGGGGGCCCACCCTTTGGGCGCCCTGTGACCTCTCGTAGCACTCAGCATTCTAAACAAACGCAGGGTTCCTGAGGCAGTGGTCGTGACATCACGCCACGCCCCCACCATTCATGTTTATAAGTGGGGCGTGTCACAAACATTCCCCCTCTTATAGACATGAATGGAGCGAGCGTGGCGTCATGAGGGGGTGTGGTTGTAACATTACGATCATGGCCTCCAGCTCCAAGTACTCTGAACAAAATGTTTAGAGCGCTGGAGCACCCCTTTAAGGCTCCTCTCCTGCCTAGCTTTGGCCGCCATACATGATCAGGAAGCCAAAATACAAGAGGACTGTTTTCATGCTGTCTCCTTAACTTCCCAATAATGGGAGTTATGTAACCAGCATAGCACTTCGAGTGACACTTACTGGATCTCCCAAGTTACAGAATCTGGTCATGGAATAATGTCCACAAAGGAATCATTTTTTATTACCAATGAGACCAGGATTTGTCAAGCTTGGATATGGCGATGTAGGTGACATTTGACACCCTTAAAAGGATAATATGTTGAATTGCTTTTAGTAATATGACCAGACTGCTTAATAAAATAAAATCTTCAACTTTTCTTTCTCCACCCCCTCATAGCCCCTGGGAGGCAGACAGCCAGAGCTGCAATGGGACACCTCAACACTATTTAGCCAATCACTGGCCGCAGCGGTGACAGTGACTGGTGAGTGCCACTGTCAGTTTCCCCTACTGCAGGCACTATGATCTGTAGCGTTACCAGATGCAGACAGTGCATCCTGATACTGGAGGCTACAAGGGGTCGAGGAAGGAGGCTGTGCACATTAATAGAAAAAAAATAAAATAAATCAGCAAACTACATACATTGAATTCCTCTGAGTACTACTTGTATACTTTTAACCAATGGTGTCACAAACCCATATTGGGTGATTTTGTTTGTACTTGTGGAACAAATGTTATATGTTTATTTATTGGTTATATGTTTTATTGTTTCTGCTGAAAATATTGTGGGTTTTTCCCATAATCATTGGCCCTGATTTACTATTGTAAACCTTTGTAGGGTTGTGGGCCAAAAGGCGTCGCATTGCACGTGCGCCAGAATTTGCGCCAAAAATTCAGAAAAACCTGACCAACTCTCCATTTTACTTTAAAGGGGCATAGCTGCTGGGAACTACAGTCCACTCTTAGTAAATCAGGGCTATTGTGTTACATGCCTACATTGATGCACCTTTTTTCATTGCGACTACTGCCAGGTTAGGTTTCAACAGAGTTTTTGTCTTTTTAAAGGGGTACTCCGCCCCTAGACATCTTATCCCGTATCCAAAGGATAGGGTTTAAGATGTTTTATCGTGGGGGTCCCACCATCACGCCCCCTCCCATAAGCTTGTATTGAGGGGGTGGGGCGTGAAGTCATGATACCCAGGCCTCTGTATCGTCAGTCATCAGCCACGGAGCAAACATAGCTCCAGGCTGCTGATATACAGGGGTGCTGCAGGAGAAATCACGGGGTCCCCAGCGGCAGGACCCCAGCGATCAGACATCTTATCCCCTATCCTTTGGATAGGGATAAGATGTCTAGGGGTGGAGTACTCCTTTAAACTGCTATGGCAGTTTATGAGCCAAGGTCCTTTATATTTCCCATCCCTTTTGAATACATTTCTGGGTAAAAAAAAAAAAAAACGTGTGGAAACTCCTGCCTCAGTCCATTTTATATATTTTTGAAACTTTAATATGCTTACCATTGTGATTTATCTAGGTTAGGGTTTCTGGTGTAACCAACTGGTAGGAGTACACTGGACCTTTGTTTGGATTCATGATCCAGGCCAGAAGTAACTGTGCACCTGGGCCCCTCCCCATCCTCGGTAAGTTTAGTTTTCATCTGTCACTTGCACTACAACCCCAGATTAGTGGGGTGCACTGATGACCTAGTCCCTTTAATAGTTCTAGCACTGTACACACTGCAATTAATTGAAAGGGGGTAGTGTATGGTTACCTTTTAATATTTAGGCCAGGGCTTGACAAATTTGAGTCTAGGAGCCGGGATTTTATTTTATTTACGACCAGTGTGATTTTTCAGTTTTTGTGCTGTGAGCTGTAGTTTTTATCGGGACCACTTTTGCGAGTATCGTGTTTTTTTTAGCACATTTTAATCAACTTTTTTTTAGGATATGATCATAAATAAGCAATTTTTGTGTTTAGATTTTTTTTATAAATTTTTTTGCATTTATACTGCTAACTTTGCAGGAGAATGTCATATTTTATTTATTTGCACAAATGTTTGCTTATTTTTTACTTCAGAAGAATGTGAATAGAAGATGGCGACAGGGGGTACCGCCAGGGGCCTGTCAGCCCTGCAGGTGGCAGCAATGTTATTACATGTACAGCCTGCAGGCCAGTCCTCCAGAAATTCTGAGTTGCCATGTCGTCCTGGCTGTTGGATCTGACAAATGATTAAACCTCTACAGATTAATGGCTGCAAGGAAGATCTACGGATATTCCAGTGCTGCATTTAAAAAAATAAATAAATACAAAACAAATATGATCATCGGCCTGATCCCTTACTGTTTACATTCCAATGACTACCAGTCCCTGCTGCTCCCCGTTTCCTCTGACATGTTGACCTGGCAGTAAATGCATACTTAGCCATTCATTGGGTCACCGCTGTGGCCAGCAACTGGCTAAGAAAGCTTTTTCTTGTGGATAAACAGGTCAGAGGAGCCAGGGTGCAGCGGGGATAGGAAAGTGTTAAAACGGAAGCTACTAGGGATCAAACAGTTGAGTATGCATTTATTTTTATTTTTTAAGCACCCCGATTCCATTCAAAAATATATTTGCAGCGCTGGATTACTTTAAAAAAAAAAAAAAAAAAAAAAAATTTGGCATGTTATATATACATGCACAATCTACCTACTAGAGAATACTGTACAGGTACAGCTACTGTGAACACAGGGTTACCATTATGATGTTTTTTTTCTGGACAATTTATCACAGATAGCCAATGTATTTTATACACAAAATAAAATATGCTTTGTTTTTTTTTTTTATAGAGAAGTAATATATACAGTATCTTACATAAGCGAGTACAACCTTCACATTTTTGGTAAATATTTTATTAAAATCTTCATGTGACAGACCTGAAGAAATGACACTCTGCTACAATGTAATGCGTATAAAGCAAAGGAAGCCCCTTCTAAAGATGAAGTACAAGAAAGCCTGCAAACAGTTTACATGGATTACCGTATATACTCGAGTATAAGCCGATAAGCCGAGGCCCCTAATTTCACCCCAAAAACCCAGGAAAAATTATTGACTCGACTATAAGCCAGACCCCCGTCATCATACAGACCCCCGTTATCATCCCCCATGCACAGGCTGCGAATTAATGTCCCTGTGTGGCGTTGTCAAGGCAACGTCACTAGTCCGGGGCACCCCCCCCCCCCCCGGAACAACTAACCCTCCTCACTGGACGGTCCCCTGCAGCATAGATGGCCCGGACCAGCTCACCCTTCCTTCCCACCGAGGGGAGGTGAGTAGAAAACTAAAGAGGGGGGGTCTGGATGATGACGAAGGCCGCAGTGGTCTTCAACCTGCGGACCTCCAGAGGTTTCAAAACTACAACTCCCAGCATGCACGGACAGCCGACGGCTGTCCGGGCATGCTGGGAGTTGTAGTTTTGCAACATCTGAAGTTCCGCAGGTTGAAGACCACTGAGAAGGGATTGACAGGCGGAGAGTTCACTCGAGTATATGCCGAGGGGGGCGTTTTCAGCACGAAAAATCGTGCTGAAAAACTCAACTTGTACTCGAGTATATACGGACTGGAAACCATGCTCCATTGACTGATGAGACCAACATAAACTTATTTGGTTCAGATAGTGTCAAGAGTGTGGCAGCAACTAGTTGAGGCGGAGAAAGACAAGTGTGTCTTGTTTACAGTCAAGCATGGAGATGGGAGTGTCATGGTCTGGGGCTGCTTGCACTGGGAATCTGCAGTTCATTGAGGGAAACATAAATGCCAACATGTACTGTGACATCCTGAAGCAGAACATGATCCCCTCTCTTCAGAGGCTGAGCCATTGGGAAGTTTTCCAACATGATAAGGACCCCAAACACATCTCCCAAGACCACCACTGCCTTGCTAAAGAAGCTTAAGGTAAAGCTGATGGTCTGTCATGCATGTCTCCAGACCAAAAAGAAGTCCACACAATATTGAAATACAATTTTTTGTGGAATAGCAGGGGCTCATGTGGTCGAAAGTGAGCACAGTAACTTGGCAGACATAAGGGATTCCTGGCATCCCATTGGCACAATTTTCTTTGTGATATCTCTAACTCCTTTTAAGTCCCCTACTGGGGTTTTTTTTGCTAACAAATAAAATTACGGTATTTTTTATTACTGCAATTGTAACAACCTAACATGTTATTTAACCCTTTAAGGACCCAGCCAATTTTCACTGTAGGACCCGGCCATTTTTTGCACATCTGACCACTGTCACTTTAAGCATTAATAACTCTGGAATGCTTTTACTTATTCTGATTCTGAGATAGTTTTTTCGTGACACATTCTACTTTAACAAAGTGATAAAATTTTGTGGTAACTTGCATCCATGTGGTAACTTTGCATTTTTCTAACTTTGAAGCTCTCTGCTTGTAAGGAAAATGGATATTCCAAATAAAAAAAAATTTTGAATCACATATACAATATGTCTACTTTATGTTTGCATCATAAAATTTATGAGTTTTTACTTTTGGAAGACACCAGAGGGCTTCAAAGTTCAGCAGCAATTTTCTAATTTTTCACAAAATTTTCAAACTCACAATTTTTCAGGGACCAGTTCAGTTTTGAAGTGGATTTGAAGGGTCTTCATAATAGAAATACCCCACAAATGACCCCATTATAAAAACTGCACCCCCCAAAGTATTCATAATGACATTCAGTCAGCATTTTAACCCTTTGGGTATTTCACAGGAATAGCAGAAAAGTGAGGGGGAAAATTCATTCATCAATCTTCATTTTTTTACACTCGCATATTCTTGTAGACCCAATTTTTTAATTTTTACAAGGGTAAAAGCAGAAAATGTATACTTATGTTTGTAGCCCAATTTCTCTCGAGTAACAACTTTGTAACCCCATCTCTTCTGAGTATGGAGGTACCCCATAAGTTGACCTGAAGTGCACTACAGGCGAACTACAATGCTCAGAAGAGAAGGAGTCATATTAGGCTTTTTGAGAGCAAATTTTGCTCGGGGGGCATGTCGCATTTAGGAAGCCCCTATGGTGCCAGAACAGCAAGAAAAAAAAAAAACACATGGCACACCATTTTGGAAACTAGACCCCTTGAGGAGCGTAACAAGAAATAAAGTGAGCCTTAATACCCCACAGGGGTTTCACGACTTTTGCATATGTAAAAAAAAATTTAATTTTTTTTCACTAAAATGTGTGCTTCCCCCCAAATTTCACATTTTGCAAGGGTTAATAGCAGAAAAGACCCCCAAAATGTATAACCCCATCTCTTCTGAGTATGGAAATACCCCATGTGTGAACGTCAAGTGCTCTGCTGGCGCACTACAATGCTCAGAAGAGAAGGAGCGCCATTGAGCTTTTGGGAAAAAAACTGTTTGGAATGGAAGTCAGGGGCCATGTGCGTTTACAAAGCCCCCCGTGGTGCCAGAACAGTGGACACCCCCACATGTGACCCTATTTTGGAAACTACAACCCTCACAGAATTTAATAAGGGGTGCAGTGAGTATTTACACTCCACTGGCGTTTGACAGATCTTTGGAACAGTGGGCTATGCAAATGAAAAATTAAATTTTTCATTTTCACGGACCACTGTTCCAAAAATCTGTCAGACACCTGTGGGGCGTAAATGCTCACTGTACCCCTTATTACATTACGTGAGGGGTGTAGTTTCCAAAATGGGATCACATGTGGGTATTTATTTTTTTGCGTTTATGTCAGAACCGCTGTAAAATCAGCCACCCCTGTGCAAATCACCAATTTAGGCCTCAAATGTACATAGTCCGCTCTCACTCCTGAGCCTTGTTGTGCGCCCGCAGAGCATTTTACGCCCACATATGGGGTATTTCTGTACTCAGGAGAAATTGCGTTACAAATTTTGGGGGTCTTTTTTTCCTTTTAACACTTGTGAAAATAAAAAGTATAGGGCAAAACCAGCATGTTAGTGTAAATTTTTTTATTTTTTTACACTAACAAGCTGGTGTAGCATCAACTTTTCCTTTTCATAAGGGGTAAAAGAAGAAAAAGCCCCCCAAAATTTGTAGTGCAATTTATCCAGAGTACGGCGATACCCCATATGTGGCCCTAAACTGTTTTCTTGAAATACGACAGGGCTCCAAAGTGAGAGAGCTCCATGCACATTTGAGGACTAAATTAGGGATCACATAGGGGTATTCTACACCAGTGATTCCCAAACAGGGTGCCTCCAGCTGTTGCTAAATTCCCAGCATGCCTGGACAGTCAGTGGCTGTCCAGAAATGCTGGGAGTTGTTGTTTTGCAACAGCTGGAGGCTCCGTTTTGGAAACACTGCCATACAATACGGTTTTCATTTTTATTGGGGGGGGGGGGGGGGGGAAGACAGTGTAAGGAGGTGTATATGTAGGTTTTACTCTTTATTATGTGTTCGTGTAGTGTAGTGTTTTTAGGGTACATTCACACTGGCGTGTTACAGTGAGTTTCCCGTTAGGAGTTTGAGCTGCGGCGAAAAATTTGCCGCAGCCCAAACTTGAAGCAGGAAACTTACTGTAAGCCTGCCCGTGTGAATGTTCCCTGTACGTTCACATGGGGGGGGGGGGGGGGGGGCGAATCCAGCTGTTTCAAAACTACAACTCCCAGCATGTACTGACAGACCGTGCATGCTGGGAGTTGTACTTTTGCAACAGCTGGAGACACACTGGTTGGAAAACCTTCAGTTAGGTTCTGTTACCTAACTCAGTATTTTCCAACCAGTCTGCCTCCAGCTGTTGCAGAACTACAACTCCCAGCATGTACTGATCGCGAAGGGCATGCTGGGAGATGTAGTTATGCAATAGCTGGAGGTACGCAACTACAACTCCCAGCATGCCGAGACAGCTGATTGCTGTTTAGACATGCTGGGATTTGCTGCTTTGCAACATCTGGAGGGCTACAGTTTTAGAGAACACTGCAAAGTGATCTCCAAACTGTGGTCCTCCAGCTGTTGCAAAACTATAATTCCCAGCATGCCCTGACCGCAAACAGTTGTTTGGGCATGCTAGGAGTAGTTTTGCAAGATGTGGAGGGCTACAGTTTAGGGACCACTATATAGTGGTCTCAAACTGTAGCCCTCCAGCTGTTGCAAAGCTACATATTCCAGCATGCCCAAACAGCTGTCTGGGCATGCTGGGAGTTGTAGTTTTGCAACATCTGGAGGGCTACAGTTAGAGACCACTGTATAATGGTCTCAAACTGTACCCTCCAGATGCAACTCACCGGCTTCCGTCTGATCCAGCCGCACGTCATCGCCGCCCGCCGATCTCCGTCGCCCGCAGCCTCCGTCGCCCGCCCGGATCGGTAAGTGGATCTTCGGCGCCGGTCCTGCCCCGCCTATTGTGGGAGGGCAGGACGTGGAAAACAAAAGTAAACCCCCCGCCCCCGATCTGCTATTGGTGGTCTTAGACACCCGCGATCCCCCTTACATTCCGGGTCACTATAGACCCGTAATGACCCGGAATCGCGCAAATCGCAAGTGTGAATTCACTTGCGATTTGCCGCGATCGCCGACATGGGGGGGTCTGATGACCCTCCCCCCCTGGGCATTTGCACGGGATGATTGCTGAATGATTTCAGCAGGCATCCCGGTCCGATCTGCGCCCGGCGGGGACAGGAACTGCCCATGACGTAACTGTACGTCATGGGTCCTTAAGACCCAGGGTGTCGGGACGTCATGAGTCCTGAACGAGTTAAAGGGGTATTATGGGTTTTAGAAAAAATATGCTGCAAGGCCAAAAAAAAAAAAAAGGCACACTTTCCTCACACTCACACGGGTCCACACCTCCATTCCTTTTGGCTTCTTCCTGTTTCCCAGACGAGACCTTGGTGCAGGACTGGCCACCTCAGCCAGTCACTAGCAGAAAAGGGACACAGCTGCAGCCAGTGATTGGCTGTGGCAGCAGGTCCTGCACCAAGTGCTCACCTGGAGAGCAAAAGAGCGGGAAACCTGTCAGAGCCAAACAGGAGCTGTAGGGGACATGGGCTAAGTATGTATGGCTATATATTTTTTTTCTCACTATTTTTCCCCCCCAGCAGCCTTTTTATATAATTTATTTATTTATTTTTTAACCCCTTAAGGACACAGCCCATTTGGGCCTTAACCACGCAGACAATTTTATTTTTACGTTTTCGATTTTTCCTCCTCGCCTTCAAAAAATCCTAACTCTTATATTTTCATCCACAGACTAGTAGGAGGGCTTGTTTTTTGTGTGACCAGTTGTCTGTTGTAATGCCATCACTCACTTTACCATAAAATGTATGGCGCAACCAAAAAAATACTATTTGTGTGGGGAAATTAAAAAGAAAACCGCAATTTTGCTAATTTTGGAAGGTTTCGTTTTCACGCCGTACAATTTATGGTAAAAATGACGTGTTATTTATTCTTTGGGTCAATATGATTAAAATGATACCCATGATAACATACTTTTCTATTACTGTTGCGCTTAAAAAAAAAAAAAAAAACTTTTTAACCAAATTAGTACGTTTAAAATCCCCCTATATAGAAGACCCATAACTTTTTCATTTTTCCGTATAAGCGGCGGTATGAGGGCTCATTGTTTGCGCCGTGATCTGTACTTTATTGATACCATATTTGCTTATATAGAACTTTTATTCATTTTTTATTAATTTTTTTTGGAATAAAATGATTTAAAAAAAGCAGCTATTTTGGACTTTTTTTTTTTCACCGTTCACCGTACGTTATCATTAACATTTTATTTTAATAGTTCAGATATTTACGCACGCGGCGATACCAAATATGTATATAAAATATTTTTTTAACACTTTTTGGGGGTGAAATAGGGATAATGGGACAATTTACATTTTTTTATTGGGGGAGGGGGTTTTTCACATTTTTTTACTTTATTTTTTTACTTATTTTATTTTTGCACCTTTAGTAGTCCCCATAGGGGACTATTTATAGCAATCATTCGATTGCTAATCCTGTTCACTGCTATGTATAGGACATAGCACTGATCAGTATTATCGGTCATCTTCTGCTCTGGTCTGCGGGAAGGCAGATCAGAGCAGAAGACTCCCGGAAGGCAGCAGAGCCAGGTGAGGGGACCTCCGTCTGCTTTGCTGGATGATCGGATCGCCGCGGCAGCACTGCGGGCGATCCGATCTTCTATTTCGGTGACTGCGATGCTGCAGATAACGTGTTCTGTATTGATCACGGCATCTGAGGGGTTAATGGCGGACATCCGCGGGATCGCGGGTGTTCGCCATTACCGGCGGGTCCCTGGCTGTGATCAACAGCCGGGACCTGCCGTGCATGATCCGGGCATCCCTCCGATGCCCGCGGTTATGCTTAGGACGTAAATGTGCGTCCTGGTGCTTTAAGTACCACCTCACCAGGACGTACATTCATGGCGCTTGTCATTAAGGGGTTAAATAAAACATTGGAATATTCTTTTAAAGGGGTACACCGGTGGAAAACATTTTTTAATCAACTGGTGCCAGAAAGTTAAACAGATTTGTAAATTACTTCTATAAAAAAAAATCTTGACCCTTCCAGTACATTTTAGCAGCTGTATGCTACAGAGGAAATTCTTTTCTTTTTGAATTTCTTTTTGTCTTGTCCACAGTGCTGTCTGCTGACACCTGATGCCCATATCAGGAACTGTCCAGAGTAGGAGAAAATCCTCATAGCAAACCTATTCTGCTCTATAAAGTTCTTGACACGTACAGGTGTTAGCTGTTAGCAGAGAGCACTGAGGACAACACAAAAAAATTTTTTTCGAAAAGAATTTCCTCTGTATCATACAGCTGCTAAAAAGTACTGGAAGGGTAAATATTTTTTAATAGGAGTATTTTACAAATTGTTTAATTTTCTGAGTTCATAAAAAAAAAAAATTTAGTTCTCCACCGGAGTACCTCTTTAACCCCTTAACGACAATGGACATAAATGGATGTCATGGTGCCATTGTACTTAACGCAGCACGACTTACATTTATGCTCCTTCATGAGCCGAGCACCAGACCAGTGCATGCGTCATGCAAGTCAGGTCCCGGCTGCTGTCAGCAGCCAGGGACCCGTCGGTAATGGCGGACATCTGCGATTGCACAGATGTTCGCCTTTAACCCCTCAGATGCTGTGATCAATACAGATCACAGCATCTGCGGCTGTACGGTACTTTAAATGGATGATCATTGATGATCATCCAGCATGGCAGCTGGAGGTCCCCTCACCTGGCTCCGACTGTCTCCCGGGGTCTTCTGCTTTGGTCTGAGATCAAGCAGACCAGAGCAGAAGATGATCGATAATACTGATCGGTGTTATGCTCTATGCATAGCACTGAACAGTATTTGCAATCAAATGATTGCTATAAGTAGTCCCCTATGCGGACTATTAAAGGGGTATTCCAGGAACTTTATTTTATTTGACTATGCTACAGTGTAGTTCATAATAGTGTCTGTACCTGTGTGTGACGGTTTTCTCACAATTCTTCTGTGATTTTCACCCCACTATTTATTTTTACCAGCATACAAAATGACTGTTGTCTCGGATTTTTCCCAGCTTGTAATGCGGCCGAGACCTGACTCACTAGTCAGCTGATGACAGGGAACCTGTCTGCTTCAATGGGTGGAAGGATCAATCTGCAACTAATGAAACAGCTGTAGGCACCCTGATTGAAAACCACAGGTCTTTATTTCAATGGGTGCGGTGGCTGATGGGTGGGAGGGAGGAAAATAGAATTGTGGGATTTGTAGTAAAAAAAAAAAAGAAAACTCAAAGGTATGCCAGGTATGTACTAAAATCCCCTTATGGTGGAGAACCCCTTTAAAGGAAAACTGTCAGATATTTTCTCCCGCACTATCCACACTACTGGTGGATAGTGCAGGAGACGCTGATAAAACCGAGCCCTACCTTACCCGGATACACCCGGGCATTCTATGTGTATATCTTGTTGTAACTGGCACGGGCGGGGCTTCTGCAGGTTAACTGGCACTGATGTCAGCGCCGCTTATGAATATTCATCCCCCCTCCCTCCAGTTAGGAGCGGCGAAGAGAGGGAGAACTGGAGGGAGGGGATGAATATTCATTAACGGCTCTGACGTCAGTGCCAGTTAACCTCCAGAAGCCCCGCCCATGCCAGTTACAGCAAGGAATACACATAGAATAAAACTACAAATTGCGGGTGAACGGCCGGACAGATAAGGGCAAGGTAGGGCTCATTTTAATCAGCGTCTCCCGCACTATCCACCAGTAGTGTGGATAATGCGGAAGAAAATATCTGACAGTTTTCCTTTAAAGTGTAAAAAAAATTTTTACAAAATTTAAAATAAAGTTAAAAATATTTGAAAAATCCCCTCCCCAATAAAAAGGTAAAACGTCAGTTATTCCCCACTTTACTGTGAAAAAAGCATTAAAAAAATTATTAAATACACATTTGGTATGGCCGCGTGCGTAAAAGTCTGAACTATTAAAATATATTGTTAATTATCCTGTAAGGTGAACGGCGTAAACGTTAAAAAAAAATTACAAAATTGCTGCTTTTTTGTCACATTTTATAAAATAAAAAAAATAAAAAAATGTATAAAATTTTTTTTTTTTTTTTTAAAAGTAAAACCTAGGCAAAAGTGGTACTGAAAAACTACAGATCATGGCACAAAAATGGAGCCCTCATACCGCCCCATATATGGAAAAATAAGTTAAAGGTAGTCAAAATAGGGCAGTTTCAAACATACTAATTTTGTTAAAATGGTTTGAGATTTTTTTTAAGCGGTACAATTATAGAAAAGCATATAACATGGGAATCATTTTAATTGTATTGACCCGCAGAATAAAGAAAACATGTACCGTATTTATCGGGGTATACCACGCACCGGCCTATAACACGCACCCTCATTTTACCAAGGATATTTGGGTAAAAAAAAGTTTTTTACCCAAATATCCATGAAAAAATGAGGGTGCGTGTGTGCGCGTGTATACCCCGATATACCCCCAGGAAAGGCAGGGGGAGAGAGGCCGTCGCTGCCCGCTTCTCTCCCCCTGCCTTTCCTGGGGTCTAGAGCGCTGCTGTCTGCCCTTTTCACCCCCTGGTTATCGGCGCCGCTGCCCGTTCTGTCCCCCTGACTATCGGTGCCGGCGCCGATAGCCAGGGAGAGAGAAGCGGCGCCGACAGCCAGGGGGAGAGAAGGGGCAGCGGCACCCATTGCCGGCGCCGCTGCCCCGTTGCCTCCCCCGATCCCCGGTGGCATAATTACCTGAGTCCGGTCCGCGCTGCTCCAGGCCTCCGTCGTTCGTCCCCAGCGTCGTTGCTATGCACGGCGCGGCGCTCTGACGTCATGCGCCGTTCAGCGCATAGCAATGACGCCGGGGACGCACGACGGAGGCCTGGAGCAGTGCAGACCGGACTCAGGTAATTATGCCACTGGGGATGGGGGAGGCAACGGGGAAGCGGCAGGCAATGGGTGCCGCTGCCCCTTCTCTCCCCCTGGCTGTCGGCGCCGCTTCTCCCCCCCTGGCTATCGGCGCCGGCACCGATAGTCAGGGGGACAGAACGGGCAGCGGCGCCGATAACCAGGGGGTGAAAAGGGCCGACAGCAGCGCTCTAGACCCCAGGAAAGGCAGGGGGAGAGAAGCGGGCAGCGACGGCCTCTCTCCCCCTGCCTTTCCTGGGGGTGTATCGGCGTATAACACGCACACAGACTTTAGGCTAAAAATTTTAGCCTAAAAAGTGCGTGTTATACGCCGATAAATACGGTAATTTTTAACGGAAAGTGTACAGCATGAAAACAAAACCTTCCAAAATTTGCTAAATTGCAGTTTTCTTTTTAATTTTCCCACATAAATAATATTTGTTTGGTTGCACCGTATATTTTATGGTAAAATAAGTGATGTCGTTGCAAAGTACAATTGGTGACGCAAAAAACAAGCCCTCATATGGGATTGTGGATGGAAATATAAAAGGAGGAGGAAAAAAAACAAAAATGCAAAAATAAAATTGGTCTGGTCCTTAAGGAGTAGTCCAGTGGTGACCAACTTATCCCCTATCCTAAGGATAGGGGATAAGTTTGAGATCGCGGGGGGGTCAGAACGCTGGGGCCCCCTGCGATCTCCTGTACGGAGCCCCGACAGCCCGCGGGAAGGGGGCGTGTCGACCTCTGCACGAAGCGGTGGCAGACACATTCCCTCAATACAACTCTATGGCAGAGCCGAAGCTCTGCCATAGAGATGTATTGAGGGGGCGTGTCGGCCACCGCTTCGTGCGGTGGTCGACACCCGCTATCTGGCCGGAGAGCCTGGCCCCCGTACAGAGAGATCGCAGGGGGCCCCAGCATTCCCCCCGCGATCTCAAACTTATCCCCTATCCTTAGGACTACCCCTTTAAAGGGTAGCTCCCACCAAGTAATATATAATCTAATATGTCCCTACCTATTAGTAATCTAGCCCTAACCCCCTACCTGGCTTTAAAACACTTTTAAAATCGCTTTAATAGAGCAGATTTAGTGCTTCTAAATCTTCTCTATAAAGCAGGGCAGGAAGCAGCGCTTCCCAACAGGCACGACGTCACTGACGCCTTGCTGGGCGCTTGCTTCCGCCCTCAGATCGTCTATGCAGCGCTCCTGTCGGAAGCGCGCATAGATGATCTGCCAATAGCACTGCAGATCAGACTTAGTGAGTGCTCGCGCTGCCTCCGGACAGGGTAACGGGGGCGGGCGAGGCCAGTGGAGCTGGCCAATGCGCGCAGCCCCAGCTATCAGCGTGCTCGCTCTTGCCTGTTTGATTGACAGGCGGGAGCGAGCACAGCAGTGCCTGAATTTCGACTCATTTGACAGGCTGAAACAAGTCGAAATTCAGTGGTGACGTCACTGCCGAATGCATTCGGTCACAAGGAGGGCGACCCCTAGTGGCCGAATTTAAAAGTGATTTTTAACTTGTTTAATATCACTTTTTTTAAAGAGTACCTGTCATCATCTAAACTTTCCCTGATCCCCCTTCCCATCTGTCCCCTTCTCTAACTATGCCTATCCCTGTGTTTATTGAGGTTTAAAACGCTGTGGAAATACCTTTTTTTATCCCTCTTCATTATCTCACGAACACTGTCTTTCTGAGGGGTGGAAGGAGGTGGGTCCCAGCAGGCATGATGTCACATGAAGCCTGGCTGGGACTCTGCTTCTGCCAGTCTTCCTGTATGCTGCTCTCCCTCTGCAGCAGTGTTTCCCAACCAGGGCACCTCCAGCTGTTGCAAAACTACAACTCCCAGCATGCCCAGACAGCCAACAGCTGTCCAGACATGCTGGGAGTTGTAGTTTTGCAACAGCTGGAGGCAGACGGACAGCAGCCTCCGTCTCTCTCTCTCCTGTGTCTCTCTGCACTAAAAAGTCAATGCTGAGAACCAGGGGCAGTGGGAGCAATTACAGAGGCAGTGATTAAGATGAATGTCGGGGGGGGGGGGGGGGGGGGGGCACAGAGCAGGGAGTGCAGTGAGATAATACAATGTATAAGATAACGTGTGGTGAGGGGCAGGGAGAACACAGAGCAGGGGGGAGGGGGAGGGGACTGGCTGTTATATGAGAGGCATGTGCAGGCTTGTAGCTCACAGGCTGGGAGCGAGTCCTGAGCTGAGAGTACTGAACTTCCGGTGGAAGGACCAGAGCCCTTCAGCATTAGTCCTAAAAGCTGTACACTTACTATGAAAAGCATAGGATGCTGCTTGCAGACCAGGCAGAGAAGAGTGACCCCCTAGTGGCCAAAAGTATAAAATGAAAAAACTGGTATAAATATTAATATTTTTTAATGAAGATATATTACAATATCTCTTCATTAATGATTATGAACAACATATTAAAAGTTTTTGTTGATGACAGGTGCTCTTTAATTAACCCCTTAAGGACCAGGCCATTTTATACCTTAAGGACCGGAGCGTTTTTTTGCAATTCTGACCACTGTCACTTTAAACATTAATAACTCCGGAATGCTTTTAGTTATCATTCTGATTCCGAGATTGTTTTTTCGTGACATATTCTACTTTAACTTAGTGGTAACATTTTATGGTAACTTGCATCCTTTCTTGGTGAAAAATCCCAAAATTTGATGAAAAAAATGAAAATTTTGCATTTTTCTAACTTTGAAGCTCTCTGCTTGTAAGGAAAATGGATATTCAAAATATATTTTTTTTGGGTTCACATATACAATATGTCTACTTTATGTTTGCATCATAAAATTTATGAGTTTTTACTTTTGGAAGACACCAGAGGGCTTCAAAGTTCAGCAGCAATTTTGAAATTTTTCACAAAATTTTAAAACTCACTATTTTTCAGGGACCAGTTCAGTTTTGAAGTGGATTTGAAGGGTCTTCATATTAGAAATACCCCATAAAAGACCCCATTATAAAAACTACACCCCCCAAAGTATTCAAAAATGACATTCAGTAAGTGTATTAACCCTTTAGGTGTTTCACAGGAATAGCAGCAAAGTGAAGGAGAAAATTCAAAATCTTCATTTTTTTACACTCGCATGTTCTTGTAGACCCAATTTTTGAATTTTTGTAAGGGGTAAAAGGGAGAAAAATTTTACTTGTATTTGAAACCCAATTTCTCTCGAGTAAGGACATACCTCATATGTCTATGTTAATTGTTCGGCGGGCGCAGTAGAGGGCTCAGAAGGGAAGGAGCGACAAATGATTTTTGGGGGGCATGCCGCATTTAGGAAGCCCCTATGGTGCCAGAACAGCAAAAAAAAAAAAAAACACATGGCATACCATTTTGGAAACTAGACCCCTCAGGGAACGTAACAAGGGGTAAAGTGAACCTTAATACCCTACAGGTGATTCACGACTTTTGCATATGTAAAAAAAATATATATATTTTTTACCTAAAATGCTTGGTTTCCCAAAAATTTTACATTTTTAAAAAGGGTAATAGCAGAAAATACCCCCCAAAATTTGAAGCCCAATTTCTCCCGATACAGAAAACACCTCGCATGGGGGTGAAAAGTGCTCTGCTGGCGCACTACAGGTCTCAGAAAAGAAGGAGTCACATTTGGCTTTTTGAAAGCAAATTTTGCTCTGGGGGCATGCCGCATTTAGGAAGCCCCTATGGTGCCAGAACAGCAAAAAAAAAACACACATGGCATACCATTTTGGAAACTAGACCCCTCGGGGAACGTAACAAGGGGTAATTTGAACCTTAATACCCTACAGGTGTTTCACGACTTTTGCATATGTTAAAAAATATATAATTTTTTTTACCTAAAATGCTTGTTTTCCCAAAAATTTAACATTTTTTAAAAGGGTAATAGCAGAAAATACCCCCCAAAATTTGTTAGGCAATTTCTCCCGAGTACGGCGATACCCCATATGTGACCCTAAACTGTTGCCTTGAAATACGACAGGGCTCCAAAGTGAGAGCACCATGCGCATTTGAGGCCTAAATTAGGGACTTGCATAGGGGTGGACATTGGGGTATTCTACTCCAGTGATTCCCAAACAGGGTGCCTCCAGCTGTTGTAAAACTCCCAGCATGCCTAGACAGTCAACGGCTATCTGGCAATACTGGGAGTAGTTGTTTTGCAACAGCTGGAGGCTCCATTTTGGAAACAGTGGCGTACCAGACGTTTTTCATTTTTATTGGGGAGGGGAGGGGTGCTGTGTAGGGGTGTGTGTATACGTAGTGTTTTTTACTTTTTATTTTATTGTGTGTTAGTGTAGTGTTTTTAGGGTACAGTCGCATGGGCGGGGGTTCACAGTAGTTTCTCGCTGGCAGTTTGAGCTGCAGCAGAAATTTAGCTGCACCTCAAACTTGCAGCCGGATACTTACTGTAATCCTCCGCCCATGTGAGTGTACCCTGTTTTTGCAACAGCTGGAGGCACACTGGTTGTGAAACACCGAGTTTGGTAACAAACTCAGTGTTTTGCAACCAGTGTGCCTTCAGCTGTTGCAAAAGCTACAACCCCCAGCATGTACGGACAGCGGAAGGGCATGCTGGGTGTTGTAGTTATGCAACAGCTGGAGGCATACTACTTTGGCTGGGGATGCTGGGGATTGTAGTTATGCAACAGCTGGAGACACACTGGTTTGCTACTTAACTCAGTGTGCCTTCAGCTGTTGCAAAACTACAACTCTCAGCAGTCACCGACAGCCAACGGGCATGCTGGGAGTTGTAGTTATGAAACCAGCAGATGCACCACTACAACTCCCAGCATGCACTTTAGCTGATTGTGCAAGCTGGGAGTTGTAGTTATACAACAGCTGAAGGTACACTTTTCCATAGAAAGAATGTGCCTCCAGCTGTTGCAAAACTACAAGTCCCCGCATGCCCATAATGCCCTTTTTGCATGCTGGGAGCTGTTGCTAAGCAACAGTAGGAGGCTGTCACTCACCTCCAACGATCCTCGCCGCACAGGTCACTCCCTCGTCGTCTCCGCCGCCACTGCCGCTCCTGGGGCCCCGATCCCAACATTGACGCCGGGGATCGGGGTCCCCAGCACCTGGGGTGCACATCCCGCACCCGCTCACGTCCTCCGGAAGAGGGGGCGGAGCGGGTTGCGGGAGTGACACCCGCAGCAGGCGCCCTGATTGGTCGACCGGTAATCCGGCCGACGAATCAGGGCGATCGTGAGGTGGCACCAGTGCCACCTCACCCCTGCTGGGTCTGGCTGTTCGGGGCCGTCTCTGACGGCCCCGATCAGCCAATAATTCCGGGTCACTGGAGACCCGATTGACCCGGAATCCGCCGCAGATCGCTGGACTGAATTGTCCAGCGATCTGCGGCCATCGCCGACATGGGGGGTCATAATGACCCCCCTGGGCGATATGCCCCGATGCCTGCTGAACGATTTCAGCAGGCATCGGGCGCCGGCTCCGCTCCAGATAGCTGCGGGGGGGCCGGTAAAACACATGACGTTCTCATATGTCATGTGTCCTTAAGGACTCGGAAATGGAGACGTATGAGAACGTCATGTGTCCTTAAGTGGTTAAAGTATATTAGAGATTTGTTGTAGTACTAAAGTACTACAACATATCAATTTTTTTACTTCATGACAGTGCCCATTTAAGGCCAAAATGGGCCCGGTCCTTAAGGGGTTAACGCACAAAGCAAAGAGAATTTTTGGTTTCTCCCACCCTTAAAACAATATGTTAACAATAGCGACAGTGTGAAGTCAAGAACTACTGTAATTTGAAAAAATTGACATGCCAAAAATTTTGGATCATGCTGGGTTTCAGTCCTGACACCTGCTGCGATCATGAGTAATAAGCCAGGGAAATAAGTGGCAGCACACTTCACTCCCCGGCTGTCAATTAAATCCGACACATTCATTGCTTTAGTCTATGCCAGTGTTTCCCAACTAGGGTGCCCCCAGCTGTTGCAAAACTACAACTTCCAGCATGCTCGGACAGCCGAAGGCTGTCCGAGCATGCTGGGAGTTGTAGTTTTGTAACAGCTGGAGGCACCCTGGTTGGGAAACACTGGTCTATGCAGTGACTAAGTCGGACATAGGGGCCCACCAAGGAATAAGGAGCGCTGATGATTGCAGCATGTCTCAGGACCGAGACCCAGTTTGATCTAAACTTTTTACATTTCTGAACCTATAAAAAATAGTGTAACACAATTAAGTGACAGTGACACCTTAAAACTACAGCTCATCCAGCAACAATGATCATTTTGCCCAATCATTTCCTAATTGTAACCAATCACAGCTCAGCTTCCATTTCTTTAATTTGTGTGGTAATATGAAAGCTGAGCTGGTTGCTAAGGGTAAATCAGATGTATATTATTGTATTCATGTGGTGTAACTCCTGCGGGCAGCCGTGTGTATGGGGGGGGAAGCAGGTGCCTGTCCTGACCGGCAGGGAGGTCACATGACCAGCAGAAGCGCCAGGCATGAGCTATAGCACGGATGGATGTGAGCTGCACTATTGTAGGCACAGCAGGTCATCTCTATGTACACGAAGCCTCGTTCAGACAAGGCGCGCAGGGCGGGATCCCTCAGTAGCGCCAAACAAAGCAGCCGCGCGTCTCCTGCCCACACGTGCGCCTCTAGCCATAGTGATAATGGGCTCAGCTGCATCCTAAGGGCTTCCCCCTCCCCCATGGCGCGGCGCGGCTCTCCGTGTGTGAGTGTCGGTCCGGGCAGTATTGTTCTGTCTCACCTGCTTGGTGAAGTACTGGCTGAGTTCTCCGCCGCTTCTCTGGGCTATGGCGGTCAGGCCAGAGAGACTGAGCTGGAAGTGCTCCATGTCGGGAACACGGCTCACAGGAACAGGCCGAAGAGCGGCCGTGCATGCACAACAAACACCAGCACTGCTCCACACGTGGGGAAACTCGGCAGCGCGGAGCACTTCCGGGAGCGCCAATACGTCATCACCGGTGCGACACCGGCCTGGAGAGGCGGGACGGCTGCGGAATACTTTCCGGGGTCAGTCACAGGGAATGATGGATAATTTGAGGGTTGCAGGATGCAGTCATAGGACCCTGCACCATGCGGTTTCCTTTCTTTGTATGGAAACGCTGTTGATTCCTGACTTTAGTGTGAACTGAGTAAAAACTATTTCTTTATTAAAGTACAACCTCAAAAACAGCGGAAGACACCGCACAGAAGATCGAATATAAGCGAGCAGGGACCATGTAACCCTGTGGAGGATTTTAAAAGGTTTCTCCACGAGGCCCCTGTTGTAGTGTTTTTATTTTAGCATCGATGGGCTGATCATCTGTGGCTCTCCTATGTACTGGACACACACTCATCTCTGCTTTCTGCATACATACACTGATGTGTGCATGATAAAGCCGGGCACAGAGGGAAAACTGGAGCAGTTGCCCATAGCAACCAATCAGATTGCTTCTTTCATTTATTTCAAAAGCATTTTTTTAAATAAAAGAAGTCATCTAATTGGTTGCTATGGATAACTGCTCGTTTTCCTTTGCGCATGTTTTGATACATTTCCCCTACTGTAAGTCTTGGCATCACTATCACAGTGTACATATATGGGGGAGATTTATAAAAATCTGTGTAGAGGAAGAGTGGTGAAGTTGCCAATAACAACCAATCAGATTGCTTTTATTTTTAACCCCTTAAAGTCGCAGGGTTTTTCAGTTTTTGCACTTTCGTTTTTCCTCATCACCTTTTAAAAATCGTAACCCTTTCAATTTTCCACCTAAAAATCCATATTATGGCTTATTTTTTGCGTCACCAATTCTACTTTGCAGGGACATCAGTCATTTTACCAAAAAATTCACGGCGAAACAAAATAAAAAAAACGTGCGTCAAAATCGAAGAAAAAACGCCATTTTGTAACTTTTGGGGGCTTCCATTTCTACACAGTGCATATTTCAGTAAAATTACACCTTATCATTATTCTGTAGGTCCATATGGTTAAAATGATACCCTACTTGTATAGGGTGGATTTTGTCGTACTTCTGGAAAAAATCATAACGACATGTAGGAAAATATATACATTTAAAAATGTCCTCTTCTGACCCCTATAACTTTTATTTTTCCACGTACAGGGCGGTATGAGGACTCATTTTTTGCGCCGTGATCTGAAGTTTTTATCGGTACCATTTTTGTTTTGATCGGACTTTTTGATCACTTTTCATTCATTTTTTAATAGTATAAAAAGTGAAAAAAAATGTGCTTTTTTGGAGTTTGGATTTTTTTTTACGTGTACGCCATTGACCGTGCGGTTTAATTAACAATATATTTTTATAGTTCGGATATTTACGCACGCGGCGATACCACATATGTTTTATTTTTATTTACACTGTTTTATTTTTTTTATGGGAAAAGGGGGGGTGATTCAAACTCTTATTAGGGAAGGGGTTAAATGACCTTTAGGGACCTATAACACTGCACACACTGATCTCCTATGCTGATCACTGGCGTGTATTAACATGCCTGTGATCAGCGTTATCGGCGCTTGACTGCTCCTGCCTGGATCTCAGGCACGGAGCAGTCATTCATCGATCGGACACCGAGGAGGCAGGTCCCTCCCGGTGTCCTGCGAGCTGTTTGGGACACCGCTATTTTACCGCGGCGGTCCCCAACAGCCCAACTGAGCAGCCAGGTCACTTTCACTTCAGACGCGGCGGTCAGCTTTGATCACCGCGTCTGAAAGGTTAATACAGGGCATCACCGCGATTGGTGATGTCCTGTATTAGCCGCGGGTCCCTGGCCGTTGATAGCCGCCGGGACCGACCCGATATGCCACGGGGACCCCGCGGCATATCACGGGAGCCGGCGGAGGATGTAAATATACATCCTTCGTCGTTAAGGGGTTAAAAAGGTCTCCGAAAAAAGTAATGCTATGGTTGGTGTCACCCGGCACAGTATATAATGGTGTCATCCCATACCTACCCCCCACCCTAAAGTAAGTTTTTAGCCTGTTGTGACAGACGCGACTGGTGTGGCACATTGTGAAAAATTCCAGTATAATAATAAAATATTCAAATTGTCACAGAATGGGAAGCGCTAAAGAAGTTTTCACCATTTAAAACTACAGCTCCTAGAATGACTTAAAGGGGTAATCCACTGGAGAACATTTTCTTTTAAATCAACTGGTGCCAGAAAGCTGAACAGATTTGTAAATTACTTCTATTTAAAAATCTTAATCCTTCCAGTACTTATCAGCTGCTGTATACTACAGAGGAAGTTCTTTTCTTTTTGAATTTCCTTTCTAGTCTGACCACAGTGCTCTCTGCTGACACCTCTGTCCATGTCAGGAACTGCCTGGAGCAGGATAAGTTTGCTATGGGGATTTGCTCCTACTATGGACAGCTCCTAAAATGGACAGAGGTGTCAGCAGAGAGCACTGTCGTAAGCAGTGGTATTCACTATGCCAGCAGATTCTGATCCTCTATATGAAAACAATTATATAAACCTGCCAGAAACTGTATCCTCTAAATATAATACTACTATACTTCACTCTTTGAATATAAACCTTCCACACACCGTACGCTCTGAATATAATACTCTCACACACCGTACCCACTAAATAGAATACTACCACAGTCTGTACTCACTGAATATAATACTATGACACACTGTACCCTCTGAATATAATACTACCACACACTGTACCCTCTGAATATAATACTACCACACACTGTACCCTCTGAATATAATACTATGACACAATGTACCCTCTAAATATAATACTACCACACACTGTACCCACTGAATATAATACTATGACACACTGTACCCACTGAATATAATACTATGACACACTGTACCCTCTAAATATAATACTACCACACACTGTACCCTCTGAATATAATACCAAACACTGTACATTCTGAATATAATACTAACACACACTGTACATTCTGAATATAAACCTGCCACATACCATACCCTCTAAATACAATACTACCATACACTGCGTTCTCTAAATATATACTACTACCACACACTGTACCCTCTAAATATACTACCACACACCTGCGCCCACTAAATATACTACCACACACTGCGCCCCCTGAATATAACCTTGCCATACAGTGCACCCTCCGAATACAATACCACAACAGCAGTAGCACTCCTCATCAGCCATTAGCTGAGGCTATTACCAAGGGGTGTGGGGGGGGGGGGACTGGTGGTGTTGCTGGTGGATGGTGAGGTTACTACTGCCCCCCCCTGGCAGTGGCACCCCCATCATCTACCAGCAGGCTCATCCTCCTGGCAGTAGCACCCCCATCATCTACCAGCAGGATCATCCTCCTGGCAGTTGCACCCCCATCATCCACCAGCAGGATCTGCTGATGGGGGTGCTACTGCTGGGGGGGTGTTGCTTGTGGATGATGAGGGTGCTGCTGCCAGGGGGGATGGGGGGGGGACAAAAAGCATTAGGTAGGCAGCAATTCCCCCACATTAGGTAGGTAGCAGTCTCCCCACATTAGGTAGCATAGTTTCCCCACATTAGGTAGCATAGATTCCCCACCTTAGGTAGCAGTTTTCCCACAATAGGTAGCATAGATTCCCCACATTAGGTAGTATGTTCTCCATATTGGGTAGCATACTTTCACCACATTAGGTAGCATAGTTTCCCCACATTAGGTAGCATAGTTTCCCCACATTAGGTAGCAGTTTCCCCACATTAGGTAGTCTAGTTTCTCCATATTAGGTCGCAGTTTTCCCACATTAGGTAGCAGTTTTCCCACATTAGGTAGCAGTTTCCCCACATTAGGTAGCAGATTTCCCACATTAGGTAGCAGTTTTCCCACAATAGGTAGCAGTTTTCCAACATTAGGTCACAGGTTCCCCACATTAGTTCACAGGTTCCCCCATAAGGTAGCATAGTCTCCCCCCGACACACACAGACAGACACACACACAAACACACTTACCTGGCCTGCACAGCGATTCTCTCCGCCGGCAGCCTGACGAGTGACATCCTCCTGCGTGGGTCTGTGGAGAAACTTCACTTGCGCTGTGTCCCTTCTCAGACCCTGGCCGGCCGCAGGCGCAACAGAAGTCGAAAGGGGCGGGGGCGCAACAGAAGCTGGGGGGGGGAGGGGTTGCGCAACAGAAGCGGGAGGGGGCGCAACAGAAGCCGGAGAAGGCGCAACAGAAGCCGGAGGGGGGTAGGGGGCGCAACAGAAAAAAGTCAAAAATTTTTGCAGACATTTACACATGCAACAATGCCAAATATGTTCATTATTTTGCGTCTTTTTTATGCTTTTTTGTGTTAATATGGGGAAAAGGGATGATTTTAAAATTTATTGGGGGAGGGGCTTTTTCACTTTTTTTTACATTTATTTTACACTTTCATTAGTCCACATTGGGGACTATTTATAGCAATCATTAAATTGCTAATACTGTTCAGTGCTATGCATAGGGCATAGCACTGATCAGTATTATCAGCGATCTCCTGCTCTGGTCTGCTGGAAGGCCCCGGGAGATGGCCAGAGGCAGGTGAGGGGACCTCCGTCCACCATCTTGGCTGATCTGATCCCCACGGCAGCGCCGCGAGTGATCAGATCAGCCATTATAAGTGCCGCAGATACTGTCATCTGTATTGATCACAGCATCTGAGGGGTTAATGGCAGACATCAGCACGAGCTCGCGTCACAGCTGTGCCGTAAATGTATGGCGCTGTGCGCTAAGTGACTCTAACGCCGTACAGTTGTCTCTAACCTTTCTCAGCATTCCATGCAGCCAAAGACAATGCGTGAGATTAATCAAAATGTGTGTAGAGGAAAAGTGGAGCAGTTTCTATAGCAACCAATCCGATTGCTTTTTTCATTTTGAAAAGGCCTTTAAAAAGATAGAAAAAAAAGCAAGTAATGCTATCCACCCACCGCAGCATAGCCATGCCCCCTGGAGACACTGTGACTTAACCCCTTAACCTCTTCAGGACGCAGGGCATATGCATACGCCCTGCATCCTGAGTCCTTAAGGACATAGGGCGTATGGGTACACCCGTGGGAATTCCGGTCCCCGCTGCTAGCCGATATCTATCAGCAGGCATCCCGCGCATATGCCCAGGGGAGTCCTGAGACCCACCCAGGTCGGCGATCAGCCGGAAATCGCCGGTCAATTCAGATGTTGCAAAACTACAACTCCCAGCATGCCCAGACAGCCGTTTGAGCATGCTGGGATTTGTAGTTTTGCAAGATTTAGAGGGCTAAAGTTTGGAGATCACTGTGCAGTGGTCTCTAAACTGTGGACCTCCAGATCATGCAAAACTACAACTCCCAGCATGCCCACATAGCAGTTTTCTGTCTGGGCATGCTGGGAGTTGTAGTTTTGCAACAGCTGGAGTTTCGACTCCCCCCCCCCATGTGAATGTACAGGGTACATTCACACTGGCGGGTTTATAGTGTGTTTCCTGCTTCAAGTTTGAGCTGCGGCAAATTTTCTGTGGCGGCGCAAACTCCTAGCTGGAAACTCACCGTGAACCTCCACCGGTTTGAATGTACCCAAAAAACACTACACTAAACTACACTAACACATAATAAAGGGTAAAACACTACATATACACCCCTTATAAGAATAAAAAAGCTCCAAAACGGAGCCTCCAGCTGTTGCAAAACAACAACTCCCAGCATTTCCGGACAGCCACTGACTGTCCAGGCATGCTGGGAGTTTAGCAACAGCTTGAGGCACCCTGTTTGGGAATCACTGGTGTAGAATACCCCTATGTCCACCCCTATGCAATCCGTATTTTAGTCCTCAAATGCGCATGGCGCTCTCTCTCACTTTGGAGCCCTGTCGTATTTCAAGAAAACAGTTTAGAGTCACATATGGGGTATTTACGTACTCGGGAGAAATCGAGTTACAAATTTTGGGGAACTTTTCTCCTTTTATCCCTTATGAAAAGGAAAAGTCGGGGTCTACATCAGCTGGTTAGTGTAAAAAAAAAAAAATATTTTACACTAACATGCTGGTGTTGCCCCATAATTTGTAATGCGATTTCTCCAAAGTACGGAAATACCCCATATGTGGACGTTAAATGCTCTGCGGACGCACAACAATGCTCAGGAGTGAGAGTGCACTATGTACATTTGAGGCCTAAATTGGTGATTTGCACAGGGGTGGCTGATTTTACAGCGGTTCTGACAGGACCACAAAAAAATAAATACCCACATGACCCCATTTTGGAAACTACACCCCTCACCGAACGTTACAAGGTGTATAGAGAGCCTTAACACCGCACAGGTGTTTGACGAATTTTCGTTAAATTTGGATGGGAAAATGAAAAAAAAATTTTTTTTTACTAAAATGCTGGTGTTACCCTAAATTTTTCATTTCGACAAGGGGAAATAGGAAAAAAGCCCACAAAATTTGTAACCCCATTTCTTCTGAGTAAGCACATACGCCATATATGGATGTAAAGTGCTCTGCGGGCGAACTACAATGCTCAGAAGAGAAGCAGCGCCATTGGGCTTTTGAAGAGAAAATTTGTCCGGAATTGAAGCCACGTGTGTTTACAAAGCCTCCATAGTGCCAGAACAGTGGACCCCCCACATGTGACCCCATTTTGGAAACTACACCCCTCACGGAATGTAACAAGGGGTGCAGTGAGCATTTACGCCCCACAGGTGTCTGACAGATTATTGTAACAGTGGTCCGTGAAAATGAAAAATTTAATTTTTCATTTGCACAGCCCACTGTTCCAAAGATCTGTCGAACGCCAGTGGAGTATAAATGCTCACTGCACCCCTTATTAAAATCTGTGAGGGGTGTAGTTTCCAAAATGGGGTCACATGCGGTTTGGGTCCACTGTTCTGGCACCACGGTGGGCTTTGTAAATGCACAAGGCCCCCGACTTCTATTCCAACCAAATTCTCTCTCCAAAAGCTCAATGGCGCTCCTTCTCTTCTGAGAATTGTAGTGCGCCAGATGCAAAATTCTCAAATTTTTCATCAAATTTTAGAATTTTTCACCAAGAAATGATACAAGTATCGACAAAATTTTACCACTAACATAAAGTAGAATATGTCACGAAAAAACTATCTCGGAATCACAATGAAAAATAAATGCATCCCAGCGTTATTAATGCTTAAAGTGACAGTGGTCAGATTTGCAAAAAAGGGCTGCATTCTTAAGGTGAAAATGAGCTGCGTCCTTAAGGGGTTAAAGGAGAACTGTAGTAAAAAAAATGTAATTACTCTGTGCCCGGGCTGCAAAAACCAAAAGCAAACTTTAACTCACCTTCTGACGTTCCTCCATTGCGCTGATATCGGCGTCCCGATGCTGGTCTTCCTGCTTCCTGGGGATGGTGAGTCATACTGCGCTCAGCGTATCGCCGGCCGCAGCGATGTCCCGCCTCGGCCGATGATAGGTTGGGCGCACTGTCATGCAAGGAGCCTGGGCCCCGCCTTTTCCCTGCTGCCTGGGACAGTGCACTCAGCCTATCACCGGCCAAAGCGGGACATCGCTGAATTTTTTTCCTTCTCGCCTTCTAAAAATCATAACTTTTTAATATTTTCATCCACAGACTCATATGAGAGCTTGTTTTTTGTGCGACCAATTGTCCTTTGTAATGACATTACAAATTTTACTATAAAATGTATGGTGCAACCAAAAATATTTGTGTGGGGAAATTGAATAGAAAACCGCAATTTTGCTAATTTTGGAAGGTTTCGTTTTCACGTTTTACACTTTACAGTAACAATTACACATTTTCCTAATTCTGGGAGTCAATACGATTAAAATGATACCCTTGATTATATACTATTCTATTATTGTACTGCTTTTAAAAAACATTTTTAACAAACTTTTTTAACAAAATTAGTATGTTTAACATCACCCAATTTTGATAACCTATAAATTTCTTACTTTCCTTATACGGGGACATATGAGGGATCTTCTTTTTTTTTTTTTTTTTTTTTTGTGCCATAATCTGTACTTTTTATCGGTACCAATTTAAATATATATGTAACTTTTAAATAGATTTTTATAAACTTTTTTTTTTTTTTGAAATGTGATGTTGCAAGAAAAGTAGAAATTTGGGACTTTTTTTTTACGTTTACGCAGTTCACTGAACAGGATCATTAACAGGATTATTATATTTTTATTGTTTATTACTATTATTTTTTAATGCTTTTTGGGATAAAATGGGGAAAAAAAGGACATTAAAATTATTATTGGGAGAGGGTCTTTTTGACTCTTTTAAAAACTTTTTTTTTACTTTATTTTGACTGTTGGAGCAGGTAAGGGGACCTCTGGCCACCACGTTGGATGATCAGATCCCCGCGGCAGCGCCGTGGCCGATCCGATCATCCATTCAAACGACCGCAGATGCCATGATCTGTATTGAACAAGGCATCTGAGGGGTTAATGGTGAACATCAGTGCAATCGCTGATGTCCACTATTACCGGCGGGTGCATAGCGGCTGATAGCAACCGGACCTGTCGTGAAAGATGTGAGCACCGGTCCGGTGCTTGCATCATGTACAGTACATAAATGTACGTCCTGGAGCGTTAAGCACCAAGACTTAAATTTACATCCTATGTCCTTAACCCCTTCCCGACCTATGACATACCTGTACGTCATGGGTGGCAAGTTGTTCCCGACCCATGACATACAGGTACGTCATGGACATTACTGCCGCTACTCGCGGCATCCCGCAGCGCCCGGAAAGATGGTGGCTATCACTGATAGCCAGCCATCTTACCGTGCGACCACGGGGGGTTTTGTTCCCCCCCCCCAGCGATCGCTGCTATCAGCTGGTCAAATCTGACTAGCTGATAGCAGCGTTTCGCTATCAGAATACTTAGCAGCGCGGTGTGTGAGTCCCGATCACGGGGATCGGGACACACACCGCTCTGCTAAGTGTCCCTGACCCGTCCCCCGGCGTCACTTACCCGTCGGAGCGGTGTCCCAAGCGGTCCCGGCGTCCTCCGTGCGGTCCCGGCTGCGCTGCGTCCCGGAGGTGAGTTTCCGGCAGCAGTGCGGCATCTTCATTGGCAGCAGTGAGATCGCCGTAAAGCGATCTCACTGCTGCCTCTGAGAGTTTCAAAACTGCAACTCCCAGCATGCCCAGACAGCCTTTGGCTTTCTGGGCATGCTGGGAGTTGTAGTTTTGCAATATCTGGAGGTCCACAGTTTGGAGACCACTGTATAATGGTCTCCAATCTGTGCTCTTCCAGATGTTGCAAAACTACAAATCTCAGCATGCTCAGTCTGTCCAGGCATGCTGGGAGTTGTAGTTCTATAACATCTGGAAGAGCACAGATTGGAGACCATTATACAGTGGTCTCCAAACTGTGGACCTCCAGATGTTGCAAAACTACAACTCCCAGCATGCCCAGACTGCCCAAGCATGCTGGAAGTTGTAGTTCGGCAACATCTGATCCTTCAGATATTGCCGAACTACAACTTCCAGCATGCCTTGGCAGTCTGGGCATGCTGGGAGTTGTAGTTTTGCAACAACTGAAGGCACACTAGTTGGGAAACATTGTCCGTTTCCTACCTCAGTGCCTCCAGCTGTTGCAATTGTTGCAAAACTATAACTCCCAGCATGCACTGACAGACCATGCATGCTGGGAGTTATAGTTTTGCAACAGCTGGAGGCACACTGGTTTGGAAACACTAATTTTGGTTGCAAAACACTTGAAAGTTTATTACTTAACTTAGTGTTTCCAAACCAGTGTTCCTCCAGCTGTTGCAAAACTACAACTCCCAGAATGCACGGACAGCCAAAGGGCATGCTCGGAGTTTGCAACAGCTGGATGTTTGCCCCCTCCCCCCAATGTGAATGTACAGGGTACACTCACATGGGCGGAGGTTTACAGTGAGTGCTGCAAGTTTGAGATGGCGCAAATTTTGCGCTGCAGCTCAAACTTCCAGCGGCAAACTTGCTGTGAACCTCTGCCCATGTGACTGTACCCTAAAAACACTACACTACACTGACACTAACCTAAAATAAAAAGTAAAAAACACTACATATACACATACCCCTACACAGCCCCCCTCCCCCCAAAAAATGAAAAACGTCTGGTACGCTACTGTTTCCAAAACGGAGCCTCCAGCTAAATAATAACTCCCAGTATTGCCGGACAGCCATTGACTGTCCAGGCATGCTGGGAGTTTTGCAACAGCTGGAGGCACCCTGTTTGGGAATCACTGGCGTAGAATACCCCTATGTCCACCCCTATGCAAATCCCTAATTCAGGCCTCAAATGCGCATGGCGCTCTCTCACTTTGGAGCCCTGTCGTATTTCAGGGCAACAGTTTTGGGACACATATGGGGTATCGCCGTACTCGGGAGAAATTGCCTTACAAATTTTGGGGGGCTTTTTCTTCTTTAACCCCTTATGAAAAGGTGAAGTTGGGGTCTACACCAGCATGTTAGTGTAAAAAAATAAATTTTTTACACTGACATGCTGGTGTTGCCCTATACTTTTCATTTTCACAAGAGGTAAAAGGGAAAAAAGACCCTCTAAATTTGTAACGCAATTTCTCCTGAGTACGGAGATACCCCATATGTGGGCGCAAAGTGCTCTGGGGGCGCACAACAAGGCCCAGAAGGGAGAGTGCACCATGTACATTTGAGGTGATTTGCACAGGGGTGGCTGATTGTTACAGCAGTTCTGACAAACGCAAAACAATAAATATCCACATGTGACCCCATTTTGGAAACTACACCCCTCACGGAATGTAATAAGGGGTGCAGTGAGCATTTACACCCCACTGGTGTATGACAGATTTTTGGAACAGTGGTCTGTGAAAATGAAAAATAAAATTTTTGATTTGCACAGTCCACTGTTTCAAATATCTGTCAAACGCCAGTGGGGTGTAAATGCTCACTGCACCCCTTATTAAATTCCATGAGGGGTATAGTTTCCAAAATGGGGTCACATGTGGTGGGGGGTCCACTGTTCTGGCACCATAGGGGCTTCCTAAATGGGACATGCCCCCCAAAAACCCTTTCAGAAAAACTCACTCTCCAAAATCCCATTGTCGCTCCTTCCCTTCTGAGCCCTCTACTGCGCCCGCCGAACACTTTACATACGCATATGAGGTATTTCCTTACTCAAGAGAAATTGGGTTACCAATTTTATGGGGATTTCTCTCCTTTTACCCCTCCTTTTAAAATTCAAAAATTGGGTCTACAAGAAAATGCGAGTGTAAAAAATGAAGATTTAGAATTTTCTCCTTCACTTTGCTGCTATTCCTGTGAAACACCTAAAGGGTTAAAACACTTACTGAATGTCATTTTGAATACTTTGGGGGGGTCATTTATGGGGTATTTCTAATATGAAGATCCTTAAAATCCACTTCCAACCTGAACTGGGCCCTGAAAAATTACGATTTTGAAAATCTTGAGAAAAATTGGAAAATTGCTGCGGAACTTTGAAGCCCTCTGGTGTCTTCCAAAAGTAAAAACTTGTCAATTTTTTTATGCAAACACAAAGTAGACATATTGTATATGTGAATCAATATGTAATTTATTTGGAATATCCATTTTCCTTTCAAGCAGAGACTTTCAAAGTTAGAAAAATGCTAAATTTTCAAAATTTTCATGACATTTTTAGATTTTTTACCAAGAAAGGATACAAATATCAGTGAAATTTTACCGATAACATAAAGTAGAATATGTCACGAAAAAACAATCTCGGAATCAGAATGATAAGTAAAAGCATTCCAAAGTTATTAATGTTTAAAGTGACAGTGGTCAGATTTTCAAAAAATGCCCAGGTCATGAAGGTGAAAATGGGCTGGGTCATGAAGGGGTTAAAGGGGTATTCCAGGAAAAAAACTTTTTTATATATATATCAACTGGCTCCGGAAAGTTAAACAGATTTGTAAATTACTTCTATTAAAAAATCTTAATCCTTTCAGTACTTATGAGCTTCTGAAGTTAAGGTTGTTCTTTTCTGTCTAAATCCTCTCTGATGACACCTGTCTCGGGAACTGCACAGAGTAGAAGAGGTTTTCTATGGGGATTTGCTTCTAAACTGGGCGTTTCCCGAGACAGGTGTCATCAGAGAGGATTTAGACAGAAAAGAACAACCTTAACTTCAGAAGATCATAAGTACTGAAAGGATTAAGATTTTTTAATAGAAGTAATTTACAAATCTGTTTAACTTTCTGGAGCCAGTTGATATATAAAAAAAAAGTTTTTTCCTGGATAACCCCTTTAAGGATTTAAGACACATTGGGGGAGATTTATCAAAACCTATGTAGGGGAAGAGTGGTGCAGTTGCCTATAACAACCAATCAGATTGCTTCTTTCATTTTTAACAGGCCTCTTTAAAAATAAAGAGCAATCTGATTGGTTGCTATGGACAGCTGCACCATTTTTTCTCCCTACATAGGTTTTGATAAATATTCCCTATTGTCTCTGGCTGCATGGAATGGGAAAGGTCAGAGACAACAGTAAATGCCCGCATGCGTGCGCGTCCCGCGATGCAAATCCTAGCCCCACCGGCTGGGGGCCAGAAGGGGACAATGCGCTCACGGCCAGAGGGAGTGGCCAGAGCGCAAGTTGTCACAGCATGGATAATAAACTTTTTGATGTCTGGAGGTCTAAGGGGATTAATCTAGTGATGCAGGTGCTTACAGACACTGACGGGTGCCTACTAGCTTGGAATACACTTATGGAGAAATACACATTGCCGAACTGTCACTACTTCCAGTATTTCCAGTTGAGAACCTATGTGCTCTTACTTCCAAGGAGCCGTGAATACTTCTCCAAGTAACCTTTTTTTCAGAGCTTTATGGGCAATAGACTCTTAACTGTCAGACATATACTTTTACCTAAAACAAGCCACTTTGCATCTCCTGCAGAACACAGTGTTTGGGTTGTGGGGTAAGAAGTTGGGAGACCCAGATATTCGAACTAAACTGCTCTTAGGGTGGAGACAAGTTAGGAAAGCTATGATGAATGAAACATAGAGGGAGATTCACTTCCGTATTCTTCACAAGGCCACATGTGCTTATAATCTTTCTTCTAAGGATGCCCAACCCATTATCTTCGTAGATGCCCGAAAATTAACCTGGACAGGGCTCCCCTTCTTCATGCCCTATGGGATTGCCCAGGTACCTTCGCTATGGCGAGAAGTAGAGGAGTATATTAGGACTGTATGGCAGGTTGAGCTTCCACTTACCCCGTGAAGCATGGTTTTTCATTACGTACCCTTATCACTTCAGTATACAGCTGGGGTGCATTTGATGCTGATGGCTACGGTCAAATGCCTACTTAGACAATGGTTACAAAAAGAGGTTCCCACACTTAAACAGGTAATAGATATGATGAAGGGTTTCCTTTTTATAGATCGGTTAGACACCTTGTGAAACACTGAAAAAAAGTGCCGACAAATTCTTCTAGATCTAGAGATCTTATTATTGAACACGCATATCTTCCCAACAATATAGTCTTAGTGGTATGTTGGGGAGGTTGGAAGTAATATGAATCTGTACGAATCAGCGAGCAATAGGTCTCTGTATCTCTCCTTTCCCTTTTCTATTTATCACATTATGATGACATCTTTGTCATCTCTTTCATCTCCGACTTTCTTTTCTTTTTCTTTCTCGAGTCTGTTCTATCTTCTCTCTCTGATGTCTATGGACATTTGTGATCCTACTACTTTATTCATTCTGCTTATATCACACTTATGATAATGCTACATTTTTGGTATATTTTTATATTTAGCTACGTTGTTCTTTGGGGGACTTCGCAGTCCTCATCGTAGGTCAGTTTGGGATGGTTTTGTTGGGAGGGTAAATGGGAAATAAAAGGACAGTTATAGACCCTCATCATCTCTGCAGATACAGTACTCCTGCATATTCTCAAGAGTCGGAACATTGTCGCTAGCTGGAAAAAGACATTGATGACTATGGAGACTAATTGGGGCCATCAATGCACCGTTAATATTGTTTCTGATTGACCTTACCACTGATGCATTTGCCTTCAGCTATGAACATTCCATTTGGTCTCACATTGTAATGGAGGGTATACCTCTTTATTTACTGTATTGTATTGTATTTTCTTGTTTTGTATTAATAAAACACTGTTGAAAAAAAAAAAAAAGAATGCACTTTTGGTTGTGGGTCCCATGCATAAAAATGGGACAAAGGGGCACAAAGAGGTAAGAAAAGCATATTATACAGCATTATCACATGGCATCATAGGCTCAAAAGCTGACTACAAGTTGAGCACAAGACGCCGGAAGCGGAACACAGCGGGGAATGGAAGCGGTAGGCGGTAAGTCTACTTTTTTTTTTGTTTTGTAATGATGCCATTCTAGGGAGGCTTAAAAAAAATTCCTGTACAGTAAACGTAAAGACAAAGTCAAAATATACAGATTTTTGGTCACATCACATCCCAGAAAAAAAATATATAAAAAGTCACACATATATGCAAACATGGTACTGATAAAAACTACAGATCACGGTGCAAAATTAGCCACTTTTTTATTTTTATTTCTCCCCACAAATATATATATATATTTTTGTACTGTATTTTTATTGTAAATTGAAAGTTGTCAATACATAGTACAATTGGTCGTGCAAAAACAAGCCCTCATAAGGCACTGTGGATCAAAAAATAAAAGTTATGGCTCTTAAAAGACAAGGAGGAAAAACAAAAACACAAAATTTTAAATTAGTTTTGTCCTCAAAGCCAAAACGTACTGTCTCCTTACGAAATGGAAAACTTGTTTTGGCCTTAACCCCTTAAGGACCAGGCCATTTTATACCTTAAGGACCAGAGCGTTTTTTGCAAATCTGACCACTGTCACTTTAAACATTAATAACTCTGGAATTAATAACTCTGGAATGCATTCTGATTCCGAGATTGTTTTTTCGTGACATATTCTACTTTAACATAGTGGTAAAATTTTATGGTAACTTGCATCCTTTCTTGGTGAAAAATCCCAAAATTTGATGAAAAAAATTGAAAATTTTGCATTTTTCTAACTTTGAAGCTCTCTGCTTGTAAGGAAAATGGATATTCAAAATAAAAAAAAATTTGATTCACATATACAATATGTCTACTTTATGATTGCATCATAAAATTTACGTGTTTTTACTTTTGGAAGACACCAGAGGGCTTCAAAGTTCAGCAGCAATTTTCCAAATTTTCACAAAATTTTCAAACTCAATATTTTTCAGGGACCAGTTCAGGTTTGGAGTGGATTTGAAGAGTCTTCATATTAGAAATACCCCATAAATGACCGCAAAAACTACACCCCCCAAAGTATTCAAAATGACATTCAGTAAGCGTTTTAACCCGTTAGATGTTTCACAGGAATAGCAGCAAAGTGAAGGAGAAAATTCAAAATCTTCATTTTTTTCACTCGCATGTTCTTGTAGACCCAATTTTTTAATGTTTGCAAGGGGTAAAAGGAGAAAATTTTTACTTGTGTTTGTAGCCCAATTCCTCTCGAGTAAGCACATACCTCATATGTCTATGTAAAGTGTTCGGCGGGCGCAGTAGAGGGCTCAGAAGCGAAGGAGCGACAAGGGGATTTTAGAGAGTATGTTTTTCTGAAATGGTTTTTGGGGGGCATGTTGCATTTAGGAAGCCCCTATGGTGCCAGAACAGCTAAAACCCCCCACATGCCATATCATTTTGGAAACTAGACCCCTTGAGGAACGTAACAAGGAATTAAGTGAGCCTTAATACCCCACAGGGGTTTCATGACTTTTGCAAATGTAAAAAAAAAAATTATCTAAAATGCTTGGTTTCCCAAAAATTTAACATTTTTACAAAGGGTTAAAACAGAAAATACCCCCCAAAATTTGAAGCCCAATTTCTCCCGATTCAGAAAACACCCCATATGGGGGTGAAAAGTGCTCTGCTGGCGCACTACAGGTTTCAGAAGAGAAGGAGTCACATTTGGATTTTTTGAAGCAAATTTTGCTCTGGGGGCATGTCGCATTTAGGAAGCCCCTATGGTGCCAGGACAGCTAAAAAAAAACACATGGCATACCATTTTGGAAACTAGACCCCTCGGGGAACGTAACAAGGGGTAAAGTGAACCTTAATACCCCACAGGGGTTTCACGACTTTGGCATATGTAAAAACAAATAATAAATTTTACCTAAAATGCTTGGTTACCAAAATATTTTACATTTTTACAAAGGGTTAAAGCAGAAAATACCCCCCAAAATTTGAAGCCCAATTTCTCCCGCTTCAGAAAACACTCCATATGGGGGTGAAAAGTGCTCTGCTGGCGCACTACAGGTCTCAGAAGAGAAGGAGTTACAAATTTTGCTCTGGGGGCATGCCACATTTAGGAAGCCCCTATGGTGCCAGGACAGTAAAAAAAAAAAAAAACACATGGCATACCATTTTGGAAACTAGACCCCTTGGGGAACATAACAGTGTTACAGTGAGTACTTACACCTCACAGGTTTTTTGAACAGTGGGCCGTAAAAGTGAAAAATTAGATTTTTTTTGCACTATATTGATAGTGTTACCCCAAATGTTTCATTTTCACATTGGGTAATAGGGCAAAAGGCCCCCAAAATTTGTAGAACAATTTTGTCTGAGAAAAAAAACACCCCATATGTGGATGTAAATTGCTCTGTGGACGCACTACAATGCTCAGAATAGAAGGAGTGAAAATTTTGTTGTAATTGAAGTCGGGGGTCATGTGCATTTATAAAGCCCCCAACAGGAAAAAAAAAACACATGTGACACCATTTTAGAAACTTCACCCCTCAATGAATGTAACAAGGGGTACAGCGGGAAATAACACCTCACAGTTTTTTGTTTTTTTTTAAAGTGGGCGATAAATTGAAAAATTTGATTTTTTTACAGTAAAATGCTGGGGTTACCCAATTATTAACATAATATGAGAAATTGGGTTACAAATTTTGGAGGGCTTTTCCCCCTGACTATAAAAATACATCCACATATGGGGTAACGTGCTGGGCGGGCGCACAACAAGGCTCAGAAGTCATAGAGGTCACTTTGTATTTGTGGCCTTTGGCATATCAGTAGCTGACGGTTACATACATTCCGAGGAAAATACAAAAATGAAACACCCACATGTGACACCATTACAGAAAGTACCCACCCTGAGGAATGGGTATAGGGGTAAAGAGGACATTTTTAATGCACAGGTGTTTCCTAAATTTATTTTCCAGGAATGGATGAAGGGTAGCTTTTGAAAATTGCAATTTTCAACCTATGCTCTGCTTCATCTTTCTGGGAACAACTAACATGTGACTCCGAATTGTCGCCTGGAAATATGACAGAGCTCAGCGAGAACTCTTCGCATTTGAGGCGGATGTTTGTTACGGACCTAACAGTTACATACATTCAGAGGAAAATACAAGAAAGGAACATCCATATGTGAGAATACTACAAACAGTACACCCCCTAGGGAAGGTGTATAGGGTGAAGTGGAGATTTGGAACAGACGGGTGTTCCCTTCATTTATTTTCCAGGAATGGATGAAGAGTACTATGGGGGGAAGAAAATTGCAATTTTAGTACTGATATGCCAATTATTTTCCCAGAATGAATACCCAGAGTACAGCCAAAAGTAAAAATGATGCCCGTCCCAAACCCTATACTCTGAATCATCATTCTGGGAAGGGGATGTGTGGGGCCGTCCCTATTCTGTTACCTCAAATGCGCAACCCGCTCAGGTGGGGAGAGAGAGCGTTGCGCATTTGAGGCAACTGCAAACCTCCAATGCTGTTGACTCTGTGTCCCATGACCCATTTTTTAGGGGGAAGAAAAAAAAAAAAAAAGATATTGGGCTATTGGGAAAAAGGATTTGTTTTTTGGGGGTGTGTTTTGGTTTAAAATTTGGAAGTCAATGTACCCTGGACTGGTACATTGGAGCCGAATTCTGGGGAATGAAAATTAGGGCAAAGGATGGAAAATTTAGTACTCCATGGAAGTGTGATACTCCCTGAAGCAGCCTATGCAGAGGCCCGGATGATCGGGGCAAGTGTCACATTGAGTGGTGGTGTCCCTCCGTCTCCCCTTCTTGTGACACACTCTGCATTTCTTCTGGGTTCGTCCCGTCCTTCCAGTGTTGGGGATCACACCTGGAAAGTGTTGGCCGGGGACGATCCGGGGACCTAAAGTTCCAGAGGTGCTCTGACCCGCTCTTTGGCGGTCACCAAAGATGAGGGCCTTTAGAACTACCTCTTGGAACTCCAGGTATGTCCCTGTGTTGCCAGCGTTCTGGTTCAGTATAAAAGAGTTGTACATGGCAACCTGTACCATGTAGACCGCAACCTTTTTATACCATACACGTGTTTTCCGCATGGCGTTATATGGCTTGAGGACTTGATCAGAAAGATCAACTCCCCCCATATACCGATTGTAGTCCAGAATACAATCGGGCTTGAGGACCGGTCCCGCGGTACCTCGCACAGGGACAGGGGTTCTGCCATTCCCATGAATTGTGGTGAGCATAAGGACATCCCTCTTGTCCTTATACCGGACCAACAACAGGTTCTCATGGGAAAAGGCACGGGACTCACCCCGGGGGATAGGAGCATGTAGGGGATGGGGCGGAAGGCCTCTTTGATTCTTCCGGACTGTCCCACAAGCGACCGTGGATCTGGCGGCGAGGGATGTGAAGAGAGGGATACTAGTATAAAAGTTATCCACGTAAAGGTGGTAACCTTTATCTAGCAATGGATGCAAAAGGCCCCAAACGATTTTCCTGCTAACACCCAGAGTGGGGGGACATTCTGGGGGTTCAAAACGGGAATCTCGTCCCTCATACACTATAAACTTGCAAGTGTACCCGGAGGTACTCTCGCAAAGTTTATACATCTTCACGCCATACCGCGCCCGCTTGGTCGGGATGTATTGCCGGAAGCTGAGTCTCCCCTTGAAGCTGATGAGAGGCTCATCAATAGAGACCTCCCGCACGGGACATAGGCCTCCCAAAATCTGGCCCCGAAGTGATTGATGACCGGCCTGATTTTATATAGGCGGTCATACGCGGGATCAGTTCGGGGGGACATGCCGCATTATCAGCATAATGCAAACATCTCCGAATGGCCTCGAACCGGGAGCGTGCCATGGCCATACTGTAGAGGGGTGTCTGGCAAAAGACGTCCCCACTCCAATATTGCCTGACACTGGGTTTTTTAACTATACCCATATGCAGCGCGAGGCCCAAAAAGGTCCTCATTTCGGCTGCATCGACTGGAGTCCAGCCGCCGGGTCTAGCTAAAAGTGAGCCTGGGTTAGCGGCGACGAACTGTTGGGCGTACAGATTCGTCTGTGTAACCATCAAATTAACAAAGTTGTCACTGAAAAAATGACCGAAAAAGTCCTTTTCAGTGAACCCGGCGATGTTAATTTTGATTCCTGAGTCGCCAACAAATTCAGGAATCACGGGCTCGTGGTCCGCTGGCTCAGCTCAGTCAAGTTCTCTGGTACGATGTATCAGTGACCTTGGCAGGGGGGCTACACTAGTATGAGCGCCAGGGGGACTCATACTAGCATGTGTCACGATGCCGGCTGGCAGGTAGTGGATCCTCTGTGCCAGAGAGGGATTGGCGTGGACCGTGCTAGTGGATCGGTTCTAAGTCACTACTGGTTTTCACCAGAGCCCGCCGCAAAGCGGGATGGTCTTGCTGCGGCGGTAGTGACCAGGTCGTATCCACTAGCAACGGCTCACCTCTCTGGCTGCTGAAGATAGGCGCGGTACAAGGGAGTAGACAGAAGCAAGGTCGGACGTAGCAGAAGGTCGGGGCAGGCAGCAAGGATCGTAGTCAGGGGCAACGGCAGGAGGTCTGGAACACAGGCTAGGAACACACAAGGAAACGCTTTCACTGGCACAATGGCAACAAGATCCGGCAAGGAAGTGCAGGGGAAGTGAGGTGATATAGGGAAGTGCACAGGTGAAGACACTAATTGGAATCACTGCGCCAATCAGCGGCGCAGTGGCCCTTTAAATCGCAAAGACCCGGCGCGCGCGCGCCCTAGGGAGCGGGGCCGCGCGCGTCGGGACAGGACCGAGGGAGAGCGAGTCAGGTACGGGAGCCGGGGTGCGCATCGCGAGCGGGCGCTACCCGCATCGCGAATCGCATCCCGGCTGGAAGCGGAATCGCAGCGCCCCGGGTCAGTGGATCTGACCGGAGCGCTGCAGCGGGGAGAGTGTAGCGAGCGCTCCGGGGAGGAGCGGGGACCCGGAGCGCTCGGCGTAACAGTACCCCCCCCCTTGGGTCTCCCCCTCTTCTTAGAGCCTGAGAACCTGAGGAGCAGACTTTTGTCTAGGATGTTGTCCTCAGGTTCCCAGGATCTCTCTTCAGGACCACAACCCTCCCAGTCCACTAAAAAAAAAGTTTTCCCTCTGACCTTTTTAGAAGCTAAGATCTCTTTGACAGAGAAGATGTCCGAGGAGCCGGAAACAGGAGTGGGAGGAACAGATTTGGGAGAAAAACGGTTGAGGATGAGTGGTTTAAGAAGAGAGACGTGAAAGGCATTAGGGATACGAAGAGAAGGAGGAAGAAGAAGTTTGTAAGAGACAGGATTAATTTGACACAAAATTTTGAAAGGACCAAGATAGCGTGGTCCCAACTTGTAGCTAGGGACACGGAAGCGGACATATTTAGCGGAGAGCCATACCTTGTCTCCAGGGGAAAAAACGGGAGGAGCTCTTCTTTTCTTATCCGCGAACTTCTTCATGCGTGATGAAGCCTGTAAGAGAGAATTTTGGGTCTCTCTCCATATGATGGAAAGGTCACGAGAAATTTCATCCACAGCGGGCAGACCAGAGGGCAAGGGGGTAGGGAGGGGGGGAAGAGGGTGACGGCCGTACACCACGAAAAATGGGGATTTGGAGGAAGATTCAGAGACTCTGAAGTTATACGAGAATTCGGCCCATGGAAGGAGATCTGCCCAGTCATCCTGGCGGGAGGAAACAAAATGTCGCAAATAATCACCCAAGACCTGGTTAATTCTTTCTACTTGTCCATTGGACTGGGGATGATATGCAGAAGAAAAATTTAATTTAATCTTGAGTTGTTTACAGAGAGCCCTCCAGAATTTAGACACGAATTGGACGCCTCTATCCGAGACGATCTGCGTAGGCAACCCGTGAAGACGAAAAATGTGTACAAAAAATTGTTTAGCCAACTGAGGCGCTGAAGGAAGACCAGGAAGAGGGATGAAATGTGCCATTTTGGAGAATCGATCAACGACCACCCAAATAACAGTGTTGCCACGGGAAGGGGGTAAATCAGTAATAAAATCCATACCAATCAGAGACCAAGGCTGTTCGGGGACAGGCAGGGGATGAAGAAAACCAGCGGGCTTCTGGCGAGGAGTCTTATCCCGGGCACAGATAGTGCAGGCTCGCACAAAGTCCACAACATCCGTCTCCAGAGTCGGCCACCAATAGAAGCGGGAGATGAGTTGCACAGATTTCTTGATGCCCACATGACCTGCGAGATGGGAGGAGTGACCCCATTTGAGGATTCCGAGGCGTTGGCGTGGAGAAACAAAGGTCTTTCCTGGAGGAGTTTGCCTGATGGAGGCAGGAGAAGTGGAGATCAGGCAGTCAGGTGGAATGATGTGTTGCGGAGAGAGTTCAACTTCTGAGGCATCCGAGGAACGAGAGAGAGCATCGGCCCTAATGTTCTTATCGGCAGGACGAAAGTGAATCTCAAAATTAAATCGGGCAAAGAACAGAGACCACCGGGCCTGGCGAGGATTCAGCCGTTGGGCAGACTGGAGGTAGGAGAGGTTCTTGTGGTCGGTGTAAATAATAACTGGAAATCTTGATCCCTCCAGCAGATGCCTCCATTCCTCAAGTGCTAATTTAATGGCTAGAAGCTCTCGATCCCCGATGGAGTAGTTCCTCTCCGCCGGAGAGAAGGTCCTAGAAAAAAAACCACAAGTGACAGCATGCCCGGAAGAATTTTTTTGTAGAAGAACAGCTCCAGCTCCCACTGAGGAGGCATCAACCTCCAATAGGAAGGGTTTGGAAGGGTCAGGTCTGGAGAGCACGGGAGCCGAAGAAAAGGCAGACTTGAGTCGTTTAAAGGCGTCTTCCGCTTGAGGAGGCCAAGACTTGGGATCGGCATTTTTTTTGGTTAAAGCCACGATAGGAGCCACAACGGTAGAAAAATGTGGAATAAATTGCCTGTAATAATTGGCGAACCCCAAAAAGCGTTGGATAGCACGGAGTCCGGAGGGGCGTGGCCAATCTAAGACGGCAGAGAGTTTGTCTGGATCCATTTGTAGTCCCTGGCCAGAGACCAAATATCCTAGAAAAGGAAGAGATTGGCATTCAAACAGACATTTCTCAATTTTGGCATAGAGTTGATTGTCACGAAGTCTCTGAAGAACCATACGGACATGCTGGCGGTGTTCTTCTAGATTGGCAGAAAAAATTAGGATATCGTCCAGATATACAACAACACAGGAGTATAACAGATCACGAAAAATTTCATTAACAAAGTCTTGGAAGACAGCAGGGGCGTTGCACAGGCCAAAGGGCATGACCAGATACTCAAAGTGTCCATCTCTGGTGTTAAATGCCGTTTTCCACTCATCCCCCTCTCTGATGCGGATGAGGTTATAGGCGCCTCTTAAGTCCAATTTAGTAAAGATGTGGGCACCTTGGAGGCGATCAAAGAGTTCAGAGATGAGGGGTAGGGGGTAGCGGTTCTTAACCGTGATTTTATTAAGACCGCGGTAGTCAATGCAAGGACGTAGGGAGCCATCTTTTTTGGACACAAAGAAAAATCCGGCTCCGGCAGGAGAGGAGGATTTACGGATAAAGCCCTTTTTTAAATTTTCCTGGACGTATTCAGACATGGCAAGAGTCTCTGGGGCAGAGAGAGGATAAATTCTGCCCCGGGGTGGAGTAGTGCACGGGAGGAGGTCGATAGGACAATCATAAGGCCTGTGAGGAGGTAGAGTCTCAGCTTGTTTTTTGCAGAAAACATCCGCGAAGTCCATATAGGCCTTAGGGAGACCGGTTACTGGAGGAACCACAGAGTCACGGCAAGGGTTACTGGGAACCGGTTTTAGACAGTCCTTGGAACAAGAGGGCCCCCAACTCTTGATCTCCCCAGTGGACCAATCCAGGGTTGGGGAATGAAGTTGAAGCCAGGGAAGTCCAAGGAGAATTTCCGAGGTGCAATTGGGGAGGACCAAAAGTTCAATCCTCTCGTGATGAGATCCGATGCTCATTAGAAGGGGCTCCGTGCGGAAACGTATGGTACAGTCCAATCTTTCATTGTTTACACAATTGATGTAAAGGGGTCTGGCGAGACTGGTCACTGGGATGTTGAACCTGTTGACGAGAGAGGCCAAAATAAAATTTCCTGCAGATCCAGAGTCCAAGAAGGCCACAGTAGAGAAGGAGAAGGCAGAGGCAGACATCCGCACAGGCACAGTAAGACGTGGAGAAGCAGAGTAGACATCAAGGACTGTCTCACCTTTGTGCGGAGTCAGCGTACGTCTTTCCAGGCGGGGAGGACGGATAGGACAATCCCTCAGGAAGTGTTCGGTACTAGCACAGTACAGGCAGAGGTTCTCCATGCGGCGTCGTGTCCTCTCTTGAGGTGTCAGGCGAGACCGGTCGACCTGCATAGCCTCCACGGCGGGAGGCACAGGAACAGATTGCAGGGGACCAGAGGAGAGAGGAGCCGAGGAGAAGAAACGCCTCGTGCGAACAGAGTCCATATCTTGGCAGAGCTCCTGACGCCTTTCGGAAAAACGCATGTCAATGCGAGTGGCTAGGTGAATAAGTTCATGTAGATTAGCAGGAATTTCTCGTGCGGCCAGAACATCTTTAATGTTGCTGGATAGGCCTTTTTTAAAGGTCGCGCAGAGGGCCTCATTATTCCAGGATAATTCTGAAGCAAGAGTACGGAATTGTACGGCATACTCGCCAACGGAAGAATTACCCTGGACCAGGTTCAACAGGGCAGTCTCAGCAGAAGAGGCTCGGGCAGGTTCCTCAAAGACACTTCGGATTTCCGAGAAGAAGGAGTGTACAGAGGCAGTGACGGGGTCATTGCGGTCCCAGAGCGGTGTGGCCCAAGACAGGGCTTTTCCAGACAGAAGGCTGACTACGAAAGCCACCTTAGACCTTTCAGTGGGAAACAGGTCCGACATCATCTCCAGATGCAGGGAACATTGGGAAAGAAAGCCACGGCAAAACTTAGAGTCCCCATCAAATTTATCCGGCAAGGATAGGCGTAGACCAGGAGCGGCCACTCGCTGCGGAGGAGGTGCAGGAGCTGGCGGAGGAGATGACTGCTGAAGCTGTGGTAGTAACTGCTGTAGCATAACGGTCAGTTGAGACAGCTGTTGGCCTTGTTGCGCTATCTGTTGTGACTGCTGGGCGACCACCGTGGTAAGGTCAGCGACAACTGGCAGAGGAACTTCAGCGGGATCCATGGCCGGATCTACTGTCACGATGCCGGCTGGCAGGTAGTGGATCCTCTGTGCCAGAGAGGGATTGGCGTGGACCGTGCTAGTGGATCGGTTCTAAGTCACTACTGGTTTTCACCAGAGCCCGCCGCAAAGCGGGATGGTCTTGCTGCGGCGGTAGTGACCAGGTCGTATCCACTAGCAACGGCTCACCTCTCTGGCTGCTGAAGATAGGCGCGGTACAAGGGAGTAGACAGAAGCAAGGTCGGACGTAGCAGAAGGTCGGGGCAGGCAGCAAGGATCGTAGTCAGGGGCAACGGCAGGAGGTCTGGAACACAGGCTAGGAACACACAAGGAAACGCTTTCACTGGCACAATGGCAACAAGATCCGGCAAGGAAGTGCAGGGGAAGTGAGGTGATATAGGGAAGTGCACAGGTGAAGACACTAATTGGAATCACTGCGCCAATCAGCGGCGCAGTGGCCCTTTAAATCGCAAAGACCCGGCGCGCGCGCGCCCTAGGGAGCAAGGCCGCGCGCGCCGGGACAGGACCGAGGGAGAGCGAGTCAGGTACGGGAGCCGGGGTGCGCATCGCGAGCGGGCGCTACCCGCATCGCGAATCGCATCCCGGCTGGAAGCGGAATCGCAGCGCCCCGGGTCAGTGGATCTGACCGGAGCGCTGCAGCGGGGAGAGTGTAGCGAGCGCTCCGGGGAGGAGCGGGGACCCGGAGCGCTCGGCGTAACAGCATGGGGCACAGGGTCAAGGGCAGAGGAGGTTTGCGGCACCGCACGGCGGCGTCTCCGCCGCCTTGGTGGCTCATCATCAGAACTAGATGATGAGGAGGACGATGAAATAAGGAAGGTGGGGTCTTCATCGTCCTCTGAGCCGCTCTCGGTGTCGGAGGCAATTAGGTCATATGCCTCCTCCGCCGAAAACACTCTGCGGGCCATTTCCCTACTCTAATGTGGATACGGGTGTGTGTGTGTGTGTGTGTGGGGGGGGGGGGGAACTTTATTGGTGTGTGTGCTGCGTGTGGTGTGGTGCGATATTACCTCCCTAACCCGCCCTAACCCTCCCTAACCTAACCTAACTATACTAACCCGCCCTAACAGAAAAAAATATAAAATAAAAAGGAGCCTTTTTAAAAAAAAAAAAAGGGGGGGACTTCTAGCGCAAAAAAGCCCTGCGCCAAAAAAAAGCGTTTATCTAATCAGTGGTGTGCGCACTGATTAGCGATTGTGGTGGCAGGGGGCGCAGAAGTCAGTGAGGGGTCTGGCCACTGACCCCCACACAAAAAAAAACGAAAAATAAAATAAAAAAACGCTTTACCCCGAAAAAAATGCACCCACCTGAACCCCCAAAAAAACGCTGATCAGTGATAAATCACAGACAGCGGTGGGACAGGCTGCACACACAGGTACGGTCCGTCCACACAGTACACGCCTGCTACTGGTGGCACGGACCGCCTATGGGTGCAAAAAATAAACCGCGTTAACCGAAAAAAGTGCCTGTACCACCAAAAAAACGCTGATCAGTGATAAATCACCGACAGCGGTGAGGCACGCCGCACACACACAGGTAAGGTCCGGCCACACAGTACACGCCTGCTACTGGTGGCACGGACCGCCTATGGGTGCAAGAACACTCTAGAAAACCCGAAAAAAAGCGCCGGCACCACAAAAAAACGCTGATCAGTACTACGGTACTGATCAGCGGCGGGTGGGCTTTAACAAACGGTGGCGGACCGCTCTTTTATAACTAAGAGGGTCCGCACACACGCTTAGTGAAAAAAAAAAAAAGATCTGCGCCAAAAAAAAAAGGCTGGCGGCAGACCGCAGCGACCCAGCAGGGCCGGGGTCACGCAGCTAAAGGTGCTACGGACCCAAGGACACCCACTGAGGTACGCTGAAAAAAAGACAAAAAAAAAACTATTTTTTTTTAACCCTAACCTGTCCCTACCTAATCTAAAGCTATCTCTGGCGATTTCTGTGCCAAGGGGCCACAGAAAGGGGGCAAGGGGCACTTTTTTTGGACTCAGGGGATGGTGGGCAGCACGGGGCTCCGTCCTGCACACCAGATCTTTGTGGAATGGTGGGCAGAATGGAGCAACGTGCTCCTAGCCCCCACCATCCCCTCCCATTACTATGTGATTGGTGTGGCCACTTTGGCCACCCAATCACAACTGTACTGAGGGGGGTGGCCACAATGCCAGCCCCCAGTACAGCATGGATGGTGATTGGTGGTGTATACTACACCACCAGTCACCATCTATATCCGGGTCACAGGGTCACACGTGACCCTGATGACCCGGAACCGCTGCAGAACGCCGGTAAGTAGTTACCGGCGTCCTGCAGCGATCGCAGGTATAGGAGGTCCTCCGGACCTCCTCCTGCACACTGCCGGGATGTCTGCTGATAGAAATCAGCAGACATCCAGCTCCGATCCCCGCCCGGCGAGCGGCGGAGAACGGAATCGCAGCGCATCGCTCGTCTGAATTGACCAGCGATGCGCTGCGATCGCCGACATGGGGGGCATAATGACCCCCCTGGGCGTTATGCCGCGATGCCTGCTGAACGATTTCAGCAGGCATCGGACACCGGCTCCCCTCCGGCTAGCGGCGGGGGGCTGGGAATGGACAGGATGTACTCCTACATCCTCGGTCCTTAAGGACTCAGAAACGGGGGCGTAGGAGTACGTCCATTGTCCTTAAGGGGTTAAAGCGTACCTGTCAGATCCCACAAAAAAGTCAAAACTGTTATGTTACTCAGTACCTAATAAAGATCATGTACATGTAATTTTCATGTCTCTACCATCAGGGCTGTGGAGTCAGTAGATAAATGTTCCGACTCCGCAGTTTTTTTTTGTACTTCCGACTCCCCGACTCCGACTCCTCTGTATTAATATGCGAATGTATTTTATACATTCCTTGAAGGAAAGAAAGGCAGCATACATGTCATTACCACAGGACTACTGGGTGGAAAGCCAAAAGTCTACTGTATTGAACAGTTTGTGTGCTGATCTGCTGCTGAAGATAGGGCAATGGGAGGATCCAGGAAGGGGCATTTATTTGAAAACATGATTTCCCTAGTAGAATCCCATAGTCATGTTTAAAGTTTAAAGGGGTACTCCACCCCTAGACATCTTATCCCCTATCCAAAGGATAGGGGATAAGATGTCAGATCGCCCGGGTCCCGCTGCGGCACCGCACTGTGCGCAATGATGGGCGATACAGGGGACGGAGCAGCGTGATGTCATGGCTCCGCCCCATGTGACATCACGGCCCGCCGCCTTAATGTAAGTCTATGGCAGGGGGAGTGACGATTGCCACGCTTCCTCCCATAGACTTGTATTGAGAGGGCGGGCCGTGACATCACGAGGGGCGGAGCCGTGACGTAACGATGCTCTGGCCCCTGTATTGTCCGTTATTATGCGCAGAGCGAACTCGCTCTGTGCAGTAATGATAGCGCGGTGCCGCAGTAGCGATCCCGGGGGGCTGAATGGCAGCAGTTTTTCCAATGGTTTACAGCTTCAGTCTTTAACTATTGACCCTCCATTCCCTTCACTTATAAAAGTGTCTCTAGTCCTGCAAAACACATTATCAGTGAGAAGCTAGGTTACCCATGGGTTCCCTGAAACAGCGTTACGTGAGGCACTGCATGCATTGGTCTTTATTCTTAAAGTGGAGAAGTCATTAATTATAACTTTTTGTGAATTGGGACACTTAAACTTGCTTTTTTTTTATTCCAATCTAAATTTAGTCGGAGTTGGTGCATTGTTTGCCGACTCCGACTCCAGGTACCCAAAATTTCGTCCGACTCCTCGACTCCGACTCCACAGCCCTGTCTACCATCCATATTTCACTATAAAAATTGTATATTAGAGCTGCTCAATGTCCTGGCTTATAAAATCATGGCTTTGTCCAAGATGAAGCACAGGCATAGACATAGGGGGAGATATATCAAAACCTGTCCAGAGGAAATGTTGCTGAGTTGCCCATAGCAACCAATCAGATTGCTTCTTTCATTTTGCAGAGGTCTTGTTAAAAAGGAAAGAAGTGATCTGATTGGTTGCTATGGGCAACTGGGCACCTTTTCCTCTGGACAGATTTTGATAAATCTCCCCCTATGTCTATGCCTGTGCTTCATCTTGGACAAAGCCATGATTTTATAAGCCAGGACATTGAGCAGCTCTAATATACAATTTTTATAGTGAAATATGGATGGTAGACAGGGCTGTGGAGTCGGAGTCGAGGAGTCGGACGATAAATCTGATAGGACAGGAGAGAGCACAGAGAAGTACTTTCTGACTCCAGGTGGCTCATTCAAACGAATGAGATGCAGGCCGGGTCCGGGGAGGATGCGGCAGCGTCCGATTTTGACATTTCCCCGCATGATCCAGTGACCGTATTAGCTAAATGTGGTATGAATGCACACTAAGGAGGTAGATTTGGGGGCTACAGCTGAATTCATTTTCCTTGAAGGGGTACTCTGGTACCACAGTTTTATGGTTATCTAGCGTGTTTGTAGCAAGTTTAGCACTTTTGTAACTCACATGTTATACATCTGTCCACAGCATATATGTTTTTTACTGACCTCTTTTCCCTGCAGGCACTGCTCTCCTTCTCCAATGAATTGTCATCCGCAGCGCACTGTCCCCACATTAAGGAACTAATCATATGTGACCCGCGGGCGCTTCTCTGCTTCCTGCCCTTCCTACCCCCCTCTCCCCCCCCCCCCAAAGCGATGTCCCCGCTAGGGATATCTGTACTAATGAATTTAACTTATTCCTGTGCCCGGCTGCAAAAATAAACAAAATAAATTTTGACTCAACTTCCTGCGTTCCCCCGTTGCTATGGTAACGACCTCACGGTCCTCTGCTGCGATCCTCATGCTGCTTCCTGGGGATGGGAACGTCACAGAGGCGCCTCGGCCGGTGATAGGCTGTCACTGTCATGTAAGGAGCCGGCCATCGATTCGGCCGGTGATAGGCTGAGCGCACTGTCCGGCTCCTTACATGACAATGAGCTCAGCCTATAACCGGCCGAGGCGAAACATTGCAGCGGCCAGTGATACGCTGACGCTCATAGGTTAAGCGTACTGTCATGTAAGGAGCCAGCCGGCTCCTTACATGACAGTGCGCTCAGCCTATCACCGGCCGAGGCGGGACATCACTGCGGCCGGTGATACGCTGACAGCTCTGTGACGTTCCCGTCATCAGGAAGCAGAATGAGGATCGCAGCAGAGGACCTTGAGGTTGTTACCGTAGCAACGGGGGAATGCAAGAAGGTGAGTCAAAGTTTATTCTGTTTATTTTTGCAGCCCGGGCACAGGAATATGTAAAATTAATCAGTACAGATGTCCTTTAACCCTTGCGGGGACATCGCGTTGGAGGGGGAGGGGGGGGAAGGGCAGGAAGCAGAGCAGCGCCCGCGGGTCACATATGATTAGTTCCCTAATGTGGGGACAGCGCGGTGTGGATGACAATTCGTTGGAGGGGGAGAAGTAGAGCAGTGCCCGCGGATCACATATGATAAGTTCCCCCCACTGTCAATTCATTCCCTGATGTGGGGACTGTGGGGTGAGAAGCTGACAGTGAGGGTGGGATGAGTATACTAATGAGCAGAGCAGGGAAAGGGAGTGCTAAAGTGGAAAGAAAAAAAAAAGCTGCCCACAAACAGGGCTGGGCGGCAATGGAAAACAAGTTGGGCAGGGCACTGAAAGAGGAGACAGGCTACAAGGCATGCTGGGAGCTGTAGTTTCTAAAACAAATGCAAAACAGAAATAGATGCTACACTACATGGACACACTTGTAGAAAGACAAACAAAGAGCAAGCACGAGACCAGAGATAACAAGGAAACTGTCACGATTCGGCTGGCTGGAGGTGGATCCTCTGTGCCAGAGAGGGATTGGCGTGGATCGTGTCGGTGGACCGGTTCTAAGTTGCTACTGGTATTCACCAGAGCCCGCCGCAAAGCGGGATGGTCTTGCAGCGGTGGTAGCAACCAGGTCGTATCCACCGGCAACGGCTCAACCTCTCTGCTGAGATAAGCGCGGTACAAGGGAGTAGACAAGAGCAAGGTCGGACGTAGCAGAAGGTCAGGGCAGGCAGCAAGGATCGTAGTCAGGGGCAACGGCAGGAGGTCTGGAACACAGGCTAGGAACACACAAGGAAACGCTTTCACTGGCACAATGGCAACAAGATCCGGCAAGGGAGTGCAGGGGAAGTGAGGTATAAGTAGGGAAGTGCACAGGTGAAGATACTGATAAAACCTCATGCGCCAATCAGTGGCGCACCGGCCCTTTAAATCGCAAAGACGCGGCGCGCGCGCGCCCTAGGGAGCGGGGCCACGCGCGCCGGGACAGCACAGACGGGGAACAGGTCTGGTAAGCGAGTCGGGATGCGCCTCGCAAGCGGGCGCGTCCCGCATGGCGAATCGCATCCCGGCTGGGAACATTATCGCAGCGCACCCGGTCGGCAGGTCTGACCGGGGCGCTGCGAATAGGAGAATGCTGTGAGCGTTCCGGGGAGGAGCGGGGACCCGGAGCGCTCGGCGTAACAGAAACTCACCTGCAAGGGTAAGTAGAAACTGAAAAAAACACATTGGCCACCGGATTACCCCTTTAACTTAGACTTGAGCTATTTTATCAAAGTCCTCAGTCAGCAGGGTAACCCTACTTTACTATGTATTATGCAAATAAAGAACAAAAAAAAAACTTCATTCATTCACATTTCTTGGGTACCACCTTGCTCTGAACTTGAAAGTGTTTGCTGGCCTAATGTATGTGCCAGTTATTGGAAAAGAATGGAGATTCTCAGGATTGAACCCAGGATCTCACAAATGTAAATAATGCGCTCTACAACTGAGCTATATCCCCTACTGAACCTGTGTAACAAACAACAGGTGTGGATCCAATGCGCTACCAACCAGTTTGGTCTAGGGCCATTCTCTGGAGCGAAGTCTAAGCACCCCCTGGGTTTTCACCCTTTATCCCACTCTAAGATGCAGAAGCTGATCTTCGGTGCTTGGAGATGCCAGATGGAACCAGTGTGGGACACCAAGTATTCAGGCAGGTAAATGTAGTCAGCCAACTTTCAGAAAGTGAAAGCGCCACAGATTCTCAAAGAACGCTGCACAAACAGACAGCTGAAGGAGAGCCTCACTGAAACCTGCACAGACTGAAACATGCACAGAGCCTGAGGTCTTCTATTCATCACAATGCTGCAACAATATGAGGGTGGAAGTGGTCCCACAGCAGGCTTCAGTGATGTCATGCCTACTGGGTAAAGCCCACTTTCTCCTGCTGGAAAATTGCACTATGTGAGCAAGAAGAAAGGTGTGATACAAAGCTTTTTAAAGGGGTACTCCACTGGAAATTTTTTTTTTAAATCAACTGGTGTCAGAATGTTAACCCCTTAACGACGCAGGACGTATATTTACGTCCTGGGCCGACTCCCGCGATATGAAGCGGGATCGCGGCGCGATCCCGCATCATATCGCGTCAATCCCGGCGCTCATCAACGGCCGGGACCCGCGGCTAATACCACACATCGCCGATCGCGCCGATGTGCGGTATTAACCCTTTAGAAGCAGCGGTCAAAGCTGACCGCCGCTTCTAAAGCGAAAGTGACCTGGCTGCTCAGTCGGGCTGCTCGGGACCGACATCGCGGTGTCCCGTCCAGACACCGGGAGGGCCCTTACCTGCCTCCTCTGTGTCCGATCGGCGAATGACTGCTCCGTGCCTGAGATCCAGGCAGGAGCAATCAAGCGCCGATAACACTGATCACAGGTGTGTTAATACACGCCTGTGATCTGTGTAAAAGATCAGTGTGTGCAGTGTTATAGGTCCCTATGGGACCTATAACACTGCAAAAAAAATGAAAAAAAAAGTGTTAATAAAGGTCATTTAACCCCTTCCCTAATAAAAGTTTGAATCACCCCCCTTTCCCCATAAAAAAAATAAAACTGTGTAAAAAAAAAAAAAATAAACATATGTGGTATCGCCGCATGCGTAAATGTCCGAACTATAAAAATATATCATTAATTAAACCATACGGTCAATGGTGTATGCGCAAAAAAATTCAAAAGTAAAAAAAAAAGCGCATTTTTGGTCACTATTTATACCATTAAAAAATGAATAAAAAGTGATCAAAAAGTCCGATCAAAACAAAAATCATACCGATAAAAACTTCAGATCACGGCGCAAAAAATTAGCCCTCATATCGCCCTGTACGTGGAAAAATAAAAAAGTTATAGGGGTCAGAAGATGACATTTTTAAACGTATAAATTTTCCTGCATGTAGTTATGATTTTTTCCAGAAGTGCGACAAAATCAAACCTATATAAGTAGGGTATCATTTTAACTGTATGGACCTACAGAATAATGATAAGGCATAATTTTTACCGAAATATGCACTGCGTAGAAACGGAAGCCCCCAAAAGTTACAAAATGGCGTTTTTTCTTTGATTTTGTCGCACAATGATTTTTTTTCCGTTTCGCCGTGCATCTTTGGGTAAAATGACTAATGTCACTGCAAAGTAGAATTGGCGACGCAAAAAATAAGCCATAATATGGATTTTTAGGTGGAAAATTGAAAGGGTTATGATTTTTAAAAGGTAAGGAGGAAAAAACGAAAGTGCAAAAACGGAAAAAACCTGAGTCCTTAAGGGGTTAAACAGATTTGTAAATTACTTCTATTTAAAAATCTTAATCCTTCCAGTACTTATCAGCTGCAGTATGCTCCTCAGGAAGTTCTTTTCTTTTTGAATTTCCTTTCTGTCTGACCACAGTGCTCTTTGCAGACACCTCTGAAATTGTTTTTAAGGGCAGGAGGGGTGTTAGGAGTAGTTAGGCAACATAGCCTTAGGTAGTTGAGAACAGTTTATTTGATGACAGGTACTTTTTTTTAAAGGAGATCCTAAGTCAAAACAGGTGGAGTTTTGGGTGCGCACACCAAGTATAAGAAACAAAGCCCTAAACTGACCCTAAAACTGGTCTCCCTGCCTACTTGCCCATCCACCCTAATTGGTGGATCGACAACCAGGCGCCAGTCCCTTCCTGAACTAAAGTGCAGGGGCCTAATAAAAACACATACTAATAAATAGTCGGTTACAAACCAGAAACATAACAGTAACATAGAACTCTATTACAGATTAAGTTCAGAGGACACAGATCAGTGAGCAGCACAGAGGACACTATCAGCGGACATGAACAGAGGACACTATAGATCATCGGACATGAACAGAGGACTCAGTGGTCGTGTACAGAGGACACTATAGATCTGTGGTCGTGAACAGAGGACACTATAGATCAGTAGTCATGTACAGAACTCCAAAGATCTGAAATAAAGAATAAATAATAATAAACAGAGTTCAAAACACCAGATAGGAAAATGGATAAGTAACCAGACTTTAGGGACAGACAGAAATATAGCATAATCCCCCAGAACATCCAGAAGACACAAAGTCCCCATGGACTAGAGACAGGGATCTGTCGCTAATCAGGCATATACGCATTCCCTATGCAAAACCTCCAGTAGACACGAAGTCCCCATGGACATGTAATAGGAATGATAGATACACAGGATATATTTATAGAACACAATTAACACTGAACACAAGACAGGATAAATCGCAATCCCTTCCGAACACCTCCAATAGACAAGTATGTCCCCATGGAGCATAAACAGGGATGCCTAACATGGGACACTGTTCACACTGGACACACAAACTGGACACTCCACTCCACTAACAATGTAGCCATTAATAATAAATCCAAATAGACTACTGGCGAGCGGCACACTCCACAGTGTGGTCAGAATGCTGGCCCAGTAGGAAACCAGAAATATAAAACACAGAACTTCACATTAACGGATACAAGAGAAAACACAGTGTGAACAGACACATAGCAGAAAGGATAAACAACACATCCTAAAACCGACTAAACAAACACAGCTTAAAATCCACTCAGAGCATGCCACCTAACATGGCTAAAACCAGAAAATGCAAAGTACAATCTAAAACAGAGATAGTAGATTAAAAGCTCAAATAAGAAGTGTTTCACCCAGCGTCCATTAGCAGCATGTTAGCAGCTAGACATCAGAAAGTCCATTAGTAAATGAAGTCAGGATGAAATGAAGACATGGTCTCAATAACCAGCCCAGAGGCTAGACTGGGCTGACATTAAAGGAGTACTCCAGCGCAAAATAACTTATCCCCTATCCAAAGGATAGGGGATAAGTTATAGATTGTGGGGGGTCCGAACGCTGGGGCCCCCCCGGGATCTCCTGGACGGGGCCGCGGCAGTCTGCCGGAAGTGAAGTTTAGTCCCCAGCAGAAAGCCGCGGCAAACACTCCCCCTTCATGTATCTCTATGGGATTCTTGGAGGGGGCATGTCGGCCGCCGCGTCATGCGGGGACGAAACGCCCCCTATCCTGTATATTGCCGCGGCCCCGTACCGAAGATCGCGGGTGGGCCCCAGAACTCGGACCCCCCGCGATCTATAACTTATCGCCTGTCCTTCGGAAGTTATTTTGCACTATAGATGTCCTTTAAATAGACATACCCTAAAGGCTATTGGCTAACAGAGGCTGAAAAAGCCAGAGACGTTAACTATTCCCTGGCTGGGAAACATAAAACTGTTTACACACAGCAAATCCAATAGCTGTGTGTGAACACAGTCCAATACAGACATGACAGAAGCACGGACCGGGCCCTGGCAAATGTAAGTGCTGGGAGTGAGAATGCTGGCAGTTGCCAACTGCCAGCATTACTACTTGATACCGGGATCCACCTTTCGCTGGCTTTTCCCAAACCAGCTTGCAGAACAGGATGATGATATCCACATACTAGGCAATGCCTATTTACATTTAAAACAAATTTGGGCTCAGATTTATCAGTCTAGATTGTTTTATATTTTGGCTTAAATTGTACCAAACTTTTGTTGCAGAGCAGCAAGCCTTTATCTAAAACACATTTATTGGCTGAGATTTATCAGTCTGAAACTAAAACTGCCTAGTTTTGCCCATAGCAACCAATCACAGGTCAGCTTTGATGTTACCTGAGCTCATTAGGTATAAACCTGATTTGTGATTGGCTGTTGTGGGCAAAACCAGACACCTTTGGTTTTAGACAGATTGATAAATCTGGACTATTATCTGTTTTAGACACTGGGGCACCTTACGAGAAAAGGGGGTACTCTGGAGAAAACATCAATTCAATGATTACACAGATATTAAATTATGTCTATTTAAAAATGTCAACTCTTCTAGTACATATTAGCTGCTGTATGCTCCAGAGGAAGTTGAGTAGTTCTTTCCAGTGTGACCACAGAAGTCACAGTGTGACCACAGACTTTCCAAGCTGGAGATGTTTGCTATAGGGATTTTCTCCCGTTCTAATGTACTCCAGTACTTTCACGTCGAAATTACGCTTCTTCCGGTCTAAAGTTCCAACAGGTGATTAGTGCTTATATGCATAATGGTGAGGGGTGTGGAAAAATATAAAAGTGAACACTAAAAATCACATTATGACCTGTTTTATAGACAAAAGGAGAGATTGTTATGCTCATTGAGGCCAAGTGAGCCTAGTGTATTTTGGTGGCTGATCCTTGCAGCTTCTTTCCTTAATAAGAGTGTATCATGATCAATTCCTTTATCCACCGTTATCAAATGTTCTAATCCGGCAAATTTTACTAATGCCGGATTAGCAGCATATACTTCTTGCATATGTTTGATAAATCTAGTGGCACCTATGCCTGTTTTAAGGGAATAGCAGTTTTCTCTGATTATGTGCCATAAATGTAAGAAGCTGCAGCGAGGTACTTCTCGCACAGTGCCGTTCATTTACGGCGCGGCTATGAAGTGAGCGCAGGAGCTGCACTCGCTTCATTCATGGCGGGTCCCGGCTGCTGTCAGCAGCTGCGGACCTGCCGGTAATGGGGACATCAGCGATCACGCTGATATCCGCCATTAACCTCTCAGATGCCGTGATCAATACAGTGCGGCACTTAAAATGGTTGATCTGATCGCCCCCGCAACACTGCCTCGGGGATCAGATCAGTCAAGATGGCGGATGGAGGTCCCCTCACCTGCCTCCGTCTGCCTCCCGGTGTCTTCTGCTCTGATCTGCCTTCCAGCAGACCAGAGAAGAAGATCGCTGATAATACTGATCAGTTCTATGCCTATGCATAGTACTAAACAGTATAAGCAATCTAGTGATTGCTATAAATAGTCCCCTATGGGGTCTAAAAAAGTGTAAAATAAATGTAAAAAAAAAGTTTTTAAAAAAATTTGAAAAATCCCCTCCCCCAATAAAGATTGAAATCACCCCCTTTCCCTATTTTAATAAAAAAGTGTAAAAAATTATAAATAATAAACATGTTTGGTAGCTTGCGTAAATGTTTGAACTATTAAAATATAATGTTAATGATCCCCTATGGTGAACAGCGTAAACGTAAAAAAAAAAAAAAAGTCCAACATTTCTGCTTTTTGGTCACATCATGTTGCAAAAAAATGTATAAAAAGTGATCAAAAAGTCACATATATGCAAAAGTGGTACTAAAAAAATACAGGTCATGGCGCAAAAAATAAGCCCTCACACATCCCCGTTTATGGAAAAATTTTAATGTTAGAGGTAGTCAAAATAGGGCAATTTTAAACGTACTGGTTTTGTAAAAACAAGTTGAGATTTTTTTTTTTTTAAAACAGTACAATAATAGAAAAATATGTAACCATGGGTATCATTTTAAACATGTCTGTAACGGAACTGGATGTGGATCCTCTACATGTGTGGCTGATGGCTCGGACCGTATCGGGGAGCGGAGTCTAAGGTGCCGCTGGTCTTCACCAGAGCCCACCACAAGGCAGGATGGGCTTGATGCGGCAGGTGACACCCAGGTCGCTACCCCCCGACATGGCTCGACCACACAGGTAACTGGGCAAGGTGAGGTACCGAAGGAGGAGGCTGTAGCATAGTCAACGTAGCAGAAGGTCAAGGCAGGCGGCAAAGATTCGTAGTCAAAAAACGTAGCAGGAAGGTCTGGATACACTGGTATGGCAAAACAGGCAATAGGGAACGCTTTCTCTCAGGCAATAGGCACTGAAGATCCGGCAGGGGGGTGTGGGAGGTGCAACAACTTATAATGTGCTGTCAGGTGCTTTTACTAATTATGGGCGTACTGGGCCTTTAAATTTCAAAGCTCCGGCGTGCGCGTGTCCTAGGGGATGGGGACACGCGCCGGAGCTGCGAATTCCGGCCCCTCCGGCTGTCGGGGACATGGGGACACTGCGCTCACGGCCTGTGCTTTCGGCCAGAGCACAGTGTGTAACATTACCCCCACCCCCCTCTTTTTGGTCTCCCCCTCTTTTTACGGCTCAAGAACCTTTTGAGAAGATCCTGATCTAGGATGTTATCCTGTAGTTCCCAAGACCTCTCCTCTGTTCCGAACCCATCCCAATCTACAAGAAAGAAATGTTTTCCTCTGATGAGTTTGGAGTCCAGAATTTCTTTGACTGAATATACATCTGAGGTCCCCGAGATGGGAGTAGGAGAAACGTCCTTTTTAGAGAAGGGGTTATAGATGACGGGTTTCAAGAAGGAGACGTGAAAAGAATTTGGGATCCGAAGGGAGGAAGGGAGATGAAGAGAATAAGCCACTGGATTTAGGTGTTTCTTGATTTTGTAAGGACCCAAATAGCGTGGACCCTGTTTGTAACAGGGTACTTTGAAGCGGATGCAATTAGATGATAACCACACTTTGTCCCCGGGTGAGTATTAGGGAGGAGGACGCCTTTTCTTGTCCGCTTGAAATTTCATACGGGTCATGGCACGAAGAAGGGAGAGACGAGTCTTCTTCCAGATGGAGCAGAAGTTCCGTACAAGTTCATCAGCCATAGGGACACCGGAGGGTGAGGACAAGGATAAAGGTGGACAAGGATGAAGTCCATAGACTACAAAGAAGGGTGAAGTTCCTGAGGATTCTGTCTCCATATGGTTGTACGAAAACTCTGCCCAGGGTAGTAGATTGGCCCAGTCGTCTTGGCGGGCAGAAACAAAGTGGCAAAGGCAATCTCCCGAAACCTAATTCACCCCCTCAACTTGACTGTGAGATTGGGGATGATAGGCAGAGGAGAAATCCAGCTTAACTTGAAGATGTGAGCAGAGTGCCCTCCAGAATTTAGAAACGAACTGGACTCCCCGGTCAGAAACAATATGTGTCGGTAATCCATGGAGATGGAAGATATGGGAAAGGAACCATTTAGCGACTTGTGGTGCAGATGGTAAACAAGGCAAGGGCACAAAGTGAGCCATCTTAGAAAATCGGTCCACAACTACCCAGATGACTGTATTGCCGCTAGGAGGAGGAAGGTCTGTAATAAAGTCCATTGCAATGTTAGTCCAGGGCAGGTCAGGAACAGGTAAAGGATGTAGAAGATAAAAACACATACTAATAAATAGTCGGTTACAAACCAGAAACATAACAGTAACATAGAACTCTATTACAGATTAAGTTCAGAGGACACAGATCAGTGAGCAGCACAGAGGACACCATCAGCAGACATGAACAGAGGACACTATAGATCATCGGACATGAACAGAGGACTCAGTGGTCGTGAACAGAGGACACTATAGATCTGTTGTCACGATTCGGCAGGCTGGAGGTGGATCCTCTGTGCCAGAGAGGGATTGGCGTGGACCGTGTCGGTGGACCGGTTCTAAGTTGCTACTGGTTTTCACCAGAGCCCGCCGCAAAGCGGGATGGTCTTGCAGCGGCGGTAGCAACCAGGTCATATCCACTGGCAACGGCTCAACCTCTCTGACTGCTGAGATAAGCGAGGTACAAGGGAGTAGACAAGAGCAAGGTCAAACGTAGCAGAAGGTCGGGGCAGGCAATCATTGGTGCACTGGCCCTTTAAATCTCAGAGAGCTGGCGCGCGCGCCCTAGAGAGCGGAGCCGCGCGTGCCAGAGCATGACAGCCGGGGACCGGGACAGGTGAGTGACTTGGGATGCGATTCGCGGGCGCGTCCCGCTATGCGAATCGCATCCCCGCCGGCAATGTCAGTGCAGCGCTCCCGGTCAGCCGGTCTGACCGGGGCGCTGCAGGGAGAGAAACGTCGCTCGGCGTAACAGTACCCCCCCCCCAGGTCTCCCCCTCTTTTTGTCGGGGTGTTGCTCCACATGGGACGAGGACATTGGGAGCGATAGTAGAGTCTCCTTCTGGGGGACAGTGAAGTCCTGGGTATACTCATGAACGGCAGACAGTTCAGAAGGAGTGGGAATGGGGAGGGGGGGCAGAGGGTGAGGCTTGGCACGAGGCAGAGTGTCACCAGGACGGGGGCTATGAGGAGACCTTGGGGAGACCAGGCACAGGAGGAGACACTGAGGCTCGACAGACGGGGCTGGGAGCAGACGTGAGGCATTTCTTGCGGCAAGCAGGACCCCAATTCTTGATCTCCCCGGTGGTCCAGTCAAGAGTGGGAGAATGATGCTGGAGCCATGGCAGACCGAGGAGGACTTCAGAGGTGCAGATGAGCAGAACCAAAATTCAATTTTCTCGTGATGCAGTCCAATGTTCATAAGCAGGGGCTCTGTGCGGTAACGCACAGTGCAGTGCAACTTGACTCCGTTGACCGAAGAAATGTAGAGCGGCTTGATGAGACGGGTCACCGGGATGCAGTACCTATCAAGCAAAGAGGCCAGAATAAAATTTCCAGAAGAACCAGAGTCCAAGACGGCCACGGCAGAGAAGGAGGAGTTGGCAGAAGGAGAAATCCGCACGGGCACAGTGAGACATGGAGCAGCAGACTTCGTACCAAGAGACGTCAGACCCACGTGAGCTGGGTGCGTGCGTGCGTTTTCCAGACGTGGAGGACGAATAGGGCAATCCACCAAGAAATGTTCGGTACTAGCGCAGTACAGACATAGATTTTTATCCCTACGGCGAGACCTCTCTTCAAGAGTCAGGCGAGACCTCTCTTCAAGAGTCAGGCGAGACCGATCCACTTGCATAGCCTCCTCGGCGGGAGGCACAGGGGTAGATTGCAAGGGATAACGTGAGAGAGGTGCCCAGGGATTAAGGTCTTTTTCCTGGCGGAGTTCCTGGTGTCTTTCAGAAAAACGCATGTCAATGCGGGTGGCCAAATGGATAAGTTCATGCAGGTTGGCAGGAATTTCTCGTGCGGCCAGCACATCTTTGATGTTACTGGATAGGCCTTTTTTATAGGTCGCGCAGAGAGCCTCGTTGTTCCAGGATAATTCAGAGGAGAGGGTACGAAATTGGATGGCGTATTCGCCTACAGAAGAACTACCCTGGACCAGGTTTAACAAGGCAGTTTCGGCAGAAGAAGCTCGGGCTGGTTCCTCGAAGACACTGCGAACCTCAGAGAAGAAGGAGTGTACAGTGGCGGTGACAGGATCATCGCAGTCCCAGAGCAGTGTGGCCCAAGACAAAGCCTTCCCAGACAGGAGACTAACCACGAAAGCCACCTTCGACCGTTCTGTAGGAAATTGGTCCGACAACATCTCCAAATGTAGGGAACATTGTGACAGGAAACCATGGCAGAGTCTAGAGTCCCCAATGAAATTTGTCCGGCAGGGACAAGCGGAGGTTAGGAGCGGCCACTCGCTGCGGAGGAGGTGCAGGAGATGGTGGCTGCTGTTGCAGCTGCTGTAGCTGCGACTGAAGTTGCTGTAACATGGTGGACACTTGCGACAGCTGGTGACTTAGATAGGCGATCTGTCGGGATTGCTGGGCGACCACCGTGGTGAGGTCAGCGACAACTGGCAGGGGGACCTCAGCAGGATCCATGGCCGGATCTACTGTCACGATTCGGCAGGCTGGAGGTGGATCCTCTGTGCCAGAGAGGGATTGGCGTGGACCGTGTCGGTGGACTGGTTCTAAGTTGCTACTGGTTTTCACCAGAGCCCGCCGCAAAGCGGGATGGTCTTGCAGCGTCGGTAGCAACCAGGTCGTATCCACTGGCAACGGCTCAACCTCTCTGACTGCTGAGATAAGCGCGGTACAAGGGGGTAGACAAGACCAAGGTCAGACGTAGCAGAAGGTCGGGGCAGGCGGCAAGGTTCGTAGTCAATGGTAATAGCAGGAGGTCAGGAACACAGTAATGGTAAACACAGTAGTAGCTTTCTCTAGGCACTAAGGCAACAAGATCCGGCAAGGAAGTGCAGGGGAAGTGAGGTAATATAGCCAGGGAGCAGGTGGAAACTAATTAGGGTGATTGGGCCAGGCACCAATCATTGGTGCACTGGCCCTTAAAATCTCAGAGAGCTGGCGCGCGCGCCCTAGAGAGCGAAGCCGCGCGCGCCAGAGCATGACAGCCGGGGACTGGGACAGGTGAGTGACTTGGGATGCGATTCGCGAGCGGGCGCGTCCCGCTATGGGAATAGCATCCCCGCTGGCAATGTCAGTGCAGCGCTCCCGGTCAGCGGGTCTGACCGGGGCGCTGCAGGGAGAGAAACGCTGCGAGCGCTTCGGGGAGGAGCAGGGACCCGGAGCGCTCGGCGTAACATCTGTGCTCGTGAACGGAGGACACTATAGATCAGTAGTCATGTACAGAACTCCAAAGATCTGAAATCAAGAATAAATAATAATAAACAGAGTTCAAAACACCAGATAGGAAAATGGATAAGTAAACAGACTTTAGGGACAGACAGGAATATAGCATAATCCCCCAGAACATCCAGAAGACACAAAGTCCCAATATACCAGAGACAGGGATCTGTCGCTAATCGGGAATATACGCATTCCCTATGCAAAACCTCCAGTAGACATGAAGTCCCATGGACAGGTAATAGGAATGCCAGATACACAGGATATATTTATAGAACACAATTAACACTGAACACAAGACAGGAACAGGTAAAGGATGTAGAAGACCGGCTGGCTTGGCACGTGTTTTTTTTTACCCGGGCACAGAATGAGCAGGAACTAACAAAGTCTATGACATCCCGTTTCAGAGTGGGCCACCAATATTGTCTGGATATTAGTTGCAAGGATTTATGGATACAGGCATGACCAGCCAACAGAGAGGAATGACCCCATTTCAAGATTCAGAGTCTCAGACGAGGAGATACATGTTACGCCTAGCGCTCCGGGTCCCCGCTCCTCCCCGGAGCGCGTACGGCGTCTCTCTCTCCGCAGCGCCCCGGTCGGTCCCGCTGACCGGGAGCGCTGTACTGTCATGGCCGTCGGGGATGCGATTCGCACAGCGGGACGCGCCCGCTCGCGAATCGCATCCCAGGTCACTTACCCGTTCCCGTCCCCTGCTGTCATGTGCTGGCGCGCGCGGCTCCGCTCTCTAGGGCGCGCGCGCGCCAGCTCCCTGAGACTTAAAGGGCCAGTGCACCAATGATTGGTGCCTGGCCCAATTAGCTTCATTGGCTTCCACCTGGTCCCTGACTATATCTGACCTCCTCCCATGCACTCCCTTGCCGGATCTTGTTGCCTTGTGCCAGTGAAAGCGTTTTGTGTGTCCTAAGCCTGTGTACCAGAACTTCTGCTATCCACCCTGACTACGAACCTTGCCGCCTGCCCCCGACCTTCTGCTACGTCCGACCTTGCTTCTGTCTACTCCCTTGTACCGCGCCTATCGTCAGCAGCCAGAGAGGTTGAGCCGTTGCTAGTGGATACGACCTGGTCACTACCGCCGCAGCAAGACCATCCCGCTTTGCGGCGGGCTCTGGTGAAAACCAGTAGTGACTTAGAACCGGTCCACTAGCACGGTCCACGCCAATCCCTCTCTGGCACAGAGGATCCACCTCCTGCCAGCCGGCATCGTGACAATACATAAGTCTTCCCAGGGGGCAGATGCTGAATACTTGCTGGTGCTGCAGAAATAAGACGATCAGGAGGAACAATATGTTGAAGGTGTTATTCCAGGTCTTGTACTTCAGAAGATCTTGATAGAGCGTCAGCCCAAAGATTCTTCTCTGCTGGACGGAAATGAATAAAAAAGTTAAACCTGGAGAAGAATAGGGACCAGCAAGCCTGTCGAGGGTTTAGACGGTGAGCAGACTGAAGATAGAGTAAATTCTTGTGATCCGTGTAGATGGTTATTGGATGCACTGAGCTCTCTAAGAGATGTCGCCATTCTTCCAAGGCCAACTTAATAGCCAGAAGCTTACGATCTCCTATAGTATAATTTCTCTCCGCTGGAGAGAAAGTCTTAGAGAAAAATCCGCAAGTCACAGTCCTACCCTTGGAAGAGCTTTGTGTCAAGACTGCTCCTGCACCAACTGAAGATGCATCCACCTCCAAAGTAAACGGCTTGTCCGGATCCGGTCTTCACAACACCGGAACAGAAGCAAAGGCAGACTTTAAGTGCTTGAAGGCTTCCTCGGCCTCTGGAGTCCAGACCTTCGGATTGGCAGTTTTCTTGGCGAGAGACACGATGGGGGCAACCAAGGTGGAATAGTGGGGAATAAACTGCTGGTAATAATTGGCAAAGCCAAGGAAGCCCTGAATCGCTTTCAGACCAGAAGGTTGAGGCCACTCCAGTACAGCAGATAATTTGTTAGGATCCATTTGTAGTCCTTGACTCGTAACAATATACACCAGAAACGGTAGACTGGTCTTTTCAAAAGTACACTTTTCAAGTTTTGCATAGAGTTGGTTGTCTCGGAGACACTGTAAAACTTAACAGAGATGGAGACGATGAGTGTGGAGATTGGGCGAATAGATGAGAATGTCATCCAAATAGACAACGACACAAAGGAGTAGAGAAGGTCCCGCAAAATGTCTTTGACAAACTCCTAGAAGACTGCTGGAGCATTACATAGTCCGAATGGCATTACAAGGTACTCAAAATGTTCATCTCGAGTATTAAATGCAGTCTTCCACTTGTCCCCTTCTATGAATCAAATTATAGGCACCACTAAGATCCAGTTTGGGGAAAATCCTGGAACCTCGTAGCCGATCAAACAACTCCGAGATTAAAGGAAGGGGATAACGATTTTTTTTAGTGTTATTTTAGCAGTCCTCGGTAGTCGATGCAAGGACGCATCAACCCATCTTTTTTTTCCACGTAGAAGAACCCGGCTCCGGCAGGAGAAGAGGATTTCCTGATTAACCCCTTCTGAAGATTCTCCTGGATGTAAGTTGACTTGGCCTGGGACGCCAAGCATAAGGACGATGTGGAGGCAAGACTTCAGCTTGCTTTTCACTGAAGATATCAGCAAAGTCCTGGAGGAACGAAGGTAAACCTGGCAGAGGACTAGACGAAGATTTCAACTTGGTCACACGTATATGTATACAGTGGTGGTTGCAGTACGGGCCCCAGTGAAGAACTTCTCCAGTTTTCCAATCAAGCTGCAGAGGATGGAGTTGCAACCACGGCAGGCCAAGCAATAGAGGAGAAGTACAATGTGGGAGAACGTAGAAAGACAAGTTCTCCCTATGGGAGACTCCGACTTGCATAGATAATGGTTCTGTGCGATATAGCACGGTACAGTCCAGTTTTCTCCATTGACCATAGAGATATACAGTGGTTTTAAGAGGCGGGACACCGGCAGATGATACCTATGGACTAGGGAGGCATCAATAAAGTTTCCCGCTTAGCCAGAGTCAAGGAAAGCCAGAACGGAGATGATCTCTTTAGAAGGCAGAAGATGCTGAACTGTCAGATTTAAGCGTGGAGAGGTGGAACTCACACCTAGGGAGGCCTCTCCCACAAACCCTAGGTGCGAGCGTTTCCCTGTGGCTGTGGACGCAGAGGACAATCCTTAAGGAAGTGGTCTGCACTGGCGCAGTATAGGCATAGATTTTCGGTTCGTCAGCGAGTTCTTTCCTGCAGGGTCAGGCAAGACCGATCCACCTGCATAGCCTCCTCTGCAGGAGGCAACATAGAAGGTTGCGGTGGTTGCTGGAAAACTGGTGCTAGAAGAGGAAAACGCCGAGGTCGTGCAGATTCCCTTTCTTGTCGTAGTTCCTCTCATCGCTCAGAGAAAAGGATATCAATTTGGGATGCCAATTGTATAAGTTCATTCAGGTTAGATGGCAATTCCCAGGCAATGAGGACATCCTAAATTTGACTTGATAATCCTCTCTTGAAAGTAGAGTAGAGAGCTTCATTATTCCAAGACAACTCCGACGTCAGGGTCCGGAAGTGGATGGCATACTCGCCCACAGTGGAGTTGCCCTGGGAAAGACTCAGCAAATCCGTCTCAGCGGAGGAAGCTCGGGCAGGTTCTTCAAAGACAGTGCGAAATTCCATCAGGAATGCCTGGAGATTGGTAGTGATAGCATTACTGCGATCTCACAGCGGAGTTGCCCAGGCCAAGGCCCTACCAGATAGGAGACTGATGATGAAGGTTACCTTTGCTCATTCCGTGGAGAACTGGTCCTCCATGAGTTCAATGTGCATGGAGCAATGCGTCACAAAACCACGACAGGACTTGGGATCCCCCTTAAACTTCTCTGGAAGAGAAAAACAGAGTTTGGTTCCGGAGGAGACTGCAGCAGCGGGAGGCTGTACTGGAGCTGGAGGAGGCTGTGGCGGTTGCTGCTGAGCAGATAGCAACTGCTGTATCATGGCGGATAGCTGGTTAAGCTGCTGTGCTTGCTGGGCCAACTGCTGTGACTGAAGTGCCACGATAGAAGCAAGATCCGTGTTGTCAGGCAGAGGAACCCCAGTGGGATCCATGGCTGGATCTTACTGTAACGGAACTGGATGTGGATCCTCTACCTGTGTGGCTGATGATTCAGACTGTATTGGGAGCGGAGTCTAAGGTGCCACTGCTCTTCACCAGAGCCCGCCGGAAGGCAGGATGGGCTTGCTGTGGCAGGCGACACCCAGGTCGCTACCCCCGACACGGCTCGACCTCACAGGTAACTGGGCAAGGCGAGGTACCGAAGGAGGAGGCTCTAGCGTAGTCAATGTAGCAGAAGGTCAAGGCAGGCGGCAAAGGTTCGTAGTCAAAAAAAGTAGCAGGAAGGTCTGGATACACGGGTATGGCAAAACAGGCAATAGGGAATGCTTTCTCTCAGGCAATAGGCATTGAAGATCCGGCAGGGGTCTGGGAGGTGCAACAACTCACTGTCAGGTGCTTTTACTAATTATGGGCATACTGGCCCTTTAAATTTCAAAGCTCCACCCTCAGCGATGGAGCGGAGAGAGTGAGAGAGCTGCAGGAGTGGGACGAGGTGAGTGACGGGCCGGGATTCGCATGCAGGTGCGTCCCGCGATGCAAATCCCGGCCCCGCCGGTGGTCGGGGACACTGTGCTCACGGCCGGTGCTTGCGGCCGGAGCGCAGTTTGTAACAATGTCATTTTTACCGTAAAGTGTACAGCATGAAAACGAAACCCCAAGTTTGCAAAATTGTGATTTCCGTTTAAATTTCCTTTCACAAAAAAATATTTATTTTCAGTTTACCAAACATTTTAGGATAAAATGAATGTCAATACGACTGGTCATGCAAAAAACAAGCCCTCATATGGGTCTGTGAATGGAAATATAAAAGAGTTATGGATTTCAGAAGGCGAGGAGGAAAAAACGAAACAGCAAAAATAAAATTGGTTGTGTTCTTAAGGCCAAAATGGTCTGTGTCCTTAAGGTTAAATACATTTCTAATAGTTTTCCCTATAAAAAACAGGCCGCACGGACAGACAATGCAATATATGACATGTTTTATATCAAAACAGCCTAGTGTGAATACCTTATTACCGTATATACTCGAGTATAAGCAGAGTTTTTCAGCACGATTTTTCGTGCTGAAAACACCCCCCTCGGCTTATACTCGAGTGAACTCTCCACCCGCAGTGGTCTTCAACCTGCGGACCTCCAGAGGTTTCAAAACTACAACTCCCAGCAAGCCCGGGCAGCCATCGGCTGTCCGGGCTTGCTGGGAGTTGTAGTTTTGAAACCTCCGGAGGTCCGCAGGTTGAAGACCACTGCGGCCTTCGACATCATCCAGCCCCCTCTCACCCCCTTTAGTTCTGTACAGTACTCACCTCCGCTCGGCGCTGGTCCGGTGCCGCAGGACTGTCCGGAGAGGAGGTGGTCCGGTGGGATAGTGGTTCCGGGCTGCTATCTTCACCGGGGAGGCCTCTTCTAAGCGCTTCGGGCTTGGCCCCAGAATAGTCACGTTGCCTTGACAACGACGCAGAGGTACGTTCATTGCCAACGTACTTCTGCGTCATTGTCAAGGCAACGCCTCTATTCCGGGCCGGAAGCGCGGAGAAGAGGCGCCCCCAGTGAAGATAGCAGCCCGGAACCACTATGCCACCGGACCACCTCCTCACCGGACAGTCCTGCAGGACCGGACCAGCGCCGAGCGGAGGTGAGTACTGTACGGAACTAAAGGGGGGCGAGAGGGGGCTGGATGATGTCGAAGGCCGCAGTGGTCTTCAACCTGCGGACCTCCGGAGGTTTCAAAACTACAACTCCCAGCAAGCCCGGACAGCCGATGGCTGCCCGGGCTTGCTGGGAGTTGTAGTTTTGAAACCTCTGGAGGTCCGCAGGTTGAAGACCACTGCGGGCGGATGATGACAAGAGGATGATGAAGGGGGGGGGGTGTGGGATGATGAAGGGGGGGTGTGGGATGATGAAGGGGGGTGTGTGGGATGATGAAGGGGGGGGGGGTGTGGGATGATGACAAGGGGATGATGAAGGGGGGGTGTGGGATGATGACAAGGGGATGATGAAGGGGGGTGGGGATGATGAAGGGGGGTGTGTGGGATGATGATGAAGGGGGTGGGGATGATGAAGGGGGGGGTGTGGGATGATGACAGGTGATGATGATGAGGGTCTGGATGATGACAGGCGGTGATGATGATGAGGATGTTAATGACGGGGGTTTGAATGATGACAGGGGGGGATGATGTATTTCCCACCCTAGGCTTAGACTCAAGTCAATAACTTTTCCAGGGATTTTGGGTTGAAATTAGGGGTCTCGGCTTATACTCGGGTCGGCTTATACTCGAGTATATACGGTAGCTAAGTTTTGCTCTCAGAATGTACAGTTTTTACAAGAATAATTACTTTGTGGTGCTGTACTATCTAATCATGTTTTTTGTTTTCTCTTATTTTGTCTAATTCTGTTTTTAATAAAACCTATCGTTGTTGTTCTTTTGAAAGTTATGATTGGTTTTAATATTGCTGTATCTTGTATATCTTTATCATATTCCAACATGAACCAATTTTTCTATATGGCAGATTTTATGGCATTATTCATAGGGGTGTTGTGGAATGCAAACACAAATCTTCTTTCAGGTTTTTTTTTTTTTTTTACCATGTTGTATATAAACTGAAATATCATTATTAATTCTCTTCAAGCGGAGGTATTGGCTGTATGGTATGGCTCCTTGAACATGTTTAGGATGTGAGTTGGTGTAATCTAAAATAGAATTTTTCATTATATCCAGGGCTGGCCAGTTGCCCAGGGCCCCCATCGAAAAGGGGGCCCCCTGAAAAGCTTTAGGACAATACTAACGCTACTGCATTTTGCTGTAATTTGCGCAAAATCGCGGTAAAACTTTTGCAATTTTGAGCAAATCGCGGCAAAATACAGTAGTGTGATTATAGTACTAAAGCTGTCCAGGCTGCAGAGAGTACATAGACATCACACAGACTTACCTTTGACCTGCTAGGACCTGCGATGACTCCTATAGGCTAGGACTCCTGACGATGTCATCGCAGGTCTTTTAAGATCCATAGTAAGTCTGAGCTGTGTATGGGCTCTGTACTATGAATAAAGACAGGAGACAGTAATAGGTGAAAGTATGGCGGGAGAGGGGGGTTTAAAATATTCAATTACAGCACATATATCACTGCCTACCAAGAGTGGAAACAGTAACAGATATTGTGGGGGGTGATTTAAGATTTTAACCCCTTGAGGACACAGCTAATTTAGATTTTTGCCATAACTCTTTTCCATCTACAGACCCATATGTACTCCTTTAACTAGGTTCTAGCATCGTTCCGACGTGAAATAGTCTGATGTCCCTCTCCCCTTCGCTGCAATTGTTCTGCAATCTAGCTGAAGTGTACCAGAAGCAAGTACCATATTTTCCGGCATATAAGATGACTTTTACCCAGGAAAATGTTCTAAAAGTCGGGAGTCGTCTTATAGGGCATGTGTTGCAGTCAGCCGGATGCCTGGGATATGGATTATCCATACCCTGTGCGTCCCGGCTGAGATTAATTTCCCCCGTCACATTCGGGACATCCCTGTGTCCCAAAAGATCTTTTCAGGACACAAGGATGTCCCGGTTACCTTTCTGCGGCCCCGCGTTAACTTAACCCCTTAACGGCGCAGGACGTATATTTACGTCCTGCGTCGGCTCCCGCGATATGAAGCGGGATCGAGCCGCGATCCCGCATCATATCGCGTCGGTTCCGGCGCTCATCAACGGCCGGGACCTGCGGCTAATACCACACATCGCCGATCGCGGCGATGTGCGGTATTAACCCTTTAGAAGCGGCGGTCAAAGATGACCGCCGCTTCTAAAGCGAAAGTGAAAGTGACCCGGCTGCTCAGTCGGGCTGTTCGGGACCGCCGCGGTGAAATCGCGGTGTCCCGAACAGCTGGCAGGACACCGGGAGGGCCCTTACCTGCCTCCTCGGTGTCCGATTGGCAAATGACTGCTCCGTGCCTGAGATCCAGGCAGGAGCAGTCAAGCGCCGATAACACTGATCACAGGCGTGTTAATACACGCCTGTGATCTGTGTAAAAGATCAGTGTGTGCAGTGTTATAGGTCCCTTTGGGACCTATAACACTGCAAAAAAAAATTTTTTAAAAAAAAGTGTTAATAAAGGTCATTTAACCCCTTCCCTAATAAAAGTTTGAATCACCCCCCTTCCCATAAAAAAAATAAAACAGTGTAAAAAAAAATAAAATAAACATATGTGGTATCGCCGCATGCGTAAATGTCCGAACTATAAAAATATATCATTAATTAAACCGTACGGTCAACGGCGTACGCGCAAAAAAATTCCAAAGTCAAAAAAAGCGCATTTTTGGTCACTTTTTATACCATTAAAAAATGAATAAAAAGTGATCAAAAAGTCCGATCAAAACAAAAATCATACCGATAAAAACTTCAGATCACGGCGCAAAAAATGCGTCCTCATACCACCCTGTACGTGGAAAAATAAAAAAAGTTATAGGGGTCAGAAGATGACATTTTTAAACGTATAAATTTTCCTGCATGTAGTTATGATTTTTTCCAGAAGTGCGACAAAATCAAACCTATATAAGTAGGGTATCATTTTAACCGTATGGACCTACAGAATAATGATAAGGTGTTATTTTTACCGAACTATGCACTGCGTAGAAACGGAAGCCCCCAAAAGTTACAAAATGGCATTTTTTCTTCAATTTTGTCGCACAATGATTTTTTTTTTCCATTTCGCCGTGCATTTTTGGGTAAAATGACTAATGTCAATGCAAAGTAGAATTGGCGACGCAAAAAATAAGCCATAATATGGATTTTTAGGTGGAAAATTGAAAGGGTTATGATTTTTAAAAGGTAAGGAGGAAAAAACGAAAGTGCAAAAACGGAAAAACCCTGAGACCTTAAGGGGTTAAAAAACGCAGGGGCCGCTGGGAGGTAGCGCATGGAGGGACGTCACTGACGTCCCATGCGTGCGCCCATAGAAACACAGCAGAGCGGAGCAGCTAGGAGGAGGACGTGCGCATGGTAAATTACCAGCGGCACATCATCTTTGTTGCTCTGACCACCGTTCCTCAGGTCCCGGGACCTACTGCTATGACCCCTGACCGGAGGAGCACTGGAGTGGGGCAGTACACAAGCATACGGCCTCAAGCCATACACTGTATATGGCTGAAGGCTGTATGTCTGTGGCGTCCATTGCCTACCTAATGTGGGGGAACTAAAACCTAATGTGGGGGAACTATACTGTCAACCTAATGCTGGGGAACTATACTGCCATCATAAAATGGGGGGGGGGGGCGACTATGCTGACAACGTAATGTGGGAGAAACTATACTGCCAACCTAATATTGGGGGAACTATACTGCCAACGTAATGTGGGAGGAACTATAGGGCAAACTAATGTGGGGGAACTATACTGCCAACCTAATGTGGGGGAACTATACTGCCAACCTAATATTGGGGAACTATGCTGACAATCTAATGTGGGGGAACTATGCTGACAACCTAGTGTGGGGGGGGGGGGAGGAACTATGCTGACAACCTAATGTGGGGGAACTATGCTGCCTACCTAGTGTGGGGGAACTATGCTGCCTACCTAGTGTGGCGGAACTATGCTGCCTACCTAGTGTGGGGGAACAATGCTGTGTACTTAAAGGGGTACTCCACTGCCCCAGCATTCAGAACATTTTGTGGCTGGGGGGGGGGGGGTTGTGACATCACAGCCACACCCCTTGTGATGTCACATGCATGTAGTATCTTGCAGTGGTCGACATGCCCCCTCCCATAGACTTGCATTGAGGGGGCATGTCGACCACTGCACAATACTACATGCATCTTTCACCCATCCGGGCCCGCCCTTGTATGTATCCTATTACCATATCTCTTTCTCTGCCTCTCAGATCTCGCTCCTGAGGACTGCAGTGAAGCGGCGCATGTGCGAGATCTGAGGTGGCGCAGGTGTGAATGTGCAAAATCTGACAGGCAGTGCTGATGGGCATTTGCGAGATCAGAGAGGCGGAGAAGGAGGTATGATAATGGGATACAAGGGTGGCGCATGTGCGAGATCTGAGAGACAGAGAAGGAGGTACGCTAATAGGATACAAGGGTGGGCCAGATGGGTGTATGTACCGCATGTACCGCTCTGATAGTCTTGGAGACAGGGAGGGCAGGCCAATCCAAGCAGGCTTTGTATACAACAACCAGCCAATCACTGGTAAGTTAACATACACCGTGGTAGAGGGGTAGTCTTATACGGCGAGTATATCTCAAACTCTATATTTTAACTGTCAGAACCTATAGGGTTAAAAGGTTCTTACAGGTTCTTTATTTATTTTGTTGCCGGGTTACAACTTACTGTCTAGCTGGTCAGCTGACCGTTTGATGAGAGCACCTGCGGGTTGCCTATTTAAGGGTGCGTTCACATGCTTATTGTTTTTGCCGGTTTTACGCAAAAAAGGTGCGGGCTCTTCTAGGCTATCCGTAGCAGATTTTCCACGGAGGAATTTACCCTGCGGAAAATCCGCCGCAAGCCCCATTGAAGTCAGTAGGGACTGTGGCGGATTTTCCGCAGCATAAATTCCGCCGCGGCCAATCTGCTATGGACAGCCGAGAAGAGCCCGCCCCTTTCAAATACACAGCGGAAACCCCACAAAAACAAAGAGCGTGTGAACGCACCCTAACCCAGCAGTTCTCTCATCAAGCGGTCAGCTGACCAGCTAGACAGCTAGGTGTAACCTGGCAACAAAATAAACAAAGAACCTGTCAGAACCTTTTAACCCTATAGGTTCTGACATTATCTGTAAAAGTTGGTGGTCGTCTTATACTCCCAGTCGTCTTATACGCCAGAAAATATGGTATCAATAAACTGATGACAGCAACAAAGAAGAGTATGGTGAGTGCTTAAAGGGGCACTCCACTGGAAAACATTTTGTCTGACCACAATGCTCTCTGCTGACACCTCTGTCCATTTTAGAAACTGTCCAGGGTAGAAGCAAATCCCCATTGCAAACCTCTCCTGCTCTGTACAGTTCCTGACATGGAGAGAGGTGTCAGCAGAGAGCACTGTGGTAAAACAGAAAAGATATTCAAAAAGAAAAGAACTTGCTGTGGATCATACAGCTGCTGATAAGTACTGAAAGGATAACAATTTTTTAATAGAAGTAATTTACAAATCTGTTTAACTTAGGCTGCTTTCACACTACAAAATCAAACATCCGTAGGAAGATCCGTGTGAAAATCAGCTGAAAACGGCAGTAACAAAATTCTATATGTCCGTTAGAAAATCCCTTTATAGTCTATGGGATTTTCTAATATCCGTATGAATCCGTTATAGTCCGTTATTGATAACGGACGTTAGTTTGTTACGGAAGATAGTTCCTGAAATGGTTCATGAACTATTCCTTCCGTAACTATCTTCCGTAACAAACTAACGTCCGTTATCAATAACTGACTATAACGGATTCATACGGATATTAGAAAATCCCATAGACTATAATGGGATTTTCTAACGGACGTATAGAATTTTGTTACTGCCGTATTCAGCTGATTTTCACACGGATCTTCCTACGGATGTTTAAAAACGGAGGATTTTGTAGTGTGAAAGAAGCCTTAATGACAACAGTTGATTTTTAAAAACAATGTTTTCTAGTTGAGTACCCTTTTAATGTATCTCTTCGTACAGTTGGATACACTTCTTCCATTCTTTATGGGAGCATTGGAGATAACGGAGTACAATGCTTGTGTATCTCTAGAGCTAGGTACACTGCCCAAACGAAGGCTTTAACCCCTTAACGACCATGGACGTAAATGTACGTCCTGGTTTGGCGGTACTTCGCGCACCAGGACGTACATTTACATCCTGTGTATGACTGCGAGCATCGGAGCGGTGTTCGCGTCATACACGGCAGGTTTCAGCTGCTATCAGCAGCCTGGGACCCACCGGTAATGGCCGACATCCGCTATCGTGCGGATGTCCGCCATTAAACCCTCAGATGCCGTGATCAGTACATCTGTACGCTGCCGCGGTGATCCGATCATCTGTAATGGCAGACGGAGGTCCCCTCACCTGCCTCCGTCCATCTCCCGTCATCTCCTGCTCTGGTCTGAGATCGAGCAGACCAGAACAGAAGATAGCCAATAATACTGATCAGTGCTATGTCCTATGCATAGCACTAAACAATATTAGCAATCAAATGATTACTATAGATAGTCCCCTATGGGGACATAAAAAGTGTAAAAAAAAAAAGTTGAAAAAATTTAAAAATAAAAAGTTGAAAAAAAATCATTTTTTTGTTCTGAATGCTTGTCAGTTTTTCCCATTTTCCCCCCAAAAAGCGTAAAAATGTTTTTTCATAAACATATTTGGTATGGCCGCGTGCATAAATGTCCGAACTATCAAAATATGTTAATGATCCTGTACAGTTAACGGCGTAAACGTAAAAAAAATTTTAAAGGCAAAAAATGCTGCTTTTTTGTCACATTTTATTCCCAAAAAATTAATACAAAATTATATAAAAGTTTTATATATGCAAATGTGATATCGAAAAAACTACAGATGACGGAGCAAAAAATGAGCCCTCATACCGCCCTATATATGGAAAAATGAAAACGTTAAAGGTGGTCAAAATAGGGCGATTTTAGATTACTGATTTTGTACAAAAAGTTTTTGATTTTTTTAAGCGGTACAAAAATATAAAAGTATCTAGCCATGGGTATCATTTTAATCGTATTGATCCACAGAATAAAGAACTTGTCAATTTTACCGTAAATTGTACAGTGTGAAAATGAAACCCTCCAAAATGTGCAAAATTGTGGTTTTCATTTAAATTTCCTCCCTAAAAAAATATTTTTTTGGGTTCGCCGTACAGTTTATGGTAAAATGAGGTTTCATTACAAAGTACAATTGGTCACGCAAAAAACAAGCCTTTATATGGGTCTGTAGATGGAAATATAAAAGAGTTATGGATTTTAGAAGGCAAGGAGGAAAAAATGAAAACGCAAAAATAAGGTGAAAATGGGCTTGATCCTTAAGGAGTTAAGAGCCTTATTTTAGGACAGCAGGGGAAGCACTTTAAGCTATCTGGTGGAAATACCCAGTGTCTAATCAGACCACACCTGTAATCATTTACATGCCTGCCATAGACATAACTGCATGCGGGGTTTTGCAGAAATCACTAATTTCTATCTCAATTTTTTTTATTTTTTTGTCATGGTATATAAAATAGGTACATTTTGAAAAGTAATACATACAGTTATATGGAGAATATTATACGCTTCAAAATACACTTACAAATACAGCATGTGAACAAAGCCTAACTGTAGGCCATTGAGGGCTATTTGCTGTGGAAGTGACTGTAAACTGAGAGGTTAGAGAGACTTGGCCATTGCGTAAGTGGTACGCCATGAGTTTCTATGAGGGAGATTTAAGAAAGGATTTAGAGTTTTTTTGTTTTTTTTAACAAAAGTTGCATGTGCGCCTAAGCAATCTTCTGTGCGATTTTTGTGGGTAAGCATAAAGTACCAATCAGCCCTACCTAAGTTATATTCAGCTTTCACTTTGCAGTGGTCAGGAACTTATCAAGTGCAAAAGTCGCACGTAGGAAGAAGAAGAAAAAAAAAAAAAAAAAAAAAAAAAAAAAAAGTTGCAAACCCCCTTAAAAAGTCGCAAGTCTAAGCCAGGTCAGACCTGGTTTACAAACTTGCCTTTCACAGCGTTTTTTAGAAAGTCGCACAAAAAGCAAGCAGACTTTAGAGCGACTTTTTGAGCAGCTCCGCTCCCTGGCCACCTGCCTGCATCTACCACCGCTAGCTATTGCAGTACTACAACTCCCAACATGCCCTTACAGTGAGGACATGCTGGGAGTTGAAGTCGTGCTTCACAGGCGGAAGATGTGCAGGCGGGTGACAATATTTTTTTGTGTTTTTTTTTTTTTCCATCTCATTTCAGATCAGTGTATCCTGTGGACTACTTAGGATTCGGTGGAATATGTCGATGACCAGTGTTTTTTTATTTTTTGTTTAATGTTAATAAAATGGTTAACAAGGGCTTGTGGGGGGGGGGGGATTTTTTGGAATAAAAGCTTTTTAAACATGTTTTTTTTTCTTTACAGGCTTAGTAGCCCTCCTTTAGGAGGATTCCATTTCTAAGCCGGGGCTTAGCGTTAGCCCCAAAATAGCTAGCGCTAACCCCCCAATTAATACCCTGGTACCATCGCCACAGGGGTGCCGGTACCAACAGGCCTGGAGCGTCAAAAATGGGGCTCCTGGGCCTAGGCGGTAACAGACTGGTGTTATTAAGGCTGAAGAAGGCCAGTAACAATGGTCTTTGCCCAGGCTGTTGCTGCTTGGTTGGTATCTGGCTGAGAATAAAAATAGGGGAAACCCTATGCGTTTTTTTAAAATTATTATTTAAGTATTTATGAAAAATTTGTGTGGTTCCCCCTGTTTTTATTCTCAGGCCATCACGCACCCTCCCATATACTTGCATTGAGGGGGCGGGGCATGACGTCACACAGGGTGGAGTCGTGACATCACGATACTTCGGCCCCGTGGTCGTCACGCTGCACACTCGGAGCCAGCGCTGCAGAGAGCTCGCAAAGGTGGGTGCTGAATGACCGATTGCAGGGGTCCCCAGGTGTGGGATCCCCACGATCAAACATCTTATCCCCTATCCTTTGGATAGGGGATAAGATGTATTAGGGCCGGAGTACCCCTTTAATATTAAACCAAAGCTGGTCATTGTAGTCCACTGAATCCAAAGTAGTCCTCTGCATACACGGATCTGAAATGAGAAGAAAAAAACAAACCAAAAATGGGTTAGTACATTTAGGGGAAAAAAAAGTGGTAAAAATTTTTGTTTTTACAAACATACATATATATATATATATATATATATATATTGCACATTTTATTCACAGCTGCAACTCGAGGTAGGGTTACAAATTGGTTATTTATTGGTTTTTACTTATGTGAGCCATAATTATCAACCCCCTGTGTTGGTATTATAAATGTCTCACATAAGCAAAACTAAAGCAAAAAAAAAATGACTAAAGAACTCGCTTACCAAAGCAAACAACCATAAATGTCCCTCAATATATGTTGTTTTCTTTCGGGAGACTTCTGACCTCAGGAGTCATGAATAGTCAGAAAACCACTAAACACATTTATAGGGGGCTTCTTCCTACAGGCCATAAAAGCATCCTTATTCTGCGCTTTTAGGCCTTGTTCACACAGCTGTAGTGTTGGTACATCATTGATCCCTATGAAGCAGTGAGTATTATCGGGGCAGGGTTTGCCTCCACAAAGACATTAAAACGCAGCTTGGGTATGTGAGCTCACCCTGAGGTAACATCACATGCAAGGTTTCTGAATGTGAACATAATTGTGCTGCCACAGATTGCAAAACCTATTTCCACGTGCTCTCCTGTATTACAGTGAATATTGAGCTGCCAGGTATGAACAGTCAGCTGACAGCTCGCTTACAGTACGGAGGCGTGCTCAGCACACAGTAATCGCTGCCTCTGTGACTGAGACAAGCCTTCCCGCCAAAGAAACTGTACACAGTGGGCGCGACTAAGGTACGTCGCTTTGACAACGTCATTACGTGCTCTCTGATTGGATGCCCGAGTGTGGGGTTGCGAAGGGGGGGAGGCCGGTTTTGCCGGGAGGGGGGGGGGGGGCGAAGTTGCTGTATGCGGGTCTGAAGACTTGGGAGGGTGAACGGTGGACAGCTGACCGATGACGGGAGGAGAAAGAGGGCCTCCACCTGCTGTGGTTGAGGGGACTTGAAACAGGGTGAGTGTAGCCTGCAGGCCGTAAGCATTGTGTAGACATGTAAATAACTGTTTCCTGCTCGCACTGTATTGGTAAATAGATGGAATGTCTCCGTATAATATTACTACACCAGTATGTGTGTCCTATTACTAGATACGAAGTAAGGGTTTATTAAAATGGAAGCAGAGTAACCAATCAGGTCCCAGCTTTTAGGCTAGAAGCAGCTACGCGATTGGGCACTGATGGGGTTCCTCATCTGTGGTGGAACTACATCTCCCAGTGTTCCCTACTCTCGGACTCTTGTTTATTATAGACTGGTATGAATTGTCACAATATGGTCTGTTCTGTGAAGTTTAGAAGGTTGTTTACATATGTCTATATAGTACAATAACACTAGAGGCAAATACTGTATCTCCTGAGTTTTGTGATACTCCATTGATGTGAATGGGAGCTAAGGTGCTGAACATAGCATGGCTACTACACAGTATACAGAATGCCAGGCAGTGTTCATTTTGACAGCAAATTTTTATTTAGTTTTAGTCAAAGGCTTTTCTAAAATGACATTTAGTTTGTCATTTTAGCCAACCAACAAAATCTAGCTATGAAATACGAACGCCAGTGAAAATGTTTATTTCTCCTATATGTTCGGGCTGCCGGAATAAAAATCATACAGTGGGGGGAAAAAAGTATTTAGTCAGCCACCAATTGTGCAAGTACTCTCGCTTAAAAAGATGAGGCCTGTAATTTTCATCATAGATATACCTCAACTATGAGAGACATAATGAGGAAAAAAATCCATAAAATCCCATTGTTTGATTTAAAAAAAAAAAAAAAAAAAATTTCAAATTGGAAAATAAGTATTTGGTCAATAACAAAAGTTAATCTCAATACTTTGTTATACACCCTTTGTTGCAAATGACAGAGGTCAAACGTTTTCTGGAAGTCTTCACAAGGTTTTCACACTGTTGCTGATATTTTGGCCCATTCTTCCATGCCGATCTCCACTAGAGTAGTGATGTTTTGGGGCTGTCGCTGGGCAACACAGACTTTCATCTTCCTCTAAAGGTTTTCTATGGGGTTGAAATCTGGAGACTGGCTAGGCCACTCCTGGACCTTGAAATTCTTCTTACAAAGCCACTCCTTTGTTGCCCAGTCATGCTAAAAGACACAGCCATATTTCATCTTCCATTCCCTCGCTGATGGAAGGATGTTTTCACTCAAAATCTCATGAAACATGGCCCCATTCATTCTTTCATTTACACGGATCAGTCGTCCTGTTCCCTTTGCTGAAAACTAGCCCCAAAGCATGTTTCAACCCCCATGCTTCATAGTAGGTATGGTATTCTTTGGATGCAACTCAGCATTCTTTCTCTTCCAAACACGACGAGTTGAGTTTTTACCAAAACGGTCTACTTTGGTTTCATCTGACCATATGAAATTCTCCCAATCCTCTTCTGGATCATCCAAATGCTGTCTAGCAAACTTCAGACGAGCCCGGACATGTACTGGCACGTCTGGCACTGCATAATTTGAGTCCCTGGCGGCGTAGTGTGTTACTGATGGTAGCCTTTGTTACTTTTGTCCCAGCTCTCTGCAGGTCCCCCCCGTGTGGTTCACCGTACTTGTGATCATTTAGACACCACTTGCAGGTCTACAATTTTGATTCTGGTGTCCTTTGACAGCTCTTTGGTCTTGGCCATAGTGGAGTTTGGAGTGTGACTGTTTGAGGTTGTGGACAGGTGTCTTTTATACTGATAACAAGTTTAAACAGGTGCCATTAATACAGGTAACAAGTGGAGGACAGAGGGGACTCTTAAAGAAGTTACAAGTCTGTGAGAGACAGAAATCTTTCTAGTTTGTAGGTGACCAAATGCTTATTTTCCACCATAATTTGCAAATCAATTTTTTTAAAAATCAGACAATGTGATTTTATGGATTTTTTTTCTCATTATGTCTCTCATAGTTGAGGTATACCTATGATGAAAATTACAGGCCTCTCTCATCTTTTTAAGTGGGAAAACTTGCACAATTGGTGGCTAACAAATTTTTTGCCCCACTGTATGAGAACGGCATGTGATGACCGAATGTGAGGTCAAGATATGAGGACAGCATATGAGAATGTGATATGATTACAGGGTGTGAGGTCAAGGTATAAGGTTTAGCTGTGAGGTCGGGATATCAGGACTGAATATGAATACTGGATATGACCACAGGATATAAAGGTCAGGAAATAAGGATGGGGTATGAAGAAAAGAACATCATTGTAGCCTTTCCTTTTCCACAAGATTTAGGTAGGAAGACCGGGCAATGTAATACTAGCAACTCTGCTAGTATTATTACTATATTATATTATTGTGACTGGCTTTTTAGTTTCAGAATTTTACACTGCTATAAGGAAAACAATTTAAAAAAAAATCCCAGACCGCGCTCGTAGGGCATTACCCAGAGATATAGGAAGATGTTTTAATGAGCAGTTTCTCCAACAGTTGAGGTATACCTATGATGAAAATTACAGGCCTCTATAAACTTTTTGAGTGGGAGAACTTCTACAATTGGTGGCTGACTAAATACTTTTTTTTTTCCCCCACTGTAAACTTTGACTTACCATCTGCCGCTCTCCTTGTGCAGCTGGAATCGCTCTCCCATCCTCCAGCCATGGTCTTCTTCGGGCCTTTGGTACAAGACATGTCACATTGCGCTCAACTAATCGCCAGGCCACAGTGATGTCCTTCCTAAACTATGATATGCTGAGCAAAAGTGTCTTGTAATGGGCCCAGCCTTTTCCCTGGTGCCCTGGACCCATTATAACACACTGCCACTCAGCCTATCTCCAACCGGGGTGGGATATCGCATTGGCCAGCGATTAGCTGAGAGTGTGACTTGTCATGCACCAACAGCTGAAAGACCAGGGCCAAAAGGCTGACTAATTTTAGTCAGTTGACTAAATGTTGATACATTTTAGTTATTGTTTTAGTCATCATAACTTAGTTTTTATTTAGTTTTAGTCACTGAAAAAGTGTTGTTGACTACCTATGATGAAAATGATTAGTCAACAATAATAACGCTGCTGCCGGGTGTCAGCACTCCACCATTCAGGCCTTGTTTATATTGTTGTGACCTACTTGACAGCAAGTAACGCTTCATAATCAGTATACGCTGAAGATTGTCCATTAAATATTAAAGCTCTTTCTACACCACTTTAATGTGACATAGCTATACGGGAGTACCTTGACATATACCCCCCGCCAAACGCACTAAAAAGTTGTGTGAAAAGAGCCCTAGGCCCCCAAAAAATGCTTTAACCCCTTAAGGACATGCGCCGTAAATGTACGGCGCTGCTAAGAAGTACGTAGTGCACAGCGCCGTACATTTACGCCGCAGCTTTCCTTGATCACCGCGTCTCTGAACGCGGTGATCAGAACGGAATGACTGCTGATATCTATCAGCAGCCATCCCGGCATATCGCCCAGGGGGGTCCCCCCAATGTCGTCGATCGCGGCAAATCGCCGGTCAATTCAGACCTGCGATTCCGGATCAATCGGGTCTCTTGTGACCCGAAAAATTAGGGTGAATGGGGCTGTCTCGGACAGCCATACCCAGCAGGAATGAGGTGGCATGGGTGCTGCTTCACAATCACGTGATTGATCGGTCGGAAAGACCGACCACTCACGGACCTGCTGGGCGGTCATCAGGACGGCGATCGGAGCGGAGATCGGCACCGACGGGGGTCTCCTACCTTGCCCTGGTCCGGCAGGGGTCACCTCAGGATCAGTGGCGGTAACAGGAGCAGCAGGATCGGTCCCGGTGGCAGGATACAGCAGAAGGTGAGTCCTGTTCACCTCCTACCAAAGGGCATGCTGGGAGTTGTAGTTTGTTGTAGTTTTGCAACAGCTGGAGTTCCAACTACAACTCCCAGCATGCCCTTTGGTAGTCTGTGCATGCTGGGGGTTGTAGTTATGCAACAGCTGGAGGTTTGCCCCCCCCCCCCATGTGAATGTACAGGTTACGTTCACACGGGTGGGTTTACAGCGAGTTTTCGGCTGCAAGTTTGAGATGCGGCAAATTTTCAGCCGCAGCTCAAACTCGCTGTAAACCCAACCGTGTGAATGTATCCTAAAAACACTACACTACACTTACACAAAATAAAAAGTAAAAGACTACATATACACATACCCCTACACAGTCCCCCCCCCCCCCACCTCAATAAAAAAAAAAAAAACTCTTGTACGGCACTGTTTCCAAAACAGAGCCTCCAGCTGTTGAAAAACAACTCCCAGTATTGCCGGACAGCCACTGACTGTCCAGGCATGCTGGGAGTTTTGCAACAGCTGGAGACACCCTGTTTGGGAAACACTGCCGTGGGGTATTTTTGTGGCGGATTCAAATCCCCAATTTAGGCCTCAAATGCGCATGGCGCTCTCTCGCTTTGGAGCCCTGTCGTGGCGGTGATAGGACTCGGGAGGACCCCCGGACAGGCAGGGGGAGAGAAGCGGGTGGCGGCCTATGGCACCGCAAAAGCCACTGCAGTGCATTGATTTAAAGCGCCCGCTTTAAATCAATGATCTGCAGCGGTGTCGCGGGGGGAATAAATAGCCGATAACTTATAGCGGAATATCGGTATAAATTATCGGCCCTAAAAAAACTATATTGGTCGATCCCTAATTTTTACACTAACATGCTGGTGTTGCCCCCATACTTTTAATTTTCACAAGCGGTAAAAGGAAAAAAATAAAGACCCCCAAAGTTTGTAACACAATTTCTCCTCAGTACGGAAATACCCCATATGTGGGCGTAAAATGTTCTGCGGACGCACAACAAGGCTCAGAAGTGAGAGCGCACCATGTACATTTGAGGTCTAAATTGTTGATTTTCACAGGGGTGGCTGATTTTTACAGCGGTTCTGACATAAACGCAAAACAATAAATACCCAGATGTGACCCCATTTTGGAAACTACACCCCTCACGGAACGTAACAAGGCGTATAGTGAGCCTTAAAGGGGTACTCCGGTGAAAACCTTTTTTCTTTTAAATCAACTGGTGGCAGAAAGTTAAACATATTTGTAAATTACTTCTATTAAAAAATCTTAATCCTTCCTGTACTTATTAGCTGCAGAGGAAATTGTTTTCTTTTTGGAATGCTCTCTGATGACATCACGAGCACAGTTCTCTCTGCTGACGTTATTATAATAATAACGCTTTATTTATTGTTGTCCTTAGTGGGATTTGAACCCAAGTCCCCAGCACTGCAAGGCAGCAGTGCTAACCCCTGAGCCACCATGCTGCCCTTAGCACACATTTGCTATGCATGGTTGCTAAAATGGACAGAGATGTCAGCAGAGAGCACTGTGCTCGTGATGTCATCAGTGTTCCAAAAAGAAAGGAATTTCCTCTGTAGCATTCAGCAGCTAATAAGTACTGGAAGGATTAAGATTTTTTAATAGAAGTAATTGACAAATATGTTTAACTTTCTGCCACCAGTTGATTTAAAAGAAAAAAAGTTTTCACCGGAGTACCCCTTTAACACCCTACAGGTGTTTGACAAATTTTCGCTAAAGTTGGATGTGAAAATTAATTGAAAATTTTTTTCACTAAAATGCTGGTGTTACCCTACATATTTCATTTTCATCAAGGGAGAATAGGAAAAAAGCCCCCCAAAATTTGTAACCCCATTTCTTCTAAGTAAGAACATACCCCATATGTGGATGTAAATTGCTCTGCTGGCGCACTACAGTGCTCAGAAGAGAAGGAGCGCCATTGGGATTTTGAAGAGAAAATTTGTCTGGAATTGCAGGCCATATGTGTTTACAAAGTCCCCATAGTGCCAGAACAGTGGACCCCCCACATGTGACCCCATTTTGGAAACTATATGATCCAACTGCGGACCAATATATGGAGGGTTATTTAAACCAATTCACCAAAAGATCACCGAAGTGATCCACTAATTCCCTATATTTCCCATATATTTGTTGAAAGGTATAATCTTTATTAATTTCAAAACACCAACAAAAAAGGAGTTAAAATTTGCAGTGTATCTCTCCTCCTGTATTATTAATTATCTGTGCCAGCCAGGCATCACCTATTATCTACCTGTGTGTACCTGCAGTGTACACACGGTTAGTGGAGGAGTCTACACTGTATATTAAAAAACCTATCCTATGCCCCCCTCGACATGTTTCGCCGCAAGACGCGGCTTTGTCAAGAGGCTTAGGGGCACTCAATTTTTGGCTTAGGGGCACTCATTTTGGAAACTACACCCTTCACGTAATGTTATAAGGGGTACAGTGAGCATTTAAACCCCACATGTGTCTGACAGATTTTTGGAACAGTGGTCTGTGAAAATGAAAAATAAAATTTTTCATTTGCACAGCCCACTGTTCAAAAGATCTGTCAAACTCCAGTGGGGTGTAAATGTTCACTGCACCCCTTATTAAATTCTGTAAGGGGTGTAGTTTCCAAAATGGGGTCACATGTGGAGGGGTCCATTGTTCTGGCACAACGGGGGGCTTTGTAAACGCACATGGCCCCCAACTTCTATTCCAACTTCTCTCACCAAACGCTCAGTGGCGCTCCTTCTCTTCTGAGCATTGTAGTTTGCCTGCAGAGCACTTTACATCCACATATGGGGTATTTCCATGCTCAGAAGAAATGGGGTTACACATTTTGGGAGGCTTTTTCTCCAATTACCCCTTGTGAAAATGATAAATTCGGGGTAACATCAGCATTTTAGTGTAAAAAATCAAATTTTTCATTTTCCTGTTCAACTTTAGCGGAAATTTGTCAAACACCTGTGGGGTGTTAAGGCTCATTGTACCCCTTGTTACATTCCTTGAGGGGTGTAGTTTCCAAAATAGTATGCAATTATTTTTTTTTTTGGTTTGCTTGTTTGCTGTTCTGGCACCATAGGAGCTTCCTAAATGCGACATGCCCCCCAAAAACCATTTAAGCACAATTTTGCTTTCCAAAAGCCAAATGTGACTTCTTCTCTTCTGAGCATTGTAGTGCGCCCGCAGTGCACTTGACTTCCACATATGGGGTATTTCCATACTCAGAAGAGATGGGGTTACAAATTTTGGGTGGCATTTTCTCCTATAACCCCTTACAAAAATGTAAAATTTGGGGGAAAACCAGCATTTTAGTGAAAAAAAAAATTAATTAATTTACTCATCCGACTTTAGCGAAAAGTCGTCAAAAACCTGTGAAGTGTTAAGGCTCACTGGACCCCTTGTTACGTTCCTTGAGGGGTGTAGTATCCAAAGTAGTATGCCATGTTGTTGTTTGTTTGCTGTTCTGGCACCAAAGGGTCTTCCTTAACCCCTTAAGGACTGAGCCCTTTTTCACCTTAAGGACTCGGCCATTTTTTGCAAATCTGACCACTGTCACTTTAAACATTAATAACTCTGGAATGCTTTTAGTTATCATTCTGATTCAGTTTGTTTTTTCGTGACATATTCTACTTTAACGTAGTGGTAAAATATTTTGGTAACTTGCATCCTTTCTTGGTGAAAAATCCCAAAATTTGATGAAAAATTAGAAAACTTTGCATTTTTCTAACTTTGAAGCTCTCTGCTTGTAAGGAAAATGTATATTCCAAATAATTTTTTTTTATTCACATATACAATATGTCTACTTTATATTTGCATCATAAAATTGATGAGTTTTTAGTTTTGGAAGACACCAGAGGGCTTCAAAGTTCCGCAGCAATTTTCCAATTTTTCACAAAATTTTGAAACTCGCTTTTTTTCAGGGACCAGTTCAGGTTTGAAGTGGATTTGAAGGGTCTTCATATTAGAAATACCCCATAAATGACCCCATTATAAAAACTGCACCCCCCAAAGTATTCAAAATGACATTCAGTCAGCGTTTTAACCCTTTACGGGTTTCACAGGAATAGCAGCAAAGTGAAGGAGAAAATTCACAATCTTCATTTTTTACACTCGCATGTTCTTGTAGACCCAATTTTTGAATTTTTGCAAGGGGTAAAAAGGAGAAAAATTTTACTTGTATTTGAAACCCAATTTCTCTCGAGTAAGCACATACCTCATATGTCTATGTAAAGTGTTCGGCGGGCGCAGTAGAGGGCTCAGAAGGGAAGGAGCGTCAAATGGTTTTTGGGGGGCATGTCACCTTTAGGAAGCCCCTATGGTGCCAGAACAGCAAAACCCCCCCACATGGCATACCATTTTGGAAACTAGACCCCTCGGGGAACGTAACAAGGGGTAATGTGAACCTTAATACCCCACAGGTGATTCACGACTTTTGCATATGTAAAAAAATATATATATTTTTTTACCTAAAATGCTTGGTTTCCCTAAAGTTTTACATTTTTAAAAAGGGTAATAGCAGAAAATACCCCCCAAAATTTGAAGCCCAATTTCTCCCGATTCAGAAAACACCCCATATGGGGGTGAAAAGTGCTCTGCTGGCACACTACAGGTCTCAGAAGAGAAGGAGTCACATTTGGCTTTTTTGAAGGAAATTTTGCTCTGGGGGCATGCCGCATTTAGGAAGCCCCTATGGTGCCAGGACCACAAAAAAGCCCACATGGCATACCATTTTGGAAACTAGAGCCCTCGGGGAATGTAACAAGGGGTTAAGTGAACCTTAATACCTCACGACTATTGCATATGTAAAAAAAATAAATAAAATTTTTTACCTAAAATGCTTCTTTTCCCAAAAACTTTACATTTTTAAAAAGGGTAAAATTTGAAGCCCAATTTCTCCCGAGTACGGCGATACCCCATATGTGACCCTTAACTGTTGCCTTGAAATACGACAGGGCTCCAAAGTGAGAGCGCCATGCGCATTTGAGGCCTAAATTAGGGATTGCATAGGGGTGGACATAGGGGTATTCTACGCCAGTGATTCCCAAACGGGGTGCCTCCAGCTGTTGCAAAACTCCCAGCATGCCTGGACAGTCAACGGCTGTCCGACAATACTGGGAGTTGTTGTTTTGCAACAGCTGTAGGCTCCGTTTTGGAAACCGTGGCGTACCAGACGTTTTTCATTTTTATTGGGGAGGGGAGGGGGGCTGTGTAGGGGTATGTGTATATGTAGTGTTTTTTTACTTTTTATTTTATTTTTTGTGGTAGTGTAGTGTAGTGTTTTTAGGGTACAGTCGCACGGGCGGGGGTTCACAGTAGTTTCTCGCTGGCAGTTTGAGCTGTTGCAGAAAATTTGCTGCAGCTCAAACTTGCAGCCCGATACTTACTGTAAGCCTCCGCCCATGTGAGTGTACCCTGTACATTCACATTGGGGGGGACATCCAGCTGTTGCAAAACTACAACTCCCAGCATGCGCTGACAGACTGTACATGCTGAGAGTTTTAGTTTTGCAACAGCTGTAGGCACACTGGTTATGTATCACGGAATTTGTGACCTTACTCAGTGTTTCACAACCAGTGTGCCTTCAGCTGTTGCAAAACTACAACTATCAGCAGTCACCGACAGCCAACGGGCATGCTGGGAGTTGTAGTTATGCAACCAGCAGATGCACCACTACAACTCCCAGCATGCACTTTAGCTGTTTGTGCAAGCAGGGAGTTGTAGTTATACAACAGCTGAAGGTACACTTTTCCATAGAAAAAATGTGCCTCCTGCTGTTGCAAAACCATAAGTCCCAGCATGCCCATAAGGGAATGCTGGGAGTTGTGGTGGTCTGCCTCCTGCTGTTGCATAACTACAGCTCCCAGCATGCCCTTTTTGCATGCTGGGAGCTGTTGCTAAGCAACAGCAGGAGGCTGTAACTCACCTCCTGCTGCTGCTGCATCGCAGGCTGTCCCTCGCCGCCGCCGTCGCTCCTGGGGCCCCGATCCCAACATTGACGCCGGTGATCGGGGTCCCCAGCACCCGGGGTCGTCTTCCCGCACCCGCTCACGCCCTCCGGAAGAGGGGCGGAGCGGGTGCGGGAGTGACACCCGCAGCAGGCGCCCTGATTGGTCGGCCGGTAATCCGGCCGACGAATCAGGGCGATCGTGAGGTGGCACCAGTGCCACCTCACCCCTGCAGGCTCTGGCTGTTCGGGGCCGCCAGAGACGGTCCCGAACAGCCAGTAATTCCGGGTCACCAGGTCACTGGAGACCCGATTGACCCGGAATCGCCGCAGATCGCTGGACTGAATTGTCCAGCGATCTGCGGCGATCGCTGACATGGGGGGGGCATAATGACCCCCCCTGGGCGATATGCAGGGATGCCTGCTGAACAATTTCAGCAGGCATCCGGCTCCGGTCCCCAACCGGCTAGCGGTGGGGACCGGAATTCCCACGGGCGTATGGATACGCCCTGCGTCCTTAAGAGGTTAATGTGACATGCCCCCCAAAAACAATTTCAGAAAAACTTACTCTCCAAAATCCCATTGTCCCTCCTTCCCTTCTGAGCCTTGTAGTGCACCCACAGAGCACTTGACATCCACTTATGAGGTATTTCCTTACTTGAGAGAAATTGGGTACAAAATTTTGGGTGGCTTTTACTCCTTTTACCCCTTGTAAAATTTCTAAAACTGGGTCTACAAGAAAATGAGTGTAAAAAATGAAGATTTTGAATTTTCTCCTTCAATTTACTTCTATTCCTATGAAACACCTAAAGGGTTAACACACTTTCTGAATGTCATTTTGAATACTTTGGTGGGTGCAGTTTTTATAATGGGGTAATTTATGGGGTATTTCTAATATGAAGACCCCCCTCAAATCCACTTCAAAACTGAGCTGGTCCCTGAAAAATTCTGATTTTGAAAATGTTGTGAAAAATTGGAAAATTGCCCTCTGATGTCTTCGAAAAGTAAAAACATGTCAACTTTATGATGCAAATATAAATAATCACATAATGTATATGTGAATCAATATATAATTTATTTGGAATATCCATTTTCCTTACAAGCAGAGTTTCAAAGTTAGAAAAATGCACAATTATCAAACTTTTCATGAAATTTGGGGATTTTTCACCAAGAAAGGATGCAAGTAACGATGAAAATTTACCACCAACATAAAGTAGAATGTCAGGAAAAAACAATCTCTGAATCAGAATAATCGGTAAAAGCATCCCAGAGTTATTAATGCTTAAAGGAGTAGTCCAGCATGCACTTTTCTAATTTTATCCCGTCCGGGCTGCAAAATAAAAGAAAACAAACTTTCTCTTACCTGCCAACGAGCCCCCGGAGCTCCGGTACACTCCGGTACAGGTGTTCGGTTCCCGGGCTGTATTCTTCTTACTTCCTGTTAGCCCGGCACGTCACACGGAGCTTCAGCCTATCACCGGCCGAGTCAAACAACTGCCCCCCCCCCCCCCCCCCTGTCTGCTTGGACACATACTTGTCCTGCTGTGTCCAGGTGTCATGGACACACATCCTTGATTGACAGCTGTGAGTGCAGGGCTCACAGCTGGAGGAAAAATCCTCCCACTGTCAGCTTGTGTCCCGCTACTGTCAGTGAGGACAAGCTGGGAGTTGTAGTTTTACTAATGCTAGGGGAGATGTGAGCAGACAGCATACTGAGGGAGGGGGCGGAGACCTGCACAGTGAGGCCACGCCCCCTCCCTTTGAGAGGATTTCAGACTAGTGAGCTAATTTAAAAGTGTAATAAAAATTAGATGTATATGGTCAGGATTAGGTACTGAGTGATATATAAAAAAAAGTTGTTGGATCTGACGGGTACACTTTAAAGGAAGTGTTGGGGTACAAACAATATTCTACAAGGGTGGGGGGGTTGAAAATAATAAACAAGCTATACTCTCCTCTCCCTGTCCCCTCCAGCTGCAGAGCTGGTCCTCTGCTGGTCACTTTTTTTTTTTTTTCCTGGTTTCTGTGACTTCCTTCTGCTGTAGGGACTGCCTACTGAGCCAATCACAGGTACCAGTAAGGAGCAGTGATCAGAGGGGAATTGGGAAAGGTAAGTGTTGCTGGTTTATTTTTGTTCCCTACAGACATCCCCTTTAAAGAGTTTCTTTCATTAAAGACATGATTAGACATGTCAAAAGTTATTAGCTGTGGGCACGGACTGCATTGCGCACCTATTCTCGGCTTACCAAGAGATTCGTACATTTCTCTGCATAGACTTCTATGCAGAAAAATGGACTGATCTCTTGAGCAGTCAGGAATCTGAGTGTAATGCTTCCTAGGCTAATAACTCACAATCGCAGCGGGCTTCAGTAGGGAGACCTGGTGAAACCAACAACTTTTGACATGTCTGATCGAAATGTCAGAAGTTGTTTTTAATGACAGTCATGCTTTAAATCCCATTACTAAGCTATTCACCAGTTAGAACTTTTGAGTCCAGCAAAATAAAAGCATGTTTGGAAAAGGGCCAAATGTAGTCGCTAGTAGACTGTTTGGCTCATGAAACATTACCACCGCTCAGTAGTCATATCAGGCACTCCTCTTCCAATAGTAACTATATTCTAACCAACCCCTTGCTAAGCAGGCAGTCATAAAACAACTGCTTCCAACCCCCTACTCCCCCAGTATTAGCAACAAAACAGCAGCAGAACTTTTCCCTCTCCTCAGTCACAGCAGGACTTTGCACAACAGTGACCACAATTTTTCCACCCTATCCTTGTATATAACTTTCTGAATTGATCTTAGACACTAGAGGGGGATACAAGAAAAGCGGGAATGGTATTGTGTGTTTTCTGTGGTGATGTTCTTACAGGAAACCCCTTGTATCACTGACCTTTTGTACAGGCTTGTAGTGCAGGTTACAATCATACTTACCAATCCCCGCTCCGTTCCTCCACAATTCCGGTTTTTCAGTACTTGCAAAAGACCTGATTGGTGCAGTGGGGGTGTTCTTAAGCTTCCCATGACAACTCTTCCTCTGCTGCAGAATGAAGCACAACTCTGCAGAGGCTTAGTAGAGGGGAGGAGTTATTACTATGAAGAGTCAGGCCGAACGCCAAGATGCCCCCCTGTGCACCAAGCAGGTAATTTTCATTTACCTGAGGATCCAAGAATGCAGCAGAACAGAGGTATGGTGTGGGGAACAGTTTCACCCAAGCCTATGCAAGCCTATACAACAAGTTAGTGCTGGTGATGCTGAAAAGATTCTTTTTAAAGTGTTACTGTTAATTTAAACAAAAATATTCATCTATTCCTTTCTGCAGATGGATAGACATAAGATGTCTATAAATAAAGAGAATTTTGATGAGGATATGATGGATTTTCAGGATCTTTATGGTAAGTGATACAGGAATTCTAAGAAATATCAGGCAACAACATATGACTACCACAAACTTCTTAAATTTGGAGTATTAGCGCATGTTCTATGTTTCAAGAGGAGAGCAATAAGCGCATTTACATGGGACCTTTACCATCGGTAAATAGGAGGCAGAGAAGAACAAGCTTTTTTTTTTCTTTCATTTTTATTTTCTTTATTTTTGTATTCTTCTTCATAGAGCCCTGACCACTCCTAAACATAAACTCAATGGGGAACTTTATCAAAGCCTGTGCAGATTATTTTTAATTTCCAAAAAGGCCTCTGAAAAATAAAAGGAGCGATTTGATTGGGTAACTGCACCACTCTTCCTCTAAACAGGTGTTGATAAATCTCACCCTATGCTACTAAATACCCCTTTAAAGGGAACCTGTCACCAATTATTTGTTGGCTAAACCACAGGCTGCTTAAAACTGGTGCAGGCAGTGCAATCTAGACACATTGGTGGAGATTTATCAAATCCTTTCCAGAGGAAAAGTTGCTGAGTTGCCCATAGCAACCAATCAGATCGCTTCTTTCATTTTTCAGAGGCCTTTTCATTTTTTGAAAAGGCCTCTGAAAAATGAAAGAAGCGATCTGATTGGTTACTATGGGCAACTCGGCAACTTTTCCTCTGGACAGGTCTCCCTGAACTTATTTTACTCTGAAACATCTGTGCTTTCAGAAAAATCATAGTTTAAAAATATTGAATTAAACCGGCCTGTCTGCAGCTAATTGAGATGGTATACAATATATAGAAGTACATAAGAGCGCAAGGTAGGTAAACACATAGAAACGCAATGTTATGTCCACCAGATTAGTATTCACAGCTCTAATACCTGTATTGAGTGTTTTTCTCAGAGATGTTTTGTGTATCCATATATCACATATCCAAAATGGCTTTACTGTTCTCTACCACAGGAATAATTAAATAAAAAGGCCAAAGTCGGTACAAGTATCCTATGATCCCATATTTAAAGTCAAATATTAACACCTTCCTGCCCAAGTAATTATGGACTAGCTTTATAAGAGCTTTTCATGATGATTTTAGTAGCTGGGGGCTGCTGCTAATACCCGGCATGACGGCTATTAAAGGGAATTGTCAAAGATTTCAAAAACAGCCCCACACTCTGTTTTTGTATTCCTAGATAATTTTTTTTAACCTTTTAGATCAAACTGACAGGGGCATCTCAATGGATATAAAAATAGATGATGGTGGCGCTCAGGTTCTTTGTTAGATCAATAGATTGCTTATAAGTATTAAGTCTATTAGGCTGTATTCGTGCGAGCGGCGTAAGAATTTCCGTCCCCTGCACTTCTAGGCAGAGCGTTAAGGAGTTGGGGGCGGAGGTATATTGCGCCCCTGCACCTACTGGTGGGGCGTATGTGATGTTTTGCGGATGTGAAGACAGCCAAGAAGGTGAATTGTTGGAAAATCCCGCCGGGCCCCTGTGTGTACTAGTTCGGGAGTGCCCCTGTGGCTCACATGTTACTTCCTGTCCCGGTCTGGGAGGGTACAGCAGAGGGAACATAACACAAAGTGGATGTCTTCTTTAGCATTGCTTGTCTGTAGTAACGAAGAGGGAGACGTGTTAAGGTGTTTTTGCTTATGGCAACTGCTTTGGTTAGCGAAAACCGTTATACATTTAGATTTGTGATTGTTCCCAGTTACCTGACCGTTTACCAGGTGGAGCCCTCTCAGTACATGCTTGCATATGGGGATACAGTACATACTATTCCCACATCTTTCATACTTTAGAGTGTCACCTCCGACAGGCATATGTTGCTACTTTGTATGTCACATAAGTCTCATGCATATTATGTAGTGAGCTCTTACATACGCCATAACAGTTGTATCACGCATATGCCACTACACAGTTGCACCTTTCAGAGTTAAACTCAGATGTGTCAATAACACGCCACATTACGATGGTGCCATGCATGCGCTTCATCTTAGTTATATGTGCACATGCTGCACTAGTATTTCTCATGACAAAAAAAAAAAACACACAGTATAGACGCTAGTTGCATTCATACTTTGAATGCGCTCGTGGTTTTAACGTACATATGCTCGTAGCTTCATACTGTACTTACGCCAGTAGTTATTCTGTACATGCCGGTACCAGTCATACTATACATACATATGAACCATTTATTCAATTCATCCATTACAGGGTATGTCCACTAAAGGCGTGCCCTCCGTCGCGGTTAGGGGCACAAATCTGACCGCTTTAAGTTTAATGTCTTCCATACAGGTAGGTATGTATTGTAATAACTAGCACGAGTGTGAAGCCCCGAGCACAAATATCAATAAAGTGTTAAAAAAGAAAAATATATGTACACTACTCAAAAAAATAAAGGGAACACTAAGATAACACATCCTAGATCTGAATGAATGAACTAATCGAATGAAATACTTTCGTCTTTACGTAGTTGACTGTGCTAACAAAATCTCACAATAATGGAATCAATGGAAATCAAATTTTATCCATGGAGGTCTGGATATGGAGTCACACTCAAAATCAAAGTGGAAAACCACACTACAGGCTGATCCAACTTTGATGTAATGTCCTTTTTTAAAACAAGTTAAACTGAGGCTCAGTAGTGTGTGTGTGGCCTCCACGGGCCCGTATGACCTTCCTAAAATGCCTGGGCATGCTCCTGATGAGGTGGCGGTCTCCTGAGAGATGTTCTCCCAGACCTGGACTAAAGCATCTGCCAACTCCTGGACAGTCTGTGGTAGATGGAGCAAGACATCGGATTCAGGTCTGGGGAACGGGCGAGCCAGTCCATAGCATCAATGCCTTTCTCTTGCAGGAACTGCCGACACACTCCAGCCACATGAGGTCTAGCATTGTCTTGCATTTGGAGGAACCAAGGCCAACCGCACCAGTATATGGTCTCACAAGAGGTCTGAGGATCTCATCTCGGTACCCAATGGTAGTCAGGCTACCTATGGCAAGCATATGGAGGGCTGTGCGGCCCCAAAAGAAATGCCACCTCACGCCATTACTTACCCACCGCTAAACTGGTCATGCTGGAGGATGTTTCAAGCAGAAGAACGTTCTCCACGGCATCTCCAGACTCAAGTCTGTCACATGTGCTCAGTGTGAACCTGCTTTCATCTGTGAACAGGGTGCCAGTGGCGAATTTGCCAATCTTGGTGTTCTCTGACAAATGCCAAACATCATGCACAGTGTTGGGCTGTAAGCACAACCCCCACCTGTGAACGTCTGGCCCCTATACCAGTCTCATGGAGTTTGTTTCTGACTTTTTGAGTGGACACATGCACATTTGTGGCCTGCTGGAGGTCATGTTGCAGGGCTCTGGCAGGGCTCCTCCTGCTCCTCCTTGCACAAAGGCAGAGGTGGCGGTCCTGCTGCTGGGTTGTTGCCCTCCTTCACGTCCCCTGATGTGGCCTGTCTCCTGGTAGCACCTTCATGCTCTGGACACTATGCTAACAGACACAGCAAACCTCCTTGCCACAGCTCACATTGATGTGCCATCCTGGATGAGCTGCACTACCTGAGCCACTTGTGTGGGTTGTAGACTCCATCTCATGCTACCACTAGAGTAAAAGCATCGTCAGCATTCAAAAGTGACCAAAAAATCAGCAAGGAAGCATAGGAACTGAGAAGTGGTCTGTGGTCCCAACCTGCAGAACCACTCCTTTATTGGGGGTGTCTTGCTAATTGCCTCTAATTTCCACCTGTTTTCTTTTCCATTTGCACAACAGAATGTGAAATTGAATGTCAATCAGTGTTGCTTCCTGAGTGGACAGTGTGATTTCACAGAAGTGTGATTGACTTGGAGTTACATTGTGTTGTTTAAGTGTTCCCTTTATATTAAAGGGAACCAATCATTAGATTTTACCCTATATAATGCTTGGCAAAGCGTTATATAGGGTAAAATTGTTGTCCTCACCATCCCCGGGGGACGCTCCTGCTTCCAGGGATGGTGAAGATATGAAGTTATAAACTAGTCACCACTGCCGCCGTAAGTAGTCACCAGGGCGGGGAGCTCTTCTCATCTACTCCCGTTCTTCGGCCGGGAGCGACGCCCCCTCCGCTTGATTGATGGGCCGCGTCATTGTTCCGCTCACTGAACAGATGGAGCAGAGCGATGACGCTGCCCATCAATCAAGCGGAGGGGGCGTCGCTCCCGGCCGAAGAACGGGAGTAGATGAGAAGAGCTCCCCGCCCAGGTGACTACTTACGACGACTAGTTTATAACTTCATATCTTCACCATCCCTGGGGGCATCAGCATCCCCCGGGAATGGTGAAAATAAAGATTTTACCCTATATAACGCTTTGCCGAGCGTTATATAGGGTAAAATCGGATGATTGGTTCCCTTTAACCCCTAATAAATTATCCTCTTTCCATATTAGAAGGTTGAATCACCCCCTTTTTCCATAAAAATAAATAAACTAAATAAATAAAAATAAAATATTTGGTATTGCTGTGTGTGGAATTAACTTTAAAGGGTACTCTGGGGAAAACAACTTATCCCCTATCCACAAGATGATTACCCCACTTTCCTCCACATGCTCTTTGTCCTCTCTCAACAATGAGCCCCCAAGAAGGATGGTCACTACAGCAGCCCCTGAGTCCTCTGACACAATATGGACAAACCACAGCTGTTTGAAATATGAAGTATTTTATTCTTATTTCTGGTTGGAAAATACCAATAAGTCTATGAAGAGTGTTAACATATCAATGTGTACCCCATGTAATTGTTTTTGCATATATTTTTCAAAATTACTGTTATTTAATTCTTTTTTACCTCGAAGACAACCCATTAGTACTACAGACGCAATACTGGTAACGCACTAATTTAATCCTTAATGATCTAACATTGTTAGTCTGCTTCTTATTGAAATGCAATTGTTCATTACAGCATCTCCTGCAAAAAGTGATGCAAGTTCGGTTGATATATATGATGGATTAGACATGGTAACTCTACCAGGTAACTGTTTTTTATATGACTGCTTATATTGGGGTGTGTGTGTGTGTGTGTGTGTGTGTGTGTATATACCGTATATGTGTGTATATATATATATATATATATATATATATATATATATATATATATATATATATATATATAAATTTTGTTTTATATTTTTATACTACATTTCTATTTATTTATCGTTATAAAATGTCCCAGCACTATTTGCATTAGGGCTTTTTTTTTTTTTTTTCAAGCAAAATAATTACATGCAAGGACATTTCTGTAACACAAAATAGACACAGCAAAATACTTAATTACAGGTGGTTAAATTGTAAAATACATATATTGAATCGTCATACATACAAATTGTATATCCTATTTATATGGGCCATCAATACTAGATTGGTGGGGGTCTGACCCCTAGCATGAACACTGCAGGTATTGGACCCACTTCGATCTGATGTAAATGGTGTGTGTATAGATTTATTTCATATAAATTTGATTACATGACACATACTGATGTCATTTTTATATAGGTCTACAACAAGGCTACCTGTTTCCCCTTTTATAGAAACATGTTTTCTTTTTTTTTCTTTTAGAGCAAGCAGCTGAAAAAAGCAGTCCTTCAAGAAATTGTTTGGACCTTTATGAGGAAATCTTAACAGAGGAAGGAACTGCTAAGGAAGCTTCATTCAATGATGTATGTATTAAATTTCGCTTTAAAAGATGTATAATATATGAGGGATTGGTCTAAATCCATGTCCTAAACCACAGGCAAACATAATTAAAGGGGTATTCCATTCATCTAATGTAGTTAAACTTGTAGGGCAGTTACAGAAATGTAAATACTTAGTTTTTATCCTCCTCATTTACACTCACTGACCATTGTATTCAATATACTTTTTCAATTGCTTGTTAGGCAAGACAGCAAAATCTCCAGTATTTCAGTAACTCCTGATCTACCTGGATAGCAGTGCACAAACATCTCTAGGGTTACAGAGAATGGTTGGAAAAAGTGAAAATATTCAGTGAGCAGCACTGTGCGGATAAAAATGCCTTGTTGAGGTCAGAGGAGAATGGGCAGACTGGTTCGATATGGTAGGCAACAGTATCTCAAATAACCACTTGCTATCACCAAGGTATGCATGGTACAATCTCTGAATGCACAATATTTCCAACCTTGAAGCAGATGAGCTACATCAGCAGAAGACCACACTGGGTGCAACTCCTGTTTGCTAAGTACAGGGAAGTGAAACTACAGTTCTCACAGGCTCGCCAAAATTGGACAATGGTAAAGCGTTGCCTGGTCTGATGAGTGTCTATTTCAGCTGGAACGTTCAGATGACTGTCAGAATTTGGCATAAAAAAATGAAAGCATGTAGCCATGTACTGATGTATTGCTTTATTTTTAGTTTAACTATATGTGGTGTAATAATAAGACTTATATAAAATAAAATGAGAAGTGTATGAAAATTATCACACTATGGGGGAGATTTATCAAAACCTGTCCAGAGGAAAAGTTGCCAATAGCAACCAATCAGATCACTTCTTTCATTTTAAACAAGACCTCTGCAAAATGAAAGAAGCAATCTGATTGGTTGCTATGAGAAACTGAGAAACTTTTCCTTTGCACAGGCTTTGATAAATTTTCCCCCTATGTTGTCATAATTAAGTATTTTTTCTTTGCCATCAGCCTGTTATGGCCCTGTTGTCACCACTAGATGCAAATGCAGTCACTGAGCTTTGTAGGAAAGCCTCTTGAGACAGGGCCTTCCATAATCAATTAATGCTGTTTATTATGCCAGTGTTGTAAACTGCATCAATTGGAATAATTCTTGGTAACTTTTTTTTTTTTTTTTTTTTTTTTTTTTTTACAGCTAAGTGCTGAGTATGAGAAGTGCCAGAGACAAATGAAACAACTTATTGCAAAGCTGAAGGAAATGCAGTCCATGGTAAAGTAATATATATTTTTAAGTCTTTTTCAATTGTGTTTTTTTTTATCCTAACCCTTTTCCAACCCGTGACTTAAATGCACGTCATGGGGTGGGGAGGTAGTTGGATCCGCACAATAATCAGCAGATAGCCACTGCTATTTGCAGTACCATTATATTGATGCAAGAATAGCTTATAATAGGCCCATAATAAAAATTGTAATCACCCCCTATTCCCATTTTCCAAATAAAACCCTGTAAAAAAATTTTATTTTTATTTTTTTAAACACCTGAAAAAAAACAGTAAAACTCTCACAGCTTTTTCCTGTTTTGTCAGTTTTTCTGGCGTTTTTGCTGGTGTGTGGAAAGAGACAATTTTTCACCCTGAGGCAGTTTTTTACTGCCTTCAGAGTACCCCTCCATGGGTTGGATGCAGAGCGCCCGGACCACAGAGTTTAAGGAGGTGAGGAGTGATGTACAGCATCACTACTTGCCTCTCTCGGTTGAATAGTATACAGGGGTGCATAGTATACTATATACAGGAGCCAGAAATCCCGTCACTAGACTGGCAGTGGCTATACACTATATAAAGTCATCTATAGATGTCTGTATGTAGTCTGTAAAGAAGCAGATGTCCACTTACCTCCCTGGCTCCTGTCCCGGCCGAGTCCATGTAGGTCTGCTCCTTAATGATGATGTCATTAGGGGGCGTAGCTACAGACGGGCACAAGGGGTGGTTAATCTGAGGCTCTGTTCACATTGTACGTTTTGTGTAATGTGAACAGACCTTTCTGGCAATGTCTTAGCAAACGGAGATTTCAGCTGTTGCTGAACTAAAACTTCCAGCATACCGGACAGCCAAAGGCTTTCAGGGCATGTTGGGAGTAGTAGTTTTGCAACAATTGGAATCTCCCTGTTTGGAAAGACATCGCATTATGGGTGCTCTTCCCAGTGGAGATTGCCAAAAATGTACTAACCCATTTTTTGTTTGTTTTAAATTTTTTTTTCCTTCTCGTTTTAGATCCATGGATGCAGACGATTCCTTGGACTACAACGATGAACTGTATTATAATAATAATAATAATAATAAATAATAATAATAATAATAATTATTATTATTATTATTATATATATTTTTTTTATAAAATGGCTAACTAGGGCTGTGGGAGTGTTTTTTATTTTTTATTTTTTTCCTTATAAAATGTTTCCAATGTGTTGCGTTTTTTTTAAATAAAATTTTCAGGCTTAGTAGTGGAAGCCATCTTATAGACAGAATCCATTTTTAAGCTTGGGATTAGCGTCAGCCCCAAAAACAGCTAGTGCTAACCTCCAAATATTACCAGTACCATCAGGCCTGGAATGTCAAAAATAGGGCTAATGGGCCTAGGCGGTAACATGCTGGTGTTATTTAGGCTGGGGAAGGCCAGTAGCAATGGTCCTCGCCCTCCCTGGTAACGTCATTCTGTTGCTGCTTGGTTGGTATCTGGCTGAGAATAAAAATACAAGGAACTCTGTTTGGTTTGTTTGTGTTACTTTTACTGTCCCTCCCAGGCCTAAACAATGCTAGCCTGTTGCCGCCTAGGCCCAGGAGCCCCATTTTTGATACTTCGGGCCTGTTGTTGGTACCGGTTCTTTCCGTTACCCCTGTGGCGGTGGGTACCGGGGTAGTATTTGGGGGTTAGCGCCAGCTGTGTTTTGGGGCTAACCCTAAGCCCCAGCTTAGTAATGGATTCCGTCTAGAAGACTGCTTCCACTACTAAGCCTGAAAATAAAATAAATAAACACGACACATTGAAAAAATAATTATATATAAAAAAATATACAACGTATATCTACTGCTTAGCATCAGCTGTGTTTCCAGCTCTGTAGCCGCAGCACAGCTGAATCCTGACCAATTCAGGGAAATTTTTCAGCGAAATCTATGCTGCGCTGGAAAATGATGTGGAGAGAAGTAGTGTTGCCATGCATCACTACTTCCCTCCGAGGGTGCTGAAACAATGGTGTTTTTGCTTAAAAAAAAAATGCCCTGATCTCAGCATGCTGCAATTTTGGCAAAACTGCCAGATTGCAGCAAAACGTCAGGGTCAGGAAAAAGACTCCAAACCCAAAAACAAAGAAAAGCGGGTTTGGCGTTTTGAGTTTCCTTATTTACTCCCTCCTAACATCTGGCTGCAGCATTTTTCCCCTGAAAAACGCCATGATCTTTAGTTTTTGTTGGAAACTATTTTATTTTTTGAGACTTTTTTTTTTTTTTTTTTTTTAAATCTCTTTTCATACATTTTTTTTTCTATGGTTTATGAAGTGACCAACAATACACAATTCTGGACTTAGGTCAGGGGTGTGGGAAAAAAAAAAAAAAAAAAAAAATACTTTTCCAAGGGACTAAAACAATCTACTTGTCCCTCATGAAAATCCACTTATCCTGGTAGACAAAATAATTTCAATCAAAATAGTACGTAAATTTGGGGGGTTTTCTTTTTTCGCCATTCACCTTGTGGTCAAACTTACACATTATTTTAATACTTTCGGTCGGCCTGATTATACCAATACCAAATATTTTTTTTCTTCTTTAAAAAAAAAAAAAATTAAATTCCTGACCCCTATAACATTTTTATTTTTCCGTATACTGGGCTGTATAAGGGCTACATTTTTGAGCCATAATCTGCTGTATGTATAGGTACCATTTTGGTATTGATCGGATTTTTTTTAACACTTCATTTTTTTCTGGTATATGATGCTATAAACATAAAAAAAACTCAATTGTGATATTTTTTTTTTTCTTTTTTACATTAACTCCATAGATCGTAGGGGAACTAAAATGTTTATTTTTTTTAATAAATCGGACAATTACGCACACACCAATACAAAATGTTTATTTTTATGTTTTACGTATTTTTTTATATGGAAAATGGGAAAAGGGGGGTGATATGAACTTTTAATATGGAAGGGGTTAATGGGTGTTTTTTAAAACTTTTTTATTAAACTTTTTTTTTTATTTTTTTAAATACACTTTATTAGGAGGAATCATTAGATTCCTCCAGATCAGTGCAGTTCTATTGAACTCCATTGATCTGTGTTTATTTGGTTGAGCCTGCTCAAAGCAGGCTCAATTAAATGCAGATCTAAGGATGCAGCCATGAATGCAGAGGTAAGCCCTCCGGCTACCTCCATAGTGGATTAGCCCACCCCCACGATCACGCTGCGGGGGTGGGTGATCCACCAGGGATGGTTATAAGAAACCTTTAGACTCCGCTGTCAACTTTGACAGCGGTGATCTAAAAGGTTAATAGCCGGCTGCAGGTAGTGCCGCATGCCGGGCTATTAGCGGTGGCCCCCGGCATATGAAATCAGCCAGGGGCCGTTGGGTATGGAGCGGGCTCGGGTCAGGAGCCCAATCCATACACCCTGAGCGCCGGTGTGAGGTGCAGACTTGCGTCCCATACAAGTCTGCGCCCGCTCCTCCCGTCTGTCTGCCCCTCACACTGGCGTTATAAAAATAAAGTCGATACGGCCCTGCCTTGCGCCCGGAACTACATGTCCTGGGCGTTGGGCGATAGCATTTTCACATCCCTGTAGGTATTTTACGTATATCACATTGAAATTAGAGTTCAAAAATTTTAGTTCATGATAACTATTGTTTACATTATTTTATTTATTTTTTTAAATGGGAAAAGGTGGGTGTCTCGAACTTTTTATTAAGACGGGTTAATTCTTAACTTTTTTTTTTTTTACACTTTATTATTTTTAAGTCTCCCATAGGGAATTATTATAAAAGTTTGAGTTTCGTACACTGGTCAATACTGTGCCATAGTTCAGCATTGATCAGTGTTATCAGCACCTAATTTCTACTGAAATCAGCTGGGGGGGCTTGGTATGGAGTCAGGAGCCCGAGCCATGCATCCTAAAAGGAAGGAAAAAAGAATGAAAACGTAAAAATTTTAAATTGGCTGTGTCGACAAACCCGTGAGGTTAAGAAAGAAATAAGGTGTTTATACCATACTGCCTTGTGCTAAACAACAATATATTTTTTTTTCTTTCATTTTTAGAACTCTAGTCTGCAAAATGAAAATCAGTGTTTAAAAAAGAATATTTCTGCCCTTATTAAAACGGCAAGAGTAGAAATTACACGTAAGGAAGAGGAGATCAACCAGCTAAATCAGAGGTAAACATTTCAAATTTGTTTCTTATTTTAGGAATTGTTCAGGACTTTTTATTTTATTTTATTTTTTTTCTTAAATAAGGAAATAAACGTGGGGAGAGATTTCTTTTAAATGAAAGTATCCTCTATGTAATGCCAGTGCTCACAAGATTGAAAAACTTGGGTTTTTACCTAGTTTTTGAGTAGGTCAAATACTCGGATAACAGCACATGAATGAGCATTTACAAATCTTATTCACATGCTGTAAACTTTTTTTTATTTTGTTTTTTATTTGGCATCAAATTAAGTTTAGTAAATGTTCATATATGTGAAAGGATTTGTCCCATTTTAAGAAAAAAAACTTACTGATGCAGTATGTGAAATTAAATAATTTCAAATGTGCAAGCATTTCTGAAACTGTACTGAAAGATAGTTAAGAACCCAGGGTTTACGCTGGACCGGGGTGACTGCTGATATCGCAAATACCCAGGGGGGGTCATCGGACTAACCCCCAACCCCCCTCCCCCCATGTTGGCGATCACCGCAAATCGCCGGTGAATTCACACCGGCGATTTGCAGCAATTCCGGGTCTCAGGGACTTTTGCTCCTTTTACCCCTTATGAAAAGGAAAAGTTGGGGGCTACACCAGCCTGTTAGTTTAAAAAAATGAAAAATTTAACAATAACATGCTGGTGTTGCCCCATACTTTTTATTTTCACAAGCGGTATAAGGAAAAAAAGACCCCCAAAATTTGTAACACAATTTCTCCTGAGTACGGAAATACCCCACATGTGGGGCGTAAAGTGCTCTGCGGACGCACAAGACTCAGGAGTGCACTATGTACATTTGAGGCCTAAATTGGTGACTTGCACAGGGGTGGCTGATTTAACAGCGGTTCTGACATAAACGCAAAAAAATAAATACCCACATGTGACCCCAACAAGAGGTATAGTGAGCCTTAACACCTCACAGGTGTTTGACGAATTTTCATCAAAGTTGGATGGGAAAATTAAGAAAATACATTTTTCACTAAAATGCTGGTGTTACCCTAAATTTTTCATTTTTCACAAGGGAAAATAGGAAAAAAAAAGCCCCCAAAAATTTGTAACCCCATTTCTTCTAAATAAGAACATACCCCATATGTGGATATAAAGTGCTCTGCAGGTGAACTTCAATCCTCAGAAGAGAAGGAGCGCCATTGTGCTTTTGAAGAGAAAATTTGTCTGGAATTGAAGGCCACGTGTGTTTACAAAGCCCCATAGTGCCAGAACTATGGGGCCCCCACATGTGACCCCGTTTTGGAAACTACACCCCTCATGTAATGTAATAAGGGGTACAGTGAGCATTTACGCCCCACAGGTGTCTAACAGATTTTTGGAACAGTGGTCCGTGAAAATGAAAAATGTAATTTTTCATTTGCACAGCCCACTGTTCCAAAGATCTGTCAAACGCCAGTGGGGTGTAAATACTCACTGCACCCCTTATTACATTCTGTGAGGGGTGTAGTTTCCAAAATGGAGTCAAATGTGGGGGGGTCCACTGTTCTGCCACTACGGAGGACTTTGCAAACACACATGGCCCCTGACTTCCATTCCAAGCAAATTCTCTTTCCAAAAGCTCAATGGCGCCCCTCCTCTTCTGAGCATTGTAGTGCGCCAGCAGAGCACTTGACGTCCACACATGGGGTATTTCCATACTCAGAAGAAATGGGTTACAAATTCTGGGGAACATTTTCTCCTATTACCACTTTAAAAAATTTTGGGGGAAACTAGCATTTTAGTGGGAATTTTTTATTTGTTTACACATCCAACACCTGTGGGGTGTTAAGGCTCACTATGAGGAACATTTATCAATGTTTGCTTATGTATTCTTTTTTTTTTTTTTTTTTTAGTAATTTTCTCCTTACTTTTTTTTTTTGCTTATGTGTGACTTATTTATCAACTGGTTTCAGCCTCTTGATCATTTTCTTTCACGTAAGCAGTTTTTCCTTTTTTACTTTGGTAGTAGCTTTTTCTGCTCCATGTTTGAGCTGGAGTAAATTTAGACAATTTTTAACCCTGTTGCGACTTTTTTTGCGCAGTTGCGACTGTCGCAGTTAATAAATACCTGACTACCCGTAGTCCATTTTAAAATTATTACTACGTAGTTAATTTTTGGAAAACTTTTTCTCGCTTTCCAGTCAAAATGTCGCACGAAAAATCGCATAGTCGCAGTTGCGACAATTATAGTAAAGAAAACCTGACTAAACCCGTTGATAAATGTCCATATATATCCCTTGTCATGTTCCTTGAAGGGTGCAGTTTCCAAAATAGTATGCCATGTGTTTTTTTTTTTTTTTTGCTGAAAAACTCCAAAATCCCACTGTCGCTCCTTCCCTTCTGAGACCTCTAGTGCGCCCACATAGCACTTGACATACACATATGAGATATTTTCTTACTCGAGAGAAATTGGGTTACACATTTTAGGAAGATTTCTCTCCTTTTACCCCTTGTAAAAATTCAATAACTGGGTCTACAAGAACATGCCAGTGTAAAATATGAAGATTTTAAATTTTCTCTTTCAATTTGCTGCTATTCCTGTGAAACACCTAAAGGGATAACAACCCTTTTGAATGTCATTTTGAATACTTTGAGGGGTTTTTATAATGGGGTAATTTACAAATCTGTTTAACTTTCTGGCACCAGATTTGTAAATTACTTCTATTGAAAAATCTTAATCCTTCCAGTACTTCTTAGCTGCTGAATACTACAGATGAAACTTTCTTTTTGGAACACAGAGCTCTCTGCTGAATTACGAGCACAGTGCTCTCTGCTGACATCTCTGTCCTTTTTAAGAACTGTAGAGAAGAAAATCCCCATAGCAAACATATGCTGCTCTGGACAGTTCCTAAAATGGACAGAGATGTCAGCAGAGAGAACTGTGCTCGTGATGTCAGCAGAGAGCACTGTGTTCCAAAAAGAAAATAATTTTCTTTGTAGTATTCAGCAGCTAATAAGTACTGGAAGAATTAAGAATTTTTTAATAGAAGTAATTTTACAAATCTGTTAAACTTTCTGGCACCAGTTGATTTAAAAAATAAATTTCTGCCGGAGTACCCCTTTAAACTGCTCTGAAATAAATGAAAGCTTAGCTTGTGAATATTTTCTTTGGGCAACAAAACAGGTTTTTCCTAGTTGCTTTTTTATCTGTCTCGTTGTTTCTCACTCCGGCTATAAAAATGACAGACCACTTTCAGTATATCTTTATAATTTGGTAACTTTGGGTTTTTGCTTCCTTTTAAAAAGTGTTTAGCAATAAGTTTTTAACTTTTTTTTATTTTATTTTTATTTTTTAATAATGGCATTTAAATAATGTTTATCTTTAACAGGCTGGGTGCTCCAGGAAGGAACCACAGTTTCATACCCAACCCACTACCATTATTGAGTATAAATAAATCAAAATCTAATACTGATGACCTCTCAAAAAACAGAAGAAACACAGAAAGAGTGCCAAAAAAAGACATGAATTTGCAATCTAAAGATATAAATCGCTATTCTAAAAACCTCTGTGATAAGGAGAAGACTTGTATGGAAAACAGCCAAACTTGTACTTCAACAAACCTGATTGCTAAGAAGTGTAAGGAGAGCACAGTACACTGTTTACAGGCACAAGTGTTAGAGCCGCTTTGCTTAGAACTAAATAAGAATAAAAAGGAAAAGGTTTTGGAAAGCCAGAATAAGGACACTGAGAGAAATCGAACAAAGGAAAAATCCAAATCCAACTTTGCCAATTTAGTAAACTCTGATGTAAAAGAAAAGGCATGTCAGTCACTTGTAAAATGTGGAAAAAATGAATCCTCACAAGAGAACAGAAATTCACAGTCTGAGGTTGGCCGTGAGACAGAGAATCGTAAATACCATTCAGGTTCCAATAAAGAAAAAACTCAGTTGAAAGAGCTTGATTATTCTAAAGAAAAACAAGTAAAAAAATATGACACATCACCACACAGAAGGGAGTCCAGAACATATGGAAAAGAGAAAAATGCAGAATCAATGCATAGAACAGCTGAGAAAAATGAAGAGCCAAGAAGGTCAAAAAGAACACATTTTTCAACCCCAAAGGATGATGGTTCCCATAAGTTACTGGAGCTGAGCGATGCCAAAAAAAGTACTGATTCTGGAAGAAGGGAAAAGCGTTCCTCAGAGTACAGTGAATCAAAACATGGAAATAAAGAGTCAAAACCAAGCAAGTCTGAAAATTCAACAAGAAATAAGCCAACTCATGAACACAAAACCGAAAGGTCTGATTGTGATAGAAGAGAGAAGAAAAGATCTAGAGATGAACAAGATAGAAGTAGACATGACCGAAAGGATAAAGAGCAACCAGGGAAAGAAAAAGACATAATTAAGTCATCAAGCAAAGAAAAAGGCTTGCATTCTAAAGAAAGCGATAAGAGCAAAAAAAGCGAAAAAACGAAAGAAGTAGTTGGCAACCAAAAGGACTTTAAATTGTCATTTATGGAGACCCTTAATTTAACACTTTCTCCTGCTAAAAAAACATCTGATGACACACTAGTGCTCTCCCATGCCTCTAGTATGAAAGGCAAGGTTGAGGGAAATGTAGCTGAAGGCTCTTCCCAGCTATGTGTGATTGAAAACAATACTGACACTCTCCATCCTCTGAACACTGACCTGAGACACAGTGAATTTGCATCAGTGGATGATGTTACAACAAAAGCTTTAACTATAGAAGATTCCAGACTGGTGTCTCATCCTGAACCTGTTGCAGACACAACAGTGGGTTTAAATGAAGAGCCACCAAAATCATCTGTTGATGAGAGCAGCGAGTTACTGACTAAATTGACTGTAGAAAATAAGCAGGTTGTTTGTACGGATTTGGATAAAGTGAGTTTGGAAGAGTTGGACACACACAGTCTTGCAGATGGTTCAGATTTTATTGATCTTGATTCATTTATAGAAATTGACAGATGCAGCGGAAGTCCTACTTCTGAAACTCCTAATGTGTCCATTACTGCTGAGCCGATTCAAGATGATGGCCGTATCACAGAGCAAAGTGAAGATGCAGACAACAAAGCAATCCCACTGAAATCAAATGTGACTGAAATCCCAAAAGGTATATGTGAATCATCAGATACTGACCTTGTGAATGTAAGCACAAAAGGAATTGAGAATAAGCCTTGTTTCTATGATGAAGGCTCCATTGACTTAAACTTTATAAGACATATTCCAGAAGTCCTCAGCCCATTGAAAAGCCCAATCCGGCCTAAAGCTCATCTGCATACACTTGAGCGCACAGCTAAAGCTTCTGTAGTGAGCATTTTACATAAAGGTATTCACGACTGTAGAATATTATTTAATTGTAGAATTAGCTGTAGTTTTGCATGCCAGCATGTGTTCAACACTCCTTAATTTTTGTTTTTATGCCCACTCTGCCCTAGAATTGTATACTTAGATTGTTTGCTAAAGCTTTGACTTCATGCCTGGGTAGTGGTTTTATGACAAGGACTCACACTGCTATGTTGTCAAAATTCAGTTTTCACATGATTTTTTTTTAATACACTGCTCAAAATAAATAAAGGGAACACTAAGATAACACATCCTATCGTAGGTATGTATCATAATAACGAGCACGAGTGTGAAGCCCCGAGCACAAATATCAATAAAGTGTTAAAAAAGATATATGTACACTGCTCAAAAAAAATAGAAGGAACACTAAGAGAACACATCCTAGATCTAAATGAATGAACTATGCGAATGAAATACTTTTGTCTTTACATAGTTGAATGTGCTGACAACAAAATCACACAAATTATCAATGGAAATCAAATTTTATCATCCCATGGAGGTCTAGATATGGAGTCACACTCAAAATCAAAGTGGAAAACCACACTACAGCCTGACCCAACTTTGATGTAATGTCCTTAAAACAAGTCAAAATGAGGCTCAGTAGTGTGTGTGGCCTCCACGTGCCCATATGACCTCACTACAATGCCTGGGCATGCTCCTGGACAGTGTGTGGTGCAATGTGTCGTTGGTGGATGGAGTGAGACGAGATGTCCCTGATGTGCTCAATCGGATTCAGGTCTGGGGAACGGGCGGGCCAGTCCATAGCATCAATGCCTTCCTCTTGCAGGAACTGCTGACACACTCCAGCCAAATGAGGTCTAGCATTGTCTTGCATTAGGAGGAACCAAGGGCCAACCGCACCAGCATATGGTCTCGCAAGAGGTCTGAGGATCTCATTTCGGTACCTAATGACAGTCAGGCTATCTCTGGCAAGCACATGGAGGGCTGTGCGGCCCCCCCCAAAGAAGTGCCACCCCGCACCATTTCTGACCCACCGCCAACCAGTCATGCTGGAGGATTTGCAGGCAGCAGAACGTTCTCCACTGCATCTCCAGACTCTGTCACATGTGATCAGTGTGAACTTGCTTTCATCTGTGAAGAGCACAGGGGGCCAGTGGGGAATTTGCCAGTCTTGGTGTTCTCTGGCAAATGCCAAACATCCTGCACGGTGTTGGGCTGTATGCACAACACCCACCTGTGGACGTTTGGCCCTCATACCACCCTCATGGAGATTGTTTCTGACCGTTTGAGTGTACACATGCACATTTGTGGCCTGCTGGAGGTCATTTTGCATGGCTATGGCAGTGCTCCTTTCACAAAGGCGGAGGGAGCGGTCCTGCTGCTGGGTTTTTGCCCTCCTACGGCCTCCTTCACGTCTCCTGATGTACTGGCCTGTCTCCTGGTAGCGCCTCCATACTCTGGACACTACGCTAACAGACACAGCAAACATTCTTGCCATAACTCGCATTGATGTGCCATCCTGGATGAGCTGCACTACCTGAGCCACTTGTGTGGGTTGTAGACTCCGTCTCACGCTACCACTAGAGTGAAGGCACCGCCAGCATTCAAAAGTAACCAAATCATCAGCCAGGAAGCATAGGAACTGAGTAGTGGTCTGTGGTCACCACCTGCAGAACCACTCCTTTATTGGGGGTGTCTTGCTAATTGCCTATAATTTCCACCTGTTGTCTGTTCCATTTGCACAACAGCATGTGAAATTGATTGTCAATCAGTGTTGCTTCCTGAGTGGACAGTATGATATCACAGAAGAGTGATTGACTTAAAGTTACATTGTGTTGTTTAAGTGTTCCCTTTATTTTTTTTGAGCAGTGTACAAAAATATTCCTTTTCAGAAGGATGCTAGCTTTTCCAATATGTTTGTTATAGTAAATGTAAAAAATGTCATCCATCAAATTAAAGCATGGGGTAGTTAACCACAAACTACAACCACTGTCATATACGGATGTCAGTAGTTTTAATGGTTCAGAACTACTGACAGACTCCCTTTATGGACCAAGTTATATATTTTTTTTCAGTGACACTATTGTTAGGGTACATATAATTTTACTGACCTGTATTAACTCTTTCTAGGGTATTTAAAATAGAATTGCTGTATTTTTTTTTTTTTGCTATCACTTTTGCACCTGCTGCCCAGGCTGCTGCTAGCAGTCTTGGTTGTCAGGAGAGTTAAGACCAATTAACCCCAAGGTGCTGCAGTGAATAGTGACCATAGCATCTAAGATGTTAGAGGAATAGTGCTCATTGGCGAGAAAGATCACAGTAGGCTGATGTTCACATATGGTAGCCAGGGGCTCCCAGATCTGCCATGAGCATGCCACACATTTTTAGTGAGCCTAGTACATTTTTAAGAAAGCATACCCAATAATAAGACTGTTAATAAAATAATGCAGTATTAGCTGCTGCGTATATTATTTCCCATTGAAATCAATGGCTAACAAAATACGCAGCTGAGTTTGCTACCCATTGACTTCAATGAGAAAGAAAGAAAATGCGGCACAAGGGAATGTACCCTAAAAACGCACTGGTTGAAAACTTCCTTTTGAAAGTGAGAGGAGTAAACAATAGACCTGCACAAATACATAGATACAATGGGGGATATTTATCAAAGGATTTAGACTGGTTTTTCCGGTCTAAATTTTTTGCACAGAAAGTCGTTATAAATATGTGCGACTTTTCTTCGACTTTTGCTTCAGAGGATTTTTAGTGCATGATGCATTCTAGTCTATTTTAGACAGAAAAATACATTGGTGCTGAATTTATCGAAAGTGACTTTTCAGTGACAAGTCTCATAGGCTGAAGGTACACTGAAATGTCAGACCATGCTGGAGCAGGTTTAAATACAGGCTAAAGCATAGATCCCGAAGTCTGTGCACAGAATTTATCAAGAGCCGTGCGACCTTTTGATAAATTAGGCTCACAATAGACCAGCCTGACCCTCTGTAGTTTGGTCTATATTGATGCAGGACATAGACAGCTTTGCTAAATCTCCCCCAATGTTACCTAAAAGAAGCAATTCCTGGAATCCCTTGTAGGTGTGGAGTTTCAAACTTTAAGGCATTGTGTGATTGCCCTTCATGTAAAAGAATGTCCTATAATACTATATTTCTTTCAGCGGCCACAGCAGGGTTATCATCTACGAACAGTTGATTTCTGGGAGTCATAATCATACCTACTGATCAGATAGAACAGAGGTTCCCAAACTTATCTGTACACACTGAATTAAACCACATACATTACATTACACACACACAGCTCCGTGACACACATGTTGTGTTTCATAAATACAAGTACCTATTCTTTAGTTCTATTTGTTCTGACTTCTCCCAAGCATGTGACTGATCACATTGTTGTGCAGATGTCTGCGCAAAATGTGTTTTTGGAAAAAAAATAAGATGTCCCCCAATTGCACCAAATGCCACTACTGCTTTCCTGGATTATTCCAGCGACCTCTAGGGGGCATTGCCATCCACTTTGGAAAATGCAAAGAGAGGACCCCCCAACCATGTCGAATGAGCTACCAGATGTCTCATTGTCCACTGTTTTTGTTTTGATTCTTGTTTTATATACCAGGCAACACTCCTCTAACTGATTTGACATCCAGGTCATAAGCTCAGAGTAATGATTTAAACTGAATAATTTCTTTTAAAACCTTGTCACTCTACTCAGCTCTACTTGCTTAATGAAATGCTTTCCCGTTTAATTAATTGATCCACTTTAGTGTAGTGGCCCTGATATATCAAAAATGTGTGAGGGATTTTTCCCTACAGTAACCAATGACAGCGCAACTTTCATTTCACTAGAGCCAGTTACCGTAGGAAAGCTGAGCTGTGATTGGTTGTAATAGGTAAAATCTCTCTAGTTTTTCCAACATTTTGATTAAATCAGGGCCCAAATGTTTCCAATTGTTTGAGAGAAAAAAAAAGTTAGGGTCTGTTTTGTAGTTACAATATGCTAATATTGCTGTCATTTTTACTATAGAATTGCTGCCAGAGACAGACACCAAAACCACCTGTTTATTGGTATCTGAAGAATTGAACAAGGAAAACTGTCATCCAGATAACCAGTCAAACTTTGGCTGTAAAGTGGCTACTCCTGATGAAGTTGAAGAAGGGGAGATTTTAAGTGAAGATGAGCAAATATGTAAGCAATCAGTCCAGCCTACAAGTATTCCTAGCCAACTGGTTTCTGACCAAGTGACAAGTGTGACTAAAAGCCCGTCTGGAAAGGATGATGAACTACTGCCTTTGTCCAAACCTGACACACAAATTTTGCCAACAGAAAAATCTGTGAGTAAAAAATCTAAAATTGACACACAACCAAAGGCATCAGCATGTCCAACTAGTAAAGGACGAAAGCTTAGTGCAGACTCCTGCCTTGATGGGATTTTAAAAATAGTTATCCCATCAAATGTACAGGACATTCTACAGATGTTGCGAATAATAAGAAAACATATAAGAAAGAAATACATGAAATTTAAGATTCAGTTTTCGCTTACCCAGTTCCATCGGGTACTAGAAGTAGCGGCATTATGTTTTATTACACTGATAAGAAGTCTAGACTGGAATACCTTATGTTCATCACCAGAAAGATTGCAGAAAAAACTTTGTAGGCACATTGAAACCAGATTGAAAAAGTTAAAAAAGAATGGAATTGTAGACAGGATTTTTGAACAACACCTCATTGATATGAAAAAAAGACTTTGGAAATTTGTGGAGGAGCAACTTGATTCTTTGTTTGACATCCTTAAAGCAGTGATGATGAAACTTTGTGACAAGATTGAAGGAGAAAAAAATACAGTAGCTTGTATCAGTACTCAGAAATCTGATCCTGTGAAACATTCTCAAAATGATAAAAGCAAATGTAAGGATAAAGAACGTTCGCCTTCAAAGCCAATCTCCTGTTTAAGACGGCTTGCGTTCCAAAGTGAAACAAGAAAATCAAAAATGAAGCCTCAAAATGACAATAAGGCTATGCAAAAACAACTTGTAAAAGAGATAACAGGAATTGGTTTGAACTCTAAGAATGTGGACATCCCTTCTAGCAATTTCAATCCAACGCCAAAGCAACCTCATCTATCACCTGTGAAGACTTCTATGTCTAATGAACAATGTTCCAAAAGTCAACAAAACTCTTCAGGCTTATCCTTTAATTTGGTAAGTGATGATCACATGGGAGACATTTTTAAGAGCTTACTTCACAATCCTGATAACTTGTCACTTAACATGCCAGAAAGCATATGGCTATTAGGAACTCCAGAAAAAACTGTTTCTTTTAGTCAGAAATTTGATGGTGTGGATTCCCTGTCTGACAATAAAACCCCATCCAAAGCGTCTTTTCCCTGGTTCTCAGTCTCTCCTCCACATGTGCAAACTTTCCCTTGTATTGAGACTGTCCTAAACCCTGATGTCTTTGATGAAAGCTGTTTGTTAGAGATTCCTACCAGTGCCTCTTCCAGCAAGTCCTTAAGTGGCTCTGATGATCGCCTCAAATCATTTTCTTCAATTCTTATGGAAGATCTGGCTGTGTCTTTGACGGTTCCTTCCCCTTTGAAATCAGATTCTCATCTTAGTTTCCTTAGGCCAGTTTGTGATGCAGAGTCTATATCAGAAGTTGATGTAAAGTGTTGTGAGGGGTCAGTATTGGATGAAGAAGATGCAACAGAACAAGACATCCATCTAACTTTGGATTCTGATAACTCAAGCATTGGATCTTTAGAAGATACTGGGGAAGCAGGTAGCTTTCAGTACCATCCAAGTGAACCCATGCAGGCAGTTATAATGGAAAAATCGAATGACCACTTTATTGTTAAAATAAGGCGTGCTGTGTCTTCTAGCTCTCCAGTTTCTGACTGCTCACCAGAAGGGACTGGTAATGCTGCCTCAAAATCTGTAAACGCAGAGGAAGGTAGAAAACTCAATCTAGATTCAAGTCTGGACACACAATCAGAAGCACAGAATATCTGCATACTGCTCCATCCAGATCACAAAGATTTAACAAGTTTTACAGAGAGTTTGGTGATTAATAGCAAGAGTCCCGAGGAGGCCCAACTCACAGTCCAAGAAAACAAATCTGTATTTAAGTTACCTCCTAGTAGAGAAATCCCAGCTGAATTGAAATTACCTGCTGACATTGTAGAACATGCTCATGTAGACTGTGAACAAAATGTAACACATTATATCGAAGAAACATGCAGCCCAGTTCCTGCTGCTGACATATTACCAATGAAAACCTTTGATGTCAATACTGTAAACCTAAATTCAAAGAAAAGGAAATCAGTAGAGGAGAAACCATTAGCCAAACGTAAAAAAATATCTCCTGATAAGGATAAAGGTACAAAGTATAATAAAACTGAACACTTACAACTAGAGAATCCCAACAAAAAGAAACACAAAAGAACTGTTAGCGATGGGGCTATAGACTTTCATTCCTCCAGAGTGTCTCCAACTAGTTTGTCTGCAAAGAACGTCATAAAAAAGAAAGGAGAAGTTGTTGTTTCTTGGACCAGGTAAATGTTCCTTGCCAGATCTGTGGGTTTCTTTTTGTTTATTCAAAACTTGAATTTTGTATAAGCTTATCGATCAGAAATGCAATATGACTTCTCTTTTTATGCTGCACAATTTAGTTAACTTACAAGTACATTGCGGTCTGTGCATGCTCACAATTGTTCTTTAACACCTTAACAACCACGAACATATATCTACGTCCGTGGCCAGCTCCCAATCTGTGAAGTGCGCTTCATATCTGCGGGGTCCTGGTTGCTATCAGCAACCGGGACTCTCTGCGAATACCGGACATCGCCGATAGGGCTGATGTATGGTATTAACCCTTTAGATGCCACAATCAAAGTTGATCACGGTGTCCAAAACGGGAGAAATAAATACCGTCTAGCTCAGTTGAGCTGTTTGGGACCGATGTGGCGAAATTTTTTAATTTTTTTTTTTTTTTTTTTTTTTTTTTTTTTAAGCTCAACTGGCTCCAGAAAGTTAAACAGATTTGTAAATGACTTCTATTATAAAATCTTAATCCTTCCAATAATTATCAAAAGTTGTTGAAGTTGCATTGTTCTTTTCTGTCCAAGTGCTCTCTGATGACACGTGTCTCGGGAGCTGTCCAGCATAGAAGCAAATTCCCATAGCAAACCTATTCTGCTCTGTGCAGTTCCTATGGGGATTTGCTAATACTCTGGACAGCTCCCAAAACACGTGTCATTAGAGAGCACTTAGAAAAGAACAATTCAACTTCAGCAGCTCATAAGTACTGAAAGAATTAAGACTTTTTAATAGAAGTAATTTACAAATCTTTCTGGCGCCAGTTGAGATAGATAGATGGATAGATAGATATCTGTTTTTTTTCCTGGATAACCCCTTTAAATTCCCCTATGGGGGCTATAACATTGCAAAAAAAGTGTAGAAAAAAAAAAAAAAGTTAATAATGTCATTTAACACCTTCCCTAATAAAACGCTGAATTCCCCCCCCCCCCCCACTTCCCATAAAAAAAAAAAAAAAAAAGTGGTATCGCCGCGTGTGTAAATGTCCGAACTATAAAAATATATAGTTAAACCCAGGGCTGTGGAGTCGGTAGATAAATGTTCCGGCTCCGGAGTTTTCTGTACTTCCAACTCCGACACAGACTCCCTGACTCCGACTCCTCTGTATTAATATGCGAATGTATTTTATACATTCCTTGAAGGAAAGAAAGGTAACATACATGTCATTACCACAGGAGTACTGGGTGGAAAGCCAACAGTCTACTGTATTGAACAGTTTATGTGCTGATCTGCTGCTGAAGATAGGGCAGTGGGAGGATCAATGAAGGGGCATTTATTATAAAACATGATTTCCCTAGTAGAATCCCATAGTCATGTTTAAAGGGGTACTCCGCCCCTAGACATCTTATCCCTGGGGTCCCACTGCTGGCTACCCCCGGGATCGCCGCTGCGGCACCGCGCTTTCATTACTGCGCAGAGCGAGTTCGGGGGACGGATACAGAGCGATACAGTGGACGGAGCAGCGTAATGTCATAGCTCCGCCCCTCGTGACATCACGGCCCGCCCCCTTAATGCAAGTCTATGGCAGGGGTCGTGAAGACCGCCACGCCCCCTCCCATAGACTTGTATTGAGGGGGCTGGCCGTGACATCACGAGGGGCAGAGCCATGACGTAACGGTGCTCCAACCCCTGTATCGCCCGTCATTACGCACAGAGCGAACTCGCTCTGTGCAGTAATGAGAGCGCGGTGCCGCAGCGGCAATCCCGGGGGTCCCGGGACATTTAAGCTTGCTTTTTTTTTTTTTTTTTTTTTATTCCAATCTAAATTTAGTAGGAGTCTGGGTCGGTGCATTGTTTGCCGACTCCGACTCCAGGTACCCAAAATTTCGTCCAACTCCTCGACTCCGACTCCACAGCCCTGGTTAAACCGCACGGTCCATGGCATACGCGCAAAAAAAAATTCCAAAGTCCAAAATAGCATATTTTTGGTCACTTTATACCATAAAAATGTTTTATAAAGAGCGATCAAAAAGTCAGATCAAAACAAAAATGTTACCAATAAAAACTTCACATCACGGCACAAAATATGAGCCCTCAAACCGCCCCGTACGTGGAAAAATTAAGTTATAGAGGTCAGAATAGGACAATTTTAAATGTTTGTTTTCCTGCATGTAGTTAGGATTTTTTTTCAGAAGTAATACAAATCCAAACCTATATAAGTAGTAGGGCTGCAGCTAACTATTCTTAATAATCTATAAATTATCAATTTTTTCGATTAATCGGAAAAAGTTTCAAAATTCCTAAAAAAGGAGTTCAGCTGATTCTACTTGAAAAATGATGTACAATGGCCATATTAAGAGTTTCTAGGATGTGATGTGACCAAACAGCAGCAAATTATAATTTTTTATTTTTACGTTTATGCCGGGTGCCGTACAGGATCATCATCTATGATCCTGTACAGAAAGCAGTGTAAATTTGGGTAACTGTCTGAACTATTAAAATAAAATGTTAGATTCATAATATTTCAATAGTTTAGACAATTAGCCATGCGGCAGCATCAGATATGTGTAAAAAAAATAAAAATAAAAAAAATATATATTTTATATATATATTTTATATATATTTTATATATATATTTTATATATATTTTATATATATATATATTTTTTTTTGTATAGCAATAGGAAAAGGGGGAGCTAATATTTATTGGGAGAGCAGTTACGGTAATTAACTTTTTTTTTATTTTTTTTTTAACTTTACTCTTTTATATAGCACTCCTATACACATGGGGGTATGTGCAGACTTTAGAGCATTGCACCTGACCCATGTCTGTAGTACAGACTCTGTAGTACTACAAATACTAAGGTGCAAATGCTCTGCACACACCCCCATGTTAATAGCAGTGTATATGTAATACATACACACCGCTATACCCATGGGGGTATGTACAGAGCATTGCACCCTTGTGTCTGTAGTACAGACTAGGATGCAATGCTCTGCACAGACTACCATTTGTATAGCAGTGTGTATGTAGTATACACACACACACACACACTGCTATACACACACGGGGGTATGTGTAGAGCATGGCATCCTAGTGTCAGTACTGGAGGTGGCGGCGGACGGCGGCAGAAAATGGAGGGTCACTGATCCTCATGGGCTTAGTGGGGGAAATATAGGTAAAATGGCAGCAGGGGAGGAGACAGTTAGGAGGAGCATCAGCCCCCTAACTGGTAACACTGATCGGAGGGTTGAGCGGAGAGCCTCAGCCTCCTGACCGCGGACAATGAATTGGGCAATTATTCAATAACAGGATTTCTCAACAACTAAGCCAGTTATTGAATTTAATCAATTTTTGGGTAAAATGACTGATGTCATTACAAAGTAGAATTGTTGGCGCAAAAAAATAAGCCATCGTGGATTTTTAGGTGCAGAATTGAAAGGGTTATGATTTTTATAAGGTAAGGAGGAAAAAACAAAAGTGTAAAAACAGAAAAACGGTCGGTCCTTAAGGGTTTAATAAAAAAAAAAAATGAATGGATTGGCATCGGCAATCAAACAACCTACATATACACAGATAAGGCTCTGCTAATTTAGAACATATTTCCAAGGGAACTCCAAATCCTCTATATTTTAACTAACCAGGGCTATTTAATCATTTTACTCAGACTTCCAATGCAGGTATCCTAGGTTCTTTGTGTACTATAGAACACCACAGGAAATAACAGAATGGCTGCATGTTACTGGGCTGCACAGTAGAAGTTGCCTAAGGGATGTTTATGTTGCTTTTCACAGACTGGTACTCATCAGCTTTCTGCATGTGCTCTGCTCATGAATATTGAGCTGTCATCTACCTTCTAGATAATTCTCCCTGATTTCTGGTCAGTCAGTGGGCCGTGTATTATTAACCCCTTAAGGACCCATTTGGGCCTTATGGACTCCGACAATTTTATTTTAATGTTTTAGTTTTTTTCCCTCCTCGCCTTCAAGAAATCATAACTTTTTTTTTATATTTTCATCCACAGGCTAGTATGAGGACTTGTTTTTTGCGTGACCAGTTGTCCTTTGTAATGCCATCACTCACTTTACCATAAAAAGAAGGGATGTGGAAATCCTGACGCCCAGGACAAGTAGTTTTGGGCGCCGGGCACGTGATTTATTTTATAGATTTAGCCCTGTATCGGTCAAGCAGGGACAGACAGACTTCTCCCTTATTTTTCTTTAATGCCGGTGTGAGGTGCAGGAGCCTATGCAAGTCTGCACCTCACACCGGCGCTCAGGGTGTATGGAGGGGCAGTGGCGGCCCTCAGCTGATTTCAGTAGCCGGGGGCCGCTGCTCAGAGAACCCCAGCCGGTGTGAAGGGATCTCAGGAGCGAGGGCAGAACCCGAGGTCGCACGTCTGCAGGAGATTATTAAGCCACGCCCCCTCCTCCTCCTCCCTCCCGGAGGATGATAATACAGGAAGACTGTGAGAATGAGGACGTCCACAGCTCCTCCCTCCCTCACACACAGCCTCTCCCTTCCCCCTGCTCTGTCTACACTGGACTTCATTTATCACGGGGAGGTTTCAAGTATTCACGGTGGAAAATACAGAGCTGGGAGAGGACGTGTGTGAGGAGACTGCACTGCATGGGCTGGGGATTGCACCTCACACCGGCTCAGGTGAGGAGGCCGAGCATGCAGGCGGGGGGAAGGGTGGTTGGATATGTATGTAAATGTATGATATGGGGGGTATATGTATGATGTGTGCATATGTATGATGTGTTCATATGTATGGTGTATGTGTCATGTGTATATATGAAGTGTATATGTGTATGGTGTCCGTGTATGTGTGATGTGTGAATGATGTGGGGTGTATCAGCAGCTGGTGTATGTGTGTGCATATGTATGGTGTATTTGTCATGTGTGTGTATATATGATGTGTGTATGTAATGTATGATTAGGGGGGTGTATCAGCGGCGGGTGTATGTATAATGTGTGCATATGTATGTGTCATGTGTATATATGATGTGTGTATGGTGTCCGTGTATGTGTGATGTGTGAATGATGTGGGGTGTATCAGCAGCTGGTGTATGTATAATGTGTGCATATGTATGGTGTATGTGTCATGTGTGTGTATATATGATGTGTGTATGTAATGTATGATTAGGGGGGTGTATCAGCGGCGGGTGTATGTATAATGTGTCATGTGTATATATGATGTGTGTATGGTGTCTGTGTATGTGTGATGTGTGTATGTAATGTATAATATAGGGGGCAGCGGCAGGTGTATGTATGATTTGTACATATGTATGGTGTGAGTGTATGTTTGATGTGTGTATGGTGTATGTGTGATGCGTGTATGTAATGTATGATCTAGGGGGCAGCGGCAGATGTATGTATGATGGGTGCATATGTATGGTGTATATTTATGGTGTGAGTGTATGTGTATATATGGTGTGTATGGTGTATGTAATGTATGATATAGGGGGCAGTGGCCGGTGTATGTATATGTATGATATGTGTATACATGTATGTTTTGTTCAGGGGCGGACTGACAAGTGCTGCTGCCAGTTGTGCCATCTAATTTTATTTATTTTTAGTGGCTTCTGGCCACCCGCACTAAATTGCACCCCCAGAATCCCACCACCTTCATACTCACCCGCCAATCAAGAGCCCCACGGATGCACGCAAACACGTCCGGACCAAAACTACAACTTCCAGCATGTTGCACCATAACTGTAGAACTATAAAGGGTAATATGCTGGGAGTTGTAGTTTTGGTTCGCGTCAGCTGCAGGGCCATAGGCTGCATCAGGGCATGCTGGGTGTTGTAGTTACGAACTGCAATTCCCAGTATTCCTTGACACAGCCTATGGCTCTACAGCTGACCCGAACCAAAACTACAACTCCCAGAATGTTACACAATAACCTTAACTGTACTACTATACAGTGCAACATGCTGCAACACCCACACAACCATAGGCTGTATCAGGGCATGCTGGGTGTTGTAGTTCCTAACTGTAATTCCCAGTATTCCTTGACACAGCCTATGGCTCTGCAGCTGACCCGAACCAAAACTACAACTCCCAGAATGTTACACAATAACCTTAACTGTACTACTATAGAGTGCAACATGCTGCAACACCCACACAACCATAGGCTGTAATAGGGCATGCTGGGTGTTGTAGTTATCTAGTAACTAAATGCAACTTCCAGCATTTTCTGACACATAATTAGAGTAAATAAAATGCACCGAAAACTGGAGAAGCAGAACCAAACCCCCCCCCCCCAGTAACACAGCGCTGTTTAGTGGTTTCCAGTCAAAAGACTCCATATATAAGTCCCTATGAAGACTGAAAAATAGTGATTCAAATATTTTAAGAAGTGCGTATATATGTGAAGTTCCGATAAAAACTACAGATCATGTCACACAAGATTACCCTCATCCCTGTATATGGAAAAATTGGCATTATAGGGGTCAGATGGGGGGCTTGCCTCGGGTGTAAAAGGAGCTAGCTACAGCTCTCCCGCCGCTAATAGCCTGGCATACTGCGATCACTGTGGCCGCTATTAAACCATTAGATCACCGCTGTTAAAGTTGACAGCAGTGTCTAAAGGAATCTTATATCTATCTCTGGTGGTCTAGTGGGGGGGCGGGGGGGGTCGTACTATTTTGGTTGAAATTATTTTATCTACCAGGACAAGTGGATTTTCTTGAGGGACAAGTAATTGTATTCCGCTTTAGTCCCTTGGACAAGTAGTTTTTTTTTTAATTTCCACACCCCTGAAATGTATGGCGCAACCAAAAAATACTATTTGTGTGGGGAAATTTAAACAGAAAACCGCAATTTTGCAAATTTTGGAAGGTTTCGTTTTCACGCTGTACAATTTAGGGTAAAAATGACGTGTTCTTTATTCCTTGGGTCAATGGGATTAAAATGATACCCATGATAACATACTTTTCTATTACTGTTGCGCTTAAAAAAAATAAATAAAAAAAAGCGCAAGATCTTTAACTTTTTTTCATTTTTCCGTATAAGCGGCGGTATGAAGGTTAATTTTTTGCGTCGTGATCTATACTTTTTATTGATACCATATTTGCTTAAATAAAACGTTTTAATAAATGTATCAAATTTTTTTGGGGAATAAAAAAGCAGTGATCCGATCATCCATTTTAGTGACCGCAACGCTGCAGATGCCGTGATCTGTATTGATCACGGCATCTGAGGGGTTAATGGCGGACATCTGTGCGATCGCGGATGTCGGCCATTACCGGCGGGTCGCTGGCTGCTTTAAGCAGCCGAGACCTGCCGGGCATAATCCGAGCATCACTCCAATGCTCGCGGTTATGTATAGGATGTATGAATATATACGTCCTGGTGCGTTAAATACCACCTCACCAGGGCGTACATTTACGTCCTGCGTCGTTAAGGGGTTAAATTGCATTTGAGCAAATTATGAAAAAGTTACAATCTTTTGTAACATTTGTAGTTTGAGTACGTTTCTGACAGTTTAAAAAATGTTATCCTTAAATGCAGCTTTCTCATACTTGGAGCTGTATTTCTCTGTATAGAATTGATGCACATTGATCTCTATGCAACACTTGTTGAGAAGAATTAGCACTCAGAATTTAAACCTCAAATGGAAAGTTGTATACAAACTTTTGCACTGCTGCTGTCACTCAACAATTAACATTTAGTAGCGCTACAAGTCAGCTGAGTTGAGGCCGGGCTTTATAAAAAAGATCCGGCACTCAAAGGCTTCAAGCTTTCTAATATAGAAACCGTATCAAGCCTTTGTGTAGTGATGATACCACTTTTCTCTGTAATATTGCAAGCCAGAGAGGTTCACATAAAGGACAAAAATCTTTTCGGTGAGACTATGCATCACAAATAAGTTTTTTTTTCTTTTTAAGCTTCAGGCCTTTTTAGATCTTTTATTTTTTTATTTAATTTTTTTTTAAATGTCCACTGTCGTTTGAAAAAACGTAACATGTCCTAGCGACATTTCGAAAGTTTGGATCAGGGAGGGGAGTGTTCAGACCTCCACTGCTCAGGAGAATGAGTCGGGAGAAGTTTGTGCTCAGAGTAGTCTCTCTAGGCTCCGTGTCACATGGTCAAGACAAGCTCGCAATGTAAGTCTATGTTACGTGTCTCGATCATGTGGCACAGAGGGAGAGGAGCATGCTGCAGTGCAGACTATTCCTAGCTTGTTCTCCTGGTCGGCGGAGGTCTGAACAATAGAACGTGTTTTTCCAAATGACATGTACTCTTTAATCAGTTTAAGTTGTAGGATCCTATCAATGCACCAATTGGTGGAGCATCCTGCAGCCTTGAACATCTATATCCAATTCACATGAGACAGTAGTGGAACAACAGAGGCTATTGTCTAGAATGGTCATTTTGCATTTGTGTGATTGTGTAGCCTTATTTCTTGTATATATTACAGAGATGAAGACCGTGCAATTCTCATGGAGTGTCAAAAGCTTGGTCCCTCTAAAAAGACATTTCTCTTTTTATCTTCATCTATGAATAAATATCCACATCAGGTATGTATTACTCCAGACTTAGCCCTTATTGAGGCTCATTTGATACTTTATTGTATAACTTTCCTCATTGATAGTTTAGTTTTGTATAATCATTCTATTTGCTCTAAGGGAGATATTCCAACACGTGTTGACATCCTTTATAGGCCTGCATGATATATCGCAATCGAAGCGCGATTGCTGATTGCAGTATTTTAATTTTGCCCTTGTCAAAATTAAATAATTTATCCGCTCAGGCAGCAGCGGCGGCGGGTCAGGCTCTTGCAGTGGCTCAGGCTAAGACAGTGGTGGCGCTTAGGCTAGGACAGTAGCGGCAGCAGCAAAAGGAGAATAAAAGGGCACTCATGTCGTAGTGGTAATGGGCGGAGCCACTTACACTCCTGAGCCCTGGGGAAGACAGGCTGCAGTTCAAGACTGTTATGGGTGATATTTGGCCCAGTGCATCAGACGTCCTCAGCGCTCCTGCTTACACAGTACATAACTATGTGAGCAGGGGAATGGCTATATGAAGGGGGGGTGGCTATATGAGATGGAATGGCTATGTGAGGGGGAGGCGATGACTATATGAGGAGAAATGGCTATATTGTCTGGGAATATCTTCGACACTAGGGCCGGACTTGAAGATATTCTCTCCCTAAGGCCTCCATTTTGTCAGAAGATATAATAATATCATAACTTAATAATTATTTGTGGTCAACAACAATATTAACCTCTTAAGGACCAAGCCCATTTTCACCAGAGGACCAGAGCATTTTTTGCAAATCTGACCACTGTCACTTTAAGCGTTAATAACTCTAGGATGCTTTAACTTATGAATTTGATTCAGAGAGAGGTTTTTTTTTTTCGTGACATATTCTACTTTGGTGGTAAATTTTCGTTGATACTTGCATCATTCAAGAATTAAAAAATTTCATGGAAAAATTTTGCATATTTCTAACTTTGAAGCTCTCTGCTTGTAAGGAAAATGGGCATGCCATGTAAATTATATATTGATTCACATATACAATATGTCTACTTTAATGTTTTCAAACATATACATTTTATGATGCAAACATAGAGGGCTTATTTATATAGTTTAGGAGCAGTTTTCTTATTTTTCCACAAAAATGTCAATTCAGGGACCAGTTTAGTTTTGAAGTGAATTTTAAAGTCTTTGTTAGAAATACCCCATTATGAAAACGGCACCCCTCAAAGTGTTCAAAATGACATTCAGAAAGTTTTCATGGGTCACTGTTTCAAAAATCTGTCAGACACCTGTGGGGTGTAAATGCTCACTTGCACCTCTTATTACATTCCATGAGGGGTGTAGTTTCCAAAATGGGATCACATATGGTGGGATCCACTGTTCTGGCACCATGGGGGTCTTTGTAAACACACATTGCCTTCAATTCTGGACAAATTCTCTCTCCAAAAGCCCAATGGAGCTCCTTCTCTTCTGAGCATTGTAGTGCACCATAGAGCACTTTAAATCCATATTTGGGGTATTTCCATACTCAGAAGAAATGGGGTTACAAATTTTGGGGGGCTTTTTTCCTATTTTCCCTTGTGAAAATGAGAAATTTAGGGTACCACCAGCATTTTAGTGAAAATTAATTTTTAAATTTTCACGTCCAAATGTATCGAAAATGTGTTAAATACCTGTGGGGTGTTAAGGCTCACTATACCCCTTGCTACGTTCCGTGAGGGGTGTAGTTTCCAAAATGGGGTCACACGTGGGTATTTATTTTTTTGCGTTTGTCAGAACCACTGTAACCAGCAGCCACCCCTGTGCAAATCACCAGTTTAGGCCTCAAATGTACATAGTGCACTCCTGAGCCCTGTTGTGCGCCGGCAGAGCATTTTACACCCACATATTAGGGTATTTCCTTACTCAGGAGAAATTGCGTAAAAATTTTGGGAGTCTTTTTTTTTTTTTTTTCTTTTTTTTTTTTTTTCCTTTTACCTCTTGTGAAAATGAAAAGTATGGGGCAACACCAGCATGTTAGTGTAAAAATATTTATTTTTCTACACTAATAGGCTGGTGTAGAACGCAATTTTTTTCCTTTTCATACGAGGTAAAAGGAGAAAAAGCCAAAAACGCAATTGCTCCAGAGTACGGAAATACCCCATATGTGGCTCTAAACTGTTTCCTAGAAATACGACAGGGCTCCGAAGTGAGAGAGCGCCATGTGCATTTAAGGCCTAAATTAGGGATTTGCATAGGGGTGGACCCAGATGCAAGCATTACAATTGCCTCCGCTACCAAAAATATTCTACGCCAGTGATTCCCAAACAGGGTGCCTCCAGCTGTTGCTAAACTCCCAGCATGCCTGGACAGTCAGTTGTTGTTTTGCAACAGCTGGAGGCTCCATTTTGGAAACACTGCCGTACGAGATGTTCTTCATTTTTATTGGGGGGTGGGACAGTGTACTGGTGTGTATATGTAGTGTTTTACCCTTTATTTTGTGTAGGGTAGTGTTAGGGTACATTCGCACTGGCGGGGGTTTCCCACTAGGAGTTTGAGCTGCGGCAGAAAATTTGCCGCAGCTCAAACTTGAAGCAGGAATCTCACTGTAAACTCCTGCGTGTGTGAATGTACCCTGTACGTTCACATGGGGGGCAACAGTTAGGACCTCTGGTGTGAAAACCTTGAGTTAGGTTCTGTTACATAACTCGGTATTTTCCAACCAGTGTGCCTCCAGCTGTTGCAAAACAACTCCCAGCCCATACTGATTGCCAAAGGGCATGCTGGGAGTTGTAGTTATGCAAGATTTGGAGGGCCACCGTTTAGAAACCACTGCACGGTGATCTCCAAACTGTGGCCCTCCAGATCTTGCATAACTACAAATCTCAGCATGCCCAAACAGCAAACGGCTGTCTGGGCATGCTGAGAGTTGTAGTTTTGCAACATCTGGCGGGCTAAAGATTAGAGACCACTGTAAACTGTTGCCCTCCAGATATTGCTAGGCAAAAAATCTCCTGGCTTCAGTCAGTAGCAGGATCTCAACCGCCGCACTCAAAGGAGGATTGCCCCCCAGCTTTTGGTAAGGGACCTTACCTTACACGGTAAGGGACCTTACGTTACAAGTGGCTGTGCTGGGCCGGTACCCTCATGGTCCCTGGTGCCCTGTCGAGGGCACAGTCTGGTGGACTGTCAATCCCCCAACCCTCCCGGCAATATACCCTTGCCGCACTTTGTTTTTCCTAAATGCTGACAGGAGACTCGGCAGCAGGTCTCCGCTCCCCCATGTAGCTGGCGGGCTCCTTGTCTGCTAGTTGGAGGAGTCATTATTCCCCTCCAGCAATTCCTCCCTACTCTCTACCTCCCTACCGCTGCAAAAAGAGGCTTCTCTCGGACCCTCTGTGCCCTCCTGTGACTGGCTCCATTGCCTTCAGTACTGTTCTCTCTCTTTGAAAGTGTTAGGCTACCCTCTAGTGACCAAAGTAGTTATTACAGCGACTTTTTTTTTTTTTCCCCCAGATTGTTGGCGAAGATCAAGTGTAGTATCTATTCTTATCAGTTTAATATCTGATATGTCCCCTATCTGGAAACCTTATATTGAAAGGATTTTTCAGAACAGGGGCTGATTTTGAAGCTTGCTTCCGTCGCCCTTGGTCGGTTTCTGCAGGTTCAGTGTACCCCACATATTGGAATATCTGGCCTTTGATCAGTGTATTGCAGCACAAGCCCTTGTGCATTGTACCATTATGCTCACATAAGCCACAGACCTAGAGTCCGCACTTGGTGCGTTTAGCCCCTGTTCCACAGTAGCCTTTGTTTTCCCCGCTTTCCCTTGCATATGCAGTTATGCCGGAGGTTCAGACTTGGGGACTGTAACCAGCATTGCTCGCGAGGGGCTGCGGTGGCTTGGTGGTTAACACTGTTGCCTTGCAATGCTGGGGTCCTGAGTTCAGATCCCACCATGGACAACATCTACTGTGATGCTTGTTTGCACAGGGAGTCACATTCAGCCTGTTCCATTCTCCACCGGCCACTCTTACAGCGTCTGCCTGGTCCTCGACTGCAGTCCCGATGTCACACTTCCTGGGTTAAGTGACTAAAGGGGGCAGAGTCTCTGCGGACTCCTCGTGGTTGGTCGTAGTCCTCTCCAACGCAAATGGAGGGCGTTAGTCTGCCATAGCTGCTGTTGCGGTACTCCGCTGTACAATGGACCCTCTACACCATCCATAGAGGTTGCGACATCTCCCACATCCGTGGTTGCTGCTTCGGTACCCTGCTACCCTGCTATATGTCAGACTTGACTGTTTTTAAACCCTCTGCAATGCCCATGAAGGACATGATGTCTGCCGCATCCACTGCTGAAGTCCTAGTGCACCACGGCATGTGGGTGTTGTGGGGTGGGTGTCCCTCCATGCACCCAGGTTCCCCAGCATCCATGGGAGCGTGCTTCCGACCCCCGCTGCAGGTGGGAGACAACCTATCTGTGTCCCTGCAGGTGCAATGGCCCTTCTATGGCAGCTGCATCCGCTTACATGGGTGATATCCCATTGGTTTGAAGTAGGATCGGTTTCTAGTACGAGGGATCCAGCAGGTGACCCTGCTTATTCCTCCAGTGCTCTATGATAATGGCATCCGCCTTTTCCCCCCCTTGGTGGGGGGGATATCATTGGCCTTTCAGTGCCAGTGTTTCCTGCTGTAGCTTTCACAGCACAGGGTCAGTGGCAGGGAGCCTGCTCTGGCCAGTACAGCCATTTCTTTTCCTTCCTTATGGGTGGAGTTGTTTGCAGTGTCTCTGCCATTGCTGAGGGACATTCATGTCGAGGTTTCTTGGGTTTCCACTTTTTCATGGGCAGTCTTTGACAGCTTGACAGCACTCTGCCTGAAAGAGGAGGAGAAATGCAGACTTCTATACTTCCTCCTGTGGCTGGTTCAGCCATCTTGTTGAACCCTTCCGCTAAAGGCTTGGGGGTAGCTTAGTGGGGGGTCTCCTATTGGGGTTCAGCCATCGAGCTTCCTCTTCTTCTAAGAGGTTTGTGGTCCTTGAACGGTTCCTGTTTTTGCTTTTGCAGCTGTTGTCCCTCGATCTCCCAGTATTGGAGGTTTCTTTATTTCGCTCCTGCCCCCTTTTTTGGTGGAGTACTGCTGCATTTGGTGCAACTGTTGCTGTCCCGCTGTTGCCGTCCTTGCTTTCGCAATGACCCTCTTTGGGGCACTTGTTGGTCCTGCCGGGGCAGTTCCTGTTTTTTCCCCTCTTGGTTTGGGTGGGATTCTGTCGGTTCTTGCCAGGTCCATACCCTGGCTTCTTACGCTGCCCCCTCTCTCTCCCGGTCAGGGTATCTCTTTCTTGTCCTTGTACTTCCTTCTGGATGTGAAGGCTCTGTTGTTCTCTGCTCTTACTCTCCAGCGATCTTTCTGCTTAGTGTCTCTAGGCCTTCCTCTTGAGGCCTTTCTGTTTAGGATGCCTCCAGGGTTCCTGGACATTCTCGGCTGTGGAAAGTCACTTCTCCTTTTTTGGAGTGTATCAGTTGTACCGGGCTTGCCCGCCAGTCTAGGTGGGCGCCTTCCCGGGCCCTGGTCATGTCTTCTTAACCTCGCCTTGTTGCTTTGGTGGGTCGATGTCTCGCTTGTTCCCCTTTGTCTTCCTCTTAGAGACGGTCATTCTGGGATGTTACTCTCTCGGTCATACGGTCCATTCCGACCATTGGAATCCCCAGCTTGATCAGCCTTGTCTATCCCCTAGTCTCTTGCGTCTGCGAGTGCCGGGCGGCATAGTGACCTTAGGGGTAGCAGTGCCTTTTTCTCTTGGCCGTTATCCTCCCCTAGGGTAGGTCACTCTTCCCTGGCAGCCCCAGAGTCATTCAGGTCCCTCTCCCTCTGTATTTTGCCTTTTCAGGCTCTCCTTGCCTTGGGCTCTCTTTCAGGTGGCCCTTCCATGCCTTGGGCTCCGGATGGTTTTTCCTGATGCTTACACCATTCCGGAGGTTCTTGTCTACGGCCTTGGCAGGGTTTCCGGTCCCGCTCTTCTCTGCCGTTTCTCTGCAGAGGCGGTCTTTGTTTTTTGCTCCATATCCTGCCCTGGCCTAGGTGCTCATCAGCCGGAGTGTTCACTCCCTGCTTGAGGTTCTCCGCCTCTCCTGGTTTGGGACTCTAGGGTCCCTCCATTTCTTCCTGGATCTGGGATCCTCTGTTTCTCTGGGTGGTGTTCCGGATAGCTCTGCTCCTTCTCTACGATCTGTTCGCATTCTTCCTTCTCCCTACAGAGTGGTAGGGGCCCGGATAGTAGGATCTTTGGGAAGAGGGTCTGCTGGTTGTCCTGGTTGCCCAGTCTGGCCATTTCGCATGTCGCCGACTGGCGTGGTCCACCTTGTCATGTGTTCTTTCCCACTCTCTTGCTAGGCAGCGTACTCTTAGGTTCTCTCTTCCACCCAGTTTTTCACGAGGTGGCCTTAGGATTGAGAATTTGGGTCTGGACCTTTCGGTTCAGGTTGTCGGTGGGTGCATCTTACCCTAGCCTTCTTCCTGGCCGGTTTCTTCGTGTGCTCAGGACAGTACATGAGTCTTGATTTCTCTCTTTGTCTGTTCTAGCGGCTCTGGTTTCCACCTTCTGAGTCTTGCCTTCTTGCTGGGCGTGCTCAGCTGTGTTTTTATTTTTTTTTATTTTTTTTTATTTTTTTTTGTGGTTCTCTCGCCTCAGCCTCTGTCCTATGGTTGTAGTTGGCCTTGTGTCAAGGCTCTCCCTTTAAGCCTCTCCGGCGCGTTTCTCTTCTGGAAGTGTCGTTTCCTCGCCATGTTTGCCTTTTAGACAAATCTCTGTATTAGGGGTTTCCTTATCTCTCTGTTCCGTGTTTTAGCCAGGCCTCGGTGATCCTATGTCTTCATCAGAGGTGTTTTCTGCTCTCATGCCAGGACGGGTGACACAGCACCCACCCATTTTACGATTTCCGTGACTTTTGATGTCCTTCGGACATTTTCTCCTTTTTGTGGTTTGGCTTCTCCTACTGCTTTGTGACACAACTGATTAGCTCAGTGCCTGTGGGCGGGTATATCCTGCTGGGAGGCGACATCTATTTTTTTTTTCCCCTAGTGTCCGCCTCCTAGAGCACAGCAGCATAATACCCATGGTCTCTGTGTCCCCCAATGAAGTCTACAAAAAAAGACTACAAAAAAAATCTCCTTTTAACTTGCTCCTTAACCTGTTAAGGACGCATGAGCTGACTCTGCGTCATAACGAGGTGATCAACGGCCGGGACACGTGTCTAATGCCGGACATCACTTTTGGCAGTGATACCTGGCATTAACCCATTAGACACCGCAATCAAAGTTGATCACAGCATCTAAAATGTGGAAAAATAAATTTAAAAAAATTCAATTAAATAAAAAAATAAATAAATAAATAACATTCCCGGCAGCTCTGCGGAGGTCCCGATCAGCTGAGAGGACGGCGGGAAGGCCCGTACCTGCTTCCTTGCCGTTCGATCTGTCCCTCGTTTCTCCAGGCAGCTGAAGCAATCGAGCGCAGATACCACTGATCAATGCTATGCTATGGCATACCATTGAACAGTATATGCAATCAAAGGGGGACTAAAAAAAAAGTGTAAAAACAACAAATTAATGTGAATCGCCCCTTTTTCCCATTTAAAAAAAATATGTAAATAAAAATAAACGTGGTATAACAGCGTGTGCGTAAATGTCCAAACAATAAAAAAAAAATATAACGTTAATTAAACTGCACAGTCAATGGCGTATACGTAAAAAAATACCAAAGTCCAATATTGCGTATTTTGGTCATTTTGTATACCCTAAAAAAAGTATAAAAAAGCGATCAAAAAGTCCTATCAAAACTACATATAGCCCCGTATGCAAAAAAATAAGTTATAGGGGTCAGAAGATGACAATTTTAAACATACAAATGTTGGTGCATGTAGTAGTAAAAGTAGTAAAATAAAACCTACATAAATTGGGTATCCTTGTGATCGTATGGACCTATAGAATAAAGATAAGGCATAATTTTTACCGAAAAGTGCACTGCGTAGAAACGGAAGCTGCTAAAAATGACAAAATAAGCCTCCCAAAATTTGTAACTCCATTTCTTCTGAGTAAGAACATACCCCATATGTGGATGTAAAGTGCTCTGCGGGCGAACTACAATGCCCAGAAGAGAAGGAGCGTCATTGGACTTTTGAAGAGAAAATTTGTCTGGAATTGAAGGCCACGTGTGTTTACAAAGTGCCAGAACAATGCCCCCCCCCATTTTGACGCCATTTTGGAAACTACACCCCTTATGTAATGTAATAAGGGATACAGTGAGCATTTACGCCCCACAGGTGTCTGACAGATTTTTGGAACAGTGTTCTATGAAAAATTTAAATTTTCATTTGCACAGCCCACTGTTCCAAAGATCTGTCAAACGCCAGTGGGGTGTAAATACTCACTGCACCCCTTATTAATTTCTGTGAGGGATGTAGTTTCCAAAATTGGGTCGTGCGGGGGCACCACGGGGGGCTTTGTAAACGCACATGGCCCCTGACTTCCATTCCAAACAAATTCACTGTCCAAAAGCTCAATGGCGCTTCTCCTTTGTAGTTCGCCAGCAGAGCACTTGACGTCCACACATGGGCTATTTCCATACTCAGTAGAAAATGACCCCCAAAATTTGTATCCCTATTTCTTCTATTACCCCTTGTAAAAATGTCATATTTGGGGAAAAAACTGCATTTTAGTGGAATTTTTTTTTTTTTTTTTTCCATTTACACATCCAACTAACAAAGTCGTCAAACACCTGTGGGGTGTTAAAGCTCACTGTACCCCTTGTTACGTTCCTTGAGGGGTGTAGTTTCCAAAATAGTATGCCATGTAGGTTTTTTAGTTTGCTGTTCTGGCACCATAGGGGCTTCCTAAATACGACATGCCCCCCAAAAACCATTTCAGCAAAATTTGCTTTCCAAAAGCCAAATGTGATTCCTTCTCTTCTGAGCATTGTAGTGCGCCAGCAGAGCTCTTGACCTCCACACATGGGGTATTTCCATACTCAGGAGAAAATGCCCACCAAGATTTGTAACTTCATCTCTTCTATTACCCCTTGTAGAAATGTAAAATTTGAGCAAAAACTGGGGAAAACTAGCATTTTAGTGAAAAAAAAATAAAAATAATCATTTACACATCCAACTTGAACGAAAAGTCGTCAAACACCTGTGGGGTGTTAAGGCTCACTGTACCCCTTGTTACGTTCCTTCAGGGGGTAGTTTGCAAAATAGTATGCCATGTGTTTTTTTTTTTGCTGTTCTTGCACCATAGGGGCTTCTTAAATGCGACAAAATCCCACTGTCGCTCCTTCCCTTCTGAACCCTCTAGTGCACCCACAGAGCACTTGACATACACATGAGGTATTTCCTTACTCAAGAGAAATTGGGTTACACATTTTAGGAAGATTTCTCTCCTATGACCCCTTGTAAAAATTCAAAAACTGGGTCTACAAGAACATTCAAGATTTTTAATTTTCTCCTTCAATTTGCTGCTATTCCTGTGAAACACCTAAATGGTTAACAAACCTTTTGAATGTCATTTTGGATACTTTGAGGGGTGCAGTTTTTATAATGGGGTAATTTATGGGGTATTTCTAATAAGAAGCTCTTCAAATCCACTTCAAAACTGAACTGGTCCCTGAAAAATTTTGATTTTGGAAATTGCTGCTATACTTTGAAGCCCTCTGTCTTCCAAAAGGAAAAACATGTCAATTTTATGATGCAAACATGAAGTAGACATATTGTATATGTGAATCAATATATAATTTTTTTTGGAATATTCATTTTCCTCATAAGCAGAAATGCATGCAAGTATCAACATTTTTTTACCACGAACATAAAGTAGAATATGTCGCGAAAAAACTATCTTGGAATCAGAATGAAAGGTAAAAGCATCTCAGAGTTATTAACCTCTTCAGGACGCATCCTGAGTCCTTAAGGACGGAGGGTGTATGGATACGCCCACGGAAATTCCGGTCCCTGCCGTTAGTCGGTCAGGGACTGGACCGGGATGACTGCTGATATCTATCAGCAGGCATCCTGTGCATATGCCCAGGGAGGTCCTGACCCAACCCCCCCCCCATGCCGGCAATCGACTGTTAATTCAGACCGACGATTTTCGGATCCAGGTCATACCGGTGTCCGGTGACCCGGAAAATCAGGGGAATCGGGGGGGTGTCCAAGACACCCCCGGTCCCCCTAAAGGGATAGGAGTTAAGTGGCAGGGGTGCCACCCCTCCTATCCCTGCTATTGGTCGTCAAGAAGCGATGACCAATAGCAGATCGCGGGGGGGGGGGGGGGGGGGTGTTTAAAGTTCGGTTCCCCGGTTCGGCCCACCGACGGTACTCCGGGCAAAGCGGGGGAACTGTAGCGTGACCGGCGGAGGTCATGTTCCCTTACCTGTGCTGCGGCGATGACGTGTGGCTCCCTGGTGAATACTACGGAAGCCAATGAGTAGTGGGGGGTAGGGGCTAAAGTTTCGAGACCACTATACAGTGCTGTCTAAACACTAGCCCCCCAGATGTTGCAAATCTACAACTCCCAGCATGCCCAGACAGCTGTTTGGGCATTCTGGGATTTATAGTTTTGCAAGATTTAGAGGGCTGCAGTTTGGAGATCACTTTGCAGTGATCTATAAACTGTAGTCCTCCAGATCTTGCAAAACTATAACTCCCAGCATGCCCACACAGCAGTTTGCTGTCTGGGCATGCTGTGATTTGTTGTTTTGCAAATCTGGAGGACCACAGTTTGGAGATCACTGTGCAGTGTTCTCTGAACTGTAGCCCTCCAGATGTTGCAAAACTGCAAATCCCAGCATGCCCAAACAGCTGTCTCGCCATTCTGGGAGTTGTAGTTGCGTACCTACAACTGTTGCACAACTACATCTGTTGCACAACACAGCATGCACTTCGGTGATCAGTACATGCTGGGAGTTGTAGTTTTGCAACAGCTGGAGGCACCCTGGTTGGAAAATACTGAGTTAGGTAACAGAACTGAAGGTTTTCCAACCAGTGTGCCTCCAGCTGTTGCAAAAGTAGTTTTGCAACAGCTGGAAGTTTGCCCCCCACTGTGAACGTACAGGGTACATTCACACAGGCAGGTTTACAGTTTCCTGCTTCAAGTGTGAGCCGTGGCAAATTTTCTGCCGCAGCGCAAACTCCTAGCGGTAAACTCACTGTAAACCTGCGCCAGTGCAAATGTACCTTAAAAACACTATACTACACGAACACATAATAAAGGGTAAAACACTACATATACACCCCCTTACACTGTCCCCCCCCCCCCCCCCCCCCCAAAAAAAAAAAAAAAATCGTACGGCAGTGTTTCCAAATCAGAGCCTCCAGCTGTTGCAAAACAGCAACTCCCAGCATTTCTGGACAGCCACCGACTGTCCAGGCATGCTGGGAGTTTAGCAACAGCTAGAGGCACCCTGTTTGGGAATCACTGGCGTAGAATACCCCTATGTCCACCCCTATGCAATCCCTATTTTAGTCCTCAAATGCGCATGGCGCGCTCTCACTTCGGAGCCCTGTCGTATTTAAAGGAAACAGTTTAGGGCCACATAGGGGTATTTCCGTACTCGGGAGAAATTGCACTACTTTTTCTCCTTTTACCCCTTATGAAAAGGAAAAGTTGGGGTCTACATCAGCCGGTTAGTGTGAAAAAAAAAAAAAAAATTATATTATATTATATATATATATATATATATATATATATATATATATATATATATATATATATATAAAATATATATATATATATATATAATATAATTTTTTTTTTTTTTTTTTTTTTTTACACTAACATGCTGGTGTTGCCCCATAATTTTTATTTTCACAAGAGGTAAAAGGAAAAATAGACCCCCAAAATTTGTAACGCAATTTCTCCTGAGTACGGAAATACTCCATATGTGGAATAAAATTTTCTGCAGACACACAGCAAGGCTCAGGAGTGAGAGCGCACTATGTACATTTGAGGCCTAAATTGGTGATTTGCACAGGGGTGGCTGATTTTACAGCGGTTCTGACATAAACGCAAAAAAATAAATACCCACGTGACCCCATTTTGGAAACGACACCCCTCGCGGAACATAACAAGGGGTATAATTAGCTTTAACATCCCACAGGTGTTTGACGAATTTTCGTTAAATTTGGATGGGAAAATGAAAACTTTGTTTTTTTTACTCAAATGCTGGTGTTACCCTAAATTTTTCATTTTCACAAGGGAAAATAGGAAAAAAGCCCCCCAAAATTTGTAACTCCATTTCTTCTGAGTAAGAACATACCCCATATGTGGATGTAAAGTGCTCTGCGGGCGAACTACAATGCTCAGAAGAGAAGGAGCGCCATTGGGATTGTGAAGAGAAAATTTGTCTGGAATTGCAGGCCATGTGTGTTTACAAAGCCCCCATAGTGCCAGAACAATGGACCCCCCCCACATGTGACCCCATTTTGGAAACTACACCCCTCACGGAATGTAATAAGGGGTGCAGTGAGCATTTACCTCCCCCCCCCACACAGGTGTCTGACAGATTTTTGGAACAATGGTCCGTGAAAATGAAAAATTTAATTTTTCGTTTGCACAGCCCACTGTTCCAAAGATCTGTCAAATGCCAGTGGGGTGTACATACTCACTGCACCCCTTATTAAATTCTGTGGAGGGGTGTAGTTTCCAAAATGGGGTCACATGTGGGGGTCCACTGTTCTGGCGCCACGGGGGGCTTTGTAAATGCACAAGCCCCCCGACCTCTATTCCAACCAAATTCTCTCTCCATAATCTCAATGGCGCTCCTTCTCTTCTGAGCATTGTAATGCGCCAGCAGAGCACTTGACTTCGACACATGGGGTATTTCCATACTCAGAAGAAATGGGGTCACAAATTTTGGAGGGCATTTTCTCCTATTAACCCTTGTAGAAATGTAAAATTTGAGCAAAAAACTGTATTTTAGTGAGGGAGAAAAAAAAATCATTTACACATCCAAATTTAACTAAAAGTTGTCAAACACCTGTGGGGTGTTAAGGCTCACTGTATCCCTTGTTACGTTCCTTTAGGAGTGTAGTTTCCAAAATAGCATGCCATGTGGGTTTTTTTTTTGTTGTCCTGGCAACATTGGGGCTTCCTAAATGGGACATGCCCCTCAAAAACCATTTCATCAAAATTTGCTTTTCAAAAGCCAAATGTGACTCCTTCTCTTCTGAGCATTGTAGTTCGCCTGCAGAGTATTTTACATCCTAACATGGAGATGGGGTACAAATTTTGGGGGGCATTTTGTCCTATTTTCCCTTGTAAAAATGTTTAATTTGAGGGAAAACTAGCATTTTAGTGAAAAAAATTAATAAATAATTTACACATCCAACTTTAACGAAAAGTCATCAAACACCTGTGGGGTGTTAAGGCTCACTGGACCCTTTTTTTACGTGCCTTGAGGGGTGTAGTTTCCAAAATAGTATGCCATGTGGGTTTTTTTTTTTTTTGCTGTTCTTGCACCATAGGGGCTTCCTAAATGTGACATGCCCCCCAAAAACCATTTCAGAAAAACTCACTCTCCAAAATCCCACTGTCACTCCTTCACTTCTGAGCCCTCTACTGCGCCCGTCGAACACTTGACATACACATATGAGGTGTTTTCTTACTCGAGAGAAATTGGGTTACACATTTTAGGAAGATTTCTCTCCTTTTACCCCTTGTAAAAATTCAATAACTGGGTCTACAAGAACATGCCAGTGTAAAAAAATGAAGATTTTGAATTTTCTCTCTGAATTAGAATGATAGGTAAAAGCATCCCAGAGTTATTAATGCTTAACTTCTTAAGGACGTAGGGCGTACCCGTACGCTGCTCCATCATGGCAGACAATTGGTTCAGTTGTTGGGCCTGCTTCACCAACTGTCGAGACTGCTGAGCAACAATTGTAGAGAGGTCTGTGACACTAGGCAAAGACACCTTGGCGGGATCCATAGCCGGATCTTACTGTAACGGCTGGTGATGGGGAAGTGGATCCACTGGACCTGTGTGGATGATGGCGGGGGCCGTACCAGGGAGCAGAGTCACCCAGGTCGCTACCCCTGATATGACTCGTCCACACAGGCTGCCGAGGTGTAGCATGGCACAGGAAAGATAAGGCAAGTTCATAGTTAGGACAGGCAAAAGGTCAGGGCTGGCGGCACAGGAGCGTGGTCAGGGATGTAGCAAGGTGGTCAGAGGCTGGTGGCACAGGAGTTCTTGTTTATTTCACATTCAATGGCAGATGTCGGGTCACAATGTCCCGGTGTATAAAACGGGGTCACACCGTGACCCCGCATCACACCGGGTCGGTCCCGGCTGCTATTCATAGCCGGGACCCTGGGCTAACAGCGCGCGGCATCGGTCGTTGTGCCACGCGCTATTAACCCTTCAGACGCGGCGATCAAAGTTGACCGCCGCGTCTGAAAGTGAAAGTAAACGCTTCCTGGCAGATCAGTCGGGCTGATCGGGACATCGCGATGTCCCGCTCAGCTAGGACGCGAGCGGAAGTCCCCTTACCTGTCTCCGCCGCTTCAGATCTGGGTTTGATTGTCCCAAGCCTGAGCTACAGGCTTGAGCAATCGAGCCCCTATGTCACTGATCCATGCAAAGCTATGGCTTTGCAGGGATCAGGGTAAAAGATCAGTGTGTGTAGTGTTATAGGACCCTATGGGAGCTATAGTCCTGCAAAAAAAAGTGGAAAAAAAAATAGTTAACAAAGGTCGTTTAACCCTTTCACTAAAGGTTTGAATCACCCCTCTTTTCCCATAAAAAAAAAAAACTGTAAATAAAAATAAACATGTGGTATCGCCACGTGCGGAAATGTCCGAACTATAAAAATATATCATGAAAAAATGAATAAAAAGCGATCAAAAAGTCCGATCAATACAAAAATGGTACCGATAAAAACTTCAGAACACAGCGCAAAAAATGAGTCCTCATACCGGCCCGTACACGGAAAAATAAAAATTATAGGGGTTAGAAGATGAGAATTTTTAACATATATATTTTCCTGCATGTTGTTATGATTTTTTTCCGAAGTACGACAATATCCAACCTATATAAGTAGGGTATCATTTTAACTTTTTAACACACACACACACACACTCTCTCACACATTGAGTTTTATATATATATTATATATAAACTCATTGCCCTATTCTGACCCCTATAATTTTCTAATTTTTCCATGTATGAGGGTTAATTTTTTTCACTGTGATCTGTAGTTTGTTTTTGTTTTTTATTAGTGTATGGGACATTTTATAAAATTTTTGTTGGAATGTGATGTGACCAAAAAGCAGCAATTTTTTTCCTGTTTAAATAGTTTGGACATTTACCCGTACGCTGATACCAAATGTTAAATTTTTTTTTTTTTTCTAAAATGGAAAAAAAGTGGTAGTTGAAATTTTTATCGGGGAGATGCATATGCACACTTTTTAAAACTTTTTTTTTTTTATGTCCCTTGTAGCGGACTATTTATAGAAATTACTTAATTGCTAATACTGTTCAGCATAGCACTTATCAGTATTCTCTGTGATCTACTTCTCTGGCCAGCCAGAAGGCAGACCAGAGAAGAAGACTGCAGAAGAGCGGTTTGGAGCAGGTGAGGAAACCTCCAGTTTTGCTGCAGGTGGTCTGACGTGTCTTACAAAGCCCCTGATATGCTACAGATGCCAGTATTGATCGAGGCATCTAAAGGGTAAATAGTTGGCATCGGCGTGATCACTGATGTCCTCCATTATTAGCGGGTTTACAACTACTGATAACAGCCAGGGTCTGCCGTGCATGAAGAGAGTACAGATCTTGCATTGTCTTCATGTACAAAGACGTAAATGTATGTTCTGGTGTGTGTATAGGTACCAAGGCACCAGGACGTATATTTGTCTATTGCGGTTAAGCGGTTATAAGCGGTTAAAACTCTTGTGACTATCACTGTACACTGATGCAGCCTATGAATTAAAAAATATATGCTGAAATGTTTTTGTACTTGTAATGCACCTAGCCATACTACATCACAGTACAGACAAAATAACATTTTTTTTATATATATTTTCAGGTGGAAGAGAGGTTCCGGCAGTTAATGAAGCTGTTCAAGAAGAGCAGAAACTCCAGCAGCTGAAAAATTCTTCTTATGATAATAGACTTTTTGCACAACGATTAATCTAAAGGTTGACTCATGATAAAATAACTAATAGAAAAATATCTAATTTCTGTAAATATATGAGCATATGTATAATATAAAAACCTCAAGAAAATCTATGAAACAAAAGCAATGTAGATATTATCTGACTCTGTTTCCAACATCCGCAGTGTGGCCCAATTGTGTCAGTATGTATGAAAACCTCTTGTATATCTGTTTAGGTGATAAACCTAATTACTAGCAATATTTATAACTAATCATTGGTTACTTATTCTTTAACCTGGCTCTGGGTTCGTTACACATTCTTCTATATTCGCAGCACCTCCTCCTACTTTTAAATAATTTTTTTGCATTGTACAGGTTTCTTTTTTTGGGTGATCTTTAGAATTAGAAACATGATTCCTGAAACACTCTGGATAACTGATAATTTTACCAATTGAACTTCGATTACTCAATGCGGTTTCATTTTGGAGAAAATGCTACCAGACTTGGATTTGCAAATATTCAACTGAAGGTTACTCAAAATTAGAGATGAGCGAAGTTACAGTGATTCGATTCGTCACGAACCTCGCAGCTCGGCAGTTGCTGACTTTAGCCTGCATAAATTAGTTCAGCTTTCAGGTGCTCCGGCGGGCTGGAAAAGGTGGATACAGTCCTAGGAGAGTCTCTTAGGACTGTATCCACCTTTTCCAGCCCACCGGAGCACCTGAAAGCTGAACTAATTTATGCAGGCTAATGTCAGCAACTGCCGAGCCGAGAAGTTCGTGACTAATCGAATCACTGTAACTTCGCTCATCTCTACTCAAAATGTAATGTGTTGGGAATAAGCTGTCACAAACTAAGTAAACTAGGTCAGAAGTATTCCAATATAAACCTGTTACAATATTATCTACTTTTAATATTGATTTCTAAGTGTAATGGTATAATGTGATATGAATAGGAGACAAATCCTGAGGCCAAAAACTTTGCATATATTTTCTAGAAGATTGTGTATGTAAATGCAGTCTTTTCGCTATAAGGAATAATATTCATTAAAAAGCTTTTTTTTGTGGTGGTTCATGCAAACTGAGAGCTCTTTGACTTATGCACAGAATCATATCCAGGATTCGAAAAAAACAATTTGAAAATGCAAGTATACTTACACACACACTTGCATTACAAAACGTGCATATGTTGATCTTGGGTTGGCCAGATGTTGGGGGGGAAAATCTGTGTATTGTAGATCCATGGATAATCTGTATTAAAGAGTATACAAACTCAACCACCAAAGAAACTATGGTTCACAAGATTACTGCCCAGGACAATGGGGAGGTTTCTCAAAACCTGTGCAGAGGAAAAGTGGACCAGTTGCCAATAGCAACCATTCACATCACTTCTGTTTTTTAAGGGCCTGAAAAATAAAACTAGCAATTTGAATTGTAGCTATGGACAACTGATCAACTCTTTCTCTGCACAGATTTTGATAAATCTCCCCCAATGTGCTTAAATAAGCCTTAACTAGTTACATATTTTTATGTAGAGTCCCTATGAATTTTCCAACACTCTTAGCAAATAAAATGGCATCATTGTAGTTTATGGGCCGTGTCTAGTATTGCAGCTCAGCCCCATTTATATAGATATAGGGTACTGTTCAGAGGGCATGTTTGCTGCTGTTTGTCTGCATTTTATACTTTGACATACAGCAAGATCATTATTAAACAGAATGTCGTAACTGCACTTTGTGCACTTGGTAACCTCAGTTATAGGTATTTCTATGCAGTAGTTTCATGAATATACTGTTGGAGCAACAACAAACTTGATACAAACCCCAGTGTTGTTCAGGGCAATGCTTTTGTTGATCTGATCTTCAGTTGCCAAGTTCGGTTGGGAAAAACTTATTCTAAGCCAGTGAATTATTAATGCCCAGAGTCCTCCTATTTCATATTCATAATGTGTAAATGTTAAATATTTTGTGTATGCCTTGTAGCACCCTATCATAACTTGCATTTTATAATATTTAAAGTTGGTGATCTGAACATAAACCAGTTCTTTTATAAAACGGAGTACTCCCCAAAATGAGTGTCAGTTGCTGCAGTGCTCAAGATGTACAGTTTTTGTATTTCTAGATTTTCTATTTTTCTTGTTTGATTTACCTTTACCTGAGTTTCTGCTACTATAAATGTGAATTTCACTTATTTGTAACTGTAAATTCCTGTACAGATCAATATTATGTTAATGTAAACTTTTTTTCTCCCAATGTAAAGATTTAATACATGTATTTTGTATAAAGCTGTATCCAGTTATTTGGAAATATGTAAAACATATTTGGGGCTTTTTCTGAATGAATTGTTTGTTTTTATTTATTTTTATTTTAAACTTATCAATTGGATCTGAAAATAAAAGCTTTCAGGGGTGATAATGCATAAAGATGGGTCAGAGATGCTCACAGATCCTGACCGCGGTCGCAAGTTATCCAGACCTCCAGCTGGTTCAGGGAATCTGCCAGAGATGGCATCCGCTGTTGCGCCATTCATATGTATCGGTGTCTTTAAGACTCTGATACAAATAATAGCTGAGTGCCGCTGGCATGAGGGAACACTCTACCTGCCCAGCTGCGTGCATCACCTGCCCTGGACAGGCATAACCAGAAGAGGCCAAAGCAGTGGAGCAGCACAGAGACCTGGGACAGGGAAGTATGTATTTTACAGGTGTTTACTGACCTTTATCTCGACGGTTGTTTGAAAACTACAGCTCCCATTATGCTCTTCTGTCTGCATGATGGGAGTTGTAGTTCTGCAACAGCTGAAGAGTTCATGTGGGGGACAGCTCATAGTGGCACATTTTACTGGGGGAACAGACATAGTGGCACAGTTCAAATGTTGGGGAAGTGGCAGGCATAATGGCGCAATTCATATGGGGGAGCAGGCATAGTCTGCATGATTCATTGACTGGCACAGCCGCCTTTATTTTTTTAGGGGACACAGAGGTATAATTCAGTTCTGGGCACAGTGGATATGATATTTCGGGGCCCAGCATGTGTCAGTATTATACTCAGGGATGCTTTGTGGCAGTATTATACTCGGGGATAGTGGGGAAGTGTGGCAGTATTATACTCAGTGACATGGTGTTTGACAGCATTCTAGTTAGGTACACAGCAAGTTATATATGCCAGGGGCACAGTGTCTGACAGTTGAGGAACGATTGACTTATTATTACAGTAATAATGTTGTAGAACAGGCAGCACCTGTTCCTTGCATGGCACTGCGGCCACTACGTGTGAACCAGGTCTTAGCGTTTAGCTGGATAAGCGGACCCATACTGAAAGTAGTTTAATACAACTGGTCTAGAGGCACACAGGGACTAGAGATGTAGTATTACACATCCAGCAGCAGAACTTTGGGACAGTGACATCACTTTCTGGCATGCTGGAACTGGCAGAGCGGGTACTGTGGTGTGCAAAGTCTTGAAAAGACCGACAGTACTTTTCAGCAAGTGGCAGACTACTCTGGAAATCGGTGGCACACTTGGACCCCACTGTAGATCTACAACATAGATTTAACAGCATGCAGCTTGACCATGCGAGGCTCAGAAGTCAAAAAATGCTGTTAGAATTGAATTTTCATCGGTCCTACTATCTTGCTTGTCTACTGGGGACTCTCCTAGGCCCATGCCTTTTTCGGGAGAGAGACAGACGCCCCAAAAAGCAAAAGCAAGTTAAGAAAAAAAAGTGCATAAAGTGTTACATGCACTTGAAGGAGTTACAGCGGTGAAACATTTTATAATTTTTTTGCTTTGGTAAGCGAATTTTAAAGGCATTTATTTTTTTCTATAGTTGCTGTAAATGTGCTACATATTTATCATATTAACAAGGGGTTGATAAATTCGGAGTACATAAGTAAATCATGTCTCAGTTGAGACTTTTTTTGCACCATTTATTTAAAATTGCTCACGTATGGGAGTTTTGTATGCTAGGTAAGACTTAACCAAAAAACATGTATTGGAACCTGCTCCTAGCATCATACATGTAAATGCTCTAGAACCAACTTTGTCTCTTCAGACTTGGATGACCAAGTTGGTTCTAGAGTTAGGTCATTATTTTTATTCTGGTGACACATACTATTAACCCCTTAACGACCATGGACGTAAATGTACGTCCTGGTTTGGCAGGACTTTTTGCATCAGGACGTACATTTCCGTCCTGTGTATGACCGCGAGCATCGGAACGGCGATCGCGTCATACACGGCAGGTTCCGGCTGCTAGTGGTAGCTGGGGACCCGCTGGGAATGGCAGACATTCGCGAACACGTGGATGTCCGCCATTAACCCCTCAGATGACGTGATCAATACAGATGCCGCGGCGATCCGATCATCCAGCATGGTGGCCGGAGGTCCCCTCACCTGGCTCCGGCTGTCTCCCGGGGTCTTCTGCTCTGGTCTGAGATCGAGTAGACCAGAGCAGAAGATCACCGATAATACTGAGCAGTTATATGTCCTATACATAGCACTGAATGGTATTAGCAATCAAAGGATTGCTATAGAAAGTCCCCTATGGGGACATAAAAAGTGTAAAATAAAAGTTGAAAAATGTAAAAGTGCAAAATCCCCTCCCCTGATAAAAATGAAAATTGTCAGTTTTTCCCATTTTACCCCCCAAAAAGCGTATAAACATGTTTTTATAAACCTATTTGGTATCGCCTCGTGCATAAATGTCCTTACTATCAAAATATGTTAATTATCCCGTACGGTGAATGGCGTAAACGTAAATAAAAAAAAGTCCACAAATGCAGCTTTTTTGTCACATTTTATTAAAAAAAAATTTATAAAAAATTATCTAAAAGTTTTCTATATATACAAATGTGGTATCGATAAAAAGTACAGATAACGGCGCAAAAAATGAGCCCTCATACCGCCCTATATATGGAAAAATTAGAAAGTTGTAGTTTGTCCAAATAGGGGGATTTTAGATAACTGATTTTGTACAAAAAGTTTGATTTTTTTTTAAGCGGTACAAAAATATAAAAGTATCTAGCCATGGGTATCATTTTAATCGTATTGACCCACAGAATAAAGAACACGTCATTTTTACCGTAAAGTGTGAAAACAAAACCCTCCAAAATGTGCAAAATTGTGGTTTTCATTTAAATTTCCTCCCTAAAAATTTTTTGGTTCGCTGTACATTTTATGGTAAAATGAGAGGTTTCATTACAAAGTAAAATTGGTCACGCAAAAAACAAGCCCTTATATGGGAATATAGATGGAAATATAAAGGAGTTATGAATTTTAGAAGGCGAGGAGGAAAAAGCGAAAACGCAAAAATAAAATTGGCCTGGTCCTTAAGGGGTTAATGGCTATCAGCAATACTATACAGGTGAAACTCGAAAAATTTGAATATCGTGCAAAAGTTCATTTTTCAATAATGCAACTTAAAAGGTGAAACTAATACTGTATTTATCGGGGTATACCACGCACCGGCCTATAACACGCACCCTCATTTTACCAAGGATATTTGGGTAAAAAAAGTTTTTTACCCAAATATCCATGGTAAAATGAGGGTGCGTGTGTGCGCGTGTATACCCCGATACACCCCCAGGAAAGGCAGGGGGAGAGAGGCCGTCGCTGCCCGCTTCTCTCCCCCTTCCTTTCCTGGGGGCTAGAGCCCTGCTGCCGGCCCTTCTCTCCCCCTGGCTATCGGCGCCGCTGCCCGTTCTCTCCCCCTGACTATCCGTGTCGGCGCCCCATTGCCGGCGCCGACAGCCAGGGGGAGAGAAGGGGCAGCAGCACCCATTGCCGGCACCGCTGCCCCGTTGCCTCCCCCCATCCCCAGTGGCATAATTACCTGGGTCGGGTCCGCGCTGCTGCAGGCCTCCGGCGCGCGTCCCCTGCATCGTTGCTATGCCCGGCGCGGCGCACTGACGTCATGCGCTGCGCCGTGCAGCGCATAGCAATGACGCCGGGTACGCACGCCGGAGGCCTGCAGCAGCGCGGACCCGACCCAGGTGCCACCGGGGATGGGGGGAGGCAACGGGGCAGTGGCGCCGGCAATGGGTGCTGCTGCCCCTTCTCTTCCCCTGGCTGTCGGCGCCGCTTCTCTCCCCCGGCTATTGGCGCCGGCAATGGGGCGCCGGCACCGATAGTCAGGGGGAGAGAACGGGCAGCGGCGCCGATAGCCAGGGGGAGAGAAGGGCCGGCAGCAGTGCTCTAGACCCCAGGAAAGGCAGGGGGAGAGAAGCGGGCAGCGACGGCCTCTCTCCCCCTGCCTTTCCTGGGGGTGTATCGGCGTATAACACGCACATAGACTTTAGGCTAAAAAATTTAGCCTAAAAAGTGTGTGTTATACGCCGATAAATACGGTATATGAGAGAGACTCATTACATGCAAAGCAAGAGGGTTCAGACCGCGATTTTTCATAATTGTGAGGATTATGGCTTACAGCTCATGCAAACCCCAAAAGCCCACCCCCACGTGCAAAGATGTTCATTGAGAGGAGATGTCGGCAACAATAGGACGCATTGGTGGGGGAAAGACATTCTTGTGGGCTTTTGTGAGTGAGTGAGTGAAAAATGGGTATCACTGGATGCTGGACAAATATAAATTCTGCCTTTAATAGTAAAAAAGCCACCTTCAAGTCCACAAGTTTTTTAAGGTGATTCTTAAACGGGGGTAGGATCATATGGTAAGGGTCTATATGTCACACCATTATAAAGCATGTCTGAATTGAGGTTACAGTATAGACCCTTATCAAGGACAACAATAGCTCTGCCCTTATCAGCCTGTCGGACAACTAAGTCATCTGATTTGCTGTCAAGTCTCGACAGGTTATTGCGTGCATCAGTTTGATGACCCCTCATTCTGGCTAGCTCGAGGAGCTCATATTCCACCAGCTCCTGGAACTGATCCAGAACCGGTGTTCTGCAGTTAATAGGGTAAAACTGGATTACTCATACTAAATGAAGGAGGGCAACATTATCACTCGCTCTTTCCGTAAGCCAAGCTCTGCTAACACTATTCTTTATGCTGCCTCGTGTCATCCCCCCATGTCACAAAAAATGTGCCTGTGGGGGAGATGATACGTGCATGTCACAATTGTTCTCGAGATAATGATTTTGAAGAGGAGGTGACAAATATAGGGGAGCGTCTATCAAATAGAGGATATCAAAGAGGGCTAACAAATCAAGCGGCTAATATAGCGAGAACTAAAAACAGGTCAGATCTAATATTTGGGGAAAAACTACAATTGAAAAAACAAGACGCCATCCAACAACCAGTCACGTTTGTTACCCAATAGAGTGCGGACTATGGGTCTATCTCAAAAATTATAAATAAACGCATGCCAATCATTATGGGTGATCCGACCCATAGATCCGCACTAAAAATGGGATACAGATGTGTACCCAGGAGGGCACCGACGATAGGACAATTGGTCTCTCCAAGTCTCTTCAAAACTAAGACCATCAGACCACCGACATGGCTAACTCTGGCACTTACAAATGTGGTCATCAGAGGTGCTTGTGTTGCAATATTATGTTTCCATCAAAAGAATTCCGCTCTACTAGTAGGAATGAGGTCCATACCATCAGACAGTACATAAATTGCAACACAAGCTATATTGTCTATCTGGTCACATGCCGGGAGTGTAGTGTTCAGTGCGTTGGGTGTACAACGTGTCCACTCAAGACAAGGATCAGGAAGCATCTTTCAGATGTTAAACACTTCAACTCCCGGCATGTGTCCATGATCCGCCAGCATTGTGCGGAAAAACACAATGGCAACCATGATACATTGATTCTTCAAGGCATCGAGAGAGTAGCTATACCTACGAGAGGTGGGAACCATAGGCAAAAGCTTCTCGATAAAGAAGTTTAATGGATCATGTGCTTGGATAGCAGATACCCGAAGGGGTTAAATAAACGACAAGACGTGATCTTACACTATTGAGAATATATGCAACTAAATGAATTAATAATAATTGAGAATATATGTCACTAAATGAATTAATATTAATTTGCAATATTCCCGTTTTGCCCTCTCGGATAAGAGATTTCCTTTCACATAGTAGGGCTTAATTTGAATTTTATATATATACTTATTATATGTACCCCTAATTTATCATGTGAGTAATTTAGCACTTGTCACTAATGTTTTCCCTCATAAGAGTTATGTTTTTGGTTGGGTGCCTCTCGCATTGTACAAATGCGCATGACATTTACTACTAAGAAAAAGACGAAAATAATATTTAGATAAAATAGACTAATACACTTTCTATCTAGCCTTTGTACAATGCGTAGTGTTCATCTTCTTTTTTCTACTACAGGTTTTTATATAGTACACATCTGGTGTATGTATTATTTTATGTTTAGTCAGAAAAATATGAATGGAATTAATTTTCCCTGACGTTTTACTTGTAGCTGTGATGGAGTCTCCTGTGTAGAAGGAGGTGCTTTTAATCAAGGTGAAATAATTAGCACCTGTGATCCTGAGCGCCTCCCCTATATAGGATATCCAACAACATGAACTCTGTGCCAGTATGACTAAGATCACCTAGGCGGTCGAAACGCGTCACTGATGTTCATTTTACCTGTGTGCTGCCATGTTAGAATAAAGAATCTTTGCATTTGAGCTTCCGCTGCGCTGGACATTCCTTCCTTTTCCTTTAAATAATGACAGGGACATGAGAGTTGTACTGTGAGAGAATAAAGTTTGTTCAAGCAGCCATATTTTTCATTTTCAGCCATAATTGAATACATTTTTTGCAAAGTGATATAGGAATTTCTAGAAGGAATGCAAGGGGCCCCACATAAAGAGGGCCTCATCGCGTGTGGAAAGACATCTTGTATGAATTAAGTATTGTACCATGTATATGACATCACCTTACTTGTTTTTCTGCTTGTAACATATAAAAGGAAGGGGTCCTTCCCCCTTCTCAATAGAACTGATACTGAACACTGTGGCCCTCATTTACTATTCTAAACCCGACCTCTTTTGTCTGTTTTTTTTGTCGCATCTTTGTCTGCGCCATGTCGCAGACATCATGCGCCAGTCTGCGACACGATGCGCCATTTTTTCCCGACGGACCCGATGTGGATTCTCCCAAACCCGAAAAAGGGGCGTAACCCGACATTTCTGAGCTTTCCCACGTATTTATAAAGGTTTCCAACCCGAATTTGTTGTATTGTTGTGGATTTTTTCCCGACAGCTCAGAGGAGTTGGAAACCAAACCAACAAAACCCAGGTGCGACAAACAGGATGCGACATAATAATAAATACCAGGGGAAAAAAAGCAGTCGGGTAAGAAAGCAAGATAGACTTACAACCCGATTTTCTTAGTAAATGAGGGCCAGTGTCTGTGTCTTTTCTCCGAGATCATAATACATATATTAATTAGAAACTCTGTTAAATCTCATTGAAGTCCCCTTGAAGACTTCCCCAACAAACCTGGCGCCCAACGTGGGGCCAGAAGCGGACATCAGGAGCAGAGCAGCCACATCATCCTCCTGGAACGAGCAGAAAGCAGGAGACCCCCGGAACCACAGCTCTAAAGGAACAAGCGCTTGTCAAGGTAAGACCTTATCTTGCCAATCTTATCTGTGTTTCCCGAGGTAGCCTTTGCTTTCTGTCCAGAGGGTAGGTGTGTGCATGCCTTCTTGATACATATATGCTTCTGGCCTGTAAGAACACACAATGAGAAAGAGCCATGTCATATGAGCTAGACATTGTAACTGCATGTATCTGTCTGGGATTGTTCTTTTTGTTTATGGTTTAACCTATCTGGAAAATAGCTAGAAAATGGGAAACTAAACCCCTGGAATTAGATTTACTCAGGAATTTGGGTCAAGTCAGGAATATTAAGACTCACAGGGCGGAATTTGCACTAGTGCAGTCAGGAATAAAAGAGACCGCGAAGTAAGCGGGGATAGAAGCAGAAGAAAATGGGTAATTTCTTCAGCAAAAAGATACCAGTTAAGTGGAAGACAGCCAAGCAGATAGGAGAGGAAAGGAGTCAGGTGGGAAAGCTTGTAAAAAGTAACTGGAGAAAGTGGGATGTGAGCCAAAAGGGGTCCTGGATCTGGACATCTGGTCCAAATTCAGGCAGCAGTATGAGGGATGGTTAAAAGATGAAGGCTTAACAGATATGTCAATAGCATGGGAAGATGTAAGTAGGGATGTAAAGGAAGGAAGATATTAAGTCAGAAAGGGGAAGCGTGTAGTTTATTATGCAGTCCCTGAAGAAGGGAGTAAGCAGCCTCCTCCTTACAAGGCAGAGACAGGCTCAGGACATACTTCCTCTGCACCAAGCGTTCAGTATCACCCCCAAGGATGGATCTGTGCGGTCTGTGACCAACAGAATCCAGACTGGAGGGATACTTGCTCCAACTGTGGAGCATCGCGCCCACGTGCAAAGGGAATTTATCCTGTGCTAAGGAGAGAGACTTATGTACCAGGGCAAATACTATCAATGCCACAGCTAGATTTACATGAGCAACTAGAGTTGATCCTACTGCCACAATGTCTCCCCCCCAAATATCCCCAATCAAGCAAACCCCTGGGAATTTTACCACTCGATCGATGTGAAATAAAAAAATAGTAAAACCTCTGCGGAGTTTGAACAGTTCCACAGTGAAAAAATGAAAACTACACTGCTACAAAATAAATTGCAGAAATTTGAACGCGATATGCGCGACTATTTACACAATCGAATATACACCTGGTCGGATGAACGGAGACAAAATCGAGTTAATAGACCCACAGCAGGTAGTAATTACTCATCATCTAATGCTGACAGAAGAATTACAAGGTCCAGACAGCAACCAAAGCCTAATTTTTTAGCCAAAGGAAAACAGCACCGGACACAGCGGAGGACACACCAGATGTCACAGACAAAGAAAGAAAAGAGGATATAAAAGCTAAGAAAACGAAACCAAAGAGATTAAAATAAATTATAATATGGTAGTGAATATCTCGGATCACGTACTTTCCAACAGTGATATTGCGGTGTTAAATAAGGGTCTAAATATTGTCCCCTTGTTTGAAAAAACACAATTTTATCATGAAGTGGATTTTTACAGGTTCTGTTGTGGTATTAGAATGAAGATGTACTTGTATGATGTGAACAATGGCCAAGAACGGGCACTTTTGAAAGACATTCCTGCTAATTTAAGAAAAACTTCATCATTCGATCCTGATATACAAAGCGGGACTTTGGACACATTTATACAAGTGGTTTTGTCAGAAATAGATTCCAAATGGAAATCTATTCCATATATCCAACCTAATTTAACCAAGGATGAGTATCTAGCACTAGTAACCCTCAGCAGAGACCCCTCCCTTGTCATCAAAAGAGCCGACAAGGGGGGGCACTGTGGTTATGAATAGGGGGAATTATATGGAAGAGGCAATTATCTGATAGTAATGTGTATAAAGTTCTTAAAATAGACCCTACATTACAATACAAACGTACAGTAGATGATTATATTATGTCTCACGTGGATGATGGTATAATTTCTAACAAATTGGGTAAAGCACTTATTACTGATTTATCCTAGAACGCCTGTTTTATATCTCCTTCCTAATATCCACAAGGACCGTGAGAGGCCACCAGGGCGCCCGATCTTTTCCGGATCGGGCTCCCTGCTTCAGCCTCTCGCGGTCCTTATGGATGACCATCTCCAACCTTTAATAAAAAAAAACTTCCCAGATGCTTATCTGATACCTCTGATTTCGCTAGAATTTGTTGAAAACTTGAATAAATGTCATAAAACCATAAAATTCACTTTAAATTATGATCGTGAAAGTATCCATTTTATGGATGTAGAAGTCAGAGGGGTTCCATACAGCAATGTATGTTAAACCCACTGACATCAATAACACTTTACATAAAAAAGTTTCCATGCACCTACCACGTTCAAAGGACTGTCTCGTAGTCTATTTATTAGAGCCAGTCGGATTACCAGCTCTGATCAGGAATATAAAGTTAGCCAAGAGAAATTAATACAGAAATTTGTCTAAAAAGGTTACGATGGTAAACAAGTCAGACAAGAGGGAGAGAAGGTTTGAATGTTAAATAGAAAAGAATTATTAAATAAATCTGCTGAACCAAAAATAAAAAACAGGACCGTGTGAGGTATCTGAGCACCTATGACAAACAAGCATGTATGGTAAAAAAGGCCATCCTGAAGAACTGGAATATATTGCAGACAGATAAAAATTATGGTAAATTATTCAAAGAACCCCCAATGTTTTCTTATAAAAAAAAAAGGCCAGTCAATTGGTGAAAAACTTATTAAAAGTGATGTTGCTATTAGAAAAAGTAGCCGCCAGACTTTTCTGGCAAGTAGAAGAAAAGGAACCTACCCCTGCTTGAAATTAAGCCACTGTAGTGGTATAATTAAAGGAGAAATATTTAATCATCCTTCTAAAGGTTTTTCTATTACACACAAAGGTTTTTATACCTGTACCTCAAAGAATGTAATATACATGCTCAAATGTCCGTGCGGGCTCACATATGTCGGTCAGACAGCCAGGATGATTAAAACGAGATTAACTGAACATAAATCTGTTATTAGAAGATTTTTGAGTTCTGAAAAAAAGGAGGAGGCAGTATGTTTTGGAGAGAGTACAGTTGCTAGACATTTCCGTGAATATAACCATTCTATTACAACACTTAGATGGTTAATACTTGAGGAGGTTCCCATACAGGCAAATGAAAATCTTAGCAAAAGACGTCTGTTACAAAGAGAATGTTTTTGGATTACTTAATTAAATAGCATTTTTCCACATGGTTTGAATGAGATATGTAGTTTTAAAGTATTTCTATAACATGATAACACCTGAGTTAATGTGAATTTGTCCCTAGAATAGTGTTTTGCATGCAGTTTATTATTGTTATCTTACTTAATGTGAACAGGTGTTTATCGAGGATTCCTAGATAATCCTTCCCCTCTCCACACCTGGTACACATGACTAAGGGGGCACGCCCCCGAAACGCTGTCGCGTCCAAGGTTACGAGCAGATGGAAGATCATAGCTCCTATTTGTCCATTATCAGCTTTGCTCCACTTTGTTAGAAGATTTAAATGAAGTTATGAAATAAAAGTCTTGAAAATTTCTGAAACTAGCTTCTAACCGTGAGTTACTACCCTGCTAGGTCTTTTAAAATCATAGGCATTGCTTAATACATTGTCTCAGCCCACTGTGTGTTATCCAAATGAGATCAACAACTTGTCACAAAACTTTTAGTGAGCGAGGACATACCTGTCAACATACTAGGCACTAACCTCCCCCTACAAGCAATGGGCACTAACATACAATTTCATACTGACGGAACAGCATTAGTGAATTTTAGTGCAACACAGTGAGGTTTTCTGTGCCATGACTGCCTCTCTCAAAGACCCAGTACCTACCTTTTGTGCTTAGGGGAAGACCTTATGTCTTGTCTGGAGGGGGTCCCCGAAACTTTGTGGGACACCTTCAAGACAGACATAGGAAGAATGAATGTACCCCCGATGATGGTGCACCTAAAACCTGGCGCATCACTTACGAGGCTAAGGCAGTATTCTTTGAGTATGGCACAAGAATTGGCGATTGAACAGCAAATTCAAGACTACCTGAAAGCTGGGGCACTAGTGGAAATTACATCACCGGCAAACACACCTTTGTTCCTAGTCAAAAAGAAAACACAACTAGGTCAACTCACTAGCTACCGCATGGTCCATGATCTTGATCTAATCAATGCAGTGACAGTGCTTAACACCCCTGTTGTACCAAATCCACACACTCTGATGTCACAAGTACCTGTTGATGCAACCTGCTTTTCTGTTGTGGACCTCTCCAATGCCTTCTTTAGCGTTGGACTCCACCCTGATTGCCAGTATCTATTTGCCTTTACCTTCAAAGGCAAACAGTATGCTTGGACTGTTTTGCCACAGGGAGCACAAAATTCACCTAACATGTATTCGCAAGCCCTTAAGTCTGTGCTTGAGGGCTGGGGAGTGCCAGAGGATGTGGTCTTGTTACAATATGTGGAGGACTTGCTTGTCTGTGCGCCTACAGAGGAGCAATGCAAAAAACTGCCACCTTGAGTCTTCTTAAATTTTCTAGCAGACTCGGGGTGCAAGGCTTCCAAGGAAAAGCTACAATTTTGCCAGGATAAGGTTATCTTCCTGGGACATTGTATTAGTCATGGTGCTAAACACCCCACAGAAGAAAGAAAACAGGCTGTCAGTAAACTAAAACCACCTACCTCTGTTTCTGGCTTACGCACTTTTTCTAGATCTGGTGTCCTACTGTAAACCTTGGATACGTTTAGCTTTCTTACTAATGCAACCTCTTTTTGACTGCCTACCATCTACTCCTTTCACACTCACTTCTGAAGCAGTGGACAATTTCCACTCACCGAAAGTTGCTATCCTCTCTTCTCCTACTTTAGGAATTCCAAATTATGATCTACCATTCTCACTTTTCTGTACTGAAATTGCTGGACATGCTGATGCGGTTCTCACTCAAAAGCATGGTGGGAAGCCCCGCACCCATGGCTACTACTCTGCTAGACTTGATCCTGTTGCCAGAGGAGCGCCCTCATGTGTCAGGGCAGTCGCAGCAGTCCAGGCCATGGTAAACAAAGCCTCAGAAATTGTACTTACTTATCCTTTGGTAGTGCTCACACCACATGACATTTAACCCCTTGGGGACGGAGCCCATTATGACCCTAAGGACGGGAGCATTTTTTGCAAATCTGACCACTGTCACTTTAAGCATTAATAACTCTGGAATGCTTTTACTTATAAATTTGATTCCGAGATTGTTTTTTCGTGACATATTCTACTTTATGTTAGTGGTAAATTTTCAGCGATACTTGCATCCTTTCTTGGTGAAAAATTTGAAAATTTCATGAAAAATTTGAAAATTTTGCATTTTTCGAACTTTGAAGCTCTCTGCTTATAAGGAATATGGATATTCCAAATAAATTATATATTGATTCACATATACAATATGTCTACTTTATGTTTGCATCATAAAATTGATGAGTTTTTACTTTTGGAAGACATCAGAGGGCTTCAAAGTTCAGCAACAATTTTCCAATTTTTCGCAAAATTTTCAAAATCGGAATTTTTCAGGGACCAGTTCAGGTTTGATGTGGATTTGAAGGGTCTTCTGGTTAGAAATACCCGATAAATGACCCCATTATAAAAACTGCACCCCTCAAAGTATTCAAAATGACATTCAGTAAGGGTGTTAACCCTTTAGGTGTTTCACAGGAATAGCAGCAAAGTGAAGGAGAAAATTCAAAATCTTCATTTTTTACACTGGCATGTTCTTGTAGACCCAGTTTTTGAATTTTTACAAGGGGTAAAAGGAAAAAAATCCTCTCAAAATTTGTAACCCAATTTCTCTCGAGTAAGAAAATACCTCATATGTGTATGTCAAGTGTTCGGCGGGCGCAGTAGAGGGCTCAGAAGCGAAGGAGCAACAATGGGATTTAGGAGAGTGAGTTTTTCTGAAATGGTTTTGGGGGGGGGCATGTCGCATTTAGGAAGCCCCTATGGTGCCAGGACAGCAAAAAAACCCACATCGCACACTATTATGGAAACGACACCCTTCAAGGAACGTAACAAGGGGTACAGTGAGCATTTACACCCCACTGGTGTTTGACAGATCTTTGGAACAGTGGGCTGTGCAAACAAAAAAATTTAATTTTTCATTTTCACGTACCACTGTCCCAAAAATCTGTCAGACCCCTGTGGGGCGTAAATGCTCACTGTACCCCTTATTACATTCCGTGAGGGGTGTAGTTTCCAAAATGGGGTCACATGTGGGTATTTATTTTTTTGTATTTATGTCAGAACCGCTGTAAAATCTGCCACCCCTGTGCAAATCACCAATTTCGGCCTCAAATGTACATGGTGCACTCTCACTCCTGAGCCTTGTTATGCGCCCGCAGAACATTTTACGCCCACATATGGGGTATTTCCGTACTCAGGAGAAATTGCGTTACAAATTTTGGAGGTCTTTTTTTCCTTTTACCTCTTGTGAAAATAAAAAGTAAAGGGCAACACCAGCTTGTTAGTGTAAAAACAGGCTGGTGTAGACCCCAACTTTTCCTTTTCATAAGGGGTAAAAGGAGAAAAAGCCCCCCAAAATTTGTAGTGCAATTTCTCCTGAGTACGGAAATACCCCATATGTGGCCCTAAACTGTTTCCTTGAAATACGACAGGGCTCCGAAGTGAGAGAGCACCATGCGCATTTGAGGACTAAATTAGGGATTGCATAGGGGTGGACATAGGGGTATTCTACGCCAGTGATTCCCAAACAGGGTGTCTCCAGCTGTTGCTAAACTCCCAGCATGCCTGGACAATCAGTGGCTGTCCGGAAATGCTGGGAGTTGTAGTTTTGCAACAGCTGGAGGCTCCGTTTTGGAAACACTGCTGTACAATACGTTTTTCATTTTTATTGGGGGGGGGGGGACAGTGTAAGGGGGTGTTTATGTAGTGTTTTACTCTTTATTATGTGTTAGTGTAGTGTAGTGTAGTGTTTTTAGGGTACATTCACACTGGCGGGTTACGGTGAGTTTCCCGCTAGGAATTTGCGCTGCGGCGAAAAATTTGCCGCAGCTCATACTTGAAGCAGGAAACTTGCTGTAAACCCGCCCGTGTGAATGTACCCTGTACGTTCACATGGGGGGGGGCAAACCTCCAGCTGTTTCAAAACTACAACTCCCAGCATGCACGGTCTGTCAGTACATGCTGGGAGTTGTAGTTTTGCAACAGCTGGAGGCACACTGGTTGGAAAACCTTCAGTTAGGTTCTGTTGCCTAACTCAGTATTTTCCAAGCAGTGAGCCTCCAGCTGTTGCAAAACTACAACTCCCAGCATGCACGGTATGTCAGTACATGCTGGGAGTTGTAGTTTTGCAACAGCTGGAGGCACACTGGTTGGAAAACCTTCAGTTAGGTTCTGTTACCTAACTCAGTATTTTCCAACCAATGAGCCTCCAGCTGTTGCAAAACTACAACTCCCAGCATGCACGGTCTGTCAGTACATGCTGGGAGTTGTAGTTTTGAAACAGCTGGAGGCACACTGGTTGGAAAATACTGAGTTGGGTTCTGTTACCTAACTCAGTATTTTCCAACCAGTGTGCCTCCAGCTGTTGAAAAACTGCAATTCCCAGCATGTCTGATCACAGAAGGGCATGCTGGGAGATGTAGTTATGCAACAGCTGGAGGTACGCAACTACAACTCCCAGCATGCCCAGACAGCTGTTTTCTGTGTGGGCATGCTGGAATTTGTACTTTTGCAACATCTGGAGTGCTACAATTTAGAGACCACTGAACAGTGATCTCCAAACTGTGGACCTCCAGATGTTGCAAAACTACAACTCCCAGCATGCCCAGACAGCAAACAGCTGTGTGGGCATGCTAGGTGTAGTAGTTTTGAAAGATCTAGAGGGCAGTATAGAGATCACTGTGCAGTGGTCTCTAAACTGCAGACCTCCAGCTGTTGCAAAACTACAAATTCCAGCATGCCCACACAGCAAACAGCTGTCTGGGCATGCTGGGAGTTGTAGTTTTGCAACATCTGGAGGTCTGCAGTCTAGAGACCACTATAGTGGTCTCAGACTGTAGCACTCTAGATGTTGCTATGCAACTACTCACAGGCTTCCGTCGCATCCGGGAGCCGTCCTCTTCTGCCGCACGCCGCCGCAGATCTCCGTCGCCGCCGCCGATCCCCGTCGCTCCGCTGTCTCTGGAGGGGTAAGTGGACTCCGGCGCCGCTCCTCTTCGTTTTCCCCGTTCTGCCCCGCCTATTGTGGGAGGGCAGGACGGGGAAAACGAAAGTAAACCCCTCCGCCCCAGATCTGCTATTGGTGGTCGCATCTAGACCACCAATAGCAGAGATAGGAGGGGTGGCAACTCTGCCACCTCACTCCTATCGCTTTAGGGGGATCGTGGGTGTCTTAGACACCCGCGATCCCCCTTCTATTCCGGGTCACCGGGTCTCCATAGACCCGTAATGACCCGGAATCGGCGCAAATCGCAAGTGTGAATTCACTTGCGATTTGCGCCGATCGCCGACATGGGGGGGTCTAATGACCCCCCTGGGCATTTGCACGGGGTGCCTGCTGATAGATATCAGCAGTCACCCCGGCCCGGTCCCCGCCCGGCGCACGGCGGGGGCCGAAATTCCCACGGGCGTATGGATACGCCCTTCGTCCTTAAGTACCAGGACGCAAGGGCGTATGCATACGCCCTTCGTCCCCAACAGGTTAAAGGGGTATTCCAGGAAAATAGTTTTTTTTCATATATCAACTGGCTCCAGAAAGTTAAACAGATTTGTAAATTACTTCTATTAAAAAATCTTAATCCTTTCAGTACTTATGAGCTTCTGAAGTTAAGGTTGTTCTTTTCTGTCTAAGTGTTCTCTGATGACACGTGTCTCAGGAAACGCCCAGTTTAGAAGAGGTTTGCTATGGGGATTTGCTTCTAAACTGGGCGTTTCTCGAGACACGTGTCTTCAGAGAGAACTTAGACAGAAAAGAACAACCTTAACTTCAGAAGCTCATAAATACTGAAAGGATTAAGATTTTTTAATAGAAGTAATTTACAAATCTGTTTAACTTTCTGGAGCCAGTTGATATATAAAAAAAAGTATTTTCCTGGATAACCCTTTTAAGGTATACTGACACAGGTACAACCAAAACATTTGTCTCTAGCTAGGCAAATCCGACTACAATGTGCCTTATTGATGCCACCAAACATTTTATTTCAACGCTGTACAACATTGAATCCTGCCACTCTCCTCCCAGTCGATTTTCAAGATTCAAATGGGGGGAGGGGAGGGGGATAATGGGTCCTCACTTTTTGAAAATTCTTTTACTGAAGATTTTTTGATGCACATCACCATCGTGATTGTGTAGCTTTAATGCAACAAGAGATAGTAGGTTTTGCAAATGTGCAAGAAACGCCTTTAACTACTCCTGAATTTGAGTTTTGTAGATGGTTCAAGGTTACAAGGGGAAGATGGACGGTTCCATACCGAATACGCTGTGGCAAGTGCACACAAAGTCATAAAAGCGCAGGCTTTACCACCTCACATGTCAGTTAGAGTGGCCGAGCTGAGGGCGCTTACTGAGGCCTGTTGAGTGGCACAAGGGACCACAGCCAACATTTACACTGACTCCCGATACTCTTTCGGCATCGCTCATGACTATGGGCCTTTATGGAAGTCAAGGAACTTCCTCATGTCGGCCGGTCCGCCTATCAAAAATGGTCAGGCTGTGAAAGAACTCATGGATGCACTACTGTTGCCTGAAAAGGTTGCAGTGGTTAAGGTAAAAGCACACACAAAGGCAGGCACTCCAGAGGCCAAGGGTAACGACCTCGCGGACAGAAAAGCAAAACTGGTGGCCCTGGAAGCCAGAAGCCCAGCCTGTGTATGGGGTAAGTCAAGAAGATATGCAGGTAGATACGCTGAAACAGCTGATGAAACAAGCCTCCGAGCAGGATGGCATCCTGCTTACCACAAACAGAGTCTGTCTGCCTAAAGTATTGTATACGGTAATGGCCCAGGTGGCCCATGGTAAGACTCATCTGTCGAAGGGTGCTATGATGGATCTGAGAAAGTCCTGGATTGCTCCAGGCATGTAAACCATGGTAGCATCCTTTGTACAGTCCTGTCTGATCTGTGCGGTGCACAATCCAGGAGTCAAGGTTTAAGTACCCCAGAAACATACCCCAAAGCCACCCTACCCATTTCAGAGGTTACAAATTGACTATATTCAATACCTACATCCAGGAGACTGGGTAGTCGTCAAGAGACATGTCAGGAAATCTCTTGATCCTCGGTTTGATGGTCCATTTCAAGTCCTGCTGACTACTGCCACTTCAGTGAAGCTTGAAGGAAAGCCCACCTGGATTCATGCGTCACATTGCAAAAAGGTTTTGACGCCTGAGGAGGAATGAAGGTGGTCATCTGTATAGTGTTCATAATATGGCTAGTCTCACTGTCCACCACATGGACACCAGCAGTCCCAGTCAAAGAGGAGAGGGGTGCAACAAAAGTAGTGTTTTGGTGGAAAAATTACACCAAGTTGCGAACTGAGGGAAATTACACGTGTCCACCCAATCAGGCATGTAATGTAGGTAATGGCACAATACAAGGACATGATGGGGTACATAGGATAAAAATGGAAACATACATGATAACGACTAAATCAAATGTCACCATAACTTTTAATTGGACAACGAATATAACCCCGATGTAGTGTTGTAGGTGGGATGAAGACAAAGATCCTCCCACAACGGTAAACCCTAGTATACAATGCAATCGCACAGCCAATTTCACAGAAATAACGCAGCTAGGAATGTATAGTTGCACAAATCAGAGTAACATTGTTAACCGCACTTGGTTTGTGTTCAACTTAAATATAGTGAAAATAGAGCCCCCCACCTTTAACACTTCTGTACTAATACCCTCTCCTTGTCTCTATAAGTCAACAAAAAGTTCTTACTACCATTAATCTTTCTTTTGCTGACATTCCAAAGTGCCCCCAGGTAAAAAGAGAATGGTATGACACTCTACTAGGAGGGCCAGGAACCGGGATGGGAATAATGAATGGTATACAGATGGAGACTATACAGAATAAGTGGATGAGGGCGGGCGGTCACATAAGTGATGCATTAGTAATATCAAGTAAATGGTATCTAACAAGCATTAATATTTATCAGCAGCCGCTACAAATAGAAGATCATGGGTTAACAATGTTTAATATGTCTGATTACTGCTTTGGATTTATGGAATACTTTATTAATTATACTAAATGTTCTCTGAATATCTTATATTATCACACACAAAAGACAAAAGCTCAAATGGCTTTGTCTGGAAATTATAATGAATGGGCTAAATACTTTCCACATTTGAGTAAATCGGATGTTTGGTTTGAAACACATAATAAAGATGTCAGATGTGAAGATATGTGGTGTGCAGGACACTTTGAGGCCTACCATGGAAAGCCTGGAAAAACAACTGTAATGTGTAGATTGATTTCCATACCTCTACTTATCACTACAGCAGACAATCTTTCAGAATTCTGGTATCCTGAAATTCTGGGTAAATATTTGGATGGAACGAACAAGACACACGATTTAGCCTTGTGCAATGATGCTAATAAGGGTAAAGTTTGTGGTGAAGGAACTGAGGTGTATGAACCTTGTCTGTTACAACATGAAAGTAACATATGTAAGTTCTACAGAACTCCGGTCACTGTGGGAAATCATTTTATTGAGGTAGATCCTCGACAAGTGTGTTTGGTCAGCAATGATAATTGAAATCCCCTTTGAGACTTCCCCGACACCTACCCGCAACAAGTTTCAAGTCACAAAACGGTCTTCTGGTAAGAAATCTGCCCAGTTGGAGAAAGATGTCTGGGACATTTTATCCCTGGGGGCAATAAATCCTGTGCCTTCGAAACAGTTCATGGACACTATTCAAGTCTCTTGCTTGTAAATAAATTGAATGGGGCATACCAGAGTATTTGAATTGGTGAATAGTCTTCAACTCAAAGTGAAATCAATAAAATCCATTGTTCCTTTGGTTAAAGAATGGCAGAACTCTGCTAACACCATTCAAACTAATATAGATTTAAAGGATGCATATTACCACATTGCAATTTACCCCTGGTACCAGTGCTTTCTAAGGTTTGCAGTCATGTTAAAAAGAGAAGTACTTAAATACCAGTTCTGGATATCTCCAGTTCAGATTCAAATTGTGGTAGAGATCATTGCTCATCTTGGAAGCAAAGGGATTATGACTTAGGCTGGGTTCACATTATGTTTTTACCAATACGGGACCGTATACGGCTGGGGGAGCTAAAACCAGGCGCTCCCGTATCCCAGCCGTATACCACATTTTTAGGTCCGGTAGTAGAACCGCATACGGGGCAAAAATGAGCCGACCGGAGTCAATATTTTACTCCGATCGGCTCATTTAAATACATTACATATGGGCCATATACAGTCCTGTATTGGTAAAACGTAATGTGAACGCAGCCTTACCTAGACACCTTTCTCCTGATAGCAGATTCTTCCAAAACTATACAGATTCATATGTCTGAGACTATAGACTTCCTCCACCATCTAAGATTACGAATAAGTCAGACCTCATACCATCTACCCCAAAAAATGTTTATTGATTCTTGGGCTCAGTTGTCTTTTTCCCCCCCAGATAGGCCACTACTGGCGTATGTATGAAAATCCTGGGCCTGATGACATCCTGCATTTAAGCAGTGGCTTTGAGTCAAGCTGACTCGACATACCTACAGGACACGATTCTCTCCTTCTGAAACAAGAACCAGTCCTTTGTAGACAACAAAATATCCAGCACAAAAGTTTCTCTCTTGGTGACGAAATTCACAGAATCCTTCAGGGTATGTTCATATGTACGCAAATTTGATGCACAGGATTTGATGCACAGGATTTTCTGCTGCAGATTTCATGTAAACTAAATGACTAAGCACAGCTTCTAATCGGCAGTTACAAATCCTGCGCATCAAAACTGCGCAGGATCCTGTATGTGTGAACATACCCTAAAGAGGATCACAGCGGTCCACACTGCAGTCCATAACCATCAACTTGAATGAAGTAGATTGGGGAGCAGTTACTTCCAACAGAACAGTGCAGGGGGTCTGGCCCATAGATATTAAAGATCTTCAAATTTCATAGAGCTAAGAGCCAGCTGGGAGGCCCTAAAAGCACTTAAGTCTCATTTTGTAGGGAAATACCTGATATATTTAGACAACAATACAGTGGTTTTCTTCATCAAACATCATCTTCCCCTCAGGATATAGGCAGGAAAGTCTTTTTCTTGGCAGAAAAATCTGTACTGTCCAATACAGCTGTTAAAGGGTTACTCTGGTTTATGAAAATATCTCTTCTATCCAAAGGATAGGGCATAGGTATCTGATCTGCCTTAGACGGCTGGGACTACTTGCAATATCGTGCACGGATCGGTAGTCGACACACTTCCCCGATGCATTTCTATGGAAGAGCTGAAGTTACACAAGTGCTGTATGAAGGGGGCATGCCGAGGAGAGCCGGAGCACCATGCAGAAGATTGCTGGGGCCCCAGCAGTCTGACCCCCATGATCAGACACCTATCACCTATCCTTTGCATAGGGGATATGTTTTCCTAAACTTGAGTACCCCTTAATCAAATCAGAGAATTCCCAGCAGATAATCTCACCAGAGCAGTGGTGGACAACAGGACAGTCTTCAATTTAATAATCTTGCCCTGATCTGGGGCAGATATAGTAATTCTAACATTATCTCTAAGGCCCCTTTCAAATTACAGGTATCATCCTGTAAAAAAAAAAACTCCATTATTACTCCCGGCAAAAAGTCCTGAAAACGGCCATAAAAAAATCCCATTTGTGTCAATGTGATTTTTTGAACATTCTTTTGCATCAGGCATGTCCATTTTTACTAATGTCAGTTATTTTTGCACAAAAGATGGTGCATGCACAAATTTTTGGTCCAGCAAAAAAAAAAAAATGGTCAAAAACCGGATGTTAAAATTTAACATTGAAGTGTATGGGAACCGGATGTTAAAAAAAAAAAACATCCGTTATCATCAGTTATTGTCAGGTTTTTAACATCCGTTTTTTGTACTGAGCATGCTCAGTATAGCTTTACAAAAAAAGGGTTAAAAACTGATTTTAAAAAAAGGATGTAATTGGTAATAACGGATGATAATGGATGAACAACATCAGGTTTTTTTTAAAGGGGTACTCCGCCCCTAGACATCTTATCCCCTATCCAAAGGATAGGGGATAAGCTGTCAGATCACCCGGGTCCCGTTGCTGGGGACCCCCGGGATCTACCATGCAGCACCCACCTTTAGCGGCTTCCAGAACCGTTGACGTCACAGCTCCGCCCCGTGTGATGTCATGCTCCGCCCCCTCAATGCAGGTCTATTGGAGGGGCATGATAAGATGTCTTAGCGCCGGAGTACCCCTTTAAGAAAAAAACTATTAAAAATAACGGATAATTGTCATCAGTTATCATTCGTTATTACTAGTTATTGCATCCGTTTTTCTTTCATCGGTTATTGTAAAATAACGGCAGTAAAAAAGTGTGAAAGGGGCCTAATATTTGTCTTTTAAAAAATATTGAGGTTTTTACCTTCTATTTGGCGGTCATAATTCTGACCACTAGATGTCCCCATACAGGCTAATTTGATATTCAGTTCCTGCCCAAGTCACCTTTGTACTCACAGCATGTCATCTTTGTCCTTGAGGCAGGAGTTAGGAAACGAAAGCTGACACAGCTGACACAGCTTGCTCACAGACATGCTCCCTGGTAGAAAAAGGAATGCAAGTGAGCAGGCCCGGGAGCAGGTAAGTGGACAAAAGTTGACTGAAAACCTATAAAAATGACATAAACATGATGCTAATTAAATTTAAACTGCTTTACTGTGGATCATTGGTGGTGCAGCGGTTTGATCTGTGCAATCATAGGGAGCATAATTGTTGTCATGGTAGCCCGAGGTCTTTGCTAGGTTATTTTCATCATTACCAATAGAGTGCCGATCTAAAGGATCAATGCAGTACATATGTATTGCTTCGATCTGTATACGTACATACAAGTTCCCTAGAGGGGCTAAAAAAAAAGTCGCAGCACAAAAATGAGCCCTCATACAGCCCTGTATATGGAAACAAAAAAAGTTATAGGGATCAGAAGAGGAAAATTGTAAGCATAATGATTTTTTTAAGTAGTACAATAATATATGAATATAAAAACCATATAAATAAAAAAAAATAATAAAAAATATTGAGAACATGTACTTTTTTCCCCCATAAAGTGCACTGTGAAAAAACAAAAGTTGCAAAAATGGCTGTTTCCTCAAGCCCAAAATAAGCTGTGTCCTTGAGGGGTTAAACAATAGTGTTTAGCTACCTGTTAAAGCCAGAACACTGCTGGAGTCTGGGAAGGTCAGTAACTACTGAACTGCAGCTGCTGGTATGCCACAAAAACTTTACTTTTCCACTGCCCTCTTTTAGGGATCTTGGCTAATTGCCCAATAACCACTAGGTATCTTTGCGTTAAAATTTTCACTGCTCACTTCGGATACTGTAACTGTCAATTAACAACTGTCACCACAAATACTGGTATTGACCCCTTTACCACCAGATATGCTGACGTTAAGCCTACTTTTTCCTAGACCGCAAGGGATACTGTCATTTAACTCCCTAAAGAGAATATCCTCAGTGTTACCCGCACTAACCTGTTGGTACAGGCTGGTAGTGCGGGTGACACTGATTATAACGATACTTACCTACCCTCGATCCGTGGTTCAGTTTGTCTGTTATCTTCTTTAATCTGGTGGCAGGAGCATGCTGACATTACCACTGCTGCTTCCCCAAGCCTGCTCGCAGCAGGGCCCAGTGCAAAAGCAGCAGCAGTGACATCAGCTTGCCGTGCACCAAGTCAGCTGCCAGATTAAAGAAAATAACAGATCGACAGGACCATGGATCGGGGGTAGGTATCGTTATAATCAGTGTCACCCGCACTACCTGCCTGTACCAACAGGTTATTGTGGGTCATGACAGATTCCCTTTAACTGAATTGAGTAGGCAACGAAGGCCTTTTGTAGGTCCATATAGTAGGCAACTACAGAGCCTATTGAGTGGACAGAACTAAATAGTGGCTCTTCTTAAACGCTAGATGAGCTGCAGAATTATCTACAAGATATTCAGTTCTCTCTTGGTACTCTGAAACTACAACTTGGAGTTGTCTCACACCAGCTGAAGAGTCTTAGGTTGCAGATATGTACAGATATCATATTGTATTCAGTGATACATTCAAGCGGGATATGCTCTACAATAAAGTAAATAAATGAGTGTACTCTAGAACTGATTTCTTTTCTTCCTCCTGATGTATCTTTTTCATGATTTAATAGCTACAGGAAGCATTACGTATTTTATCACCTTGTTTCTCATCACACTACAAGATAGTTGTCCATCCATGTTTCTTGTTCCAAAAGGATTGCACATTGGTGATTGTCAGTACATTTAGACACCAATTTGCCCTTTGTAGGAACAGGTAGGTCCAAATCAGATTTATTGCTGATCTGTTGATATTCATTGTTATAAGTCTGTGCTTTTCCTGTGAATGTCATGTGTCCAGACAGCCTTCTACCAGCTGCGCTCTAAATAGCACATGGTGCAGGGAAGCATAAAATCGGACATGCCCGATTGATTACTTTCTATTGACATGTCTACTTAAATGTCCATCGTAAGAGTGAAATTGTCTCATTCTTTAGCTAGGCACTGTGAATTAGGCACTGTGTCTTTGAAAAAGAATAAAAAACTTAACATTTTTTATGATGATGGATGGTAGAAGAATATAAACCGAAAACTAGTAGTTGAAACAAGGCCCTAGGACTGGTTTAGCGTCTCACCAAATCGATCTCAATTCATGTTGTCAGAGGCACTTTTTAGCAACAACATAATCAATTGCTGTTTTCATACCCCGGTTTATCAATAAGCAGTTTCTCAGAATTATGCTCTGTGATCCACAGCTTTGTTTACCACAAGGACCTTCATGCCATCGGTGCTAGCTACAACAAACCTAGATGTGCCAGTAATGTGCGGCATTATTTCTGCATATAAGGTAAGTCCGATGTAATGCAAAATGTCTACATCCATTTTTCTGAGGGTTATCTGAGAATTTGTATATCGACTAAGATTATGGAGATTTAAGTTTAGTAGACAATTTCATGTTTTATTTTGCTAATCTGCATACATTGTTTTTGCTTTTATAATGTAAATTGTTCATTAGACTAGGACTTCTTTTCATGAAGAACAACTGCTACTTCCTTAGTTCCTTAGCTATTTATCTGGGGAAACAATATAAATATATACACATATTTAAAGTCCCATAACTAGGAAATACATATTTTTTACGAGCTTCTGTAGTTTAATGATTTATAAAAGTGCCAATGACAATTGCCCTTTGAGAGATGCATGGATACTTTAAATATTTATAGAAATGTCACAAGGAAAAGACACCTTAAAACAGCATATTGCAAAGAGTGAGTCCAACAGCATTCACTGGAAGAAAAACGGTTTGTTTCTACCTACATTAGCTTTTTGTCAAAGCTGCATTGGTCCAAACGTTGTACACTTTCTTTGAACACCAATAAAAGATGTAAGTCTTTTTTCTGCTAATGTATGCTGTTGGACTCATTGGAAAGTTTTAATATATCGTGAAATCCCGTTTATGGGATGGGTGGGTGAGGCTATTTAGAACTGTTGCCTCTAAATGTTGAGTGGTGCAATACAGATAGTCAATGTATTGTATAGTGTATGTAGTGTGTTTGTTTTTGTGTCTGTTTTTGTATATATATGAAGATAAAAAAAACTATGAGAAAAAAAAAACATTTGGATAAATAGTTATGCTTAAGAAATATAACCAAGATACCAAATGTAGATAGAATCCTCCTCAATACCTTAGACTACATGTACAAATAAAAGGGTACTCCAGGGGGAAAAAAAAATGTTTAAACCAACTAATGGCAGAAAGCAATATAGATTTGTAAATTATTTCCATTTAAAAATCTTATGCCTTCCAGTACTTATCACCTGCTGTATGCTTTAGAGAAAGATGTGTATTTTTTTTCAGACAAATCACAGTGCTCTCTGCGGCCACCTCTGTCTGTGTTAGGAATTATCCAGAGCAGGAGCAAATCTCCACAGCAAACCTCTCTTGCTCCTGACAGTTCCTGACACAGACAGAGGCGGCAGCAGAGAGCAGTGTGGGCAGACTGGAAAGACCTACACAACTTACAGCAGCTGATAAGTACTAAAGGGCTTAACATTTAAAAAAAAAAGTAATTTACAAATCTGTTTAACTTTCTGGCACCAGTTAATTGAAAATATTTTTTTTTCAGTGACTAATTTATTCCAGCAAGTACCTGGAGAACGTGGTTGGCGGTAAATACTCAGCAGTGATGAGTAAATGTTCAATGGTTGACGGTTGGCTTCAGCTCTCACAGCTTGTCTGCCAAATTATGTATAGAGCAAGATTACTTAAGACACAAACACATTTTCATTCAGACAACATTTTGATGATAAATAAGCGCCATGCTCTTTTTGAGCAGATTTCAAGAAACCTTCCGGCAATAGTAAGTATTGCCGAAACTCATCTTACTTTAGAAACTGTTAGTATTGCCACTAAAAATGGCCTAGTGAACAGTGTCATTCTTTCTTTTCCAGTTATTCGCAGGGTGTCTTGGTGTGTATCCACAAGAAAATTAAAGGGGTATTCCAGGCAAAAACTTTTTTATATATATATATATATATATATATATATATATATATATATATCAACTGGCTTCGGAAAGTTAAACAGATTTGTAAATTACTTCTATTAAAAAAATCTTAATCCTTCCAATAGTTATTAGCTTCTGAAGTTGAGTTGCTGTTTTCTGTCTAACTGCTTTCTGATGACTCACGTCCCGGGAGCTGTCCAGCTCCTATGGGGATATTCTCCCATCATGCAAGGGATATTCTCCCATCATGCACAGCTCCCGTGACGTGACATCATCATTGAGCAGTTAGACAGAAAACTTCAGAAGCTAATAACTATTGGAAGGATGAAGATTTTTTAATAGAAGTAATTTACAAATCTGTTTAACTTTCCGGAGCCAGTTGATATATAAAAAAAAGTTTTTGCCTGGAATACCCCTTTAACTTTAATTTTAAAACAAAATGTATAGACAACCAAGGCAGATTTATATATCTGTACTGCATAATTGATGGACTCAAAATGGTTGTGACGTTTGTCTACATACCTCCCCCATTCTTTTTAGATGTTCTACTATTTCTAATTAATTTTGTGAAAGGTAAAAAAGAGCTCCCTTTGGTTGTCGACTTGTGACGTGAACTTTATGGGTAGAAGAGGTGCTATACCAGCTTTAGTGCAACTCACAAATCAGCATCCAGAATCTTGAATAAAAATGGCTTTTTTAACCCCTTCGGGACCACAGGTTTTTTCATTTTTGCACTTTCGTATTTTCCACCTCACCTTCTACAAATCAGAAAACTTTGAATTTTAAACCTACAGACTTATATGAGAGCTTGTTTTTTTGTGCCACCAATTACCGTATTTATCGGGGTATACCACGCACCGGCCTATAACACGCACCCTCATTTTACCAAGGATATTTGGGTAAAAAAAGTTTTTTACCCAAATATCCATGGTAAAATGAGGGTGCGTGTGTGCGCGTGTATACCCCGATATACCCCCAGGAAAGGCAGGGGGAGAGAGGCCATCGCTGCCCGCTTCTCTCCCCCTGCCTTTCCTGGGGTCTAGAGCGCTGCTGTCGGCCCTTTTCACCCCCTGGTTATCGGCGCCGCTGCCCGTTCTGTCCCCCAGACTATCGGTGCCGGCGCCGATAGCCAGGGGGAGAGAAGCGGCGCCGATAGCCAGGGGGAAAGAAGGGGCAGCGGCACCCATTGCCGGCGCCGCTGCCCCGTTGCCTCCCCCCATCCCCGGTGGCATAATTACCTGAGTCGGGTCCGCGCTGCTCCAGGCCTCCGTCGTGCGTCCCCAGCGTCGTTGCTATGCACGGCGCGGCGCTCTGACGTCATGCGCCGCGCCGTTCAGCGCATAGCAATGACGCCGGGGACGCACGACGGAGGCCTGGAGCAGCGCGGACCCGACTCAGGTAATTATGCCACCGGGGATGGGGGGAGGCAACGGGGCAGCGGCGCCGGCAATGGGTGCCGCTGCCCCTTCTCTCCCCCTGGCCGATAATCAGGGGGTGAAAAGGGCCGACAGCAGCGCTCTAGACCCCAGGAAAGGCAGGGGGAGAGAAGCGGGCAGCGACGGCCTCTCTCCCCCTGCCTTTCCTGGGGGTGTATCGGCGTATAACACGCACACAGACTTTAGGCTAAAAATTTTAGCCTAAAAAGTGCGTGTTATACGCCGATAAATACGGTATATTATGTAATAAGCTCAATCATTTCACCATAAAATATATGGCGAAACAGAAAAAATATATTTGTGGGGCAGAATTGGAAAAAAATATGCCATTTTGTAAGTTTTGTGGGCTTCTGATTTTACACAGTGCACTTTTTGGTAAAAAAATAACACCATGTCTTTATTCTGTAGGTCCATATAGTAACACGGATACCTATATAGGTTTTAATAAATTTTACTACTTTACTACTAAAAATTATAACTGCAAGCACTAAAATTAGTATGTGTGTTCTGACCCCTATAACTTTTTTATTTTTCCATATACAGGGATGTGTGAGGGCTCATTTTTTGTGCCGCCGCGGAAATTCCGCAGTGTGAACGCACCCTAAAGGTGGAAATTCTTAAAAAAAATATAAAAATAAAAAGTGGTATTAATGGAGTCCTTGATTTAACACCTATGTGAAATAATCAGTGACTCCCAGAGTTTTTGACGATCCTGGATTTTTCATTATGGGAAGCACATGGAATTAGTGGGTTGGGACATGTTATTAAGGATGGGGCCTTAAAAACCTATGTCCAATTAAAAAATTAGTATGGATTGATACACAGTTATAATTTAAGATATATGCAACTACGGAGCGCATATCGTGCAACAGAAAATAAATATATATTCACAATACACCAGAATAAAATCTTGGAACACTTAGAAAACACTGGGGGAAGTAAGAAGGCAATGGTGCATATGTATTAATTGCTTCATAGTGAGGTAACTAAATACCATAGTGAAAAAAAAAAAAGAAAACACTGGGGGAGAATTTTTGGTGAAATTGAGGACAATCAATGGCTGCACATAATGAAAAATGGTACTTTAGTGTCAATAAATATTAGTGATAAATTGGTTTTTCCGTTTTTGCATTTTCGTTTTTTGCTCCTTGCCTTTAAAAAATCATAACTCTTTCAATTTTGCACCTAAAAATCCATATGATTGCTTATTTTTTGCGCCACCAATTCTACTTTGTAACGACGTCAGTCATTTTGCCCAAAAATCTACAGTGAAACGGAAAAAAAATCATTGTGCGACAAAATTTAAAAAAACGCCATTTTGTAACTTTTGGGGGCTTCCGTTTCTACGTAGTACATTTTTCGGTAAAAATGACACCTTATCTTTATTCTGTAGGTCCATACGATTAAAATGATACCCTACTTACATAGGTTTGATTTTGTCGGACTTCTGGAAAAAATCATAACTACATGCAGGAAAATTAATACGTTTAAAATTGTCATCTTCTGACCCCTATAACTTTTTTATTTTTCCGTGTATGGGGCGGTATGAGGGCTCATTTTTTGCACCTGATCTCATTTTAACGGTACCATTTTTGCATTGATAGGACTTATTGATCGCTTTTTATTCATTTTGAAATGATATAAAAAGTGACCAAAAATGCACTATTTTGGACTTTGGAATTTTTTTGCGCGCACGCCATTGACCGAGCGGTTTAATTAACGATATATTTTTATAACTCAGACATTTCCGCACGCGGTGATACCATATATGTTTATCTTTATTTTTATTTACACTGTGTTTTTTTTTTTTATTGGAAAAGGGGGGGTGATTCAAACTTTTAATAGGGGAGGAGTTAAATGATCTTTATTCACTTTTTTTTTTCACTTTTTTTTTGCAGTGTTATAGGTCCCATAGGGACCTATAACACTGCACACACTGATCTTCTATGCTGATCACTGGTTTCTCATAAGAAACCAGTGATCAACGATTCTGCCGCATGACTGCTCATGCCTGGATCTCAGGCACTGAGCAGTCATTCGGCGATCGGACAGCGAGAAGGCAGGTAGGGGCCCTCCCGCTGTCCTGTCAGCTGTTCGGGATGCCGCCATTAGCCGCGGCTATCCCGAACAGCCCGACTGAGCTAGCCGGCAACTTTCGGTTTCGCTCTAAGCGCGGCTAAAGGGTTAATAGCGCGCGGTGCCGCGATCGGCGCTGCACGCTATTAGAGGCGGGTCCCGGCTTCACTATGACGCCGGGCCCGCCGTGATATGACGCGGGGTTACTGTGTAACCCCGCGTTATATCAGGAGAGCAGGACCAAGGGCGTACCTGTACACCCTTGGTCCTTAAAGGAGTAGTCCAGTGGTGATTCAGTGGTGAGCAACTTATCCCCTATCCTAAGGATAGGGGATAAGTTGCAGATCGCGGGGGGTCCGACCGCTGGGGCCCCCTGCGATCTCCTGTACGGAGCCCCGACAGCCCGCTGGAAGGGGGCGTGTCGACCTCCGCACGAGGCGGCGGCCGACACGCCCCCTCAATACAACTCTATGGCAGAGCCGAAGCGCTGCCTTCGGCAATCTCCGGCTCTGCCATAGAGATGTATTGAGGGGGCGTGTCGGCCGCCGCCTCGTGCGGGGGTCGACACCCGCTATCTCGGCGGAGAGCCGGGGCCCCGTACAAAGAGATCGCAGGGGGCCCCAGCGGTCGGACCCCCCGCGATCTCAAACTTATCCCCTATCCTTAGGATAGGGGATACGTTTTTCACCACTGGACTACCCCTTTAAGGGGTTAAAGGGGTACTCGGGTGGAAAACATTTTTTTTTATTTTTTTAAATCAACTGGTGCCAGAAAGTTAAACAGATTTGTTAATGACTTCTATTAAAAAATCTTTACCCTTCCAGTACTTTTTAGCAGCTGTATGTGACAGAGGAAATTCTTTTCTTTTTGAATTTCTTTTTTTGTCTTGTCCATAGTGCTTTCTGCTGACACCTGATGCCCATATCAGGAACTGTCCAGAGCAGGAGAAAATCCCCATTGCAAACCTATGCTGCTCTGGACAGTTCCTGACATGGACAGAGGTGTCAGCAGAGAGCACTGCGGACAAGAAAAAAAAAAGAAATTCAAAAAGAAAATAATTTCCTCTGTAGAATACAGCTGCTAAAAAGTAGAGGAAGGGTAAAGATTTTTTCATAGAAGTCATTTACAAATCTGTTTAACTTTCTGGCACCAGTTGATTTAAAAAAAAAATGTTTTCCACCGGAGTACCGCTTTAATGATATGTATATATCCTCATGTAAAATGAAAAATTTTGGTTATAGAAACGATGCAATTTGTCCTAGATGTGGTATGGATGAAACCGATGTTATCCATGTGTATGGTCTTGTACCAAAATCAATAAATTCTGGCAGGATGTATTTAAAAAAAAAAAAATTTAGACATTTAACACAAATTTGGATTTCTCACCTATTCAAATTGTACTTTGCTTACAGGATAATTTAGAAATATATCCAATTCTTATGTTAAAAATGTTGTTTTGTGCTAAGTTGTTGGTCTTAAAGGGGTACTCCGCTGGAAAACATATATTTTTTTTAAATCAACTGGTACCAGAAAGTTAAAGGGGTTATCCACCATAAGGTGATTTTAGTACGTACCTGGCAGACAGTAATAGACATGCTTAGGAAGGACCTGCGCTTGTCATGGGGCTAAATGGCTATGTTGTGAGCTTACCATAATGCTGTGGCTAGCTTTTTGTGAAATGGTATTTCCTGTTTCAGTTTTCTTCTTTTGCCTACAAATCCCATAATTCCATTTTCCTCCCTCCCACACATCAGCCACCCCAACCATTGAAAAATAAATGAGCTGCATCCATTGAAAAGACCTGTAGTTTTCAATCAGGGTGCCTACAGCAGATGCATTAGTCGCTCTCCCACCAAGCGATCACTCCACCCATTAAAGCAGAGAGGCTTCCTGTCATGAGCTGACTAGTGAGTCAGGTCTCGGCTGCATTGCAACCTGGGAACAATCTGAGACAACAGTCATTTTGTATGATGTTAAAAATAAATATTGGGAGGAAGAATTGTGAGAAAACTGTCAGATGCTATATTATGAATTACACTAACTTTACAGCCCCTGTAGCATAGTCAAATAAAAAAAAAACAAAAAAACATGGAATTCCCCTTTAACCCCTTAACCTCTCAAGGACGCAGGGCGTATGGATACGCCCTGCATTCTGAGTCCTTAAGGATGCAGGGCGTATCCATCCGCCCGTGGGAATTCCGGTCCCCACCGCTAGCCGGTGAAATCATTCAGCAGGCATCCCGGCATATTGCCCAGGGAGGTCATTATGCCCCCCCCCATGTCGGCGATGGCCGCAGATCGCTGGACAATTCAGTCCAGTGATCTGCGGCGATTCCGGGTCAATCGGGTCTCCAGTGACCGGGAATTACTGGCTGATCGGGGCCGTCTCTGACGGCCCCGAACAGCCAGAGCCTGCAAGGGTGCGGTGGCACTGGTGCCACCTCACAATCGCCCTGATTCGCCGGCCAGATTACCGGCCGACCAATCAGGGCGTCTGCTGCGGGTGTCACTCCCGCACCCGCTCCGCCCCTCTTCCGGAGCGGGTGCGGGCAGAACACCCCGGGTGCTGGGGATCCCGATCCCCGGCGTCCATGTTGGGATCGGGGCCCCAGGAGCGGCGTCGGCGTCGGCGTCGAGGGACTGTCCTGCGACGGAGCAGCAGCAGGAGGTGAGTGACAGCCTCCTGCTGTTGCTTAGCAACAGCTCCCAGCATGCAAAAAGGGCATGCTGGGAGCTGTAGTTATGCAACAGCAGGAGACAGACCACCACAACTCCCAGCATTCCCTTATGGGCATGCTGGGACTTATGGTTTTGCAACAGCTGGAGGCACATTTTTTCTATGGAAAAGTGTACCTTCAGCTGTTGTATAACTACAACTCCCAGCTTGCACAAACAGCTAAAGTGCATGCTGGGAGTTGTAGTGGTGCATCTGCTGGTTGCATAACTACAACTCCCAGCATGCCCATTGGCTGTCGGTGACTGCTGAGAGTTGTAGTTTTGCAACAGCTGAAGGCACACTGGTTGTGAAACTCATTTTTTTTTTACCTAACTCAGTGTTTCACGACCGGTGTGCCTCCAGCTGTTGCAGACTACAACTCCCAGCAGTTACCTTACACCATGCACCGTACATGCTGGGAGTTGTAGTTTTGCAACAGCTGGAGGCACACTGGTTTTGAAACACTGAGTAAGGTCACAAACTCAGTGATACATAACCAGTGTGCCTACAGCTGTTGCAGAACTAAAACTCTCAGCTTGTACAGTCTGTCAGCGCATGCTGGGAGTTGTAGTTTTGCAACAGCTGGATGTCCCCCCCCCCAATGTGAATGTACAGGGGACACTCACATGGGCGGAGGTTTACAGTAAGTATCGGGCTGCAGCTCAACTGCAACAGCTCAAACTGCCAGCGAGAAACTACTGTGAACCCCCGCCCGTGCGACTGTACCCTAAAAACACTACACTACACTAACAAAAAATAAAATAAAAAGTAAAAAACACTACATATACACTTACCCCTGCCCAATAAAATACCCACAGCCCCCCTCCCCTCCCCGATAAAAATGAAAAACGTCTGGAACGCCACTGTTTCCAAAACGGAGCCTCCAGCTGTTGCAAAACAACTACTCCCAGTATTGCCAGATAGCCACTGACTGTCCAGGCATGCTGGGAGTTTTACAACAGCTGGAGGCACCCTGTTTGGGAATCACTGGCGTAGAATTCCCCTATGTCCACCCCTATGCAATCCCTAATTTAGGCCTCAAATGCACATGGCGCTCTCACTTTGGAGCCCTGTCGTATTTCAAGGCAACAGTTTAGGGTCACATAGGGGGTATCGCTCTACCCGGGAGAAATTGTGTTACAAATTTTGGGGGGTATTTTCTGCTTTTACCCTTTTTAAAAATGTTACATTTTTGGGAAAAGAAGCATTTTAGGTAAAAAAAAAATACATTTTTTTTTACATATGCAATAGTCGTGAAACGCCTGTGGGGTATTAAGGGGGGTATTAAGGTTCACTTAACCCCTTGTTAGATTCCCCGAGGGCTCTAGTTTCCAAAATAGTATGCCATGTGTTTTTTTTTTGCTGTTCTGGCACCATAGGGGCTACCTAAATGCGGCATGCCCCCAGAGCAAAATTTGCTTTCAAAAAGCCAAATGTGACTTCTTCTCTTCTGAGACCTGTAGTGCGCCAGCAGAGCACCTTTCACCCCCATATGGGGTGTTTTCTGAATCGGGAGAAATTGGGCTTCAAATTTTGGGGGGTATTTTCTGCTATTACCCATTTTAAAAATGTAAAACTTTTGGGAAACCAAGCATTTTAAGTAAACATTTTTTTTTTTTTTTACATATGCAAAAGTCGTGAATCACCTGTGGGGTATTAAGGTTCACTTTACCCCTTGTTATGTTCCCCGAGGGGTCTAGTTTCCAAAATGGTATGCCATGTGTTTTTTTTTGCTGTTCTGGCACCATAGGGGCTTCCTAAAGGTGACATGCCCCCCAAAAACCATTTGACGCTCCTTCCCTTCTGAGCCCTCTACTGCGCCCGCCGAACAATTAACATAGACATATGAGGTATGTCCTTACTCGGGAGAAATTGGGTTTCAAATACAAGTAAAAATTTTCTCCTTTTTACCCCTTGCAAAAATTAAAAAATTGGGTCTACAAGAACATGCACATACCTCATATGTCTATGTAAAGTGTTCGGCGGGCGCAGTAGAGGGCTCAGAAGCGAAGGAGCGTCAAATGGTTTTTGGGGAGCATGTCACCTTTAGGAAGCCCCTATGGTGCCAGAACAGCAAAAAAAACCACATGGCATCAGAAGCGAAGGAGCGACAAGGGGATTCTGGAGAGTAAGTTTTTCTGAAATGGTTTTTGGGGGGGTATGTTGCATTTAGGAAGCCCCTATGGTGCCAGAACAGAAAAAAAAAAACACATGGCATACCATTTTGGAAACTAGACCCCTTGAGGAACGTAACGCAAATAAAGTGAGCCTAAATACCCCACAGGTGTTTGACGACTTTTGCATATGTAAAAAATTTTTTACAAAATTTCACTAAAATGTGTGTTTCCCCCCAAATTTCAAATTTTTGCAAGGGTTAATAGCAGAAAATACCACCCAAAATTTGTAACCCCATCTCTTCTGAGTATGGAGGTACCCCATAAGTTGACCTGAAGTGCAATACGGGCGAACTACAATGCTCAGAAGAGAAGGAGTCATATTTGGCTTTTTGAGAGCAAATTTTGCTCGGGTGCATGTTGCATTTAGGAAGCCCCTATGGTGCCAGAACAGCAAAAAATACCCACAGGGCCTACTATTTTGGAAGCTAGACCCCTTGAGGAATGTAACAAGGGGTACAGTTAGCATTTACTCCCCACTGGTGTCTGTCAGATCTTCGGAACAGTGGGCTGTACAACATTTTTTATTTGCACAGCCCACTGTTCCAAAGATCTGTCAGACACCAGTGGGGGGTAAATTCTCACTGCACCCCTCATTACATTCCGTGAGGGGTGAAGTTTCCAAAATGGGGTCACATGTGGGGTTTTGTTTTTTTTGCGTTTGTCAAAACCGCTGTAACAATCAGCCACCCCTGTGGATATCACCTCAAATGTACATGGTGCACTCTCCCTTCTGGGCCTTGTTGTGCGCCCCCAGAGCACTTTGCGCCCACATATGGGGTATCTCCGTAGTCGGGAGTAGTGTTGCTCGCGAATATTCGCAATGCGAATTTTATTCGCGAATATCGCATATTAGCGAATTCGCGAATATTCGCGAATATAGCACTATATATATTCGTAATTACGAATATTCTTTTTTTTTTTTTTTTTTTTTGTTGTTTTTTTCACAGTACACATCACAGTAATCACCCCTCTCTGCCTCCAGCTTGTGTGGTGTAAAGAAAGCTCTAATACTACTGTGTGAGACTGGCGTGCAAATTTTCGCATATGCGAAAAATGTGCATATACGAAGTTTCGCATATGCGAAATTTCGCTTGTGTTAATTTTATCTATTTAAATTTTCGCATATGCTAATTTGCGCATACGCGAATCTTCACATGTGCGAAAATAAATCGCGAATATTATGAATATGCGAATATACACGAATATATGACGAATATTCGTCCATATATTCGCGAATATTCGCGAATTCGAATATGGCCTATGCCGCTCAACACTAGTCGGGAGAAATTGCATTACAAATTTTACGGGGCTTTTTTCCCTTTTACATCTTGTCAAAATGAAAAGTATAGAGCAACACCAGCATGTTAGTGTAAAAAATTTATTTTTTACACTAATCTTTTACCCAACTTCACCTTGTCATAAGGGGTGAAAGGAGAAAAAGCCCCCCCAAATTTGTTAGGCAATTTCTCCCGAGTATGGCGATACCCCATATGTGATCCTAAACTGTTGCCTTGAAATACGACAGGGCTCCAAAGTGAGAGCGCCATGCGCATTTGAGAAACAGGGTGCCTCCAGCTGTTGCAAAACTCCCAGCATGCTTGGACAGTCAACGGCTGTCCGGCAATACTGGGAGTTGTTGTTTTGCAACAGCTGGAGGCTCCATTTTGGAAACCGTGGCGCACCAGACGTTCTTCATTTTTATTGGGGAGGGGGGCTGTGTAGGGGTATGTGTATATGTAGTGTTTTTTTATTTTTATTTTATTTTGTGGTAGTGTAGTGTTTTTAGGGTACAGTCACACGGGCGGGGAATTACAGCGAGTTTCCCGCTGCGAGTTTGAGCTGCCGCGCAAAATTTGCTGCATCGCAAACTTGCAGCCTGATACTCACTGTAAGCCCCTGCCCATGTGAATGTACCCTGTACATTCACAGGGGGGGGAACCTCCAGCTGTTGCAAAGCTATCAGTGCATGCTGGTAGTTATAGTTTTGCAACAGCTGGAGGCACAAGGGTTGGGAAACACTAAGTGAGGAAACAGACAATGTTTCCCAACCAGTGTGCCACCAGTTGTTGCAAAACCACAACTCCAAAACATTCTCAGGCATGCTGGAAGTAGTAGTTCAACAACATCTTTAGAGCCAGATGTTGCCGAACTACAACTCCCAGCATGCTTGGAGTTGTAGTTTTGCAACATCTGGAGGACTACAGTTTGCAGACCACTAATAAAGTGAAGCAGAGTAGACACAGCTCACCCCAATGCCCTCACCACAGCACGGACAGGACCGGACCCCAGTCCAGCAATTGCAGGAGAAATGAAGAGAAAGTCCAGCGTGGCAAATCAAGCAATACTTGGTACTTTATTTAGCAATCAGCCAACATGGAAGACAGGTGACGCGTTTCGGCCACAATACGTAGCCTTAGTCGTACCTAAGGCTACGTATTGTGGCCGAAACGCGTCACCTGTCTTCCATGTTGGCTGATTGCTAAATAAAGTACCAAGTATTGCTTGATTTGCCACACTGGACTTTCTCTTCATTTCTTCCACTAATAAAGTGGTTCCCAATCTGTGCCCTTCCAGATGTTACAGAACTATAACTCCCAGCATGCCTGGACAGTAAGGGCATGCTGAGGATGTGTAGTTTTGCAACATCTGGAAGGGCACAGTGGTCTCCAAACTGTGGACCTCCAGATGTTGCAAAACTGCAACTCCCAGCATGCCCAGGGCTGTCTGGGCATGCTGGGAGTTGTAGTGTAAGGGGACCAGATGGAGCAGTCCAGATCGCTTTACGGCGTTCTGGACTGCTGCAAAGGTCCCGCAACGCCGCCGAAGATCAACTCACCTGTCGCCACTGCCGCCGTCTCTGCCGCCGGGATCCAGGTCTTCAGGGACGAGGTAAGTACCGGGGCCGGGGCCCAGCACTCCCCCGTCCCCCGCCGCGTCCTCCGGATCGCACGGGATAGGAGGAGGTGGCAAGCTTGCCACCTCACTCCTATACTCCAGCATGGTCCTGGCTGTCTGTGACAACCAGGATCTTGCAAAATTACCGGGCAGTCAGGCCCCAGAGACCCGATCAGCCCGGTATCGCCGCAGATCGCAGGGGCTATTTCCCTCACAATTTGCGACGATCGCCGACATGGGGGGCCTACATGGCCCCCCTCGGCGTTTGCCCTGGATGCCTGCTGAAGCATTTCAGCAGGCATCCGCTTCCGATCTCTGCCCGGCGCGCAGCAGGGACCGGAAACCGCCAGGATGTCACAGGACGTCCGATGTCACAGGACGTTCTGGGTCCTTAAGGCCCAGGGTGCCAGGACGTCACAGGACGTCCTGGGTCCTTAAGGGGTTAAACAGATGTAACGGCAGTGGTGAAGTTTATCTGTTGAACCTGTGAGGATGATGTCGTGGGCCCTACCAGGGAGTGGAGTCTAAGGTGCCTCTGGTTTTCACCAGAGCGCGCCGCAAAGCGGGATGGACTTGATACGACTTGTCCACATAGGCAGCCGAGGTGTAACGTGGCACAGGAAGGATGAGGCAATCATGAAGTCAGGACAGGCAGAAGGTCAGGGAAAGCAGCACAGGTGCAAGGTCAAGAACGTAGCTAGGAGGTCTGGTACACAGTAAGACAATACACAATCGGGAATTCTTTCTCAGGCTGGTGAGCACAAAGATCTGGCAGGGATCAGGAGGAAGCGTAGGGTTAACCCCTTCAGGACGGAGCCCATTTTGGCCTTAAGGACCGGAGCGTTTTTTGCACATCTGACCACTGTCACTTTAAACATTAATAACTCTGGAATGCTTTTAGTTATCATTCTGATTCCGAGATTGTTTTTTCGTGACATATTCTACTTTAACATAGTGGTAAATTTTTGTCGATACTTGCATCCTTTCTTGGTGAAAAATCCGTAAATTTGATGAAAAATTTGAAAATTTAGCATTTTTCTAACTTTGAAGCTCTCTGCTTGTAAGGAAAATGGATATTACGAATACATTTTTTTTGGTTCACATATACAATATGTCTACTTTATGTTTGCATCATAAAATTGACGTGTTTTTACTTTTGGAAGACACCAGAGGGCTTCAACGGTCAGCAGCAATTTTCCGATTTTTCACAAAATTTTCAAACTCAGTATTTTTCAGGGACCAGTTCAGGTTTGAAGTGGATTTGAAGGGTCTTCATATTAGAAATACCCCATAAATGACCCCATTATAAAAACTACACCCCCCAAAGTATTCAAAATGACATTCAGTCAGCGTTTTAACCCTTTAGGTGTTTCACACGAATAGCAGCAAAGTGAAGGAGAAAATTCACAATCTTCATTTTTTATACTCACATGTTCTTGTAGACCCAATTTTTGAATTTTTACAAGGGGTAAAAGGACAAAATTTTTACTTGTATTTGTAGCCCAATTTCTCTCGAGTAAGCACATACCTCATATGTCTATGTAAAGTGTTCGGCGGGCGCAGTAGAGGGCTCAGAAGGGAAGGAGCGCAAGGGGATTTTGGAGAGTACGTTTTTCTGAAATGGTTTTTGGGGGGCATGTTACCTTTAGGAAGCCCTTATGGTGCCAGAACAGCAAAAAAAACCCACATGGCATACCATTTTGGAAACTAGACCCCTCGGGGAATGTAACATGGGATAAAGTGAACCTTAATACCCCACAGGTGTTTCACGACTTTTGCAAATGTAAAAAACAAAAACAAATTTTACCTAAAATGCTTGTTTTCCCCCAAAAAAATTATTTTTAAAAGGGTAATAGCAGAAAATACCCCTAAAAATTTGAAGCCCAATTTCTCCCGATTCAGAAAACACCCCATATGGGGGTGAAAAGTGCTCTGCTGGCGCACTACAGGTCTCGGAAGAGAAGGAGTCACATTTGGCTTTTTGAACGCAAATTTTTCTCTGGGGGCATGCCGCATTTAGGAAGCCCCTATGGTGCCAGAACAGCAAAAAAAAAAAAACACATGGCATACCATTTTGGAAACTAGACCCCTTGGGGAACGTAACAAGGGGTTAAGTGAACCTTTATACCCCACAGGTGTTTCACGACTTTTGCATATGTAAAAAAAAAAATTTTTTTTTACCTAAAATGCTTGGTTTCCCAAAAATTTTACATTTTTAAAAGGGTAAAAGCAGAAAATACCCCCCAAAATTTGTAACACAATTTCTCCCGAGTACGGCGATACCCCATATGTGACCCTAAACTGTTGCCTTGAAATACGACAGGGCTCCAAAGTGAGAGCGCCATGCGCATTTGAGGCCTAAATTAGGGACTTGCATAGGGGTGGACATAGGGGTATTCTACGCCAGTGATTCCCAAACAGGGTGCCTCCAGCTGTTGCAAAACTCCCAGCATGCCTGGACAGTCAACGGCTGTCCGACAATACTGGGAGTTGTTTTGCAACAGCTGGAGGCTCCGCTCTGGAAACAGTGGCGTACCAGACGTTTTTCATTTTTATTGGGGAGGGGAGGGGGCTGTGTAGGGGTATGTGTATATGTAGTGTTTTTTACTTTTTATTTTATTTTTTGTGGTAGTGTAGTGTAGTGTAGTGTAGTGTTTTTAGGGTACAGTCGCACGGGCGGGGGTTCACAGTAGTTTCTCGCTGGCAATTTGAGCTGCAGCAGAAAGTTTGCGGCAGCTCTAATTTGCAGCCAGATACTTACTGTAATCCTCCGCCCATGTGAGTGTACCCTGTACGTTCACATTGGGGGGGACATCCAGCTGTTGCAAAACTACAACTCCCAGCATGCCCGTTGGCTGTCGGTGACTGCTGAGAGTTGCAGTTTTGCAACAACTGTAGGCACACTGGTTATGTATCAATGAGTTTGTGACCTAACTCAGTGTTTCACAACCAGTGTGCCTCCAGCTGTTGCAAAACTACAACTCCCAGCATGTACGGTGCATGGTGTACGGTGACTGCTGAGAGTTGTAGTTTGCAACAGCTGGAGGCACACCGGTCGTGAAACACTGAGTTAGGTAAAAAAGAACTCTGAGTTTCACAACCAGTGTGCCTTCAGCTGTTGCAAAACTACAATTCTCAGCAGTCACCGACAGCCAACGGGCATGCTGGGAGTTGTAGTTATGCAACCAGCAGATGCACCACTACAACTCCCAGCATGCACTTTAGCTGTTTGTGCAAGCTGGGAGTTGTAGTTAGACAACAGCTGAAGGTACACTTTTCCATAGAAAGAATGTGCCTCCAGCTGTTGCAAAACCATAAGTCCCAGCATGCCCATAAGTTGGATTCAAAAAAGTTGGATTCAAAATGGCCGACTTCAAAATGGCCGCCATGGTCACCACCCATCTTGAAAAGTTTCCCCCCCTCACATATACTAATGTGCCACAAACAGGAAGTTAATATCACCAACCATTCCCATTTTATTAAGGTGCATCCATATAAATGGCCCACCCTGTACAATGAGGAAGGACATAGAACTCGATCTTCTATTTGTGTAAAGCACCCACTTGCAACAAAAGTGGTTCAGTACAGAAATGCACTGCATAGTTCAAGCATTCACCGTTGATGGAGGAAATGTATAAAGGCTTGACAAGCCGTGTCACAGAATGTGGAATGAAGGTGTGGAATGAAGCTCCTGCAGAGGTGAATAATAGAACTGGCATAGTCAATCAAGGAGAGGGAGAAATCACACCTAGAGACGCCTCTACCACATACCCTAGGTGCGTGCGTTTCCCGAACTTGGTGGCCGTAGAGGACAATTTCTGAGGAAATATTCCATGCTGGCACAATACAGGCACTTGTTGGGACAAGAGGGCACAGTCCACCTGCATAGCCTCTTCGGCAGGAGGCAACGTTGGTGGATGAGGTGGCCGCTGGAACACTGGCTCCAATCGGGGAAAACAACGTGTCCGAACAGGTTCACATTCTTGGCAAAGTTCCTTCTGCCAAAAACATACACAGCCGGATGCTTCTTGTTGCATACGTTTTTCCATAGGATGTCTATGTATATGCTTTTCTATACGGTTTTCCTATACAAAACCGTATATATGGGAACTGTATAGCTAAATCCTGACGTGAATGCATCCTAACCATGATTTATTTACAATACTGTAGCTGGTGGTTGGTGATCAGATTGTCACATACTATATACATCTGGTGATGGAGTAGATAATAAGATTTTCATTAGTAATGTATAAAGAACACATATATCTGTGTACCGTGTTAGTCAGTAGATAGAAATAGTCATTATCTTTTTCACTTAGCCATTATAAGGTATCGACTACAGAGAACTCTCAATTTTTTCCTATTTGTATTGTTCTGAATTTTCAGTATGATCAGAAATCAATTCCAGACATCAATGTCTAGCTTATAAATCTGCCTAAACAAATAAAATTGCTGTTATCACACAGCTCATTCGGCCAACAGCTATTTAATCTAAATTCACCATAAACATACACATGATCAATAGGATATGTGCATGTTTATGGTGGAGCTGGGTAAAATGGCTGTTCACTAAAGTCACCATGCACATATGATAGTTGGCAGATCCTACCTATACCAGGATACAGCTGACCAGTTTAAGACATACTAAGGCCCCTTTCACATTACCATTGTCACACAGTAGTGTGACTGTTGTCGGGGCCGCCGGGGAAAGTAGCGCGGGAAAAACTACAGCTTGTGCCATCTTTTTCTCCTGCTACACTGAAAAACAGAAGTGTCCGACGGACCCCATTGACTATAATGGGGTCCATCAGGACCCTCTGATGCCAGTTGCGCCCTGTCAAAATGACAGCTGTCAAACTCAAATAAAAGGGCTTTTTTTATTGCAGGACAAGTTGAAACATTTCAATGGTGAACTTTATTTTATCATATAACGTATTACAAAGCCAGAAAAAAATTATATGTATGTATGCAAAAATTGAAAAAAAATGGAATAGGGCAATTTTGTGGGGTACAAATATTTTTGGAGTTCACAATAGTTTACAGTAAAATTTACATGCTAACTTTATTCTATCGGGCAGTACAATACCAATGATACCATACTTCTAATTTTTTTACGTTCACACAATTGACCCTGCATGATCAGGAATGTAATAATATAATAGTTTGGACAATTACGCACGTGGTGATACCAAATCCTTCTTCTTCTATTTATTTATTTTTTTACAGTATTTTATTTTCATTAGGGGGACATATATATATATATATATATATATATATTTATTTATGTATATATATATATATATATATATATATATATATATAGTTTTATATATATATATATATATATATATATATATATATATAGTTGTCAATTTAATTTAACTTTTTTTTTTTCTTTTTAAACATGTTTTTGCCCCCCGGCCCCACAATAGATGGTGTATATAGATCAATGTAATGCTATTGCATTACATTGATCTATATTCTCGACGCTAGATTGCTAAAGCCTGCCTAAGGGTTGGCTTTAATAATCGCCGAGCCGAGGAAGACAACAAGGACAAGGTAAGGCCCCAGGCTTCCCCAACAACCTGATGGCACCTCCAGACACCAGGGGTAACCAGCATTTAATGTTTAAATGCTGTGATTTTTATATTCATATAATGGACATCGGAGTGATCTCATTACTGTCTGCTGCTGATAGAAGCGGGCATCTACCGGTTATGATGAGTAACCAACTTGGGTGTTCATACCATGTTCCCTTTACCAAACCCATGACATATTTATATGTAAAGGGTCGGGAAGGGGTTAAATGGGGTTGTCCGGTGAAAAACAACTTATCCTCTATCCATAGGATAAGGGGAGAAATGTCTCAACGTGAGAGGTCCCAATGGTCAGCTCTCCAAAACGTCTGCAGCCAGGACCCTGTTTTGGAGGTTGCAGGGGGTGGAAAGGGGATATGTTGTTTTACTTATAATACGTTTTATAGTTTTAACGAAAAAGAAGCATAAAAAGCAAACTAGAATGTCTCATACATCGAGTATACAAAAAAAGAGGATCAGAGTAAGAATTGCATGTACTTCTCCATGGCATGTAAAAAGTGCAAAGCAAACAAAGAAGTAGACCATCTCGAAAGGATATGTTGTTTTACACTTCATAACCCCTTTAATGTTTTTGTGCATATGATTTTATTACAAAATTTTTCTAGTTTAAACATCTTTAAAGGGAATTTTTGTGCTCTGTATGATGCTTAGAGTTGCAGACATGGCCATAGCTGATAAGAATATAAAGTAAATATATAATCTCAAAGACAAAAAAGGCAGCCAGCACCACCATGCTACACGTCCACACATCCAAAATCAGCTCAGGATACCGGACCCAGGTGTATCATTTTGTCAATGGCGGAGTGGTGCTACATGCCTAAGAATCCACAGCATATAATATGACTTCACACAAAGAGAAGCGGAGCACTCACCATTCCAGTTGCAGGCAGACCAGATTCAGGAATCCGCAGACCACATTGGTCCAAGCAGGGAGGCGGCAGATGGATCCGGGGGGAGTTCAGACGTCGGGGTGTGATTGCTGTTAGAAAAGTTAAAAATCATGTTTTCCTTTCAACTTAAGTGTATAAGAGGCCGGGCTGAGCTGCAGCATGTATGCTTCCTCCATCCTCAACCCCTCCTTACTTTGCTTCTGGCTAGGGAGGGATGGAGGACAGAGTAGGTGTGCTTGGTGCAACTCAGTACTGCCTCTTTTACTATTGAGCTTTTATATTTTTCCAAACAACTATACATTAAGACGGAGATTTATTATTCTTTTCAAACATATGGCTTTTATATGACAATTTTTTTTAACTTTCTTTTGCTTACATGCGACCTATTTATCTAATAGTCGCACTACCTTGATAAATAAATCACACTTAAGCAAAACCCAGGAAACCCGCTTACAAAAGCATTTTTTTTAAAGCAGAACATTTTTCCTTATGTTAATAGCCGAAGTTCTTTATCTACCCTTTATTACCAGTAGTGTTGCTAGAGAGTGACGGGGAGGGGGGCGTACCGTATTGGGTGACACCCTGACTGGCCTGCCTGGCACTAAATAGCTGCACTCCAACTATGCCGCAACAACTCCACCCGCCTCAGAAATTAAAAAATATTTAAAACCTACTATGCCGCACCATGAATATCCGTACTCTGGAGGTCTTTTGTTTAATTTTGAGCCCGTTGGTGGACAGAGTCTTGCGTCGCCGCGCTGAGGCCGGAGTTTCTGTCAGGAAGGAAGACAGCGCACATAAACAATAGTCAAGCCACACACAAAAAAAAAAAACGGCTCGGTACGTTACCCACCCTAAAATGTGCATGAAGCTGTATTACTATGGATGTTTCTTTTTATTTTTTTTTAAGGAAAAATTTTTCTGCCATGGGTTATTTACGTAGTCTGTAAAAATTCTTACACAATTATTTTGTGCCTTATTCTATTTTAACACAACATAAATTTTAAAATTTAGTGGATACACCAGCATGTCCTTGTCCTAAAATTAACAAGCTGTGCAGTGCGTATTTTCAACCTTAAAATTAATAGTTATTAGTTATATAAAAAAAAAAAATCAATAATTAACATTAATGTAGTGGCTTTGTTTCATGATGCAGAACAAGAACAGTTGTTAAAGTGGGTGTTAAATTCCTGTTCTGCAGACGTATGCACTTTCTGTAAGCCAGGTTGGACCTGGAATACATATGTGACTTTTAAATGGAGATGCGACTTTTTTTCTTCATAAATAGCGACTATCGCATTTGATAAATACATGACCACTACAAAGTAAAAAAACTTACTACGTGAGCAGATTTCAGAAATGTGCTTGGAATAAGCAAAAATCGAAATATCACGTGATCGAAACATCACGCCATGCCCCCTCTATTCATGTCTATGGGAGGGGGCGTGATGGCTAATACACAGCCATAGGCATGAATTTAGACAGCACGGCGGCTCTTATTGCCAGTCATCTGGCACGGAGCAGAGTTTGCTCCATGCACCAGATGACAGGGACAGGGGTGCCGCGGCGGAGATTGCGCGCGCGGGGGGGGGGGGGGGGGGGTTCCTAGCGTCCAGGCCCATGCAATCAGACATGTTATCCCCTATCCTTTGTCGGAGTACCCCTTTTTAATTAGGCCTAGTGGACAGACTAAAAACTTCAACATGTACTGCAAAGTGATCATATAGATAGGAAATAGGGAAAATTAGAAAGTAAGTCACAAAATATGCCTAAAAATATGTTTAAAATAAAAACTTGATTTTAAGAATATATAATTTTCTGATGACACATTCCCTTTAATAACATTTAAAGATGTGCTGTACAGCAAGCCCCATGGACATAGGAACAAGAGAATAGGTCTGACCACATTTACTTCTCTGGCATGTTTTCTACGCATGCTCTGTGACCTGTGCAGAGGTCATTGTGTAGAGAAAAGGCTGAGCTCTAAGCATTACCTGTCATGGCCTGATCCTATCTTATATATAGATAGGTATCACCTCTCACTAAATACTTTCTGTCATGATAAGGAGGTGACTGCTAAAATCTTTTCTCCACAGAACAAAAAGTGGCAGCTTATTATTAGGCTTAGTGGCTGGAAAGAAAACTGCAAGATTTTAGAATTATTTTATAAAATAGACAGTAAAATAGAAAGTTAGAAAAAACATTTCCAGAAGATTTTTTGATGACACATTGCCTTTAAATCTAGACAAGTCACGTTTATGTCACAGATTGTACATATAGGATTATGTAATTTTGAAGATCTTAAATGCAACTTTTTTTTATTGCAGGCATGCTAGTGTGAAAATGGGGGACTGGAACTTGCTAGGAAGTATACTCGAAGAAGTTCACATTCATTCTACTATAGTGGGAAAAATATGGCTCACCATCCTCTTCATATTTAGGATGTTAGTACTTGGAGTGGCTGCTGAAGATGTTTGGGATGATGAACAGGAGGAGTTTATATGTAACACAGAACAACCTGGTTGTAGGAATGTATGTTATGACCAAGCATTCCCTATTTCACTTATACAATACTGGGTATTACAAATAATCTTTGTGTCTTCACCCTCTCTTGTATACATGGGACATGCACTTTACAGACTGAGAGCTCTCGAAAAAGAGAGGCAAAGGAAAAAAGCACAGCTCAGGGCAGAGCTGGAAGATTTGGAAGCCGTTATTGATGAACACAGAAGACTTGAAAAAGAGCTAAGAAAGCTAGAGGAGCAAAAGAAAGTAAACAAGGCTCCCCTTCGTGGATCTCTTTTACGCACCTATGTTCTGCATATCCTAACCAGATCTGTTGTAGAAGTTGGCTTTATGGTTGGCCAGTATTTGTTGTATGGCTTTGACCTTAACCCTTTGTATAAATGTTCACGTTTTCCGTGTCCAAACATAGTGGATTGCTTTGTATCCAGACCAACAGAGAAGACTATTTTTATGGTCTTTATGCACAGTATTGCTGCTGTATCACTGTTTCTGAACATTTTAGAAATTTTCCATTTAGGTATCAAAAAGATCAGACAAGGACTTTACGAGAAACATATTGCTGATGTGACAGAGGATGAAATAAGCATTTGTAAGTCTAAAAAGAACTCTGTTCAGCAGATTAGTATGCTAAGTAATTCTTCCCCAAACAAGATCATTCCTTTATCTTCAAGTGGCTACAAATTGATGCCTGAACAGCAAATGGACTCAGTTGGATTACCAGCTTATCTTCCACCAGCACCTGGATTTAAGGAAGTACACATGATTAGCAACCAAAATCAGTTTGGCAATGTTATGGCTACTGAGAAGCATAGGAGGAGTGTGGATCAACTTTGTACAGACCAACATGGTGGACAGCTCAATATGCATTGCAAGCAAGAGTCTCATTACGTAGAACGCCAGAGGATGGGTAATCACATTGATCAATACCATGGACAAGTTATTAGCAGGACACCCCTTCATCAGCATATAGGGGAGCGTAGAGAAGAACCCCACAGCTCTTCCTTACAGAAGAGGAATCTCTCATCTAGCAGTGAGGATTCAAACAAGAAATCTCAGCGTAACAGTTGTCTCGGGTCCAAAAGCTGCCTTAAAAGCCATCAGTCTCTAGATCAAACAAGACATAGCACAGTGCATCCTCTCAGATCATGCCTTCATTCAAGCCATATGGAGCTACCATCAGCATTGCGTAAATACAGCAGAGTCAGCAGCTGCAAGGACTTTGCCGAAGATCGAAGTGACTCTGCAGATAGTGGACACTGCAAAATAAGCTCCACCTCCAGAGGGTTTTCAGAGAGCAGGCTGGCCAGTGACCCAGATAGTTCTGATTCAAGAAATGGTTCAGGATCTGAGTCAAGAAGACGAGAGGAAAGCTCCTGCATAACACCACCTCCCCCATCTGGGCGCAGAATGTCAATGGCAAGTAGAGGCAGACTGTCAAAGGCTAACCCTCTTTACAGGCTGTTGGTCTAGTCTTTGGTCCACCATTGATCTAATCTGTACATAAATTCCCACCATTTACTTTAAATACTTGGAAATACTATAGATCACAAGAAGATAATCTGGTGGTAAGGAGCGACTGTGTGAGTTTCATTCAGGCATAATTGCTTAGTGTTCTTGAGTGTATTTAGGTCTTCCCATATCCTTTTCCCATAAATGAACAAGTAGCATTATTCAAAAACATAGAATGACCCTCTAAAAAATGCTATCTCTAAAATTTTTTATCCTGTTATAGACGATTGTCAGTGTTAATTTTGTTGTCTAATAATTTTTCTAATAGTTTTAGTCATCAACAATTTTTCAGCAACTAAAACTAGACTAAAACTAAATAAAAACAAAGTTATGAGGACAAAAACTATAACTAAACTCTACCAACATTTTTGTCAACTTACTAAAACTAGACTAAAATGTGATGTAGAGAAGATTTGGGATCCCATCAAAAACTATTTGTACTCAATGTTCAAACCTTAATACCATAAGTAATAATGGATCAATAGCTATTTACTTCAGAAGAATGCAATCCGTTTGCTTTTCTTCAAGAGCACCTTGTTTTTTTTTAACAAGTTCAGACCTCCACCGATCAGAAGAACGAGCTATGAGAAGTCTGCACTGCTGCCTGCTACATTCCCTGTGAAACAACCCCCCCTCCCCCACCTGTGTCGCGTGATGGAGACACACTCATAGATTTACATGGCGAGTTTGTCTTAATCACATGATGCGGAGCAAGGAGAGAAAGCAAACTTCTCCTGACTCGTGAACAGTCAGACCCCGCCGATCAAAACGGTTGACATGTCACTGGGAGATTTCAAAAGGTTTTCCTCATGACAGTGGCCATTTAAACATTTCTCTAAAATTTGCCATACACTTAACTAAACCTGTAAAAAAAATTTGCTAAGTCTACTGTAGATTTAATCAAATTAAATCCTTATGACTTAAAAAAAGAACTGAGATGACTAAAACTAAATGTCATTTTAGTCAAAAGACTGGCTAAAACTAAATCAAAATTTGCTGTCAAAATTAACACTGTTGTTAAACAAAATTAGAATTTTCATTTTCTTTCTACAGTCAAAATGCAGACACAGGAGGGCATAGGATAAAAGATTCCTATGCACAAAGTTATTGTAGACACATTACATGTAATAATGGACCATATTTGAGGTTAGTTGTTTTTAGATTTTTCTTCAGTACTCAAAGTACAGACAAGCTAACCAACTATATTCCTTAAACAACTTGAAACTGACAAAAGTGATAATAGGGGTACCATCATTTTCGTTCAGGCCAGTGTCATTTTTTTCTTTTTCTCAAAAGCAATGTCTGATTTCCATGAGTTAATTTCAGTAGATTTCTATTCATTATAACTTTTTTCAGTTATTTCAAGGAGCATTGTGGGGTTTTCTGTCTTTAACGGAAAGGTACCAACAATTTTGTACATGCCTGTTAATTGCTCAGGATAATCAGTGGCACGTATTGATTAGGTTGAATTTACAGCTGAACATAAACAGTGACAAAGTATTGGATAGCAACATTTATCTTCAAATAATAGTGACATTTGGCTTTTGTCAGTAAAAGATTTTCTCAAGTAACAAAATTACAAATTATTTCTCTATATTTATGTTTACAGGGCATCTAAAAGAGACATTGGCATAATAGATAAACAGTATGACCTGTATAACAGCTGTAGAAATGTGAGCAAATCAATATTTTTCATGATCTAATTTTCCCTTGGGGACAAACAATAATTGAAGTTTAGATGTCATCCCAATGTTGTCGCAAGGCTTTTTATATCATGTTACAAATACATAGAACATATTGAAATTCATTACATCTTTATTTATATGATATTTAACCCCTTAAGAACACAGGGTTTTTTCATTTTTGCACTTTCGTTTTTTCCACCACACGCTTTTAATTTAGTTTTTTGGGTCAGCAATTGTACTTTGTAATGACATCAATCATTTCAACACAAAATCTACGACAAAACCAGAAAAAATTATTTGTGGAGCAAAATTGAAAAAAATAAAAAGCCATTTTGTAATTTTTGGGGGCTACCAATTCTACGTAGTGCACTTTTCGGTAAAAATTACCTACAGACCTATATGAGGGCTTGTTTTTTGTGTCACCAATTGTACTTTGTAATGACATCAATCATTTCACCACAAAATCTACAGCGAAACAAAAAATAATTTACTTTTATTTTTGTTAACTATTTTTCTTTACTTTTTTAAACTATTTAGTCCACATTGGGGACTATTACATGCAATCATTAGATTGCATCCATGTTCAATTCTATGCCATAACATTGATCAGTATTATCAGTACTCCATTTCTCCAGCCTGCTGAGGCTGACTAGAGCCTTGGAGAATCGATTGGACAATGAGGAGGAAAGTAAGGGCCCTCCCGCTGACCTCTCAGCTGATCAGGACATCGCACTTTCTGCGCGATGATCCCGATCAGCTCCGCTGAGCTGCTGGGAGTGTATTTTTGGCATTTTAGATACCACGATTAACTTTGATTGTGGCATCTAAATGGTTAATGCCGAGTATCAGTCCGATCACTGGTGCTTGGTATTAGCCACGGGTCCTGGCTGCTGACAGCAGCCAGGACCGAAAGGATATAAAACGAGCTCAGCTCCTGAGTTCTCTTCATAGACCTGCCACACAGCCACGCTGTATATATATGATATATGGCGCTCGTCATGGAGGGGTTAAATTAAAGAGAAGTTTGGAATTTATTTGTTTTACCTTTAGAGTTACGGACGTTATGTATATTATTATAACAGGCCTTTTTTCTACATTGTAGGAGATGCAGCCCTTTTAGTTGCAACTTTGAAGTAGCATCTATAAAATTAATGCAGAATTTTTACTTTGTTACTGATTTGACATGCTGATAAAGTGACAGCCGACCATCTGAGAAGATATTGCAAAACAGTGACAAACTATATGGCTACTCTTCCTGCTCTTACTGCAGTAGCTTAAAGTGTACCTTTCAATAGCAAAAACTTTTTATATAAATGTAGATAATACCATTATATGTATATTTGTAATATACATAGGTATATTTTTCGTGAAAAATGCTGCCCCTGCAGTTGTTGCCTGTGTGTCTCTGTGCCGAAACAAAATACAGGAAGTGAGGACAGGACAAGCAGGGCTTTGTGCAAGCTTCTGGCTTGTGAGCCTGGGCTGTGCCACAGCACTTAAGTGCACAGAGCCCTGCTTGTCCACCCACACTTTCTGTATTTTGTCTCTACAGAGACGTAATAGATGCAGGGACAAAAATATACACATTTTTCAACCAATGTATATTACAAATATACAAATAATGTTATTATCTACATTATATAAAGAATATGCTAATGACAGCAACACTTTAGCAGAGACATTTTAATATTTCTGTAAGTTAGACAAACATAGTTATAAAACTTGTAAAACTTGTGGTAAATGCTTTGATATTTAATTTTCTGATATACAACTCTGGAAAGAAATTAGGAGACCACTGCAAAGGTATCAGTTTCTCTGTACTGTATTTACTATTCATAGCTATTTTAATAGAATAAATATTTTTTTTCTATGAACTTGCCAAAAACAATACTCTCAAATTCCAATTAAAAATTGTAGATTTACAGTGGTCCCTCAACATATGATATTAATTGGTTCCAGGAGAACCATCATATGTTGAAACCATCATATGTCGAGTACATATGTCTATGTAAAAATGGTAATTGGTTCTGGGGCCTCGGAACCATTGTATGTTGAATACATATCTCTATGGGAAACTGCCAATTGGTTCTGGGATGACCATTGTATGTGGAGTGTATGGGGAGTGTTTAACAAACCAGGGTGCCTCCAGCTGTTGCACAACTACAACTCCCAGCATGTATGTACAGCCATTGACTGTATGGGCATGCTGGGAGTTATAGTTTTGCAACAGCTGGAGGCACACTGATAGGGAAACATTGATGTATGGGGTGTATAGTGTGTATATGTATTGTATGTGATGTGTGACATCGCATACAGTACTTTACAGTTCTTTGAATACCTTCAGGGGGGACAGAATGTCCTTCATTATGATCCTGCCGACTACAGCTCTATAGGAAAGGAAGGGGAGGGCAGCCAGCAGCTCATTGAATGCCTGCAGCAAGATGCTGCAGGCTATTGGCTATGGCTGAACTGGGGGGGGGGGGGGGGCAGGGCTTACATGGAGTTAGCAGGACAGCATGTGAGTAACAGGAGGCAGAACGGGGCACACGGGGCACATTAAACAACTATCTGTCAGTTGCTGAAGTTGTCAGCGCTTTAAGATAGCTGTTTGTACGATGGCCCCGACATACGATGGGCTCTGAAAGGCCATCGTATGTTGAAATGATCATATGTCGGGCACATCGTAAGTCGGGGGGGTCACTGTATTTGTAGAAAATAACAACTTGTCAAAATAGATACATTGGGGGAGATTTATCAAAACCTGTGCAAAGGAAAAGTTGCCCAGTTGCCCATAGCAACCAATCAGATCGCTTCTTTCATTTTTAACAAGGCCTCTGCAAAATGAAAGAAGAGATCTGATTGGTTGCTATGGGCAACTGGGCAACTTTTCCTCTGGACAGGTTTTGATAAATCTCCCCCATTGTTTCCAGACCTCAAATAATACAAAGAAAAATACTAATGTTTTTACTTAGGAAGAGTTCAGAAAACAATATTTGGTTGAATAACTGTGATTTTTAATAACTGCTTTCATGCGTCTTGGCATGCTCTTCACTAGTCTGTCACATTGCTGTTTGGTGACTTTATGCCACTCCTGGCTCAAAAATTCAAGTAGCTCAGCTTTGTTAGTATAGATTGTGACAATCCATCTTCCTCTTGACTAAATTCCAAAGGGGTCAAATGTGGAGATTGGGCTGGCCATGACAAGGTCTTGATCTGGTGGCCCTCCATTCACACCTTGATTGACCTAGCTTTGTGGCATGGAACAATGCCATTCTGGAAAACCCAATTCTCAGAGTTGGGAAACATTGTCAAAGCAGAAGAAGGCAGATGTTCTTCCATAATTTGCTTTACTTCGTGCATCCTTTACCCCAGCTGCTGATTGCCATTATTTATGTAGGTCACTTGATGTAATTTTAAGGTTGTTGAGTGACATTCAAATTAGCTGACGGTCACCTCGGTCGATGAACTGTAGTTTTTACCCTCTGCCAGTCTGTAGCTTTGTTGTCCCATCTGTTGCTCAACCATGTTCTTATGAACTACCGTCTTTGACATTTTCAGGATGGAAGCAACCTGATGCTCACTGTTTACCTCTGACAGTAAAGCCAGAATTGATCTCTTCTTTTCCTAACTTAAAGATTTTATTTTTGCACTTTTTTTTGCCATTTTGCTAGTGCAAATGTATAGTGATGAGCACAGCAGTGTTTTTTTTACACTTTTCCTAGTTAAATTAGATTGATTGAGTCCAGGTAAGTACTTCATTAAAGAGTACCTGCCATCAATCCATATTTTCTTAACTAACTCAGATTATATTCCCTGTCTACTTCTAACACCCCTCCTGCTCTTAATATTTTTTTTATGAGCTTTAAAAAGCTCTGTATCATATCTTTCCCTTTGCTCACGTTGTGTGAGCTCCTGGCAGGAGAAAGTGGGCGTTCCCCAACAGGTGTAACATCACTGAAGCCTGCGAGAGCTGTGCCTCGCCTCGCCCTTCATGCACTTCTTGAGTTTGGTCTCCTACCAGGCTGGGAGGAGACCAAACTAACTGTTTGACTTGTGGCAGGGAACAGAACAGAGCCACCTAGTGGACTTTTTTTTCAATAACATTAAAAATATATTTATGTTTTATAATTACATAAGGAACAATATATTAAGTTTAGTTTGGTGACAGGTACTCTAAGTAAAATGAGGTGTGCTTGGGTTGGAATTTAGGAGGTGTTGATTTAAGAAAAATAAGGAGTAGTCTCTTAATTTTTTCCAGAGTTGTATTTACATGTTTTGACTTTAAAGGAGTAGTCTAGTCTTAAAAAATGTGTACTCTTAAAAAAATTGTATCCCTTATCCCTGTTTCGGCTCTCCCATAGAGATGCATAGAGAGCATGTGCCAACCCCCAGTCCATGCACCACGAGAGCTGGAGCGACTTGCAGACTAATAGGGGAAACATTTTCCCAAACTGGACTACTCCTTAAAATCCTCTATAATGCACATCTGTCCTTGTTCAGAGCTCCATATTATACATGTACTTGTTAGTGAAAAATAACATAAGAATATACTGTAGAACCAAAACAGCAGACTGATATTTATGAGAGCACTACTGCCATCTGCTTCCTGTTCATATAAAACAAATAATAATTGCCTAGTACAAAATGCCTGTAATGAAGGACATCTAAAATGAAAAATAACATTGAGAAATGTTCATAAATATGCCCATAAATGCATACAGAGCTGGGTTATAGGCAGCTGGGGCATTCACCACCAAATAGGACTTATAGGCTTCCTCCAAATGCCACTAGAACTACTTTCTTAACCCCTTTCTGTTCAGTGCAGTACTTTGCAGCAACATGGTATACATGGTATATTTCCAAGACATGACAGAGCGGGAAGTAGAGCACCGGTGAGTGAGAAAAGGTAATACGGTTTCTGCTTTTCAGACAAGCCGTTTAATGGCCCTGATAGCAAATCCATTTTACTAATTATGAACATATATTTGGAATCTCACGATAGCTGTAATTTTATATACAGTGGGGATCAAAAATTTGGGCACCCCAGGTAAAAATTTGTATTAATGTGCATAAAGAAGCCAAGGAAAGATGGAAAAATCTCCAAAAGGCATCAAATTACAGAATAGACATTCTTATAATATGTCAATAAAAGTTAGATTTTATTGCCATCATTTACACTTTCAAAATAACAGAAAACAAAAAAATTGTGTCTGCAAAAGTTTGGGCACCCTGCAGAATTTATAGCATGCACTGCCCCCTTTGCAAAGCTGAGACCTGCCAGTGTCATGGATTGTTCTCAATCATCATCTGGGAAGACCAGGTGATGTCAATCTCAAAGGTTTTAAATGCCCAGACTCATCTGACCTTGCCCCAACAATCAGCACCATGGGTTCTTCTAAGCAGTTGTCTAGAAATCTGAAACTGAAAATAGTTGACGTTCACAAAGCTGGAGAAGGCTATAAGAAGATAGCAAAACGTTTTCAGATGTCGATATCCTCTGTTCGGAATGTAATTAAGAAATTGCAGTCATCAGGAACAGTGGAAGTTAAAGCAAGATCTGGAAGACCAACAAAATATCAGCCAGAACAGCTCGCAGGATTGTGAGAAAAACAATTCAAGACCCACGTTTGACTGCGCAATCCCTCCAGAAAGATCTGGCAGACACTGAAGTTGTGGTACACTATTCCACTGTAAAGTGATACTTGTACAAATATAGTCTTCATGGAAGAGTCATCAGAAGAAAACCTCTCCTATGTCCTCACCACAAAAATCTGCGTTTGAACTTTGCAAATGAACATATAGACAAGCCTGATACATTTTGGAAACAAGTTCTGTGGACCGATGTGGTTAAAATTTTACTTTTTGGCCGGAATGAGCAAAGGTACGTTTGGAGAAGAAGGGGAACAGAATTTAATGAAAAGAACCTCTGTCCAACTGTTAAGCATGGGGGTTGGATCAATCATGCTTTGGGGTTGTATTGCACCAGGTGTCAGGGAACATCTCATGAGTAGAAGGAAAAATGGATTCAATAAAATTTCAGCAAATTTTGGATGCTAACTTGATGCCATCTGTGAAAAAGCTGAAGTTAAAGAGAGGATGGCTTCTACAAATGGATAATGATCAAGAGGCGTAAACTGAAGGTTTTGCCATGACCTTCACAATCTCCTGACCTCAACATAATTGATAATCTATGGATAGACCTTAAAAGAGCAATGCGTGACAGACAGCCCAGAAATCTCAAAGAACTGGAAGACTTTTGTAAGGAAGAATGGGGAAAGATACCCGAAACAAGAATTGAAAGACTCTTGGCTGGCTACAAAAAGCTTTTACAAGCTGTAAAGGGGGCAGTACAAGATATTAACTCTGGAGGGTGCCCAAACTTTTGCAGATGCCATTTTTTGTTTTCTGTTATTTTGAAAGTGTAAATGATGGAAATAAAATCTAACTTTTGTTGACATATAAGAATGTCTAATCTGTAATTTTATGCCTTTTTGAGATTTTTCCATCTTTCCTTGGCTTCTTTATGCTTATTAATACAAATTTTTACCTGGGTGCCCAAACTTTTGATCCCTACTGTACATGGATACAATCTATTTTTAAGTTTTCATGTTTTATGTCATCTGATTGTACTGTACAAGAAGGGCACATTTCAAACAATGGAGGATACTGTTCTTTTTTGCTTTTGTGTATTTATGTGTGTGTGAGTACATATCAAATCATATATTTTTATCTATTTTTTCAGAGCATGCTTCTGGAGCTCTCCTCAATAATGAAAAAATAGTGCCTAATATGGAGGATACTGACTTTGCAAACCAACCACCAGCAGAAATCAGTGGGCCATCTTCTATGGTAGCAGGTGAACTTCTTAAGTAGCCTAGCTGCAGAGATTGGGCTCCATCATTGTTTAAGCCAAAAAATAACAGCATTTTGCATGTGTAAAGCATCAGCAGTAAGCAATACCCTACATATGTAAAAATGAGGACTTCTCTATGCTAGGAACTCTATTACGCTAATATGCCATGAACAAGACCACTAGTGGTCAGAACAATAGTATATCCAAAAAGAATGAGGAAATTATATCGCTTTTGGTTAGCATCAATAACAGGTAAATAAACTTAGTAACAATCTGCATGGAACTTTTTGTACTTATTTTACCACAAACACAGTAAAATTGTGTTCACGTACATTTTTTTCTTTCCTGGTTATGGGATGTAACTAAACACTGTACAAAAGAGATAATGCATGACTGTGGGGTTTACAATCTGTCAATCCCATGTGGCATAACATAGTATGACTAAATTACAGTGGGTACTTTGTTGACCAATGCTTTTTGTTTTTATTTTTTTTATTGATGTACAGTGTAAAAATAACAATTATTTAACAGATTAACACATTATTAATTTTAACAAAATATATAAAGAGATGCAATTTAGATTAAAATATTGGACCATCATAGTAAGATACAATTATGCATAACACTGTTAAAGGGAATCTGTCAGCTCTATATGCTGCTTAGGTCCAATGGTCTTTCTCTGATGCAGTTGAGAAAGGCCATTGTGTCGGAACCTGTGCTACGTGATTTGTTTGCTGTGATGTGTTTCAAAGTTTTCTTGAAGATTTCTCAGTGGAGGGATTTATTCATCTTCCTATTTGCTGCTAAGAACTGCATAGACTGTTGTATAACTGTTAGGATATAAAAGCAGACTGTATTTTTCCTGGAGCTGATGGTGGTTGTCAAACTTACAAAATTGTCTATTTATTTCTTAGCCAAATGTCAGAGGAAGAGCCAAGCTGCTCAAATGCCATAGCCTGACACACATCCTTGTTTGACTGACATACAGAGCCCTGTATGTAAGAGTAAAGAAGGTGTTGGGACGTGTTGGCAGGGCCGCCATCAGGGATTTTAGGGCCCCATATAGTGGAAGTTTCTGCACCCCTTTTCCACCAAAAGCTATAGGAAGCTATTAAAAGGACCTGGCACTTAACCCCTTGCATGATTATACATTTTTGCACTTTTTTCCTCCTTGTCTTCTAAGAGTGATACTGCTTTCAATTTTCCTTTGGCCCACAGTGGAACAATTTTTTCTTATTACCTAAGAATACATTTTGTTGTAAGGAATGCAGGAGGCAGATGGCAAAACTGTCAGCATAGGGTCCGTTTGTATATTTTATTTGGTCCTGCCCTAATGTGGGTTAGAGAGGAGGGGTTGGCACTTCAGAAGCTCAGATCTGCCTCCTTGAATGTACAATACCAAGTTTGACAGCCACTATCAGTTAAGGAAAAGCACAATTAGCTTTTATACACTAACCAATATCCAACAGTATGACAGATTCCCTTTGACTAAAACTTTAAAACAAAGAAACAGTATTAGGCAAAGTGTAATATGTTTTGCCTTAAATTCTAAAATGAATACTGTAACACCTATGTCAGAGGTTCTGTCACTGATTGTGCTGTTTTTAACAGAACAATAAACATAGTCCAATACTGTCTTTATATGCATATTTATAAAAATGGAAAATAAAAAATCTCTGAGAATGTTATTTGTAAAAATAAATGTAAAGTAACCAGTGTTTGTGTAAAGTAACCAGTCAGTTTGTGGATTTTCAAATGTCTTTGCATTCATTTTTGTTCTCATTATTCCATGTCCAACTGGAGTTGAGCATGGTTGTCTTGAGCAGCAAGCAGTTGTAATACATGGCCGCTGCCCTGTTCTAATAGTGGAGGTCATAAAAATCTTTGATCACCTTTTAACCCTTTAATTGCTGTGACCAATGCTGATCACAGCTTTTACAGGAAGAGACTTAGGAGAGATATTTAACTAGTCCCACTGCTTCAGTCATAGTGGCACCCTTCGGTGTGATTGACAGCCCGTGTCATGGCTCTGTTCCCTAAGCAGATGGAGCAGATCGGTGACGTGGGCTGTCGATCATGCTGAGGGGGCGTGATTACAGCCGGAGCAGTGGGACTAGGAAAGTATGGCTCCTCACCCAGGGGACTACTTACAGGACGGCAGGGGGAGAATTTCAAACTTTATATCCTCACCATACCTGTGGGCAGGCATTATGTACGGTAAAGTCTGATGCTTGGTTCCCTTTAAGGGCAAGGTCAATTTTCATTTTTGCACTTTTGTTTTTTCCTCCTCGCCTTTCAATAGCCATAACTTTTATTTTTATCTACACACTCATATGAAGGCTTGTTTTTTGGGGGACCAAATGTACTTTGTAATGACTTTGTAATGACTGTAATTTTTCCAAAAACATATGCTCCGAAACAAAAATAATAAAAAATAAATAAAATGCAATTTTGTAAATTTGGGGGGACTTTTCCTTTTTACGCTGTTCACCATAATTGACTCTTTTAGGTCTGCGCAATTACAACAATACCAAATTTGGTTAGTTTCTGTCATGTTTTACTAATGTCAAAAATTATTTTTCGAATTTTTTTGAGTGCCATTTTCTGATCCTTATAAATGTATTATTTTTTATTTTTTGTATACTGGGCTGTATGAGTGCTCTTTTTTTTGCACCATAATCTGTTGTTCTTATCAGTACCATTGTGGTATTGATCAAACTTTTTGATCACATCAAATCCCATAAAAAATTGTGTCAAAAGAGATAAAACAAAAACCCAATTCTGGGGTTTGGTATTTTATCACTTTGTGCCATATATTTTAATAGCTCGGACAATCACGCACATGGCGATACCAAATATGTTTATTGTTATTATGTTTACATGATTGTTTTTATGTAAAATGGGGAAAATGGGGGTGATTTAAACTTTTAATATATAAGCGGTTAATGTATGTTTTTTAAAACCTTTATTAAACTTTTTTCTTTATATTTCATTGGTCCCCTTATGGGAATCGTAGGATTGCATTGATCATTGTGTTCTGCAACTCTGTAAGCTTTGACAACATGGATCTAAAAGGTTTATAGCCATCCACAGTGATCGCCTCTTGCTGGCTTTTAGTGATGGCCCCCAGCTACTGAAATCAGCTGGGGGGGAGGTCGCTGGTTATGGTTCAGACTCGAATCAGGAGCCTGCTCTTTACACTCCTAGAGGCACCATGACAGATAAGATCAGTCATGGGTCGCGAAGGGGTTAAAAGATCCTGGGCTGTCTTACGTTATTTCCTGTTGGTAGAGCAGTGCTTCTCAAACTGTGAGACTGGCCTCACTAGTGAGGTGCCCACTAGAGGCACAGCTGGTCAGACAGTTTTGACAGAAATGTATATATTGGAAGAAAATGACCTATTGAATTCTAAAAGAAAGTGTTTTGGCATGCTCTTTGACCTGTCAAGAGATCAATGTGCAACTTTGTGAGGTGAGCTATACAATGTTGTCTGTGTTTTCTGCCTCCAAGCTTAATACAGTGGTGTTTACCCTTCATTATAATCCTACTTGTGATGACAATTGAGAGACTATTGAGAAGTGATCTTTACAGCACTGCTTCTCCAATTGTAAGCCCTCTTTTTTGCTGAGTGGGACGGCAGTTGTGGCAGAATTGATCGTATAATACACATGCCTTTATCAGTCTGCAGCAGTCTCTGGTTTTTTACCATGCCACAGGTTCTGACCATCTTTTTTCATTTCCAGCCATATATATCTTCAGTTTTTGTGTGAATTTAATAGTAAATAGTTTGCATTTTTTTTTTTTTTTTTTTTAGCTCACTGCTCCTCTAATTCTGGTGCAGACAGAATTTGTGAAACACAACCTACAAAAACAGGTTGGGCTCACAATAGAAAATCAGGACCATTGTGTGTTTATTTAAATGTAATACTAAGGGGGTGTGGCTTGCCGATGGGAGAGTAGGACACTTTTTTATCCCTGTCCCTGCACTCTCCTCTCCACCGATTCTGTTGACCTTCTACTCACTCGCCGCCAGGGTGAGAAGCACTAAACCATCTAAGGACCCTGCTGAGCCTCCTGACCCAGGCCCCATCTGGCATTTCTTCAGCGGTCAATCTTCCTTTAAGCATGGTGCCCCCTGCTCCAGGAGTATCTAAAGGCTCTCCCTGCTAGTAAAGACCTTGATAAGTGTGTCTCTAGTACAGTAGTCTAAGGGGGGCATGGCCGCCGTCAGGGGGATACAGGCAGTACCCATGTAAGGGGCCCGGGCACCCAGGGGGCCCATGGCCCGTGACCATCATTGATCACTGTCACCGCCCGCTGGCAGGATGTTTGAATAACCTGAACATCCCTGTGTCCCAAAATATCCTTTTGGGACACAGGGATGTCCGGGTTACTCTTCCACGAGCCGCGGTAACTTTAAATTCGCAAAGCCTGCCGGGAGGCAGCGTGCGCTGTCAAGTCACTAACAATTCGTGCGCCCAGTCTGGAGTAGCGGCGCGGAACAGAAGCAGGAGGACATGCGGGCCAGCAAGTTTCCAGCACCTGGGCAGCTTCGGAGCTCTGATAAATGCTTCTACAGCCCAGGGCCTGATGCTATGGCCCATAGGCCATAGCAGCAGATCCTGACCCGGACCAAAGTAGCAGTGATCAGAGGCCTGGAGCAATGCAGTACACAGACATAGTACCTCCTGTCATATACTGTATATGGCTGGAGGCAGTGTGTCTGTGAAGAGCCTACAGCTATATACAGGGGCATGGGAGTCTACAAATATATATGGAGGCATGGGGAGGGGGATTCTAGAAATGTTTATGGGGCATGGGGGGATTCTAGAAATATTTATGGGGGCATAGAGGGGCAAGTCTAGAAATGTATATGGGAGCACAGAGTGGGAAGTCTAGAAATGGTATATGGGGGCACAGAGGGGGTCTACAAATATATATGGGGCATGGGGGGATTCTAGAAATGTTTTTTGGGGGGCACAGAGGGGGAGTTTAGAAATGTATATGGGGCATAGAGAGGGGTCTAGAAATGTTTATGAAGGCACAAAGGGGGAAGTCAAGAAATATATATGGGCACAGGGGATATGGGCACAGGGGGTCTACAAATATGTATGGGGGCACAAGGGGTCTACAAATATGGGGGCACAGGGGGTCCACAAATCTATAAGGGAGGATAGAGGAGATTTATAAATCTGTATGGGGGCACAGAGGGGGGTTTATAAATCTGTATGGGGAACAAAGGGGGTCTAGAAATCTATATGGGGGCACAGAGGGGGGTTTACAAATATATATGGGGGTACAGAGGGACCTATAAATATATGAGGACACAAAGCAGGCACTATTGTTGTGTTGGGCCATACACACGGGGAGTTTGTAAAGTGGTGTGCATTGTGCTGCAGAAAGGGGCCTAAAATGTTTGTCTGGCTGCTCTGAGTCACAGCAAAGAGAAGTCTTCTCAATGGCCCAGGTCAGAGAGGGAAAAAAAGACATAATGAACAACTTCGATCAGAGAAGACGTCGCCTGTAAGTCCCTTATGTAACTGTAATCACTTATACTGTCTGCAGAGCGCTTGCTGGTATCAAACTGTGTGAGAGAAAAATAGAGTGATTTTCCCCTAGCAACCAATCACAGCTCAGATAACGAGCTCTTGTAAAATGAAATATGATTGGTTGTTGTGGGAAAATCTCTCTCTTTTTTTCTCTCACACAGTTTTATAAATCTGGGCCAGTATGTGGGAATATTGGCCAACTTTAGGGCGGTTTCACTATAACTAGAATAGGGTATATTAGATTATATCATTAGTAAAAAAAATAAAATTGGGGTAGGCTCTGGGGGTAGGCTTGGTAGCAGGCCACAGGGGGCCCAGCCCTTGAGCTGTGTAAGGGGACTCGAAATTTCTGATGGCAGCCCTGAAGGGGGGAACTGCACCATCTTGGCAAACAAGATGGCAATCATGATAGCCTGGACTAGCACCATCAGATCCTACAGCATCACTCTGACCAAATAAATGAATTGCTCCCTATGCAGTAGGACATTGATAACCGCTATCTCCGCAATAATATTAGGCTGCAGGGTTTCTCTTAAAGTGTGTCACCCCCTGCCCCTGACCTAAATGGTACTGCTCAAGTGTCTTTGTCACTCTGCTAGGAGTTGAGTACTCTCTGTCTCTTGAATTTGATAGAATTAATCACTGCCTGGGTTTCAAACCGTCTGATAATGCCCCACCACATGATGTTATATGTCACTTGCACTTCTTTCAGGAGAAAGATAGCATAATGGTGGCTGTCCATGCTGACAGTCTTGGGGATTAGGACAGATTGTCTGTTTCTCCGAGGCTTGATTTGGTGCAGTGCACTCTCCAGCTGTATAGCGCACTGAAGCGTCTCCTGCAAGCACTGAGAGAAAAAGAGATCCTCCTACAGGTTGGGGTTTCCCTGTAAGTTAATCAGCCATTATACTGTAAATGCAAAATGACAATCTTCTAGGAACTAGTTGATCTATCCAAATTTTTGGCCACTATTGAATTTTTGATGGTGTCTATGACTGATTTGCCTTCTCTAGTCTCATGGCTCTGACATGATCATGGAAATAGGGTATATTGGTTGTGTGTTTTTAGCTTTTCTATGGGCTTTCATTTTCCCACATAGGGATGATTTTCAGCGGACTAGCTTGCATTTACAGTGGGAGAAAAATGTATTTAGTCAGCCACCAATTGTGCAAGTTTTCCCACTTAAAAAGATGAGAGAAGCCTGTAATTTTCATCATAGGTATACCTCAACTATGAGAGACATAATGAGAAAAAAAATCCATAAATTCAAATTTTCTGATTTTAAGAATTTATGTGCAAATTATGGTGGAAAATAAGTATTTGGTCAAAAACAAAAGTTCATCTCAATACTTTGTTATATACCCTTTGTAGGCAATGAAAGAGGTCAAACATTTTCTGTACGTCTTCACAAGGTTTTTTACACACTGTTGCTGGTATTTTGGCCTATTCCTCCATGCAGATCTCCTCTAGAGCAATGATGTTTTGGGGCTTTCGCTGGGCAACACAGACTTTTAACCCCCTCCAAAGCTTTTCTATGGGGTTGAGATCTGGAGAATGGCTAGGCCACTCCAGGACCTTGAAATGCTTCTCATGAAGCCAATCCTTTGTTGCCCAGGTTTGGGATCATTGTCATGCTGATAGACCCAGCCACGTTTCATCTTCAATGCCCTTGCTGATGGAAGGAGGTTTTCACTCAAAAGCTCACAATACATGGCCCCATTCATTCTTTCCTTTACACGGCTCAATCATCCTGGTCCCTTTGCTGAAAAACAGCCCCAAAGCATCATGCTTCACAGTAGGTATGGTGTCCTTTGGATGTAACTCAGCATTCTTTCTTCTCCAAACAAGATGAGTTGAGTTTTTACCAAAAAGTTCTACTTTGGTTTGATCTTACCATATGGCATTCTCCCAATCCTCTTCTGGATCATCCAAATGCTCTCTAGCATACTTCAGACAGGCCCGGACATGTAATGGCTTAGGCAGGGGGACACGTCTGGCACTGCATGATTTGAGTCCCTGGCGGCGTAGTGTGTTAATGATGGTAGCCTTTGTTACTTTGGTCCCAGCTCTCTGCAGGTCATTCACCAGGTCCCATCGTGTGGTTCTGGGATTTCTGATCACTGTTCTTAAGATCATTTTGACACCATGGGGTGAGATCTTGCATGGAGCCCCAGATCGAGGGAGATTATCAGTGGTCTTGTATGTCTTCCATTTTCTAATAACTGCTCCCACAGTTGATTACTTCACACCAAGCTGCTTGCCTATTGCAGATTCAGACTTACCAGCCTGGTGCAGCTCTACAATTTTGTTTCTGGTGTCCTTCGACAGCTCTTTGGTCTTGGCCATAGTGGAGTTTGTAGTGTGACTGTTTTAGGTTGTGGACAGGTGTCTTTTATACTGATAACAAGTTCAAACAGGTGCCATTAATACAGGTAGTGAGTGGAGGACAGAGGAGACTCTTGAAGAAGAAGTTACAGGTCTGTGAGAGACAGAAATCTTGCTTGTTTGGAGGTGACTAAATGCTTATTTTCCACCATAATTTGTAAATAAATTCTTTAAAAATCAGACATTGTGATTTTATGGATGTTTTTTTTCTCATTATGTCTCACATAGTTGAGGTATACCTATGATGAAAATTCCAGGCCTCTCATCTTTTTAAGTCAGAGAATTTGCACAATTGGTGGCTGACTAAATATTTTTTCCCCACTGTAGGGCCTTCATGCCTAGTGTCCTTGGGCAGATTTATTTCTGTTTTGTATCTTTTTTCCCTGTATTTCTGTTTTTCTTCTTCCCCTTCCCTTTTCCCTTCCATCCTACTGTTCCCTTCCTTCTTTCCCGTACCCCTCTTCCTTACCCTTTTATTATATGGATGCCTTATCAATATGCACCTTTTATGTGATGGGGTTGGAAGTCCCCCCCGAAAAGGATGCACAATTTCCCACTATTTGCATACCAAAAAGGTTATGGTGGAAAGTGCATCAGGAGTTGCCCTTTCATTCCTCGTCCCACCCTCTCATAAAAGACAGCCATTATCCAGTATATTATCATTCCACTAATGATGTTGTAAAATCTAAGGGTGTTTCCATAGCCTTTCATCAGTTCTTCCCTCTTGGCTGTTTCCTTTTCCTCCAGTTTTCCTATGTGTCTTGTATGTTTATTCTGTTTATTTTCCTAACTAGGCTCAAGTTACCTTTGCTACAAAGGTCCTTTGCTTATTGTATGCCTTTGCTGAGTCCTCGTAGATCATATTGGGTGGCTCTTTCAATTGGATATGGGATCCTTCTCTAGACTTGTCGGTTGGTAAGTCCGCTTTATCCTTTGCAGCACCGCATAGACTCTGTAGGGAACTCCACTCCAGATGCTTGATTGAGGTGTTTCATCTCGATGTCATGGCTCTTCCCCGCCCACCTCTCCTATAGACTTGTAGACATGATCATTGTTAGTCATCCCCTTGTTTCCTTCTCCCCCAATATTCTATTGGCTTCATAGTTTGGTTTGATTACATCCTCTCTTAGTTTCAATTTGCAACTGGTCTCCCTCAACCCTTTTCATGGAGAATGAACAATAATCTGTTGAAAGATAAGCTTTGCCTTGCTGAGGTGTGAAAGACGATCTCTGAATTCATTACTAACTACACCAGCAATTGTACGGCTGCGTCCTTTGTAGGAGCAATTAAATGTATAGTCAGTGGGTATTTAAAGCTTATGGGTCTCGTCTGATGAAAGCCAATTTGAATGTAAAGAAAATATTTTCGATAATAGCCTCCTTGGAGACTTTAAACAAACATCCTTCTTCCTTGGCTGTGCAGGCTTAGATTTCGATGGTACGACAGAAACTATAGAATTGCTAAGATCAGAAATTGTTTTGCCTTCGGCAAAAGACGCATGGGGTTATTATGCAGGGGTTAATATGTAGATAAAAGTGGTACTTGGCTTGCATCCTAGGTTGGGGTCTTCCTATAATAAATAATTCCCCTACACACAGACGGTTGCATTTTTCTCAGAGCATTGTGGTGGAATTCTATTCATACTATGAGTCGCTCTAATACATACAGAGACAATACAGTGTGTTTAAAAAAGAATGACCAAATTTAAACACTTAATATTTAAAAGACCTTAAACATTCAACAAAAGGTGTGTAGATGCAATGGGCGTGGCCTAAAGTTTTAGATAATTGCCACTGGATGTCAATCCGAGCATTGACCATGAGTGGACAGGATAAAAACAGGATATCAGCAGCAGTAGCTTGAATTGAACAGTTCACAAGTTTGGAATTAATTCAGTGGCTAGTGGAGGGCACATAGAACATTTGTAACAACCTATCTTAAACTCCATCATTTCTTTTGTGCTATTTTTTGTTTGTGTACTACATTTCCTTTATTAAATATAGCTGTTTGAAATTGGGTCATTCTTTATGAAACACGCTGTATTTGGAAAAAAGCTATATTTGGATACTTGGATCGCCAAAGTTTTCCTTCCCTACCGAGGAATAGGTGGGAGTCCCTTGAACATCCGATGAGTTCTGAGGAGTTAAATGAGGCCATCAAAGAGCTTAGAGCGGGTATATATCCAGGCCCTGATAGCTCATAGGGTATATATCCAGGCCCTGATACAGCTCGATTTTATGAATGCTTTTAGGGGGTCCTGTATCCTCCAATGTTGGCATCTTTCAATTATATATTTGTTTTCCTCCTCAGGGGCTCATGGCTCATATAACTATAATCCCTCAGCCTAACAATGACCTGTGCTGTTGCAAAAATTATTGTCTGATCTCCTTAAACTTTGATATCAAGATTTTTTACAAAATCTTGTCCCTTTCGGTGGGTTCTCTGCTTTTCTCCTTAATACATTACAATCAGGTCAGTTTTGTATTGGGGCAGGAGGCACTGGACAACACCATTAAAACATTCTCTCTCATAGCTGATGCCAGGACCCCTATTTATCTGTTGACGTGGAAAAAGATTCTGATAGGGTGAGGTGGGACTTCATGCGCTTGACTCTGGAGAATCTGGGTATGGCTATGCTCAGTTATATCCTTGCTATTTATACTGGAGCATCGGCTCGATGGTGTGTTGTCCTCCCCCTTCCTTATTCATAAACGTACCAGGGATGGATGCTCTTATTCTCTGCTTTTCTGTGTCATATTGAATCTCTGGCAGCTGCTTTAAGACAGAACCCCTATCTCCGACGGTTAGTTCTTAGTCGGCATCCTTTTAAACTTTCATTACATGTGGATGACCTTCACCTTTATGTCACTTGCCCTTGTACCTTTCTACTGTCCATCATGGCAGAATTGGCAGAGTCTGGGGATTTGAGCAACGTTAGGATGAACACCCATAAATCTGAAATTCAAAATGTTTCACTCTTGCAGTGCGATGGGGATTAGGTGGTTTCTTTTCCCTTTTAAAGTACAAGCAACTTCTTTCCACTATGTGGATGATCTTTAATGATCTTAATGATTTCAATGATCTTAATGATCTTTAAAATGCCATCTTCCTACCTTTGATGCGGTAGATAATTGCAGAGAAAAAAAAACCAGGTGTTTTCAGTTGCGATCAAAGTTCTTTCGCTTATGCAGGCTTTGATGCCCATTCATCTTCCAGCTACAGTCTTCTCGAGGCTCAGTGCACTCTTGTCCAACTTTGATGATTTGTTTGATTACATGACTTTTGCCTATATTACATTGCCACCTCATGTACCAAGTAGTGTGTCCCTGGAAGTTGCTCTTGTCCTTATACATCAAGAAGCCTTCTCATGAATTCCTACTTCGGTTCACCCTCTGGGTTCTGCTCTATTATATGTCTTGGAAGTGTTGCCAATTTGAGACTTCATCATTTAGACATATGCTCTCTTGCAGGCTGAGCCTTTTTAGCAATCCCAATTTCCTGATAAACTCCACTCTTTTGGGTCTTACAGTTGTCACAACTCTGTGCCTCCATAAAGTCCTCTCTGGTTCTCAATTTCTCCATCTCTTCCCCTTCCTCTCTATATCTCCTGGGGATTGGCTTACCTATGGAGCAAGAATCTGTTGAGGCTGAATCGACTCTCTTATACATTGGTAAATTAGAATGTGTCGGTCCTTCTCATGGCCATTCTGAGCGAAACATTGGGTGGTGGGGGCTTATCTTTGCATCCTTATGTTTATGTCACTTGATTGTTATTCATACATTTATATCTTCACTATAGTTTTGACTATCTCACCCAGTATTGGGTTTGTTGCACTGTAGTCATTATTTACCCCTTGCATGATATCTACTATTACAGTCCAGTGGTTATGTAAGCCTCCATATTTTGTTCAGTTTCCACCTTTAACTTATCTGTAGTTTTCTGCTTTTAGCAATCACATTGTATGGTTTTAAATATATGTTCTTTGCATTTATGTCTCAATAAAATAGTTATATTTTTGATCTATGAACGCTTTGTGTTTATGTTTTGCAAGTGAAGATCTGTGATTTGTAGGGTTGTTTCTATAATCGGTAGTATAGGTGCCCAGTCAGAATTTGTGAAATGTTCCGCACAGCCTGACACCTGTTAGCGTTATCTGGAACTCTGGGTATATACCTGCATATTGGCTAGGATTGCCCCCTGATCTCTTCTTTGTTGGTCTTTGTATTTAACCTCTATGATATGGTCTGCTCTGACTTCCTGTCCCTGACACCTGAAATTGTGTTGCTCTCTTTGGTCCTGGGCGCATCTGTACAGGCCAAGAAAGGTCTCCTATGACACTTTCTTAGTTCTCCCAGAGAAGTTATACCTAGGCACTGGAAATCATTTGTGGCCCCCTCAATAATGGAGTTTGTTGAGATTCTTAATAGGATATGTAGGATGGGGGGATTTTGGAAGCCAATCTAGGTCGTTGAGAGGCCTTCCCAAGGACATTGTTCCCCTGGGATTCATTTCAAGTCTTCTGAATTTCTTTGTAAGGTTGCTTGATTCCTTTCTTGGGTGTTGTTTGGGAGTTATTGCTTTCTGTTACCTTTATGGAGAGGATGGAACTTTTTTCCATACATGCTTTCCTCCCTCCCTTCTTGTCTTCCTTTCCCTTCCTCTGACTTTTATGTTTTTGTCTGTCTCTAGTTGTAGTTGACCACGTTTTTGTCTCCGGTTTAAAAACCGTACTGCAACCGCATACTTTTTTTTTACATCAATGGGAAACGCACATGTATACAGTTCCATATGGGAAACCGTATACGGTTTTTACTTTGCACATGCGCATTTGCATCCTAAAGTCCCCACCCAACACCCCTCCCATTAAAAATGGACAAAATTATTGTTACGCCGAGCGCTCTGGGTCCCCCTCCTCCTCTGGAGCGCTCACGGCATCTTCTGCCCTGCAGCGCTCCGGTCAGCGGCGCTGACCGGAGACGCTGTTCTGTTGTGCCTGGCGGGGATCGCATCCCGCCCACTCACCTGTCCCGATCTCCTGCTGGGTCCCGGGGCGCGCGGCCCCGCTCTCTAGGGCGCGCGCGCGCCGGGGCTCTCAGATTTAAAGGGCCAGTGCACCGCTAATTGGTGCCTGGCCCAATCAGTCTAATCAGCTTCCATCTGTTCCTTGTCCATAAAAGTCTGCTTCCCCTTCCGTTCCCTGCCGGATCTTGTTGCCTTGTGCCCTGAGAAAGCGTTATTGTGTGTTCCCAAGCCTGTGTACCCAGACCTTCTGCTGTTGCCCCTGACTACGAACCTCGCTGCCTGCCCTGACCTTCTGCTACGTCTGACCTTGCCTCTGTCTAGTCCTTGCGTACCGCGCCTGTCTCAGCTGTCAGTGAGGTTGAGTCACTATCGGGTGGAACAACCTGGGGGTTACCTGCCGCTGCAAGTCCATCCCGCTTTGCGGCGGGCTCTGGTGAAAACCAGTAACCCCTTAGATTCCGTTCCTCTGGTCCGGCCCACGCCATCACCTCACTGACACAGAGGATCCACCACCAGTGTCCTCTCCGCATACCAGTCCGGATCCTGACAATAATCAAAAACTTATGTTTTTTTTTTTTTTAATAAAAACGGACGGAACTCTATGCACTTTTAAAGGCAGTATACAGTTTAAAAACACATACGGTTTACTTTTTCCCATACTGTTCCATCCGTTTTTTTTCCATACAGTATTCTTTAGAAAAAGAGATTGAAAACAGTATGGTAAAAACGTGATGTGAACCCAGCCTTAGACGGATGATTCACTTAAAAATAATTAACAATGAAGAAGACACTTACCGAGAGCAGGTGGCAGATCTGGAAAGCAGACTTCGGGGCCGAGGTTACCCAAAAAAGGTATTGAAGGAGGCTAGGGAGAGAGCGGATAAAGTTGAATGTAAAAACCTTTTAGAAACTCGTCCTAAAAAAACAACCAATAGGTTTACATTTGTGGACAAAATTTTAAAAATGGTGCAGCTCACAATTACGCACTGACTGAGGTGGATTGGGCAATACACCTATACCCTAGGTGTGTAAAATTTAGAAAATGGAGAATAAAGGAGGAGCCCATACGTCAAGGACAATGGTATTTTATATAGTTGAAATAGATTTGGCTGAGACCGTGCTTCAATTATAAAGAATAATAACATTTAATAAAATGTAAAAATACACGTAAATTCCCCCACAGGGCCCTTGTGGAAGGAATAACTACATTAATAACATAAAATTCAAATGGAAATTCATAAAAAATTATTCAATAATAGCTGCCAAATACTTCGGCAGTGTGACCGATATTCCAGCAATGCTGATAATCTGATAGTCCGGAAAAAGTGCTAGTTTTAAGTCCACCAATAGATTATATTGCAAATATTGAGTGGAAATGTCCAGATTCAGATGTATAAGCCACTGATGTGGGAAAATAAATTTATATTACCAGTTGAGTTTTGCCGTCTCCTCTCGCTTGGTGTACGGGTGGATTCTCTAACCTGTGTGCGCTTGCATGCGCTGCGATCGGGTGGTCCAGAACCGGTGTTCACTGTGTAGTTGCTCCAAGGGTCCGTGCAGGCAGACTGGTGGCATTCCCTCGTAAAAGAGGCGTCTGACGTCAGATTCTGCAGTAGGAGCAGACACAGGGAGTCCAGGAGCAGCGGGAGACTCGGAAGATGGATTCAAATGCAGTATGTAAATTTCGTTTGTAGATGGTAATCCCAAAACTGGTTAGCAGGTCCCAGTGTAGTGATACTGGGGCTCAAGTGGCTCAAAGTCTGTAGTGGGGTCACACTGCATCTGTTTACATTTGTTTACATTTGTATTAACTAATACCCCCATGAATGAAGTCGTAAAAAGAGCAATAACTAAGAATTGGTATATCCTACAGCAGGATAAAGATTTGTTAGAATACACCATTGAAACTCCAATTGTGACATACAGAAGAAGCACGACCATTGGTGATTATATAAAAAGACAGAAGAAAAAAATCGAAAAAAAAAAAAGAGAAAAACGCATTGGCTGTCTGAACAAAGGCTAATAGGTAATTTTGCGTGTGGATCGTGCTCTTTCTGTAGCCACAATTCTAGGTCCAAAGAACTCATCTTAGGAGGATATACAATAAGAGTTAATCAGTTCATAACATGTAAATCAGATTTTGTGGTATACGCAATTTTCTGTGACTGCAGGCATTTCTATATTGGAAAGACAATACGCCCGCTATTCCACCAGATAAGGGAACACTTCAGATCCCTTAAAACTGGAGTGGGAGCTACCAGATTTATTGCCCACGTCATGGAAATACATGGCAGATCCACAAAATCTTGGCTGCACTTGAGAGAATAGAATACACAAATTCTAAAGATAACAGGCATCAACAATTACTTACCAAAGAATCTGGTTGGATATCCAGACTAGACGCCATGGGAGGTCTAGGGTTAAACGAAAGAAATGAAAAAGGTTTCTGTTGAAACGATATGCCTGTACTATTCGCCTCGCATGTTAGGTGTTTGTTTTTAAGGTCGTCACTATGCACGTTCCATTGGTGTACAATTATTATTTTGTTTTTCTCTGTAACCATGGTGATGGATTTCCTTACCTTTATAAGCACACCTGTACATGTGAACAAACCAGGGGCCTGACGAAGCGCTGATTGCGCGATACGGACCGTCGCCCAACCCACTCCCCCACCCCTCTGCATCCGTCGGCTCTCCCGCACATTTTGGAACGCTGTCAAGCCGATTTGCAATAAAGAAGTTTGCTGTTCCATAAAAACCTGGTGAGTGCTCCATCCTTTCCTTTCTTTTATGGAATATATGTATAATTTTTATCGTATTGACCCACAAAATAAAGAAAACATGTCAGTTTTACAGTAAAGTGTACAGTGTAAAAGCAAAACCCTCCAAAATTGAAAAATTGCAATTTTTTTTATTTCCCCATACAAATAATATTTTTTTGATTTGGCCATACATTTTTTGGTAAAATGAGTGATGTGATTACAAAGTACCCAATGTAGAACAGAGAAAGGAAATGTCCAACAGCACTCACTTATTGGATACAAAGCAGCTGAGAGATGCGAAACGAACATCGCTCCATTCCTGTCTGCTCCCTCCATGTATGGTCTGTTTTTACCCTTGATGTAAGTACATTAAATGAAGATAATGATTTTTGTATCCAATATGTAAGTGCTGTTGGACTTTTCATTTCTCTGTTCTACATTGGAGGCTGCTGTTTGTTCCACTAACTCACTATAGGTAAATCCTGACAACACCTTTGTAGTATTTGGTGGGTTTATTTTATATAACTACCATAACCTGTCACAAGCGTAAAAACCTAATAATTTTTCTTAATAGTATAATATAATTCATATGTTTGGTGCTGACACCTAAGATACATAACCAAAACTGGAGGGTTGGTTTGTAGTTTGCAGGGTGGTTATAAATGGGAGATGGTGCAAGGCCAATTTGAAATAGATGCATGGAGCTATATATGGATTTAACATCTGTTCACACTCCAAGTTCTTGGCATCTGGAATATATGACACCCTAAATGCCAAAGAGTTGAGAACTAGTTTCACAATATATGATCATGTCTAAAAGTATATTGGCACTGTATGCACATTAGAGACTTTAAAGGGGTACTCCGGTGGTCAATGTGTTTTTTTCCGTTTTTGACTTATCCTGTTTGTTTTGTTTCATTTCTATTCTTGTTGTTTAGGCGACTCTATTTCCATTCTTTGTTGTCTTTTTATCCCCCACTTTGTTTTCCTATCTTTGCTTCCATTTCCTGTTTCTTGCTGTGCTGAAAACTACAAATCCCAGCTTTTATTTATTTATTTTGTTCCGCCCTTTACCCACCCTACTATTTTCCCGGGTCGGCCCCCTTATACACAGCACACTAATATTATCAGCCCTGGTTGGGATACACTGTCATACACACAAAAGGGGCTACATCTCCCAGCATGTGTCATTCAGGAGTCTTCAGTCTGTGGTATAACACCAGCATACTGCCTCTGTAGTCTCCTGGGTGTTGTAGTTCACCACACCTCTGTAGGGCATACACCAGTGTTTCCCAACCAGGGTGCCTCCAGGTGTTGCAAAACTACTACTACCAGCATGCCCGGACAGCCAAAAGCTGTCTGGGCATGCTGGGAGTTGTAGTTTTGATACAGCTGAAGACACCCTGGTTGGAAAACAATGCACTTTGTTTGTAATATACTGAATAGGCTAGGCCAGTGTTTCCCAATCAGTGTGCCTCCAGCTGTTGCAAAACTACAACACCCAGCATGCTCAAAGGCTGTCAGGGAATGCTGGGAGTTGTAGTTTTACAACAGCTGGAGGCACACTGGTTTGGAAACACTGGTGTAACATGATGTGTATGCTGAATAGGCTAGGACAGTGTTTCCCAACCAGTGTGCCTCCAGCTGTTGCAAAACTACAACTCCCAGCATGCCCAAAGGCTGTCCAGGCATGCTGGGAGTTGTAGTTTTGATACAGTTGGAGGCAGACTGGTTTGTAAACACTAGCATACACACACATAACAGGAGTACGGTAAGGCAAGAGAACAAGGTGCTCCGGCACTGCGGGACTAAGCTGGGCAGAATCAAGTGGACATGGAGCAGCTGAACAGAATCCTGATGACCTGTAGCGGTGGTGCTCAGCCTGATAGCAATAGTAAAATCTAGCCAAATAGAAGAAAACGAAAGGCGGCACTCACCATGCAGGTAACTTCTTTATTGAACCAGGCATCAGGTGTAAAACACAGACGGAGGAGGCGTGAGGAAGGGGAGACACCGGGACAATTGTTTCGTGGGCCACGAGCACTTTTTCAAACCGGATACGCGGCCTGGGGCCCACTTTTATAGGGCCGGCGCCACAGGTTGCTAAGTAACGTAAAACCACAGCGAGTCATGTGACCCACAGGTCGCATAGCAACCTGTACAAACATTGGGCAAGTGACCGTCACATGACGACCGTCAAAATACAGCGATACACAGGAGGAAACAGACATACATGGAGTACCACTAACCAAAGCATGACAGGTAAAGTAAATGCACATTCATAAAAAAGCACTGTATTCGTTCCTATCATTAAGGCCCAGTACTCCCACTGCACTGAGTTTCGCGATCCATCAGGCCTCCTTCCTAAGAAGGATGCGAGCACGATCGCCACCAAACTCGGGTGGGGGCACTTTCTCTAAGTCACAAAATTTCAAACAGTTACAATTACCGGAATGTACTTCATTCATATGTTGGTCTAGACTTAGACAGCGCCAATATCCATCCAATATTATTGAGGCAGGTTATAACCAGGTCCTGCATCAAAACCGCAATACTTTATTGAGAAAGAACCCCCAAATAAAGGAAAGTACAAAACGTTTTACTTTTTCATTGGCCAACTCCTGCATGAACCATAATGTGGCGAATGCTATACGCCGCAGTTGGTTCCTGCTGGAGTCGGACAATGATTTGTCCAATGCTACTACCCAGCCACCCCTGATTACTTTCAGGAAAAATGTCACGCTGGGTGACACATTGAAAAAATCCAGCCAGAGGACAGCAGCCCTGCAGCCCAAGCCTAACTGGCTTTCCAGCATGTTTCCTTCGGGGAACCAGCCATGTGGCACTTGTCCACATTGTGCACACATGCTTCCCGGCAACCACATCCAACTAGGAGGTTGTTCCCATTATGTACGTGATTTAATCACTTGCAGAACCCCATTCATTATTTACGCCCTTGTCTGCCCATGCGGCAGATTCTATGTTGGAAAGACTGTCAGGCAGCTGCAGATCCGTTAGAACCGGCTCTGGGGCACCTCGTCTTATCCAACATATGAATGAAGTACATTCTGGTAATTGTAACTGTTTGAAATTTTGTGGCTTAGAGAAAGTGCCCCCACCCGAGTTTGGCGGCGATCGTGCCCGCATCCTTCTTAGGAAGGAGGCCCGCTGGATCGCGAAACTCAGTGCAGTGGGAGCACTGGGCCTTAATGATAGGAATGAATACAGTGCTTTTTTATGAATGTTCATTTACTTTACCTGTCATGCTTTGGTCAGCAGTACTCCATGTATGTCTGTTTCCTCCTGTGTATCGCTGTATTTTGACGCTCGTCATGTGACGGTCACTTGACCAATGTTTGTACAGGTTGCTATGCGACCTGTGGGTCGCGGGACCGTCACATGACTCGCTGTGGTTTTACGTTACTTAGTAACCTGCGGCGCCAGCCCTATAAAAGTGGGCAGTGACGCCCCAGGCCGCGTGTCCGGTTTGAAAAAGTGCGCGCGGCGCACGAAACAATTGTCCCGGTGTCTCCCCTTCCTCACGCCTCCCCCGCCTGTGTTTTACACCTGATGCCTGGTTGAATAAAAAAGTTACCTGCATGGTGAGTGCCGCCTTTCGCGTTCTTCTATTTGGCTACACACATAACAGGGACTACAACTCCCAGCATGTGTCATTCAGGAGTCCCCCTCCTTCACACACAGAAATCATCCACAGTCCGAGATTTATTCCCCTGTAGTCTATACATCCCCAGCCCGTGCACCTTGTTATCCCTTCACATAACACTTCCTCCCCTCCACGTACATCTTCTCTGTCTTCTTTCAGTGCAGACCTGCGTCCTCACAAGACAAAGCAGGGGGGAGGGGAGATGCGGAGCTGTTTAGGAGCTTCTTGCTCTCATGCACACCTGTGACCACCTGGAGGGGGAGGTGAGGGGTCGTGGCCTATCTCTGTCATGCAGTTTTGAAAGAACAGAGAAAAAAAAAAACATGACATCTTGTCCACAGCCTAATCCTAACCTGTGGACAACAGTCAGAGATCCAACACAGAACTACATAACTTCCTAGCCCACAAACAGGTAAGAAAAAAAGACACATGCTACACAAACATATAATACATGTCAATTGTAAAAAACATGAACATTAAAAGAAGATGCAATATAGCCCAAAATCTTAACCACCGGAGTACCCCTTTAAAACTTCACTTTTACTAGTTTGATTTAAAATATTGAATCCATTTCCAAAAAACTTACAAAAAAGTAGAAAATTACATTACATTGCACTTACACTTCGGCCGCCATCATTGTAGCCACAATATTTGTTATTGCCTGCATGCACAAAATGGATTACATGTCCATGTTCAGATACAGGTATCCAAATATGCACAAAGTCCATGGAACACAATAGATATATTCCAAACAGGTAAAAATGGAAAAAAAGTTCAGTCCCAGCACTCCAATTAGTTTTGTGCAAATAGACAACACAGGATTAGTCTTATTAGTCCTAGTGACATTATATCTGTCATGTCTGTCATGGTCTGTGTTCACACACAGCTATTGTATTGTTTGTGTGTGAACAGTTTTATGTTTTCCGGCCAGGGAATAGTTAATGCCTCTGGCTTTTTCAGCCAATAGCTCCTAGGGTGTGTCTATTTATAGTCAGCTCAGCCTAGCCTCAGGGCTGATGATTGACTTCATTATATCCTGACTTGCTAAGATGCTGGACATGCTGCATGGAGCTCTTGGTGAAACACTCTTTGTTTGAGCTTTTAATCTACTATCTCTGTTTTAGCATGCACTTTGTATTTTCTGGTTTTAGCCAATGTTATGTGGCATGCTCTTAGTAGATTTTAAGCTTTGTTTGTTTAGTTGGTTTTAGGATTTGTATGTTCTTTTTGCTATGTGTCTGTTCACACTGTGTTTTCTCTTGTATCCGTTTATATAAAGTTCTGTGTTTTATATTTCTGTTTTCCTACTGGGCCAGCATTCTGACCACACTGTGGAGTGTCCCGCTGGCCAGTAGTCTATTTGGATTTATTATTAATGGCTACATCGTTAGTGGAGTGTCCAGTTTGTGTGTCCAGTGTGAATAGTATCCTATGTTGCATCCCTGTTACCGCTCCATAGGGACTCCTTGTCTACGGGAGGTGTTCGGAGGGATTGCAATTCCTGTCTTGTCTTCAGTGTGAACAGTGTTCTATAATTATATCCTGTTGTATCCGTTTTTCTGAGTTGTAACTTGGCATCCCTGTTACCTGTCTATGGGTACTCCATGTCTACTTGAGGTGTTCGAAAGGATTGCAATAATTCCTGTTTAGCTGTCTGTGGGGACTCAGAGGGTATTGTTATTCCTGTGTCTACTGGAGGTTTTTCTAGGAGATTAAACTTATTCCTGTTTTGTTCTGGAGTATGTTCAGACTTATCCGTTTTCCTGTCTGGTGTTTTGAACTCTATCTTTATTAGTTCTTTATTCAGATCTATGGAGTTCTGTTCATGATAGCTTATCTATAGTGTCTTCTGTTCATGACCACTGAGTCCTCTGTTCATGTCCGCTGATATAGTGTCCTCTGAACTATGTACTATAGAGTTATATGTTCCTGTTATGTTTCTGGTTTGTGACCACTTTAGTTCAGGGAGGGACTGGTGCCCAGTTGTCGATCCACCGTTTAGGGTGGATGGGCAAGTAGGCATGGAGAGCAGTTTTAGGGTCAGTTTAGGGATCACTCTCCCTGTCCCCCAATCGGTCCCTCACAATATACTTATGTAATGTTAGTATTAGTCCCTTTGTTAGCAGCACATAAGAGCCAATTCGCATTCAATTTAAGCTCTTCATTCGCATCATTCGTTTTCTTATTGTCCCTTGCCACAGTATTGCTTTATTTAAACTTGCTTCTCCTGCCATTCGGACAGGCTCCTTTGCTTTCAAATTGATTTGACGCATTTCCTGTTGCCATCATTATCAAGAATTATTATAACAGCATGTATTTCAAATAATTTCAGATCATCTGTTCACTACAGCGTGCTCCTGTCACAACTTGATGGCAGCTGTGATGTCCAAAAGCCCAGGAATTCTGGTTGTCTGTTTCAGCCATATGCAATCAAAATGGCATATTCAAATACAACTAGAGTCACAAATTGTGACATTCCTTGCTAATACTATATTAGGGTGAATACTATTAATATTTGGCTACATTCATTATTAGTTTATGTGCTTAACTCTTACTGTTAGGCTTTAAAATCCACCAGTAAAAAAGTGTCAACCTAAAAAAATAAATAAAAGAAATAGCATACCAAAAAACCTGGTGCGTCTGGACTTGAAAGTTTAAATGTATCTCATATGTCATTGGTTTAAGAATAAATAGTTAAGTGGGTCATCTCATGTGTGTCCGAGCATCTTTGTTATATCAAAAAATTCTCTAGGACTGCCCATAATAGCACCAAACTACCAGCGTGTTTCTGTTACTTATTCGCAAGATCATCAGGGGAGAACAGGGTACACCTAAAAAAAATGTATGTAACTGTATTTTATGTTGTATAAAAAAAGCAAATAAATATATATAGAAATATGATGTGTAAAAGATGGCTGTTATATTATTAAGTTTTGTACAGGATTGGTGTCACACAGATAATATGTCACAATCAGTGGCGTAGCTATAGAGGTCGCAATTGCGACCATGCCCCATAGCCTGGGGAGCCCCTGGGGCCCCCCTGCCACTACACTCTGTGTTGCCTCTTCCTTGCTGCCGATAGCTGCATCGCTGTGTCACACAGACCCATTGATGCAGCTCTGGACTGACTATACAAGGAAAAGAAATGCTGGAGAAAGAGGGTAAGGGTTGTACCGGGCGATTCCTGACTCACCCATGCTGAGGCCAAACCCCCAACGGCCGACAGTCCCGCCCCTGTCTTCTGACTGCACTCTCCTTATGAAGAGTAAATATGGAGATAAGGAGGAGGAGGGGCTAGGTACACAAGGTCCAGAAAGAAGAAAAGCCCCCTGCCCCTCCTCCTACGTGTATACCCAGGAGGTTGCAGGTGAACCTGCCATTGCCCATCACCTGCCAGAACCCAGGTAAGATTTTTTTTTTTAAATACGGAGTGCTGGAAGTTACAGTTTTGCCGTTTGAGGCACCCTGGTTGGGAAACACTGGTATGGGGGATAGCAGCACTGTTGGAAGAATGGGGGACATGCTGAAGATGGAGGCAATGTATGGAGCAGTATTTTCCAACCAGGATGCCTCCAGATGTTGCAAAACTCCAACTCCTAGCATACCTGGACAGACTTGGCTGTCTGGGCATGCTGGGAGTTATAGTTATGCAGCAGCTGGGTTCACCCTGGTTTGTGCATTTTGTTCAGAAGAGGAGTTTTTCCATGCACACTGACAAACAATACAAGGTGCTCAATAAGTATTTATATGCAAAATTTGTGTATTTGTACCAATGTAGATTCCACATGGCTACTATAGGGTTATAAACAGCCTGCTATTTGGGCACAAAGCTCTGCAAGTATAAAAATGAAATTTTTTTGCCACAAAATGGAGGTATTTCTTGTGTACTTGCACCATATAGGTTACATGTGGCTGTAATAAAGTTACAGTGGGGCAAAAAAGTATTTAGTCAGCCACCAATTGTGCAAGTTCTCCCACTTAAAAAGATGAGGCCTGTAATTTTCATCATAGGTATTCCTCAACTATGAGAGACAGAATGAGAAAAAAAAATCCATAAAATCACATTGTCTGATTTTTAAAGAATTTATTTGCAAATCATTGTGGAAAATAATTATTTGGTCGATAAAAAAGTTAATCTCAATAATTTGTTATACACCCTTTGTTAGCAATGACAGAGGTCAAATGTTTTCTGTAAGTCTTCACAAGGTTTTCACACACTGTTGCTTGTATTTTGGCCCATTTCTCCATGCAGATCTCTATGGGGTTGAGATCTGAAGACTGGCTAGGCCACTACAGGACCTTGAAATGCTTCTTATGAAGCTATTCCTTCCTTGCCCGGGCAGTGTGTTTGGGATCATTGTCATGCTATAAGACCCAGCCACGTTTCATATTCAATGCCCTTGCTGATGGAAGGAGGTTTTCACTCAAAATCTGCCGATACATGGCCCCATTCATTCTTTCCTTAACATGGATCAGTCGTCCTGGTCCCTTTGCTGAAAAACAGCCCCAAAGCATGATGGTTCCACCTCCATGCTTCACAGTAGGTATGGTGTTCTTTGGATGCAACTCAGCATTCTTTCTCTTCCAAACACGCAGAGTTGCGTTTTTAGCAAAAAGTTCTACTTTGGTTTCATCTGACCATATGACATTCTCCCAAGACTCTTCTGGATCATCCAAATGCTCTCTAGCAAACTTCAGATGGTCCCGGACATGTACTGGCTTAAGCAGGGGGACACGTATGGCACTGCATGATTTGAGTCCCTGGCGGCGTAGTGTGTTACTGATGGTAGCCTTTGTTACTTTGGTCCCAGCTCTCTGCAGGTCATTCAGTCTTCTTTTAGATTCAGTCTTCCCAGCCTGGTGCAGATCTAAATTTTTCTGGTATCCTTTGACAGCTCTTTGGTCTTGGCCATAGTAGAGTTTGGAGTGTGACTGTTTGAGTTTGTGGACAGGTGTCTTTTATTCTGATAGCAAGTTCAATCAGGTGCCATTACAGGTAACGAGTGGAGGGCAGAGGAGACTCTTAAAGAAGAAGTTACAGGTCTGTGAGAGCCAGAAATCTTGCTTGTTTGTAGGTGACCATGTACTTATTTTCCCCCATAATTTGCAAAAAAATTCAGAAAAAATCAGACAATGTGATTTTATGGATTTTTGATATTGAGGTACTACCTATGATGAAAATGACAGGCCGCTCACATCTTTTTAAGTGGGAGAACTTGCACAATTGGTGGTTGACTAAGTACTTTTTTTGCCCACAGTATATAGAGCATGCACTTATGGCACAAAGATTTGCAATTGTTTGTGCAGACCTCATGACAGGGGAGAGGGAGGGGGTGGGGGGGTGGGAAAGGAGATCATCACACTCCAGGGGAAACACCCCCAGCCTCCAAGAGAAGTGCAAAACGACTGATCACAGTAATAAATAGATCAAAAAGGTATTTTTCATGTTAACAAATGTAAAAAAATGTTATGCATACAGATCTTAGGGTACAGTACTACACTGATGAGCATTTTCTAAATTTTCTAACTAATGACAGTAATGCTTTAACCCCTTAAGGACCTAGGGTGTACGTATACGCCCGTGGGAATTTCGGTCCCCGCCGAATTTAACAAAAAGTTGTCAAACACCTGTGCGGTGTTAAGGCTCACTGTACCCCTTGTTACGTTCCTTGAGGGGTGTAGTTTCCAAAATAGTACACCATGTGTTTTTTTTTCTGCTGTTCTGGCACCATAGGGGCTTCCTAAATGCGAAATGCCCCCCCCCCCTAAAACCATTTCAGCAAAATATGCTTTCCAAAAGCCAAATGTGACTCCTCTTCTGAGCATTGTAGTTTGCCCGCAGTGCACTTGACGTCCACACATTCCAAAGATCTGTCAAACGCCAGTGGGGTGTAAATGCTCACTGCACCCTTTATTACATTCTGTGAGGGGTGCAATTTCCGAAATAGGGTCACATGTGGTGGGGTCCACTGTTCTGGCACCATGGGGGCTTTGTAAACGCACATGGCCTCCGACTTTTATTCCAAACAAATTCTCTATCCAAAAGCCCAATGGTGCTCCTTCTCTTCTGAGCATTGTAGATCGCCCGCATCCACATATGGGGTGTTTCCATACTCAGAAGAGATGGGGTTACAAATTTTGGGGGGCATTTTCTCCTATTATCCCTTGTAAAAATGTAAAATTTGGGGAAAAAACTGCATTTTAGAGCAAAAAAGAAAATTCAATTACACATCCAACTTTAACGAAAAGTTGTCAAACACCAGTGGGGTGTTAAAGAGGTACTCCGGTGAAAAACTTTTTGTTAAATTAACTGGTGCCAGAAAGTTAAACAGATTTGTAAATTACTTCAATTAAAAATCTCAATCCTTCCTGTACTTATTAGCTGCTGAATACTACAGTGGAAATTCTTTTCCGTTTGAAACACAGAGCTGTCTGCTGACATCATGAGCACAGTGCTCTCTGCTGACATCTCTGTCCATTTTAGGAACTGTCCAGAGTAAAAGGAAATCCCCATAGCAAACATATGCTGTTCTGGACAGTTCCTAAAATGGACAGAGATGTCAGCAGAGAGCACTGTGCTCATGATGTCAGCAGACAGCTCTGTGTTTCTAAAAGGAAAGAATTTCCGCTGTAGTATTCAGCAGCTAATAAGTACAGGAAGGATTAAGATTTTTTTTAATAGAAGTAATATATAAATCTGTTTAACTTTCTGGCACCAGTTGATAAAAAAAAAAAAATAAAAAAAAAAGTTTTTCACCAGAGTACCCCTTTAAGGCTTACTGTACCCCTTGTTATGTTCCTTGAGGGGTGTAGTTTCCATAATGTTATGTCGTGTTTATTTTTTTTTTTATTTTTTTTTGCAGAAACCTTCTTTATCCTCCTCTGTGGTGATCACCTTACCCAGTTTAGTGTCATCTGCAAATATAGAAATTCTACTCTGTAATCTTATATATAAAAAGAGAAGACCTGACTCACTGACTCATCAACGCCCAGCCTAAATCCTTGGACCTAGAAACCTGAATTTTTGCACATGTGTTGTTTTTAAGATGTAGACAAGGAATAAGAAAGGATTTTTCGAAATTCATCCCTTAAGGGAATTATATGTTACTGCATAACTTCCAAGCGGCTAGAGATATTTTGATAATACTTGGTCACATGTTACTTATATGTCCACTTAAAATATAGGATAGTTAATTTAACCCTTAACTACCCCCATTTGTAAAGGTCAGGGTTTTGTTTAACCCCTTCATGACCCAGCCCATTTTCACCTTCATGACCTGGGCATTTTTTGAAAATCTGACATATTCTTCTTTATGTTATCGGTAAAATTTCACTGATATTTGTATCCTTTCTTGGTAAAAAATCTAAAAATTTCATGAAAATTTTGAAAATTTAGCATTTTTCTAACTTTGAAAGTCTCTGCTTGAAAGGAAAATGGATATTCCAAATAAATTACATATTGATTCACATATACAATATGTCTACTTTGTGTTTGCATTAAAAAATTGACAAGTTTTTACTTTTGGAAGACACCAGAGGGCTTCAAAGTTCCGCAGCAATTTTCCAATTTTTCTCAAGATTTTCAAAATCGTAATTTTTCAGGGCCCAGTTCAGGTTGGAAGTGGATTTTAAGGATCTTCATATTAGAAATACCCCATAAATGACCCCATTATAAAAACTGCACCCCCAAAGTATTCAAAATGACATTCAGTAAGTGTTTTAACCCTTTAGTGTTTCACAGGAATAGCAGCAAAGTGAAGGAGAAAATTCTAAATCTTCATTTTTTACACTCGCATTTTCTTGTAGACCCAATTTTTGAATTTTTACAAGGGGTAAAAGGAGAGAAATCACCCTAAAATTGGTAACCCAATTTCTCTTGAGTAAGGAAATACCTCATATGCGTATGTAAAGTGTTCGGCGGGCGCAGTAGAGGGCTCAGAAGGGAAGGAGCGACAATGGGATTTTGGAGAGTGAGTTTTTCTGAAAGGGTTTTTGGGGGGCATGTCCCATTTAGGAAGCCCCTATGGTGCCAGAACAGTGGACCCCCCCACATGTGACCCCATTTTGGAAACTATACCCCTCATGGAATTTAATAAGGGGTGCAGTGAGCATTTACACCCCACTGGCGTTTGACAGATATTTGAAACAGTGGACTGTGCAAATCAAAAATTTTATTTTTCATTTTCACAGACCACTGTTCCAAAATCTGTCATACACCAGTGGGGTGTAAATGCTCACTGCACCCCTTATTACATTCCGTGAGGGGTGTAGTTTCCAAAATGAGGTCACATGTGGATATTTATTGTTTTGCGTTTGTCAGAACTGCTGTAACAATCAGCCACCCCTGTGCAAATCGCCTCAAATGTACATGGTGCACTCTCCCTTCTGGGCCTTGTTGTGCGCCCCCAGAGCACTTTGCGCCCACATATGGGGTATCTCCGTACTCAGGAGAAATTGCGTTACAAATTTAGAGGGTCTTTTTTCCCTTTTACCTCTTGTGAAAATGAAAAGTATAGGGCAACACCAGCATGTCAGTGTAAAAAATTTATTTTTTTACACTAACATGCTGGTGTAGACCCCAACTTCACCTTTTCATAAGGGGTTAAAGAAGAAAAAGCCCACCAAAATTTGTAAGGCAATTTCTCCCGAGTACGGCGATACCCCATATGTGTCCCAAAACTGTTGCCCTGAAATACGACAGGGCTCCAAAGTGAGAGCGCCATGCGCATTTGAGGCCTGAATTAGGGATTTGCATAGGGGTGGACATAGGGGTATTCTACGCCAGTGATTCCCAAACAGGGTGCCTCCAGCTGTTGCAAAACTCCCAGCATGCCTGGACAGTCAATGGCTGTCCGGCAATACTGGGAGTTATTATTTTGCAACAGCTGGAGGCTCCGTTTTGGAAACAGTAGCGTACCAGACGTTTTTCATTTTTTGGGGGGAGGGGGGCTGTGTAGGGGTATGTGTATATGTAGTGTTTTTTACTTTTTATTTTAGGTTAGTGTCAGTGTAGTGTAGTGGTTTTAGGGTACAGTCACATGGGCAGAGGTTCACAGCAAGTTTGCCGCTGGAAGTTTGAGCTGCAGCGCAAAATTTGCGCCATCTCAAACTTGCAGCACTCACTGTAAACCTCCGCCCATGTGAGTGTACCCTGTACATTCACATTGGGGGGAGGGGGCAAACATCCAGCTGTTGCAAACTCCGAGCATGCCCTTTGGCTGTCCGTGCATGCTGGGAGTTGTAGTTTTGCAACAGCTGGAGGAACACTGGTTTGGAAACACTAAGTTAAGTAATAAACTTTCAAGTGTTTTGCAACCAAACTTAGTGTTTCCAAACCAGTGTGCCTCCAGCTGTTGCAAAACTACAACTCCCAGCATGCATGGTCTGTCAGTGCATGCTGGGAGTTATAGTTTTGCAACAATTGCAACTGCTGGAGGCACTGAGGTAGGAAACGGACAATGTTTCCCAACTAGTGTGCCTCCAGTTGTTGCAAAACTACAACTCACAGCATGCCCAGAAAGCCAAAGGCTGTCTGGGCATGCTGGGAGTTGCAGTTTTGAAACTCTCAGAGGCAGCAGTGAGATCGCTTTACGGCGATCTCACTGCTGCCAATGAAGATGCCGCACTGCTGCCGGAAACTCACCTCCGGGACGCAGCGCAGCCGGGACCGCACGGAGGACGCCGGGACCGCTCGGGACACCGCTCCGACGGGTAAGTGACGCCGGGGGACGGGTCAGGGACACTTAGCAGAGCGGTGTGTGTCCCGATCCCCGTGATCGGAACTCACACACCGCGCTGCTATCAGCTAGTCAGATTTGACCAGCTGATAGCAGCGATCGCTGGGGGGGGGGGGGGGCGAAACCCCCCGTGGTCGCACGGTAAGATGGCTGGCTATCAGTGATAGCCACCATCTTTCCGGGCGCTGCGGGATGCCGCGAGTAGCGGCAGTAATGTTCATGACGTACCTGTATGTCATGGGTCGGGAACACCTTGCCACCCATGACGTACAGATATGTCATAGGTCGGGAAGGGGTTAAAGTCCCATGCAAATCAATGGGAAATGTATGTTCCCACATAACTTCCGTACGGCTGGAGATATTTCAATAACTGATACACATATTACAGGACGGGATAGGTCGGGATAGGAAGTTGAGATAGGAGGATGGGATGGTCGGGATAGGAGGTCGGGATAGGAGGACGGGATAGGAGGACGGGATGGGATAGGAGGTCGGGATAGGAGGTCGGGATAGGAGGTCGGGATAGGAGGACGGGATAGGAGGACGGGATGGGATAGGAGGTAAGGCTAGGAGGATGGGATAGCAGGATGGGATAGGAGATCGGGATAGGAGGTCAAGAGGACGGGATAGGAGGTCGGGATAGGAGGTCTGGAAGGTCTGGATAGGAGGACGGTATAGGAGGTCGAGATAGGAGGTCGGGATAGGAGGTCGAGTTAGGAGGACGGGATAGGAGGACGGGATTTGAGGACTGTTGGCAGTATATATATTGAGGATGTCGATATTCAATTCCATGAAACATTTTTTTTTTAAGTCCTTTACAAGTCTATGGGAAATATATGTTATTGCATAACTTCCAAACGGCTGGAGATATTTCCATAATACTTGGTCACATGTTTCTTATTTGTCCACTTAAAATATAGGATAGTTAATTTAACCCTTAACTACCCCCATTTTTGAGGGTCAGGGTTTTTGTTTAAAGTCCCATGCAAATCAATGGGAAATGTATGTTCCCACATAACTTCCGTATGGCTGGAGATATTTCAAAAATACTTGGTCACATGTTACTTATATGTCCACTTAAAAAATAGGATAGTTAATTTAACCCTTTACTACCCCCATTTGTGAGGGTCAGGGTTTTTGTTTTAAATCCCATGCAAATCAATGGGAAATGTATGTTACCACATAACTTCCGTACGGCTGGAGATATTTCAATACCTGGTACACATATTACAGGACGGGATAGGAGGATGGGATAGGAGGTTGGGATAGGAGGTCGGGATAGGAGGTCGACATAGGAGGTAGAGATAAGAGGACGGGATGGTCGGGATAGGAGGTCAGGATAGGAGGTCGGGATAGATAGGAGGATGGGATAGGAGGACGGGATAGGAGGTCAGGTTAGGAGGTTGAGATAGGAGGACGGGATAGGAGGTCAGGATAGGAGGACGGGATAGGAGGTCGGGATAGGAGATCGAGATAGGAGTACGGGATAGGAGGTCAGGATAGGAGCTCTGGATAGGAGGTCAGGATAGGAGGTCGAGATAGGACGGGATAGGAGGTCGGGAAGGTCTGGATAGGAGGTCGAGGTAGGAAGACGGGATAGGAGGTTGGGATAGGAGGACGGTATAGGAGGTTGGGATAAGAGGTCGGGTTAGGAGGTCGAGATAGGAGGACAGGATAGTAGGAAGGGATAGGAGGATGAAATAGGAGGTCGGGATAGGAGGGATAGGAGGACGGGATATGAGGACGAGATAGAAGGTTGGGATAGGAGGTCGGGATAGGAGGTCGGGATAAGAGGTCAAGATAGGAGGTTGAGATAGGAGGATGGGATATGAGGATGGGATATGAGGACTGTTGGCAGTATATAAGCAGCGCGAGAAGGTGGGTTCTCCTGCGCGCAGACTTGGTAAAAGTCCTCAAAGAATGTCGATCTTCAATTGCATGAAACAGCAAATGTAATGTTTCGGATTGTTTGGATGCCCGTAGACTTTACCCAGAGCGGCCTCATTACTATAGCATCGTAAAAAGTAAATCTATGTTACCCCAAATTTAACGCGAGCGAAGCCGCTGGCAAAAGCTAGTCCCTCAACAAGATTATTAGTAAACAAATCAAAAAGAAGTGGTCCCACTACTGACCCCTTCGGTATCCCATTTGTAACTATCACCCAACCAAAGTAAGTTCCATTGATCCCCACCCTCTGCTTCTGTTATGGTTAATAAATATTAAATGAAGATCATTCTTTTAAAATGGCGGTTACATCCTGTATCACGCCCTGTTTGACCACCCTGCTCGCACAGAAAATATGATGCAATGCTTATGTAAAGTAGTCTGTTAACCAATTAGAATGCTTACACAATGTGCTACACCCCACTGAAGGATATATCTTGTGTGTACACAATACAATAAACCAGAGGGCAGTGGAGGGGGGAGGGGGGGGGGGTGTGCGGGGAAGTATGTAGTGTGTAGTGCTTGGTGTAAAAAGTGTAATAACAGTAATAGAAAAAAAAAAGCTGCGGCCAAAAAAAAAGGGGTGGCAAACGCAGCTCCCTGAACCACTAATAGGACCCTGGGTAAGGGATTAGACCCTAATAGGACCCTGGGGGACCTATTAGGGGGTCAGGGGGGATTTTTTTTTTTATTAAAAGAAAAAAAAAGAAGCTACGGCCCCGAAAAAAAAAAAATGGATGGCGCATGCAGCTCCCTGAACCCCTAATAGGACCCAGGGTCAGGAATCAGACCCTAATAGGACCCTAGGGGACCTATTAGGGGGTCGGGGGGGACTTTTTATTTTTTTTAAACTTTTTTTAACTTCTTTTTTTACTTTATTAAATCCTACCTGTCCCTGCAATCCGCTGTCCCTATTCTAAGGCTCCTGAGGGGGCTCCGGAGCTCTGAGGGGGGATCCACGGTCTTTTCCTGACTGCTGCACCCGCTGACTGAACACAGAGAGTGGGTGCAGCAGCGGGAAGGGGCCGTTAACCCCTCCTCTGCCGCATTGCTATTGGCTGGACGATCGCCGGCCAATAGCAGCATTGCTGGCAACGGCAGGTGATTGGCGGTGAATTATACACCGCCCATCACCATTTATTATCGGGTCATCGGGTCATAAGTGACCCGAATGACCCGAATCGCCGAAGATCGCTTGCATGATCGCCGACATGCAGGGGTCCCAGGACCCCCCTAGGCATTTGCACGGTATGCCTGCTCAACGATTACAGCAGACATGCTGTTCCAATCTCTGCCGGTGCGCGGCAGAGACCGTAGAAACACCAGGACGTTCTGGTCCTTAAAGCCCAGGGTGCAGGGACGTTCCAGAACGTCCTTGGTCCTTAAGGGGCTAAGGACAAGGCCAATTTTCATTATTGTGTTTTTGTTTTTTCCTCCTCTCCTTTTAACCCCTTAAGGACCAAGGACGTACCGGTACGTCCTTGGTCCTGCTCTTCTGATATAACGGGGGGTTACACAGTAACCCCGCGTCAAATCACGGCGGGCCCGGAGTCATAGTGAAGCCGGGAACCGCCTCTAATAGCGCGCAGCGCCGATCGCGGCGCCGCGCGCTATTAACCCTTTAGCCGCGCGCTCAGAGCTGAGCCTGAAAAGTGAAAGTGAAAGTTGCCGGCTAGCTCAGTCGGGCTGTTCGGGATAGCTAATCGCGACATCCCGAACAGCTGACAGGACAGCGGGAGGGCCCCTTCCTGCCTCCTCGCTGTCCGATCGCCGAATGACTGCTCAGTGCCTGAGATCCAGGCATGAGCAGTCATGCGGCAGAATCGTCGATCACTGGTTTCTTATGAGAAATCAGTGATCAATGATGAAGATCAGTGTGTGCAGTGTTATAGGTCCCTATGGGACCTATAACACTGCAAAAAAAAAGTGAATAAAGATCATTTAACTCCTCCCCTATTAAAAGTTTGAATCACCCCCCTTTTCCAATAAAAAAAAAAAACACAGTGTAAATAAAAATAAAAATAAACATATATGGTATCACCGCGTGCGGAAATGTCCGAATTATAAAAATATATCATTAATTAAACCGCTCGGTCAATGGCGTGCGCGCAAAAAAATTCCAAAATAGTGCATTTTTGGACTATCAATGCAAAAATGGTACCGTTAAAAACTTCAGATCACGGCGCAAAAAATTAGCCCTCATACCGCCCCATACACGGAAAAATAAAAAAGTTATAGGGGTCAGAAGATGACAATTTTAAACATATTAATTTTCCTGCATGTAGTTATGATTTTTTCCAGAAGTATGACAAAATCAAACCTATATAAGTAGGGTATCATTTTAATCGTATGGACCTACAGAATAAATATCAGGTGTCATTTTTACCGAAAAATGTACTACGTAGAAACGGAAGCCCCCAAAAGTTACAAAACAGCGGAATGCAAAAACGGAAAAAACCCCGGTCCTTGAGGGGTTAAAATCCCAAAATTTTATTTTTTCACCTACAGACACATATAAGGGCTTGGTTTTTGCGAGATGAATTGTACTTTGTAATGACCTTTCATTTTACCATACGATGTACAATGAAACCACAAAATTAATATTTGGGGGCGGAAATGTTTAAAAAATTGCAATTTTGCTACTTTTTTTTTTGGGGGGGGGGGGGTTGGTTTTTAAGCAGTGAACTTTATGGTAAAAATGATACATTATCTTTATTCTGTAGGTCAATGCGATTAAAACGATACCCAATTTATATCGTTTTTCTATTACTGTACTACTTTAAAAATATGCAAACTTTGTTTTAACAAAATTCATATGCATAAAATTGTCCTTTTCTGACCCCGGCAGCAGTGGGCAGGTAAGGGGGCACTCCTCCTTCGTTTTAGCTCACGGAATGTGATCGCTGGTGTTCTGTTAGCCCCTTAGGCAGCTGTGGGATCGGCACTTCCTTTCATTAACAGTGAGTGTCCGGCTACTGATAATAGCAAGTAACTTCAAATCAGCTTCAAATAGGATCTGGTTGACTTTTGGGCTGCATTATTGTGTTAGAGACTTGGTCCACTGTAGAATTTAATGTCCCTATTTACCTCACTTATCCTGAGAAACCACTATACAATAATATGTTAGGATTTTACAGAATATACAATAATACTGGTCTATTCCATATTTAGTGTTGAATCAGTATAACATATAAACAATGTTAACCTCTATGCTATAGGCAAGGATTTATAAGTTAAAATTAATTTTTTTTTAGAAAGACTTAAATAACGTAATATGATAACTTCATATGGTGCTTGATGACTCTACTGCTCATAGTAAAGACCAGTTTTAGCCTTGCAGTGAATTTCTTCCCAACGTATAAATCAGCACTTTTATTTTACTTAGTTTAATAAATCAATGGAGATATTTTCACACAATGGGGGAATTTATTAATCGTTTTACCTAGTTTTTTTGCTGTTCTTTGGCATTTTTCTTTTGCGCAAAAAAGAACACAAAAAAGGGGTAAAATGAAGTTTTGCAAATTTTCATTTAGAATGTTTTTCAAAAAGAACATACCAAGTCATAATTTCAGTTGATATCATGCAGTGGTCAGGAATTTCTGATGTGCAACCTTTCAATTTGGTGTCTTTTTTGCTGCAAATGCGCTGAGGCACCAATCTACACCAGCCCTGACTTGGCTTACAAAACTGGGTGTGAACAGCATTAGGAAAAAGTCACAGATTTTGTCACACAAGTTAAAAAAATCGCACAAAAAGTTATAGAGGGATCACCATACAAAATGGAGTACTGAAGTAAGAATGTGATTAGCACCATAGTTACCATGTAATAAATTTGATGCGGGTACACAGTTTCCATCATATAAATGAATGGGGTAAAAAGACGTGCGCCTACACCACTCTTGTTGAATTCCTCCCTTTGAGCGGCATGGCTCTGAGAAACAGTGAGAATTAAAGGGATATTTCAGCTTATAACACTTATTTCCAATCCACAATAAGAGATAAGTGTCTTATCTCAGGGTGATTCAACCACTGTGATTAGAGATGAGCGAATCGAATCGTACGAAGTTGAATTTGTTCCAAATTTCATGAAAAATTCGATTCGGACCGAATCCCAACTTTGACTGGATTCGAAATAACAAATTTCTTCATTAGCAACACCTGTTGCGATCATCCTGTATAATCAGAGCGACTTTCTCCTGCGCTCGCATCTCTGCAATAGATAGGACAATCGCAGCGGGTGTCAGGAGTGACACCTGCTGTGATCTGTCCTCAACTGCAGGTACTACTGCTCCCAACGGTTTGTAGATAGGGGTTATCCTCCGCAAATTGTGAATAATGCCCATAGTAGGATGAATTATATTACCCGTAATTCAATACTTAAATACACACCTAAACAGAAAAACATCGGCAGGGCGGTTTTTGTTATAAAAAATTAATCAATGAATAATTGTATTAGAAAATCTATTCTTAACAATTGGCTTATCATCCAGCAAGATGCAGATCTAGCATCAGTGTCCGATACACTTCCAGTTATAACATATAAAAAGAATAAAACTATAAAAGAATTGGTTATTGGATACTAGACCTCTGGGTAATCATGCTTGTGGTTCCTGCTCGTTCTGCCGATTTAACATGAAATCTAAGACACTAAAATTAGGCAGTTATACTGTACATGTGAATCAATGCATAACTTGCAGGTCTGACTATGTAGTATATAGCCTAATTTGTTCTTGTGTCTTATACTACATAGGCCCCTTGTTCCATAGAATAAGGGAGCACTTTCGCTCTCTAAGGACAGTAGTGGGTTGTGCTCGTTTTATAGCCCATATGGCTGAAGTTCATAACAATGAAATTAGTGCAGTCCGCTTTACTGCCCTGTAGAGAGTCGAGAGTGCAATCCCTGGAAAAGACAGACATCAGCTTTTACTGCTTAAAGAGGCATGCTGGATCCTCCAGCTGGAGGCCAACGGCCCCCTTTGTCTAAATGACCGACAAGAATTTTCGGCTTTTTTGTAATTACCTGTATGTTCTACTGTGGCAGTTACCTGCTTCAGATGTGGTTTTAGCTTGTATGTGCACTGGCTTGTAATGTGTTAATTGGGTTTTGTTTAGGTTCACTATGGTTACTGATCACATGGTACTTAAGCTCACCTGTCTGGTTACATCACACGCTAGGGGGCCTGACGAAGCCCAACTGCGCGATACGGATCGTCGCCCCGTGTAATCTTTTCTGCCTTCCCTGCTCTTTGATGTCCTTGTCAACCCGAGAGTTTTGAAACAAATAAAGAAGTACCTGCTTGCAATCAGTGGGGGTGAGTGCTCTGTTTTTACTTCTCTTCATATGGGACATCACAATATTAATACATTACTAATTAAATAAAAAAAAATATTTAAAATATATTATGTTTACATTTAAATGGCCCCTTTCTACATTTTTATTATTGTCGGCTACATTTTCAGTTCCCTGCCCACCCATATAAATCGATCCCTGTTTAAAAATTAACAGAATTTTTTTTATTTTTGTGGCTTTATAATTTTTTAAACAACCAAGAATGGAGTCTACATTTTATTCTATTCTGCCAGAGCAGATAAAATCATTAACAGTAGCTGCAAAGATCACAGTTTAAATATGTGGTTACCCACAATTAATTTGCATAATAAGTAGGTCAATTGACTGTGCTCTTCTGGTTAACCACATATTTAACCTGTGACCTTTGTAGCTACTGTTTATTGATAATGATTATTTCAGCTCTGGGCTGAAAAGAAAAAAAAGTCTGCTATGTGGATTTCAATAATCTCCTTATGTATCACAAAAATAAAAAAAAATAAAAGATTTAAAACTGATACTGTGTCCATGGCTGAATTTGTAGGCAACAAAATTTAAATGTTTTAAAACAAAGTTTTTTTAATTAAAAAGCAGTGAACTATTTTTGTGAGCGGGGCAGGGAACTGAGAGCCCCGGCCAGCCTATATTAACATGCAAAGCAGCCTGTGAAAATGAATAGAATACTGTAATATAGTATTACAGTAAAGGTTAGAATAGACAAATAACATTCTTAGACTGGTGCTTTATATATATATATATATATATATATATATATATATATATATATATATAGCAATCAATATTTCTAGCTACGATGTTCTGCAGAAATAGTTTACACTGCCGTATGCAGAAGATTGAATCAGCCTGTTGTACATCTCTGCCGGCACGGATTTATTTTGCTAAAATTTTTTAATAAGGGGGGTATAGTGACTAAAAGTACCACTATTAAATATACTAGGTTTATATACAAAATATCAGGGATCAATTTATGTGGGCGGGCAGGGAACTAAAAATGTAGCTGACAATAATAAAAATGTAGAAAGGGGCCATTTAAATGTAAAAAATATATATTTTTTATATGTAACTAGCTGAGTACCCGGCGTTGTCCGGATTTTCCTTCCTAATTCTTGTTGGGGAGGAAAATCAACAAAGGAGGAAGCTTTGGACTTCATATCCCAACCCCATATCCCGTCTTCATATCTCAACCTCATATCCTGACCTCCTATCCCATCATCATATCTCGACCTCATATCCCATCCTCATATCTCGACCTCCTATCCTGTCCTCATATATCAACCTCATATCCCATCCTCACATCCCGTCTTCATATCTCGACCTCATATACCATCCTTATATCCCGTCCTCATATACCGTCCTTATATCCCTTCCTCATATCCTGACCTTATGTCCCATCCTCATATCCTGTCCTCAGGTGGGACTGATTTGTGATGAGGATATTGTAAGCTGAAAATAGAAGGGGATGTGGCTTTGTGGGACATGGCGTGATTTGCAAGCCAGAACGATGCACAAAAAGGGTATATAATAAAAGGGGTGGGGCTTAAAATGTGGGCATGCCTTTGTGAGATGGGTTGGGGCTTGCAAGCCGGATTTACACATTCACCAGGAGATGCAGAGCGGAGCTTGTGGAGTAAGGTACTGGAAGTCCCATATACTTGCATGGGACTTGAAACAAAAACCCACCTTTTATATAAGGGTGTAGGTAAGTGTTCATTTAACTATCATATATTTTTATTTGACATATAAGTAATATGTGTATCAAGTATTAATGAAATATCTCCAGCCATATGGAAATTATGTGGGAACATACATTTCCCATTAATTTGCATGGGACTTTAACCCCTTGGGGACGGAGCCCATTATAACCCTAAGGACGGGAGCATTTTTTGCAATTCTGACCACTGTCACTTTAAGCATTAATAACTCTGGGATGCTTTTACTTTTCATTCTGATTCCGAGATAGTTTTCTCGTGACATATTCTACTTTATGTTAGTGGTAAATTTTTGTCGATACTTGCATCATTTCTTGGTGAAAAATTCCAAAATTTGATGAGAAAATTTTTCTAACTTTGAAGCTCTCTGCTTGTAAGGAAAATAGATATTCCAAATAAATTATATATTGATTCACATATGCAATATGTCTACTTTATGTTGGCATCATAAAGTTGACAGGTTTTTACTTTTGGAAGACAGAGGACTTCAAAGCTCAGCATCAATTTTAAAATTTTTCACAAAATTTTCAAAATCGGAATTTTTCATTGACCAGTTCAGTTTTGAAGTGGATTTGAAGGGCCTTCATATTAGAAATACCCCATAAATGACCCGATTATAAAAACTGCACCCCTAAAAAGTATTCAAAATGACATTCAGTAAGTGTGTTAACCCTTTAGGTGTTTCACAGGAATAGCAGCAAAGTGAAGGAGAAAATTCTAAATCTTCATTTTTTACACTTGCATGTTCTTGTAGACCCTAAATAGTATTACCACCAAGGGGTAATAGGAGAAAAAGCTCCCCAAAATTTGTAACCCAATTTCTCTCAAGTAAGGAAATACCTCATGTGTATATGTGAAGTGCTCGGCGAGCGCAGTAGAGGGCTCAGAAGGGAAGGAGCAACAATGGGATTTTGGAGAGTGAGTTTTTCTGAAATGGTTTTTGAGGGGCATGTCACATTTAAGAAGCCCCTATGGTGCCAGAACAGCAAAAAAAAAAAACACATGGCATACTATTTGGAAACTACACCCCTCATGGCATATAACAAGGGGTCCAGTGAGCCTTAACACCCCACAGGGGTTTGGCAACTTTTCATTAAACTCTGATGTGTAACTGAAAAAATAATTTTTTTTCACTAAAGTGCAGTCTTTTTTCCAAATTTACCATTTTTACAAAGGGTAATGGGAGAAAATGCCCTCCCAAAATGTGTAACTCCATCTCTTCTGAGTATGGAAATACCCCATGATAGGACGTAAAATGCTCTGCGGGTGAACTACAATGCTCAGAAGAGAAGGAGCTAATTTTTCTGAAATGGTTTTGGTGGGCATGTCGCATTTAGGAAGCCCCTATGGTGCCAGAACAGCAAAAAAAAAAACACATGGCATACTATTTTGGAAACTACACCGCTTAAGGAATGTAACAAGGGGTACAGTTAGCCTTAACACCCCACAGGTGATTGACAAACTTTCGTAAAATTGGGACGGAAAAAAAAGAAAAAGCCCCCAAAATGTTTTAACCCCATTTCTTCTGAGTATGGAAATGCCCCATATGTGGATGTAAAGTGCTCTGCGGGCAAACTACAATGCTCAGAAGAGAAGGGAATTTTTTTTAAATTTTCATGTTCAACTTAAATGAAAATTTGTCAAAGACCTGTGGGTTGTTAAGGCTCACTATACCCCTTGTTACGTTCCATGAGGGGCGTAGTTTCCAAAATGGGGTCACATGTGTTTTTTTTTTTTGCGTTCATGTCAGAACCGCTGTAACGATCAGCCACCCCTGTGCAAATCACCAATTTAGGCCTCAAATGTACATGGTGCTCTCTCACTCCTGAGCCATGTAGTTCGTCCGCAGAGCATTTTACTTACACATATGGGGTATTTCCGTACTCAGAAGAAATTGCGTTAGAAATTTTGGGGGTCTTTTTCTCCTTTAACCTCACCTTTTACCTAAGTATGGGGCAACACCAGCATGTTAGTGTAAAAATTTTCATTTTTTTACACTAACATGCTTGTGTAGCCCCCAACTTTACCTTTTCATAAGGGGTAAAAGGAGAAAAATCCCCCCAAAGTTTGTAACGCAATTTCTCCTGAGTACAGAAATACCCCATATGTGGCCCTAAACTGTGTCCTTGAAATACGACAGGGCTCTGAAGTGAGAGAGCACCATGCGCATTTGAGGCCTAAATAAGGAATTTGCAATAGGGGCGAACCCGGTTACAAGGATGGGGCTTGTCTCCACCAAAACCCTACAGCAGTGTTTCCCAAACAGGGTGCCTCCAGTTGTTGCAAGACTCCCAGCCTGTCAGGACAGTCTATGGCTGTCTGGCAATACTGGGAGTTGTGGTTTTGCAACAGCTGGTGGCTCTGTTTAGAAAACACGGTCGTATGAGACCTTTTTCATTTTTATTGGGGGGGGGGGCACGTGTAAGGGGGTGTATATGTAGTGTTTTACTTTTTATTATTTGTTAGTGTAGTGTAGTGTTTTTAGAGTACATTCACACAGGCGGGGGTTCACAGTAAGTTTTCCGCTGGGAGTTTGAGCTGCGGCGAGAAATTTGCCACAGCTCAAACTTGTAGAAGGAAACCCACTGTAAACCCGCCCGTGTGAATGTACTCTGTACATTCACATGGGATGGTGTTGGGGGGGTGCGCCCCAAACCTTCAGCTGTGGCAAAACTACAACTCCCAGAATGCACTGACAGACCATACATGCTGGGAGTTGTAGTTTTACAACAGCTGTAGGCACACTGGTGGGGAACCACTGAGTTAGAAAACAGACTCTAGCTCAGTAATTCCAACCTGTGTGCCTCCAGCTGTTGCAAAACTACAACTCCCAGCATGTACGGTCTGTCAGTGCACTCTGGGAGTTGTAATTTTGCAACAGCTTGAGGCACACGGGTTGGAATCACTGAGTTAGGAAACAGACTCTAGCTTAGTGTTTCCCAACCAGTGTGCCTACAGCTGTTGCAAAACTACAATTCCCAGCATGCCCAGATAGTCAGGGATGCTGGGCATGTAGTTTTGCAATATCTGGCCCTTTGGATGTTGCAGAACTACAACTCCCAGCATGCCTGGACAGCCTGGGCATGCTAGGAGTTGTAGTTATGCAACAACTGGGGAAGAACAGTTTGGAGACCGCTAAGTAGTGGTCTCCAAACTGTAGCCCTCCAGATGTTGGAAAACTACAACTCCAAGCATGCCCAGACTGTCCAGGCATGCTGGGAGTTGTAGTTCTGCAACATCTGAAGGGCCAGATATTGCAGAACTACACGCCCAGTATCCCTGACTGTCTAGCCATGCTGGGAATTGTACTTTTGCAACATCTGGAGGGCTAGTTTGGAGACCACCGTATAGTGGTCTCCAAACTGCGCCACTTCAGATGTTGCAAAACTACAACTGCCACCATGCCCAGACAAGTCTGTGCATGCTGAAAGTTGTAGTTTTTGCAATATCTGGAGGACCACAGTTTAGAGACCACTACACAGTGGTCTCAAAACCGTGACCCTCCAGATGTTGCAAAACTACAACTCCCAGCATGCCCAGACAGCCTTTGGCTGTTTGGGCATGCTAGGAGTTGTAGTTTTGCAGCTTTTAGAAGGCCACAGTGAAGATCACTTACCGCAATCTTCACTACAGCCTGCACTTTCCGGCTGCACTCCTCCTGCTGACATCGATGCCGCTGCTGCTCCAGGATGCCGCCTCCGCCAGTCCGGTAAGCCGGCCATGCTCCCCACCTCGCCGCCCGTGTTCCCCCCCCCCCCCCCCGCTCTGCCCAGACTTCAATCGGTGGGCAGAGCAGGGGAAATGAACTCTAACCCCCCTGCCCCCAACTGGCATTGGTCGACAGCCTGATCAACCAATGGCAGGGGATAGGAGGAGGTGGTAACACTGCCACCTCGCTCCTATCCTTTAGGATGGTTGGAGCTGTCTCTGGCAGCTCCAATCATTCTTATTTTCCAGGCAATCGGGTCACCAGTGACCCGATTGGCCCGGATCGCGGCAAATCGCCAGTCTGAATTGCGGCAATCGCCGATATGGGGGGGTCTCAGGACCCCCCTAGGCATTGCCACGGGATGCCTGCTGATAGATATCAGCAGTCATCCTGGTCCGATCACCGACCTGCGAGCTGCAGTGATCGGAAATACGGAGGGCGTATGGATACGCCCTCCATCCTTAAGTGATGGGACGCGAGGGCGTATGTATCCGCCCTCCGCCCGAAGGAGTTAAAAAAACCCCCGACCCTCACAAATGGGGGTATTTAAGGGTTAAGTTAACTATCCTCCATTTTAAGAGGACATATAAGTAACATGTGACCAAGTATTCTTGAAATATCTCCAGCCGTTTGGAAATTATGCAGTAACATATTTCCCATAGACTTGTATGGGACTTTAAAACAAAAACCCTGACCCTGGCAAGTGGGGGTGAGTAAGGGTTAAATTACCTATGCTAGGTTTGTTGTTGACATATAAGTAACATGTGTGCCAAGTTTCATGTTAATATCTTTAGCCGTTTAGACGTGATGCTGGAATATACACACATACATGCACACACTGAGTTTTATATATATAGATTTAATTTTTTTTATTTATTAGTGATTTATTTTAATATTGGGTTTAATAAAGTGTGTGTGTATGTATGTTTCACTTTTTTTTTAATCTATTTTTTATATTTTATAGGTAGAACTACTACTCCCAGCATGGTCTATTCCATGATGGGAGCTGTAGTACCTGTACTAATAGACAGATCACAGCAGGTGTCACTCCTGACACCTGATGCGATTGTCCTTTCTATTGCAGAGATGGAGCGGCTTTCTCCTGCGCGCGCATCTCTGCACTATACTCAGGTCCCGTAGAGAGCTGTGATTGGCCATATGGTTCCAGCCAATCACAGCTCTCTGCAGGAATTATGAACAATAAGTATATATACGGCATATACTCATACTACAGTTGGACCAGAGAAGAGCGGTCGGCCACCCGCATCTATACATTATACAGGGCAATCGCATTGGGTGTCAGAAGTGACACCTGCTGCGATCTGTCTATTAATGCAGGCACTACAGATTCCAGCATGAAGAGTGTGCTCCATGTTGGGAGCAGAAGTACCTGCAGTACTTCTGCAGGACATATAAGTAACATGTGACCAAGTATTCTTGAAATATCTCCAGCCGTTTGGAAATTATGCAGTAACATATTTCCCATAGACTTGTATGGGACTTTAAAACAAAAACCCTGACCCTGGCAAGTGGGGGTGAGTAAGGGTTAAATTACCTATGCTAGGTTTGTTGTTGACATATAAGTAACATGTGTGCCAAGTTTCATGTTAATATCTTTAGCCGTTTAGACGTGATGCTGGAATATACACACATACATGCACACACTGAGTTTTATATATATAGATTTAATTTTTTTTATTTATTAGTGATTTATTTTAATATTGGGTTTAATAAAGTGTGTGTGTATGTATGTTTCACTTTTTTTTTAATCTATTTTTTATATTTTATAGGTAGAACTACTACTCCCAGCATGGTCTATTCCATGATGGGAGCTGTAGTACCTGTACTAATAGACAGATCACAGCAGGTGTCACTCCTGACACCTGATGCGATTGTCCTTTCTATTGCAGAGATGGAGCGGCTTTCTCCTGCGCGCGCATCTCTGCACTATACTCAGGTCCCGTAGAGAGCTGTGATTGGCCATATGGTTCCAGCCAATCACAGCTCTCTGCAGGAATTATGAACAATAAGTATATATACGGCATATACTCATACTACAGTTGGACCAGAGAAGAGCGGTCGGCCACCCGCATCTATACATTATACAGGGCAATCGCATTGGGTGTCAGAAGTGACACCTGCTGCGATCTGTCTATTAATGCAGGCACTACAGATTCCAGCATGAAGAGTGTGCTCCATGTTGGGAGCAGAAGTACCTGCAGTTGAGGACAGATCACAGCAGGTGTCACTCCTGACACCCGATGCGATTGTCCTATCTAGATGCAAGAAAGCCACCCACATAAACACATAATACAGGATGATCACAGCGGATGTCAGGAGTGATACCCGGAGCGATCTGTCTATTAGCACATGTACTACTACTCCCATCATGGAACAGTCTGTTCCATGCTGGGAGTAGTAATACTAACTAAAAAATAGAGAAAAGAAAGTGAAACACACTTTCTTAAACACATTATTAGTGTTGATAAGGTATGTTATAGGCTTGAGTACCCCTTAAACCGGCCAATTGGCTCTAAATGGGTTTAGTGGATATAGTCAGGCAGCTGAGGAGTTAATTAACTTCAGGATAGAGAGACCACTAGCATCTCACATTGTCCCTCCAAAGATACAGGATGTGCAGTAATATGATCTACTGATCATAAATGTCCAGTGTGTGCCTCCACCTCTCCTCAACATTTGCAAAATAAAACAGATATGACATAAAATGACCAGCTCCTTTATAAGTTTCAAACTTAAACCTTAGGCTTTCTCTTTTTCCCACATGAACATATAGTTTGTTTGTTTTAGCATGGGGTTGGACACAAAGGTGTATCTAGTTAGAATGTTTTAATGCCAGATCAAGAGATTTCTAACATGTAATTTAATAACATACATAAAATAACCTTTTATGGAATACTGTTATGTTATTTTGTATGTAGCTTGTAGAAATGCCTTAAAAATTATTTGTGGTTGTTTTCTTAGGCCCCTTACACACTGTTATTGCTCCCTGTTGAGAACAGCCATTAAAGTCTCTTGGCCGTTCTCGTGACGAGGAGCAACAGGTCCCGGCGGCTTCCATTTACTATTATGGAGGCTACCGGGTGCCGTTGTTTTTTGAAGGGAATAGCGGGAGTAAAAAATTTCTCTTTCAGTAATTTTTCTCCCGCTATTCTCCCCAGCTCCCCTGATGACCATCACACTACTGTGTTAGGCTGCATTCACACCACGTTTTTGCAATACAGTTCCCGTATACGTTTTCAATGTGAAAACCGTACGGAACTGTATTGAAAACCGTATGCATTGACTCTCCATTGAAACCGTATTTCAAAAGATGCATCAGGTTGTGTCCGTTTTGTATCCTGTACGGTTTTGTCAGTTTTTTTCCCCGTACCTAAAACTGTAGTCTACCACGGTTTTTGGTCCGGGTGAAAAACTATATTAAACCGTATACGTTTTTTTAAACATGGGAGTCAATGGAAACCGTACAGAACCGTATGTACGTACGGTTCCATCCGGTTTGCACCATAGGTTTTTTGACTTTGCAGTTTTTTTTCTTGGAATTTCAATCAAACAAGTGAAACTTTATTCAAAATGGAGTGAAAAGTTAAAAACGTATACGTTATTTTTTTTTAAACGGATGCAACCGGACATCATTTTTCAAACCGTATACGGTTTTTAACTGTATACGGGTTGAAATTTGTACACACGTTTTGATACAGTGTAGTCAGGTGTTGAGGAATCCGTTTTTCATCAAACACCTGATACGGGAACTGTATTGACAAAACGTGGTGTTCATGCACCCTTATATCGGCAGTGTGAAAGTAGCCTTACTTACATATATTGAAAAAAAAAATTCCACAAAGTTCAACCTATAACCCTATTGTCTTGATCCAGCGAAAGGCAAAAAAACAAAAAAAAACAAAGGTAAAATGGTAATTTCCTTACACTATGGGCAAAGTTTCTTTCTGACTCCAGATACGACAATCTAAATAAATCTTAAAATTTATCCTAAACAAAGGGGATAAAGGGAGAGATTAAGAGACCCTATTAACAGGCTTAAATCATGAACCATGTCAGACTTCACTGTAGGTATAAAGGCTTTAATACATAATGATATGTCTTTATTTCATCAACAGAGATGGTGTCTAGACCAAAAAATGAGTTAACACTAGCAGTAAAATGAAATTTGCACAATACTGTATTTACATATTTTAATTCATTAGTTTATAGCATTGCATTTTCTTTCAAAAAGGTAAAAACTTTTAGTAACATATAATAAGCATAAACAGCTCATTTTTACAAGAAAACCACAAGAAAAACCACAGTTACCTAGAAAAAAATAATAGACACGCTTAAGAACTAGTACAATAAAACGCTGCATTGAATTAAGTTACATCGCATAGAATCTGTGTAAAAAGTATGTAGAAAAACACCTGATGTAACCTGTTACAGTCATTGACCAGTTATGAGAGGTACAGAGGATTTTACAGGTAGATGTGTGTGAAAACTGTCCATTGTTTGACCTGGGGAGTAGGGAAGAAGGGGAGGTAGAGGCCTCCACTTGCATATGCTGAGAAAAACCCTGTTTGATTATGGAGTTTGAAGCTTGTAAGGCAAAATAATGATAGGTGCACTTGTATTCTATAAGTTCTACAACATTATAAATAGTCTGACATCAGCAACTCTGCTGGCAGAAGGTAGGGGTGTTGCTTTGGTCAGGTTGAGTCAGAGCCACAATTCTAGGCTACGACTGAGCAGGAGTCAAAAAGAACAAATGAAAGACCAAGCAGCCCAAAAAAAATAGACCCAGAACCAGAACTTCAAGATGCTTCATACAGTAAGAATTTTCAATGATATTTCAAAGCAAAAATTTTACACTCCTAGATTTAAGTTCACTATGTGATCCCAAAATAAAAATGGCAGGGCTGTATATACTGTACAAGGAGAAAGTAAACTGATTAGAGTTATAATAATTAGACATAACAATGACTAATGCCAGGATCATTGTCGTCAGTAACAAGAGAGAACTCCAAGAGTCGATACAAATTAATATTTAGGAATTTATTTTGGTACCTTCAATAATCCCTTTAGGAAAAATTATTTTATTTTTTTAAATCAACTGGTGGCAGTAAGTTAAACAGATTTGTAAATTCCTTATATAAAATCTTTACCCTTCCAGTACATATCAGCTGCTGTATGTTCCAGAGGAAGTTCTTTTCTTTTTGAATTTCCTTTCTGTCTAACCACAGTGCTCTCTGCTGACACCTCTGTTCATGTCAGCATAGGTTTGCTATGGGGATTTGCTCCTACTCTGCACAGTTCCTAAAATGGACAGAGATGTCAGCACTGTGGTCAGACAGAAAGGAAATTAAAAAAGAAAAGAACTTTCTGTAGACCATATAGCAGCTGATAAGTACTGGAAGGATTAAGATTTTTAAATAGAAGTAATTCACAAATCTGTTTAACTTTCTGGCACCAGTTGATTGGAGTACCCCTTTAACAGATAAATTGGTTGCCAAAGCCTTCTTGAGGACTTATATCACTAAACTGTTTGATGGTGGGCCCAGTCATGGGAAGGACCATCCTTCCTGTGTCAAACCATCTTATTTGTGATAATTTATTCACCCACTCAATACAAAACAGGATAAAAATCTTAATTTATCAATAAACACATATTAACAAGAAAACACATATGTCAACTTCAGTCTCAAGGAGATCACAAATATGCAATATACAGCCAAAAAGAAATGCCCATTTCCCATGTACCAAATGGATTTATCATTGGTATGCTTGAAATAGCAGTAGTTAGAATCTGGGTGTCTAACATGGGCAACAACTACGCTTTTTATCTGTAGTCATTTACATTTTCATTAATGAAGCCCTGTATAAGGAGCTGTCCACCCAGGCATGCCAATAATAATCTCTCCTCTTTAAAGGGGTACTCCGCTGCTCAGCGTTTGGAACAAACTGTTCCGAACACTGGAGACGGTGCCGGGAGCTTATGACGTCATAGCCCCCTCAATGCAAGTCTATGAGAGGGGGCGTGACAGCCCCCTTTCATAGACTTGCATTGAGGGGGCGGGGCGTGATGTCATGAGAGAGCGGGGCTACGACATTACAAGCTCCCGGTGCTGGCTCCAGCGTTCGGAACAGTTTATTCCAAACGCTGAGCAGCGGAGTACCCCTTTAATAGTATCAGAACCATCTACTGAGTGCCCCAGACACAAAACACTGATATATGTGAGAGCTGAATCACATTTCACACAGACAGCAGGTGAAGATATGGCACCCAAAAAGTATTAACTGTTCTTTTTGTAGGTGGGCGTTTAGATATACTGTATATCTAGACACGAAAATTTCGTATTAGAGGTAAACAAATATCAGTACAGGTATACACAATGATCACATTTGCCTTTTTTTGGTTGTGCATACAATCAGATAATAGAAAGCAGACAAATAGGAACCCAGTGACACTGTCTATCAAGTACTACTACCTATTAAAAGCTAGCCATAAATAGATCCGCAAGATAAGTAACAGGATTATGTGTACTACTGCCTATCCCTGAAACAGTATAATGTGAAGAGTTGAAGGGTACTGTGATAGTACATTGTCTTGCACTGAAAATAAATTGGTCTCCAAATTATAAACAGCTAAAAATAAAATGCACAGCATGACATTTTTTATGTTTTTGTAAGAAGAAAAATAAAGTTCATATTTTCGCATATTATGTTTTTATAAATCCTCTATTTATAAGCATGTATGCTTCTTATGTACACCTATAACAGTGGGTCAATATATATTGTAATACAGCAACCTAGTGGTTGCCAAAGTCATTAAATATTACTGTATTCTCTTTCATAAATACATAAATTTACTTTACTGCACATATATGTTATGCAAAGTATATACCTGGGTATTTAAACATTTTTTACAATAAGCTGATGAAAGTAGCTATATAGTTCACAAAAGCTGCACAAAATGAGCATCAGATTATGGTGTATGATATATCTCAGGGAAAATTTAAGTATTTGGCTTAAATAACTGCACATGAATAATAATTAAAAATCAGGGAAGACGGGCTTCTTTTATAGTGACAAATTATTTAAAGGTAAAACAAGCAACACAAAATAAGGGTTGTAAAATAACTCACACAATACTGTTAAAGGGGTACTCCGGTGAAAACCTTTTTTCTTTTAAATCAACTGGTGGCAGAAAGTTAAAAATATTTGTAAATTACTTCTGTTAAAAAATCTTAATCCTTCCAGTACTTATTAGCTGCTGAATGCTACAGAGGAAATTCCTTTCTTTTTGCAACACTGATGACATCACGACCACAGTGCTCTCTGCTGACATCTCTGTCCATTTTAGCAACCATGCATAGCAGATGTATGCTAAGGGCAGCATGGTGGTTCAGTGCTGGGGACTTGGGTTCAAATCCCACTATGGACAACAATAAATAAAGCGTTATTATTATAATAATGTCAGCAGGGAGAACTGTGCTCCTGATGTCATCAGAGAGCATTCCAAAAAGAAAAGAATTTCCTTTGTAGTATTCAGCAGCTAATAAGTACAGGAAGGATTAAGATTTTTAATAGAAGTAATTTACAAATATGTTTAACTTTCTGCCACCAGTTGATTTAAAAGAAAAAAGGTTTTCACCGGAGTACCCCTTTAACACAACACTAGGTGCATTAGTCACCTACGCACAGTGGGAGGGGCTTAAGTCCACAGCCAACATTACAGCTTATCAATAGTCAAGGAAGCAGTGATGTGATGTCACCTACTATAGTTGGGATTTAACTGACATTTGTTCAAATGATATGCTATGTGCTCCATAACTTGTTTATAACGCTCAGTGTGCTACTTTTTTCAACACACATTTATAGAATGGCTTAAAGGGGTTCTCCGGTGGAAAACCTATTTTTAAATCAACTGGTGTCAAAAAGTTAAACAGATTTGTAAATTACTTACCCTTACAGTACTACTGAATGCTACAGTGGAAATTCTTTTCTTTTTGAATTTATTTTTTGTCTTGTCCACAGTGCTCTCTTCTGACACCTGATGCCCGTATCAAGAACTGTCCAGAGCAGGAGAAAATCCCCATAGCAAACCTATGCTGCTCTGGACAGTTCCTGATACGGGCATCAGGTGTCAGCAGAGAGCACTGTGGACAAGACAAAAAAGAAATTCAAAAAATAAAAGAATTTCCTCTGTAGCATACAGCTGCTTAAAAGTACTTGAAGGATTAAGATTTTTTTTAATAGAAGTCATTTACAAATCTGTTCAAATTTCTGGCACCAGTTGATAAAAAAAAAAAATGTTTTCCACGGGAGTACCCCTTTAAACTTTTAAAGGGGTTATATGAGTTTTAAACATTACATATAACAATGGAGGAGAGGGGCAGCACAAAAACGTACTGATTATGTGTCAATTATAAATGTTGATGTGGTTTTGGTGTTTGCCCTCCTGTCTGGCGAGTGCTGCCGCTGTCATTGATGTTTAGTCACTGACAGCAGTAGCGAAACGTCACAATTCATGTGGCACTTTATTCCTAACCAGACAAGCCCACTCCCCACATGAGTGTATGTCATTTAGCTGGTGCAGATACATACTGAAGTTTTATAACAAAAATGTTACTGATGGGTATTGAGCTGTGAGAGGAATGAACTGAAACTTACAGACTATTTAGAGCTTCTACCTCCATGGCCTTAAATCCCTGAGCCAACATATGGGCCTCTTCATTTATAAGCTCCTGCACAACCTCATTATCCCCACCCCCAGTCTGTCTCTACCCCCCCCCCCGATTCCCTATAACAGTTGGTCTTCTGTGTATCTCCTATACTATTGTGTCCTCTACTGATCCCCTGTAACAGTGTGTCCTCCACAGATTATCAATAACAGTGCACACAAAGCCACTGGGGATCTGTGGAGGACACAAAGCTGGATTGATATACACAGATGGAGCATAGTGCTTTAAAATGTTCTTGTCAATTCCGCTCGGCTACATCTGCCTCATACACATGCATCCATAAGGTTAAATTCTTTTGGTGCCTGAGCTATAGTATAAGTAAGGACTAAAAGGTATATGAATGGAATGTAGCAGAGCTGATTTAGCAAATGGATGTTATTTTCTAAAGCACTATTTTCCATATATGTTGCCAAAGATAGGTCTGTTACATCAGATTTTTTATGTGCACTCTTACCTGACATTTCTTTGGGTCCAGTTTATCACAGGAGCCAAAAGGAATGTCCATCTAGAGTATGAGTATATGAAGTGGATATAGCAGAGTCCGGTGTGTCCACACAGATGGAGTATAGAGTTTTAAAAACATGGACACATCTGGCAGAGAAAGGTCTGGTATAGAGACCCCTTGCTATGTGTTGGATTTGCTGCTGAATTTGGGCTACAGGCAGAGGAACAACATTCTGTGATAAGATGGCATTTTAGAATGGGGGCAGTTAGAGTGTATGTGTGTGTGTGGGGGGTACAGGAAGACTAAAGAAGGTAAGTGGCTTAATACTGAGAGGGGGCATCATTGACTGTACTAGGCATAGGAAGTATATATTAGTGCATCACATGCCTTATCTCAGAAATGCAGGAGGTCAAATAACCCCTTTAAGACCTGTTGATGGTGCAACAATAATAGTGTGTGTCAGCATAAATAATCCCTATTGTGTTTTAAGTTTTCCCATCTAGGATATGCCATAATTTAATCATCAGTGAAGGTCCGAGCTCTGCTTCCTCCACCAGTTCTGAGAATGAAGGAATTGCATTGCAGTTACCTTTTGCACTAGGCAGGGAAGTTTCTATGAAAGGAAAAATAGTTAAAGGGACAGAGCACTACAGCTCCTTCAATCTTAGGATTGATGGAGAACCCAGAAGTCTGACCTTCATGGATGATTTCCAAAAAAACATACTTAGTCATGTATCTGCTATTTCTATAAAAAAAAAAAAAAAAAACAGGAAAAAAGTATGCAATATGAACATATTAAATCATTATAATACAATGTACACTATTTGGCTACGTGTCATACCGATCATCATTGTCCCTTCAATCATTTTGAGTACTTACTTTATCAACTGGAATATGGGATGTAAAAATGAAATAGCAACAATGAACAATGAAATAGCAACTATATCTGTGAATTAAAGCCTATCTTAGTTTGCTACCAACTTCCCACCAAGCTCCTCTTACAGTATCTAGATTGAACAGTCTGGTCTCTTCACTATTACCTACCATCTCATTAGCCATCCAGAAAATACATGATTTCTAGAGCCATGTTGTAATGCTTTCTGTTACATTACTATGAACAAAGCTATGTACCGTTAATAGACAGTATAATGTATGGTGAAAAGAACTTGTGCATATGTAATCACATGCTGTTCACCCAGATGTCAAAGGGTTGCTAGGTAGCCATCAAAATACACAGAAGGGAGCAACAAAAAAATTAAAAATGTAATTATATATCTTAAAGAATCCTCTTGCTTAGTATAACCTTCACAATGTACAACTATTTAGGATTTTAAAGACCCTGAAATACTGAAGAAAAATAAACTAATAATAGTTAACAAACAACACTTTAAGTTCACAATAAGCTCACTACATTATTGAAATCATTAAAAATAATAATAATAATTTATATTCGTGCATTTTTGTCCATAATTGGAAAAACCGCGGCCATGGATTGCAGTTGAAAATGTGAACATAAAATATGCAGCCGTATCTTACGCTGTGTGAACATAGTCTAAGAGTTGAACTCAAAATATATAATGGTTTATATAGGTACTTATCCTGTATTATGGGATCTATCACTAACTTAAGTGCTTTATTACATTGTTTTAAAGAGGTGTATCCTCTAACCAATCATTAAATATTTTTAAAGTGCTTAGAGCTTAAGCATAGCTATTCCAAAAGGACTTTGATAATATTATGTGAGTGGCATAAAACATACAGCATGTTTTTAAGGTAAGCGTTAATAAATTTTTTTTTAGCTTCTGTATAGAAAATATCATTTTTTTCTCAGTTCAGCTTATGAACTACTATCTATATTCACCTATAGGTAGATCAATTAAAAGGTATGCATTTTCTGTAATGCATCCTATGCACAGGATATATGTAAAATTTTGCCCCATTCCATGTTAAGTAAATTACTTCATTCTCAGGATTGCTGGGAGGTCTGGAAACTGAACCTGCACCCATCATCCAGTGGTTGCATATCCTAGTGATAGGTCATCACTTTATAAAGTGGGAAAATCCATTTAAAAACTTTTGTAAGTTGAAGTCATAACTGTAGTTACCAGTTTTATTCTAAAAATGTTAAGGGAATTACAAAGATTCATGTTTTGTGACCTATCAATAATATGGTAAATAGGTCTCACTCCATTGAAAAAACTTGATTGAGGCTGTATTTACACCTTCAGGTCTTTAATGTCAATTATTAAACACACAGCCCGAAATAGATTTGAAAAACATAAGTCTTAATCTTTCCTTTATATATGCCATATATTTACATATATTCTGTTCCTGGCTTTGTATTCAATAATTATAACTAAAAACCTGAACGTGTGAACATACCCTAAACCTATGGAGACAGTCAGAAACAGTAGTTTGTGATCACTCCTTTTAACGTAAAAAAATTATATAAATTTCTGAAAACTCTTGTTTGCTCTTCCCATAGTCAAGTAGATCTATACACCATTATATACTGCATAACAGATATATTTGATGAGACAAATATGAAATAAAGAAGGAGGATAAAGAAAAAGGGTTTAAAACAATAACATTTCTGCGGTAAATTATATAATGAAGACAAATATTAACGGTTATAAGTAACAATAATAAAAAACTAAACATAATGCCCATCAAAAAGATGAAATTCTGGCAAACAAAAACATTAGGGCTATTAAAGGTCAGGGCTAAGCTCTCTAGTTTACACATTTGGCAATTATATATGAAATCTATACTGGGCATTAAAGTAGTCAATAAAATGATTAATTCTTGTGAAATGAGTGCTGCGTTTTAAGTTTTTTATATGGCTGCACAACAACCAATTCATATGATCTGCCATTAATAACACTGGCCAACATGTGTCAAACACAGCCAACGGCCATGTCAAGGTATAACAAGCTTCTTTTATGTTTCAAGCAAATTAATGCATTACTGCTTGTTAAAACCTATATTTATTTGCTATATAATGTATTTTTTATTACAAGTTTAACATATAACTCACAAGTATCTCCTTCCTGCATACATTTATCCGGAAGCTACATGATTTTGTGCATCATGTTGTTGTTGCTGCCTATTTGTAGTCTCCAAGAGAAAAAGTTATCTGGAAGCCAGGCTACCTAAACTAACATACCCTACATAATCTACTGAAGTGTCGGGTATGCGAGTGCATGAAATCATAGGTTCTGCAAAGGGATGCTATCGACTAAACGCTGAGCTTACTACAACTGTATTAGGCTTTAGACTTTTAGTATTTTGTTGCACATAGCAGCAGCAGGGCATTAATAACCTGACACAGAGAAATTGTGATATTATTTGTACTGATATTTGAACTTGGTAACATGAAGACAGGTTATTTTTCCCATTCCTTGAAGCGCCTCTTGAGGCCTTACAGTGAACATTTACAATTTAGCAGATTAGACCTCTACTTACATAGCAAAACACACTGAAACAGTATGTAACTTATGATAATTCTAATATGGCTTATAGGTTTTTATGCTGCTTTATCATCATATCTGTAGATACAACATAGAATATATTAGGAACAATGGTATTACTCCATATTATCAAGTAACTTAATAAAAACTGTTAAACAATTATATACTCAGTTTAAAGGGGTTATCCAGGAATAGAAAAACACAGCTAATCTTTTTCACAAACAGCTCCATGTCTGTCTCCAGGTTGGATGTGGTTTTACCACTTGGCTCCATCCACTTCAATGGAACTGAGCTCAAGAACCACACCCAACCTGGAGACAGACAGGGAGCAGGTTTTGATATAAAGTAGCTCTGTTTTACTATTCCTTGATAACCCCTTTAAGTTAAATTGACTTTAGTTTAATTCTGGCACCAAATTTTATTTCTAAACTGTTCGGACACTGTCGGGGACAGTGACTAGAAAACTATGAAGTTGTTTCAATACAGATGAGCATTGTTCACATGTTTTGTCATCAAGCAATATTCATTGTAAGTTACACGAACATTTACTACAGTTGAATTACTTTCAACTGCTGACAACATACATAAGAAATTGTATGTACAATGAATGTATTGGCTCTCAATAAAATGTAGTTTTACATGCAATAAGCAATTCATTATGCTTATTTAAATTAAGCTTTTGAAAATATCCCTACCATAATAATTTTTTATTGGAGTATATTATATTTTGATAGCTTAATGTTTCCTGAGCTCCAGTACACAATCTAAGAAGGGATCACTTCATAAAGCATGTATATGTACTTCCAGTACAACAAACCAAATACAAATGTCTTACAAGCATTGCCTGTTTCTCTGGGAGTGAAGTGTTTCCCATAAATGGCAACTAAAAACATAATGAAAGGCTACAAAAGAGACAGCCCATATGGTAAATAAGATTAGCAGCTGGGCCCCAAGGTATATTAGAACTGATAGCATCTGCTAACAATATTAACTTAAATGGCAAACGAACACAGACTGTAATACAGCAGATACCATTGCTACCCATCAGAGTATATATGGCATATAGGAGGGAACACAATTTTCACTTAAAACTACTGAGGACTATATTCAAGATGTGACATAATAAATCAATTAAAAAATAGAAAAAAATATTCGTGTATAAAAATGTAATGAAAAGTTATAAAAAGGACTGAAATATTGATCCAAACTGAATAAAACAAACAGAACTGTATAGAAAGTCAGATTGATTGTTGACTGTTTATTAACTTAAAGGACATGTCTCATGCCCGACAGTACAGAAAAACGTGTCCCCTATCTGCAGGATAGGGGATAAGTTTTAGATCATAGGGGGTCCGAGCGCTGTGGCCCCTCGCAATCGTCTGTATGGAGCCCCGGCTCTTCCACAGAGCGGGACGTCAAGCCCCCAGCCTGAAGCGGGGGCCGCCACGCCTCCTCCATATAGCTCTATGGGAGAGACTAAGATTGTTGAGCGGCTCTCCCATAGAGATATATTTAGGGGGCGTGGCGGCCTCCGCTTCGATTGAGGGTTGTGACGTGCTGCTGTGGGAAAGCGATTTAAAACTTATCCCCTATACTGTGGATAGGGGATACGTTTTTCTGTACTGTCGGGCATGAGACTGCTTTAAGTAGCATTTTAAAATAAAATAGTTAGACATCATTGGAGTAAAGGAATATTGCTAACCAAATGAGAACAGGTATGTGCAGTATCTAGGGTGGATTAGGTTAAAATAATTTGTAAAGTAGAGTGTAACATAAAAATTGTAGCATCAGAGAATATGAGCATAAAGAAGTTAACGCAAAAAATGTACAAATTTTCTATTAATAAATTAAAAAAAAAGTCAAAACACTGCCAAGCTCAATTAATATTGCAGGTATCTGCTCTTCAGCCACACCACTTAATTGTCAGTCAAGTGTTAATTACTGTGCAGAAAATAGCATAACCTTTGTACAAGTACAATATATAAACATAATGTGTATTTGAAACCCAATAAATTATGTACAAAACAAATAAATTAAAAAAAATCCTAGAAAAGGATTTAATCTGACACCATTGTCAGATATTAGAAAAAAGCAATACAATTGCTAGGGCATTTTAACAGGCACAGTTTGTCTCTCTTCGCTGCAACTCGATACTTGTAATCTCTATTATTCAGAGAAAATATAAATGGACTTTTGGGGCTAAATTAATACACTGGTATAATACTACACATATACACAATTTCAAATGCAAGATAGCGTACACCACAAATACTGCATAATGAGTGAGAATTATACATCATAATTTAGAACATACAAAAAAAAAAAAAAAAACTTTTTTAGATTTGACTTTTATATGCCATATGTGGGATTTCCTCTTGTGGTCCTATACCTAAAAAAACTGCTTTGCATGTCCTTAAATGTTCAAAATGATCAAATTAAAAGATTAAATTACTAAGTTTCTTGAACAAGTTGTAAATATTTTTCACCTGCAGTGGTGACATACCTCAACCATTGATTTGCTATCAGATAATGTCGGGATGAGAACAGGAAGTGCTGACAGTGGGAGCAATCACTGGCGGAGATGGATCGGAGGCTGGTAAATACAGGTTATGTATGTAAGAATGGTACCCTGGGCACATTTAAATGTTACATTTATCTTCTGGAATACTCCTTTAAGAAGCATTAGGATTTTTACTATAATAGCCAAAGCGGCCCAATTTGGAAAATATAATACATATATATTTGTTTATATCATTATTTTTAACATCATGTGCCAATCAGCTTATTCCATTGTATAGTATTTATGTCTGGAAGCTACCTAAACAGGGAAAATTGTATAAGTAGTTCAAGAAGTCCAAGCTATGAGGATAGGTCCATTTACAGGGGCACTAAAATGAGCAACAATCTCGATGATCGATGGATCGACTATCGCTGGATCATTTATGTGGCCTTTTGAACCTCATGATTGTCAGGCACACATCACCCATTTATACAAGGCAATGTGCAGCCGATCATAATGATTTAAATGGCTGCACAAAAGATCCAGTTAGCTGATGAAGGTGCATTTTCTCGCTCGTTGTCGGATCTCTGTCCATTTTACATTATTGGGAATGAGCCATCTAACAAATGCTCATTTGTCTGATAATCACTCTTAAGAAGCAGTGTGCCTTAAAATGCATAAGCAAAGTTGATCATATGAAATTTATGTAAGACCTAAACCAAAATTTATGTAAGACCAAAAAAATTGTTGGTGCTAAACATTCTACTTTTCCACTAAATCATCCTTTATAGCAGCTGAGCATTTGTAGGTCACTAAACTGAATTAAACCCAAAACCTAGGTCATTTGGGGGTCTACTATGGCTGAATCTAGATTATTATTTTAATTTCTAGGCAGGCATGCTGTAAATGTTTTAACAAATAGGAACCATGTGACTGTGATTCCTTATGTTATTTTTATGTTTGGCTGTTTTCCAAAGCCTCCATCAAGAGTCTGAAAAGTACAACAAAAATTAATTTAAAATTATCCAAGACACTTGAATTTCCAAAACTGGTTGAGCTACAGATGTGTCCTCCCTTAAAATGTCCCTAAAAAAATAAAAAAATAAAAGAGAAATTGCAGAGACATGATAGGGGTACAGATCCAACTGATCATTGAAAAAAGTCTGAGAAGCATGCTGTTAAGCATGTCACTCCCCAGATCACTGCCTCTTCTGTCACACTGTATGAGATGAGCTCAAATATCAGTATATGGAGCTTGTGTATTACAGCAAGCAGGAAAGTAATATTCTTACAGGGAAACTGACAGCAGTTTCACCCACACTAAAACTCATACACAGGGCTATAGTGCGGGTAATATGTGTAAAATGATGTATCACTTGCATACATGGGTGGTCCAGTTGCAGAGTTTTAGCCCCCAATGCTAGTTATCTAATCTGGTCCTTTGCACTATGGAGGTGGGAGCCGGCTTTCCAAGCTTTCCTGCCTCCTTCATCCATGTTGCCATATGCCTGCTCAACTGTTGAATGTACATAAATCTTCACTCTAATGTCCTAATGACATGAGAGCCTGTGTCCACATGAGCACTCTGATAGAAGCGGTGCATACGTTCTGCTATTCTAGCAGAGCGCTCACATGGGCTGTCAGCTTCCCTCTCACTGCATGCTTCTCCAGACTTGTTCTAATGATCATGGATGTAATCCACTAGACAGCTGTTGCCCATAGGCTCTCATGTTAAAAGAATGTGTAAGATTAACAAAAAGATAGATAGCTTTGTTAGATGCATCTGAAAGAAACCATCCATTAGGCATCGGTCTCACATTAAAAAAATGTATAGCTTCTATTTTGAGATGGCAGCAAACTGTATGGAATTGGCATTATTGTACAACTGGGAGGACAGGTTCCTCTTTAAATAATGTATGGTTTTACCTAACCATAGTACTATTAACTGTGGTAGAAATATTTTGAGCAAGGTTTTCTAACTTATGCTTTGAAAATGATTTTTGTTAATTTTTTTTTTTATTTTTTTTACTAACACTGCCCAAATAACCGTTTATTACATTAGGTGCCCAAATAATTCTGATGTGGTAGAAGCATCTCATCATCATTTTTCAAACAGGGTATGGATGGATAAAAAAAGACATTATTTGACTCTGGACTATATATATAGGAAGAATCTTAAGAGCCTAGTCCCTACTTGCTCAAGATTGGAAATGTGGTTATGTATTTACATATACTTAACAGCAATTTCATTGTCATCTTTCATTACAGGGAGAATGGGGTAACCAAGCTTAATTCACTGCTTTACCAAGCTTAATCAACTGCTTAGGACACTGCTGCAGTTACATGTACACTACACGGGCATTACTTCAATATACATCTGAGCTGCCTTGCGTCGTATTTGCATAGCAACAATTCAAACAAACAACAGTTAATTCCAACGTTTTTACGTTTTCGTCTTCCAAATATCAGCAATGTAGCACATTCTCATGAGATTGAATATAGAAATTGTTTATGGCCATGTCACTAATGAAAACACCTAGGGAAGCCAGGATAAGTTTCTTACTAAAAGTTAAATATAAACTATTTTGTAAAAAAAAAAAAAAAAAGTATGATAATGTATTTAAAAACAACTTTCAGAATTCCTGCACTGTTAATATGAGGTATGTTATTTTCATTGGTTTGATGGACTGCAGCAAACTCCCTTTGTCAGCATTCTTATTTTGATTTTGAATATGTTTCATATATTTCACCTAAAGAAATCCAGAAATAGCATTAAGCAAAGTTCATTTTTTAGAACAGTTTTGAAGGTTCAGGGACTGGGGAAAATTTTAGTTGAAATTTTACACTATATGGTAAATGCAATATTTGGCAAGAAAATGTTTCTACATCCTAATATCCTGAGTATTTTCTTTCTTTTTTTTTTTTTTTCTTTGTTATACAAACAAATAATGCATATGTAGTCATGTTAAATTTACACACAACAGCAAAACTCAGTGCATGTGGCTAGGAGAAAGTCTGTGTTAAAAAAACTAACTAATAAAAAATACGGCTTGATTGAAATGAAGACTGGCGCTGTAAGCTCATTTGTAATAATAATAATAAAAAAAAAAAAATTCCAAGACAGCGGTTTATAAATAACTAAAGACTAATGATAGTGTCAGACTGAAATAAAATATCTAATAAGCAGTCTGTGGCATCAATGACATAAAGATGAATGTTGGATACTGTGTGAACAGAAAAGAAGAGTTGACTTCCAGTTTTAGGTTGTGAAAAATCAAGGGATACATGGACTTTTTGCATATGGATATAGAACCTATATACAGTTCACCTATAAAATCTTGATGAAAACAAATGAACATTCTGAGGAAATTCCTGAGATAGGTTTGTGACATGGGTCACTGAGAATAAAAGCTGCTGTTGGGTCCACATGGGTATTAAATCCATCCCTGTTAAGATCTGAAATTAGAATACATTAACAAATATTACAGAACACAAGGAGGACAGTGTAGCCACTGTCTAGTCCCTTGCCGGAGCAAGGTATAGCACCATCATGAAAGGATCTCCATCTTTCAGAGGAGGAAAATACTTATAAACAGTATTGCTGCTAAGACTGCTGTAGTGTGCACCAATAATGTTTTCTGGAGGCAGTGGCAGCCATAGGCTGACGGGTGACTTCTGTTTGACCATGCCGTCGTAACATCACTAGGAGAAATCTTTCCTTGGTTGTTCATCTGTTGTACATTTCTCGGTCATTTCCTGACAGAAGTCCACTGTCACTGTTTGGCTGTTTTGTTCCACACAAGTGTCCCTCTCTGAATAAGTACCATGCTCAGATCCCTCCACACCTCTTCTTGCTATACAATTCTCTGGTATATTGTTTGAAACCGAGTGGCTTCCAAGCTGTACTTGACCTTGCTCATTGCAGCACTGCATGTTTTCTCCCACATCTTGCGACGTGATAAGTTTTTGTTCTATTCTTGCTGGTAAAGGGTTGAATGCAGCAGCTGTGGGAAGATCCAAAGGCCGCAAAACAGGGCAATACCTGTGTAGGGCTTGGATCTGCTCTGGACTCTGAATATCTCTACATACTTCTTGGGATAGGCAAGAGAAGTTGTCTAGAAGCTCTCCCATGCAGGCCTTTAACTGGTTCCTTTCTGTTAATAACTTTTCTTTTTCACATACCTAATGGATTAAGAAAACACATTATAGTTCACAGCAAAACTCAATCTTCCCACATAAATCTGAAATAAGCCTTAGGCTGTATAAGTCTATGGTATGTACCCTACTTTAGTTTTTGCAGTTTTAAACTGTACATAAAGCACTCTATATGGTAATATAGCATTATTGATGAATGACCCATAAGTCTTGGCCCCCAGAACATTCTATTAGTTTAAAACGGACCTGTTCATAAAAAAAAAAGCAGGGGAGTAAATAAGCACATGACTAGATAGCGCTAGCCATTAGTATTCTGGACATTCTTTTTATCCGCATTTCCAGTGCTGAGGTATAAGCCTTTTAGTTATTATGCTAATAAGGCTGAAAAGCACAGGGGGGTTCCCCAGGATGGTTAGAGCACAGTCTAGCTCATGTCCTCTTTATTACTACCCACTACCCCTTGCATCTATTTATTCTATTTGACTACATAAAGAGGACATGAGTTGGACTTACCTGGACCCTTGTCATGCTGGGGAGAGTCCCTGGACTTTTGAGCTTCATTTGCATAACAGGATGCTGAACTGACTCTTCATCTAACTGTTTTCAACTTGTCCTGGTCAAAATGTTAAAGGGGCACTCTGCCCCTAGACATCTATTCGCCTATCCAAAGGATAGGGGATAAGATGTTTGATCACGGGGGTCCTGTTTAACCTGTTTAACTGTTATTAAAAACTTAGAAAGACTTTTTATTTTAAAATGATGATATAAATTACTCACCAGCTTATGTATTTCACATTCTAAATTCTGTATACAGTCGAGTTTTCTCTTGCGACAGCGCTGTGCAGCTATTCTATTTTTGCTTCGCCGCCGCACGTCATGAATGAATTCCAACTGTTCTGAGGTCAGCTTGTGCATTTTTATCATCATCTGGAAATCATTGCGTGGAAGATCTGTGATTTGATCAATTGGAAAGGGCAGCTTCACCTACCAGACAGAAGAAAGCATATTATAACATTTTAAAAAAATGGTTGCAATACCACAAGCTAACTATAAAATGTAGAATACACGCATAGCTGCTTTAACAGAACAAATGGAGTATCCTTGATTTATAAGAAAACACAACAAATGAACCTAGAAAATTACCTGGGACAGGTTTAGCCCTTTCTCATCTGTTGTGTTGCACATTTGTGGATCCCAGTGTGGTGTACCTAGTGCCCATTTATTCTGTATAGCAAATGCCATCTTTCATATTTGTGTGCATATTACAGTGAATTGGATGAATAATATTATTAAAGAAATTACACGGGGAAATAAACATATCCCCTATCCACAGGAAAGGGGATAAGTGTCTGATCATGAGGGGTCCCAGAGACGTCCCACTCAATGATGATTGGCTGTTACTCCTGCTCATCTACGAAGGTGGGGCCAGAGCACTTGAAAAGGTGAGTTCAGTTGCAAGAACCAGGTCCCATAAAGAAGATCACGGAGCAGTTGGACCCCCAGTTAGAAGTTTCTTTCACTGGATAACCCCTTTAACCATAGTAGATTTAAAGACATCAATTTAAGGGTAAACAATATCTTATATATATTATTTGTGGTGCCATTCTAGGGCGTGTTACTAGCGTGGTTTTTCTACTTTATTAACTTCATCTCCTATGGGTGGCACTTATATATATAATTGGTTTCAGTCCCTATCCCCAGAAATTTTGTCTCTGGTGTGAAAAAACAGGTCTTTGATGATATTTTGATTTTGAAACACTATTTTAAATTGATGATCCCGGCACAAGGATTTCTTTTTAACATTATCCGTCAACTTCTGTTCCTGTCACTCGTGTCACAGTCCCATTTGAATATATTCTAACTCCATGAACACCAATGATGCAGTGTACTACCACATTTTTAAAAGAATTGGAGATTTCTCCATGACACTTATTAGTGGTGGGCATCAGTTGCTCAAGTCTCGAGCCCGCTCCATACACCCATAACAGCCACATGACAAAAATACATGTCATGAGTCATTAGGTGGTCAAAAAGTTAGTTTTTATGCAACCTAGGCAAATTTTTGCAGTTATTTTTCATCATTTGGATAAGCCTTAAAGGGGTATTCCAGGCCAAAACTTTTTTTTATATATCAACTGGCTCCGGAAAGTTAAACAGATTTGTAAATTTCTCCGATTAAAAAATCTTAATCCTTGCAATAGTTATTAGCTTCTGAAGTTGAGTTGTTTTTTTCTGTCTAACTGCTTTCTGATGACTCACGTCCCGGGAGCTGTGCAGTTCCTATGGGGATATTATCCCAGCATGCACAGCTCCCGGGACGTGACATCATCATTGAGCAGTTAGACAGAAAACTTCAAAAGCTAATAACTATTGGAAGGATTAAGATTTTTTAATAGAAGTAATTTACAAATCTGTTTAACTTTCCGGAGCCAGTTGATATATATAAAAAAGTTTTTGCCTGGAATACCCCTTTAAACATAAAACTTTCAGAATTGCCCTGGTGGCTCGAAAAAATCTATTAACCCCTTCATGACCCAGCAATTTTTTTTCCGCCTCACGTTTTTTTGCTCCTCACATTCTAGGACCCATAACTTTTTTAATTTACCACTGACAAAGTTGTATTAAGGCTTCTTATTTGCGGGACAAGTTTTACTTTTTATTGGTGCACTTTATTTTTATCATAGAATGTATTACAGAGCCAGAAATAAATATATGTAAGGCAAAGAAAGGAAAAATTAAGTAAGGAAAAATATGGAATTGCGTAATTTTGTGAGGCAATAACTTTTTCAGGGTTCACAATATGGTAAATCTGACATGCTATCTTTATTCTATGGATCAGTACAATTTCAATGATACCATGGGTAATTTTGTTTCGTCTTAAGGTAAAAAAATAATGTAAACTTGGAGAAAAAAAAGGTTGTTTAATGCCATGTTTTGACCCCTATAACTTTTTATTTTTACACGTATTATTACGTTTATACTGGGATGTGATGTGACCAAAAAAACAGCAATTTTGGCGTTTGGAATTTTTTGCGTTCATGCCTTTTACGGTGCAGAATCAGGAAAATCATGATTTAATAGTTCGGACAATTACGCACGTGGAGATACCAAATATGTTTTTTTTTATTAACATCTTTTACAGTGTTTTATTTGAACAATGGGAAAAGGGGGGTGATTTGAACTTTTATTAGGGGGAGGATTTTTGTAATATTTTAAAAAAAATTTTTTACACAAAAATGCCCTATCATAAGCCATCATTAGATGGCTTGCAAAGATCAATGTAATGCTTTTGCATTACATTGTTCTATGTTTTCGGTGCTCGATTGTTTTGGCAAGGACGGGAAACCCATCTGCAGCCTGCGCTTACATTACAGAGCTGCAGATGGGTCCCCTAGACCCCAGGGATTACTGGCATTTAATGTTTAAATGCTGTGATCGTTAATGATCATGGCATTTAACCATTTCAATGACGGACATCAGGCTGGCTCTGCTGTCAGTCATTACTGGCAGATGTCAGCTGCTGATAGCAGCAGGAATCTGCCGGTTATGACATGGACAAGACCCGTGGGCCTGCGTCATGTTCCCCTCACCCAACCCATGACGTACTGTGGGCCTGCGTCATGTTCCCCTCACCCATGATGTAGTGGTACGTCATAGGTTGGGAAGGGGTTAAAGTTGAATATTACTTAAAGGGGTACTCTGCCCCTAGACATCTTATCCCCTATCTTTTTGAGAGGGGATAGGATGTCTATGGGTGGACAACCCCTTTAAATTATTATTTCAAAACATATCTATATATAGGTGGAGCTCTGTTTAACATACATAAAGCTACATTTACCATACCTTTCTTCACACAGTCACAGAGTCTGTAGCCACCACTCAAGTTAACACTTTAACACAGGAGTTGTACAAATATCCTTGCAATGAGCTCCTCTTAGTGGTGCCTTTGACTATAGACTGCACTACAGTCACGTCTATTGCCTCTAAGGAAGGCGTACCATATGCTGTCCTACATAATGGTTGTCACTTTGTAAATCTCTATACATTTGCATTGACAGGCAGGCAATATAGGCGTATAGCAGGTAAATAGTGAAAAAAAAGTAATTAAAACATTTTTTTTTATAAATGTAAATAAGGGACCTTATATACAAGTTTAAATTACCCTTCTTTTCTCATTTACAAATAAAATAATGTAAATTAAAAAAAATACATATTTGGTATCACCAAATGTCCAAACTATTAAACAAAATGTTAGTGAAACAGCATGGTGAATGTAAAAAAAAGAAAAGAAAAAAAAATCCAGAACTGCTGATTTTTGGTCACTTTATATACCCAAAAAATGAATGAAAAGCAATCAAAAAGTATCTTCAAAACTAAAATAATTTTGATAAAAGCTACAGATCACGGCACATAATTTGTGCCCTCATAAAGCCCTGTATACAGAAAAATAAAAAGAGTTACAGGGATTAGAAGTGGACAATTTTAAACATACTCATTTTCTTAAAGTTATTTTTTAAAAGTAGTAAAAAGACTAAACCTATATAAATTAAAGGGGTATTCCAGGAAAAAAGTTTTTTTCATATATATCAACTGGCTCCAGAAAGTTAAACAGATTTGTAAATTACTTCTATTAAAAAATCTTAATCCTTTCAGTACTTATGAGCTTCTGAAGTTAAGGTTGTTCTTTTCTGTCTCAGTGCTCTCTGATGACACATGTCTCGGGAAACGCCCAGTTTAGAAGAGGTTTGCTATGGGGATTTGCTTCTAAACTAGGCGTTTCTCGAGACACGTGTCATCAGAGAGAACTTAGACAGAAAAGAACAACTTTAACTTCAGAAGCTCATAAATACTGAATGGAATAAGATTTTTTAATAGAAGTAATTTACAAATCTGTTTAACTTTCTGGAGCCAGTTGATATATAAAAAAAAGTATTTTCCTGGATAACCCCTTTAAGTATCGTTGTAATCATATTAATCAATGTAGATTTTGTGGTAAAATAAATGATGTCAGTGCAAAGTACAATTGGTCCCACATTAAGGAAGCCCGAGGAGGGAAAAAAAATGCAAAAAATAAAAATTTGTCCTCAAGGCCAAAACAAGGCTGTGTCATTAAAGGGTTAATTTATCAGATCCACCTATTATTCAAGATGTAATGAGGTACAGAAATCTTCTAAATACTATGTACCTTTTCTGCCATCACATATTTTATTATGGTGAGTTGCTGATTTTTATCTTGGTCGAAATATATCTAATCCTCTTTATGGTGTATTCACACATATACAGCTTCAAATCCTGCACATCAAACACCACAATCTACTGTTTGGAGCCCCGACTCCAAAGACAGTGGGGGGTACATGTTGGCGGACTCCAACGGCCGGCGTTACAGTACCCCCCTCTCATGCCCCCTCTTCTTTGTCCTGATAAGCTAGAAGAATTTCCTAAGAAGACTTGGGGCATTAATATTCTCCTAAGGTTCCTAGGAACGCTCTTCAGGACCATAGTTCTCCCAGTCTAGAAGAACCACCAACAGTCTTGGAATCGAGGATGTCTTTGATTTCAAATTCAGACTCTTCACCTTCAGGTACAGAAGTAGAGAAAAAAGACTTGAAGTAGGAGTTCAGGATCAAAGGCTTCAGCAGGGAAACATTAAAGGAGTTGGGTATCCGGAGAGAAGGAGGTAAACGGAGCTTGTAGAAAACAGGATTTATTCACTCCAAAACTTCAAACGGACCCAAGAACAGAGGAGCAAATTATAGCACGGTATCTTAATTTGGATATTCCGAGAGGAAAGCCAAAATTTGTTGTCTGGAGAGAACTGAGGAGGTGTTCTTCGCCTTGAGTCAGCATGACACAGATACCTGGCGCAGGACACAGATACCGACAGGTAAGTAAAAGCAATAATGGTTTATTCTCCCAGAATTCAATGCGTTTCACTGCTACGGCAGCTTCATCAGGCATAGCTGTGAGCAATGACATCAGGTCCTCACTGAATTGCTCCATCATACCTAGATAGGCATTATTAGAGACTGAATAGTGGTGGTTACAGCCTGGGGAGCCATGACTACATGTCCTACTACAGACTACTTGAGCCTCATTTACATACTGCATGTGACATTTATAAAAGTTGTTTTCTCCACATTTATAGATGATCCAGCAAACATCCAGGCATGGTAGGACATGTATTAATAATCTCTATAATGTGTTGCCACTTGGTATTTAAGGTAAAACTTACTGACAGGTTTCTTTTAAGATGCTTACCATGAGGCATCCATACTCAAACTCATCTGTTGTGAGATCAGAAGCTGAACCGTGATTTTTTGTTATAGAGGATACACGGTGCAGTCCATACCAGTCCAGGTTTCTTTTTTCACAACACCACTACAAACGAAGGCATAATGAAGGTGTAATGAATCTACCATCTGTGTCTGGAGGGTGGACAGCGAATGGCAGGCAGGCAGTTCATCAAAATATTCATTCTGCTCCTCTGAGTCAAATGACATGTACCCTTTCAAAGTCAGTCAACTGGGCAAATTGTCTTGAAGTGTACCTGTCGCCAACAAAAACTTTTGATATAATGTAGATAATATTATAGGTATATTTTTAATATCCATTGATTAAAAAATGTGTATATTTTTGGGCATAAAAATGCTGTCCCTGCAACTATTGCCTGTGTGTCTATGAGGAGTCCAAATACAGGAAGTGTGGGCAGGACAAGCAGGGCTCTGTGCAGGCTCCTGGCTTGTCATTCATCCTGCTGTGTGAGTCAGGGGCGTGTCAGTGGCGTGTCAGTGTGCAGAGCCCTGCTTGTCGTAAGGGCACAGAGCCCTGCATATAATGGTATTATCTACATTATATAAAAAGTTTTTGTTGACGACAGGTACACTTTAAAGGAGATATATTATGTACAAAGATTGCGGGGGTCTGACCACAGTAAACCCTCCCCCCCCCCCCCAATCTCCTGTACAGGGCCCCAGCTCTACTGGAACAGGGCGTGTCGATTCCTGCACGAATTGGCGGCTGACACTCCCCCTTCATATAGCTACGGAAGAGCCGTTCAGCTATCTTCAGCACTATCATAGAGATATATGGAGGGGCATTTCGGCTGCCGCCTTATGCAGAGGTCTACATGCTCTGTTCCCGGGGAGAGCCGGGGCCCCATACAGAAGATTGCGAAGGGTCCCAGCAGTACAGTAAACTGCATATAATGTATAGAGAAAGTACTTACCTCAACCTCTGCCTCATATACTGTACAGTATTGCATAAGGGACAGTGCTTTAAACACAAATTTTGCAGCTCATTCTGTACTCACTGCCTAATATGGAATGCACAGGAACTAGTGTGCTGTGTGCACACTAGAGATACAGTGGGACCTCTACTGTGTGAGGGAAGAGGAGGGAAGCGCTGATTGGATGCCAGCAGCAAGAAGCTGCAGCCTTACTGGACATCACTGGGGTCAGCACAACAACGGGGATGCGGAGCAGGTGGGGACATGCGCGTGACGCGAGTCCCTGCTGGGTACAGCATTTAGGGTCTTTGTGGAGGAAGGGGGAAGATTAAATGGCCCAGCAGCAGCTGCAGAACTCAGCGATGACGGATAGCCATCTTGTATGATGGCCCCCGACATTCAGAGGCATCATGTGTCGATGCTGTATTCAACATAGGATGGGCTCTCAGAGCCCATCCTATGTTGAAACTATGGGACGTCAGGCCATCATAATTAGCCTCATAACAATGAACATAATTGATTAACTAATTGATCAAACATAAAAACTCAGGACACTGTTTGAGTTACTTGGATGAGGGTGATTATGCTACAGCAACATCAGCACTAGCTCTGTGCAGGTGAACATGTGAAATATAAGCCCTTAGCATACCACCAGCTCTGTAGTGAGACTGCTCCCATGCATTGCAGCCTATCATATCTGTATGCGGGTATACAGAGGGGTTGCTTCATTCAGCACCTGTGCTTGCTGGGCAACACTACAGTTTAATAAGATGCTTCAGACTCTGTATAGCAGAGGTTTTTTTTTTTGTCAAACATGGCTCATACTATAATCATATTATATTATTCACCCTAGATGTCCAGCCATGGAAAGAAGAAAAGATCTAAAAAGTCCCATCACAGAGCCTTTATGTATTGTCAGCAGCCACTTCCAGATAAGCTTAAAGGGGTACTCCGATGGAAAACATTTTATTTATTTATTTTTTAAACCAACTGTGCCAGAAAGTTAAACAGATTTGTAAATTACGTCTATTAAAACATGTTTACCCTTCCAGTACGTTTTAGTAGCTGTATGCTCCAGAGGAAATTATTTTCTTTTTTAATTTCTTTTTTGTCTTGTCCACAGTGCTCTCTGCTGACACCTCTGTCTGTGTCAGGAACTGTCCAGAGCAGTATAGGTTTGCAATGGGGATTTTCTCCTGCTCTGGACAGTTCCTGATACGGGCATCAGGTGTCAGCAGAGAGCACTGTGGACAAGACATAAAAGAAATTTAAAAAGAAAATAATTTCCTCTGTAGCATACAGCTGCTAAAAAGTACTGGAAGGGTAAAGATTTTTTAATAGAAGTAATTTACAAATCTGTTTAACTTTCTGGCACCAGTTGATTAAAAAAAATGTTTTCCACCGGAGTACCCCTTTAAAGAGATACTCTAGTGGAAAACAATTTTTTTTTAAATCAACTGGTACCAAAAAGTTAAACAGATTTGTAAATTACATTTATTTATATATCTTAATCCTTCCAGTACTTATCAGCTGCTGTATGCTCCACAGGAAGTTGTATACTTTGCTTGACCACAGTGTTCTCCCCTGACACCTCTGTCCGTGTCAGGAAATATCCAGAGCAGGAGCAAATCCTCATAGAAAGCCTCTCCCCCTCTAGACATTTCCTAACACAGACAGCAGAGGTGTCAGCAGAGAACACTGTGGTCAGGCAGAAAAAATTATACAACTTCCTGTGGAGCATACAGCAGCTAATAAGTACTGGAAGGATTAAGATTTTTAAATAGAAGTAATGTACAAATCTGTTTACATTTTTGGCACAGGTGGATTTAAATTTTTTTTTTCCCACTAGAGTACCCCTTTAATGGGGAACAATATGGTGCTCTTCTGAGAAAGACTATGCTTTACAGTCAAAAGCAAAAACATTTTGTGCATGGTACAAAGGTCAACTGTCTAACATTTTCTCTAAGATTATGTCATTCACACGCTCCTCTGCTAAGAAATGTAATAAAAGACATACTAGTTTGAAATTGCAATCCTCCTATAGGGGGAAATTTATCAAAACCTGTCCAGAGGAAAAGTTGCCGCTGCCAATAGCAACCAATCAGATTGCTTCTTTAATTTTTAAAGAAGCCTGTGAAAAATGAACCCTATTAAACCATCTAAACTTTTCAAAGCACTGAAGAGAAAGTTGAATGCAGCAATAAACACATCTTGCCTAATAAAGAAGAGCTTTTATATTTTCTTTTATTAAAGGAAAACTGTCATCAGTGTTATCCGCACTAACCTGTTGGTACAGGTGTGTAATGCGGGTGACACTGGTGACAACCATACTTACTAGTCCCCGTTCCATGATCCTGTTGTCCCGCTATCTTGCTCCGTATCTTCTGTTTGGTGGCAGGCTTGGGGCATGGGCGTAGATTCCTGTTTCTCTGCTGGTCTCCACTGTGAGCAGGCCAGGGGAAACAGCAGCTGTGCTCCAAGCCCGCCTCCAGAACAGAAGATACGGAACCCTTTGTCATCTAAAAATTTAGCAGTTACTAATTCAACCTGCAAAGCCCTGTGGATCAAACAATGGTATGAAAACCGACCATCAAAGGATAATTTCTGTTCATTACCATTCCAGACAGGTAGCATGTTTGGTCCGCAAATGGAAAATTTGTGAAGAAAAAGGTTAGCAGTTTCCATCATCCAAGAAGGACCATCATATAGACCTCTTTGCTCACAATTCAGATCACCCAGATGCAGACATAGACCACAGAGACAGCTTTAGAAGTTCCATGCGAAGTTTGTGTGGCTTGCAATACCATCAGAGCACATAGTTTTAGTTTACTTGCCTTCCCTTTGGGTGATCAGCCCCAGGTGTCTTTACAAAAGGGTTGTGTTGGTCACTCACATTAGCTGAGAAGGGATATTTCTGATTTCCTATCACGACGATTGGTCGATAAAAGCTTCCTTGAGATATCTCCTAATTGTAGTGTTGGTGGCCTTACTTAGTCGAAATTAGATCTTTTTTTATTTCCTATCTTGATGATTGGTTGATAAAATCTTTCTTGAGAGATCTCCTTTAGTCTCACCTGCAAGAAGTTCTTCATGTTCTGGATCATCACATTTTCTTGGTGAATTATTAAAAGTCTCAATTAATTTCCACATAGAAGATCACATTTTTATGGTTTATCATCAAATTGCCTAGAAATTACAATATTCCTATTACTAGAAAAAGAACAAGTCAAATCAGTGGTAAACCAAGGTATCATTAATCCGCATCTGCCTGTTCAAACAGCTATGAAGATTATAGGTTGTCTGACAAATTCTACAGAAGCAGTACTGTGGACTCTGAAGAAAGTTCATCTGGGGAGGAGTTTGATTTTTAATTTGCAAGTGATACTCATATCAGATGTATCTGCTGGACACTGGGGTGACCTTGAGATGATGGAATAAGCAGAAGAGGATCTTTTTTGGACAAGACTGTCAGGATTCGGTTGAACAACATTGTAGCAGCATTTTGCATACACAGAGGAGAATGATGAACAGTCATCTGGCCAGAGAATGTGCCCAGATTATGGCATGGGCTAAGAGAAATATTTCCCAACATAAGCGTAAACTCCTCAAACCAGGAGAACGATCACTCAAAGGAGAGATATTTCAATGGATTACATTCAAATGTGGAGTTCCTCAGATAGATAGATGTCTTCATGACCAGGGAAAATTCCCAGCTCCTGAGATTCTGCTTCCTTTACTATCAGAATCATCCACATTGTTTGGGCCAATGCCTGGTCTTTCATTGGCACAATCTGTTCCTTTACCTGTTTTCACTGTTACCAAAAGTAATTCAGACACTGAAGATGGAGAAAGCATCAGCTATACTAACTGCACAATTGTGGCCTTGGAGGGCAGGGTTCGTTCTCTTGGCAGAGCTTTCGAGGGGAGAATATGTGCCATTTTTTTTACAAAATCAGAACAGAGACACAGAAAAAAAAAAACACAGAGTAAACAAAGCCTGAAGCAATGAAATCCGCAGTGTAAGTCCACTTGATTTCCATAATTAACATGCAAGCATGTTTTTTGCATATAATTTTTGCTACATGTGGATGGTACTCTTAAAACCTCATTTACAAGTCATGTACTGTAATTTGCTCCAGCAAATTTGCCTCATCTGAACATCGTCCAAAGGCATTTTCTATAATGTAAATGTCCTATCTGTCAATTGCAGTGAAAAGATAAGCCATACAATGTAATGTTACTCAAAACAGAAATTATGTTCATGTCTGAGTTTCTGTCTTACAGCACAAAAGATAAAAACAGGTTAAAAAAATGTTGAGATGTGAGTGGGAAGAGACTGACACCTGTCAAAGAAGACCAATTACCTTGCAAAGTTAAAAGAAAAGTTTTGTCTCAAGGAAAAAAAGAAATAAATAAAAAGAACACTTTACATTCAGAGAAACACACATTTGTTTTTTCAAACGATGATCATGGTGATCACCTTAAAATGCCACGTTACCAATGGATTGTCATTATTAGGGGGAGATTTATCAAAACCCGTCAAGAGTAAAAGTTGCTGAGTTGCCCATAGCAACCAATCAGATTGCTTCTTTTATTTTTCAAAAGGCCTCTGAAAAATGAAAGAAGCAATCTGATTGGTTGCCATGGGCAACTCAGCAACTTTTCCTCCGGACAGGTTTTGATAAATCTCCCCCATTGTGATTAAATCACTAGAGCATAATGTAGATGCACAGGATGTAGCAGCCTTGTGGAGTGTACAGAGTAAAGCCACACACAAATAACAGAGGTCTGCTGCTGTACAATGCATTGTGCGGTGCCCTATGATTGTGTGTAGGAAGAGTAAACAAAATGCACCAAAAAGCAAGGTACATGCCTTAAGCCAGCACTATTACTGTATGTATTGAAGACACTTTTTGCACATCAATGGGCAGATTTATCAAAAGTGTCTAAAATAAAAACCTGTCTTTGTTACCCATAATAACCAGTCACAAGGGTACTCTGGGTTAAATTTTTTTTTACAGATTTGTGATTTAATTCTATTTAAAAACTGCTGTATGCTCCAGAGGAAGTTGTGTAGTTCTTTCCAGTTTGACCACAGTGCTCTCTGCTGTCGCATCTGTCCATGTCAGGAACTGTCCAGAGCAGGAGAGGTTTGCTATGGGCATTTGCTCCTGTTCTAGACAGTTTCTGACACAGAGAGAGGTGGTAGCTGAGAGCACTGTGGTCAGACTGGAAAGAATTACACGACTCTTTCTGGAGCAGACAGCAACTGGAAGGCTTAAAGAGGTAGTCTAGCATCAATAAAATGTATCCCTTATCCTCAGGATAGGGCATAAGTGTCAAATAGCAGGGTGTCCGACTGATAGGACCCCCAGGATCTCCCATCTAGTGCCCCGGCTCTCTGCATGAATGCAGTGTGTTGACCACTGTACCTCTGGCTCTGACATAGAGATGCATAGAAGAGGTGTGTAGGACACCACTTTGTGCCTCCATTCATGAGGAGAGCGGGGCGCTGTATGGGAAATCGTGGGGTTTCCAAGCAGTACCCTGTGATCTCCCGTATGCATATATAAAAATATGTGCAAAAAGTTTTACTACATTGGTTGAGATGAAAATACCCCTTGAAGTCATGCCTCCTTTTTCAAAGACCACACAAGTTTTTAGGGTGCGACTGAAAAGTGTCTAAAACTCAGAATAAATGTGGCATGTCATGTAAGACTTATTTTGGTCCAAATCATTTGGTGTAAATCTGCCCCAATGTTAAGGTTAAATACCTGTGCATTTTGTTAAGGTATCTGGTTTTGACAACCCACATCTGGTGTTTTGTGACAGTTGCTGTTACTTGAATTTTTTATTGTGTGTATTTTGTAAAGAAACTGTTCTAGGGGTAATCCTAGGAACTGCTTATTTCATGTGTAAAAGTGGCCTAAAGCCTCATTTATTATAAAAATCAGGCCTCACTCAAGTGACATATTTAATGTAGAAATCCATGTCATATCTGATGCCAAGTCTGAGCTATGCATGTGAATAGGGTTTCCATAATCCTGTTCACATGCTACAAAATATTCCAACACAGAAAAAAATCTGCCAGAATAATGTTATCCCTATAGTTCCTACATAGATTAGCCCCATTGCATGGTTCCTACTGAGGATGCTGTTGTGAAATATTAAAGGGGTTATTCAAAAAACTTAAAAAATTACTTAAAAAATTACTTCCAAGCTCTTAAGATTTTGACGGAGTGAGACAAATCTCAATAGGTGATCCGCCTAACTGGTCTCAAAACAGACAGCCAAAGTAAGGATTTATGAGGGCACTTGCAGCACAATGCAGTAAACTGCAACCCTTTATCCTAAGTTTAATCATGCATAATGTACATTTTTATATGTTTCCTGTAATATGGATGATTGATCGAAAGGAGGCAGAAGACCTGCATCTCTGAAAGGAATGAATAAATGGACATTGGAAAAACAAATGGAAAAAGAAAATTACTATAGCGTTTAAGTACCCAACCTTCACCACTAGAGGGGAGCAATTGCATTCTGTAAACATTAACTTAGTATCGGTAGAACATATGACAGTCCAGAACTTCACCTGTCTCTATTTTGAGCAGGACTGATTATTGTCTAATAACATCTAGTGTACATGATAGACATTACACTAAAATGTACAGTTTTAAGGCAGATAGGTCACCTAAATATGCTAACAAATGGGGAAGCATTTAACATGGACAGGTTTATTTTCCTATTAATCTAAACAGCACAAAATATTGTGCTCTTTAGTTAATAAAATCAATCACAGAATACATTGGACAAGGAGAGGGCTCTCATACCTCTTCATTTTCTCTGGCTAATAAGAGTCACCAATGAGAAGAGCCAAACGCAAGTGCAGATGACCAGGAGACATGTTAACCTAGTGTTACTGTATAGCCGCACTATATCAATAAATATTTAATCACCACATTTAATACAAATATTCTCAGATTTAAAGGGAATCTGTCAGCTCCATACCAGGTATAGAGCTACAGATTCCAGCAGATAGGAGCAAAGGGGATAACCATATCTTTAGTTTTGCAGATCACCCATTTTTTCATTCAAAGTGTTTATTGAATAAACAAGCAAACACCATGGGTACAGAAATAAGCAGGGAGGGGGGTACATGAGTAGAATCACAGATAAGGATAAAATATCATCCCCTCCAGGAGCAAGGTGTGCAAATGTACGAGAACATAAAAAGTTGCAATGTAAAGAAGGATCCGGACAACTCACGGAGTGACTAGTGGGGCAAAGCAACAAGGGCAAGTTGAGAGCCACAAAAAAATGGCATCTTTGGTGGGTAACCTTGCAGCCAAGGGAAGACAAGGGAGAGGGGCACAGAGGGAAGAAACCGAGAGAGAGTGGGCAAGCCAAGTCAGGAGGCTCTGGTCAGTGGTGTGAGGAGAACATATACCCATAATTGGGATGCCAGCATTTCAGGAACTGCTCTGAAGTGCCTCTCAATTCGGCCAGACATTCTTCCAGTCCCTAGATATGCAGGCCCTCACAAAGCCAATCTAAGACTGGGGGGGGTTGAGGGCGACTTCAATCACCTAGGCACTACCCGCCTAGCAGCCGCCAGCAACAGGCCTATAAGGCTCTTCTGGAGGGCCCAAGGCGTGCTCGGGATTATATAGAGGGTAGATCACCCTTTATGTTAGCAGCTGAAGAGACAAACGGATGGAGCTGAGCTGCAGCAGCAGGTCTTCACCAATTGAAGGAGAAGGGTAGGTCTGTGAAAATTGGGGCATGATCAGAAACAAAGTGGGAGACATACAGCATAGTCTGATCAAGGTTAATCTATGGAAATCAACAAGAACAGCAAAGATCCTACAGAATGTGTCAGGGATGCAGGGAAACATGAGGAAACTTTCAGTCAATTGGTTATGTCTGGTATCTCTATATCATAGGTAAGTCTCAAAGAGGAGAGGAGGGAAGAATGGAGGTAAGCATGTGTATGGACAAATCTATTAATCCCCCTATCCTATGAACAGATGGAATGCCCTAGTCACGATGCTGGAATACAAGGTTTTGAGAGCTTATATTGAACAGCAGGTTGAAAAAGAGAGAGCTGGAATTGGGGAGATAAAAGAAAACTGTACTACAGGGCTGATAAAAAATTAACCTATTCATGCTATTAACTCATTAACTGCAATACCAAGTACGTGGTATACCATGTCTATTGCGCAAAGTGTTATATGTCTAATATTGTTTGTACCATACTTAAATTAAAGAAATCTATATAGCAGTATTTGAGACATGGTATGAATCCACAAGCTATGAACATTTCAACTGTCTTCAGACAATTTCAAAACTTCCAATCTTCAAATGAAGCTTTAGAGAATAATTTTGGATTCTTATGTTACAGGGGTACTCCGGAAAAAACTTTTTTTTTTAACTCCATATGCCCAGGCTGCTGAAAAATAAAATAAACCTTGATTTATCTCCTCTTACATAATTGCATAGTTTGTAAGGTTGAAAAAAAGGAGTCCATCAAGTTCAACCTAAGACCCTACTGTGTTGACCAAGAGGCTGTTGCTTCCTGATTATCTATTTTCCGTCCTTTGCGGCGGGATTCTTTCTGCTTCTAGGGCCTGGCACAGAACATTGCAGCTCAGCTAATCACAGGCTGCAGTGGTGTCCCTTCTAGGCCAGTAATTGGCTGTGCGGCAGTGTGATGTATTGGGCCAGGGTACCAAAAAAAGACCTGGGCTCAATACATCAAATGCCGCTTAGCCAATCACTAGTCAAGTGGGGATACCACAGCAGCTAGTGATTAGCTGAGCTGCAGTGTTGCGTGTCAGGCCCCATAAACAAAAAAGAAGACCGCACTGGAGGACTGGACCTCGATACCAGGGTACCGGCAGGTGATAATTCAAGGTGTATTTCATTTAATTGCGGCAGCCTCTACTGTAGTGGTGGTACCCTTTCAACCCCTTAAGGAACAAGACCATTTTCACCTTAACGACGCAGGACGTATATTTACGCCCTCCGCCGGCTCCCGCGATATGTCGCGGGGTCACGCGGTGTCCCCGTGTCATATTGGGTCGGTCCATATTGGGCGGCTATCAACGGCCGGGACCCGCGGCTAATATAGGACATCACCGATCGTGGTGATGCCCTGTATTAACCCTTCAGACGCGGAGATCAAAGCTGACCGCCGCATCTGAAGTGAAAGTATCCCGGCTGCTCATTCGGGCTGTTCGGGACCGCCGCGGTGTCCCGAACAGCTTACAGGACACCGGGAGGGCCCTTACCTGCCTCCTCAGTGAGCATCAGTGTCAGGGTGAACTATCCGTTGACATTTAACCCCTTAACGACGCAGGACGTATATTTACGTCCTGCGCCGGCTCCTGCGATATTAAGCAGGGTCGCGCTGCGACCTCGCCTCACATCGCGTCGGTCCCGGTGCTCATCAATGGCCGGGACCCGCGGCTAATACCACACATCGCCGATCGCAGCAGTGTGTGGCATTAACCCTTTAGAAGCAGCGGTCAAAGCTTTGACCGCCGCTTCGAAAGTGAAAGTGAAACTATCTCGGATAGTCAGTCGGGCTGTTCTGGACCGCCGCGGTGAAATCGTGGCATCCTGAACAGCTTACAGGACACCGGGAGGGCCCTTACCTGCCTCCTCGGTGTCCGATCGACGAATGACTGCTCCATGCCTGAGATCCAGGCAGGAGCAGTCAAGCGCCGATAACACTGATCACAGGCGTGTTAATACACGCCAATGATCAGCACGAGAGATCAGTGTGTGCAGTGTTATAGGGACCTATAACACTGCAAAAAAAAAAGTAAAAAAAAAAGTGTTAATAAAGGTAATTTAACCCCTTCCCTAATAAAAGTTTGAATCACCCCCCTTTTCCCATAAAAAAAATAAACATATGTGGTATCACCGCGTGCGTAAATGTCCGAACTATAAAAATATATCATTAATTAAACTGCACGGTCAATGGCGTACGCGCCAAAAAAATTCAAAAGTCCAAAAAATCGTATTTTTGGTCACTTTTTATACCATAAAAAAAATGAATAAAATGTGATCAAAAAGTCCGATCAAAACAAAAATCATACCAATAAAAACTTCAGATCACGGCGCAAAAAATGAGTCCTCATACCGCCCTGTATGTGGAAAAATAAAAAAGTTATAGGGGTCAGAAGATGACATTTTTAAACGTATTAATTTTCCTGCATGTAGTTCTGATTTTTTCCAGAAGTACGACAAAATCAAACCTATATAAGTAGGGTATCATTTTAACCGTATGGACCTACAGAATAATGATAAGGTGTCATTTTTACCGAAATATGCACTGCATAGAAACGGAAGCCCCCAAAAGATACAAAATAGCGTTTTTTCTTCGATTATGTCGTACAATGATTTTTTTTCCGTTTCACCGTGAATTTTTGGGTAAAATGACAAATGTCACTGCAAAGTAGAATTGGTGACACAAAAAATAAGCCATAATATGGATTTTTAGGTGAAAAATTGAAAGGGTTATGATTTTTAAAAGGTAAGGAGGAAAAAATGAAAGTGCAAAAACTGAAAAACCCTGAGTCCTTAAGGGGTTAAAGCATACCCTTCAGATCCAACAAAATGTTTATTTTTTTTTTATATGTCACTCAATACCTAATCCTGACCATGTACATCAAATTTGATGTGTCTAGCACATTTATTTTTTTATTATACTTTTAATTAAGCTCACTAGTCTGAATTCATCTCAAAGGGAGGGGTGTGGCCTCACTGTGCAAGTCTCCGCCCCCTCCCTTAGTATGCTGTCTGCTCACATCTCCCCTAGCAGTAGCAAAACTACAACTCCCAGCTTGTCCTCTCTGACAGTAGCGGGACACAAGCTGACAGTGGGAGGATTTTTCCTCCAGGTGTGAGCCCTGCGCTGGAAGTGTGTCCATGACATAGGTGATGACGCATGGACACAGCAGGACAAGTATGAGTCCAAGCAGGCAGGGGGGGCAGTTGTTTGACTGGCTTTTTGAGTATGAAATACTGAAAATTTTCTAATGAAAGCAATTGCAAAACTTATTGTTTTTTTCATGCTTTACAACATATCTAAAGTTTTTGTATCTGACAGTGCACATTTAAGGACCTGAGCATTTTTTGCACATCTGACCACTGTCACTTTAAGCATTAATAACTCTAGGATGCTTTTACTTATGAATTTTTTTGTTTTTTTTTGTGAAATATTCTATTTTAACATAGTGGTAAATTTTTGTCAATACTTTCATCATTCCTTGGTGAAAAATTGCAAAATTTCATGAAAAATTAGAAAATTTATCATTTTTCGAACTTTGAAGCTCATTACTTGTAAGGAAAATAGACATACCGAAAAAATTATATTCACATACATAATGGCTCTTATTTACTAAGAGTGGAGTGTAGGTTTCTTTGTGGGTTTTAATTCCCTACAATTTATTTTCCACGGTATTTACTAAGGTTTCTCTACATTTTCCACTTTCCCTACACTTTGCTCTTTTTTACACATGGTCTGATCTGTCTGGTTTTCCTCAGCTCAAATCCACCACATTTTATGTGGAAACCTTAGTAAATATGTTGGATTTTTATGAAAATGTCAGAAACACGCCCCTTTTTGGAGACAACGCCCCCTTTTCCCGGCGGCCATGCCTGTTTTTCGGGTTTTCTTAGCAAAATGGAGAGTTAGTCGGGGGATTTTCAAATTCTGGCGCAAAATCTGGTGCAAACTGATTTTTTGGCGCAATGCGACAGAATCTGGCGCACAACCCGGCAAAACATATCGGGTTTGCAATAGTAAATGAGGGCCAATATGTCTACTTTATGTTTGCATCATAAAGTTGACATGTTTTTACTTTTGGAAGACATCAGAGGGCTTCAGGTTCAGCAGCAATTTTCCAATTTTTCAAAAAATTTTCAAAATGTGAATTTTTAAGGGACCAGCCCAGTTTTTCAGGGGATTTGTTCATATTAGAAATACCCCATAAATGACCCCATTATAAAAACTGCACCCCTCAAAGTATTCAAAATGACATTCAGAAAGTTTGTTAACCCTTTAGGTGTTTCACAGGAATAGCAGCAAAGTGAAGGAGAAAATTCAAAATCTCAATTTTTTTACACTTACATGTTCTTGTACACCTGGTTTTTGAATTTTTAGGGATAAAAGGAGAAAAAGCCCCCTAAAATATGTTACCCAATTTCTATCGAGTAATGTTGCATTTAGGAAGACCCTATGATGCATTAACAGCAAGGAGAAAAAAAAAACACATGGCATAATATTTTGGAAACTACACCCCTCATGGCACTGTACTGGGGTATTGTGAGCCTTCACAGCCCACAGGTGTTTGACAACTTTTTGTTAAAAAGAACTCTCTGTAAACCCCTGCCCGTGTGAATGTACCGTGTACATTCACATGGGGATGGGGGTGGGGAGCAAACCACAAGCTGTTGCAAAACTACAACTCCCAGCATGCCCTTTGGCTGTCCATGCATGCTGGGGGTTGTAGTTTTGCAACCTCTGGTGGCACCCTTGTTGGGAAAAACTAATATAGAGGCGTATACCAGCTGTATACACATCTGTATACCATATAAGTGATTAAAATTATATTTAGGGACTCACAATCTTTTCTGATCAGCGTCGTCCCCTTTCATTTTCTTCTCCATCCGGCTCAGACCGCCATGATGTCTTCTTCCAGCCAAAACTTCCTTTCTTCAGCATCTGTGGGACAAACATGTTAGACCCTGCATTTTTCCCCCTCCTCCCCCAGTGTCATTTCATTAAGCCCCCACCCCCTCCTCCCCCTGAACCATTTCATTAACCCCTCCATCCCCCTCCCCTTGCAATTTCATTAACCTCCCCCCACCCCCCTCCTCTTCCCCCCCATGCAATTTTGTTAACCCACCCATCCCCCTCCTCCTCCCCCTATGCAATTTCATTAACCCCCCTGGGCAATTTCACTAACCCTCCACTCCCCTCCTCCCCCCTGTAAAATTTAATTACCCCCCCCCCCACCTCTCCTCTTCTCCCCCCTGTGCAATTTCATTAACCCTCCCCCCACCTCTCCTCTCCCCCCTATGCAATTTCATTAGCCTTCTCCCCCTATGCAATTTCATTAACCCTCCTCTCCTCTCCCCCTGTGCAATTTCATTAACCCTCGCCTATGCAATTTCATTAACCCTCCCCCCCTCTCCCACCCTGTGCGATTGCCCCCGCCCCCTTCCTGTACGATTTCATTAGACTCCCCACCCCCCTAAGCTGCCGTCTCACCTGTCAGATTCCTCCGGGCAGGGCAGGCAGCTTGTCTTCTTTTCCCCAGAAGCTCTGGTGAGGACGAGTGGCGCGCGCTCCAGTGATGACGAGTGATGCCCCCCCTGCGCAGCGTCAGGGGCGTCACTCGTCATCCAGTGCCGGATCGCAGCAGGCTGTTTCTGGTTGGAAATCACTGCAGGCGGGCAATTAGAATGGTGAGCGCGGCCGCGTGGAGAAGCTGAATGCGGTCAGGGGTTGCGGGGTATGCGGGGGGGGGGGGGGGGGGGGGTGCAGCCCTGCTCCTCTATCAACATGCTGGGTGGGCAGGGGATATAATTAGATGGGGGGGGGGATGCAGCTCTTTGCTTGCCGCGCTCCCTATACATGTGTTATCTCGGAGGCGCTGGGCGGTTGCGGCAACAGACAGAACGACGCCCACCTCAAGAGGGCGCTATAGGCGGCCGCCTACTTTGTCTATAGGCAAAGCCGGCCCTGGGCACACTGGTTGCATAACACTGAGAGTTTGTTATTTAACTCAGTGTTTCGCAACCAGTGTGCCTCCAGCTGTTGCAAAACTACAACTCCCAGTATTTACGGTCTATCAGTGCATGCTGGGAGTTGTAGTTTGCAACAGCTGGAGGCACACTGGTTGCGAAAACTGAGTTAGGTAACAAAATCTCAGTGTTTCGCAACCAGTGTGCCTTCAGCTGTTGCAAAAACTACAACTCTCAGCATGCAGTAACAGCCAAAGGGCATGGTGGAACTTGTAGTTATGCAACAGCTGATGGCTTACTACTACAACTCCCAGCATGCCCTTTGGCTGACTGTGCATGGTGGGAGTAGTAGTTATGCAACAGCTGGAGCCACTCTTTTTCATAACTACAAAACTACAACTCCCAGCATGCCCAGACAGCCAAAGGGCATGCTGAAAGTTGCAGTTGTGCCTCCAACTGTTGCAAAACTACAACTCCCAGCATGTCCTTTGGCTAGGAGTTGTTGCTAAGCAACAGCAGGAAGCAAATAGCACTTACCTCCTGCTGTTGGATCCCTCCGCCACAGACCGCCGCCTCAGGAGACCACCGCCGCCGCTAGGGACCACCGCCACGCCGGACCCCGGGTGAGCCTTCCCCCCCCCCTCCACCGCCGATCACCCGCTGAAGAAGCCCAGCAGGACGGGTTATTGGTCGGCCAGTGCGGCCGACTAATCACGCCGATCGTGAGGTGGCAAGGTGGGCAAGGGTGATTGGTGCCGACTCAGACTGCACTAATCACCCCTTTTTTCCAGCTCACTGGTGACCAGATTGACCATGAATTGCCGCAATACGCTGATCTGAATTGATCGGCGATTTGTGGCGATCGCTGACATGTGGGGGTCTCAGGACCCCACCAGGTGTTTGCACGGGGTGCATGCTGAATGATTTCAGCAGGTATCCGGGTCCGGTTCCCGCCCAGCGAGCGGTGGGGACCAGAATTACCACGGGCATAAAGGTACGCCCTTGGTCCTGAAGTACCAAGATGTCAGAACTTACCCCTACGCCCAGGGGCAGACAAACCATATGTGCAGCAGGTTCAACTGCACAAGGGCCCAGCAAGTAAGGGGGCCCACCGCCAGTGGCATAGCTATAGAGGTATCTGTACGCTGGGCCCGGGCCTTGAGAGGGAGTCCCCCTCCCCCCCCGTTAGTGTAACTGTGGCTTTAAGAGCAGAGGGGCTGGTGGGAGTAGACGTGCCCCGCACAGGCAGGAAGTCAGCTCCAAGCCCTCTGACCTGTCCCTGCATCAGGCTGTGCTTCATCCCCCAATAACTTCATGAGGAACAACTGCCTTAGCTCCTCTTCATCCCCGGCATCATGTGGCCCCTGTCTCGGATTACACTGCATCCCCGGTGAGTTGAGGGCCATGGGCTGTGTGAACAGTAGGTAACTTTATAAAGATGAGCGGGTTAGGGCTTTGCAAGTTTGCAGTGTTTCTTAACAAAAGTGCCAATATGTTGCAAGACTACAACTCCCAGCATGCCAGGACAGCCTTTGGCTGTCCAGGCATGCTGGGAGTTGTAGTTTTGCAACAGCTGGAGACACACTGGTTGGTAAACACTGTGATATATAGATAGATAGGTAGACTGGGCTAAGATCAGTGTTTCCCTACAATGGTGCCTCCAGCTGTTGCAAAACTACAGTCCAGACATGCTGGGAGTTGTAGTTTTGCAACAGCTGGAGACACCCTGGTTGGAAAACACTGATCTATGTCCTATCTATCTAATATCTATCTATTTATCTATGCCATATCTATCTATCCCATATCTATCTATCTATCTCTCATATCTATCTATCTATCTCTCATATCTATCTATCTACCTAAATTATAGGAGCAGGGGGTTAATGGAAGCAGGGGGGGGGGATTGTAATGAAAGCAGGGGGGGGGGGGTTAATGGAAATGTGTGTGTGTGTAATGGAAGCGCAGGGGGAGAGAATGGAAAGAGGGGCAGGATGGGGTGAATGGAACGAGCAGGGGGGGGGGGGTTAATGGAAGCAGGGGGTTAAGGGAAGTGGGGTTGTATGTGTAACGGAAGCATGGTGAGGGGGTTAATGGAAGCAGGGGGAGGGGGTTACTGGAAGCAGGGGGTTAATGGAAGCGGGGGAGGGGGGTTAATGGAAGCAGGGGGGGTTAATGGAAGCGGGGGGGGGGGGGGTAATGGAAGCAGGGAGGGTAATGGAATGAGGGGCAGGATGGGGTGAATGAAAGAAGCAGGGGGGTTAATGGAAGCGCAGTGGGAGGGAATGGAAGCGCAGGGGGGGAAGGAAGGAGGGGCAGGATGGGGTGAATGGGAGGAGCAGGAGAGGTTAATGGGTGCAGGGGGGTAGTGGAAGCATGGGGGTGAATGGAAGGAGGGGCAGGATGGGGAGAATGGAAGGAGCAGGAGGGGTTAATGGGTGCAAGGGGGTAGTGGAAGCATGGGGGTGAATGGAAGGAGGGGCAGGATGGGGAGAATGGAAGGAGCAGGGGGTAATGGAAGTGGGGGGGGGGGTGAATGGAAGCAAGGGGGGTGAATGGAAGCAGGGGCAGGAGGGGTGAATGGAAGAAAGAGCAGGGGGGGTCAATGGAAGCAGTGAGGGGGGAATGGAAGCATGGGGTGGGTAATAGAAGTGGAGGGTAAATGGAAGGAGGGGCAGGATGAGGTGAATGCAAGGAGCAGGGGGTTAATGGAAGCAGGGGGGGTAATGAGAGCAGGGGGGGTTAATAGCAGTGGGGAAATTCCTGAACAATAGACATATGGGGGGGGGGGGGGTGGGGGGGGGGAGGGCAGGCACATTCTTTGAACAGGGGCCCTCTGCTGTCTGTGTCCGCCCCTGCCTACGCCCATGGTCCTTAAGGAGTTGAATACCTTGCAAACACCTGGAACTAATCATAGGTTAGATCTTAATACATATATATATATATATATATATGTATCTTTATGTTTTCTAGAAACTTAATTGTAAACATGTGTTTTGGACTTCTCATTAGGCAACATGTGTAGTGAGTGATTAGTCACTATTTAAACTCCATCCACACAGCATGTTAGACGTGTTGATCATTCGTTTTTTCCTACTTTTTGCACTTTTATATTGTACCTCCTTGTTTGGCATTTTAATGAAAAAAAAGGCATTTGTTTATCCAAGCATCCGGATTGTTTTGTGCATAGAAATAAAATAGCTAAAAAGTTACCGACCTTAATACGCTGTATAAACATACAGTGCTGGGCTTCATAGGTTACCATGAGCTATGTTTTTTGACATATTCCTTTACTGTATTCATACTTATACTGACTATCCAGGAGTCCCAAGTTTGTTCATAAATATATATATATATATATATATATATATATATATAGTCGTAGTAATATGCAGCACACCGGAATCTAGTGCAAAGTGCTTTATTCCATGTAGTACAAAAGCGACGTTTCGTCGGCCTCACGCCAGCATTCGCCGGCGTGAGGCCGGCGAAACGTCGCTTTTGTACTACATGGAATAAAGCACTTTGCACTAGATTCCGGTGTGCTGCATATTACTACGACTATTATCAAGGAACCAGAGGACCGTGGCTCCAGCATGCGTGCACCCTACCTACAGACCCTCAGTTTTCTTGATGTGCTGCTTATTTTTGGATTATATATATATATATATATATATATATATATACTAGCTGAGTACCCGGCGTTACCCGGTTTTTCCTTCCTAATCCTTGTTGGGGAGGAAAATAAACAAAGGAGGAAGCTTTTGACTTCATGTCCAGTCCTCATATATTGTTGTCATATCCCAGCCCCATATCCCGACCTCCTATCCCGTCCTCCTTTCCCGACCTCCTATCCCATCCTCCTATCCCGTCCCCCTATCTCGACCTCCTATCTCAACCTCCTATCCTGACCTCCTTTCCCGACCTCCTTTCCCGTCGTCCTATCTCGACCTCATATCCCGACCTCCTATCCAACCTCATATCCCGTCCTCATATCCCGACCCGTAATGTGTACCAGGTATTGAAATATCTCCAGCCGTTCCTTCCTAATCCTTGTTGGGGAGGAAAATAAACAAAGGAGGAAGCTTTTGACTTCATATCCCAACCTCCTATCCCGACCTCCTTTCGTGTCCTCCTTTCCTGACCTCCTATCCCGTCCTCCTATCCCGTCCTCCTATCCCGACCTCCTTTCTTGACCTCCTATCCCGTCCTCCTATCCCGACCTCCTTTCTTGACCTCCTATCCCGTCCTCCTATCCCGACCTCCCATCCCGACCTCCTATGCCGACCTGTAATATGTGTACCAGGTATTGAAATATCTCCAGCCGTACGGAAGTTATGTGGGAACATACATTTCCCATAGATTTGCATGGGACTTTAAACAAAAACCCCAACCCTCACAAATGGGGGGTAGTTAAGGGTTAAATTAACTATCCTCTATTTTAAGTGGACATATAAGTAACATGTGGCCAAGTATTATGGAAATATCTCCAGCCGTTTGGAAGTTATGCAGTAACATATATTTTCCATAGACTTGTATGGGACTTTAAACATAAACCCCGCCCCTGGCAAATGGGGGTGAGTAAGGGTTAAATCACCTATCCTATATTTGTTGTTGACATATAAGTAAAATGTGTGCCAAGTTTCATGTTAATATCTTTAGCCATTTGGACGTGATGCTGGAACATACAGACATACATACATACACACACATAGACATACAAACACACACACACACGTACAAACACACACACGGTGAGTTTTATATATATAGATTTGACATAACATTTCCAGATGCATGTACTTCACATTCCAGAGTTCATGCTATGAAACTGCTGACTATAAGCTCTTTTGTAGGCAACAGATCACAAATCACAGCAGTGTGTAAAGTCTGCTCTTTGCTCACTATCACACAACTTGTCTACAGACTTTGTACTTTAGTAATATGGGCTATCAGCTACATCAGACACCCAAATAAACACAAAGCACTGCACTTTAAACAGGACAACTAAACTTAGATATGATGATGTGGACATCCAGTGCATATAAAGATTACTCATTGTTTGGCAACAACTCTGTCGAGTACTAGCTTCTTTAACTCCTTAACTTCTGCATTTTTCCATCGTAGCCTTTCGAATATCATAACATTTAAATTTTTTTGTCGACAAAGCCATATAAGGGCCTGCTTTTTTTTGCGGGAACAGGTACTTTAAAATACCACCATTTTGGGGTTCATAATTGGTTAATTTTTATAAAACTTTTTTTTGGCTGGGTAAATAGAAAAAAAAAATGAATATTTTGGCAATGCTTTTTTGCATCGTAAATTTATGTTGTTTACCAGATGGTAAAAATAACTTTATAGCTTTATTCTGTATGTCAGTATGATAACATCAATATCAAATGTATATATATATATATATATATATATATATATATATATATATATATCTATCTATATATTATTTTTTTTTTTTTTACTACTTTGGCACAATGGAAACATAATAAAGAAATAATATTTGTTAGTATCGCCATATTTTTGTTTTTATTGGTACCATTTTGGAAAACATGTTTTTTTGGAAGACAGATTAACAAAATGATGTTGTCTTTTTTTTTTATTTTTTACAGCATTTACTCCGGTGAAAAACGTTATTTTTTTTTTTTTAAAAAGGGGTACTCTGGTGGAAAACCTTTTTTTTTTTTTTTTTTTTTAAATCAACTGTTGCCAGAAAGTTAAACAGATTTGCAAATAACTTCTATTAAAACATCTTAATCCTTCCTGTACTTATTAGCTGCTGAATATTGCAGTGGAAATTCTTTTCTTTTTGAAACACAGAGCTGTTTGCTGACATCATGAGCACAGTGCTCTCTGCTGACATCTCTGTCCATTTTAGGAACTGTCCAGAGTAGAAGAAAATCTCCATAGCAAACATATGCTGCTCTGGACAGTTCCTAAAATGGACAGAGATGTCAGCAGAGAGCACTGTGCTCATGATGTCAGCAGACAGTTCTGTGTTTCAAAAAGAAAATAATTTTCTCTGTAGTATTCAGCAGCTAATAAGTACAGGAAGGATTAAGATTTTTTAATAGAAGTAATTTACAAATCTGTTTAACTTTCTGGCACCAGTTACATAGTTACATAGTTAGTACGGTCGAAAAAAGACATATGTCCATCAAGTTCAACCAGGGAATTAAGGGGTAGGGGTGTGGCGCGATATTGGGGAAGGGATGGGATTTTATATTTCTTCATAAGCATTAATGTTATTTTGTTCCAGGAATGTATCTAATCCTGTTTTAAAGCTGTTAATTGTTCCTGCTGTGACCAGTTCCTGAGGTAGACCGTTCCATAAATTCACAGTCCTCACGGTAAAGAAGGCGTGTCGCCCCTTTAGACTAAACTTTTTCTTCTCCAGATGGAGGGAGTGCCCCCTCGTCCTTTGGGGGGGTTTAACCTGGAACAATTTTTCTCCATATTTTTTGTATGGGCCATTAATATACTTATATACGTTTATCATATTCCCCCTTAAACGTCTCTTCTCAAGACTAAACAATTGTAACTCCTTTAATCGCTCCTCATAGCTAAGATGATCCATGCCCTATATTAGTTTAGTCGCGCGTCTCTGCACCCTTTCCAACTCCGCAGTGTCCCTTTTATGGACACTGCGGAGTTGGAAAGGGTGCAGAGACGTTGATTTAAAAAAAAAAAAGTGTTTCACTGGAGTACCCCTTTAATGTGTGGGTTAAATAAAAAAATTTTATTGTTTGGGTTGTTATGAACATGGTGATACCAAATATGTGATTTTTATTTTTTGATGTGCAAGAAGGGGCTGTAAAGGAAAATTATATATTTTATTTTATTTATTTTTATTTTTTAAATTACATTTTATTTCATTTACATTTTTTAAAACTTATTTGCAAGTTCCACAAAGGCACTTTGACAGCGATCACCAGATCTCTGCTGTACGACACTGTACCAGTGTCGAAGATAGCGGAACGGCTCTCCCATAGAGATATATGGAGGGGGCGAGTCGGGGATATATGGAGGGGGCGAGTCGGGGCTCCATACAGGAGATAACAATTGTTCCCAGCGCTCAGACCCCCCCTCCCCCCGCAATCTAAAATACTACATTATATATATAGGTTTTTATGTTTTTATCCATGAGATATCTCCTTTAAGCCTGTCTGCGTAACAATGGTATGCAAAGTACTCGGTCATGCTGCGCAACAGCACAGCCGGGTACGCTGACATCCATGGCAGGCCTTCAAAAGACACCCAGCTACTATGGAAACATCAGCATTCATGTTGCCAGGAAGTCAATAAGCGTAAGAGGTGCATAGAGACTCTTTACATGCAGCAGAAACTATTTGACTATGGTATGTAAAGGATTAATCTACCAGGAGTGGAGGTTTCTTCGCTCCTGCTAGTTACAGCAGGAGCCCAACTATCATACTAATAGCGAGCTTCCATGAAGAGTGGCTGCCTTATTCCAGCCCCGCCATAAAAACATGGCAGTCTTAAATAAGGAATCTTAATGACTGCCGTAAAAAGGCATATCATGGGTCATTACGAAGTTAAAGAGACTTTTCCTCGGTTAATTATGTGTAGTTTAAGGTAGGTTCACACTGCATTTATGCTAAATGTCATTGGTAGTTATGGGCATCCCGCAAATAAAGGGATGCCGACATATACTGGAATAAAAGTATGTGTACATACCCAAAGTTATGTAATAAAAATGCCTATTTGGACTTCAGAAATGGAAAGACAAGCGCTCCATAGGGTAATATTGTTAAACCCCAGTGTGAGGTAGATAACGAATAACTGCTCACCCTGGGTCTGATGCCCTCCGGTCACTGGTATATGCAATAGACAAGGATGGTTTCGAAGAGGGATCCGGCTCAAACGGCTGAGGAATGCCTGAGGAAGCTGCGCAATCGCAGCGAAACGTGTTGCATCTTGGTCAATAAAATCCTCTTTTATCCTCCAAACCTTGTCGTGGTCGGTCAGCGGCGTTTGAGCCGGATTCCTCTTCACAGCCATCCTTGTCTATTGCATATTTGGACTTCAGAGCATTCCCTCAGACAATTGTATTTGACTGCCATATAATGCATTATAAGTATTTTACCTGATTAAGTGTCCTGTTTCAATACAAAACATCCTTTTGAGTTGTAAAAACTGTGTTTCATTACGTTTTTTCTGTACATTATGCATTTTTACCATAATTAAAGGGGTATTTCAGGAAAAAACTTATTTTTTTATATCAACTGGCTCCAGAAAGTTAAACAGATTTGTAAATTACTTTTATTTAAAAAATCTTAATCCTTCCAATAATTATCAGCTGCTGAAGTTGAGTTGTTCTTTTCTGTCCGGCAACAGTGCTCTCTGCTGACATCTCTGCTTGTCTCGGGAACTGCACAGAGTAGAAAAGGTTTGCTATGGGTATTTGCTTCTACTCTGGACAGTTGTCATCAGAGAGCACTTAGACAGAAAAGAACAACTTCAGCAGCTCATAAGTACTGAAAAAATTAAGATTAAGAAGTAATTTACAAATCTGTTTAACTTTCTGGTGCCAGTTGATTATATAAGTTTTTTCCTGGATAACCCCTTTAAGTGTATGAGTTGACACTTGTATACACTGGGGGTATAAGCATACGTATACATTGGGAACCCCCACCCAGCATACATCCCAGTGAGAAAAAGACTAATTCTTGATCACACTATGGTCAGGTACCTGTGACAAAATCTGCTGTGGCATTACGGACACTGGATACAGGAATTCACTGATCATCGAAGGATGCCATTAAAACATTCAGAGCAAATAGAAAGAAAACAATATGCTGATATTTGTTGTGCATAGCAATACCTGGAAGCTTTCTATGTGTCTGTTATCTTGCTACAAAAGTTGTTACAAAAACTATAAACAAATATGACAGGCCCTTAGCTTGCTTTGCGGTGTTAAATTAGCTTTTGATCCAACATTTGTAGAAAAGATATGACCTATCCTTAAAGGAGTAGTCCAGTGGTGACCCAGTGGTGAACAACTTATCCCCTATCCTAAGGATAGGGGATAAGTTGCAGATCGCGGGGGGTCCGACCGCTGGGGCCCCTGTGATCTCCTGTACGGAGCCCCGACAGCCCGCGGGAAGGGGGCGTGTCGACCTCCGCACAAAGCGGCGGCCGACACGCCCCCTCAATACAACTCTATGGCAGAGCCGAAGCGCTGCCTTAGGCAATCTCCGGCTCTGCCATAGAGATGTATTGAGGGGGCGTGTCGGCCGCCGCTTCGTGCGGGGGTCGACACCCGCTATCTGGCCGGAGAGCATGGCCTCCGTACAGAGAGATCGCAGGGGGCCCCAGCGGTCGGACCCCCAGCGATCTCAAACTTATCCCCTATCCTTAGGATAGGGGATAAGTTTTTCACCACTGGACTACCCCTTTAATGTATTTTTTTCTTACACTATAGCACATTTTCTGTTCTCACGTGGCTGTGGCTCAGAGATTGAAGACTTTCATTTAATAGCCTGTTTAAAAAAAAAATATATATATATATATATATATATATATATATATATATATATATATATAAAAAAAAAAAAAAGACAGGCCAAACTCTATGTAACAAACAGACCAAATAATTAGTTTGTGAACAGTTGCGCTTCCCTGTCTGTTCACTTCAGTTTTGGCTTGCTTTTTGTCTTATGTGGAGGCAGCAAAAGCTGCTATTCTTTTGGCTGTTGGAGAGGATTGTGTCTGAACACTGAGTGAGGAGACAAAAACATTACTTCATGTACAAGTACTCAACAGTCATTCATCAGTCATTGAAGAGAGTTTCAACCTTTTATGTGTTGGCTTGCAGATACACGCCTTCAAAAAATATGTTGTTCTACCCTTCTAACTTCCCTCTGCGCTTAGAAGAAGAATGTTAAGCTAACTTTATGTGAAAAGATCTAAACAAAAGCAAAGGTGGCTAATACAAGTGCAGCTGACTATGCAATACTGTGGTGGTTAGAACTACTACAATATGTGATACAAACATCCTTTAACACCTTAAGGACGAAAGGCATTTGGGTCCTGGTACTTAAGGACCAGGGGTGTACTTGCATGCCCTGGTCCCATTACCAATGTTTAAACTGCTATCAGCAGCCAGGACCTAGGGTTAATGCCGGGCATCACTGATCGGGCCGATTCCTGGCATTACCCCTTTAGACTAGTGTTTTCCAACCAGGGTGCCTCCATCAGTTGCAAAATTACAACTCCCAGCATGCCCGGACAGCCAAAGGCAAGCTGGGAGTTGTAGTTTAGCAATATCTGGAGGCACCCTGGTTGGGAAACACTGCTTTGGACGCTGCAATCAAAGTTGATTGTGGCATCTAAAATTAAACTAAAACAATCCGGGCAGCTCAGCAGAGCTGATCAGGACCATTGCAATGAAATCGCGTTGTCCCGATCAGCTGAGAGGACGGCAGGAAGGCCCTTACCTGCCTCCTCACTGTCCGATCGGTGATCCTCTGCAGGCTGGTACCGATAACACTGCTCAACTGAGCCAAACCTCAGCATTGAACAGTGCATGCAATCAAAAGATTGCATGGTATAGCCCCCTATGAAGGGTATAAAAAAAAGTTAAATGTGTAAAAAAAATAAAAAGTTAATAAATGTGAATAAGCCCCTCCCCTAATAACATTTGAATCACCCCCCGTTTCACATTTTATAAATAAAATAATGTAATAAAAAATAAACATAAACACATGTGGTATTGCTGCGTGCGTAAATATCCAAACTATTAAAATATAAGGATAGTTAAACAGCATGGTTAATGGCGTACACGTAAAAAAAATAAGTCCCAAATTTTACAATTTTTGTCCACTTCATATACCATAAAAAAAATGTATAAAAAGCTATTATGAAGTTTCATCAAAACAAAAATGGTACAACTACAGATCACGGCGCAAGTTATAGGGGTCAGAAGATGACAATTTTCAACATACTCATTTTGGTACATGTAGTTAAGATTAGGTTAAGTAGTAAAATAAAACAAATGACCACTGTGGTAAGGTAGAAAGGAATAGGGGAGAGCACACCTCTTGAAACACTAGCTATCCAAAGCACTATAGGAGCGTATATGCCGTGCAGCACTGGTATCCAGCAGCAAAAAAATGACACCAGCAGGGATGTGGCGAAGCGCTCAGAGGCTATTCCGGTTACTTCACGTGACTATGCACGCAACTAAGTAATCGCACTGCATCTTTTATGTCATGTGACTGCAAGAGTGACCATAGGAACGTATCAACAATGACGCTCGGCATCTGCAAAGAATAATGATAGTGAGAATCTTTAAGGGGTATTCCAGGAAAAAAAAATTTTTTTATATCAACTGGCTCCAGAAAGTTGAACAGATTTGCAAATTACTTCTATTAAAAAAACTTAATCCTTCCAATAATTATCAGCTGCTGAAGTTGAGTTGTTATTTTCTGTCTGGCAACAGTGCTCTCTGCTGACATCTCTGTCTGTCTCAGGAACTGCACAGAGTAGAAGAGGTTTTCTATGGGGATTTGCTTTTACTCTGGACAGTTCCCGAGACAGGTGTCATCAGAGAGCACTTAGACAGAAAAGAACAACTCAACTTCAGCAGCTCATAAGAACTGAAAGGATTAAGATTTTTTAAAGCAATTTACAAATTTGTTTAACTTTCTGTTTAAATTCTGCAAATTTGAGTAGCCGTATTAGTCCAGTGATGCAGATGCAAATTAAAAAATGTTTCAGTATCTTGTAATACCTATTTTTATTGGACTAACATAATTTTGTAGAGACAAGCTTTCGGGATTCCTCCCTTTATCAAGTCCAAAGCAAATCTCTTTTTGCTTTGAACTTGATAAAGGGAGGAATCCCGAAAGCTTGTCTCTACAAAATTCTGTTAGTCCAATAAAAAAGGTATTACAAGATACTGCACCATTTTTTGATTTGCATCTATCTATATATATATATATATATATATATATATATATATATATATATATTTTAATATATGCATATATATAAAAAATAAGCTTTTTCTAGATAACTTTTAATATTAAAAGTGTAATTAAAAATCAGAGCATGTAAAAACTGTATCAGAGTATGGCTATGAGAGGCTGTATAAGGCAATTAAATGTTGCTCAAAAATGGAGATAAATCTACTCGGTCATTAAAGCCTGCGGGACCCTGGGCGTTACATTTCAAAATCCAACGGGTCTCGCGCTGCATCAACAAGTTATGCCTGTCTCCTCCTTCTTCTAGTTGTGTCACATGTTCAAGGCCATTTGAGGACATTAGGATCATTTGCGTGACAGGTAACAAGGTGTTCAGCTAACCTGGGGATACCTTTCCCTGTCCTTAATACATATAGATGCTCTCTGAACAGTGTACACACCTGGCGTTTAGTTTTGCTAATATAAAACATATTACATGGGTACACAATATAGTAAACAACATAGGTGCTCCTACATGTAATGCTGTGGAAAATACCTCCCAGAATACAAAAATCTGCACAGGTATTAAATTGGCAGTACTTACAGCTGCCACACTTAAGATTGCCTATTGGGCTGAATCCTTTCAGCCAATTATTAGTTTCCAAGTTATTGCTTCTTTTTTTCTTATTTTTGATGTAATCTGAGACCGTTGTATTTCTCCTGTAGGTCACTACTGACTCTAATGCCTGCCTCTCATAGCTGGTAGGATCCGTATTGATCCTTTTCAGCCTAATAAACTGGCTAAAGGGGATACCCTTCTTATATGCATCGGGTGTGAGCTCCTGTAGTGTAAAATGGAATTTCTTACTATTTCTTCCCTATGTCCCTCTGTAACTACTCCCTCTGATGAGTCTATAATATTCATATCCAGGAATACAATTTGGGATCCTCCAAACACACTGGTAAACTTCATATTCATGTCATTTACTGAATTAATGTGTGTGACAAACCCTTGGAATAATTCCTCTGACCCTCCCATACCATTAGGATGTCATCCACAAACCTGACGTATGGGTTGTGGATGGAGAAGATTTATTTTCTCTCGAACACGGCTAGAAATAAATTTGCATATGTACACGAGATGGACGTGCCTATTGCCGTGCCAGTTTTCTGCTTAAACCACTGCTTCTCGTACTGAAAGGTGTTGTGGGAGAGAATGAAATGGGTGGCTTTGGTGACAAAATCAATGTACTCCACGGACTTCTCTGTGTGTTCTAGGAAATATCGTACAGCCTGTACACCCACATCGTGGGGAATACATCATTAGAGTCTTTCAAATAAGATGGAACTTCCAGAAGTAAAGGGCGGAGAGCCCAATCTAAATACTCAGATAAGTACTCAGTCAACGATCCGATCCCGGCCACGATAGGGCAGCCAAGGGGATCGGTCCTCGACTTATGTACCTTCGGCAAAAGATACCAGGTCAGTCTTTTAGGGTGAGTAGGCAGAAGCTTTTCAGCAGTATGTTGATCCAAAACTCCTTTTTCGGTATACCTTCTCGTCAATGATCTTAAGGCATTGAGAATCTTCAAAGTTGGATCTGTAGTTAGACATTCGTATACTTCCTCATCAGAGAATTGTCTGTCTGCCAGGTGCGTACACTGTTCAGAGAGCATCTATATGAATTAAGGACAGGGAAAGGTTTTCCCAGGTTAGCTGAACACTTTGTTACCTGTCTCGCAAATGATCCTAATGTCCTAAAATTTGGAGGCCTTGAACGTGTGACACAGCTAGAAGAAGGAGGAGACAGGCATACTTTGTTGATGCAGCGTGAGACCTGTTGGATTTTGAAAAATAATGCCCAGGGTCCCAAAGGCTTTAGTAACCGAGTAGATTTATCTCCATTTTTGAGCAACATTTAATTGCCTTATACTCTATCCCTACAGCCTCTCATAGCCATACTCTGATACTGTTTTTACATGCTCTGATTTTAATTACACATTTAGTATTAAGATACTCACTATCAATATTCTTTGCATATGCCGAGCGTCATTGTTGATACGTTGCTATGGTCACTCTTGCATGGTCTCTTGAATGGCATGGTTTTTTAAAATTTCACCGCAGATTTTGTTATAAAATAGGTGGTGAAGTCATTACAAAGTGCATATGGTGACACAAAAAAATAAGCCCTTATATGGGTCTGTAGGTGCAAAATTGAAATCTTTATGATTTTTAGAAGGGGAGGAGGAACAAACGAAAGTGCAAAAACGAAAAACTGCCTAAGTCCTTAAGGCCTAAATGGGCTTTGTCCTTAAGGGGTTAAGGGCCTACAGGTGAACCAATTGATATGGCAACAGTGCAGCCAAGTACTGTCTAACATAATTTCACATATAGAATTCTAACAAAGTGCTTAGAATCACTCATTCAACTAATGCTATAATTCCTTACCTCGTGCCCTCTGTCTTGAACTGGACAAGACTCACTGTCTGCTTCTGAGAATGATCCAGATTCGTCACTTGAGTTTGTTCCATATGACTGCTCACATTTTATCTGTGGCCGTACTTGATTATAAATTGAATCAGCTATTGAACAAGCCTCTTGATGATCAGTGGAGGGGAATCGTGGGCCTTGTGAACAAGGAGATGATGAAAATTCAAGGAGAGGAAGGCTACAAGGGGATCCACCACTGCCATCTTCTGCATATGAGTATGAGGAGCATGAGCTAGATGTCCTTGTTCTAGTTTCCAAAGGTGGAGAACGAGGGCACACTTTAATTGGCACAGGGCAACTAGTGTTTGGCCTCAGCCTTCCTGGCAATGGGTCTGCTATTAGCCCACCATGGGAAAAGGCATGCGAGCTGGGTAGAGATTGGCTAGCTCCTGCCCAAAGACCTTTTGGCACATGCTCAGAAAACTCTTTGTCCAAACTGACACCAGAATACGATTGCACCGGAGTGCTTATTTGGTCACAAGCACTTGAAGAGAATATGACACTTCTCCTGTCTAATTCCATTTCATGCTTAGAGGCATGCTCTGAACCAGTTCCTCGGAGAGGTGAAGCCATGAGGAAGCTAGAGGAATCTTTGTGAGGTTCACAGGATAGTTCATAATTCCCAGTGAAAGGGTTATATTCAGTTTTATGGTCACCCTGAGTTGCTCCCTTTTCTACAAGGCATGAAGGACTTCTGGCAAAATGTTGTTGGGAAGGACCCGGCAAGTCAGTAAATTCGGCCCCTTTTGCTCTACTAAAAAAAGTTCTTAGATTAGAAGAAGATGACACATTTTTGGGGCTATTAATGCTAACAGGGCTGGGTTGTTTCCTAACCATCTCAACATCTCCTTCTTTATCCCTGATGTCATTATCATCTCCAGACAAGCAAAGCGTGACACTCTCTTCATCATTATCATCATCTTGTGGCTCACTTTTTATCTGATTTAAAGGAAGTCCAGATTTTAGGCCAATTTCAGAGTTATGTTCACTGAATGTGCTTGTGAAACCTGAGGTACTGTGTGATGTATTGTAGACATTCTTAGTACATGCCAACTGGTATTTCTTATATCGTGGGTAGCGGATTATAGGATCCTTGTCTAAACTTTCTTTGTTTTCCCTTTGCATATTGGAATCAGGCAAAATAACTTCTTCATTTCTATCTGCTGCTTTCTCGACTGAACCAAAGTTGAAAGGCTCATGGTGCATTCTTTCCTTGGGGCAAGATATTTTTGAGGTTTCAGATTCCATAGTTTCCTCTTCACAATCAAAAGTCTCATTGTGCACACTCTGGCATGAGGTGTCTTTCTTACACAGAAACAAGCCATCCTCATTGTTTAGAAGCTGCGACTGAAGGAAGCGGAAGCAGGAGTCCTCCAGGTTATGCATACGTAGGAATTCGGCACATTGGATGACCTCTTGGATGTTTTCTCTGCTCAGTAATAGCTTCGCAGTGTAGGCAAACTGCAACAATGGACCAAATCCTCTAGCAGTGACCTGCAAAAAAAGAAAAAACAGGGAAATTGCCAACATTAATATCAGCACTAGAATTGTCCAGAGTCCCTCAAGTGTAGTGAGATAACCTGACAGCTACAATGTCCATACATAAACACAGTAAAGTAGCAGTTAATCTCCCATCAGGTCAGCAGTGACTCCACATTTAATAATTAATTCCACTCGCTTCTACACATCATGCCATGGTTTAAAAAGAAAGATAGATAGGAACACAGGCAGGATAACTTTAAACTGCATCCCTGATGGGAGAAAAAAATTTGCTATATCAACAGAAACAATTACATCTGCTTCTATTGGTGGATGAGGAATTACATTTTGCTAGGATTCATGGCTAGAATTCTGTTGTTCAATGTGTTATAGACAGAAAAAGACAAATTATGTATTTCCTTGCCAAGATGACTGCTGAGTCTTTACATCTGGCAACTGGCTGAATATATCAGCATGTCTTAGATGAAAGTGTACCGATTTAAATCTTTATACGTAATATAAATACATGTTACTGCAGAAATGTAACAAGGTCACTTTAAAGAGTAGGAATTGGTGGAAAAATTATCACAATTGCTTCAGTAGCAATGAGTTGGATGAAACCCTATCTTCTTCAATTTTCAAAAAAAAAAAAGTGTAAAAATGCAGCAAATGAAATGAGATAATTACCCTAGGCACTGTGGAATTACAAGAACAGCTCTAGTAAATCAAATACTTATTACAGATATACAGACCTGAAAAGTATTGTGTATATTATTAAGATTAATAAAGAAGAAAAATAAAGTTATAGAGGAAGAAAGTTGTATAAAAATTATAAATATATTACACAAGGGGAATTTACTTTTAGGATGTGTTTAAAGTAACCATAGATTTGGTAAGGCATAAATAGAAGCCCGTTGTAGTAATCATTGGTCATTAAAAGACATGCAAGCAATATTAATAAAAAACGACAAGACCGCTTTATGACAAGGTATGGGCTTCCCTTCTCTGAACATCTCTATTTCCTCCAGATATGGTCACCAAGTTGGGCTCGATTGTGGTGTCTTTGCCCACATAATTTGAGCAAATATGAGCAACTGTGTCGCCAGTGCCCTATGGCCAAGGGCCTTTTTCTGATATTTACTTACATTAGTTTAAATTCGCCGATGGACGATGATGCTCCCTCTCATAAATATATGAGCCATTAGCAGGAGGTGTTGAACAACCAAATTTCCAAAGCACAGTGGAAAATTATTTGGGAACGGGCTGCAAAAGCATCCATTTGTACAGCATAAAAGGAAACTCCGTATAAACTACTAAGGAGATGGTATTATACTCCTAACATACTCCATAGGTTGAATCCAGTCAACCCCCCGCAGTGATGGCACTGTAGGGGGAGATGTTGGATCAGCTTTCCACATTTTTTGGTCCTGCCCACTGATCTGCTGACTAATAAGGTCTTTGCCACTCCGGTCCTCTCTGATCCTGTGGTCTACCACCTGCATTTGTCCCTCTTGTCCCTGGGCAACAAACAAGTGAAGCTTCTACTTTATATACTGTTGGCTGCTAAAACTTTCATTGCAACTGGATCTTCTGACCCGTATTCTTTAAATAATTCTACGCCTGCAATTACTTTGGTGTGGAAACCATGGGATCGTTTCATGGATCTGCAACCTCCTTAGCTTCGTCCTTTTCAATTCCCTCTACCTTTTCTGTTCCCCCCACGTCTTGTGTGATGTTTGTTTTTTGTCTTACTTATGGTTTATGCCTCTGTGCCTCCATGGTGTGCCCCCAGCAGTTGCACAACTACAACTCACAGCATGTCCTGACAGACAAAGGTTTTCCGGACATGCTAGAAGTTGCAGCTTTGCAACAGCTGGAGGCACACTAATTATAAAACACTGGTATAGACTATGGGGAAGATTTAATAAACCTTGTACAGGGGAGCAGTCGCCTATAGCAAACAGATTCCATGTGTATAGTATGTGTAATACTGCTAGATGATATGTCGCTTTTCGGGGGTCCATGTGGTGTTTCAAGCTGCAGAAGGTCCTGTTTAAGTCCTAAGTACTTACAGATTGTGTTGTGAACACAGAACAATCAAAGGTTTTGTTACAAATAATAATCAGGGTAGCAAAAAAAAGTATTGAGAAAAAAAACAAAAACGCAAATTAAGATGCAAATTAAGTGCCAAAGATTTGAGAAGAATCACATTTGAAGCTACCAGGAACCCATTTTCCTCCAGTGCTGTGATATTCCAGAACTGTAACCTACAAGTACAAAGTACAAGGTCTACTGTGCTTAGAGACATGGCCAAGGTAAGGAAGGCTGAAACCTGACCACTAGAGATGAGCGAACTTACAGTAAATTCGATCAGTCACGAACTTCTCCACTCGGCAGTTGATGGCTTTTCCTGCATAAATGAGTTCAGATTTCAGGTGCTCCGGTGGGCTGGAAAAGGTGGATACAGTCCTAGGAGACTCTTTCCTAGGAATGTATCCACCTTTTCCAGCCCACCGGAGCACCTGAAGGCTGAACTAATTTACGCAGGATAAGTCATCAACTGCCGAGCCGAGAAGTTCGTGACGAATCAAATTTACTGTAAGTTCGCTCATCTCTACTGGCCACCACTGAACAAGACAAAAGTTAAAATGTCAAGACTGGGGCAAGAAATATCTGAGGACAGATTTTTCAAAGGTTTTATGGACTGATTAGAGGAGAGTGAGTCTTGGTGGTCCAGATGGATGGGCCGTGTCTGGATCAGTAACGGGCACAAAGCTCCACTCTGACTTAGATGCTAGCAAGGTAAAATTAGGGTACTGAAATAGGCTGGTACTATCAAAGATGAACTAGCTGGGCTCATATGTATAGGCCTTAGAGGTGAATGAATAATAACAACACAGACCCCCCCCCCCCCCCCTTTGAGAACTTGTAGGCCATTCTTAAATGAGAGATATACGGTGAAGGAAAACAGTACACCTCTCTAAAGAGTGTCTGGGAGGCTGTGGTTTCTGCTACACAAAAAGTCACCAGATCAAGAAACTGAAACTAAAAGAATCCTCAAAAATACAACTTGCTGATAACTGTGAACACAGTGTATAGGCATGCACACACAGCAGATCTGATTGGGTACACAGAGATGTCACAATCTGCTTTTTCAGTTTTACTATTACATTATCTCAGAGAAATATCACTGTAAACAACCAATGCAGCTCCAAAAGCTGGACACACATGCAAGATAGCTGTTGTTGGAATTGCTATTCTCTTCTGAGGGTGCCACAAACATGCACACTTAGATTGCCTGTGTTTGAACATCCATTGTCTTACATAAATGGGAACAAGCTACAGTCAGACACTACCCAGGAGTATGCAAAAGATTGGGATAGTTCGAAACACATTGACCCTGATTTACTAACATGATGCCGACTCTCTTTATCGGGTCATGTGACAATTTGTTTCGCACGTCCACTGCGATACTTTGTGTGACATATTTTACTGGTAAAAACCTGACAGTTTTCCAATTACCTGGAGTATTTTTTTAACCCGACTAAAGGGTGTGGTTTGCATAATTATGGGCGTGGTTTGCATAATTAGAGGCATGTTCCCAACATTTTCCTGAAAACCCGACAATTGTATTTAAAAACCCACCAGAACATTAGTGAAATACTGAACTCTGAACTTGAAAACCCGACTGCCTTAAAGGGGTTGTGCATTGCCCTGGCTTTCGGAGCTCCGCATGCAGCGTCCAGAAGTTCATTACTCCGAACGCTGTGTGCGGGCTTCCGTGTTCGCGGCCGCCGGGCGTGTCATCATGCCCGGCCCCCTCGTGACGTCACGCCCGCCCCCTCTACCAAAGTCTATGGAAAGGGGGCCATTAGATTGTTCAGTTGATCCCACCCAAATCGACATTTCAGCCTACATTTTTCTAGTTTGTATGTTTAGATAAAATGTAAAATACGAAGCCATTGAAGAAAAATAAAATATTAGTTCTGAACAGGATGGATACGAAATAACCTGACAGGACATAAGCACATCTATGCATAGGTTTCAGTCAGTTATGCTCTGCAGTAAAACAGTAAAATCACTCTTTCTGATGAGAAGGGATTTTCCTGTCCTAGCACATACATACAGTAAACAATCTTGTAACCAACTCATAACATTCCATAGTAGAGCTATTTCATCAGACAGCATTGGCTGAGATCTACTGAAAAAGAACAAAAGCAGCATTCATTTGTATCCTGGATGTTGTGCTCCACATTTCTTTAATAGACTACACAGACAATAGGTTGCACAACAGCTCACTACAACACTGCTTTCACATCAGCATGGAATTTCACCACAGTCACTCAGACTTCTGGCGTGATGACAACATGAAGCTTATTACACTGCTGCACGTATTGTATGGTAAGATTACAAGGGAAATGTGTAACACATAAAGCGTCTACCCTATTGACCGATGTGACATTCATGCTGCAACAGTGCCTGTCTCACAACAGAGATAGGAACAATGCGGACATATGACTACAGCGATTTTTAAACTCTATGTAAATCTACATTATTTATTCATTCAGAAACACATACACAGTAAAATCACAAACCAAGACAACAAACTGATATCAGAAGGTCAAAAGTCAAATGGCGTAACAGTGTCTACAGTTGTCTGACCTTTTACCTGTAAAAGAGAACTGATCTAAATGAAAACACATGCACACACCAGGTACGAATTCATAGAATAACAGGAGCTTTAGGGTGCGTTCACACGCTATTAACTAGCAGTGGGTTTCCCACTGCGAGTTATGCTACCATTTATTTGAATGGGTCTGTGGACAGTCTGCAATAGAGTCAGATTTGCAGACTGCCAGTGGACACGTTCAAATGAATGGTAGCATAACTTGTAGTTGCAAACCCGCTGCTAGTTACTAGTAGGAGTGATGAGCGTCAGGGGCCATATTCGAATTCTCAATATTTTGCGAATATATGGACGAATATTAGTCCTATATTTGCGAAATTCGCATATTCGCTATGTTTGTTCTCTTATTTTTTTCCATGCAAAAATCTGTAATGAAATTTTCATAGTGCGCATGCGCAATTATATTTTCTTCCCCCTAAAAAATGGATCATGGGACACAGAGTCAACAGCATTGGAGGTTTGCAGTTGCCTCAAATGTGCAACGCTCTCTCTCCCCACCTGAGCGGGTTGCGCATTTGAGGTAACAGAATAGGGATGGCCCCACACATCCCCTTCCCAGAATGATGATTCAGAGTATAGGGTTTGGGGCGGGCATCCATTTTACTTTTGGCTGTACTCTGGGTCATCATTCTGGGAAAATAATTGGCATATCAGTTCTAAAATTGCAATTTTCTTTCCCCCATAGTACACTTCATCCATTCCTGGAAAATAAATTTAGGAAACACCTGTGCGTTCAAAATGTCCTCTTTACCCCTATACCCATTCCTCAGGGTGGGTACTTTCTGTAATGGTGTCACATGTGGGTGTTTCATTTTTGTATTTTCCTCGGAATGTATGTAACCGTCAGCTACTGATATGCCATAGGCCACAAATACAAACTGACCTCTATGACTTCTGAGCCTTGTTGTGCGCCTGCCCAGCACGTTACCCCATATGTGGATGTATTTTTATAGTCAGGAGAAAAAGCCCTCAAAAATTTGTAACCCAATATCTCATATTACCCCTTGCATTTTAGTGTAAAAAAATCTAATTTTTCAATTTATGGCCCATTTTTCAAAAAACCTGTGAGGTGTTATTTCCCACTGTACCCCTTGTTACGTTCATTGAGGGGTGTTGTTTCTAAAATGGTGTCACATGTGGATTTTTTTTTTTTCTGTATGGGGCTTTATAAATACACATGACTCCCGACTTCAATTTCAACAAAATTTCACTCCTTCTATTCTGAGCATTGTAGTGCGTCCACAGAGCAATTTACATCCACATATGGGGTATTTTTTTTCCTCAGACGAAGTTGTTCTACAAATTTTGGGGGCCTTTTGCCCTATTACCCAATGTGAAAATGAAACATTTGGGGTAACAAAAAAAAATAAAATTTTTCACTTTTACGGCCCACTGTTCAAAAAACCTGTGAGGTGTAAGTACCCACTGTAACACTGTTACGTTCCACGAGGGGTCTAGTTTCAAAAATGTAATGCCATGTGTTTTTTTTTCTGCTGTCCTGGCATCATAGGGGCTTCCTAAATGCGGCATGCCCTCAGAGCAAAATTTGCTTCCAAAAAGCCAAATGTGACTACTCTTCTTCTGAGACCTGTAGTGCGCCAGCAGAGCACTTTTCACCCCCATATGGGGTGTTTTCTGAATCGGGAGAAATTGGGCTTCAAATTTTGGGGGATATTTTCTGCTTTAACCCTTTGTAAAAATTTGACATTTTTGGTAAACCAAGCATTTTAGGTAATTTTTTTTTTACATATGTAAAAGTCGTGAAACCCCTGTGGGGTATTAAGGTTCACTTTACCCCTTGTTACGTTCCCAAGGGGTCTAGTTTCCAAAATGGTATGCCGTGTGTTTTTTTTTTTTGCTGTCCTGGCACCACAGGGGCTTCCTAAATGCGGCATGCCCCCAGAGCAAAATTTGCTTTCAAAAAGCCAAATGTGACTCCTTCTCTTCTGAGACCTGTAGTGCGCCAGTCGAGCACTTTTCACCCCCATATGGGGTGTTTTCTTAATCGGGAGAAATTGGGCTTTAAATATTGGGGGGTATTTTCTGCTATTACGCTTTTTAAAAATTTAAAAATTTTGGGAAACCAAGCATTTTAGGTAAAAAATTTTTTTTTTTACATATGCAAAAGTCGTGAAACACCTGTAGGGTATTAAGGTTCATGTTACCCCTTGTTACGTTCCCCGAGGGGTCTAGTTTCCAAAATGGTATGCCGTGTGTTTTTTTTTTTGCTGTCCTGGCACCATAGGAGCTTCCTAAATGCGGCATCCCCCCAGAGCAAAATTTGCTTTCAAAAAGCCAAATGTAACTCCTTCACTTCCGAGACCTGTAGTGCGCCAGCAGAGCAATTTTCACACCCATATGGGGTGTTTTCTGTATCGGGAGAAATTGGGCTTCAAATTTTGGGGGGTATTTTCTGCTATTACCCTTTTTAAAAATGTAAATTTTTTGGGAAACCAAGCATTTTAGGTAAAAACATTTTTTTTTTTACATATGCAAAAGTGGTGAATCACCTGTGGGGTATTAAGGTTCACTTTACCCCTTGTTACGTTCCCTGAGGGGTCTAGTTTCCAAAATGGTATGCCATGTGTTTTTTTTTTGCTGTCCTGGCACCATAGGGGCTTCCTAAAGGTGACATGCCCCCCAAAAATCATTTGTCGCTCCTTCCCTTCTGAGCCCTCTACTGCGCCCGCCGAACATTTTACATAGACATATGAGGTATGTGCTTACTCAAGAGAAATTGGGTTTCAAATGCAAGTAAAAAATTTTCTCCTTTTTACCCCTTGCAAAAATTCAAAAATTGGGTCTACAAGAACATGCGAGTGTAAAAAATGAAGATTTTGAATTTTCTCCTTCACTTTGCTGCTATTCCTGTGAAACACCTAAAGGGTTAATACACTTACTGAATGTCATTTTGAATACTTTGGGGGGTGTAGTTTTTATAATGGGGTCTTTTATGGGGTATTTCTAATATGAAGACCCTTCAAATACACTTCAAAACTGAACTGGTCCCTGAAAAATAGTGAGTTTGAAAATTTTGTGAAAAATTTCAAAATTGTTGCTGAACTTTGAAGCCCTCTGGTGTCTTCCAAAAGTAAAAACTCATAAATGTTATGATGCAAACATAAAGTAGACATATTGCATATGTGAACCCAAAAAAAAATATTTTGAATATCCATTTCCCTTACAAGCAGGGAGCTTCAAAGTTAGAAAAATGCAAAATTTTCATTTTTTTCATCAAATTTGGGGATTTTTCACCAAGAAAGGATGCAAGTTACCATAAAAATTTACCACTAAGTTAAAGTAGAATATGTCACGAAAAAACAATCTCGGAATCAGAATGATAACTAAAAGCATTCCAGAGTTATTAATGTTTAAAGTGACAGTGGTCAGATTTGCAAAAAACGCTTTGGTCCTTAAGGTGTAAAATGGCCTGGTCCTTAAGGGGTTAATGTTCTCTGTTAGGTCATGTTGAAAAAAATCTTTTGGGAAACTACAGCATTGGGGCAGATTTCCTATTGCAAATGTACCAGAATCCTGGTATTATTTGCATCAAAAAATTTTATCATTTGTGCCACATATATTATGAATTTGATACTTTTTAGACACTTGTCTCCAGTGTTCAATAAAAGGGACATGGCCTTGGTAAAATGAACGTGGTTTTAGACTCCACACTGTATGTCAGAAAGGACTGCTGGGGCAAGATTTTAGTGCAGTTTAAGCCAACTAACAGTTGGTCTAAACTTAGATTAGACAGTCTAAGAATAGGACAGATTTAACAAACAGCATGATACACTTAATTTAGACATTGTAATTGTTAGACTAGACAGTATATCTATTTTTTCTATGTAGTAAATTTGAGTAGCCGTATTAGTCCAGTGATGCAGATGCAAATCAAAATATGTTTCAGTATGTTGTAATACCTATTTTTATTGGACTAACAGAATTTTGTAGAGACAAGCTTTCGGGATTCCTGCCTTTATCAAGTCGATTTGCTTTGGACTTGATAGAGGGAGGAATCCCGAAAGCTTGTCTCTACAAAATTCTGTTAGTCCAATAAAAAAGGTATTACAAGATACTGCAACATATTTTTTTATAAGAAACAGTGTCTCGTGCAGACAATGGGGGGAGGGGAGGGGGGGGGGGGGGGCGACAGTAGCAGTATTTGTGGATCAAAACTACCATGAAAAAATTCTTCTATTTTCTTATTGTAAAGGTATTTAGTTGTTGCAGATCTGTAGACAAAACTAACTAAACTTTTCTTCTCACTCTTTAGGATCACATGTTCATATGGAATGAAGAACAAAATAATGAAAAGTTAAGGCAAACACAACAGAAACACCTTGTGTAAACCCATAAGACCCATAAGATCTGGTCATAGAAAGCTAAGAGTGATTTTTTAAGATTCAGTCTTTCTATCACATTTACCCATAATTCACAGAGTACACAAAATGCTACATATACTTCTTATTTTATTTAGAATGACATTATTACTATTACCTTAGGTTATTCCCAGAAATGTTCACTCATTGTTGTTACGTTGTTCACATTTCTGTTTGTTACATTCTAATATAAGACAACTCCTGATTTTTTTATGCACATGGGCCATTAAAGGACTCCTCACGCCGCAGGAAATACTTTGAAACCTACTCTACATGCAAGCTACTGATCATTAAAATTCAAATGCTGAGATTCAGCATTCACTTGCCATTGTTCTTTAACCTCCGTAGCCCCAGAGGAATTCTACACAGAGGAGATATAACTTCACCATCTGAATGAAAGCCAGCTTACCTAATAAATGTGAGATGAATTCTGTCTGGCTATAGATTTCAATCTCGAGCTTCTTCTTCATAGTGCATATTATAATATGCTAGCTTGTAGACTGATAAATAACCTCTGTCTTTGCAATACTGGCATGTTCACTGTTCCTAGCATCCTGTTTTAAACAGAAATTCCTTCCAGTGTTCTATGAAGTGTGAAAATGCACCAATGCCTTTGTTATCACTATGCTCAATATCAATATCATGCATTTACTTCCTATAATTTTCACCTTGAAGCGCCACTTTATTTCTGCACTCTTCATCAAGAAATTGCTTTTATAGCATCTTTCTACTAGAATGAAATTAAACCACTTGTATTTTTTTATAGTTATACACAGCTTAACTATTTGATGAAAAAAAAACACCTTTCTAATATTGTGTAAGCCCCTCTCAAGTCACCAAAAAAATCCCAAGTCACTGAGGCTTTGACTGAACAAGAACTCTGACAGTGACATGTGGTATATAGCACCAAAATGTTTGCAACAGATCCTTTGAATCTGTTAGGTTATGTGGTTGGGGCTTTTCCAGCAAATTTTCTATTAAGATTTCGGAAGGCAACATCTTAAATGATTTGTCATATATCTTTAACTAATCCCAAAAAATGTTTCGAAGGTAGAGCCTGTATCATTAAACTGAAGAAAGAAATTGAAGGGGCTATTAGATAATAAATGCACAAATACACATGACATGTACTTTGTTAGCAACAATGTAGGTGGAATGTGACAAAGTAATATTTACTCAAAATGTCAGGACTCAAAGTTTCTCAGCAGCATATTACCCAAAGCAACACACTATCTCCACTGGCTTATCTGCTTACCATAGTGCATCCTGGTGTCATCTCTTCCCAGGTAAGCAACACAAAGGCCCCCACCCACTCACAAAACAAAGGCCATTCATCAGACCGGGCCACCTTCTTCTACTGCTGCATGGTTTCAGAGACTGGCAGCATGGACACACTTTGGCAGCAATCTGCAAAGCACTGTAAATTCTGACACCTTAGCCTGTACAGAAGTAGTACAGTAGTATCAGTGAGCCTTGGTTAACCATGTTCACACCTTCACCACCTCTCCTGCCTTGGACCCATTTTGGTAGGTACTAACTACTGCATAAACCCTCCACAAGCCTCATTGATCTAGAGATAATCTGATCCCGTTGACTAGCTACTACAATTTGCTGTTTGTCAAAGTTGCTTGGCTTCTTATGCTTGCCCATGTTTACTCTTTCCAACACATTGGGGGATTTATCAATGTTGCTGTGGGTGAACTCTTTTTTTTTGCCTTCATGTTGGGTGGTGGCAAATGTATTAAATAGTTGTATAGCAAGTGATAAACATAGTGCTAGTGCACTTTTTTTTCCAAAATGACTTTCAAGACACCACTTTGTATGGTTAGGTTACTCTGCTGCGACTTTTTAACCAGTGTGCCAAAATGTGAGACTTTTAATAAATTCTTCCCACATCCAGTTTTGTAAGCTAGGTTAGGGCTGGTATAGATTTGCGACAAATTAAAGGCTTTGCAACAAAATATGTGACTTTTCACCAAAAGTCGCACATTATAATTTCATGACTACTGTGGAAAAACCACTTGATTTTGACATACAGTCATGGCCGTAAATGTTGGCACCCCTTACGTTTTTCAAGAAAACTAATTATTTCTCACAGAAAAGGATTGCAGCAACACATGTTGTGCTATACACATGTTTATTCCCTTTGTGTGTATGGAACTAAACCAAAAAATGGAGTAAAAAAAAGCTAATTGGACATAATGTCACACCAAACTCCAAAAATGGGCTGGACAAAATTATTGGCACCCTTAACTCAATATTTGGTTGCACACCTTTTGGAAAAAATTACTGAAATCAGTCACTTCCTATAACCATCAATAAGCTTCTTACACCTCTCAGACGGAATGTTGGACCACTCTTCCTTTGCAAACTGCTCCAGGTCTCTCTTATTGGAAGATCTCTCCCCAGGTGTTCTATGGGATTTAGATCTGGACTCATTTCTGGCCACTTCAGAACTCTCCAGCGCTTTTTTGCCATCCATTTCTGGGTGCTTTTTGACATATCATTGTCCTGCTGAAAGACCTAAGATCTTGGACCCAAACCCAGCTTTCTGACACTAGGCTGTACAGTGTGACCTAAAATCTGTTGGTAATCATCAGATTTGATGATGCCTTGCACACATTCACAGCACCCAGTGCCAGAGGCAGCAATACAACCCAAAAACATCATTGATCCTCCACCATATTTTACTGTAGGTACTGTGTTCTATTATTTGTAGGCCTCATTCCATTTTCAGTAAACAGCTCTATTTTGGTCTAATCTGCCCACAAGATGTTTCCCAGAAGGATTTTGGCTTACTCAAGTTAATTTTGGCAAAATGTAGTCTTGCTTTTTTATGTCTCAGTGGGGTCCTCCTGGGTCTCCTGCCATAGCGTTTCATTTCATTTAAATGTTGACGGATAGTTCACGCTGACACTGATGCTCCATGAGCCTGCAGGACAGCTTGAATATCTTTGGAACCTGTTTGGGGCTGCTTATCCACCATCCGGACTATCCTGCGTTTACACCTTTCATCAATTTTCCTCTTCCATGCACGTCCAGAGAGATTAGCTACAGTGCCATGGGTTGCAAACTTCTTGATAATGTTGCGCAGTGTGGACAAAGGCAAATCTAGATCTCTGGAGATGGTCTTTTAACCTTGAGATTGTCGAAATTTTTCCACAATTTTGGTTCTCAAGTCTTTAGACAGTTCTCTTCTCCTCTTTCTGTTGTCCATGCTTAGTGCGGCACACACAGACACACAATGCAAAGACTAAGTGAACTTCTCTCCTTTTTATCTGCTTTCAGGTGTGATTTTTATATTTCCCACACCTGTTACTTGCCCCAGGTGAGTTTGAAGGAGCATCACATGCTTTAAACAATCATATTTTTCCACAATTTTGAAAGGGTTCCAATAATTTTGTCCAGCCCATTTTTGGAGTTTGGTGTGACATTATGTCCAATTTGCTTTTTTTCTTCCCTTTTTTGGTTTAGTTCCAGTACACACAAAGGGAATAAACATGTGTATAGCAAAACATGTGTTACTGCAATCCTTTTCTGTGAGAAATACTTCATTTTCTTGAAAAATTTGAGGGGTGCCAACATTTATGGCCATGAATGTACCTACACAATTATAAGAAAATCATTTACTTGAAAATTTTGACACAAATTTAAGGAAAAAATATAGTCTACACACAATGATAAATTCCACCCATAGACTTCAAGAATTGACTGGGACTTGTTGCCTAAAATATCCCAGATATTCACTCAACCTGTCTGTAAATTTAATGTTATAGCATATCAGAGTTTATGAATGGGCAAAATTATCTAAAGATCCCTAAGCTATTGTCATTGGTTACAATGATTTGTATATGTATTTTCTGTTTTATATGCAATTGCTAGAGTTTGTTGCAAGCACTATACTCATGCTGCCATCTTTCAGACACTGCCAGACTAAAAACAAGAATGATGTCATGTCCATGTGATGCTCTAGAACCAGAATTTAAATAACCTCTGTAGCATCTATTTCCAAGACTCTGATTGCTTGGCACCCCAGACATACATGAAGGAATGAGGCACGCCATGCCAAAAGTTTGGAATTAATTTAGCTTCTGTCAACAACTTATGCTCGTGCAAAATGCAAGCTTGCAGTGTGTAGCCAGAAGAGGACTTATACGGTAACACAGACAACATCCAAAGACGTTCATTACAAACTCACACACACTGTCCAGACACCTGCTTTTTGCCTGTATTGCTGCTGGTTGTGAATGCCGTGTTTTGGACTGTCTCATACACTTGGGAACACTGAATGGGCTAAATAGAGTACTAAAGCTATTTCTAGAATGTAAATTGAAAATAGTTCCCTTTCTGAGGCGGGCTTGCATTGAGAAATGTGTACAAGTATAAGCACATACTCGATAAAGTGTCATTTCCTGGGAAATGCAAAGTAGCTTTCTTCCAGAATGGAAAGAGCTCTGGTGCCATCTATTGGAGATAGCATCCCTACAAGTAAATGCTTGACTTCTTTAAAGGGGTACTCCGGCACTTAGACATCTTATCCCCTATCCAAAGGATAGGGGATAAGATGCCTGATCACGGGGGTCCCACGTTAAAATCAGTCCCCGGAGAATGTTCGCTCTGGGTCTGATTACTGTCGATCACGGGGCCGGAGCATTGTGACAGCTGTCATGCCCCCTCCCATAGGTTGGCGTTGAGGGGGCGGAGACGGAGCGTGACGTCACACGGGGCAGAGCCATGATGTCACTATGCTCCGGCCCCGTTATCGACAGTAACCAGATCCGGAGCGAACATGCTCCGGGGACTGATTTTAATGGGGTACGGCATGCAAGTTCACGGGGGTCCCCAGCGGTGGGACCCCCGCGATCAGGCATCTAATCCCCTATCCTTTGGATAGGGGATAAGATGTCTAAGTGCGGGGGTACCCCTTTAAGAAACCATAGAACATTAACAGGGATTAAAAAGCAAACCAGGATCTCTCCAAAAAGAAAAGTTCCTGTTCTTTGTCAAAACAGAGGAGGGTGGTAGATAGATAGCAGAGCAGCCTTTGTCTTGAGACTGAGGGGGTAAGGATTCTTCTTGAAGAAAGTGCCAAAAGGCATGTGCTTCACTGTTAAAATGGAAAAGGGAGATCTTGCTCTCAAACCCCACAAAATCTGTCCCCTGATGGGTAATTTAGAGAGAGATGCTAATGCTCTGGGCATGTTCTAAGTCTTTTTAAAGGTGTTAAGAACTGACTTGCAGAGATGCTCCCAACAGATGGCACCAGAGAGCTGGTTTTCTTTATCCTATCACGCCCCGGCTGCAAAAACCGATAGTGGCACAACGGGAAAACGGAGGAAGGTGAGTTCTTTTTTTTTTTTTGCAGCCCAGGCACAATAGGATAAAGAAAACCAGCGCTGGAGTATTCCTTTAACCATTAAGCATGACTGGTTTCCACATGCCTGTTGGCATTCTCCTCAAGGAGAAACCTTAATCCCAAAGTTTCCTGGTTAATGTCACTGGATGAAAAAAAATTGATTACTGTGGGGTTTCACTAAAAGATTTTAAAAAATATGTAGAACAAGTATGTACTAGGAATGGGCAACCTGTTTGATGGTAGCTTGTTATACACACCCTTCAATTTCCTTAGCAAAATAAGGTTACACATAAAAAACTAATTTACAAGTTGAGTCAATGTTAACAGGATATATGATCACTGCTATAAAATAAAAGCACTGTCATATACTAGCCGCTGTGCCCTTTGAATGTTTGCATCACAATTTATGGTGATATGTTTAATAGGTTTTGTCGGAGGCAAGTATCCAAATGAGAAATAATTCTGAAGTGGCTGCAAAGAGGGAGAGTTATGAAAAGCTATTAGTGGAATTTTATGGAATGAAAAAATATACATAGACAAAGTCACCCTGGCTGAGTGGAAGTGCTGAGCTGTTAACAGCACACTCAGAATGTCCTCATTGTAGAACATTTTTTTTCCTGGATACATTATTTATTTATTTTTTTTAAATAATGCTGTCAGCATAATAAACTGTAGTATGTAGGGAATGCATATTACATATACAGGTCCACATACTTCTAGTAGTAAAAAAAAAAATAACAGAGCTGATAGGCTAATGGGGATGGGGGGGGGGCTGAAGAATAGGGCAGACTCATAGTTATGAGTGCAGCCATAAGGGGAGCATCTTCCCCTCCTCTACTGGTTGTACTAACAGACGTGAGGGAGGCAGTGGTGTTAGATGCTCTCTACTAATGAGTACTTATGAGTACAGATTTCGAGTCTGCTGTATTCTTTCAGAAAACCTATGAGTTAAATGGCACAAAAACATGTGCCATTGTGACTACTGAAAAGTATGAACATGTAGCTACAATATGATGTGAATCCACTTATGGCTCTGGCTTAAAACTGCAGTGTGTGACAAAAGCCTAACAAAGTTTTTCTAATTATTGAAACACTATTATCTCAATTTGACATACGGTAATAGGGACTTGCTGTTTTCCGAGAAAGTATATTTTACTTAGTTTGTGTGGACACTAACACACCACACAAACTTCCACAACAAATGTACTAAATCTATAAACAATACAACCAATTGCCTTCCTCGGGGTCAACACAAAAGGGAAAAGGGTTGACCTTGATGGACTCTCTCTTTTTTATCTTTATATACTATGTAGCCAGTTACTTGATAATAGTTTAAATGAAAAAAAAAATACATTTATTTCTCCTTTTTCTACAATCAGTGTAAGCAGACGGTACCAAGTAAGGAAATCATCAAAGAGAACAGGTCATCCCCAAGTATGTCTCTGTGGAAAATGTTAGTGTATAAATCCTCAATGTATACAACTGGACTATCCAGCAGAAGCAGTATTCCAAAAGAAAAAAAATCTGGCATAAAAACAGCACTATTCTATTGGGCAACCAGACAAAGCACAAGAAAAGCTCACACATTTCAAGCGTTACACTCTTTTTGGGTTCACACAAAGTATGTTCAGATAAGATTAATTTCCCCTATACCTAGTAGGACTGCATCTTTTTCTGTTTTACTAAATTATCCTTTTGGCACAAGGGTAGGTGCAACACAGTATCCTCGGTTTAGGCTTTCTTACTACTGTATATGCGTTGAGCTCCCCCCCCCTTTTTTTTATATTTGGGGTGAAAATCACGCAAGAATTGTGAGGACACCGTCACACACAGGTACAGACACTATATTACACTAACTTTACAGCCCCTGTAGCATAGTCAGATAAAAAAAATCCTGGAATACCACTTTAGGCTAGCTTCACACTATGGCATTTCCGCCTGCAATTCCACTTTGAAATTGCAGGCAGAAATTCCGCTTACTAAAATGTATATTATAGTGAATGGGTTTCCGTTCACAAATTTACACTTTGGAATTTGTGAAGCGGAATTTGTGAATGGAAAATCCACTTGAAGATTTCTGCCTGAAGAATGGCGTGGCTCATTCTTCAGGCGGAAATACTCACGGAACACATTGCAGTCTATTGGAGACTGCAGTGTCCGCACGGTCCTAGCACTGACTGAATCAGTCGGCGCTGGCCGCACACGGAATCTCCGGGTGGAAATTTCCTGCCCGGGGATTCCGCAGTGTGAACCTATCCTTAATCCTGCAGTCATATTCCCTTCTGAAGGAAAATGACTGCAGGATCAGACTACAGAGGTGGATTTGTTGTCTGTTACCATGGAGACACAAAATAGTAACAAATCCTAAGTTAAGATAAGTAAATTGGAGAAATAAAAAGATAAACATTGGCAGTTTTTTTTTTGTATTGTATCACAGTTTTTTTTTTAATAATTAAAGCCAGACATTAGTAATTATTTTAGACCTTAGCATAATCTGAAGTCTGGAGTTGTCCTATTTTATGGGAGAATGCTAAGGGCATTCTCTGTGTAGAGGTGAGTAAGCAGGGAGGGGGAGGATGGGAGCTCTGACCATTACCTATTGTGAATGGTAGATTGGTTATATGTGTTTCACTTTACATTTTTATCCTGCCTATGATGTAAATGAGGTAACTGCTGAAAAGTGAATTTAAATATAGAGTATGTTCATTCTAAAAATGTGGTGAAAGCAATAGGTCATTTTCTTTTTATTGACGGATTGCCTTGATAGACAACCCTGCTTGAAAACAGTGTTGCCCTAGTCCTGTAAGAAGAACTATTGTGAAACATAAATCAGATCAATCTGGTAATGATCTTTTCTATCCAATGAAATTTCATTATCTAAGGTCATCCAGACACAACCATGTAAATGTCAAGAAACATATGTGTTTGATTTGTCTGTTTACTAGAAAAAAAAGGTGATATACAGAATCTCTGCGTTAAATTGATCAAAACCTAACAATAATACATGCTTGTCCTCACAAAAAAAAAAAAAAATGACACAGTCTTCTGATGTACACCAGCTAAAAAGCATGCAATTTGTGAAAAATGAGGAACGGATCAGCATTAGGGATGATTTAAAAGTCACACATGATAAAATCCTGCACAGCATTAGAAGAGAATAGAAAGAACCTATCATCATATCACAGCTTTGCAGCAGAAAGCAAAGAAGAATAAGGCCATACAATTTGCCTAGAATTAATAGGATGAGTCAACAGAACCAGTGCTGACAATGAGGAGATATGCACACTGCATAACAGACTTTGTCTCAATCATTTTTCAGATTGGATTTCTCCCCAGGAGATATGGAGTCAGACGGGTGAGAAGCTGCTGGGAAGCAAGTTGCTAAGCTACTTGTCCTTCCCCTTGTTGTCACTGTCACCTTCAAGGTTGTTTACTAAGAATGAACACTATCAGGAGATTGAAGAACTGAAGAAGCCTCTTTGTCTCAGGCGAACAGAAAAAGGTAGAAGTTGTTTGTCTTAATGAAAATTGTCATTTTTCTCAGTGCAACAGAAATGACTTATGTCCTATCAAGGAAGACTTTAAAGGCTGGAACTAATGAGATGTTCTTGTGACACGTAGGACAATACATAATAATAGAAGTACATGATGTCACATTTAACACCTTAAGGACCCTGCCCATTTTGACCCTAAGGACACAGCTATTTTTCGCAAATCTGGGACGCTTTTACTTATCTCTGGGATGCCTTTATTTATCATTCTGATTAGAGACTATTTTTTCATGACATATTCTACTTAATGTTAGTGGTAAATTTTTGGCAAAACTTGAATCTTTTCTTGGTGAAAAATGCTAAATGTAATGAAAATCTGAAAAAGATAGCATTTTTCTAACTTTGAAACTCTCGGCTTGTAAGGAAAATGGACATGCCAAATAAATTATATATTGATTCCCATATACAATATGTCTACTTTATGTTGGCATAATAAAGTTAATATGTTTTTACTTTTTGAAAAAGTTAGAGGGCTTCAACATTTTCCAAATTTTCACGATAAATTCTAAATCTGAATTTTTCAGGGACCAGTTCAGTTTGAAGTGGATTTGAGGGGCCTTTCTGTAAGAAATCCCCCATAAATTACCCCATTATAGAAACTGTACCCCTCAAAGTATTCAAAATGGCATTCAAAAATGTTAACTCTTTAATGGTTCACAGGAATAGCAGCAAGTTGGAGAAAAAAACTCAAAATCTAAATTTTTTACACAAACATATTCTTGTAGCACCATTTTGTTTATTTTTTACAAGGGGTAAAGGGAAAAAAAAGCCCCCCCAAAATTTGTAACCCAATTTTTCTTGAGTATGGAAATATCTCATATGTGGATGTAAAGCGCTCTGCATGTGCACTAGAGGGCTCAGAATGGAAGGAGTGACATTGGGCTTTTGGAGAGCAAATTATGCTTACATGGTTTTTGGGGGGCATGTCGCATTTAGGAAGCTCCAGGGTGCCATAACAGCAAAAAAAAAAAAACATGGCATACTATTTGGCAAACTACACCCCTCAAGGAACATAATAAGGGGTACAGTGAGCTTTAACACCCCACAGACATTTGACAAACTTTTGTTAAAATGGGACGTGAATTTTGTTTTCCACTAAAATGCTGGTTACCCCAAATTTTTCATTTTCACAAGAAGTAATAGGAGAAAAAGCCCTGCAAGTGCACTACAAGGCTCAGAAGAGAAAGGGCAAAATTTGGCTGTGGGAGAATTCATTTTGCTTAAGTGGTTTTTGGGGGACATGTCACATGTAGGAAGCTCCCATGGTGCCAGAACAGCAAAAAAAATAAATAAAATAAAAACACATAAACACATGGCACACTATTTGGGAAACTACACCGCTCAAGGAACATAACAAGGGGTACAGTGAGCCTTAACCCTATAGGTGATACCCTACAAGTGTTTGACAAACTTTCATTAAAGTGGGATAGTGGAATGAAAAAAATGAAAAAAAATTTCACTAAAATGTTGGTGTAACCCCAAATAGCAGACCCCCCCCACCCCCCCCAAAAAACCCCGTTATGTTAACGGAATGTAAAAAGGGGTGCAGTGAGCATTTACACCTCACAGGTGTGTGACACAATTTTGGAACAGTGGGACATGAAAATGAAAAATTTAAATTTTTACAATAAAATGCTGGTGTAACCCCAATTTTTTTCTACAGGGAATAATTGGAGAAATCACCTCACCAAAATGTGTAACCTAATTTCTCCCAAGTACGGAAATACCCCATATGGGGACGTAAAGTGTTCAGGGGGAGCACGGTAGGGCTCAGTAGGGAAGACGCGCCATTTGGCTTCTGGACAGAGAATTTGTCTGGAATAGTTTTTGGGGGCCATGTCACATTTATAAAACCTCTATGGTGCCCAGAAAGTGGAAACCACCCACATGTGACATCATTTTTGAAATTACACCCCTCCAGGAATGTAATCAGGGGAGAAGTGAGTATTTGTACACCACAGGTATCCAACTAATTTTTTGGAGCAGTGGACTGTAAAAATGAAAATTTTCATTTTTAAAACTAACATGTTGGCGTAGCCCAAAACGTTTCACTTTTACAAGGGGTAAAATGGGAATAAGCTCCACAAAATTTGTAATGCAATTTCTCCCAAGCACAGAAATACCCCATATGTGGACGTAAAGTGCTCTGTGGATGCACATAAGGGCGTAGAAGTAAAGGCATGCCGTTGGGCTTTTGGAGAGAGGATTTGGCTGTAATGAATGTTGGGGGCCATGTCGCGATTATAAAGTTGTAGTTCAGCAAAAGCTAGTGGAAAAAAGTGCCACTAGCTCTTCCATAACTGCAACTCCCAGAATGCACAGAGAGCCAAAGGGCATGCTGGGAGTTGTAGTTGTGTGCTTCCAGCTGTTGCATAACAACAAATCCAAGCAGGCCCTATTGGCTGTGCATGCTGGGATTTGCACTTATGCAACAGCAGGAGGCGCACAGGCCTAGTCTCCTGCTGCTGCCCTGATCCTCCCGCCGCTGCCGGTGAGTCCTGCCGCCAGTCCAGTCTTCCGTGCACCCGCTCTCGCCCTCCAGACTAGCTGCAGAGAGGGTGCACCTCCCAGCAGGCCGTCATGGCCAACCAATAACAGAGATCGTGAGGTGGCCCAGTGCCACCTCACTCCTGCTGCATAACGCCCATATGTCTAGGACAGCACCAATCACCTTTACTTTCCGGGCCACCAGAGACCTTATATGCCCGGAAATGCAGTGATTGACCCCGAAATGAAGAATTGACTGGCAAATCAGGACTCCCCTGGGCGATATGCTGAGATGGCTGCTGTTGGATAACAGCATTTGCTTGTCATCAGCAGCATGGAGCGAAGATTACTCTGTGCTCATGACTCATGATACAGGTGGAGATCGTGATGTCACTGCCCCGCCCACTCATGATGTCACACCCCATCCCCTCAATGAAAGCCTATGGGAGGGCCATTATGTCACAATACTCTGGCCCCTGTATTGTGATCTTCGCTCCATGGAGCTGATGACAAGCGGGTGCTGCAGGAGGGATTGTGGGGGTCCCCAGTGGCGGGCCCCCTGCGATCAGACATCTTATCCTTTGGATAGGGGATAAGATGTCTAGGGGCGAAGTACCCCTTTAAGGGGTTAAGGAGAATGATTTCAACTTTCACAAACATGCTATAGCAACAGAATATTAGTGATGGTCGAACAATCTAATAGTGTGTTAGGATCAAACACTGAAAGAAAAATCTATCGCTCTCGATCGTTCTCTTTCAGTATGCCAAAAAATTATCACTTATGTGGATATTCTTCCATTAAACACGTGAGGAGGTATAAGTATGATAATTTAACACTTTGTGTTCATTGCCTAAAGGACATTCGGAAATTCATGACCTGAAGAAGTGTGTGACCAAAGGGACACTGAACACCATTTCACTTGTTCCTCCACAACCATAACCATCCATCTTGACGACATACTTGAGAATTTCGATAGCAAAGTTAAATCTTGACACGATGATGTAATGTGATGTAACCAACACAGAAGTTCCTAGAACTATTCTATAATTTTTCAGTCTACAGCTATTATGCAGACCCATATATCCAATCCTTTGTAGTCTGATAAGAGGTAGAGGACAGAAGAGAGCAACATCACTAAACACATCAGACACAATAATTATTACCAAGAGAAATCACCCTTCCATCACTTACCATTTCAAAGAAATGGCCTTTTAAGTGTTCAGTAAGCACCCACATGCTCCACCACAACTGTAATATTGTCTACCTTGTTTATTCATTAGGGGCTCCTTCTGGTTAATTTTTTTTTTAATTTGCCAGGTAGCGGCAGAATCTGTTCAGGTTGTTGCTTAGCAACTAGTGCATGGGGGTGGGGGTGGAAATCAAGTGGAATCCCTCCACTGTTCCAAGCAGCCTTTTTCAAAAGTGCTGGAAGATGCAGATGCACAAGCAGCCATTCTGTTACTGCAGTTCAGCAGAAGAGAAGACTGGACTGTCAGTCCAAGGCAATTTTACTGCAATATTGGACATTTAAAAGCTTGTTCACCTCTTTTTACACTTTATTATTTACATATATATATATATATCTCACTAAACATTGTAAATGCATTACTACACTATGGCTGGCATTTATCATTGTAGGGGTAAGTGAAGCATTTTTCTACACCTTTTTTTGTGTGCTGGTAATGTGTAGGAGCACCAAATTTATTAAATGGTCACAGAGCATTCGATACATTTTGTGCAGGTCACATTTTCTGAATTTTCTCTCTTCACATACACCAAAAAGCTAAGCTAAGTCTTGGCTGGTGTCGTTTTAGAGACTTTTCAGTGGTTTTGCGCCTTTTTTTTGCACCTTTTCACAAAAAGGCGCAGTTCATAAAACCCGTCCATATAATGTGCATTGCCAAAATCAGTGGATTGCAACCCAAAATCAGCAAAAATGTGTAAACCAAAAGGTGCAAAAAAGGCACAAATAAACCCTGCTTGTGCTTTTTTGTGCCTAAAGTCTAAAGACAATGATAAATGGAATGTCAGCCTATATATTTTTGTTAATGAAGACTGGCTGCTTTTATGGTGAAGTAATACTAGCTTGTCATCTACTTAAAAAACTAAATACACTACAAGAGTCTATGTATTAATTTTTTATGCAGAACATAAATACATAGAAGCAGTCAGTCTTCATATATACACATATATAGTATTGTAGGGCACTCACTGTGCTTAGTGATGTAACAAAACTACATTTGGCCTTTGCAGTACTGTAAATGTATGCACAAATAGTATTGTTAAACATTCTTCAAATGTTTACCCTAAAAATGTGATTTTGGGTAGGGTCACACGTGACAAATTTTGCAGCTGCATATTTTCCTACCCATTGAAGTCAACTGGTAGCAAAATATGCAGTTTATTGACTTCAATGGGTAGGAAAATACGTAGCAGCAAATACGCAGCAAAATACAGCACTCCTCTAATATTTCTTTATAAATACTGCAACTTAATGATACCTTCATACAAATACTACAAGGTTTATAGGCCTTTCATCAGCATATATTCTCATCATGACGTTCATTTCACCACTTTAAAAAAAGAAAAAGAACACTAAAGCAATGAGAGAACAGATATTCTTCAGGTCAGCAGAATTTGGAGAGCAATATAAAAAGAAAAAAAATTGAGCTAATTTGAAATAAATCGATCATACCATAATGCTCCCTTACAAATAGGATTATTTCATTTAAACCTGAGATCTGTCAAGCTCCATTGCTTCAAATGGATTCTGTCATTTCCTGAGTTCATTGTAAATCAGGCTTATATTACGATTTCTATTTGGTGAAGTCATTGCCTGGATATAGGCAATGAAATAAAAAAAATTACACAGCAGTTAGTAATTGAGCAAAGTCACTGTGCTGCACTGAGAATCTAAGAGTCATCTTGCTAAATGAGGTTTCAAGCTGTCCTATACCATGCCTGTAACTAATAAATAGGAGACCTCTGCAAAAAGTGCTGAGCGAAGGCTGGATCTATTTTCAGCTTACATCAGCAGCTGCTGCCCCTGGGATCGTGCATACCCTATACCATATGCAATCACTCCTATTCTGCAACCTGTCTGATAATGAAAAAGCATGTCATAGATCTATACTAGAGCGGAATCCTAAATGAGAAGAATAATGCAGAGGAGAAGAAAAAAATACCACGTTTTAAAGTCATTATAAAAAAAATACTTAGACACATGAAGTGTTGTAACCATTAATCGCACTTATCACATGGTGGAGAGACAAAGGGACAAATTAATCAATCTGACAGAACTGGGCCATTTTATGCTAATATGGACTGCTGTGCTGGAGATTATACTTCTTGGTGCCTGGGAAATGGATGTAGGGCGGAAACTACATGGTCAATGTGCTAGAGAACGTACCGATGACATATGTTCTGAAGAATAATTTGCAAAACTACATATGTAGAAATGCAGGTGGCATATGCTAGATACATGCTTCCTAGTTGGTCATGACATATGGCCTTACATACATATATTTGACACCTCTAGAAAAGAGGCAAAAAAAAAAAAAGTTTAAAAAAATAAACCCAGCAATCAGGTACTTGACTGGTTCAAATATGGGGAAAATTAAGCAACTGAACTACTCGAGGGGGGAAATTACATAAAAAATATTTTAACCCTTTGGGGACGATGCCCATTTTGACCCTACGGACGGGAGCATTTTTTGCAAATATGACCTCTGTCACTTTATGCATTAATAACTCTGAGATGCCTTTACTTGATTTGCTTTTAATTTGATTCCGAGATAGTTTTTTTCATGACATATTCTTACATTTCTTGGTGAAAAATTCCAAAATTTCAGGACAAATTTGAAAATGTAGCATTTTTCTAAATTTGAAACTCTCTGCTTGAAAATGGACATGCCAAATAAATTACATATTGATTCACACATAAAAAATATGTCTACTTTATGTTGGCATCATAAAGTTGACATGTTTTAATAATTCAATTTCTCTTGAGTAAGGAAATACCTCATATGTGTATGTAAAGTGCTCTGCGAGCGCACTAGAGGGCTCAGAAGGGAAGGAGCGACAATGGGATTTTGGAGAGTGAATTTTGCTGTCATGGTTTTTGGGGGGGCATGTCACATTTAGGAAGCCCCCATGGTGACAGAAAGATGGCACACTATTTTGGAAACTACACCCCTCAAGGAATGTAACAAGGGGTAAAGTGAGCCTTAATACCCCACAGATGATTGACGAACTTTCACTAAAGTGGGACGTGAGAATGAAAAATTCGATTTTTTCAATAAAATGCTGGTGTTATCCCAAATTTTTCATTTTCACAAGGTGTAATAGGTGAAAATGCCCCCCAAAATATGTAACCCCATTTCTCTTGAGTAAGGAAATACCTCATATGTGGATGTAAAGTTCTCTGTGGGTGCACTAGAGGGTTCAGAAGGGAAGGAGAGACATTGGGCTTTTGGAATTTTGCTGAGATGGTTTTTGTTTTTTTTTGTCGCATTTAGGAAGGCCACATGGAGCCTGAACAGCAAAAAAAAAAAAACAAAAAAAACAGATGGCACACTATTTTGGAAACTACACCCCTCAAGGACCGTAACAAGGGGTACAATGAACCTTAACACCCCACAGGTGAGTGACGAACTTTCGTTAAAGTTGGACATGAAAATGAAAAATTTGATTTTTTTCAATAAAATGCTGGTGTTACCTCCAATTTTTCATTTTCACAAGGGGTTATAGGAGAAAAAAGACCCCAAAAATTTGTAACACCATTTCTTCTGAGTATGGAAATACATCATATGTGGATGTAAAGTGCTCTGCAGGCACACTACAATGTTCAGAAGAGAAGGAGCGCCATTGAGCTTTTGGAGAGAGAATTTGGTTCGAATGGAAGTTGGGGGCCATGTGCGTTTACAAAGCCCCCGTGCTACCATAACAGGGGACCCCTAATGGAATGTAATAAGGGGTGTAGTGAGCATTTACACCCCACTGGCATTTGACAGACCTTTGGAACAGTGAGCTGTGCAAATCAAAAATAAAAATATTCATTTTTACAGACGACTGTTCAAAAAATCTGTCAGACACCTATGGGGTATAAATGCTCACTGCACCCCTTATTACATTCCTTGAGGGGAGTAGTTTCCGAAATGGGGTCACATGTGGGGGAGTCCACTATTCTGGCAGCACGGGGGCTTTGTAAATGCACATGGCCTTTAATTCCAGCCAAATTCTCTCTCCAAAAAACAAATTTTGCTCCTTCTCTTCTGAGAATTGTAGTGCACCCGCAGAGCACTTTACATCCACATATGGGGTATTTCCTTATTCAGAAGAAATGGGGTTACTAATTCTGGGGGGGGGGGTTTCATCTATTATCCCTTGTGAAAATGAAAAATGCGGGGTAACACGAGCATTTCAGTGAAAAAAAACATTTTTTCATTTCCACATCCAAGCTTAACAAAAATTTGTCAAAGACCTGGGGAGCGTTAAGGATCACTGTACTCCTTGTTAAGGGGCATAGTTTCCAAAATGGGGTTACATGTGGGTGTTTTCGTTTTTACGTTATGTCAGAACCACTGTAACAATCAACCACCCATGTGAAAATCACCAATTTAGACCTCACATGGTGCTCTCACTCCTGAGCCCTTTTGTGCGCTTGTAGAGCACTTTACGTCCACATATGGGGTAATTTTTTTTTCTCCTTTTACTTCTTGTGAAAATAAAAAGTATGGGGCAACATCAGCACATTAGTGTGAAAAAAATTATTTTTTTACACTAAAATGCGGGTGTAGCCCCTAACTTTTCCTTTTCATAAGGGGCAAAAGTAGAAAAAGCCCCTCAAAATTTGTAACGCAATTTCTCCCGAGTACGGAAACGACAGGGCTCTGGAGTGAGAGAGTGCCATGCGCATTTGAGGCCTTAATTAGGGATTTGTATAGGGGCGGACCCAGATGCAAGCATGGAATAATGCCTCCTCCACCAAAAATATCCTACGGCACTGTTTCCCAAACAGGGTGTTCCAGCTGTTGCAAAACTCCAAGCATGCCAGGACAGTCAATGGCTGTCCAGCATTGCTGGGAGTTGTTGTTTTGCAACAGCTAGAGGCTCTGTTTAGGAAACACTTCTGTACAAGATGTTTTTTATTGGGAGGAGGGGGTAGTGTTTTTAGGGTACATTCACACAGGTGGGGGTTCACAGTGAATGTACCCTGGGGTGGGAGTGGGGAGGATGCCTCCAGCTGTTGCAAAACTACAACTCCCAGTATGCAATGACAGACCTTGCATGCTGAGTTGTAGTTTTGCCACAGCTGTAGGCACACTGGTGAGGAAACACCGAGTAAGGTAACAGACTAACTCAGTGTTTCCCCACCAGGGTGCCTCTAGCTGTTGCAAAACTGCAACTCCCAGCATGTACGGTCTGTTAGTGCATACTGAGAGTTGTAGTTTTTCAACAGCTGGAGGCACATAGGTTGGGAAACACTGAGTTAGTCTGTTACCCTACTCAGTGTTTCCCAACCAGTGTGCCTACAGCTGTTGCAAAACTACGACTTCCAGCATGCACTGACAGCTGAAAGGCATGCTGGGAGTTGTAGGTGTGCAACAACTGCAAAAGAACAGTTTGTAGACCACTGTGTAGTGGTCTCCAAACTGTGGCCCTCCAGATGTTGCAAAACTACAACTCCAAGCATGCCCAGATTGTCCAGGCATGGTGGGAGTTGCGGCGACATCTGAAGGGCCAGATGTTGCAGAACTACACTGCCCAGCATCCCTGACTGTCTGGGCATGCTGGGAATTGTAGTTTTGCAACATCTGGAGGGCTACAGTTTGGGGGGCACAGTATAGTGGTCTCCAAACTGTGCCCCTTCAGATGTTGTAAAACTACAACTCTCGGCATGCCCATTCTATCCAGGCATGCTGGGAGTTGTAGTTCTGCACATCTGAAGGGCCATATGTTACAGAACTACAACTCCCAGCATGTCTGGACTGTCTAGGCATGCTGAGAGTTGTAGTTTTGCAACATCTGGAGGACCACAGTTTAGGGACCACTACACAGTGGTCTTCAAACTTTGGCCCTCCAGCTGTAGCAAAGCTACAACTCCCAACATGGCCTTTGGCTGTCTGGGCATGGTGGGAGTTGTAGTTTTGCAACTTCGAGAAGGCCATAGTGAAGATCACTTACCATAGATTTTCACTGCAGCCTCCTCTGCTGTCTGTGCCGCCGCCGCCCGCCATCCATCCATGCTGCCCAGTAATCCGATCGATCCCCCTTCGTCCTACTTCTCCACCACCCCCTCCCCCCCGCTCTGCCTGGATTTCCATCAGTGGGCAGAGCGGGTAGATGAACTCTCAATGCAACCCCCCCCTGCACCCAACTGCCATTGGTCGGTCAGTCCTGACTGGCCAATGGCAGGGGATAGGAGGAGGTGGCACCCCTGCCACCTCACTTCTATCCTTCATAGTGATCGGGGCTGTCTCTGACAGCTCTGATCACGATTATTTTCTGGCGATCGGGTCACCTCCTGTCATGGGGGGGGGGGGGGGGGTTGTCTCACAACCCCTCTAGGCATTGCCATGGGATGCCTGCTGAATGATTTCATCCCAGCAGGCATCCCGTTCCGATCACGGACTGTGACGTGAGGGTGTACCTGTATGCCCTCCGTCCCCAACAGGTTAAAGACTTCATACCAGTGCATAAGAAATCACTAGGCAACAAGTCATAGCTACTTTACTAATTTTCTTTCTCATTGTTGATGGTCAATAGTTCATTTTTTCATGGATGTATAATATTGCACCGATCGTTCATTCTTGATTCTGTAAAGCATGGATTTTAAATGGTATATACTCACCTTTTAATACCTTGTTGTTTTTAGGTCAAACATTCTGTGCTAATTGTAATATATCTTTACAGCAGTGGGAGCTTTAGCTTTCTGATACAGATTTCCCAACCCCCTGCAACTTTTACACAGCATGAGTTAAATGACTAAAAGCTTAAAGCTTATTACATGGTGGTTTATTATTGACTTTAATGTTCCAACCATGTACAGCAAGTTCCTAAGCTACCACTAGCGGTGATTTCAGGTTGCCAGAATGTTGTAATATATAATATTCACATTCTCCTTAAAACAGGAGGGAAAGAAGCAGCTATGTAAGCAAACTCAGCGGCACTAAAATGCGTCCTAATTGTAATGAGAACAGTTGACTGTCCTGCTCTGGCTAAGCATAGGCGATTTGGAATTTGGATTTTATTTCTTGATAATAGAGATTTGACTGATGGGTCATAAAAGTTAAAGAGAGTTTGTAGTCGAGCCAGAGGAGCACATGCAAAAACGACCCTCCCCAATACCTATGAAGTATCCTCACTAATCCTGGGTGCCAAAAAAGCAGCAGGAAATAGGTGTGTATTGGAGCCCACAATGTCAGAATGGTATGAATATTACATCACAACCCTAACTTACCTCTCTGCAAAAGTGAAATTTGGATGCAACCATCAGTGGCTCAATCACGTATACTTTAAGAGAATAAACAGCTCAGTGGCACAAAAAAAAAAAAAAGGCAATGAATTACAACAGAAAAAAAGAAAACTTCACACTTTGGCTGTACACCACCGTTATATGTCAGGATTCTGTCAAAAGGTTATTCCAATGTATACCGCAGCATGTTTGTAGTGTAGCTATAAGGTTCTACTTGAAACCATGTTTGAACTGTTTTATACTGGCATACTGTTCATGTGGTAGACTATTTTTGGCATTAAAGGGGTACTCCACTGGCCAGCGTTCGGAACATTTAGTTAGAAGGGGCATGACTGATGCCCGCAGTGCAAACACAGCGTTCAGAACTAAATGTTCTGAATGCTGGCCAGTGAAGTGCCCCTTTAAACCCAATAGCTATGCCCCAGGCATGCCACGGTATATGTTGGAACATTTTAATGAAGTTATCCTGGCATATACCTGTGGCCTGTAGTAAAAAGTGATGAAAAACTTAAAGTATCAAGATGGGAACATTGATTTCTGGAAATACCCTATTTAAAATCTAATTTCAGAAACCCAACACTTACATTCAAGAACCAAACTTTATTTAAGATCAGATGTGTTTGCGTGTTACTATTGCTGAGGCTGTATGGAAGCTAACATTGTGCTCTCCTGCAGAGGGAGAATGCTTTGTTTACATGCAGCTAAAAGGTTATTCAGCTGCTGAGTGATCCTATATGTTGTGTTGAAACTTACTCCATATTCAGACATAGAGCTGCTTCTTTTTAAGTGTTTAGAGAAAGTTGTTCACATGTCTGCTGCAGAGACCATACAATGAAATACTAGTAAGGCCCTGTTCCCATTACATTTTGGGGCTGTCACCAGAATGTAGCCCCAAAATCTCAATGAGTCTATAATCTTTTTTTTTTTTTTTTTTTTTTAGAAAGTTGTGCTTGTAATTTGTTTTTCTTTCTATGCAACTGGTGAGCAATTTTTCTATAGTGTGATTAAATCAGAAAATTTGGATTCTTGTTTGAGGGTTTTGTTTATTATCACAAATACTCAGATAATAAAAACAACTAAAATTAACAGAGTTCCCCCCCTAAATGCAAAAGATTATAAGGCATATCGAATTGATGCATCATAAATATCTGATTAAATTCGCTTGACCTTCTTCCCCAGATAACACAAGGCTGCACTATTTATAAAAGGAGATAAACCCAGCTCCACTCCAATCTTTGCCTTCACAGTGGCTCGCATAGGTCACAGATCATGGCCCACAACACTCTAACATAGATGGTGATAAATCATTCACTGAGTTTATTTTATTTTCACCAGGATGTTTTAAAGGCAAATCTAAATATATACAGCCTGGAGCAGCAGCTCCAACAAGATAGTTGCTCCAATGATCACGTATAGTAAGGAGATTTCAAAAAGGTATCAAATATATAGTTAAAACAGAATTTTTTTTTTTTAGCATGGGTGATATGGATGCTGGATAACTTTGTTTTCCAGTTAAATGAAGTGAAACTTCAAACTCAGTACCTTTGTTTAAGGATCCATAATCATGCAATGGGACACGTATATAGGGTGTTTGGGATGTGGAAAAAATTTATGACAGAACTGAATATTGTCGCACAATTTTTTTTTTTTGTAAACAATGACAAGCACGACCTAAAACATTTTCCATAGAAATAAAAGCGTGGGTGCCGTTATAGTTTTTGTAAGATGTACGCAGGTCATATACTATGCACCAAAATGAATCTGCTCCACTGAATAAAAAGTACAGAATTTTTTTCTTTGTTATAGCATATCCACTTGAATGATTTGCTGAATATTTAATGTGTGTTCTCTTTCCTAACAACACCCACGAGACTACTAAAATGTTCTACTTGGAAAAATGTTCTCAGCAGAAAGAACTTCCATCAGACAGTGCATCTGTTCAGAGACTTAGATTTTGATTCAAGAGATGTATTAACATTGCCAACACCAGAGACCAGAAAGCGCGCGTGTCCTGCTACTATTGTATCATAAGTGAATGAAATCAGAGTAAAGCTTGTTCTAGTACAGGATACTTTCAGAGACTAAATCAATTATGTTGGGTTTTCCAAAAACTAAACGCTCTGGTCTGCTCAATGGCAATTACTGCATTTTGCATTTAATGTACATGCCGAAAACTGCTGATGATTTTATATGATATTACATGGCAAACCGAGAGACAAAAAAATTAAGGTCAGCAGCAGGTATCGCTTGAAAGCTACTTTGCGTTCCCTTGGGAGATAGGCAGAAATCTGCAGGTTTTGCTGGAAGGGTAGAGAAGATGGATGATGGTTGAATGGATGCTTGGAGGGCTTTAGACTTGATTCACACTACCATTTTTTTCTATTTTATTTGGTGCATTATTTTTCAGAAAAACATCGAAAACATTTCTAGTAATATCCTAAATAGATCAAAGAGATTTTTCCAATATGAACACAAGAGTTAGCCTCCGCTCAGCCCTCTTCTCAGTTTGGCAGGCTGCATTATTATTTGACCATACATAAATGTATACTTCCTGGCTTTTAACTTTGGCTCTGATTTTGACCATGCAACTGACTTTGATCCTGCCCCTGATGTGCCTCTCTATTACTGACTCTACTACCCTACTTGTCCTTCATCTCACTAGGGGGTACTTGTATAGGTTCCACCCTTCCAACCTGCATCGCTACTATTTCCCAGGGCCCTGCAGCTGCAACCTGAGTCCCTGGAAGGCAAGAGTATTGAATCTTGCAAGAGGCCCTAATGAGAACACAGGAATCATATCAGACTCTGCAATCCTGGGACTGGCTGCACATTCAAGACTGGCACAGGTGGGACCAAAGCAGGTAACATCACAGGAAAGTGCTTGTAGGGGGAACGCACTTCTTTTGTGTTATCACATAGATGCTTGATTGGGGCTTGGAACAGAGGTAGCTAGCCCTTGCAGTTTAATGTACAAAATGCTTAAAGCGTACCTGTCATAGTGGAAAAAAAAGAAAAAAAAGTGATATGTTACTCAGGACCATATCCTGATCATGTGCATATCATTTTTATGTGTCTCGGACCTATATATCCAGAGATATAAGCATTTATCTGCTGGTGAGTTACTTTTCATTGTGCAGGCTGGATGGGGCGTGTCAGTCTGTCTCCCTCACAGGAGCGAGCCTGGGCAGTCAGCCAATCAGTACTCTCTACTCTGTAACCCTTTCCTCTCTGGTTTTATGCGGTGTCATGTGTCAGAGGAAGATACTTGGAGCTTGCCTGCAGTAATCAGAAGACATTATGGTGAATTCATAACAGGATAAAATGTATAAATATAAGAATAGATCTTTATAAAATTAGTGCAAGGATTTTTTAAATAAAAGTACAGCATTTTTATGAATTCATGTTCTATCTGTTTTATCTTCTCCTAGTAAAGCTTGATGCTAATCAGCATAACTGTCACTATGTGTGTCATTCATCTTTCACAGACTCCTGAATGTCTGATCAACTTCTTTGTCATTCAGGAGTCTGAGAAAGCTTTGACTATTTCAGCATGCTGGGAGTTGTAGTTTAGTAACAACTGAAGCTGCAATGTTTGTAAATAACTGTGTTAGAGCAGTGTTGCCTCCAGCTGTTTTAAAACTACAGCTCCCAGCATGTCCACACATCCTTTATCTGTAGTTTTGCATACACAGTAGAAATCTCGTATACTGGATACCGGTATGCTTTACGGCCGATATCCAGTATGCTGTAAAATCTAGACTAGTCTGTCTGGCTAAAAGACAGGCGACCACTAGTGGTGGCTATTTTGAGCTTGAATTTCAGGTGAAAATTAACAATTTTTTTTTAACAGGTGTATATTGTGAAATGTCATATTATAATGAGTCCTGCAAAATATGAAAAGTTTTTAACAATGACAGTGCCTCTTATTATAAGTTAGCCCATAACTAGGCAGAGTTGCCGCTATGCACTTAAGGTGGACCTTTGGGCTCTCCTAACCTGTCTTTTTCAACAAATAGTTGCATGCTCCAATAAATAACAATTCTTGAACAATTTTTCAAAAATTTCTGTGTTGTGACTTTTATCTGTTATTAGTAGAAATGCAGATATGTGGAAATCTTATCGCCAGACGCCTGCGACATGTAGTTCCAGGCACCGGGCAGGTGAATTTTTCATAGATTTAGCCCTGTATCGGGCAAGCAGGGACAGACTGACTTCCATCTTATTTTTCTTTAATGCCGGTGTGAGGCGCAGGAGCGGATGCAGACTTTACAATAATAAAAAAAAATAACCATGGATATCATTTTAATCATATTGACTCAAAGAGTAAAAAGAACATGCATGCCAGTTTTAGCATAAACTGTATTGTATAAAAGCAAAATCCCCCCAAAAGTAGCAAAACAGTGTTTTTCTGTTCAATTTCCAACCACAATATTTTTTGTTGTTGCGCCCTACATTTTATAGTAAAATCAAGGTGACATAATGAAGTACAAGTGATCACGCAAAAATCATGGCTTCATATGGGTCTGTGGATGGAAAAATAATAAAGAGTTATGGCTCTTAAAAAGGGGGAAAAAATGAAAAACCAAAAATGGAAAAAAATGACTGTGTCCTTTACCTCTTAAAGGGTTACTCCACTCCCCAGCATCCGGAAAATTGAGTTCCTGAACGCTGTGTGCGGGCTTCCATGTTCACGCCCGCCCCCTCGTGACGTCACAGCCTGCCCCCTCAGTGAAAGTCTATAGAAAGGGGGCGCGATGGCCGTCACGCCCCCTCCCATAGACTTGTATTGAGGGGGTGGAACTTGACGTCACATGATGCGGCGTGACGACACGAGGGGGCGGGCGTAAACACGGAAGCCCGCACACAGTGTTCAGGAACTCAATGTTCCGGACGCTGGGAAGCAGAGTAATCCTTTAAGGAGCTGAGCATATGTCATAGCGGGGTGGTCCCGGCAGCTTTCTGGCACCGGTCCCGTGGCTAATGCAGGACATCATTGATTGCGGTGATGCTGGGCATTAACCCCTTAAACGGAATCTAAAATGTTAATAAAAACTTCCCGGCTGCTCAGCAGTGCTGATCGGGACCACCACGGGGAAAGCTAAGAGGATGGTGGGAGGACCCTTACCTGCCTCCTCACTGTCCGATTGGTAATGCAAAGCTCCAGTTAGCCATGGCAGGCTGGAGCAATGGAGCACTGATAACACTTTATGCAATCTGAAGATTGCATGTAAAAGTAGAGTTAATAAAAGTGATTTAACCACTTGCCTAATAAAAGGTAGAATCACCTCCCTTTTGCCATAAAAAAAAAAAGTTAACAAAAATAAACAGATGTGGTATCACCGCATGTATAAATGTCTGAACTACAAAAATATAATGGTCAATGGCGTATACGCAATACGTATACCAGTGTTTCCCAAGCACGTTCCTGAAGCACCCCCAACAGGTCATGTTTTCTAGATTTCCTTATTCTTTCACAGGTGATATAATTCTGGTCAGTGAATCAGGCATCACCACAGTTAGATCACCTGTGAAAGACTAAGGAAATCCAGAAATCCTGTTGGGAGTGCTTGAGGACCGCATTTGGGAAACACTGACGTATACGTAATAAAATACCATAGTCCAGAACTGCATATTTTTGGTCACTTCATATACCTATAAAAAAAATGTATAAAAAGCGATCAAAAAGTCCCATCAAAACAAAAATACCGATAAAAACTTCAGATCACGGCACATAAAAATGAGCCCTCACACATCCCTGTATACAGAAAAATAAAAAAAGTTATTAGGGGTCGGAAGATGACAATTTTAAACATACTAATTTTCGTACAAAAAGTTATAATTTTTTTAAAGTACTAAAACAAAATAAAACCAATATAAGTTGGGTATCATTTTAATTGTATGTTCCTACAGAATAAAGTTAAGGTGTAAGTTTTACTGAAAAGTGTACTGCCTGGAATCAGAAGCCCTCAAAATTTACAAAATGGTGTTTTTAATTTTGTGCCACAAAAATTTTTTGGGTTCCGCCATAGATTTTATGGTAAAATGATTGATGTCATTACAAAGTAAAATTGGTGGCGCATAAAACAAGCCCTCATATGGGTTGGTAGCTGGAAAATTGAAAGCCTTATGATTTTAAGAAGGGGAGGAGGAAAAAAACAAAAGTGCAAAAATGAAAAATGGCCTTATCCATAAAGGGGTTATCCAATGAATGTAATAAAAAATAAAAAAACTCAGATCAGCATAGGACATTAAAGGGGTATTCCAGGAAAAAAAAATGTTTTTTATATCAACTGGCTCCAGAAAGTTAAACAGATTTGTAAATTACTTCTATAAAAAATCTTAATCCTTCCAATAATTATCAGCTGCTGAAGTTGAGTTGTTCTTTCTGTCTGGCAACAGTGCTCTCTGCTGACATCTCTGCTTGTCTCGGAAACTGCACAGAGTAGAAAATGTTTGCTATGGGGATTTGCTTGTACTCTGGACAGTTCCCGAGACAGGTGTCATCAGAGAGCACTTAGGGTACGTTCACACTACGGAATACGGAAGTGTGAACTTAACATTAGTGTGAATGGGTCTCCGCGAGACCGTTCACACTGCGGAATTTCATCGCCAGACAATTCCGCAGCTAAAATTTTTCTGCGCAAAGAAAGAACATGTTCATTCTTTGCGCGAATTCTGCGAGCACTGCATAGCCGTCAATGGTGATGGCTCAGTGCCCCGCGGCCCTAGTGCCGGAGTATCAGAAAAGAACAACTCAACTTCAGCAGCTGATAATTATTGGAAGGATTAAGATTTTTTTAAGTTTTCCACCGGAGTACCCCTTTAAATGAAATACCCCTTTAAGGGGTTATGGGTTAATTTACATGTTTACTAGGTTTAGTCACCTTTCCTTAGGAAGAAATGTATACAAAGTGCAAGCTCTTCAGGGGGCCTCTGTCTGTGAAATGCCCTACTGAAACTCAACAACTCTAAATTCTTCCACACCGATTTAGAATGAGAAATAAGGGAGAGTGGCAATCCTATTAGTGAGTGGCTTTTCGTGATAAGGCTTTCTGGATTACAAAAGTACTTTTAGGCTAACTAGCCAAGATTATTAGAGTGAAGTGCATGTTTCCTTACAAATCCGAGAAGGACCACATGACTAATTATACTGCACCTTTCTTGTAGCATAGAGCACATGTTCTCTTAATTCTCCAGACTGGGAGTTTATGGAGCATTCAATGGCTCTACTACTATGCAGAATGTTATAGATGCCCTAATCCACAAAGAATGCTGCAGCACTCACCACTCTAGGTAGTAATTATAATGTAAGAGCAGTAAAGGATGATGTCCTCATGTCCTTTTACAATAAATCTACTACCTGAACTGGTGAGTGCTGCAGCATTCTTTTTTTGTGGATGCTTCCGAAATCAATTGGTCAAGCTGAGCAGGTATTGTCCATTTCTGGGCTTGAAAGAGAGCATGTGAACTGGGGTTAATGGGTTCCATGTATTGCTAGGGGTGTTTAATGTTAAGAAACTTGTCTGGTGACAGATTGTCTTTAATTACAGGATGAGAAATAGCACATAGATGAATATGAATTAGCAGTTATCTCATATAAACAGTAATTCTGTAATGTAGAGTAAATCATTCCCAGTACAGAGCAAGAGTTGTATAAATAATGAATGACAACATGTAAATAGCGTTGAGTAATTTAATTAGAAATTGTCACATCTCACACTACTGTGTGCTCACATGCAGCCTGGCAGGTTTTAGCACGCTGTATGAATCTGATGCACAGCTATCACATCTGCAGACATGTGGAATGTTTGTAGGAGGGATCTATGCTGTGCGCGGCTGTCTCAGAGTCATTAGCACAGAGAGGAATTGTAGGAAAGCTGCAGCTCAGTGGCTGCTTAATTACCATTAAGATCTGAATGTTTTACAATACTTTCTCATGTGCTCATTTAAAACAACATGAAGCATCACAGTAGCTGGAAAGATCTGTTATCATCCTGTCATCAGGTATCAAATCCAGGATTTTTGCTCAAAACTAAAGGTACCATTCTATGGGGCTGAAGATTCAAATGATAAAGTTTCACTCAAGGGGGATAGTAGAAGTTAAGAACAGATTGTTCAAATCTGCTCACTGCCATTTACAGAGGTTAGGAAGGCAAGTTTAATGATATCCAGTGTCTCAGTCATGAAACTTACATGCCTGAAAAAATGTTGTTCAATGTCCCAAGCCGCTGCAAAGACAAGTGCCCATGGGGTGGGTGCCTTCTCCTTAGGTGCCTTGAACTATCTGTAATAGCTTTCCGAATACAGCTTTAGTGGTCTCTTAATTGGACATTAGAGTTGTCAATCATGATTTAGAGGAGGGGCCAGGAAATTTCAATATAGGTAGCTCTGCGCACCTTATGGGTGATGGGGTTTTGGATTTGTTAAAGGAAAACTGTTAGATATTTTCTACTGCACTATCCACAGGTACTGATGTATAGTGCGGGAGACGCTGATTCCAACGAGCCCTACCTTGCCCGGATCCGCCCGGCCGTTCGCCCGCAATTGTACTTTTATTCTCTGTGTATATCTTGTTGTAACTGGTATGGACGGGGCTTCTGCAGCTTAACTGGCACTGACGTCAGCGCCGCTTATGAATATTCATCCCCCTCCCTCCAGTTAGGAGCAGCGAAGAGAGGGAGAGCAGGGGGGATGAATATTCATAAGCGGCGCTAATGTCAGTGCCAGTTAAGCTGCAGAAGCCCCGCCCATGCCAGTTACAACAAGATATACACATAGAATAAAAGTACAATTGTGGGCGAACGGCCGGGCGGATGCGGGTAAGGTAGGGCTCATTGGAATCAGCATCTCCCACACTATCCATCAGTACCTGTGGAGAGTGCGGGAGAAAATATCTGACAGTTTTCCTTTAAACTTACATTCAATTTGTTGTAATGCGAGCCAGAAATCCAATATATTTACAATATGTGGGATGCCCCAGCACTCTAACTATTGATTGACAGCTTTCTGCTTTTATACAGTAATAGGGAGAAAGCTTTCAGTCAGTGGCAGATTGTAGGTGGGATCCTGCCTGCATATCATGAATATACAGTGGGGTAAAAAGGTATTTAGTCAGCCACAAATTGTGCAAGTTCTCCCACTTAAAAAGATGAGAGTGGCCTGTCATTTTCATCATAGGTATACCTCAACTATAAGAGACAGAATGAGAAAAAAAATCCATAAAATCACATTGTCTGATTTTTAAAGAATTTATTTGCAAATTATGGTGGAAAATAAGTACCGTATTTATCGGCGTATAACACACACTTTTAAAATTTTTTAGCCTAAAGTCTATGTGCGTGTTATACGCCGATACACCCCCAGGAAAGGCAGGGGGAGAGAGGCCGTCGCTGCCCGCTTCTCTCCCCCTGCCTTTCCTTGGGTCCAGAGCCCTGCTGCCGGCCCTTCTCTCCCCCTGGCTATCGGCGCCGCTGCCCGTTCTCTCCCCCTGACTATCGGTACCGGCGCCCCATTGCCACCGCCGACAGCCAGGGGGAGAGAAGGGGCAGCGGCACCCATTGCCGGCGCCGCTGCCCCGTTGCCTCCCCCCATCCCCGGTGGCATAATTACCTGGGTCGGGTCCGCGCTGCTGCAGGCCTCCGGCGTGCGTCCCCTTCGTCGTTGCTATGCGCTGCACGGCGCGGCGCATGACGTCAGTGCGCTGCGCCGTGCATAGCAACGACGCAGGGGACGCACGCCGGAGGCCTGCAGCAGCGCGGACCCGACCCAGGTAATTATGCCACTGGGGATGGGGGGAGGCAACGGGGCAGCGGCGCCGGCAATGGGTGCCGCTGCCGCTTCTCTCCCCCTGGCTATCGGCGCCGGCAATGCGGCACCGGTACCGATAGTCAGGGGGACAGAACGGGCAGCGGCGCCGATAGCCAGGGGGAGAGAAGGGCCGGCAGCAGGGCTCTAGACCCCAGGAAAGGCAGGGGGAGAGAAGCGGGCAGCGACGGCCTCTCTCCCCCTGCCTTTCCTGGGGATGTATCAGGGTATACACGCGCACACACGCACCCTCATTTTACCATGGATATTTGGGTAAAAAACTTTTTTTACCCAAATATCCTTGGTAAAATGAGGGTGCGTGTTATAGGCCGGTGCGTGGTATACCCCGATAAATACGGTATTAGGTCACCTACAAACAAGCAAGATTTCTGGCTCTCACAGACCTGTAACTTCTTCTTTAAGAGTCTCTTCTGTCCTCCACTCGTTACCTGTATTAATGGCATTAATGTTTGAACCTGTTATCAGTATAAAAGACACCTGTCTACAACCTCAAACAGTCACACTTCCTAACTAAGACTCCCAAGTCCTTTTCCACGTCAGTTGTAACAAGTGTTCTCCCACTTAATACATAATCCCAGCCCGGATTTTTCTTCCTCATGTGCATTACCTTACATTTATCAGTGTTGAACCTCATCTGCCACTTCCCAGCCCAAACCTCCAACCTATCAAGATCCATTTGTAACAGTGCACTGTCCTCTATAGTGTTTACAGCTTTACAGAGTTTAGTATCATCTGCAAAGATTGCTACTTTACTATTCAACCCCTCTACAAGGTTATTAATAAATATATTAAATAGGACAGGACCCAACACGGACCCCTGTGGTCCCCACTAGTAACAGTCACCCAATCAGAATAAGTACCATTAATAACCACCCTCTGTTTCCTATCATTGAGCCAGTTACTTACCCACTTACACACATTCTCCCCAGCCCAATCCTTCTCATTTTATGCACCAACCTTTTATGTGGCATCGTATCAAATGCTTTGGAAAAATCCAGATATATGACATCCAGCGATTCCCCCTTGTCCAGTCTGGAGCTCACCTCCTCATAAAAGCTGATCAGGTTAGTTTGACAGGATCAATCCCTCATAAAGCCATGCTGATATGGTTTCATACATTTATTTTTATCAAGATACTCCAAAATAGCATCTCTTAGAAAACCCTCAAACTATTTACATACAACAGAGGTTAAACTAACAGGCCTATAATTCCCGGGGTCACCTTTTGACCCCTTTCTAAATATTGGCACCACATTTGCCACGAGCCAGTCCTGGGGAACAGTCCCTGTTACTATATTAAAAATCTGTCTATCACATTACTTAATTCCTTTAGAACACGTGGGTAAATGCCATCTGGACCTGGTGATTTGTCTATTTAGATTTTTTGTAGACGGCACTGTACTTCTTTCTGGGTTAGACAGGTGACCTGTACTGGGGAGTTTACCTTATCACACTGTATTTCACCTGGCATTTCATTTTCCTCGGTGAATACAACGGAGAAGAATTTGTTTAATATATTTGCTTTTTCCAGATCCGTTTTTAATTTCTTCTTTATCATTTTTTAAAGGGCCAACTTTAAACCTTTTTGCTATTTATTTAGTTAAAGGGGTACTCCGATGGAAAACTTTATTTTTAATCCTTAATCCTTCCAGTAGTATTAGCTGCTGAATACTACAGAGGAAATTATTTTCTTTTTGGAACACAGTGCTCGCTGCTGACATCTCGGTCCATTTTAGGAACTGTCCAGAGCAGCATAAGCTTGCTTTGGGGATTTTCTCTTACTCTGGACAGTTCTTAAAATGCACAGAGATGTCAGCAGAGAGATCTGTGTTCCAAAAGGAAAATAATTTCCTCTGTAGTATTCAGCAGCTAATAAGTACTGGAAGGATTAAGATTTTTTAATAGAAGTGATTTACAAATCTGTTTAACTTTCTGGCACCAGTTGATTTAAAAAAAGTTTTCAACTGTACCCCTGTAAAGAACATTTTGGGGTTAATTTTACTCTCTTTGGCAACACGTCTTTCTGTCTCTATTTTTGCGGCTTTTATATGTTTTTTTTTCTTTTCTTTTCTTACATATTTAACATTTTTCTCTGTAGCTTTTTAATATTCTACACTGCCATTTCTCATTTTATATGAGGTATATATATGTCTTATATATATATATATGCGCCTCATTTCATTGGCAGAAAACAGCCTATTTTTTTTGTGGTTCACCTTGCAGGCCACAGCAAGCATGTAAAGTCAGTCTACCAAATTCTTTTTACATGTAATAATACATTATTTAGGTTTGTCTGTTTTAATTGGTTTCCCCATAGATTTTTCGAGACTTGAACAAACTAAAAGTGTCACTGTCGGACAGAGCAGAAGAATGAACAAGGGACATATTGCAAAATAATGCAAACAAAATTTAGACTCATACCTACAGCTTTATAATACAGGACCCACAGATAACTAGGGGTTCTACTGTGACCACACAGATTGCATATAAATATTAAAAATAATGAGACATGATTTTTCAGATGGAAGCATAAATTGTAGGGGAAGAGAACCAGATAGTGGCATAGAGTACCTATGGCTCCCCAGCATAGAACTACCATTTTTAAAGGGGTACTCCGGAGGAAAAAAAATTTCCATGCAACTTGTGCCAGAGTGCCAGAAAATGTAAAAGATTCGCAAATTACTTCTATAAAAAAAAATCTTAATCCTTCCAGTACTTATAAGCTGCTGTATGCTCCAGAGGAAGATGAGTTGTTCTTTTTAGTCTGACCACAGTGCTCTCTGTTGACACCTCTGTCCATGTCAGGAACTGTACAGAGCAGGAGAGGTTTGCTAAGGGGATTTGCTCCTACTTTGGACAGTTCTTAACTTGGACAGAGGTGGCAGCAGAGAGCACTGTGGTCAGACTGAAAACAACAACTCAACTTCCTGTGGAGCATACAGCAGATGATAAATACTAGAAGGATTAAGATTTTTTTTAAATAAAAGTAATTTACAAATCTGTTAAACTTTCTGGCACCACTTGATTTAAAAAAAAAATTGTTTTCCACTGGAGTACCCCTTCAAGCTGCTCCACATGGCTCTCACTTATTCTTAACGCTTGAACCTCCTTATTGTATGGTGAATTGATCACTTAGCAAGGTTCTAGATTTCAGCTGTTTTCCTGAAGGTCTTTAAAAGGAATTTGTCTTCACAAAATTCCCTATTGTTTAAACCAGTGGAATTTAAAACTAGTGGAAAAGAAAAAGCAACAATGACAGTCATCAGAATGTTTAAAAGTTCCAGTCAATTTTTGCAGCTTTAAGGTGGGGTCACACATAACGGATCCACAGCGTATTTTACGCTGTGGATCTGCCAGTGAGTACACTCACAGTGTACTCAGACATCACAGAGCAGCCACGATGTCTGGGTACATTGTGCATGCACGCGGCAACTGACAGGCCCCTGTGTCGCTGCTTGGAGTGGTTGATTGCCGCTGCGAGCAGGCCAGGGGGCAGGGCGAGGTGGGGCAGGGGGGGAGGCAACAGCTGGAGGCACACTATGGGTGAGGTGACAGGCAGATACGCAGCGTAAAATACCCTACCCTTAGAGTAGCATGATCAGGAGATGAAGCTGAAGTCCCATAGAGTAGCATGGGACTTCAGAGAAACCCCCCCCCCCCACCCTTGCATATTGGGGTGGGTTAGGGTTAATTTAGATTTTAGTGCATAAGAAGAAAATGAAAAGGGGGGTACCACAGAGAGGCGACACCAGTGTTTCGCACTTAGTAGTGCTTCAACGGGCCCGTTGAAGCACTACTAAGTGCGAAACACTGCTTTGCACACTATTGGCACTCTAGTCACCTGAAATAGTCTTCCAACAGTCTTTAAGGAGTTCCCAGAGATGCTTAGCACTTGTTGGCCCTTTTGCTTTCACTCTGCGGTCCAGCTCACCCCAAACCATCTCGATTGGGTTCAGGTCCGGTGACTGTGGAGGCCAGGTCATCTGGTGCAGCACCCAATCACTCTCCTTCTTGGTCAAATAGCCCTTACACAGCCAGGAGGTATGTTTGGGGTCAAGCAGTAATCAAAGCAAAAGGTGGCTACTTTGAAGAACCTAGAATATGACATATTTTCAGTTGTTTCACACTTTTTTTGTTATGTATATAATTCCACATGTGTTAATTCATAGTTTTAATGCCTTCAATGTGAATCTACAATTTTCATAGTCATGAAAATAAAGAAAACTCTGAATGAGAAGGTGTGTCCAAACTTTTGGTCTGTACTGTATATATATATATATATATATATATATATATATATATATATATATATATTTATATTTTTTTTTTCCATTTTTTAGTTATGTTGTGCTGATGTATGTTTGCAAGATAGCGAAGTGTTCACACAACATGCAATATCTCATACTATTGTTAGGATCTGGTGCCCGCGCACTCATGGCGCAGGTTTGCGATGCACGGCCTCCAATATAGTGGTGGCTATGCTTTGCAGCCTGTAGCTGAGGTGTGCGGACTCACAGCGTCCGTAGTTGCTAAGATACGGATCATGTAATGGTCATGTGACCAGACAAGTGATCTGATGCACGAGCCAAGTGACTGCACAGGAGCAGTAACACTGGTCTCATGCTAACAGTGCCATGTTTGGAGCTTTTGCATACACTGAATGGGTGAGTGTTGTACAGCCTTATTTTTTACTGTTTTCATCCGTGTAATTTTGTTCAATGTAAGGCAATTGTATGCATTTTCAAGTATTTTACAAACTATCCACTAATATATATTAGCACTTTTGATGCGCAGGCACATTGTTAATATTGTTAATCATGTACTGGAGATTGTACACTTTGTAATATACACTGTTTTTTGTATTTTATGGATTTATATGAAATGATGTATTGAATGGTCACATGTAAAAAGGATTGTTATAATCACTAGGCTGGGCATAAAAAAGCCCCATAATGCTTTGCATCACTCTGCTTGAGAATGATTCTATTGATGAATTGAAACATTGCTGCTTGACATGGGCTGAATAAAAGACACAGTTTTTTTCACCATTTTTTGGAATGCTGCGTAGCTGTTTCCTATTTAGTGGCCGGTGATCGGGTCTGGACCTCTGGCACCCACACATCATTAGATAAGTAGTGTTGCTATACAATTTGTTTGGATATACACGCACACACACATGCACAGAGCACTAAATTCTGTTAAAAAGAGCTTAGGCAAAGTGGCCACCCCAAAAAACAACACATTTCATTTCAGTATCTGGCTCCAATAAGTGACACTGGATTAAGCTCTTTCTAACTGTCTTAACCCCTTCCCGCCCCAGGACATATGTATAAGTCCAAGTTGCTAGCTTGTTAGTGCAACTGGATGTATGCATACGTCCTAGCGATTTCCTGCTCTGCGCGATGTGCTGCAGGAGATCGCTGGTGGGACACGGCTGTCAATCATAGCCGAGGCCCCGCCGCAGCTGCCGGAGCAGCAATCGTGCTGGTCCCAGCGGCATTAACCCCATAGATGCTGTGATCAATCCTGATGACAGTATCTATGGTGTTGACAGGGGGAGGGTGCTCCCCCTGTTCACCAACGGTGGCGCCGAGATACAATCGCGGGTTGCCATTGGTTGCTATGGCAGCAGGAGGTCAGATGATGACCTCCATTCTGCCTACGAAGGAAGCCTGTGAGATCCAGCCACAGGCTGGATCGCACATGCTGTACTGTGTGCAGCTGAACAGGTCATACTATGCTGCAGTACAAATGTATTGCAGCCTAGTGTAACCTGTAAAAAAGGAAAAAGTAAATAAATAAAAAGGTTCTTCAATAAAAGTATGAAGTGTAAAAAAAACAATATTTGTAATTTGTAATGTATTATCATAAAAATAAATAAAAAAATAAAAAACACAAATTATATACATACTAGGTATTGCCACATGTACTATAAAGCTATAATGTTAATTATCCCGCACGGTGAACACCGTAAAAAAAAACAACAAAAAAGCACAAAATTTGCCAATCTTGGTGCAAATAGTGGAACAAAAAAGATCAAAAGATAGCATGTATCACAAAAAATTATATCAATAAAAAGTACAGCTTGTCCCGCAAAAAAATAAGCCCTCACTCAATGGCGTCGGATGAAAAATAAAAAAGTTACGTCAGAAAATGATAAATGATTAAAAAAAATGAAAACGAAAAACAATTTCAGAATTTTTCGCCAAAACCTCCTCTTGAGCAGATGATCTTCCTTCTAGATCAAACAAAATTCATGCAAATTTCAGTATTCCAAATGTTCTAAATATGGCAAATCAAAACAGACTAAGCTATATTACCCAGCAAGGCTGCATGTGTTCCAATCTGCTGAACTAATATGATCTATAAAGTGTAGCAATGTGACAAGAGAATAGGCTGGCCCTAATAATCAATCTGGATTATTCTTCATTTGTCAATCATTACATGGTAGGTGGATATAGTCACAGTTTTGTACTTACATGTTTACATATTCAAAGCAGTTTAGTTTTAAAATTGAAGTCTTTATTCCTTTGACAAGGCAAACAGAAAAGTTTCATTACATTTCCAAGTCTCATTGAAAATAATTGCTATTGTTATTTTATAACTTTCATTAAAATAGTCAGCATGTTGATTTACAAAAGGTGGAAACATTATGTTTGAATGTATCAATTAAAGTGTGCAGCTGGGACAAGTAACTTGTCTTTACAGGCATGTGCACTTTCTAGGGTATGGTTCAGCTTAAATGACTTAACCATCCACTCAAGAGCTATTAGTAGCAAAGATGAAGTAATGTTAATTGAATAATTGCTTTTTGCCCAGAACACTGGCATAATAGTAATATATATTTCAATATGGAGATGAGAATGACTATGAAAACTATAACCACATGGTATTTAAAGAATTTAAGATTGTAGTCATACAATAGGAGAAGTAATTCTTTATTGTCAATTGCAGTAGTTTCATTCTGTTATTAAAACAGTTTTACCACTAGATACATTAATGTCATATTGACAGGACTTCCCTACTCAACATTATAAGAGCAGTCCCCTCATATCCTTACATAAATGTACTAGGCTATGTCCTTAAAGGGGTACATTTCTGGAAAAATAAATTTTCTAAATCAACTGGTGCCAGAAAGTTAAACAGATTTGTAAATTACTTCTATTCAAAAATATTAATCCTTCCAGCACTTCAGTACTTCAGCTGCGGTATGTTCCACAGGAAGTTCTTTTATTTTTGAATTTCCTTTCTGTCTAACCACAGTGCTCTCTGTTGACACCTGTGTCCATTTTAGGAACTGTCCAGAGTAGGAGCAAACCTAGCCTGCTCTGGACAGTTCCTGACATGGACAGAGGTGTCAGCAGAGAGCACTGTGGTCAGACAGAAAGGAAATTCAAAAAGATGAATTTCCTCTAAACTCACCTGGGGCTAGTAACAGGTGTGGGCAATATAAAAATCACACCTGAAAACATATAAAAAAGAGAGAAGTTCACTTAGTCTTTGCATTGTGTGTCTGTGTGTGCCACACTAAGCATGGACAACAGAAAGAGGAGAAGAGAATTGTCTGAGGACTTGAGAACCAAAATTGTGGGAAAATATAAACAATCTCAAGGTTACATGTCCATCTCCAGAGATCTAGATTTGCCTTTCTCCACAGTGCACAACATTACCAAGAAGTTTGCAACCCATGGCACTGTAGCTAATCTCCCCGAGCATGGACAGAAGAGAAAAATTGATGAAATGTGTCAACGCAGGATAGTCCGGATGGTGGATAAGCAGCCCCAAACAAGTTCCAAAGATATTCAAGCTGTCCTGCAGGCTCAGGGAGAATCTGTGTCAGCGCGAACTATCCATCAACATTTAAATAAAACTTAAAAATTAAACGCTATGGCAGGAGACCCAGGAGGACCCCACTGCTTACACAGAAACATAAAAAAGCAAGACTACATTTTGCCAAAATGAACCTGAGTAAGCCAAAATCCTTCTGGGAAAACATCTTGTGGACAGATGAGACCAAGATAGAGCTTTTTGGTAAAGCACATCATTTTACTGTTTACCGAAAACGGAATGAGGCCTACAAAGAAAAGAACACAGTACCTACAGTGAAATATGATGGAGGTTCAATGTTGTTTTGGGCTTGTATTGCTGCCTCTGCCACTGGGTTCCTTGAATGTGTGCAAGGCATCATGAAATCTGAGAATTACCAACAGATTTTGGGTTGCACTGTACAGTCCAGTGTCAGAAAGCTGGGTTTGCATCCAAAATCTTGGGTCTTCCAGCAGAACAATGACCCCAAAAATACGTCAAAAAGCACTCAGAAATGGATGGCAACAAAGAGCTGGAGAGTTCTGAAGTGGCCAGCAATGAGTCCAGATCTAAATCCCATTTAACACCTGTGGAGAGATCTTAAAATTGCTGTTGGGAAAGGGTGCCCTTCCAATAAGAGAGGCCTGGAGCAGTTTGCAAAGGAAGAGTGGTCCAACATTCCAGCTGAGAGGTGTAAGAAGCTTATTGATGGTTATAGGAAGTGACTGATTTCAGTTATTTTTTCCAAAGGGTCTGCAACCAAACATTAAGTTAATTAACGTCCATCTGCGGCTCCCGAGGTAAGACGTGCGCTCAGCAGGTGAGCGCACATCAAACGAGGTGGGTCCCGATTGCTATAAGCAACCAGGACCCACGGCTAATGCCGGACATCGCCGATCTGGCTGATGTCTGGCATTAACCCTTTAGACGCGGTGATCAAACTTGATTGACGCATCTAAAACGAAAGTAAACATTGCCGGTTAGCTCAGTGGTGCTGTTTGGGACCATAAACTTAGGTGGTATTGCCGTGTACGTAAATGTCCTAACTATAAAAATATAAAGTTAATTAAACCGCACGGTCAATGGCGTACACCCAAAAAAAATTCCAAAGTCCAAAATAGTGTATTTTTGCTCACTTTTTATATCATGAAAAAATTGATAAAAAGCGATCAAAAAGTCAGATCAATACAGACATTTTACCACTAGCACCATCAGATCACAGTGCAAAAATGAGCCCTCATACCGCCCCGTACGTGGAAAAATGTAAACGTTATAGGGGTCAGAAGATGACAATTTTAAACATATACATTTTCGTACATGTAGTTATGATTTTTTCCAGAAGTAAGACAAAATCAAACCTATATAAGTAGGGTATCATTTTACAAAACAAACTACCCAAGGGCAATAGGGGGACAAATAAACCAAGAGATTACTAAAACCCTGGGCCTTAGCCTTGGGTAGGAAACCCCTATGATGCTACCCCTAAAATTTAACTTTTACTTGTTATAGTTTAAAATGCAAAAAAAAATAAAATAAAATTTTTATATATATATATATATATATATATATATATATATATATATATATAGATGATTAAAACTGATAACCAGATGATCTGATATACGGTAAGTACAAATTATGATAGGAGAACAATCTCCACTCATTTGTCACACAGCCCTGCAGTGGCCACAGTTGCCTCTTGAGAAAGCCGCAGATGTGGCGAAACATGTAGAGGCGGTAATAGTGTGAATTTTAAGTGATACCAGCATGATCAAAATCTCAGTGGCCACTGCAGGGCTGTGTGACAAATAAGTGGAGATTGTTCTCCAACATAAGTCGTACTTATATCAGATCATTGGTTACCAGTTTTAATCATATATATATATATATATATATATATATATATTTTGTTGGGACTTTGCATTTTAAACTATAACAAGTAAAAGTTACATTCATTTTAGGGGTTTAGGGGTTGCATCATAGGGATTTCATACTCCGGGCTAAGGCCCCGGGGTTTAGTAATTTTTTGGGTATCATTTTAATCATATGGACCTTCAGAATAAATATAAGGTGTCATTTTTACTGAAAAAATGTACTGCGTAGAAACGGAAGCCCCCAAAAGTTACAAAATGGCATTTTTTCTTCAATTTTGTCCCACAATTATAATTTTTTTTTTTGTTTCAAAGATTTTTGGGTAAAATGACTGATGTCATTACAAAGCAGAATTGGTGACCTAAAAATTCATATGATAGCTAATTTTTTGTGTGCAAAATTGAAAGGGTTATGATTTTTAAAAGGTAAAGAGGAAAAAATGAAAGTTCAAAAATGGAAAAATGCTCAGTCCTTAATGGGTTAAGGGTGCCAATAATTTTGTCCAGCCAATTTTTTGTGTTTGGTGTGACATTATGTCCAATTTGCTTTTTTTCCTCCCTTTTTTGGTTTAGTTCCAATACACACAAAGGGAATAAACATGTGTATAGCAAAACGTGTTACTGCAATCCTTTTCTGTGAGAAATACTTAATTTTCTGGAAAAATTTCAGGGGTGCCAATATTTACGGCCATGACTGTATTTGCTGCAGATGTTATTCTGCACCATATATACTACATGTGACTAAACCTTTACCGCAGATTAAGTGTAGATTTTACCCTCCCTAAAGAATTAAATGGTAAAATCAGCAACAAATCTGAGATATTATAAAATCTGCCCCACAGTTCAATTTTTGTCAGGAAAATTTCCGCTGCTGGTCCTATAATCTGCTGCAAACTTGTGAATTTCTGCTCAGTAAATCATCTAGTATGCATTAACCCTATAAGTGCATTATTGTTCTGCAGACTGCCTCTTTGAATTGTTCTCAGACTTGACACACAGAGCAGTTAACGTTTCCTGACGGCCAGGTAGAAATACCTTACTAATAGCAACATTCTTTGCTGAATAAAGTTTGCCATAGTCACTAATCAGTAATCTCTAGGCATCAGTCATGTGTTAAATCCAGATTAAAACAAGCAAACATCAAATCAGGTTCTCTATAAAGTTAAAGTTCACCGACAAACTTGTGTTTTTCTATAGAATTGTAATAGAGAACTCCTTCTCAGTTTATTAGTAACTGGAAATAAAGAATAGAAGAAGTCTGTACAGAGCCGTGTAGATATACAGTAAGATATGCCAGGAGGTGACTGCAACCATTTATTTGCTTGTTCATGACTTACTAAATACAGTAAAACCTCTTTGAGAAGACCATCCAAAATTGAAAAGTGGTCTTCTCAAAGAAGAAGAGCCACTATGCACAAGGTTTGGTGGGCTAAAAATTCATCAAATGAAATTTGGTAAGGGGGTGGTCCTCTGAAAGAAGTGGTCTTTTGAAGTGGTTTCACTGTGTACAGATTGTCAAAACTAATGCTGACCAAAATGAAGGGGGGGGGGGGGGGGTTGGGAGTCAGTACAGTATATAAGATATGGTGCAGTAGGAAACCAGAGAACAAGAGAGAACACTGTTGCTGACAGATTAAAAAAAATAAAGCAGTGCTTATAATAATTTTTAAATGGGGTCTATTACCAGAGATAACCCTTAGGATATGTAGCTGCTATCCTAATACTGGAAAACAGCTGATATTGTCTGAGGAAGCCGCAGTCAGTCAGGCCTTTCTGCCGCATGGGGCATCTTGTTATATTACAGGGTAAACATTTAGATGTAATACAAAGAAAGCTGAAGTCTGTCAGATTGAAAGCTACTTCTACATAGCCGTTCTCTGTTGTGGTGTACTGAGGAGGCACTAAGCAGAAAATAAACTCCTCTGTGGTGTCCATATGCCTTATGGAGACCACGCCATTAATTGCTTAAAGCACCCTATGCTCTATTGAGACACTATCAAGGTGAGTCCCCCTCCATGCTTGCCAAGCCGATTTAGCTGGATATGCCAATCTGATCTGAAAAGAATTGTTTCCAATGAGACGACCCATTTTAGTGGATAATATATCCATTGCTAGACATGTTATCCCCCATTTCAAAGAATAGGGGATAAGATAACTGATCGTGGGGGTCTGCTCGCTGGAACCTCCAGCAATCTCTGGGCAGACACCCGCCATTCTGAACAGTATGTTCAGAAAACTGGGTTCGGGAGTCTGTGGTCGTGAAGTCACACCACCTCCTTGCGTGGTGTCACGCAAAGCCCCTTCTATTCATGTATATGGGAGAAGGGGTGCTCCACTTTTTTTTTTTTTATATCTTTCAAAAATAAAACCCAGCACAGGGCATGAAATTTAAAGGTGAACCATACATTTTAAGGTAAATATTTATTTTAGAAGGTCAAAATAGTTTTTTAACATGTATACCCTCTTGATTTTGTTGGATTGTTAGTAAAAGAAAGAATAACAAACAGCTAACAAAGTTCATGTGAGTAGAAAATGCACACAAAAGTTCAAAGGCCTATGTATTTGTGAAAAAGAACAAAATAGGACTATATAAGACAGGGAGCATGACTTTAGTTATTATGAAACTAAAATGTATGTTTTGCATCTTTCAGAACCAATCTACCACTGTACGAGCCACAAGGAATATAAAAAGATCTGCTGCATAGCTTATTAAAAAAGGAGTGTCTAGTGAAAACAACCTCTATCTATATGGCCTATTAGTACGCATGAATGTCTAGCACAGATTCACTTTCAGGATAATGTTTATAGATATAAAGCAACCCCAATACCTGTTAAAAACTTTGAACACATACACTGGATATGATGTTGACATGGTGCTTTTTATAGTCCCTATTCCATTAGGTTTAAGCTGTCATGTGTTAGGTGTGAGGATGATTTGGAGACTGAAAAGGTATTTTCAGTATTTGTGAAAGTTACACATCCCATTACCTACTATCATACTTTCTAAGGGCAAAGCGACAGGAACAACCACCGGATGAGGTAGGCACCATGCTCTCTCTATGTTGCCTACTATAATAGTAGTTATAATAGTTTAAACAATATTAATCACAGCTGGATCCCAGTTGAGACTAATTCCTAACATACATTTAGGTAAAAAATATAAAAACTTTGGTTTCTCACAATTCCCTCTAATTCATATAACCCTATGTACCTTTTAGCAAGTCAGTTATGGTACTTACTTTCTTCACATTACTTACTTACTATGCAGTTTTAAAACAAACAGTTGGATACTAGTTTATTTCACAAGACCAGAATTCAGTAATTTCCACACTTCTAGGGCAGCCTTGCACAGACTTTTCATAATTACCAGAATTTTTCCACATTCCTCCTGACAGAACAGGTATAACTTAGTTAGGTTAATTATTTTTAGTCCAGTTAAATTTTTTTTATTGAATTTAGATCAGAATTATGTCGTGGTTACTACAAAGCTTTCACCCAGTTGTGGCAAAATTAACATTTTCTTGAGATGCTCCTTCTGTATTTCTGGATAATTCTAATTTATTATTGTCCTATTTAATGTACCAAATGACACTATGAGCCCATTTTCTAGCCAGACAGTCTTACAACATAATGGTCCAAGTTAGGATGGTGTTCCCGTTATTCAAATATTTATCCTTTAGCCATATATAGTACTGATCACTATGACAACTAGTTACATTTTTGTTTCATCTTTTATGAGGATCATGAAAAATTGACTGCATGATAACCTTAAAGGGGTATTCCTTCCCTAGACATCTTATCCCCTATCCAAAGGATAGGGGATAAGATGTCAGATCGCCGCGGCCCCGCTGCTGGGGAGCCCTGGGATCCCTGCTGTGGCACCGCGCTCTCATTACAGCACAGAGCGAGTTCGCTCTGCACGTAATGATGGGCGGTACAGGGGCCGGAGCATCGTTATGTCACGGTACCGCCCCTTGTGATGTCACGGCCCGCCCCTTTCAATACAAGTCTATGGGAGGGGGCGTGGCGGTCGTCACGCCCCCTCCCATAGACTTGCATTAAGAGGACGGGCCGTGATGTCACGAGGGGCGGCGAACTCGCTCTGTGCTGTAATGATAGCGGGGTGCCGCAGCAGGGATCCCGGGATAAGGGGATAAGAGGATAGGGGATAGGATGTCTAGGGGCGGAATACCCTTTTAAAGGGGAACCTGTCATGGACAGCATAAAACATGCATGGGCTCCCTTTTTACTATAAACTGCAGTTTCATATAAAATAAGTGCAGCATTTTATTAAAAGAGCTATGATTGCTTTCACTATTTCCAGCATGGGGCTGCCACACAGCATTTATTCCACCATGCCGTAAAAATCAGCATACAGTGGAATAACAAATATTGTGGTCTCTAGGGGTTTAAAAGATGGACAACTTGGTTTATGATAACTTTACAATTCTGAACAAAATCTGTCTTTAATTGTTCTTGTTACAACAGGGCATTATAACTGATTATAATCTGTGAGTGAAAAAAAAAGTCATCACAACATACGGTACCTCTTCCGGCAAGCTGACGACCAATCCATGATCCGTTGGCCCAACCAGCACTTGTAGGAAGTACTCACTACAAGCAGCCAGAACTGCACGATGGGCTCGAAACTCCTTTCCTTCCACAACTAAAGTGACATCACAGAGAATGTCTTGTTTCCACTGGTCATTGAGGCACTGAAGAATATTGGTACAATGTACAGTTGACTCATACACGTACATGGGAGATTCAGTCTTGTCATCTGCAGACATTCCGTTCAGACCCTGGAAAATAAAGCCAATAACTATCAGTAAGCACCATCATATTATCTTACCATATATGAACTTACTCATAAATCTCCAAGCGTATGTCAAATTCCAAATTTAAGTCTATTATGTCATTTGGCTGTTGTTACTTGTCTGTATCTTAATCATAGGAAAATGACTTGCTAGACATAAATTGATTAATTATTTGCAGTACTTTGTGAAAATTGGTCAGAATATAAAATAAATGAAAATAATCCAGAAGTTTTGCTTAACCCTAACTTAAGTACAGAATAATATAGCAAACTATAGTATGAAATAACATACAAATAAGGAATTATGTTACATTCAAATGAACAAATAAAAAAAAGGTTAAAAGGTATTAAAATTTCTATTTGCAACATATAAACTTATCCACACAGGTGATCATATATCTCCATCCATCCAATTAAGTCAACCCAAAATGGCGTAATACATATAAGAAACTGGTTTGTGCTGTCATCTCTGCCACGCAAAAAGCTTGTTCCAGTTACTCTTAACTAGCCTGTAGTGTTAATACGGTTCTGGTGCATTTCATATTGTTCTGCAAACTCATTGTGCTGTCAACCCTGTCACACAAAAAGCATGTTGAAATTACATGTATCTAGACTGTAGTATGACTACAGTTCTGGTGCATTTAAGATTGTTCCGCAAACACCTTCAGTACTCATTGTGCTGTCAACCCTGTCACAATGCATGCAGAGGAGAGTGACACAATGCTGGATGGAGAGTGACAGGGAGAGTCTAAGAGGGAGAGAGACAGAAGAACTAGAGGCAGTGATTAGACAGATAGATACAGATTAGAAAGAGAGAGAAAAATAGAGAGATACAGATTAGAGAGACTGTGTGTGTGTATGTGAACAGGATTCAATCCCCATGCAAGAATCCTACAGGGGCTCCTATACACTAAAATAGCATATAAGGAGACATCCTAATCACAACCTCTGAAGGGCTCATCTCTTGCTACCACAAATCTAAAGCCTTTCTCAAGGCTCATACCTGCATATACCTGAATTGAATAGTGTTCCTCAACAAGCTACAGTAGCCAGTGAGCTGCAGTGATCTGTATCTAGCCTGTAGTGTAAATCCAGTTCTGGTGCATTTCATATTGTTCTACAAACACCTTCAGTACTCATTGTGCTGTCATACCTGGCATGCAAAAAGCGTGTTGAAGTTACACGTATCCCCCAAAAAAGGGATAATTTTTGTAAAACTTGGAAAAATCCATGCCATCTTCTTCACTTGCTAAACTAAGAACCTGTTGCTACTCCCAAAAATGGCATAACTTTTGGCACGCTGGGATAAAGCCACGGCATCTTCAGATGGCTCTGTGTGCATATTAACACTGACAGCCATCTACCGACAACCAGGGATACTTTATGCTGCTTTATTTTAGTGTGAATAAGCCTAAATGGGCAAGCTGTAATAGTTATCATGGGTTACCACATGACAGCATAACTGAGCCTTAAAAACACTTTAAAACTACTTGAATATGCTCCTAACAATGTTATGCAGGGGTTTAGAGCTGTTACGCAGGGTTATAAACGTGTTTAGGGGCTTATTTCATTGCTGGTTCGAGTCGAACCAAGCCAAACCGAACTCAAAAGTTCACTCAACTCTAGTAATAATATAGTAACTGCAGAAATAGGATGGAGACGTTTTTAAAGGAGATCTGTAGTGCTCTGTTTTAGATTGCGGGTGGTCCGAGCGCCGGGGCCCCCCGTGATCTCCTGTACAGGGCCACAGCAATGTACAGGAAAGGGGGCATACATAGAGATACATGGAGGGGCGTTCCAGCTGCCGCTTCATGCGGGGACGGAATGCCCCCTTTCCTGTAAATTGCCACGGCCCTGTACAGGAGATCGCGGGGGGTCCCAGCGCTCTGACCCCCCGTGATCTAAAACGTATCCCCTATCATTCGGATAGGAGATAAAGTTAAGAGCACTACAGATCTCCTTTAAGCAGATCAGATAATGAACTGATCCAACTCACAGTAGATTTGTCAAAATTTGTTGTGACTGTCCCATTCATTTAAATAGGTTTTAGAAATTCATGTGCTTTCCTTCTAAATAATAACAGACCGACAAATGGAAGTGATTTTCAGTTGCAGAATCTGCTGCATGAAAATTCACCCTACATATAACAAGCGTTCACATTTTTGGTATGATTCTAGGTAAATTGTCTGGAAACCCGTTTTTTTTTTTTTCAAACCAAAGGATTAATCACAGCTAACCTACATGTTTATTTCAAGATATTTACAAATATGTTTATTTGGAGTTTATTCCTGCATTGTTATTTTGCATCACTTGTGTCAGCACAAAAGTATGCATTCAGTAATTCTAAAGTAAATAAGATACATATTTTAGTTTTTTTTTGTGTTATGAAAAAAAAAAGGCAGCTATTTCAAAACTCTGCTTCATAACCCAAATAGTAAAAGTTAAAAGCTACCATTTATGGAATAGGAAAAGTCAGCAAATATATTTTATTTAATGTCTGAGACAGACCGAACACAGTTGGCATGCAATTAGACAAAAAGTAAATTTGCGTTTTAATTTATTGCTAAATCGCCTCAAGGTCCAACTGTTTCATCATGTTTTACAGCAACCTAGCTTTCATTTTGTTTGATAAAATTAAATTCATATACATGATTTATGCACTTAATATGCATATTTAACCCGATCTATATTAAAAATGGCATGCAAGGAAAAAGAACAACTAAGCAGTTCTTTGCCCCAACAACTGAGAAAAAGCTCATCAACTAAGAAGAAGCTCATCAAGCTGTAACATGACCATATGAGGTTAAAAACATACAAAGACTAGTAATATATATTGAATTGCTGGAAAAGGACATTTAAAATTCAATGTATCACAAATAAATCACAATTTATTTTATACTAAATAAAACTAAAAACGATTCATATAATTTGCTTTCATTTTCTTATTTTTAACCCTTTATGGTCACATCTCATTTTGGTCTGGAGGACACCGTTAATTGTTCAGTTTAGCGTTTTTGTTTTTTCCTCCTATTTTTCCATCTACATAACTATATCTAGATCCATCTACAGAGGGTTTATTTTTTTGTGTGACCACAATTGTACTTTGTAAAGACACGTTAAATGAAAGAGAATTATTTTTTTTGATTGTGGTAGGAAATTGAAATTAAAGCTATTCTGCAACTTTTGGAGGGTTGTGCCCTTTATAGTAAAAAGGACACATTGGCCCTGATTTACTATTGTAACTCTGACCTGTTCTGTCGGGCTGTGCTCAAGATTCTAGCGCATTGCGCCAGAAATTGTTTGTGCTAGAATGGTGCGCCAGAATAAAAAAAAAAAAAAAAAAAAAAAAAAAAAAGTTTTCTACTGAGAAAACCCAGAAAAGGGGCATGGTCACCTGAGAAAGGGGCGTGGTCATCAAAAAGGGGACATGTCCCCAACAGTTTCGAAAAATCCCTACATATTTACTAAGGTTTACACAGAAAGTGTGGTGGATTTAAGCTGAGGAAAACCCCACAGCTCAGAGCATGTGTAAAGAACACAAAATGTAGGGAAACATTAGTATATGCTGTGGAAAAATATCTGTTAGGAAAAAAAACCCCACACAGAAAACTCCACTACACTCTTAGTAAATCAGGGCCATTCTCTTCATTCTGTAGGTCAATACATTTAAAAAGATACACAATTTATATAGTTTTTCTATTAAGCCGACCCACCCTGTGTAACAGGATCAGTGATAAGTTGCTAATTGAGCAAACTTTTAGGGGTATCCCCCCAAGGGACATACCTTAAACTAGAAACCCCCCTTGTTAAAATAATAATCTTTATTAACGCTCTCTTTAAAAAGCAGAACAAACTGCTACCATAGGATGTCAGTAGAAAGGTTAAAATTACAGCCTCTGCTCAGTGTTATTATGTCACTCAAATTACAGCGATCGTATCTCCCATGGGAGACAATGCACCCCTTAGAGAGTGCTGGCTAATTCTGTGAACCGTTGTATGCTGGCAGTAGATCACGGCTGCTTATTAAAACTTAAAGGAGATGTCCGGTGCAGACTTTTTCTATTCCATCCTGCCCGGGCTGCAAAAAAAGACAAAACAAACTTTCACTTACCTTCCTACGTTCCCCCGGAGCTCCGCAACAGCTGATCGTTCGGCCGGGTTGTCTATTTCCTACTTCCCTTAGCCCGGTACGTCACACAGCGCTTCAGCCTATCACAGGCCGCAGCGATGTCCTGCCTCGGCCGGTGATAGGGTGAAGCACTGTGTGACATACCGGGCTAAGGGAAGTAGGAAGTAAACATCCCGGCCGACTGATCAGTTGTTGCGGAGCTCCAGGGGAACATAGGAAGGTAAGTGAAAGTTTGTTTTGTCCTTTTTTTGCAGCCTGGGCAGGATGGAATAAAAAAAAGTCTGCACTGGACATCTCCTTTAATAATAGCCACCCTCTTCCTCTTTCTGTCTAACCACAGTGCTCTCTGCTGACACCTCTGTCCATGTCAGAAACTGTCCAGAGAAGGAGAGGTTTGCTACAGGGATTTTCTCCTGCTCTGGACACAGTTCCTGAAATGGACAGAGATGTCAGCAGAGAGCACTGTGGTCAGACAGAAAAGAAATTCAAAAGGAAAAGAACTTCCTGTGGAGAATACAGCAGCTGATTAGTACTGAAAGGATTAAGATTTTTAGAAGTAATTTACAAATCTGTTTAACTTTCTGGCACCAGTTGATTAAAAGTCACATAATTATTAAAAAGGGCACACCTGTCTGTAATTTAATTTCAGTACAAATATACCTTTAACCCCTTAAGGACGGACCCATTTTTTACCTAAATGACCAGGCTCTTTTTTTTTTTTTATTTGGCATGTATCTCTTTAAATGGTAATAACTTTAGAATGCTTTTTTTTGAGCAGAGCGATTCAGTTTTTTCGTGACATATTGTACTTTATATAAGTGGTGCATTTTTGTTGACACATGCAGCATTTTTTGTGAAAAACTAAAACATTTATTTTCTTTTTTTTATGGTGTACACTTTGCGGTAAAAGAGATGTTATATTTATTCTGTGGGTCAGGACGATTAAAGCGATACCCATTTTATATAGCTTTCTATGTTCTTTTTCCTTTTCTGAGCAAAATTCTTTTTCTGCCATTCATTTTCCAACAGCCATAGCTTTTTTATTTTTCGTCCGACGCCATTGAGTAAGGGCTTATTTTTTGTGGGATGAGCTGTACTTTTTATTGGTATCATTTTTGTGCTACGTGCTACCTTTTGATCTTTTTTATTCCGCTATCTGTACAGAAATTGGCAAATTTTGCGCTTTTTTTAATGTTTTTTTTTACAACATTTACCGTGTGGGATAATTTACATTATAGGTTTATATTACACGTCATTGCGGACGTGGCAATACCTATTTTGAACATGATTTTTGTTTTTTATCTTTTTTGGTGATAATACAGGGCTTTTATTGGGAAAGGGGCATTTTTTATTTTATTTTTTACAGGTTATACTATGCTGCTATACATTTGTACTGCAGCACAGTATGACCTGATGAGCTGCACACACTACAGCCTATAACAGGCTTCTGTAGCAGGCAGACAGGAGGTCACTATCTGACCTCCTGCTGCCATAGCAACCAACGGCGAACCGCGATCGTATAGCAGTACCACAGTTGGTGAACAGGAGGAGTGCGCTCCCCCTGTCAACACCATAGATGCCGTGATCAGGATTGATCACGGCATCTAGGGGGTTAATGCTGCCGGGACCAGCATGATCGCGGCTCCGGCAGCTGCAGCGGGACTCCGGATGTGATTAAAAGCCGGGTGCCATCGCCAATCTCCTGCGCTGCCCGCGACAGTGCCGGAGATCACTAGGACGTATGCATATGTTCAATTGCGCGAATGCGTCGGATGCTTGGACGTATGCATACGTCCTATAGCGGGAAGGGGTTAAGGCCTTAGGGGGAGATTTATCAAAACCTTTCCAGATTTTTCTGATTTAATGACCACAGTGCTCTCTGCTGACCTCTGCTGTCGATTTTAGGATCTGTCCTGAGCAGCATATGTTTGCTATGGGGATTTTCTCCTGCTCTGGACAGTTCCTAAAAATGGACAGCAGAGGTCAGCAGAGAGCACTGTGGTCATGACATCAGAGAAATCTAAAAAGTAAAGCATTTCCTCTGTAGTAAATAGCCCCTAAAAAGTACTGGAAGGATTAAGATTTTTTAATTGAAGTAATTTACAAATCTGTTTAACTTTCTGGCACCAGTTGATTTAAAAAAAAAAAAAAAAGTTTTCAACGGGAGTACCCTGTTAAGGGGTTAAGCATATTCTGAAAGTGCCACATATACTGTATATGTATAGATGTGGACAAAATTATTTGTACCCTTCCGTTAAAGACAGAAACACCCACAATAGGCTCCCTGAATTAACTTGAAACTGATAAATGTTATAACGAATAAAAAATTACTGAAAATGTACTGATAAAAATCAGACATTGCTTTTGAATTGTGGTTCAACAGAATAGTTTTAAAAAACAAAATAATGAAACTGGCATGGACAAAAATTAGGGTACCCCTAGAAAATAAAGGAAATAATTTGACAATAGGGACATGTTAAACTAAAGTGTGTCCTGTAATTAGCATCATAGGTGTCTACAAACTTGTAATTAGTCAGTCTAGTTATTTACAGTGTGAAAAGTAGTCACTGTGCTGTTTGGTTTCATGGTGTGCACCATATCAAACATGAACCACAAAAAGCCAAGAGTGAGTTGTCTCAGGAGCTTAGAAAAATTAATTAAATTATAGACAATAATGTTAAAAGGTGCTACAGTTGCATATATTATTATATATTATTCAGAAGTTTAAGGTCCACAGGACTGTAGTCCACCTCCCTGAACATGGCCACAAAAGCGAAAATTGATGACAAATTGAAGAGATGGATAACATGAATGATAATAAAAGAGCCAAGAACAACTTCCAAAGACATTAAAGGTCAACTCCAAGGTCAAAGAACATCAGTGTCAGATGGCACCATCTGTTGCTGTTTGTGCCAAAGTGGACTTAAAGGAGATATCCGACCGCTGGGGCCCCCCGCGATCTCCTGTACGGAGCCCCGACAGCCCGCGGGAAGGGGGCGTGTCGAACTCCGCACGAAGCGGCGGCCGACACGCCCCCTCAATACAACTCTATGACAGAGCCGGAGCACTGCCTTCGGCAATCTCCCGCTCTGCCATAGAGATGTATTGAGGGGGCGTGTCGGCCGCCGCTTTGTGCGGTGGTCGACATCCACTATCTGGCCAGAGAGATCGCAGGGGGGCCCAGCGGTCGGACCCCCCGCGATCTCAAACTTATCCCCTATCCTTAGGATAGGGGATACGTTTTTCACCACTGGACTACCCCTTTAATGGAAGAAGACCGAAGAGGACACCAATGCTGAAAGAAAATCATAAAAAAGCTAGACTAGAATTGGCAAAAATACATATTGACAAGCCACAAAGCTTCGGGAGAATGTCTTATGGACAGAGGAGGCAAAACTGGAGCTTTCTGGCAAGTCAAATCAGCTCTACATTTGTATATGCAAAAATGATGCATAAAAAGAAAAGAAAATTTTATCTCCTGTAAAGCATGGAGAAGGCTCGGCATCCGGCACAGGGTGTTTTGAATCTGTACAGGGTACAATGACATTCTGGAGCAAAATGTGCTGCCCAGTGTCAGGAAGCTAGGGCTCAGTCGCAGGTCAGGTGTCCTCCAACAGGTGGCCCTTAAAATACCCAAGAGTTTTAAGGGCCACCCACCACCCTGAATAGGGTCAGGAGACACACCCCCATGTTGGATCCTGCTTTTTTCTCCCCTGTCAGTTTAATGGCCTTCACAGGTGCAGGAGCTCGGTTTGTCAGACAGGTTTGCTGATTAGCCTCATGGTCTGAGGCAGGAACTGAAACTTTATTTATGCCAGCTGAGCACCACTCAGCCCCTCGGTTCCTTATTAGAGGGAGGTTACTGATTGGCTGTAAAATATTAAAGTGTAACTGATGTTAGCAAAAACATTTTATATAAATGTAGATAATACCATTATATGTATATTTGTAATACACATTGGTTAAAAAATGTGTATATTTTTGGGTGAAAAAATGCTGTCCCTGAAGCTATTGCCTGTGTGTCTCTATGAGGAGTCCAAATACAGGAAGTGAGGGTAGGACAAGCAGGGCTCTGTGCAGGCTCCTGGCTGGTCAATCATCTTGTTGTGTGAGTCAGAAGTGTATCACAGAGCCTCACTGCACAGAATCCTGCTTGTCCTCACTGCACATAGCCCTGATTGTCCTCACTGCACAGAGCCCTGCATGTCCTCACTGCACAGAGCCCTGCTTTTCCTCACTGCACAAAGCCCTGCTTATCCTCAGTGTACAGATCCCTGCATGTCCTCACTGCACAGGGCCTTGCTTATCCTCAGTGTACAGAGCCCTTCTTGTCCTGAGTGCACAGAGCCCTGCTTGTCCTGAGTGCACAGAGCCCTGCTTGTCCTGAGTGCACAGAGCCCTGCTTGACCTTACTTCACAGAGCCCTGATTGTCCTCAGTGCACAGAGCCCCGCTTGTCCTCAGTGCACAGAACCCCGCTTGTCCTCAGTGCACAGAACCCCGCTTGTCCTCAGTGCACAGATCCCTGCTTGTCCTCAGTGCACAGAGCCCTGCTTGTCCTCACTGTACAGAGCTCTGCTTGTCCTCAGTGTACAGAGCCCTGCTTGTCCTCAGTGTACAGAGCCCTTCTTGTCCTCAGTTCACAGAACCAAGCTTATCCTCACTGCACAGATCCCTGCTTGTACTCAGTGTAGAGAGCCCTGCTTGTCCTCAGTGTACAGAGCCCTGCTTGTCCTCAGTGTACAGAGCCCTGCTTGTCCTCAGTGCACAGAGCCCTGCTTGTCCTCAGTGCACAGAGCCCTGCTTGTACTCAGTGCACAGAGCCCTGCTTGTCCTCAGTGCACAGAGCCCTGCTTGTCCTCAGTGTACAGAGCCCTGCTTGTCCTCAGTGTACAGAGCCCTGCTTGTCCTCATCATGCAGAGCCCTGCTTGTACTCACGGTACAGAGCCCTGCTTGTCCTCACGGTACAGAGCCCTGCTTGTCCTCAGTGCACAGAGCCCTGCTTGTCCTCACTGTACAGAGCTCTACTTGTCCACCCACACTTCCTGTATTTGGTCTCCTCACAAAGACACACAGGCAATAGCTGCAGGGACAAACATATACACATCTTATAACCAATGTATATTACAAAAATACATATAATGTTATTTTCTACATTACATAAAACATTTTTGCCAATGACAGGTACACAAAATTCAACATTTGATATGGTATGGAATTGTTAATAGATCTTTATTTGATTTTACCCTTAATAATAAGCCTTGGCATAGTTAACCCAATCTGGAGTTGCTGTCTTCACTTTATTCAGTGTAGGTTTTAGTGGGGACGCTGGACTATTCTAAAATGGTCTTCTATGTCATATATGGAAGGAGTAGAAACATGCCATCTGGAGAAGGCACCCTTCATACCTGAGACAGCTAGAGCAGTTTGCTCATGAGGAGTGGGCCTAGATACTTGTGCAGAAGTCTCATTGAGAGTTACAAAAATTGTTGAATTGCAGTGAACCACAATTCAAAAGCAATGTCTGATTTTCATCAGATAATTTTCAGTCATTTATAATTCATAATTACTTTTGCCAGTTTCAAGTTAACTCAGGGAGCATCATGGGTTTTTCTGTCTATAATGTAAGGGTACCAACAATTTTGTCCAAGTTTGCAAGAGGGAGAGGAGACGTCATACAAAACACCTCCGACCGTGGAGTTATGCAAATAACAATGAATTCCAACACTGGTTTAAAAAAAAACACAGCAATTTTGATTTACAAAATACAACCCAAAATAGAAAAATACAATATACATAATAAATCCTATAATTTTATTAATTTACAGCAAATGACAAATAGATAAATATTCAATATTTGTCATATTTATATCTAACTTTGTTTCATATACTTACCATGAATATACACACAAAATACGTCCTGTCCTTATTATAATGGAGTCCAAAAGAGGTTAAGTCACAAGGATATGTACTGTATCAGAAATCAATTTAAAAATAGATTCCATGGTTTCTTTGAGACCATGATTAAGAATGTAACCCAAAAATACACAGCTAAAATCAAAAAAGGATAAAAAAATCTAATATATATCATGTTTTGTCAGTGTGAACACTAATTTTGGATATGTCTTTTTATTGCTGGAAGCCAGCGACTTTGAATTTGCCATCTCCTGTGTTTTCCATTTTTGACAGATAACCAGTGTTATATAGGAATAGCAGAAGGCATTCGGGTGTCATGACATAAATAAGCAGCAGTAGGGCCATAATGGGTATGTTAAGATGCCAAGCAATGGCAAAAGAACAAAGCAATTTACACTGTTGATTGGAAAGCATGAAGAACCTGCAGATGCCACCCACCTGAAACTCCTACATACTTTTACCAATTAATTATCAATTACAGCACAGTAAAACACAAGCACAAAAATAAAACCGATGCCATTTAATTATAGACTATATCTCTTTGTTCCTGGAAATTCTATACAACACTGATTTGGATTAATAATTCATTCAGCAATAAAGTTTCAGGAAAAGATAATTATACAGTGCAACAATTCTCACACTGATTTCTGTAATTACACATTACAGCTGTGTTAGCATTTTAAAGGTTACGGCGCTGCTCAGACTGCTATGTCATGCTTTTCCCTCTCACTGCCTATCTCTTAGAATACTGCTAAAATATGGTCATTGAGCTTTTCTTTATGTTCTGTTTTTATGACTAGTGCTCAAATATTATTAAACAGGATGATTCTACATATTTCTTCTTTATCTCTCCAAACAATTGGTATTGAAGTCATGCTGCTGTTATCCAAACTGACCTATAGTGTGAACGCTTAAAGAGGTTGAGAGTGAAGTGTAATCACTGCAGTTCACCTAATCACCTGGCTAGATTGTAGCAACAAGAAGCCTATATCTAACCTCATAAGTGGGTTGGTGTCAGGTCACACTGCATGCAGTTCTGATGAGTTTTCTTATTCAAAGAGTGGTTTTAAAATAAAAAAAAATTTTGAGAAATATTGCCATGAGGAAGTAACGACCTATGATCACAACTGAGGTGTTTTATGAAGATTTAAAGTCTTAACACTTCCCTTCTTAGCCATGTTTTTATAGCGATTTCCCAAAATTTCTATAAAATGACGTTTTTACAGTGATTTGTGCAATTGTAGTAATTAATACCATTTTTTGTAAAACAGAAAAAATACCTGCAAAAATGCAACATGTCAACACAGCCTCAGATGAGGTGCATATATACTATATTAAATATCCTGACCAGCAGCAGTATACACATGGAGCTGAGTGGGGAGGGGTTGGGTCTGTGAGCTGCGAGAAGGGATTTGGTAGGTGATGCTGTCATCCTGCTGTTCACAGGACAGACCACTTCCAATGACACACATGGATGAGCACTCTGCTCTCTGAGCAAAGTGCAAGTACCCCTGCCTACCCAGCATACAGTAGCATATTCAGCAAGGGGGTGGGACGGACAGAGAATAGGGAGGAGGCAGGGGAGCTTGTTGAGATGGCTTCCTGCCTCCATTGCACAGAGCTGTACAATGCAGCTAGAAGGTTAAAGGGGTACTCCACTGGAAAACATTTTTTTTTAAAATCAACTGGTGCCAAAAAGTTAAACAGATTTGTAAATGACTTCTATTTAAAAATCTTTTTAACTTTCTGGCACCAGTTGATTTAAAAACCAAATGTTTTCCAGTGGAGTACCCCTATAACCTGCCATAAGGCTACAAATAATGCACATTTTAAAGTAAGTAAGGATGTTTTTAAAGCTGTTCACCCAAACTATAACCTAGTATATTGGGTAAAGTGCGGGTGAACAGCCAGTCAGATTTCCTTTAGGCTTGGTTGGGGGTCTCAGTCTTGAGATTCACTCTAATCGTAATTATAGTCAGGTAACGAGACATGTAAAAAACTTACTAAAATGACAGGAAAGCTTTAAGAGATGGGGTGTTAAACACTGATTTTACTAAATCCCCCACCCCCTTCCCGCTTTGTTTTCCTAACCATGTGAGGCTCTTGGTATAGACAATCTTATTGGTGGGGGGCCAACTGCTGGAAAGTCAACGATCCTGAGAACTAATATGTAACTGTGTTTAGATTGAATTTGCAGCCACCCCTCCATCCCTTCATTTATCCTCTATGAGGATATTTCCGAGCATTGAATTCAGAAATGTTCGGTAAACCCCATAGAGAATGAATGAAATGCTGGTCACGCATTTGCACTGTGACAGTTATTTCCCCATTCGAGAAGGTCAGATCCCCGCAATCAGCTTGTTGTTCCCTATCCTATGGGAAGGGAATAACAAGCTAAAATGGGAATACCCCTTTAAATTGAACTGGATTAATAAAATGGAACACACTCACACAATCTACACTAACCTTCAGCAAAATAAGTGAGCACATGCATGAAGTCCCTGTTGATTTTGAGGATATAGTCACACTAGCTAATGTGAACCATGTGTCACTATACCAGCAAAATGGCATGTCCATGTATACCTCTGTGTACCCATGCTATGCCAATTTAGTATGATGCCCCAAACTTAGTCTATTAGTGATAATGTTTGGTCCATTTCTAAGCATATACTGTAATTTTGCGGGACTCCAAATAATAGATGGTCACACTTAAGTCCCAAGTTTAAGTCCTTAAACTAGTTTGTGGTCACTAGTAGAATACTTACGGGCCACTGAACATGGGAACAGCTCAGGAACCCTGCGATAAACGCTCACATACTATTCTGTGGGTATGCCAATATATACCCCAAATGTACTTCACATAACAGGTGTGAACCTACCTAAAGATTATTTTTTTCCCCTTCATACAGCAGTTAAAGGAGTACTATGGTGTGCTTTTTTTTTTTTTTTATCCCTCTCCGCCCGGGCTGCCAAACGAAACAAAACAAACTTTAACTTACCTTTCTATGTTCCCCCGTTGCACCGATATCGGTGTCCCGTTCTCCGGTCCCTGTCTTCTTCCACTACCTGTGGGTCGGTGAGTCATGCTGCGCTCAGCGTATCAATGGCTGCAGCAGGAGATTGCTGTGGCTGGTGATACGCTGAGCACAGCATGACTCACCGTCCCGCAGGTACACAGGGAACAGAGAATGGGACACCAATATGGGCACAACAGTGGAACGTAGGAAGGTGAGTTAAAGTTTCTTTTGTTTAGTTTGGCAGCCCGGGCACAGAGGGAGAAAAAAAAAAAAAAAAGAGTACATAACAAAGGCTCTCAGAAATTGACTATCCTGCACATTAAAAACTTCCATACTATTTTTGATAAAGGACACTACCATTATAAAAGTTTGAAAACAATAATAGTAGAAAGTCTCTCTACTTTTATAACAGGAGCCTAGCAACAGCACCTATAAGATTAGATTGGTAATAATGGATTCAAATATTGTTTCCTCCATTGTGCAGTTCAGCAAAAATTTGTTTAACACTACTAACTATAGTCTTCAGGTTTAAAATAAAAGTAATAATAATAATAATTGTTTAAAACATGGAAAATAGTATTCTTTAACGATTTAGCAAACACATAAGAAAATCGTTTATTGACCACCAGATGGCATTGCAGCATTCTATCATTTCTAAATACATACTGTACACTGTACATAATGTGGTACATGAGTACATTTTCGAGTAATCTGAAGAAAAAAAACCATTCCATTGTAAACATACAAAATCATCAATAATAAACCTTCAGAAATTGTCATCCACTAGTGATACCTATCAATGCAGCTTATAGGGGTATTCCTAACATGTATGGCATATTTAGAAAACATGGGACCCTCACCTATCAAAAGAACAAGGGTCCTGTGACAGCTGTCCCCCAATTTCCACCAGCGGCTTGTCCCACAGAAAAAAGCTTTTGAAGCAGCACTTGTGACAGTTACAACACTGGCAATTATTATGGAATCAGGGGTTGTTCACCCAGCTTTTTCATTTTGCAGCAAATACACAATTCACAGATATGACACAAAACAAAAATGATCAACTGAACATTCTGATTTCGGGAAATATACCTAAAAAAAATGTTAAGTTAATTATATTAAATATTGAAATATATTCTGGAATACATTTTCCAGATTAGGCAGAGGAAAACAAAATCCCACAATATTTGCAATCACCTCTGGTCCTTTACCCCATGCCATAAATGAGCAGGGAAATGTGATTGTCTTCTTTAGTCGTCATCTTTATATGTTTTATTAGAATGGCACCAGACAAAAGTTTAAGCATCATCTTCTTGGCCACTGCAGATTGGTGATTTATTCATGAAGATCACTTTTATCCAGTCCTGCACACTCCATGTACACTTCTCTTAGCACAATGTGTCCTTATTTTATTCTGTTAATGCATTACTGCTGGTTTTTCTTTGACTTTTCTAAAAATCTCATTTAATTTAGCCAATCCTTAAAGGGGTACAATTTTTTTTTTTATCAACTGGCTCCAGAAAGTTAAACTGATTTGTAAATTAATTCTATTAAAAATCTTAATCCTTCAAGTACTTATCAGCTGCGGTATACTAGAGGGAGTTGAGTTTTTCTTTTCTGTCTGATCACAGTACTCTCTGCTGACACTTCTGTCCATGTCAGTAACTGTCCAGGGTAGGAGCAAATCCCCATAGCAAACCTCTCCTGCTCTGAACTCTTCCTGACATGGACAGAGGTGTCAGCAGAGAGCACTGTGGTCAGACAGATAAGAAATTCAAAAAGGAAATAACTTCCTCTGTAGTATACAGCAGCTGATAAGTACTGGAAGGATTAAGATTTTTTCAATAGAAGTATATACAAATCTGTTTAACTTTCTGGCTCCCTATGGGAGCTATAACAGTGTAAAAAAAAAGTGTAAAAAAAGAAAGTTAATAAATGTGATTTAACCGTAATCACCAATTTTCCCATAAAAATAAAAATAAATTTAAATAAAAATAAATATAAACATATGTGGTATCGTCGCATGTGTAAATGTCCGAACTATAAAAATATATCGTTCATTAAACCGCACGGACAATGGCGTACATGTACAAAAAATTCCAAAGTCCAAAATAGCGTTTTTTTGGTCATTTTTTCTACCATTAAAAAAATGTATAAAAAGCGATCAAAACAAAAATGGTACCGATAAAAACTTTAGATCATGGAGCAAAAAAATCACACATCCCTGTATGCAGAAAAATAAAAGTTATATGGGTCAGAAGAGGACATTTTAAGAGGACTTTTAAGTAGTTATGATTTTTTCCAGAAGTAAAACAAAATCAAACCTATATAAGTAGGGTATCATTTTAAACGTATGGACCAACATCTTTACCCCCAAAAGTTATAAAATGGCGTTTTTTTTTATGTAGTCTAAAAGTGACTTTTAAGTGTATACAGTTCTTTTGCAGCACTAGGTTTGATCCACTGAATGCAATGCTGTAGTATACGTCCACGTGCCATTCGCCCAGTTTTCTGGCCGATATCACAAAACACGTGTAGCACCAAGTGTGAAAATGCCCTTACGCTTACGTTTTTTAATGCTTTTGTTGCTTTTTACTTCTAGCTATTTTACATAAGTGATGATGTTTTAACTTTGCTTTTTAATTATCAAGATTTACCTGCAAAACCACCTTGCAGTTTCAAGCCTCTCTTAGTATTCAGGTTAACTCAGGTCATAAAGATCACTACACCATTTTTATTACACTATTGACTATACACAGGACCACAACTAGGAACTTTTTAGGTCACCAGAGATCTCATAATAAAGATCTCTTTATTATAAATTCTTTGCCTCGTATGTCATAAAAATATAAATGAAGTAATTGTTCTGATGTGGGACATACCCCACTACTGAGGTTCATGCTGTCTGGGATTTTTATTTCTCTTGTTCCCTCCCGCTAGTAAAAACAAAAGTTTCTTTTTACACAATCGTGAAAGCTTTATGTAAATGCCATAGACATCATTGCAACTATGGGTTTTTAGCAACAAGGTACTGAAAGTAATTTCTGCAAAAAAAAAAAAAAAAAATTACTTCATTATCTAATGTAATAATAAAAAAAAAGTTTCAGATCAGCAAACTGTATACTGCATCATAAGGAAATTTACAATCAGATTGCTTAAAGGAAAGCAGAAATTCCTCTCAGCCCTGAGCAACTTCAGATGTTCACATTTGCATTTGTTCAAAGAAGTACAGGCGTCTGCTGTGTAGGGTAAAAACAGAACTATATATAGATTATTAAAAATATATACATGACCTCAAGGGAATTTCCAAGAAATAAAATGAGTGCTATTTCACCTATTATATTTCTAGAATGATATTCTATTTATATTTCTAGAATAATATTGCCACGTTTCTAAATATGGCATACTGTTTATTAACTTTTTGTAAATAATTCTGATTCTGATAAAAGTGTTGAATAACTTGGTTTCTTAAATAAGTGTTCTAATTCTAAGGCGAAGTTTTAAAAATATTCAGGTTCCTTCTCTAATATCTTTTCTTTCTTTTTTTTTTATAGTCAGAGCCCATTTAGAGTTACAAATATGCAGTATTAGAAAACATTTTAGTGGAGGACTGTACTCTAGTTACAGTAAACAGTGAGGCGGATACATACAAGCAATGTGGTGCTGAAGGGCAAATCCGCTTTAGGTTATTATTTCACATGTTACATGTTGAGAACAATGCAAAATGTATTTTCTACTTATTTTTCTTCAAGGGAAACTGACAGTAGGTTACAGGACCCTAACATGCTGATATGGCTAATAGGTCAGGGTACATGTATTAACAATATATCTTTATTATCCCTCTCAGCTATGCCATTTTATGTAACATTAACATTTTTATTAATATGCTGGGGGCGTTACTTTATCACTAGGTGCTGTAACAGCACCTTCTCATGAATATTCATGCATCCCCCTATGACAAGTGGCCTTGAGTTAAAGGGGTACTCCAGTGGAAAACTTTTTTTTTTTTTTTTTTTTTTTTTTAATCAACTGGTGTCAGAAAGTTAAACAGATTTGTAAATTACTTCCATTAAAAAATCTTAATCCTTCCAGTACTTATTAGCTACTGAATACTACAGAGGAAATTATTTTTGGAACACAGTGCTCCCTGCTGACATAAGGAGCACAGTGCTCTCTGCTGACATCTCTGTCCATTTTAGGAACTGTCCAGAGCAGCATATGTTTGCTATGGGGATTTTCTACTACTCTGGACAGTTCCTAAAATGGACAGAGATGTCCGCAGAGAGCACTGTGCTCGTGATTCAGCAGAGTGCTCTGTGTTCCAAAAAGAAAATAATTTCCTCTGTAGTATTCAGCAGCTAATAAGTACTAGAAGGATTAAGATTTTTTAATAGAAGTCATTTTCTGTTTAACTTTATGGCACCAGTTGAAAAAAAAAACAAAAAAAAAAACACTTTTCCACCGAAGTACCCCTTTAAGTCACTGCAGAGGGTTAGTTGAATATTCATGAAAAGGCACTGTTACAGCAGTGGGAACACAGATCAGGGCATCTAGAAGTAAAGTAACACCCTCAGTGCACCAAATGCCCAAATTAGCATTTAATAAAAACAGTAAAGGTACCTTGTTAACCAATGTCCCCTGCCCTATGAGCCCATATCAGCTATATGAAGTTTCCTTTAAAACACTATTTTTTTCCCCTAGTTTGGGTTGACATTTTTGAGGCTTGGATCAAGTTATTAGTTATGTATTTATTTACTTATTTTGTTTCAATGTTGCAAAGTCATCGCAGAAATAAATAATATTGCAAATTGAAACACAACTGTGTATAAGTACCACAATAAAAATACAACTATTATACTGGCTAGTTATAGGTATGTAAATTACTATTTAACTACCGGTTGCTGGGTAGCTGCTGGATCTTAGTAGACCTAGACCAGCTCCACAGAGAGTGGCATGGGGCTGTATTCCCCCTTTAATTATGTCAAATGTCACCCCCATTTATAGGGAAAAAACACCTTTAAAATATGTACAAAAAACATAAACATAGAGGCAAAATTAAACTAAATACCACCCAAGTGTTACAGAAAGTATTTTTATTATACTTTGTATTAGTAATATAGAAAATATTTTTTTTTTTAACCTAGTCCCCAACATAAAAAAATATATATAATAATAATACAATAAAAATAATTACAAAAATAAAGTCTTTGCACAACAGAAAAAGTTATGTAATACACATAATAACTTCAAAACTGGCCTGGACTAGAAGTGGGTAAACATGATAATGAAGAATACATTCTAAGTGACAAATAGTATCAACCATATTGAGCCCAAGTTGACCTAGGTAATTTTGCTTGCTCATATTAATTGTTTTCTGCTCATATTTTCATTACTAGATTGTTTTGATGTTTCCTGGCAGTGCACTTTACTCCAGTATTTCTATGTCAAAAGTACTAAATAAATGATCAATATATCTGAAATTAGTTTTTAATAAAAAACTTAATTTAGCTGTTTTTATATATACATGAATATGTGCACTGAAAGTACAATATTCCAATCCTCAAAAAAAAAAAAAAAAAAAACTCTTTCATGAAAACTTAGGGAGTGCATTGCAGCCAAAAAAATTGATGGCTGTATATTGTTTAATAACAATTTAATATCTAAACCCAAAAAGAAATCAAAATAGTTTCAGTATAACAATCTATAAAGCTAAGAAGATCAGAAAGTTGGCTTATCAACTCCACAGCTCCACCTTTAACTGATCTACTTGCAGTGTCCATTCACATGTACAGAGTATCCTGTGCATATTTGATGCTGCATATTTGATGCTGCATATTTAATGCTGCAGATTTAACTTGAAATCTACAGCATAAAATCTTCACCTTCAAATCTGCAACATCAAATACGCATAGGATATTATACCTTTGAATGCACCCATAGGTTATTCTTAGGATTTAAAAACAGTACTGTATTCTTGTTTTTCATTGTGTTATTATAATTGTCTTCTCTGTAATCTAGATGTTATCATTTGGCTCACTGACAGACATGTTATAGTATTTAAATTGTCACCATCACTTGTGCTCAAACAATGCTGTCACATATATATAGATGCACACACAAACTGTGTGCTATAAAACATATGGATTTTTCCAAAACAGAATAAAACAGAGAGCTGTCTAAGCCTGAAGCCAGTTGTTTTGTAATATCTTCAGCATTATGCTGACAACCTTTTCTTTCCTGTGCTCATTCAGATACAATGCCGTTGGGTCTGTCTCAGTAATGTAATTTACTGAAGTGGAATTCCCGTGCTACCTTCTGGAGCACTCAGTGACACTATCATTTATATTCTCTGCTCTGTCAAGTCATGGCACTGAGAGATGTGCTCTCCATCATTGCTGATGATTGGGATTCTTTACCTTCTATTGTGACAGACATTAAAAATTGCCCAATCATACCTAACATTAACCAGAAGGGATGACATACCAGTCTGCACATTGCTTTAAAGTATAACTGTCATTGTTATTGTTTTCCCATAAGTCAGTAGTACAAGCAATGAGAAACTTTGTAATATATCCTATTACAAAAAAATGCTTCTTTCTGAAAGTCCATTTTAGGAACTGTCCAGAGAAGCATATGTTTGCTATGGGGATTCTCCAGTTCCTAAAGTGGACAGCAGAGGTCAGCAGAGAGCACTGTGGTCAGGACATCACAGGAAATGCATTTCTTTTTTGGATTTCTCTTTAGTATACAGCCCCTAAAAAGTACTGGAAGGATTAAGATTTTAAGTGTTCTATCTAACTCCAGTGGTGGAATCAAAGTACTTAATTCTTATGTTCTTCACGTTTCTACAACAGGTGTGTGCATGTCTGTGATAGAGAGGCAGGACCTCCTTTTCCCACTGATTCTGGATGAAGCAGGATAGCCAAGTGCATTGGAGGTTGAGGTGGGGGAACACCAGTGACTCTCCATAGGTTAGTACTTTGTTTTGACTGGCTGCTGTTGTAGTTACTTGACAATATATGCACTGATCCTCCTGGTATCCTGTCACTGCCCCAATATCTATACATTTATGCTCTGTTTACATTTCATATGAGATATGATATTTGATATGCTTTATGAGGTGTGCAATAATTTACTTATAGTGACTGTGTGCAATCCTAATTAATATCAATGCTACATAAAGCTCCTGTTGCATATGTGGTCATTTCCCAATACCATTTGGGTTATTTATTTGATATCTACAAGAACCAAAGCTCCAGCAGGACCAGTGGAGGAGCCTGCAGAGGGGTGAAACTAAAATGTAGGAAGTAAGCCATATAGTTGATGCAAATACTGCTTTTCTTTATGTATACACACACCAAAGATTATTTAAAGAAAAAAGGTACCTGATACAACAGTTATACATTTAAATATAAAGGATTCATTCTGGCTACATATTATGTGTATGCAGTAGTGTACCTACCACTTGGTGAACCCTGCCCCCGCCGGGGGCACACGCCTGGAAGGGGCGCAAACCCGGAAGGGGGGAGGCCGCAAAACAAGTCAGGCCACCCCTCTACTAGATCAACACCTACTTCTTCTGCAGGACAGCGGGATCGGCCGCTGCAGCAGGTGTGGGGTTAATCTAAATCTGGCCTGCACCACCTCTGTAAGGACCACAGGGGGGAGCCATGCAGACTGTGCTCATCGGAGCCAGACAGGCCAGGGGCTGCTGGGAGCAAATATGCCCCGTGTAGGCACGCACATAATGTCTGATCCAAGCCCCTGACAACCAGCAAACCGGCCCTGACACAGAAGCAGCCTCTGCACCTCACTGTTTACTATACTAGCAGCGTGGCACTGGAGGGGAGTTTACTGGCTGGGGTCTGAGTAAGGCGAGGACACCGAGGATGAAGAGACTGTGGTTTGAAGGGGGGGGGGGGGGGGTTCGGTAAGGAGACAGAGGATGGGGGGTGGAGACCGAGGATGAGGGGGGGTGGATTTGAGGAGACCGAGGATGGGGGTTGGAAGGGCGGGGGGAACTGTTATTTTTAAAGTTAACATTTCATTTTTTGGTTGCTTGTGTGGCTTTGTGGAGTGTGCTGTCCTGTTATATGTGGTCCTTGCATGGTTATTGTTTCTCTGAATCATCCTGCAACCCTTGCCAGTTGTATTTATCCTTGGCAAATTGCTGCCATCAAACTTGGTGAGTTGTTATTCACTTATCCTTCAAATACTACAACACTTATCTGCTGTAACTATTTTTGGTGAGTTGTTTCTTACTCATCCCAAAAGTACTACAACCCTTATATGCTGCAAAATCCTGAAGCGTAATCATTTATTTCTGCTTCCAACATTAAATATGTGTTTCCTGCATGATTATTGGTGGATCTCCCTACTCTGCCCTACCTAAAGTCTTAGGGGCATCTGAGCACAGGGAGACATTATTCAGAACATGGAAAGGCAGCTACTAAATAAAAAAAACCTGGTTCTGCAGTCTCACAACCTGTTCGCAGTGTTACAGGAGCCTGTAGGAAGTAATAGAAACTTTGCCACTGGTCTTTGCTTTGCCACTGATTTCTATGTTGTTCTTCCCTTTAGGGGTTCTACTTCTTTCCTCCATTTCTGCATCCTGAAAAATTGCCACAATTGCCACTCCGTTTACATTTTGCATGTAGGGATTTGTGGGGTGTTTCCAGTATGCAGCCATTATTACCTACAAAAAGTGCTTTAAGGAAGGACAACCAGGAAACCAATGGCGAGGCTCTAATGTGCAAGGCTAGTCCATCTGATCTCTTCCCACTCAAGACCTACTGCGGGCCAAATTGCTTAAAATGATAAATGGGGTAATTCTGGCTATAAAAACTGATTGTCTATTGTCAGGGGGGGGGGGGTTACGAGAAGACTAAGAATGGGGGTTGGGGAGTGTGGGGAGACTAAAGATTGGGGGGGGGGAGTGAGGAGACAGAGGATGGGGGGGAGGTGAGGAGACAGAGGATATGGGGATGTGCATATGTATGTATGATGTGTGTGTATGTATGATGTGCGTATGTATGTATGTAGATGTGTGTATGTAGGATAGAAGTGTATATGTATGTATATAATAGCAAGCACGTAGGAAGGATGCTCACGGCACTCGATACGCTGGTATAAAAGGTTCTTCTTTATTTCAAACGAAGGGGTTCACAAACATCGGGAGTGGAGACGGGGGGGGAGACAGGTCAACGACCATTTCACCGCAACTGCGGCTTCAACTGGACGTGTGTATGTATGAAAGATGTATGTGTGATGTGTGTATGTAGGATAGATCACATATCTGCTATACACACACACACACACACACATATATATCATACATACATGCACACATCTATCATACACACTCACATCTATCATACATTTATCATACATAAACATTTAAAGTCTGGGGGAGGGGGGCAAAGGAGCGTGGAGAGGACTGAGGGGGCAGGGGAGTGTGGAGAGGACTTGGGGTCTGGGGTGACAGAGGAGCCTGGAGAAGGATAGAGGTGTCTGGAGGAAGAGGACAAAGGGGTCTGGAGGAGGACCTTGCAGGGGTGGTATTCAGCTTAACTGAGAAGACACAGTGTGTGACAGTATTATTATTACAGGCATAATGAGTGACAGGTTATATTCACAGGGTACAGTGGCAGTGTGTGGGAGGGTTATATTCGGGAGACAGAGTGTGGCAGTATTATATTCAGCAGGCATAGTGTGTGTCAGTACTATATTCAGAGGGTACAGGGTGTGGCAGTATTATATTCAGAGGGCACAGTGTGTGGTAGTATATTCAGTGTGTAGCAGTACTCTGTGGGTAGTGTGTAGCAGTATTATATTCAGGTGGTACAGTGTGAAGCGGTATTCTATTCAGAGGGCGCAGTGTAAGGCAGTATTATATTTAGGGAGTACAGTGTGTGGCATTATTATCTTTTGGGTGTACAGTGTGTGTGGTAGTATTATATTTAGGGTGTACAGTGTGTGGCAGTATTATATTTAGGGTGTACAGTGTGAGACAGTATTATATTTAGGGGGTACAGTGTGTGGCAGTATTATATTTAGGGTGTATAGTGTGGGACAGTATTATATTCAGCGAGTACAGTGTGGGACAGTATTATATTCAGAGGGCGCAGTGTGTGACAGTATTATATTTAGGGGGCAGTGTATTTGGCAGAGTTATAATAATTTTTGGCTTCATACAGAGGATGAGGATCTGCTGACAAAGGGAGGAGTCTTTGATGTGCGGGTGTCAGACTCTGCAGAGAAGATGGAGCTGGAAGAAGTCCAGGTGTCTGTACAAGATGGAGAAGGAAAGAAAAAACAATAGAGAAGACGTCACTCAGGTCACTGATATCATTGTGTATTCTTTCGACCGTCCTATCAGCTGTAGTCACTTGTAAGTTCTGTAGGTATAATGGGAGAAACTATGCTCCAATCCGTGGCTCTCTAGCTGATACAAAACTATGACTCCCATAATGCCTGAGGCTCTCTACGCATGATGGTAGTTGTAGCTTTGCAATTCATATAGAGGATCACAGAATCTAATCTATACAGCAGTACAGCAGGGCAGAGTGTTTAATCCATATGTATTTCGGGGGCTGTAGGGGGGGGCACTGATACAACACCTCACCAGGGCCCAAGGGGCACTAGGTACGCCTCTGTGTGTATGTATATGGGTGTATACTGTCAAAAAAGCTTTACTTGAGATTTTTCCATGTCTAAGGAAATTAGATACTTTTTAACATTGCAAACATGAGACTGCAGACACTGTGCATCTTCAGCCATAAGCCCCGCAGTGCAGTGAATATGCTGTCTTAGCATCTTCAAGACGCTGGGATGAGTAATGATGATGACATCACTGAAGGCTTGCTAGTAAGCATTAACAGTATGAGCTGGTGGGTTTCAATCCCCTAGCACATCAAAAATATATTCATATTGGCTACAGCTATTCCGCTAAAAAATCAGGGTGAATTATTAGCAGTTGAATGCAGAACAAGACAGTGATACTCATATAAATTCATTCTGTGACAAAGCCTGAAAAAAAAAAAAGGTTTTCTTGGTTTAAGTGCTATAGAACAGAGATATCTATGGACCATGTTTCCATGGCAACATGCAAGATCCTATACATCACCCTCATTGCTCTTCATAGCTACAAATATTGACTAAAGAATATCTCTCTTAATTGCTTTTATTGAGAATAAGAATCACAGCAGGTTAACAACCTTGATAAGAAATTCTCCTTCTATAGGTACCAGTTATGCCTGTGCTGCAAAACAAAAACATTAACCCTTTCACACACACACACACACACACACACACACACACACATTATATATACATACCTTTTCTCCATTTGGAAAAAGGAATAGGGAATCATACAAATTATGCTGGAAACAACATACCAAACTGAGAACAATTATGTATTTGTGAGTTGGGGAGTAGAACACGGATATTCCCATAACTGAAGGATCTATGTCAAATGTAGAATAAATACTCTAACAGTTAAATAGGAACAAAACGATACATGTAGCATACAACGCAAAATATAAAACAAAGTGTCAAGGCTTCCATCTAGACCCTGCATGTTCTAACTAGCATAAAAGGGAATTAAATCTAAACATGAAATTGATGGTTTTCAGAAGAGGCGTATCACAATAGAAACTACCACTTAAGTATTTATTTCTTCACATACCTGTATAGAATCATTCCTGAGGTAGCAAAGATTTACATAAGATTCTCCAGTCTATTCATATGCTGCCATATAATTCAATAGTTTTTGGACACACTGATCAGCCATATTACTATCACCTGCCTACAGTCCATTGAGACATGCATTCCACAAGACGTCCATGATCCTTGGTATCCTGTAGGTTTTCGAAGGGCAGTTTCCATGCACCTTCTTTTGAAGCACATCTCAAAGATGTTAAATTATACTGTGGGATTTGGTGGTCAAATTAAAACCTTGCACTTTTTGTGATGTTCCTTAAATCTTTACTGAACAATTTTTTCAGCGTGGCTAGGTTCACTATGCTGCCGAAAGAAACCACTATTAGGGAATAATGTTGCAATGAAGGAGCATACTTTGTCTTCAGTAATGCTAAGGTGTTATCATATCAGTACTAATAAAATTAACTTCTACATGAATGGTATCCCAGCATACCATTGCCCAAAGCATCACATTGCCTCCATCAATTATGCCTTTTTCCCTTTGTGCATGTTGTTGCAATTTATTTCCCAGGTAACAAAACACATATGCACCAGGGCATTTATGTAATGTTAAACAAAACATGACTCCTCAAACCAGGCCACTTTCATGCCTCCATGGTCCAGTTCTCATGCTCCCATGTCAATTGTAAGTGCTTTTGGCAGTGGACAGAGGTCAGCATGGAGAAGATAAAAAATGGAACAACCAAAAACCGGCACCTCGTGCATTTAATGATAACAAGAGGAGTGGATAACTCAATATATACCGCTCACCTTGAGTGTATATAACATACGCATAACATCCTTACAATGAAGGGTACATGAGATGGAGTCTACCATGCTGCTGCCGTAGAGTAGAGTAGAATAGTAGACAACTGCAGAAAAACCAGGAGTATGCAGAGAAAAATATCCCTTTGTAGGCGCTGCACACAGCATGGAAGATAACGATAAAACTTAGATATAGTTTCAAAGCTTTATTAATCCACTTATGTGTTTTGGGTACTGGACCCTTCATCAGATTGGCAACCAACTGGCCAATCTGACGAAGGGTTCAGTACCCAAAACGCGTAATTGGATTAATAAGGCTTTGAAACTATATCTAAGTTTTATCGTTATCTTCCACACTGAGTGCAGCGCTTACAAAGGGATATTTGTCTTTGCATACTCCAGGGGTCAATATGGGCACTCAGCTACACAGGACACACTGTGCACTCTATCCCCTTTCTATCATAGCCAGTATTAACTTTTCCAACATTTTTTACAGTAAATCCTTTGTGAGATATGACCAGACCATCTATTATTTGCTCCCCACATGCATCCATGAGCCCTTGGTGCCATGACACTGGCTGTCCTTTCTTGAATCACTTTTGGCAAGTACTAAGTCATCAAGCTATCACAGTTTTGCTCTTTTTAAGTTTGTAATATTTTTTAAGCTTGTCCATTTTCCAGCTTTTAAATCATCAGCTTCAAGAAGTGATAATTATTCACTTCATATGTAACGCTAAGAAAATCACCTTGTGCATATGACACCACCATCTACTTTTATCTCAAGCAGCCTTACTTTTCTGGCTAATCATTTAACCAAGAAAACAGGCAAACAGGTAACATGGTTCAAAAGATGGTGCCACGATATAGGTCTGCACCATCCCTAAGAAACCAGCAAACAAGAATGCATACAAGAATATTATTGTTTTCCTATGAAAATTGTCCTGCAGATTATTTTTCCAAGAGGGATGAAAGATATTAATTACAGCTATCTGTAGCAACATATCTCAAGAATTCAACCACTCACTTAATGATTAAAGGCCATGAATCCCATGTTTGTTAAGCACCCAACTAGTAAACAAGTGCATACACATCAGTAGCATACACGGTAGGCTTGACAGAAGTAGTTGGCAGTGATGAAAGGTGAAGGTGCCCAGCTTGCTATACTACTATCTCATCTCACAGGCTTTCTCTTGGCTATTCCCTCAAGAGTAGACCATCAAGGCAGAAACAGTGCACATAAAAGCCTTGTTCTGTCATTAGTTTCCCAGTATAATTATGATGCCGTTGCACAGCACAAGAGGAGAAATGTGTCATCTCTCATGCTTCAGAAATTGTTTCTCGTTAATTTTGTGAATGAGTAAAATCAAAAGATTGTATGAATCTGACAAATTATGCACAAATGAGATTGCGATTAATAACAAATTCCACTATACTTGGTATATAGATGAAATCACAGGTTACATAAAGGTAATTGTTAGATAATCTGACATTACTGTAACAATCCTGACGGGACCCATTTTCCTGAAGGAATATTAACGCAACGGTCCTGTATACCTTTCAAATGAAAAAAGGTATACATTCTATGTATTCTGTTAACCCTCAAATCAAAATGTAATGGACTGTACCTTATACACTTCTCAATACAGTAGCTGTGCATCTCACCTTTATATTCTGTATCAGGACTGATTTGCTAAAAGAGCTTCAGCATTCCAAATGAATAGTAAAGAGTGTAAGTAAACAGCTTCCAGGGTGACGGAAAAAAGGTGCTGCCTGTACTAGATTAATGGAAGACTGATGTTAGCTTATTACGTTTTTGTTCAACCATTTCATGAAATCCTGAATGGCGTGAATTCAGTATTAGACTGGACAAACTCAAAGCATTGGGTAATATAGGTAATATTCAGAGACTGGATGAAGCTGGATGACTGCCTGATTTTTTTTTATGAATCAAACAAATGTAAATCTTCAAATGCACTAAAGAAGCTTCTTTTTATGGAACTGTCTCAGCTGTTCACCAAGTGGAACACGGTTGGTACCGGCGAGATTTAGGCTATGAATTTTCTGAAAAAGCAGAGACTAGCTCTCTTTAGCATGCCTCTTGGCCATGAGTTGACATGCTATCAATTAAATCAGAGTCACAGTAGATTGGTCATCCCAGTAAAAAGGCAAATTTTCACTAGATATAACAGACCCTAGAGCAGATGTAAGTATCTAGGAAAAACCTGCTGACACAGAAATGAACAGCACTCTGAGTAGCAGAGTGGTTAATGTGCACTGCATACTGATGAACAACATTAAAGAGGTACTTACATCATCTATCACATAGGTCCATTTTACAGCAGGCTGAGCACTAAAAGAACAGACTCTTGGAATGAACACATAGCATTTACAGAGGGTGTGTTATTCAAAGTAATCTATTTTTCTATATATGCATATGCCTTGTCCAGATCGGGTCATAGACTGGTACAACTAGTATTGCAACAACTCATATTTGATGGAAATCCGTTTCAAAAGAGCATTTTTTCTTGAGGGGGACCCCCCCCCCCAATCTCCTGCATGGCACCTGGCAGTCCACAGCCAAAATGCCCCCTCTATGTATCTCTATGGGATACATGAGGGGGGCATGTCAGCCGCTGCTTCGTGCGGGGGAGGCATGGGGGTCCCAGCGCTCAGAACCCCACGCAGAAGATCACGGGGGTCCCAGCGCTCAGACCCCCGCGTTTTATAACTTATCCCATATCCTTTTGATATTAGATAAGTTTTATTTCACAAGAGTACTCCTTTAACCCCTTATGGAACACGGGTTTTTCTGTTTTTGCACTTAAATTTTTTCCTCATCACCTTCTAAGAATCATAACTCTTTCAATTTTGCACCTACAGACTCATATGATATTTTTTTGTGCCACCAATTGTACTTTGTAATGACATCAATCATTTCACCACAAAATTTATGGCGAACCCAGAAAAAAAATATTTGTGGGGCAAAATTGAAAAAAAAAAAAAGCCATTTTGTAAGTTTTGGGGGCTTTCGATTCTACGCAGTGCACTTTTCGGTAAAAAATGACACCACATATTTATTCTGTAGGTCCATACGGTTACAATAATACCCAATTTATATAGTTTTCTTTATTTTACTACTTTTAAAAAATTATAACTACATGCACCAAAATTAGTATGTTTAACCCCTTAAGGACCAAGGGCGTACAGGTACGCCCTTGGTCCTGCTCTCCTGATATAACGCGGGGTTACACAGTAACCCCGCGTCATATCGCAGCGGGCCCGGCGTCATAGTGAAGCCGGGACCCGCTTCTAATAGCGCGCAGCGCCGATCGCGGCACCGCGCGCTATTAACCCTTTAGCCGCGCGCTCAGAGCTGAGCCGCGCGGCTAAAAGTGAAACCGAAAGTGGCCGGCTAGCTCAGTCGGGCTGTTCGGGATAGCCGCGGCTAATCGCGGCATCCCGAACAGCTGACAGGACAGCGGGAGGGCCCCTTCCTGCCTCCTCGCTGTCCGATCGCCGAATGACTGCTCAGTGCCTGAGATCCAGGCATGAGCAGTCATGCGGCAGAATCGTTGATCACTGGTTTCTTATGAGAAACCAGTGATCAGCATAGAAGATCAGTGTGTGCAGCGTTATAGGTCCCTATGGGACCTATAACACTGCAAAAAAAAAGTGAAAAAAAAAAGTGAATAAATATCATTTAACTCCTCCCCTATTAAAAGTTTGAATCACCCCCCTTTTCCAATAAAAAAAAAAACACAGTGTAAATAAAAAGAAAAATGAACATATATGGTATCACCGCGTGCGGAAATGTCCGAATTATAAAAATATATCATTAATTAAACCGCTCGGTCAATGGCGTGCGCGCAAAAAAATTCCAAAGTCCAAAATAGTGCTTTTTTGGTCACTTTTTATATCATTTAAAAATGAATAAAAAGCGATCAATAAGTCCTATCAATGCAAAAATTGTACCGTTAAAAACTTCAGATCACGGCGCAAAAAATGAGCCCTCATACCGCCCCATACACGGAAAAATAAAAAAGTTATAGGGGTCAGAAGATGACAATTTTAAACGTATTAATTTTCCTGCATGTAGTTATGATTTTTTCCAGAAGTCTTAAAAAATCAAATCTATATAAGTAGGGTATCATTTTAATCGTATGGACCTACAGAATAAAGATAAGGTGTCATTTTTACCGGAAAATGTACTACGTAGAAACGGAAGCCCCCAAAAGTTACAAAACTGCGTTTTTTTTTCAATTTTGTCGCACAATGATTTTTTTTTCCGTTTCACCGTAGATTTTTGGGCAAAATGACTGACGTCATTACAAATTAGAATTGGTGGCGCAAAAAATAAGCCATCATATGGATTTTTAGGTGCAAAATTGAAAGAGTTATGATTTTTTAAAGGCAAGGAGCAAAAAACGAAAATGCAAAAACGGAAAAAACCCCGGTCCTTAAGGGGTTAAAATTGTCATCTTCTGACCCCTATAACTTTTTTATTTTTCCATATATGGGGTGGTATCAGGGCTCATTATTTGCGCCGTGATCTGAAGTGTTTATCAGTACCATTATTGTTTTGATCAGACTTTTTGATGACTTTTCATAAAAAATTTAGGCTATACAAAGTGACCAAAAATACGCAATTTGGGAATTTGGATTTTTTTTTTACGTGTACGCCATTGACCGTGCGGTTTAATTAATCTTATATTTATATAGTTTGGACATATATGCACGCGGTGATACCACATATGTTTATTTTTATTATGTTTACTTATTTTTATATGGAATTTGGGAAAATGGGGTGATTTAAACTTTTAATAAGGAAGGGGTTAATGTGTGTGTTCTTAAACTTTTTACAAACTTTTTTTTTTATTTTTTTTACACTTTTAGGAGGAATCATTTATTCCTCATACAGATCAATGTGGTTCCATAGAATCACATTGATCTGTGCGCTCTGTGCTTAACTGATAAAGCCTGGCCCTGCCAGGCTTTATCATTCACAGCACAGCAGCCAGCACTACAGGAGAGGTAAGCCCTCCGGATACCTCAGAAGTGGATCGCCCCGCGCGATCGCGCTGTGGGGGGGCCATCCACACCACTGGACAACCAGGGAGCAGTTAGAGGTAACTTTAGACACCGCTGTCAGCTTTGACAGCAGAAATCTAAAGGGCTAATTGCCGGACGCGGCGAGTCGGCTATCAACGCCGGCCCTCAGCTACAAGAATCAGCTGAGGGCCGGCCGGTATGACGCGGGCAAGATTATATTAGCTTTGCACACTGTTCTGGGACTGTTCATCCAGTCTTTTAGAAAGATCATTATTAACGGGAACATGTAAACAGAGGCAGCCTAAATCTATTGACAAGTTCCCTTTTAAAGGGGTATTCCATTATCTGTCCATTATGAAGAATTATGCTAGTCCTACATTTACTTGCTATATGGCTCTGCTGTGGATCATCTACTTTTCTTCTTTATATGGTCCACCCAGGTTTAGCGTTTCCATTTAGGTCTTGATGACGTTTGTCTCAAGCCTATTTCCCAATCCTTTTCTGCTCGAGGTGGCAACCGGTGTCAGGGGCTTGGCTATTTCTTGTATTTCCTCACAAGCCAGCCCCCTGATGACGTTTGCGGTCCATCTGTACGTCCTGACGTGCCGGCGTCCCGTGATCTCGGCAATCTGCAGAATGCGGGAGCGCTGGCACAATGGAACGTACAGATGGACCACAAACGTAATCAGGGGGCTGGCTTGTGAGGAAATACAACAAATCGCCAAGCCCCCTGACAACAGCTGCCGCCTCGATTCGCAAAGGATTGTGAAATAGGCTTGAGACGAACGTCATCAAGACCTGAACAGCAACTCTAAACACGGGGGACCAAAAAGTAGACGATCCACGGCAGAGCCGTATAGCAAGTAAATGTAGAACTAGCATAATTCTTCATAATGGTTAGGATAGATAAAAGTTAGTTAAGCCCGGAATACCCCTTTAAAACAAAGAAAAACACTTTCTATGGTCCACAGGTTACACTTTAAACCCAACTACAGACAATGGCTTAAAGGCAAACTTACAGCAGGGTCACCTGCATTAACCTAAATAAGGGTTAGTGCGGGTGACCTTGTTTCTTAACGCTTCTTAAATTGGTGTAGCCGTTCATCTTGTTACTGATCTGGTAATTTCTTCTGAACTGTACTGGAGGCATCTGCTGTTGAATGTGTAATGCTTTTTACCACCCACTCCCCATTTGATCAGGGAATTCTGTCTGTGGCCAGTGACAATGCATGAGTGTGGCCTTTTTATCATTAGCCATGCATGTCTATGGTTGGAAGAAAAGGGTAACCACAGTGATGCAGTTAGCAATACTTAAATGTCTCATTAAATCTGTGAGCACTTTATGTCTGTAGAATGGTATTGTAGATGAATAAAGGTTGAAGATATTTCTTTCATTAAGGTGGCCATACATTTTCAAGTTGTCCAAAGGAACAGTTATCTCTCCCAACCTCCCCATACACATGGACATTTGGTACGGCCAAGCATATGTATTCTCTACCGGATGGGGTAACCCCACAGCCAGTAAGCTCTGGCGTTGGCTTATCCCTACCAAAACAATAAGCTCAGATGGAGAAAATACAGTATGTCTGACCCTTCCTTACACTAAACTGATGATGGAGAATAAGGAGAGCACCATGTATCTTAGACAGTTATTTTTATTGAAGTAAACTATTTATGCAGGAATTTAAATAGTTCCAAATGTACATACAAACTAAGGCTTCGTTCACACCACAATCATGGTTTCTATTACAACAGAAACCAATGCATCAATAGACCATACTGACTTATAATAGGCTCCCTTGAATTCCATCATGGTGTCCATGAATTTAATACACATAATAGTGGTATTCTTTTTTTTTTTTTTTTTTTTTTTTTACAGAACTACTGAAATACTACTTTGAAACATGTCTGACAGTAGTGTGAACACAGCCTTAATCCACTCTTTAAAGGGTAGCTCCCAGCATCCATTTTTTTTTTCTGTCCCTGCCTATTGCCCATCTATCCCTAACCCCCTTCCGGCCTTTACATTTTTTTTTTTTTTACTATATTAAAAGGTCTTTTTGTCTGCCTGGTAGTGTGCTCACTACCAGGCAGACTTCCCCAGCAGCCACTACGTTCACTGATGCCTGCTGGGGCCGACACTTCCGCCCTTAGTTCACTATACAGGGTGCCTCCAGCTGTTTCACCACTACAACTCCCAGCTTCCCCTGACATCCACTGGCTGCCAGGGCATGCTGGGAGTTGTAGTGGTGAAACAGCTGGAGGCACCCTGTGGTGAAAACAATAACTTCAGAGCAGCAGCAGCAGCGCGGCACTCCCCCACCCCCCCCAATACCTCTAGTGCAGAGCGGCAGCGGTAGATGCCGGGAGGCGGGGCCGGGATGTCAAGCAGCGGCGGCGTGAGGTGAAACACCTCACAGCGGCGCTCCCCTGAAACAACCCCCCCCCCATACCTCTAGTGCAAAGCGGCAGCGGTGGTGTGTAGATGCTGGGAGGCGGGGCCGGCATGTCAAGCCAGGGAGCCAATGCGCTCTCAGCGCTCGCTCCCCCCTGTCTGATTGACAGGCAGGGAGCGAGCGCAGGCAGAATGAATTAGGACTGATGCCCGGCCAGCATCAGTCCGAAATCAGGCGTGACGTCACGCCAGCCTGCAGCCGGCCACTAGGAGGGAGACCCCTAGTGGCCGGTTTTCAACAGTAAAATAAACTATTTTAATGAAAAAAAATTTAATAGGTTTATATTAGAGATATGTTGTAGTACATAAGTACTACAACATATCAAAAAAAAAGTTTGGTGACAGTGCCCATTTAATAAAAAAAGAGTGATAACAAATTAAAGCGTAATATGAGGTCCAATAGTTAGAGCAAATGTACAGTAGAGGAACAGTATAATAGAATACAAATGGAAAAGGCTTATATCTAGGGACCAAATATTACAACAAATTACAATTTAAAGTAAATTTTGGGCAGGTATGCTGTTCTATATGTATGCATTTACCTCCATGATAACAAAACGGTTAACAAGCAATGAGTAGCCATACTTTTCTTAAACAACATTAATAAAAGTAAACATTATAACAGGTGAGTCATGAAGCGGGTTGCCTTGGAATGTTTAGCTTCTTTGATTTTTAAATATCAAATCCGTGTTTGTGGCTTTTAGATTACACAGGGCACCATTAAGCTTGAGGGGAGCTTTTTTTTCCAAGGTTTGATTGACACTATTAACCGTATCCAACATGCATCAGTGGCACAGGGATGGAACTAGCTAATCAATTTAACATTCTGCCACCTCATATTTACATATCAATATGCTTATTACCATATTTCTTTAGGTCTCTTATCTTAGAGCAGATCTAAAGGAAATATATATCCAACATAATCAACACTGAGTATATGACTGCAGCCTATTACCTCGGATTAAAAAGAAGTGCACCACAACCTACACAGCAATACACACGCATTACAAACAATACACAGACCATTCCTTACTCCTACCTGTATCTCACTGGAAGACTTTCATCTTAGATAAGCACTGACAGAGAGAAAACTATACTAAGTTAAAGTAGTAGTCTTCAGTATTCCCTCCCTGCACATCACAAGCGAGCCTGCGGGCTCTAAAGGAGAAGTGTCTCATACATGGGTGCATTAGACCGCCTTCAGACACTAGATGACTCTTACAATTTCAATCTCTGCAACACAAAGTAAAACTCATGTGGTGAGGGGAAATGAAGGTGTTTCCATAAGGTTACACTACACTAAGAACACACAAAACCAATTAAAAAAAGATGTAGTACTTAGCATAAAACTCCCTTCATGAACCTAATCTCCCCACCTTCATGAACCTCACCACCCCTCCACCAGTAGACTTGGGACTCATGTTTTTGAAATTGCCCCAGTAGTCGGGGTCTTGGCAATCACACATATACTTCCTATACTGTGATAGGGAATATGTGTTATTGGTAGGACAACCCATTTTACAGTTTAACTCGAACTATGTGACACCTAAGTTCCAGAAATGAACTGCTCTCTGGAAAAGAAGTCCAGCAGAATTTTGCATAGTAAAGCATAATATAAATTTAAAAGCAGTCCAAGATGGGCAGTTAAATATTTATAAAATTATTTAACATTTATGCAGGTTTCATTGAAGAAAAATTGAGTTGTCTGTAAAATTAAAGGCGTTATCCACCATAAGGTGATTTTAGTACGTACCTGGCAGACAGTAATGGACATACTTAGGAAGGATCTGCGCTTGTCTTGGGGCTAAATGGCTATGTTGTGAGATTACCATAATACTGTGACTAGCTTTTTGTGAACTAGTATTTCCTATTTGACTTTTCTTCTTTTGCTTACAAATCCCATAATTCCATTTGCCTCCCTCCCACACATCAGCCACTCCACCCATTGAAACATAAATGAGTTGCATCCATTCCAAAGACCTGTGGTTTTCAATCAGGGTGCCTACAGCTGTTGCATTAGTTGCAGAATGATCTCTCTCCCACCAAGCGATCCCTGCACCCATTGAAGCAGACAGGCTCCCTGTCATCAGCTGACTAGTATGACAGGTCTCAACCGCAGTGCAACCTGGGAAAAATCCGAGATAACAGTAATTTTGTATGCTAAAAATTTAAAACGGGAAAAAATGAGAAAACCGTCACATACAGGTACAGACACTATATTATGAACTAAACTAACTTTACAGCCCCTGTAGCATAGTCAAATAAAAAAAAATCCTGGAATAACCCTTTAAAAACTTGGATGATGTATATGAATGTAATGCATTATTTCTTCCATGCCACAGATATTTTTTTCCTGCGATTCAGCACAAACACAATTGAGCTATAAATATAATACTCTGCTTTTGCATCATGACAGGTATTACAGCTTAGTCTCATTCGCTTGAGTTTAAGAAAGCTGCAGTGAACTATAATACCAGGTGTAGAGCTGTGCCTGGCAAACAATAAAGGACATATAGTCCCTTATTTTTACAGCCCCTGAAAATCCCTTTAATGAAGTCAACTATGATACAATTTAATTGTTTTATAATGCAATTACATGATAAATCATTAAAGGGGTACTCCGCCCCTAGACATCAGATGTCAGATCGCCGGGGTCCCGATATGCTCTGTGCAGTAATGATAGCGGGGTGCTGCAGCTGAGATCCCGGGGGTCCCCAGCAGTGGGACCCCTGCGATCTGATATCTTATCCCCTATACTTTGGATAGGGGATAAAATGCTAGGGGTGGAGTACCCCTTTAAAGTCCATCTTCAAGATGACCCTGTGTCAAGCAGGTCTTCTGGCAGCATTTATATATTGGTATACTATAGTGTTATTACCAGCGTTTGGGAAGAGGACTTTCAGCTGCAACAGCTACTGTAGCTGAGCGGCAACTAAGCATGGCAGCTTGAGAAGGCCAGAATCCTCTGCCTGTTATGAAAGCCCCCTGGCATTCAGTGGGATTCATGCCATGGCCGCCATCTTGCAGGATGCACTCTATTGGGGCATGACCTAGGCAATTAACCTATGCAGTTACATGTGCATTTGTTGTGTGCCATGATAACCAATATACATGCTGCCTCTGATACTTAGTACTGATATGCATATATATTTGTATTTCTGAAGCCCAAAAAATTACCTATCCAGTGACGTTGCTATTTGAATGTAACATGTGAGCACGGCCAATGCATTGTGATACAGATGATATAATATGAGCACATTAAGCATACACTGAGTTAAGTGGCATTTTTTTTTCCTAATGCACACTTATTAGACACTGGGTCTTGCAAAAAGAGGGTGTAAAAGTGCCTCCCCTGATGCCATATAAAAAGTCTCAGACACTACTTTTGGGTAGTGCACCTCTGGTGAGAAATTGTTGACTTGTAGACATGCCTCTATGACGCACTATGCCCAGTTGATGAGCAGAATGGTGGTTTCAATGAATTTTCTGCCATATGACCAAGTGATTGATCTGCCAAAAAGCAAAAAACAACTCCCACAATTTTCCTGTTGATCATCCAGACACAAGTGGCACCTTTATTACACACTTCTGTCTCTGCCCAGAACATTTTTAGGTGCTTAACAGAACGAAATTTGGGGTCAATGCACCTATTTTGTGTCCTGTAATTGAATTGGTTTAAGATAAAAGACTGTATGCCACAAATGTGCCATAATTGTAGCCCAAGATTCTGGTGCACTGTAACAAACTAATAGGTGGTTTTAACTTCAAGATTGGACATTCTAGAGCAGACATATTCAGGCTGCTTTCACATTAGGTTTTGTTCCCTCTTTCAGGCTACACGTCAGCAACCTGTCAAAAAAAAGGATGCCGACATGCAGCCTGACATGTTGTTAATGGGCTTATATACCTCAATAAATTGTAGTCTAATTTCCTGTCCAAGTTTTAGAGTTTTGTACAGGCCAGGCAAAGGTAATGTGAAAACCTAAGAATGCAACAGATTTATCCAACAGCAAGATACACAGACAAATCTGGCCAAACTTTCAGACTGCAATGATTCCATTTGTGTTCAGACATACCGACATTTGCACAAAATTTCTTATAGAAGAGAGCATTTATCATTTCCCATCTATCTTTTTTAGTGCAATATATACAAAAAACACTTTTTAAAAGTCCCCAACAATATGAATGTGATTGTAAGTTAAATTATTGGTTATTTCTGGATTGAGATGGAAAAAAAACTATTTTAATATGTAAAATAAGTATATTAAAGGGGTACTCCAATGGAAAAAAAATGTTTTAATCAACTAGTGCCAGAAAGTTAAACAGATTTTTAAATTACTTCTATTAAAAAAATCTTTACCCTTCCAGTACTTTTTAGCAGCTGTATGCTACAGAGGAAATTCTTTTCTTTTTGAATTTGTTTCTTATCTTGTCCACAGTGCTCTCTGCTGACACCTGATGCCCGTATCAGGAACTGTCCAGAGCAGGAGAAAATCCCCATTGCAAACCCATGCTGCTCTGGACAGTTCCTGACACGGACAGAGGTGTCAGCAGAGAGTACTGTGGAAAAGACAAAAAAAGAAGTTAAAAAAGAAAATAATTTCCTCTGTAGCATACAGCCATCGGAAGGGTAAAGATTTTTTAATAGAAGTCATTTGCAAATCTATTTAACTTTCTGGCACCAGTTGATAAAAAAAAAAAAAATATGTTTTCCACCGGAGTACCCCTTTAAGTCAAATGCCTGGGTTAAAAAGCATATAAAATAATGTGATTAAAACAGCAGACCATTCCTAGAAATCTGTGAAAAACTGAAAATAAAAAAAAATGAAAATACAAAAGAAAACTTTAAGAGACATTGGCAGATCTTTAATTGAAGTGCAGTAACCTAGTAACCATGTAGAAAGACCTTTCAAGGTTTTTCCCTAGATCCTATTAACTGCAGAGCCATATATGTTCTAATGATAGACATCACAGGTCTGTGCACTGTAGGCTTTTATGCTATTGCTGAAGTAACCTGCAGAGCTTGGCTTAATATGACAATTTCTTTCACTGGTATTTTAATGTTAGTAATTTTTTTAATCATCTTTTTATGTTGCATGTCTGTAAAATGGCAATAATGTTAAGATATTGATGTGCAAAATATTAACGCGTATTCCATCAAAAGTCATAAGAAATGTAATTCAAAATTAACTATCGGGGACAATATGCGATACAGCAACTGACCGGGACAGTTGAAAAGACAATTGGTTCCAAATAATGGTGTGGTGCCAATCCAGGGTCCTGTCACCACATTACATAAGTATGTTTTGGTATTACATACAACTGGTGTGGACACAGTTTGCCACCCAATTGGTTTGGCATTCTGGCCACTCTCAAGGGTTTTGTCTAAGCAGCCCACCTGGTTTTTACTATTTAAAGGCTGTATGAATATATATGTACTTCGCTGCATGGAGTTACCAGGTTGCTACCTCTAAGAGTGGTCCCGATGTGGGTCGCACGTGGACTAGTGGACCAAAAGACACCAGAGCCAAGTCAGAGTTCTGCCTAAGGTTATGGACAGGCAGCAAATTATTGTGGTCTGAGAAAGGAGAATGGTTGTGGCAGGCACTACCAGTTCATGGTTAACACTTCAGGTTCAGGGTCATACACTAGAGAGGCAATGAGGTACAGAGTATCAGGAGTTCAGAGCACAAGCCAACACATAATATTGCACACTAACAGAGACATCTTCACTATAGAACACAAGGGAATATATCAATTTTTGAAGGTGGAGTGCATGTGTTTGCCTCAAATAGGTAGTTCAGAAAGGTGGTTGGCTGCGGACAGAACTGTCTAGGGTAGGAGAAAGTCCCCATAGCAAACTTATCCTACTCTGAACAGTTCCTAAAATGAACAGATGTGTCAGCAGAGAGCACTGTGATCAGACAGAAAGGAAATTCAAAAAGAAAAGAACTTCCTGTGGAGCATATAGTAGCTGAAAGGATTAAGATTTTTTAATAGAAGTCATTTACAAATATGTTCAACTTTCTGGCACCAATTGATAAAAAAAAAAAATGTTTTCCAGTGGAGTACCCCTTTAAAGCATAAGTGCAATGACCAGTCGGTTTTATTTTTTTTATACAAAGCAAAATATGGTCTATTATTTAGTTCTGAGACATTTAAGGTTATAGAGGTTATTGTAAGCAAGAGGGTGCACAGATGGAGAACCAAAGGCATAGAAGGTCCAATAGGAGATCCATTGCACCCTTTCTTCTATGTATGCCACTGTGGAGAACTGTTCTCTAACAACAAGAGGGGCAAATGAGAGAGGAAGCAATGTGGGGTTATGTATTAATGTGACCTGTTGTGTAGTATTTTTGACATTCAGAACTAACACAAGTATGTAATTGTAAAATAAAGTCTACACAATTTGCATAATGTTTAGTGGACAAAGGATGAGAAGAGACTAGACAAAAGACTATTATTTGTGTATCAGGTATGCGTTGAGATTCTACCAGTAAGTCAACTGCATGACTATCACATGCTGTCATAGTAACAACATCAACCCCTTGCTTTTTTTATCTCGAAGTAAAAAAAAAAAAATACAGACTAGTGGAAAAAAAACCCTGTAAGGCTGCATTCACACCACGTTTTTGCAATACAGTTCCCGTATACGTTTTCAATTTGAAAACAGTATGGAACTGTATTGAAAACCGTATGCATTGAATGCCGTATGCCAAATGATGCATCCGGTGGCATCCGTTTTGCATCTTGTATGGTTTTGTCTGTTTTTTTTCCCCCGTACCCAAAACCGTAGCCTACCACAGTTTTTGTTTCGGGTGAAAAATCGTACTGAAACCGTATCCGTTTTTTTTTTAACATGGGAGTCAATGGGAACTGTACAGAACCGTATGTGCATACGGTTCCATCCAGTTTGAACCATAAGGTTTTTAACTTTGCACATTTTTTTTTGGGGGGGGGGGGGGGGAATTTCAATCAAACAAGTGAAACTTGATTCAAAGTTAAAAAGGTATACGTTTTTTTTAAAAACGGATGCAACCAGACATCATTTTTCAAACCTTACACCGTTTTTAACCGTATAGGGGTCAAAATTTGTACACACGTTTTGATACAGTTTAGTTCGATTTTTAGTAATGCGTTTTTTTTTTGTTTTGTTTTTTATCAAAAACCTGTACAGGAACTGTATTGCAAAAACATGGTGTGAATGCAGCCAGTGATACAGAAAACCATGAATCGCATTCTCTCTCTAGAATCAGTCTGAAAGGTTGCTATATTTTCACATGCTACAGGGGGTGACCTTATGCAGGGCGCATTGTTTTCCTGATTGTCTTACAACTATGGACTATCTCGGACATCATAATCCTAATCCAAGGCTGTAAGGCTGTCATGAGAGTTCACCATATTTTGCTGGATCTGATAAAATTAGCATTTTTTTTTTATCATATCAGATAATAGATGTCTGAGGAGTCTATTGATTATCCTCTGTAGTCATAGAAGATTAGTCAACAAACCAACAAACATGTAGGATTGCTGCATATGGACCCTAATTCCTTCTAAATAATGTCCTTCATCTTTTCACATTAGGTTAAACATCTGTGTTTACAAGCTGGAGCACAAGATACACTAGATGTGTGCATGTGTTGTGCTGATTACAAGGCTTATAGCTATGTGCAATGATCTCCGAAACGAAGTGTTGGGCACACAGCAGCTCCAGCAGGAAATACAGAAGATATCTAAGGAAACAGGTAACCAGAGAAACTAGTAGCATCTCCATTTTTGTCAAATTACATGTATCAAGACTCGTGCACTTATAGAAACAATGGAGATAATATCACAAGCCTAATATATAGCCTTATGAATGTTGTCATGGAAAACCACAGAAAACTCTATAGGAATACCTCTCCCTGCAACTATTAACTGGGAAACATATTTCTTCTCCTTGCCTGATAATAAAATGCCAACAAAACCCATGTTTCCCAACACCAAACATAAATGAATGCACTGCTTTACAACCTACATCTGGCATTAAATACTGACTTCTATGACCACAATATGCTGCAACAGACAAATGTCAGTGACAGAAAACTAGGCAGTGAACTGTAGCTGTGACACTCCAGATTTAGTGGTCAGGAGATGGCAGAGCTTACAGTGTAATTTGTTGATGCGAGAAAAAATGTCATCAGAATCACAGGATTCCACGTGGCATTACTGAATTTACCTGCGCTTTGAATGAGAATAGACTTGGAAGAAAGGCATATGCACAAGTCTATTTCTCATATATTATAATATTTAAAAAAAGAAAATAAAACATTTGCAGAATTTAAAACAGGTGTAAAGACGCAATAATCATTGGTCTTGAACAGTGTTTCCCAACCAGGGTGCCTCCAGGACAGCCAAAGGCTACCAAAGGCTGTCCAGGCATGCTGGGAGTTGTAGTTTTGCAACATCTGGAGGCACCCTGGTTGGGAAACACTGGTGTAGAAGAAAATCTTCAATGCTTACATAATGCCTTAATGAGCACCCATTGGTGTTCACTCAAGGGGGCTTTGGCCAGGCTATCGCCTTTTTATGGCTGCAGCCAAGCCGCTCGGTTTGGGTCTCCCATGCTGGGAAGGCATGAGCTCAACTGTCAGTATGACAGCCAGGGCCCTGCGTTCACTGCCAGGAACAAAGAAACCTCTGTTTCTGGCAGTTAAACCAGTTATAAGCCGTGGTCAAAAACAGTACTGAGGGGCCCTTTTCCCTGAAGGGCAGCCCGGTGACACGCTCGGTGGGTGCCAAGGTGTTTCCAATAAGTTCGACAGACATAATACACTGACCTGCAACAGTAGTGTATTATATATATCAGAGATCATAAGATCATCGGTGAAAGTCCCTTACTGGGACTCGTTAATAAAATACATTTTAGTATAATACATAAAATAATTTGAAAACCTATATATATTTGGTATCACTACACATCCATGACAACCTGAACTATAAAAATATTTCATCCTGCACAGTGAAGGCTGTAAAAAAAAATATTTAAAACAACAAGGAGAAAATGGCAGTATTTTGTTAATCTGCCTTTCAAAACAATGGAAAAGTGAGGCTACATCTCATTTAGGGTCCACCAAACAAAGGAGTCAAATGGACACTTTACACAACAGGGACTACTGGGTCCAGACAAATCCCATTAACTTCAATGGGGTCTGTCAGGTGTCTGTTATTTTAGGGGAGTTAAGAGTAAAAAAAAAAAAGATTGGATATGAAGCATTTTTTTCTCTACTTCACTTCCCAACCTTTAGCGGCAATGTGAGCGTTGTCTTAGCAATTAAAATTCAAGTGCCTGAAAATTATAACCATAGAAACTACATGTTTTTCTGTAAATAAAAAACAAAACAATCCACTACCAAGCTCCGTCAAGAAACAATGGCATGTGGCGACTCATTATTATTATCGTTATATTTATTTATATATTTTTTCATAAAAAAAATAATTCTGTTGTGTCATACTGCTTAAAAAAATAAACAACAACAAATGTCTGCAATCAAACTAATTATGTTATAAAATGAATTATGTGATTTTTTACCACACAGTGCATGAAAAAAAACACAAAATAAATTCACTGATATTTTTCTCAATACCCTCCCCCCCAAAATAATTAAATTTAAACAATTAGTTATATGAACCCCAAAATGGTGCCATTAAAAAATAAAGTTTTAAAATGTGACGTTGAATAAAATAAAGAAAACTATTTCTGCATTGAGGCCCAAATTGGCTTGGTCACTAAGGGGTTAAATTGTTGTGTGCTGTACAGTCTAGTATTACTTCAATAGTGTAACATTAAGCCAGTTGTTTCTTTAAAATAACAGGTATAACATAAAAGAGCACGTGATCGATCATTATTTAATCATCGACACAATTTCATCAGGATCAACCAATGCAATAAGGATCAATATATTTAAGTAAATATTTTACCCAGTGTTCCCTGGGTCAAAGTGTGTCTCCTTTATTTAAAGTGATATACAGTAAGGCTGGGTTGACACATTGTAAAATCAAAAGAAAAAACTGCAGTAAAATAGGAATAATAAGGTGTTCTATTGTGTTCTACAATCAGTGCGCGCAACCTTGGAATTACGGCAATACATACTATTGTGTTCTACAATCAGTGCGCGCAACCTTGGAATTACGGCAATACATACTATTGTGTTCTACAATCAGTGCGCGCAACCTTGGAATTACGGCAATACGTGGACTTCAGTCTTGTAAGGCTAGAGCTTCAGTCTCTGTAAGGCTAGAGCTCCACACGTATGGTATTATGGGTGATAGTTTGTTGCTGTAGCCTAAGGCTATGTTCACACGCCGGAATGTCCGCACAGAGAATCTCCGTGCAGACATTAAAGAAACTGCGGGGCACCAGCATAATATGCCGGTGCTAGGACCGCACAGGAATGTGCTGTCTCATAGACGACTATGCATTCCGTGCGGACGTGTTCACTCTTTATGCTGACATGGAAAATAGAATTTCCGTGCCAGAAACATCTGGCATGGAAATTCCACCGTGTACACAGAGCAGCAGAATCCTGTTGAATTCAACAGGACTCTGCTGCAGCGGTATTTTCGTGCCAAAATCCAATGCGGAATCCGGCATGGCTATTCTGACGTGTGAACATGGCCTTAGAGTTTCAATTCAAGACTAATGTTATATCAAAAGGAGGTTTATCATGAGAAAGCACAGTGGTAGCAGCAAAAATAAGAACCTCCATACTTACTATTTTACACTATTTTATGTAAAACATTGCACATAATCATAATATATGTTTAACAAACTGAACTATTTTAGGTACTTTGTACTAAAATACATACCTTTTTTATTTTGAATATCACAGACTGTACATGTGTTATATCGCAAGGCAAAAATGCAGTGTGAAAAAGTCACAGATGAATTAGCATTTTCTTTTCACATATTTGTCAGCTAAATGTACTGTGTATGCTTTAGTGAGAATCCTCCATTGAGGAAAATAATTTGATAAAAACAGAGAGGCTTCAGAATGACAGCCAACAGCTAATGTACCTGTACTTCCTTTCCCTATACACTGGAATCAATGTTTGCATGCTAACTAACAACAGAAAAGGATTAAAAGTCTGTGGACAAAGAAAATCTCAATAGACTGTCTGGAGGGGCATCAGTATTCATGGCACATTCACATCATGCTACATTTGTGTACAGGCAATACATATGGGGGGTGGGGACACTGTTGTATAGTTCATCTGTTTGTATCTTTTCTAAGAGTTTTCTAAGAGATCGTCTAGAAATGTAGCTCTAAGAAATTACGGAAACAATTCTTTGGATTCTGATCCTCACATGACAAGACCTAATATAAATGTTATAGTGAAATGTGCAAAGCTATATAAACAGATATGATAATATAGTCGTTGAGATATTTGGGCAGTATAGCTGCATGAATTCCTTCACCAGAACAATACTAAATGATAGTAATGGTCATCAAATTCTATTTGTTGCTGCCGACTAGTTCTAATAGATCAGGTGGCCACAATTGCTGTCACGCAGCCTGTGTAACGTTCACCATAGCTATGAAAGCAAAGTAAAAATAATGGACATGACAGAATATTTCGAAGGTGTGCTAATAGCATATTATCTGTGCAATAATGACATTTCTAGAACTATAAGAGTGTTTTCTAACACATAAATTCATGGCCTTCTCCTTAGCCAGGGGGAGCCTGAATTTCAAGACCCTTGCTAATCAGGAGGGTAACGGGATCACTTACCCAGATACAGAGGCTAATTCATACTGTAGGAGATTTTTCTAAATAGATGCACTGTGCAGAGCATAGGATGTGTCAGTGTCTGAAACTACTGGTTGAGAGAGCATATTTAGAAGTTGTTAGAAGCCACATGTAAAATATGTATGCATATGTACACATTGCAATGCATGTGTCAAAAGGCTGTGGGCTAAACAGGTAGTAAGATGCTAAGGTGCAGGCAGTGAGCACATGTGCCATGTTGATATGTGCAGAACAGGAAAACAGATACATTATAATGGGGTTAAAGGGGTTATCCAGGAAAAAAAAATTTTTATATATCAACTGGCTCCAGAAAGTTAAACAGATTTCTAAATTACTTCTATTAAAAAATCTTAATCCTTTCAGTACTTATGAGCTTCTGAAGTTAAATGGGCACTGTCATGAAATAAAAAAATTGATATGTTGTAGTACTTAAGTACTACAACATATCTCTAATATAGTTTAATTAAAAAAAGTGATTTTAAACCAGTTTAAAATCACTTTTAAATTCGGCTACTAGGGGTCGCCCTCCTAGTGGCCGAATGCATTCGGCAGTGACGTCACTACAGAATTTCGTCTCATTTGAGCCTGGCAAATGAGTCGAAATTCTAGTCACTGCGGTGCTCGCTCCCGCCTGTCAATCAAACAGGCGAGAGCGAGCACAGTGAAATCCAGGGCTGCGCATTGGCTCCCTGGACTCACACACTGGCCGCCTCCCTGCTGCATATTCTCCCTGCAGCAGGGAGGAACATGGCTCTTACCTCTGCTTACAGCCCCGGCTCCAGTGGGGATACGCCGCCTCCTCACTGCTCCTGTCATTGCCGGGGGGAGCTCGTTATATGGAGCAACAAGTGTATGCCCGGCTTCCTGTCATGCTCCTACACTCTGGTAACTCTCTCTATGGTTCTGGAGGACATTCAATCCTCCAGAAACATAGAGACAGTTTCCAGAGTGTACGGGCATGACAGGAAGCCGGGTATACACTTGTTGCTTGCTATGGACCCCCGCTCATGGTCCGGCACAGGTGAGGGGGGGGGGGGGGGGGTCTTCCAACACAGGGTGCCTCCAGTTGTTTCCCCACTACAACTCCCAGCATGCCCTGACAGCAAATAGATGTCAGGGCATGCTGGGAGTTGTGGTGGTGAAACAGCTGGAGGCACCCTGTCCTGAGAACTATGGGCGGAACTCGGCCCCCAGCAGGCATCAGTGACGTGGTGCCTGCTGGGGAAGTCTGCCTGGTAGTGAGCACACTACCAGGCAGACAAAATGCCATTTTTAAGATAATAAAAAAAAAAAATAAAGGCAGGGAGGGGGTTAGGGATAGATGGGCAATAGGCAGGGACAGAAAAAAAAAAAAGAGGATGGTGGGAGCTACCCTTTAAGCTTGTTCTTTTCTGTCTAAGTGTTCTCTGATGACACCTGTCTCGGGAAATGCCCAGTTTAGAAGCAAATCCCCATAGCAAACCTCTTCTAAACTGGGCGTTTCCCGAGACACGTGTCCTCAGAGAGCACTTAGACAGATAAGAACAACCTTAACTTCAGAAGCTCATAAGTACTGAAAGGATTAAAGGGGTAGTCCAGTGGTGAAAAACTTATCCCCTATCCTAAGGATAGGGGATAAGTTTGAGATCGAGGGGGGTCCGACCGCTGGGGCCCCCTGCGATCTCTCTGTACGGGGCCCCGGCTGTCGGCCCAGATAGCGGGTGTCGACCCCCGCACGAAGCGGCGGCCGACACGCCCCCTCAATACATCTCTATGGCAGAGCCGGAGATTGCCGAAGGCAGCGCTTCGGCTCTGCCATAGAGTTGTATTGAGGGGGCGTGTCGGCCGCCGCCTCGTGCGGAGGTCGACACGCCCCCTTCCCGCGGGCTGTTGGGGCTCCGTACAGGAGATCGCAGGGGGCCCCAGCGGTCGGACCCCCCGCGATCTGCAACTTATCCCCTATCCTTAGGATAGGGGATAAGTTGCTCACCACTGAGTCACCACTGGATATCTCCTTTAAGATTTTTTAATAGAAGTAATTTATAAATCTGTTTAACTTTCTGGAGCCAGTTGATATATATATATATATATATATATATATAAAAAGTTTTTTCCTGGATAACCCCTTTAATGACATCAATCTTATATGCCTAACATCAAAAGCTGAAATTAAATGTACAATAATATAAATATTGAAAAAGGACTCATTTGTGATGATTGGTTCCCTTTTTGCCATCACGTCATTTTTTGTAGCATAGAATTTTTTTCTAACCATACAGAGAAATGGTTATTAGTCAATGATTAATTTTCATTTTTTTCTTGACAAAAAAAAAAACTGCCATTCCAAACCTGCATTTGGGTTCCTCATTTGCCACCAGCCTAAGCACCAAAGTAACAATAAATGCTCATCCCTCAATATGTTCCATACTCTCTCTCATCAGATATCATTTCTGCTTCCTGCACTGGTTAATGTGAAAGAGCCTCCTACCCAGCAGAAGGGATTTGTAACGGATTGCTTTGGCTTGAGAGAGGAGCACAATACTTATATATAAGTGAAGAAAAGGAAAACCGCCCACTCAACATGTTCATCTTCTTCTTTTATTGCATAAAATACTCACATACAGACATAAGGGAGAAGGAAGCGGCAACAAGCTCCGTTTCGCACTAAGTGAAGTGCTTCTTCCGGCCTTCTGGCCGGAAGAAGCACTTCACTTAGTGCGAAACGGAGCTTGTTGCCGCTTCCTTCTCCCTTATGTCTGTATGTGAGCATTTTATGCAATAAAAGAAAAAGATGAACATGGTGAGTGGCCAGTTTTCCTTTTCTTCACTCATATGTATTTTGTGCTCATCTTAACCAGACCACCTCCATCACATCTGCAAAGCACTTTCCTAGACCAGGGACCGGTGATCCTGCCCATCTGAAGTGCCGTAGGAAAATTCTTTTCTATTTGGTTACACAATATAATAATAATATATAATGATAATAATAATAATAATAATAATATATTTATATATAATAATAATAATAATAATATATTTGCTCATTTTCCTTCAGTTTATTACCTATAACTCAGATTGGTCCTTTCACGATTGCATTTCAAGCCGATACAAAATTGACTCCACATTAGAATCAAACCTATGAAAATACGTTGACTGAGAAGTCTACTACATTCAGTGAGTAAGAGATCAGCTAGATGAGCAAGATGAAATTACACCAGGGACGTCAGTACTGGGATGACAGATGAAAATGATAGGCAAGAGCTTCTTTTGCAATGTCACTCATTTCTTGGAAGGTGTGATTGACAGTCACATGTGTGTGGATAAGAGCAGGTTTACGTCACCCTTTTACACTCTCTACCATACATAGACTTCGGAATACACTTCTATGGTGTTGCAATCAGCAGCACATATTAGTCCTGAATGAAGTATGTTCTATTCTTCAAAGCAAAAGCAACATTTTGTGAAAGAAAATAAAGTTTAGTCTTAAATATTAAAACTTTTTTTTTTTTTTTGGTCAAACAACATTTATTCACCTATGCACAGACTAGGAGGTAAATTGTAAGATTGCTGAAATCCCAGCTGAGCACTAGAACACAGCTTAGCTATTTCCATCAGCTCATAGACTGTGAAACAAGTGGCAGTGCGTATACTGGTTAAATACACTATTAAATAATAACTAGCATTAAAATTTTTGTTCCCCCATTAAATATAATTATATTTATTGCATGAATCCTAAAAACTTACACTTTTGCCACTGACATGCTGTTAAATTATCCAGTGAAGACATACAACATTTACTCATATAGTATGGCATCATGGAATTCAATGTGTAAAGCAATGTGCACGTCAACCTACTGAGCTGGTGGACACATATGCTCAGTCACTCTGACAAACAGTCAGTTCTCTACATCATGAGCCTGTGTTCACTGCAGGGCAACCAACAGAAAATAGCTTCTGCCCTGCCTGTCAGGGAAAGACCAGAGCCCTCTGCAGTAGCATTGCAATTTATCAGAGAAGAAATATTCTGAAGGGAAGTAAAAAGGATCATATGTGACTTTATTGGCAGCTGCCAGAGGTGGAAGGAGATTGATTCTGTTTAGGACCCACCCCAAGCAGCATAGAAATTCAATTGCACTAAAAGGGGGAAATTGAAGCATAAAAAAAAGAAAAAAATATATATTTTTTCTCATGCTACAAATACTCCAAATTACCTTAAAACCATTCTTAAAAGCCTTTAATGGCTTTTGGTATTTAAGTGATTCATGGGATAACCCCTTTGACAAACTTTGTCTTATCAATGTAGAACTATGTAAAAATGTGATCAGTAAGTAGGTAATACAGATTGGTAAAGCAACTCATATGTACAGTGTAAACAGAGTACTTCCACATAAAAGTGGAATGGTGGAATGTACATTGGTAAGCCAGAACATTAAAACCACTTGCCTAATACTATGTAGTTCCCCCTAGTGCCTCCAAAACAGCTCTGACTTGCCAAACATGAACTCTACATCAAAGAGGCCTTTCAATCGGGAACTAAGGTGGTGTAAGGAGCATATATTTTCAATACTAAGTAATGAGATGTGTAATGTAAAAAACAAAACAAACAAACTGTGATTCATGGGTGATTATAATCATTCACCAGTTGTCTTTGGACTTCCACCTCCTACCTCCTCATAACTGTATATGTTATAGCAACTATTTAAAGGGGGTGCGCCACCGAAAAACATCTTACCCCCCTATTCAAAGGATAGGGGATAAGATGTCTGATCACAGGGGGTCCCGCAGCTGGGTACCCGCGCAATTTCCAGGCCAGCGGCAGCAGCATCCCGAACACGGAAGCTTGGAGCTTCCATGTTCATGACATCACGCCACGTCCCCTCCATTCATGTCTATGGGAGGGGGTGTGATGGCTAGTATATAGACATGAATGGAGGGGGCGTGGCAGCTGTAGTCACGTCATCTGGCACAGAATGGAGTTCGCTCCGTGCACGGATGACTGGGGTGCCGTGCTGGAGATCGCGGGGGTCCCTAGCAGCGGGACCCCTGCAATCAGACATCTTATCCCCTATCCTTTGAATAGGGGAAAATATGTTTTTCGGTGGAGTACCCCTTTAAATGCATATTTTGCTTGAATGCCATGTAAGGAATCTCTGGAAAAGAAAAGATGACTGTTCTGTTATGCTGAAGAATATGTGTCATAAAGAATATCTGGATACAATGCTCAGCTTTCTCTGACTCATTCTTTTCTGCAGGCCAAGTAAGGTCAAAAGCGGTTTGGCATTTAGGCAAAGGGTAGAAAAAGATTCATATAATAAAAAAAACACAAAGTATTTTAAATAGCAAAATGTTTTAAAGGGAATGTGTCATATGAAAATAACCTATTGTTTAAATCAAGTTTTAACAATCTCTCTCTCTCTCTCTCTCTCTCTCTCTCTCTCTCTCTCTCTCTCTCTCTCTCTCTCTATATATATATATCTCTATCTTTTTTTTTTATTTATCTTTTTTTTTTTACTTTCCCACAGCCCTATCTCTATTTAAAAAAATCTTAAAATATTGCACTTTTCACTTTGGCCACAAAACCTCATAATAGACTGATGTTTCCTGTTCTGTACAGATCAATTCTCAGCAGTCTCCTCAGTATCATGACAGGCATGATTATAATGAAAGGTAGAACTTCTACATAGACAACATGGGATCCACCATTCACAAGGTGATGGGCACTGCTCCTTCCTAGTCTGTGTAGGTAGGGGAGAAACTCTCCCATAGAAGTCATTGAACATGTGGCGTTAACAGGATCTCATTTTTCAAGTGGTAGCTGTGAAGCATATCTCATAACACTGTTAACAGTAGCTCAGGCAAGATGGTAGCCCCATAATAAAGAACAGAATAAAAACAAAAGTCAACAATAAAAAAATAAATTAGGAGTATCTGGTTTAAAAAGAAAATAGACAATACATTCCCTTTAAAGGGGTTGTCTAATTTAATTTAAATGCTGACTGCTGGGTAAATAAAATAATAAACTACACTGTACTCACCTTGCCTGCTCCAGTGCAGACACTCTGAACCTCTTGTTTACTTCAGCTGATGGCAGGCTTGTCCCACCTCTCTTGACGTAATCCAAACCCACCACACCATCAGGAGAGGAAGGACAGTGCATTATCAGGTTAAGTAAACAGAGGCACCAGGACATATTTGAACAACTCAAGCAGTGTGTACACCCCCTAGGGGACTAAAGCCAACTAACTAAAGACCCCCTCCAACATAGTAACATAGTTCATAAGGTATAAGACCAGTGTCCATCAAGATGAATCTATATCCCTATTGTGTCACTACTGAGTTTATACAGAGGAAGGCAAAAAACCCTTATAAGGCTGATGCCAACTGCCCCATACTAGGGGAGAAAATTCCTTCCTGACTTCAAATATGGCAATCTGAATAAATTAATGTCCCTATAAATCTAGTATCCATTACCTGTAATGTTATTACTCTCCAGAAATGCATCCAGGCCCCTTTGGAACTCTTTTATCGAGTTCACCATAACCACTTCCTTTGGCAGAGAGTTCCATTACTTACTGCTCTTACAGCAAAGAACCTCCATCTGTGCTGGTATAGAAACCTTCTTTCCTCAAGACATAGAGGATGCCACCTTGTTATAGATACAGTCCTGGGTATAAATAGATCATGGGAGAGATCTCTGTACTCTGCACTTAGTTTTTTTTTTAAATAAAATTGTAGAATACAGTCACATACTTATAAAGTATGTATGTTTTAAATAATACAGCAGTGTACACTTACACTGTCCAAAACCATGTATCTTAGGAGTACATAGGGGTATCTATGCGTGTTCCCCCTCCGTTATTGGGTAGCTGTATCTATGTAGTCCGTGTATTCATATGTTTTAAATACTGTATACATCTAACCTTGCTTTACTTTTTTCTTACATGATCCATAACAGAAAGAAAGCATTGTTTTATCATGATGCTACAAAGTGCTAGGAAGAAGTACAGTTCTGCACCGATTTAAGAGCATTACAAAAAACTGCTTCATGGCAACATATTCACAAAAACACAAATTAAAGGGGTTTTCCGGGGCAGGCTCACTGTTTCACTCTGGTAATCCACTCTTTAGGCTCGCTACCTGTGTACCACACTCAACTAGCTACAGTGACACACATGTACAGTACTAGTCACTGTGTGAGCCTGCCAGGAGTCTCAAGACCTGTGTCTTATTCAGTATTAAATATATTTTTAAACTGCTGCTAGTGCTGCACTAGTCTCAGCAGAGTCAGGAGGTCTATATGTGTGGCTGCTGTGTCGTTATACACATACACAGGTCCTGAGAATTCTGACATGCTGGCACAGTGACTGATGGCTACAGGGCTTGTACTACGTGCCATCCCAGTACCTTTACAATTGCTTCCTCACCATACTGGCCCAGGTCCTTCTCCTCCATTTTCCTTATTGACACATGCCTTTCTTTATTCAATCCTATTGCTTGAGGAAGACCTGCTGATCTGGTGTGCCTATTGGGTGATGGAAGTTTTGCTGTGTTTTCTGTTGGGGGAGGGGCGGTGCAAGGGGGAGTCCAGATGTGACTTCTGTGGGGATGGGGTTGCAGAAAGGAGTCCTGCTGTGACTTCTGTGCAGAAAGGATGCCGGAAGAGTCCTGCTGTGGCATTTGTGGGGGTCTGCAGGGGGAAGTTTTGCAGCCACTTCTGTACGGGGCTGCAGGCAAACATTTTGCTGTGACTTCTATAAGGGACTGCAGGGGGAAGTTTTGCTGCCACTTCTGTATGGGGTTGCAGGCAAATGTTTTGCTGTGACATCTATGGGGGACTGCAGGGGGAAGTTTTGCTGCCCCTTCTGTACGGGGCTGTAGGCAAACGTTTTGCTGTGACTTCTATGGGGGACTGCAGGGGGAAGTTTTGCTGCCCCTTCTGTACGGGGCTGTAGGCAAACATTTTGCTGTGACGTCTATGGGGTACTGCACGGGGAAGTCCTACTGTGACGTCTGCTGGGTGTAACTCTGTGCTGTATGCTTAGCCCGCCTGTAAAAAGTATGAAAAGTCCTAGGCTATACACAGACTTACCTGACATCTGGGTGTTTCCAATCTTCTGCTCATTAGGTGGTGTCCCTACACAGTCTGATACTGCCAGTGATAATTGGACAGGGTCAGTTTGTAGAGGCAAAGGGAATTGTAACATTCTGTGGTCAATTTTTTCATAGATTTCCATGAGGAATAAGAAGGTAACAGAACAATACAGAACTCTAAGAAAAGATGCTCTAGAATTACTTTAACAGCAGAACTTCAAGGTAAAAAAAAAAAAGCTTGGGCTGGATCCCTTATAATTGTCATGTAATCTGACTGTGACTGCATCTGATCAGTGTTGTAATATCTTTTATAGTCTGCAGCATGGTCACTGCATGGCAAAATGATTGTTTTTTGTGTGTTTTGTGCTTTTATAGTGGTAGCGCACACTTGTCCCTTTGTCCTTGACTGTATGATTAGATAACTTTAGATTCCTCTTTTATTTTTCTTCTTCTGGTAATTGCATGATATCCATATTTAAGGGAGTGGTGAGGAAAGTGATCAAAGTAAAGCATACTTTTCTGCAGCATTACACAATTTTAGTTTTTTTGCAATATGGGGAAAGGAAGGGGGGTTGTGTGCCAGGGCTGCTATTCTGTCCCAGTTTAATCATGACCACAAATATAAAAGATTTTATAGCTGTGAAGTTAAGACATTGCAGGTTTTATACACAGCAAATTTTGTGTATTATGACTCTCCTATAATAATGCTAAATGAGCTGAAACATGTTGAGGTTTTCAGTAAAAGTGACATCGCATGTAGTGCACACGGAAGTAGAAATGTACATATACACAGATCGCAAGAAGGGAAACTACTGAGATTGCTTTCATTTTAGCTGAATAACTAATCACTTATGAGAGTTATAAAATGTATATTCTGCAGTGGAAATGGATGGGATTGCACAATATCTACGATATAACACTGTTTTATAGATAGATGCTTGACAATTCTTCAGGTACCTGTCAAATAAAAACTAACAAAAGGGGGAAGACAGGGCTGAAAGTTTACAGTAAGATGAATTCTCTGCTCTAGCTATAAATAAAAAAGCTTTCTAAAAGACCTACTACATTTTAAAGAGTACATTTAGTATGAGAGTCTGCAGAAGAATAATCATACGAATGAAATCTGTGGTCTGTCTTTAAGTAGGTTTCAAAACTCTCACTTCCTGCGAGTGTTCAGCAATCTCATTTGCATTTCTTCAACTGAGTCACTAAGTAATCTGCAAAGCCAACGGTGACTAATAAAAGTCCTAATGATTGAAATATCATACTATCAATGAGTCAGAATCTATTTTTACTGATGTAAGTTTGTTGAAATGCTTTAAATGCATGTGCTTATGTATTATTTGTGCATAGATATAGACAGTACGGGCAGTTTGCGGTTTTTTTTATTTACTAGCTCCATAGACTGCATCCAAAAATGTGATCACAATATATCGTACTAAAAAGGTATTCTTTTAACCGCTTGTGTCAAAAAGAAACCAGCTTTTGAATAAAATCGGAAGTTCTTTCAAGAAAAGAGAAAAAGCTGATAACGCTGTTCATGAGAGTATGAAACCGAAAAACATTTGATCGTACTGGCACCGTCTGTTCAGTTGACTTAGAAGGCGCAAAAGGTAAACGAGCAAGATATTTTTGACTTTAATAAGGCATACAACTGTCCATTAACAAAAACACGGCCAAATAATGTCCTCATATTTAGAATATATTCCCTAATAAGTGAAAAGATTGAAAAAAATATTTAACGATAAAGCAAAAAATAAAAAAATAAAGAACCACTACACTCTTAGCACAACTAGTAGACTAGTGAAAATTGCAATATCCTGGTTGGTAAGGTTGCATCCACCAATTTGACCATATATGAACAAGCATGCAATCTGGCAACTCAGCAGAATACTCTTCACACCAGTGGGCAGATGTCTTCCCACGCAAGAAGTTATCAAACTTTCAATAGATTTTAGCTATTGGGCCTGATCTCCTCAGCTAATAGAACAATATTTTAACAATAGAATACCATATGTTTAAAAAGCTAGTCCACAGAGCAGAAAAGGTATTTATTACATGTTATACTTCCAAATTGTACCAAGTGGAGCATCGGGGGGATGAACAGGTTATATCTTCTCTGCTACCCGACAATCCCTTTAAATTTCCAATAATTTACAGGTAAAAAACTGAAACCGTCCAATAATTTATGGTTAAGATGAATAAAGGCTGGTCTGGTGATCACTGCAGGTCCAGCTTCACAAATCAAAGCTGTGTCTGGCCATACAGTGCAATGGCTGCTGCAGATGAACTATAGCTTCAAATTAAGGTTTCAATTCATAAAGGAGAATGGAAAATTATGAAAGCATTTTTACCAACAAACAACAAATTAGAGAATGAAGAATAAATGCTAATGCTGAAAGGTAAAAAAAAAAGACCAATTACCTTTAAATGATGCCTCTCTCTATTAATATACATTTTCCAGAAATCACAGATGAGTTATTCATGTGACACTCTGTCTTCATGCTGATCAACACGTCGGAAGGTCATTGTGAGAACATGGAAGACTTGGTTCTGAAGTCCAGATGTGACACTCCTTCAGCCTCTAAAAAAAAAATTGTAGAAAAAAAATAGATCTATTAAAATCAAAATTTATACTTGTATACATTCCTTCCCCTGGTTTAAAAGGGTACTCTGGTGGAAAACAAATGTTTTAAAATCAAGTCATTTATAAAGCTGTATAACTTTCTGGCACCAGCTGATATGAAAAATTTTTTGCACCCAGATGTCTCCCAGTTTAGTTCAGTACTGGGAGACATCTAAACTGCATCTGTATTCTGTACCACATCTGATACATATGTCAAATGTTTTGTCACTGACTTAAAGAGATATTCCAGGATTTATTTTTTCTCTTTTATTTGACTATGCTACAGGGGCTGTAAAGTTAGTGTAGTTCCTATTATAGTGTCTGTACCTGTGTGTGACGGTTTTCTCATAATTCTTCTGTGATTTTCACCCCACTATTTATTTTTACCAGCATACAACATGACTGCTGTTTCAGATTTTTACCAGCTTGCAATGCAGCCGAGACCTGACTCACTAGTCAGCTGATGACAGGGAGCCAGTCAGCTGATGACAGGGAGCCTGTCTGCTTCAATGGGTGGAGGGATCAATCTGCAACTAATGCAACAGCTGTAGGCACCCTGATTGAAAACCACAGGTCTTTTGTTTCAATAGGTGGGGTGGATGATGTGTGAGAGGGAGGAAAATGGAATTGTGGGATTTGTAGTAAAAAAAACATAAGTCAAACAGGAAATACAAGTGCACAAAAAGCTAGCCACAGTGTTATGGTAATCTCACAACATAGCCATTTAGCCCGAAGACAAGCACAGATCTTTCCTAAGCATGTCCATTACTGTCTGCCAGGTATGTACTAAAATCAACTTATGCTGGATAACCCCTTTAATGGAGAAAAACAGAAGAAAAAAAAACAAAAAACTGTGTCAATCGGTGGCATGTGGGTGGAGGAAGCTTCCAGGTCAGTAATACTACCAAAGTTATTCTAAAGTGTTTTCCTACATACCAACCCAGAGAACCTTCATCTATAAGATGTTGCTATTATATAGGCAAGCTATCATGAGCAGAATATAGGGCTGATGCAAACAGTAATTCTTATTCTTGCATGACTATTACATATGTTCCATTGTGCACAGGCAGCTATTAGCTGAGGATTTCAGAAGCCAGACACTTTAGAAGAGACTGTCTTCTATAGACAATCCCACTGTATAGCCGTAACAGTTTTTGTTTGCTTTATTAACATGCGTTTGGATAGAGATATTGCACATGTACTGCCACAAGCTGAGGAATTTTCACACTAAAACCTGCAGTAGCAAATCTGTCCCAGAGTTTTCTGATTTCTGTGCAGTTTTGGAGATGGAAAGCTAATATTAGTTACGATATAAAAGCAATGGCTTGGATTTTACCTATCTGCCTGAAACCATAATGTTTTGGCTTTGTGCATAGCAAAAATCACAACTCAGCTTTCATATCTTAATCACCTCAGGTAAAGCTGAGCTGTGATTTTTTGCTATGTACAAAGCCAAAACATTTTGGTTTCAAGCAGACAGGAAAAATCTAAGCCATTGCATTTATATCGTAACTAATATCAGCTTTCCATCTGTGATTGGTTGTTATGGGCAGATCTATAAATCTGGGCCAATGTATTTCAATTCTGCAATTGTAGATTTTGCAGGGAATTTACAGCACTACAGCTGCCGATTTATTTCAGATTTTCACTTTCACATTGGCTACGATGTGGTAAATCCATAAGAAAGCCACAGTGTAGGAGACACAAAAATTTACATGCTTCAGATTTCACAATGTACATCGCAGGTCAATTTTTGCATGTCATTTGTGCTAATATCATTTGCAGTACATGGATAATCCTTTCTTTCTTTCTTTTTTATCTTATCAAATGTAAATGCTGTACAATTCCACATGGAGATTTTGAATGGAAAATACTCAGCAAAAACCCAACAGGTTTCAATTTGTTTCACTCAATGTGGGAGATTTACCAGTGTAGAGGAAGAGTGGTGCAATTGCCCATAGCAACCAAACAGATTTCTGCCTTCATTTTACAGGGGCCTTTTTAAAATGAAAGAATCGATCTAATAGGTTGCTATGGGTAACTGCACCATTCTTCTCTTACATAGGTTTTAATAAATCTCCTCCAATGTGCATAGCTGTTTTCTATATCACACAAAATGAATTTCTGCTTACAGTTTGATGGAAATTCACAGGTGCTCAGATGCCCAAGAAAACGTCATGAAAAGCTAAAGAACTGTTCCTTCAAGTTTAAATCACATGAATAAAAACTTGACTTCTCTTATGGAAACTGAAGATAATTTACATGAATCTATTTTGGACTTTCTTTCATATATTTATACTTTTTAAATTATTTCCATTTATTCTACTTCCTTTTAACAAGCTGTTGACTAAATCAGAATGGCAAAAACTACTGAAAATGTGTTCATGCAGAAAGAGAAGAGACACTAACTATTTATTACAGAACACAAAACAGTGAGGGTGGGGGAAATACCTAAAGTGCCCACAGTCATGTATATAAAAATGTCACAAGTAAAACTAAATTATGCATGAACACACATGGAAGGTGGTTTTGTTTGTGGAACACAACATACAGTATTTCACATAAGTGAGTGCACCCGACATTTTTGGAATTATTTTATTATGTCTTTTCATGTAACAACACTAAAGAAATGACACTTGAGTACAATGTAAAGTAGTGAGTGTACAGCCTGTATAACAGTGTTTAATGTTGTGTCCCCTCAAAATAACTACACACAGCCATTAATGTTTAAAGGGGCACTCCACTGCTAAGTGGGCCTGCAGGGCTATGACATCACGAGCTCCTGGCGCCGGCTCCAGTGTTTGGAATAGTTTCTTCCAAACGCTGTGCAGCAGAGTACCCCTTTAAACCTTGGCAACAAAAGTGAGTACATCCCTAAGAGGAAATGTCAAAATTGGGCCAGCTAAGCCATCTCCCCTCTTCGTGGTCATGTGACGGGTCAAGGTTACAAATACTCAAGAAAGCCCTCCAACAGTTTAAAAACAAGCAGGACATGTGGTCTGATGGAATCAAGATAAACTTATTTGGTTTGGATGGTGTCAAGCTTGTGTGGTGGAAACCAGATGGAGGAGGACAAAAACAAGTCTTGCCTACAGTCAAGCATGGTGGTGGGAGTGTCGTGGGCCTGCATGAGTGCTGCTGACAATGGGAAGCTACAGTTCATTGAGGGAACCATGAATGCCAACATGTACTGTGACATACTGAAGCAGAGAACTTCCAAGACAACCAGTGACTTGCTAAAAAAAACAAAAAACAAAGGGTACAAGGTGATGGGCTTGCCAAGCAGATCTCTAGACCTAAACCCTATAGAGCATCTGTGGGGCATCCTCAAATGGAAGGTGAGAGAGTAAATGGTCTCAAACTTCCCCAAGGTCAGTGATGTTGATATGGAGTCCACTCCTCCAGAGGCAACATGGGAAGTTCTGGTGAACTCCATGCCCAAGATGCATGTGCCCCATGATTTATATTTCTTTATTGAGGGAAGGGGGCTTTTACATATTTATAATTAAAAAAATATATATAACATAGTACTGATCGGCTCTCCAGGCTGCACATGAAGTTCAGCCATCCTGAAGGCTGAAGGAAGATGAGAAGACTCCGGAGGCCATTTAAACTTATCAAATCCCCACAATTGCACAAGGGGGTGCAATAAGCTCCAGTTTGACAATAGATGTTGTGATTGGCATTGATAACAGTATCTATAGGGTTAATGGCGAGATTGCTGATGTCCGGCATCATCAGTGAGACCCCGGGCTGGTAATAGCAGCACCGTAAATGTACGGTGCTGTGTGCACAGTTGCTTGCTGCAGGGCTGTACATTTATGGTGTGGCGCATGTCTAACAATGCTAAAAAACGGCATCATGGAAAAGATAAATGAAGGGTCTGTTTTTTGTGGGGTTTAAGGCCCAAAAAAAAAAAAAAAAAAAAAAAAACACAACAACCAAAGCCAAACAAAATGCCTTAGGAAAGTTTCCCATATGGGCCCTCATTTTCTTAGAAAATCGGGTTGTAAGTCTATCTTGCTTTCTTACCCGACTGCTTTTTTCCCCTGGTATTTATTATTATGTCGCATCCTGTTTGTCGCACGTGGGTTTTGTTGGTTTTGGTTTCCAACTCCTCTGAGTTGTCGGAAAAAAATCCACAACAATTCAACAAATTTGGGTTGGAAACCTTTATAAATACGTGGGAAAGCTCAGAAATGTCGGGTTATGCCGCTTTTTCGGGTTTGGGAGAATCCACATTGGGTCCGTTGGGAAAAAATGTTGCATCGTGTCGCAGACTGGCGCACAAAACAAGTCGGGTTTAGAATAGTAAATGAGGGCCATGGTGTTTTAGTAAAAAAACAAAACACTGCAGCAAGATGTTAGCTGGAACTCAGTAGTGAAATATATAACTCTGTACCTACTTTTCTTTTTGTGTGGGTGGGTGTATGGGGGGGTTGGGGGTGGATTTGTTTTTATTGTTGTTTTTGGGGGGTCAGTAGCAGTTTTTCAAACAGCATGTTTCATGCTTCAAAACAAACTAAACAAAACACATTTAAATGTGTTGCATTTGTTGCTCCTTTTTTTGGTGTGTTTTCATATTCGAATTACACAAATTATAATGACAAAAGACACTAATAAAAAACTGCAATCAAAGATGCTTGAAATAAAACACAAATTTTGGAAAAAGCCACAAAACGGCATCGAAAAGCACACCAAAAAAATTTTTGTGACTTTTTTTCAAGCAAGAAAAACAAATATGAAAAAAATGTGTGTGAAAGAGGCTTACTGCAGATGAAAAGAAAGTTACAGAAGGGTGTGAAAGATGTCACTATTTGCTAAGATGTGCAGAAAAGTTTCAATGTGCTTCTGTCACCTGCTTCATGCTGCTTTCTCTGAGAGCAGTAAACAGTGGTGACTGCAACACTGATTTATAAGTGACCAAATGACACATACATATGACAAATAACAAATGCAAACTCAAAATAATCCAGAGTTGTGAAGGAATTTTCTGAAATATTAATGAAATGTGGCATACCCACCAGCTGATGATCGTCCAATTTCTGGCTTTAGGTCTTGTTCACATGGCGGAATTTCCGAGCAGAATTCCGCAGAAATATTCCAGCAGGAAAATCTGCTGCAGCAGAATCCCAATGATTTCAATGGGATTCTGCTGCACGATGCATATGGTGGAATTTCCACAACAAAAACATGTGGATTTTGGGCCCAAAGAAAAAAATTTACATGTTCATAGTTTTTTGCGGATTCCACTCGAAAATGCATTGCTGTGTGGAAAAAGCACATGTGAGAAATGTCTGCCCGTGTTTTCCATGCGGACATTCCGCACATTTTCAACCCTGTGAACATGGTCTAACTGTGTCAATTAGAGGCTGATGTGCTAGGGGAATCAAACTATTCAAAAATACATCACATTCCGGCCTCACACGCTCTCCTCTGTCTGACCAAATGACACTATTATCATACATAAACTCCTGGTTGACATCAACGTGCCTGCCACTACTGCATGCTGCTCTCAGAGAAGATACTAGAAAGTAAATTGCAGGTTCCATTTACATTGCTATAGTTCAACACAGTACATAAACTAAAGTAAACTTGTACTATATGGCTGCCATTGACACTTTTGCACTAAAGGTCAAGAACCACAGATGGGGTTGAGGACATTTCATTCATCACCCCAGACATTTTACCTTTATAAATTCATTCATTTGATTTCATGGAGTAGAAAAAGTCAACAGATTAATCCAAAAAGCAAACAAGCCACATCCTTATGAAATCTGAGCGCACCACTTCCGAACAAAGGAGCTTTTTTCTTTAACATTCTTACTTTTACTTACAGAAATGTGTAGCAAAATATCAAATACTCTGGTCCCTCTGACAGTTCTTAAATGTCATCTATTCTTGTAATTAAAATTGTTGTCAAGCGGAAGAAACTACCTGTGTATAGTGTCCAAAAGAATAATAAAGCATTTTACTAATATAACTATTATACAGATCTCTCCATATCAGTTGAGCTGTCTTGCTTGTTACTATGACATGGTGTCAAAGGCTGTGAATGCAGAGATCTCCTGTCCCCTATACCCCCGTTTACTCAGGGTGAGACCATTCATGTGAAGAGGGGAGCTCATATTACTGGTATTAGATTTTAAGGTTAAGTTCACACAAGCGGATTCCGAGCGCATATTATGCTGCAGATCCGCCGCTGAAGGACCGCTGTATGCTGCCTTTACAGGTGCTTGCTCGGAGCGGCAATCTGCTGCTACGAGCAGACACAAATTGTGGTTGCTCTCGGCCTAGCTCAGGGAGCAGGGGGAGCGGCCAAGATGTGTGCGAGTGCACCGCGCATGCGCGGCAACTTGCACATCGCAACAGTGTGTCTTCTCGTAACGGTATTGCCGATCCGAGCAGGCACATCTAAAGGCACCCTGTAGGGGTCCTTCAGCGGTGGATCTGCAGCATAAAATACGCTGTGGATGTTCTCATCTGAACGTACCCTAAGGTAGCATAAAGCCTTTCTCAGATAAGACAGCAATGAGCATGTTCTGAGGGAAACTGCTGTGACTGAGAAAGGCTTCATTCTGCCATATAATCTAATAAGCAGTAATATGAGCTCCCCCTCTTCATTTCAATAGACTGGTCCTCAAAAGACAGAGGGGAGGGAGTGCAGGGATGAAGCAGACAGTTTATAGAGAGTGTAACAGGATGTTCCAGCTACAAACCCGATAGCTTAGCTGATCTAGAGAGATCTATGAAGTTTGGCTAATAACATTATGTTAGGAAGTTGCTTTATTATACTTTTTGATACCATACACAGGTTGTTCCTTTTGCTGCAACATTTTGTCAGCATTTCAATACTCTCAGTATGGCTCTGTTCACATCCGTATTGTTGTTTCTGTTTACAATGATAGCCCAATGTTGATCCACCTCATGGCAAACACTAGCAGTGCCTGATGGACCTCACTTATTTATAAGGTTGCTCGGTTTCCCAGATGTTTATCATATTAACAGGAGAAATAACTTTCTGTACTTTTACTATTGAAAGCAATGGAACCTGAGGGGGGGGGGGGGGGTAAGAGTCTATCAAAGTAGATGGGAACATAGCCCAGAATATTCTCTATCTAAATAGTTTGATCATTTCAAATAAATATTTAAGTAATGTCATTATTCTAGATGTATAATGAAAGCCAGTCCACAGTACATTTGGATCATCCTGTTCTAAATCCTTGGATTTTTTAATGGACTTGATCCCCTGTATGCAGCAATAACAGTGTCCACTCCTCTGTGAAGACTTTTTATTAAGATTTTGGAGTGTCTCTGGGATTTTTTGCCCATTCATCCAGAAGAGCATTTCTTAGGTGAGATACGAGACAAGAGGGCCATGCATCTTCATTCTACTTTATCCCAAAGGTGTTAAATGGGGTCAAGGTCAGGGCCTTTTGTAGGTCAGTCAAGTTTTTCTGCACTAAAAGTTCCCAACCATGCTTTTATAGATTGTGTAAGATGTACTGGGCCAGTGTCATTCTGAAACAGAAAAGGGACAAACCCGAAAAGTTCCCAAAAAGTTGGAAGCATCCAATTGTCCTAAAAGTCTTGATATATTGAAGCATCATGATTTCTATAAGCAAGATGTTTCTTGTTAATTTAAAAAGGTAAATCTGGTATGCAATACAGTTATTAGCAATCATTCATGAAAACGGACTGTGACCTTAACATTGGCTGTAGAAAGCATAAAATTCCTTAGTATAATGGACTGATAAGGCATGCAGTATAATGCTGGCTTCAAAGCAGCCGTGTTAGCATGCTAGTTGTAACTGCCCTAATAAAGATCAACTCCAGAGTCAATTATCTTCCAATCACTATCAGTGCATAGTGCTAACCCTGGTTCATAAAAAAAACAAAAAAAAAAAACAAAAAAAAAAAAAACAGTCTGCCCCTTACTAACCTTTACAGGAAAGCGCTCCATGATGCTGCATCATCAGCTTACTGGGAATATGACAGAGAAAAAGAGCAATGCGGGGGAGGGGGGGGGGGGTGAAGTTTCATGACTCACTGATAGACAAATATCACATTATCAAATTTCTCTGGGGGGTCCATGAGGGTTTGTTTCTTTTTTCACTTCATCCATTCGTATTTAGCAATATTATTCATCCATTCTATATTTCTATTAACTGTCATCCAACCTTTCCATTCATGGTCGAACATTTATGTACTGTATCCTTTATAGGTAGGGGAGAGATAAGCAGTATCAAGACAGCTCTGGTGGGGATCTCCCAGTCTTCCAGAATAATAGGGAGTGAGGCTTAAAAACTACACCTGACTTTTCTCTTCATCAACATCATCTGTCAGTCACCAGTCAGGAGGCCACCATTCACACACAGCCAAACCTACGAAAGGTAAAGGGTTTGGCAAACTTCAGTGAATGGGCATCTTAGAGGGGTTGTCAAGCGGGAGGGTGGGTTTATAACTTTTCCCACATAATAGCATACAAAAAAAATTAAAACCTTTATTTCGCGCCAGAGTTCCTGTGGTGTCCTGCTCTGGTCTCCAGCTGTCCTCCTCCCCATGCTTGGGCCCAAAGTGACTTTGAGGCCCAGAGTGTCAAACTGTCCCTTAGCCAATCACTGGGCATACCAAATATGTTTATTTAACATTGTTAGATTTTTTATTTTTAAAATGGAAAAAGTGGGAGATTAAATTTTTTTTTTTTATGGGGGGGGGGGGGCTTTTTTACATATATTAAAAGTTTTTTTTTAATACTTTTTTGTACCACAAGATTCATTAGATTTTTTTGTACCACAAGATTCATTAGATTAGATTCAATCATTAGATTGCTGTTATGGATTAGTGCTATGCATAGTACTGATCAGTGATATCGGTGATCTACGATCTGCCAAGAAAATGATTTCCAAAGCTGACCCTCAAGCAACTGAGCAGAGCATCTTGACTCTTCAGACCCGTGATCTCACCACAGGTAGTCTGAGGAGTCTCTTAAAACCCCCGTAATACTTCAGATACCATGATTAGTATTGATCACTGCATCTGAAGGGATAACGGCATGATCGCTGATCTCTGCCATTGACGGCAGGTCCTTGGCTGCTGATAGCAGCTGTGACCCACGGTCTACAAAGTGAATGCAGCTCCTGCGCTCACTTTATAATTCGGTTGAGACTCCGGAAGTGCATGTGTGTTTTAGGCAGCCAGGGTGTACAGATATGCCCTGTGTCCTCTACGGGTTAAGACTGCTGAGTGTTTAAAAAAAATAAAAAAAATAATAATAATTAATAAAGGAAGATCAATTTATCCAATCATTTCCAGGTTTCATGTTCCTATAAAGTAAACCACCTTGATTTACCACTAGCGCTACAGTCAATAAAATCTAGCATATATGTAATAATGTATGGCCGTTTTAACAACTCTGCCTACAGACTCCCACAGCCGGGACTACTACTACTCCCATCATGGAACAGACTTGTTTCCATGGTGAGAGTAGTAGTTCCCCGGCTGGAGTCTGCTGATGGCTGGGGAGGCAACATTAGCATATGTACTACTACCCCCACCATGGAACAGACTCTGTTCCATGATGGGGGTTGTAGTACAGGAGCTGAGGGATCACTTCTGAGACCCGATTCGATTAGAAGTTATTAAACAGGGGAGCGGGTAGGATGCTTCACTCTCCTGCGATGTACGATGCATTTTACTTTAATTTTTAAATTCCCCGCCGGGAGCCCTGAATGGCCAGTACTGAAGAGCCATTCAGGGCTCCCGGCGGGGTTTTCAAATTGAAGCGCTGCGGTGGGGAAAGATATATAGAATCGCTGGGGGGGAGGGGTAATATATCTGGCACCCACAGCGCTTTATATCTTGACCCCCCCGCAGCGCATTTATATATGTTCCCCCCGCAGTGCATTTATATATGTTCCCACCGCAGCATTTTTATATATATGTTCCCCCCCCACAGTATTCTACAGTAGCGCATCTGGCCGGCGTGATGCTCTGCTGAAAGAATACTTGTCATTCATAGCGCTGAAGCAGCATCTGTATATAGGTTCACTGCAGGGGTCAGACATATATCCATATGTCTGGCCCCCCACAGCGCTTCTATAATCAAATGCCTTCTCAGCGCTATGAATGAAAAGTATTCTTTCAGCAGTGCATCGCGCCATCCAGATGCGCTGCTGTTAGAATACTTTTCATTCGCTGAGAAGGCATATGATTATAGAAGTGCTGTGGGGGCCAGAAATATGGATATATGTCTGACCCCTGCATCGCATCTATATACAGCCCTGGTTGGACTTGATGGACATATGTCTTTTTTTAACCATACTAACTATGTAACTATATACAGATGCCGCTTCAGCGGTATGAATAACAAGTATTCTTTCAGCAGCACATCGCACCGGCCAGATGCGCTGCTGTAGTATACTTTTCATTCATAGGACTGCCGGGGGCTTATGATAGCGCTGCGGGGGAACATATATAAATGCGCTGTGGGGGGGAAATATATAAATGCGCTGCTGGGGGGGGGGGGGCAAGATATATAGAAGTGCTGTGGGGGCCAGACATATACACACCCCCCAGCAATTCTATATATCTTTCCCCACCGCAGTGCTTCAATTTGAAAATCCTCAGTACCGGCCATTCAGGGCTGCTGGCGTGGAATTTAAAAATGAAATTAAATACATCATACATCGCAGGGGAGTAGAGCATGCCGCCTGCTCCCTTGTTTAATAACTTCTAATCGCATCGGGTCTCAGAAGAGAGACCCAGTGCGATCGATCCCTCAGCCCCTGTACTACAACCCCCATCATGGAACAGAGTATGTTCCATAATGGGGGTTGTAGTACAAATACTAATGTTGCCTCCCCAGCCACCGGCAGACTCCCGCAGCTGGGGAATTACTACTCCCATCATGGAAACAAGTCTGTTCCATGATGGGAGTAGTAGCAGCCTACTTCTGTGGGAGTCTGCTGATGTGCCTCTTCTGAGCATGCTCAGAAGTAATAATGGATATTATAAACCAGGTGCAAACGGATGACATAAAGGCTCATCCGTTTGCCATAGAATTTAATGTTAAAAATAACGGCCGTTAAAATGTACCCGTTTCTTGTGATGGAAGAAAAATGAGTGCATGTGCCGTTGACTAACGTCCGTCATTCATGACGGACTATAACGAGTCATAACGGATAATCAAAAAATCCCATAGACTTGAATGGGATTTTGTAACGGACTTTAACATCTTTAAAGCTTTTCTAACGGACGTTTCTAACGGATCTTTTAATGGATGAATGTTATAGTGTGAAAGGGGCCTAATAATCATTGAAAAGCTGCTGTTGATGGATCTGTCTGTCTTTTCTTATATTATGTGCTCTGTTTAGGACTATTAATGTATGGGTTCATTAAAACCTTCACACCTGTGTGACATACATAAAAGCAGAAGGGGTGCTACAGCAGGCATCAAAATAGTAAACTAAAGTTGGTTCATGCCCTTATCGTTATTTATCCTGGGACAGAAGACTATCCCAACCCCCTTGTTGTTCTTTGCAAAGAGTAGGGTGGAATAACAACTCTGGATGTTTCTCCCACACAAGTATATGAATGCCATGCCCCTCTTGATATCACATGGGCCCCTTTTATGGTATTTATAGACTTGCTTGCAGTCTTGACACATGAATACCCAAAGAATTCATAAAGTATTAAAGGGTAGCTCCCACCATCCTATTCTTTTTTTTGCTAGCCTTTCCCTCCCCCCCCCCCCGCTACGGCACTAGCCCGTTCACTCCTTAACCCCCCCCCCCCCCTGCCCCGCATACCCCGTTCTCTCATTACACTTGCAGTTACTGCAGAGTACGGCAGCAGGCGTGCAGGGACAGCGGCAGCAACGAGGCGGCGGCGGCGATATGCGGGAGGAGTGGCCTCCCAGCCAGTGGCCGGGGAGCCAATGCGCTCGCTCCCACCTGTCTGATTGACAGGCAGGGAGCGAGTGCAGCCTCACTGAAAAAGGACTGATTGCCACACCAAAATCAGTCCTTTTTCAGTGGCCAGTTTTTAAATGTAAATTAAACCTTTTTAATGGAAAAAATAATAATAAAAGTATATTAAAGATATGTTGTAGTACATAAGTACTACAACATATCAAAAAATAAAGTTGGTGACAGTGCCGATATAAGTGTTCATATGTTAATCAGACAATTTGGGTAAGGCAAGACACAACTAGAATAAAAATAAATGTCTGTCATCAGAAGCTTGGTAACTGATTAAACCACAAATTAAGTAATAATCGTGTATTACAAAGATATGATTGCTAACATTTGCTGACTGTACAGCATAACCAAAGCTTAGCATAACAATATATTATCAATCTCATCTCTAAACGCAATGTTACCCTGTTTTCTGAAGCATGAAACTTTCAATAAGACGCCGCTGCTAGATTTCTTCTCATCTAAGACCCCAGTGTTGTTTACCTTGAACATTTCACGGATTTAAGGGATACAATATTGGCTCTCACTTGACTGATAACCAGAATATCTCCAGCATCTCCGTCCACTGCATGAGGAAAACTGTTAAGAGTCTCATCAGACAACAGTAAATGACATCAATATTTAACTGCATAGCAGGTGAAAGCAAAGCTGTGGGGGCGAAAAATGCAAGTGCTCATTGGAAAGAATGACTTCACGCAAACACTTCTCACTATCAGATTAGAAGCTAGAGTGACTCATTCTTTGTTATGAGAGACAGCAGTTAACACCCACAGCACAAAAGACTAGCTTCCCCTGCTGACAGCGATTACGCTCACACACTGCTAGCAAGGCTTGAGATGGAATTCACAGCACTAATTCCAGCACTTAGCTCTGGCTCGCCGGCTCACCTCCTGACACAGCAATACTGCAGTACACAGGCAACCTTTCCCATCCTCATTCTTTATTTAACATTTGTTCGGAAGCAGCCACATTAGACTGGGCGGCATAGTACAATGACACTTAAAGGCCATGTCTGCCTTCAAATCGGATTTTTTAAATTGATGCAATGCATGTAAAAATGACAAATGAATGACTTTGCAATAGGTTAGGAGTCAATAATTCTATATTGTTTTGTTTTCACAGCCTCAAGGCAATCTTATTTACGAGTTCCTTGTATTCTCTTATTTACGAGTTGGTTTTGAGCGAGGCTGTATTTTCGTAATGTGCAAAGTGTTTACCTTTATAAAATATATGTGTATGCAGATATACCCCCTTTTTTTTTTTTTTTTTTTAGATTTTGCTTTAAATCGGTACACTGATCCCTCAACTTACAATGGCCTCAACATACAATAGTTTCAACATACAATGTTTGTTTCTGGACCATTGTAACTTGAAACCAGACTCAACATACAATGCTACAGACAGTCCAGCTCTGTGAAACATGTCACAACTGGAGGAACTGACCAATCAGAATGGTAATTTTACTGGTAAATCACCTATATTACTGAAGTGCATGCACTGACCGGAGTCTGGTAACGCCCCCCTACAGTACAGGGAGGAACTACAAGTTCTGTACTACTACTTACCTGTGCCAAGGTTAGCTGCTCATTTGGACACCAAGTAAGGGCGGCTCCATTTGGGACAGTGTGTGTACTGTATAGGACCCTGAAGAAGCTCCTGTCCTCTACATAAACCATTGTTTCCCAACCAGGGTGCCTCCCGTTATTGCAAAACTACAACTCCCAGCATGCCCGGACAGCCGTTGGCTGTCCGGGCATGCTGGGAGTTGTAGTTTTGCAACAGCGGGAGGCACCCTGGTTGGGAAACACTGACGTAGACAGTGATTTACAGCTCCCAGAAGATCTTTCTTACTTTAATATATAAGGACTTGCTTTGTCTCTATTAGTTATCTACTTATTTTTCTTTAATCCTCACTTTTTCCTATTTATGACATTTTGTGGCTTCAGAACCAATTACCAGGTTTCCATAGAGTTATGGTCTCAACATACAATGGTTTCAACATACAATGGTGGTCCTGGAACCAATTAATATTGTAACTTGAGGGACCACTGTATAGTCATAGCTATTGGGGGTACAGAGGCTGCAGTCACAAGAGCACTCCTACGAGTGAGACTCTAGAGCTACTTTATACAAGCGACTCATGTTCTGGCAGACTTCCTTGTATTATACTGCCATTTGTGCTGACTGTGGCTTTACCTGGCAAAGTCAGCTGTTTGCTAGAGGTGCCAATAACTGCCTCTTTTTGATAATGATCATGTGAGGAGACAACCCCTTAAAAAAGGCACATAGGAAGTCATGACCCACAACAATACGGCACATATATTAAATAGTATATATCATTTTTTCATTAAAAAAATATATATTTTACTCTTACACAGCGGTCATATAAATCACTCAGTGTCCACCTCTCTATTCTTAAGAGCAAAGAGCTGTATGCAAGTCTTGGCTTTAGAAGACACAAAAACACCTTACAATTAGTCCAACTTTACGAATAAAGCATAAAGCTTCAACACATTAAAATGTATTGTCTGAAATCAGTGTTAGGCTGGGTTCACACTACGTTTTCTCCCATACGGGAGCGCATACGGCAGGGGGGAGCTAAAACCCGTATGCCTTCGTATGCGCTCCCGTATGTCATTCATTTCAATGAGCCGGCCGGAGTGAAACGTTCGGCCGGCTCATTTTTGCGCCGTATGCGCTTTTACAACCGGACCTAAAACTGTGGTCAACCACAGTTTTAGGTCCGGTTGTAAAAGCGCATACGGCGCAAAAATGAGCCAACCGGACTGAACGTTTCACTCCGGCCGGCTCATTGAAATGAATGACATACGGGAGCGCATACGAAGGCATATGGGAGCGCAAGGTTTTAGCTCCCCCCTGCCGTATGCGCTCCCGTATGGGAGAAAACGTAGTGTGAACCCAGCCTTAGGCTGGGTTCACACTACGTTTTTGCCATACTGTTTTCAATCCGTTTTTCTAAAGAAAACCGTATGGCAAAAAAACAGATGGAACAGTATGGAAAAAAGTAAACCGTATGCGTTTTTAAACAGTATACTGTTTTTAAAAGTGCATACAGTTACGTCAGTTTTTATAGAAAAAAAAAACATACGTTTTTGAAAATTTTGTCCATTTTTAATGGGAGGGGTCTTGGGTGGGGACTTTAGGATTCAAATGCGCATGTGCAAAGTAAAAACATATACGTTTTTCCCGTATGGAACCGTATACATGTGCGTTTCCCATTGACGTCCATGTTAAGAAAAACGTATGCGGTTGCAGTACGGTTTTTAAACCGGAGACAAAATTGTGGTCAACCACGTATGGGTTTTTTAAAAATAAAAACTGACGGAACTGTATGCACTTTTAAAAACAGTATACTGTTTAAAAACGCATACGGTTTACTTTTTTCCCATACTGTTCCATCCGTTTTTTTGCCATACGGTTTTCTTTAGAAAAACGGATTGAAAACAGTATGGCAAAAACGTAGTGTGAACCCAGCCTTATTCAACCAGTGTGCACCACTGTTGGTGTGCTGCAAGTCGAGGTCCCTTACAGATATACTTCATCCTGTCTGCAGCCCCATTCTGTAAAACTTTAGCCACCGCTGTGTGTTAGTAGATTTCCCCATTCATATCATGGCATCCTATGGACGGGCATGTGATTATATACATCACTCTGCCTCCTCAACTACACTTGGACAGTTTAATCATATGAAGTGACATGTATCGTCACATGCTTCTCCATAGGACCTCATGATAATATGGATGGGGAAGCCAGCAAGCATATGGAAGAACATGCAGGGAGTCCTACCTACTGAGGGGCACTCTACCTACAGGCAGGGCCTACCTACCGGGGATAGGTTTTCCCCATAGTAAAAAACAAATAAAAACACTGGCCCTCATTTACTATTCTAAACCTGACTTGTTTTGTCGTTTTTTTTTGGTGCATCTTTGTCTGCGACATGTCGCAGACATCGTGCGCCAGTCTGCGACACGATGCAACATTTTTTCCCGACGGACCCGATGTGGATTCTCCCAAACCCGAAAAAGGGGCGTAACCCGACATTTCAGAGCGTTCCCACGTATTTATAAAGGTTTCCAACCCGAATATGTTGAATTGTTGTGGATTTTTTCCCGACAACTCCGAGGAGTTGGAAACCAAAACCAACAAAACCCACGTGCGACAAACAGGATGCGACATAATAATAAATACCAGGGGAAAAAAGCAGTCGGGTAAGAAAGCAAGATAGACTTACAACCCGATTTTCTAAGTAAATGAGGGACCATATGTGGTCTAAATCAATGAATAGTCATTTTGATACTATCAAAGAATGAGGCCTACATACCTTTGTGTAATGATACTAGATTGCCAGATTCATCACCAGGGTTTTGGATCTAAGAGGATAAATTTCCTCTTCAATCCCATGAGTGAATAGCAAAGGTAGCTTCAAAACTTGCAATTAACAACTGCATAAATATGTTATTTCTTCTTATATTTATAGGGGGGGGGGGGGGGGATGTGCATAGATACTGTTTCCATGGAAATGTTACTTGATTATAAGAATCAAAATAAGCACATATTTGGGATGTGAAGCTCTTGTCACATTGAGAAAACAGTATTGTGACTTCTAGCAGATTTGGAGTAATAGTAATTGGTTGTTAGTTATTGATATATTGATAAATAAATACCTGATCAATTGCATATGACACACCAAAAAGTACTGAATAGCATGAACTATAAACAGGAGAGTGTTGTTGCATCTACTACAGAAGTCTTCATTTTTGTTACATCAAGGCTACTGACAGGAAAAAGAAGGAGAACGGATCCAGCTCAATCCAGGTAAAATCAAGTTTAATCCATGGGACAAGGAAGGAACAAGTAACGCGTTTCAAGCGCTATGCGCGCTCTTAGCTATGCTACTGAATAACAAAATGACCTAAAGTTTCAACTCAAGGTAATGAGGCACTAGAAATATTATGTTTGCAAGTTTCAGGCACTCCACTCACCAACGGTTCAATATCTGCAAGCTTAGATGAGGTTAGCATAGCAAGATAAGAGATGCTTTTGAATAAATACATAAGGCTTTCGCGCTCTAAGTACCGCAATAGATCATGAAAAATTCATCAGCTCCTCACTTGAGACCCTCACTATTTCTCAGATATACCAATGATTAGTCTCCTAAATCACATGGAAAATGGAGCCCAAGACATTGAGACGGCTTCTTAACGATCGTTATACCCTTACGTCAAGCCGGGGAACTGGACATTACTGGCACTGCAGACTGCAATGAGCTCATCCCTACTTAATTAGTGTACAATCATCAAAAGGAGGAAAAAAAAGCAAACACTTATTATTAAGGAAGGCATTACACAGATACTCTCCTCCTGGCTCCCATCCAATAGACAGTCGGAAGTTGAGCTGAAGATGACATTGCGAGTCTGGCCCAAGCTACTTTATCAGGTTGCAAATTACTTTGTAAGTCCAACCTTGCTTTACATATCTTTAAATAACTATTGATTGATCTGTCTTCTAATGAAAATGCCAGACGAAAGACATACAATCAAACTATAGCAATGCTGTCTTTCATCTGAAGTGGCGCCTTTCACTACCTTTGTAAGATACACTTGTGCCAACATACACTTTCATACTCTATGTCTATTTTGAGTGCTAAATCACACCAGTAAATGATAACAGCACACAGTGATGTATCATTAATCTCAACAATAAAAGAGTCATCATTATTATGGGCTATAGTTACCTAACAACCAATTCTTTTATTTTCCCAATAGATCTGAAATAAAAAATCAATCAACTTTGTAATAGGTCTTTGGATCTGACTAGAACCATGAAATGCATTGATCTGTAGTCATACTCACTATCTTGCATTTGTACCCTGCTTTATGTTCATGTACAATGGGTAGGTGTACAAAAATTTAGTACAGAAAAAAGATATTATGACTGCTGTATCAGACTGCACAATGTGTGTATATCAACAGTCAAACCATGAAGCTCTTACTAGAGCCAGAGAAATATACACTACGAAAATGCATGAAGAAACAACCAATACAAGACCCTATCGGGTCAGAAACCAGAAAAAATGCAGTTACAAACAATAATAAACAATATCATGACAGATTATGGCATAGGAAAAAAGCAAACTTAGGCCAGAGTGGTAGAAAAAAAAAGTCTGCCTCCTACCTCCGACAACAAGGTTTGTTTATTACCTGTTAGTATGCAGGTACCTAGATTTACATATGGATTGTTTGGGGTAGAATACCTTTAATCTAGATCCATTGCAGAGTAGCCTAATTTTTTTTTTCTAATGCACTGAGACAATAAAGGAAAGTTGCTGCAAAGGTGACCATAGTGTTAAACCCTTTCGCGAAAAGTGCATAAGATGCATTTAAGGCATGTTATTTTGCTGCAACATTTGTTACATGGTGGCAGATTTGATGACTTGGTAATCGTTACAAAATGCTGTTATGTCACCAGAACTGCTGTCAGGTGGTCTTAAAGGGGTACTCCGGCGCTTAGACATCTTATTCCCTATCCAAAAGATAGGGGATAAGATGCCTGATCGCGGGGGTCCCGCCGCTGGGGACCCCCATGATCTTGCACCCCAGATTACCGGCGACCACGGGGCAGGCGGCGTTTGACGTCATGCCTCCGCCCCCGTGTGACGTCATGCTCCGCCCCTCAATGCAAGCCTATGGGAGGGGGAGTCACGCCCCCTCCCATAGGCTTGCATTGAGGGGCGGAGCGTGACAACTTTCACGCCCCCTTCCATAGGCTTGCATTGAGGGGCAGAGCGTGACGTCACACGGGGGCGGAGGCGTGACGTCAAACGCCGCCTGCCCCATGGTCGCCGGTAATCAGACCTGGAGGGAACATGCTCCGGGGACTGATTTTAACTGGGGTGCTGCATGCAAGATCACGGGGGTCCACAGCGGCAGGACTCCCGCGATCAGGCATCTTATCCCCTATCCTTTGGATAGGGGATAAGATGTCTAAGCACCGGAGTACCCCTTTAAAAGCTCATGCTGCTTTGTGGGATACCACCCCCTGAGCAGCAGGGAAACTGGCTATGACTCCACCACTTTGGACTTGTGGTAATCCAGCTATGACAGTCTACAGCATAGGCATGAAGTGGGCTCCTTAATGACAAGAAGAAGGGAAAAAGGGAGGATAACCAGAAGAGTCATTAGACCAGTTTCAAGCGAATGCAATAATAATGGAAATTTTTGTATCCACATTGCAGCCTGGTAGATGTCAGTTCAGATCATCTGACCTGCAGTCAGGCTGGGACTTACCACTGTAATACAGACGCAAAAATGCGACTGTATTACATTATTGTAAAATTAGCATTAAGAAACGTTCAGGACTACTGATAACAAACCTCATGAATAACAAATTATTTATATTACATGTCCTAAGGTAAGTTTAACTACATAAAAAAAAAATTAAAAAAAACGCTGAACACTTCTTCAAGTCTCGTTTTTCTAAGAAATTAGATACACCACCCTGAATACCTATGTATTACTGAGTTCCTGTGGATTTGTCACTTTACCAGTGAGTTTTCTATTAAGGTCATAAGTGAAGGTGTATTGCTTGATCTTGTCTTGACAAAAGTTTGTCCTTGTAGAATGAGACCCGTGGCATACAGCACTAAGTGCCTTCTTTTTGCATTATTAGAGAAAGATAGAAAATTTGTGGAAAGACCTTACACATAATTGAGGAATAGAGCTATAGCTTGTAGTAATAAGAGAAAGACATTTGACATCATTCTGTTCCTGCGGCATTGACAAGCTAATATAGTCTTCGAATAAAACGTTGATAAGATAATGCTCATAGCAAGAGACTTAAGGTATGATTATGTCGCCCACACTAACACAGGAAGCTTTGGGGTCACACAGATAGCATGTATTACGCCAGCTTCTGATCTTCATCAAAGAAGCGAGCAAGGTATAAGTGAATAAAAACATATAGCGTTCTCTGCACCACTCCCTTTCCCAATCCGGAAGCCCTCAACCACATGAGTGCACTAAAAAAAAAAAAACTCTATCATATTTACAAAGAGCACTGCCTAGACAGAGTACAGTAGGAATCCAGAACTGTGATGTGGTAACATGCTGGATATAGGATGAGAAGTACTCTTGACTACCAGCAATATATTCTGAGTAAGTGTATGGAGTGTAGTGGGGGAGGGGGTATATCAGTACATGTCACATAAATATTTTCCATGAACATAAAATATAGGTGCATTTACTTTTGTCTATTTTTTATTTTATTTATGTTTGTTTCTGCTGTTGGATACATAGCACATCAACAACAATAAATAAGTAAATGATGTATAGTGCAAAGACATTTCTTTTACATTTCTGCAACATTGAGGGAAAAGGTGAACACCAAATAGTTAATACTCCGGTGGAAAAACAAATTTCTTTTTTCTTTTTTAAATCAACTGGTGCCAGAAAGTTAAACATATTTGTAAATTACTTGTATTAAAAAAATCTTAATCCTTCCTGTATTTATTAGCTGCTGAATACTACAGAGGAAATTATTTCTTTTTGGAAAGCTCTATGATGACATCACGAACACACTGCTCTCTGCTGACGTTATTATAATAATAATAAGTCTTTATTTATTTATTGTTGTCCTTAGTGGGATTTGAACCCAGGGCCCCAGCACTGCAAAGCAGCAGTGCTAACCACTAAGCCACCATGCTGCCCTTAGCATACATCTGCTATGCACGGTTGCTAAAATGGACAGAGATGTCAGCAGAGAGCACTGTGCTCGTGATGTCATCAGTGTTCCAAAAAGAAAGGAATTTCCTCTGTAGCATTCAGCAGCTAATAAGTACTGGAAGGATTAAGATTTTGTAACCTCTTAAGGACCCATGACGTATGCGTCCGTCATGAGTCCCGGTCCTGCGATATAACGCGGGGTCACACGGTGACCCCGCATCATATCGCGGCGGGCCCGGCGTCATAGTGAAGCCGGGACCCGCCTCTAATAGCGCGCGGCACTGATCGCTGTGCCGCGTGCTATTAACCCTTTAGCCGCGCGCTCAAAGCTGAGCCGCGCGGCTAAAAACGAAAGTAAAAGTGCCCGGCTAGCTCAGGGAGCTGTTCGGGATCGCCGCGGTATAATCGCGGCATCCCGAACAGCTGTAGCACAGGAGGAGGTCTTCTTACCTTCTTCCGCGCTGTCCGATCGCCGAATGAATGCTTCAAGCCTGAGATCCAGGCTTGAGCATTCAATCGCCGAAAACACTGATTGATCCATTCCTATGGAGATGGATCAATCAGTGTAAAATATCAGTACATGCAATGTTATAGCCCCCTATAGGAGCTATAATATTGCATAAGAAAAGTGTAAAAAAATCATTAACCCTTTCGTCCTGTGCATAACCGCGGGCATCGGAGCGATGCCCGTGTCATGCGCGGCTGATCCCGGCTGCTGATCGCAGCTAGGGACCCGCCGGCAATGGCCGACGCCCGCGATCTCGCGGGCGTCCGCCATTAACCCCTCAGGTGCCGGGATCAATACAGATCCCGGCATCTGCGGCAGTGCGCGATTTAAATGAACGATCGGATCGCCCGCAGCCCTGCTGCGGGGATCCGATCATTCAGAACGCCGCACGGAGGTCCCCTCACCTTCCTCCTTCCGGCTCCCGGCGTCTTCTGCTCTGGTCTGAGATCGAGCAGACCAGAACAGAAGATAGCCGATAACACTGATCTGTTCTATGTCCTATACATAGAACAGATCAGTATTAACAATCATGGTATTGCTATGAATAGTCCCCTATGGGGACTATTCAAGTGTAAAAAAAAATGTAAAAAAATGTAAAAGTAAAAGAAAAAAAAAGTGAAAAATCCCCTCCCCCAATAAAAAAGTAAAACGTCCGTTTTTTCCTATTTTACCCCCAAAAAGCGTAAAAAATAAATTTTATAGACATATTTGGTATTGCCGCGTGCATAAATGTCCGATCTATTAAAATAAAATGTTAATGATCCCGTATGGTGAACGGCGTGAACGTAAAAAAAAAAAAAAAGTCCAAAATTGCTACTTTTTTAATACATAAATTATAAAAAATTTATTAAAAGTTTTTTATATGCAAATGTGGTATCAAAAAAAAGTACAGATCATGGCGCAAAAAATGAGCCCTCATACCGCCGCTTATATGGAAAAATAAAAAAGTTAGAGGTCATCAAAGGGATTATAAACGTACTAATTTGGTTAAAAAGTTTGTGATTTTTTTTAAGCACAACAATAATATATAAGTATGTAATAATGGGTATCATTTTAATCGTATTGACCCTCAGAATAAAGAACACATGTCATTTTTACCGTAAATTGTACGGCGTGAAAACGAAACCTTCCAAAATTAGCAAAATTGCGTTTTTCTTTTTAATTTCCCCACAAAAATAGTGTTTTTTGGTTGCGCCATACATTTTATGATATAATGAGTTATGTCATTACAAAGGACAACTGGTCGCGCAAAAAACAAGCCCTCATACTAGTCTGTGGATGAAAATATAAAAGAGTTATGATTTTTAGAAGGCGAGGAGGAAAACATGAAAACGTAAAAATTAAATTGTCTGAGTCCTTAAGGCCAAAATGGGCTGAGTCCTTAAGGGGTTAAGGACATATGTGGTGTGATAGTCACTGCCAATGACGAATGCATTTTCTTTGTGTGTCATTCTTTTTGCAGACTTTGAAGGAATCACTTTACCTCTCCATTAGTATAACTGCCTGTGGCACATGAGAGGAGATTGCTGGCAAAAATGCCAAGTAACAGACTTCAAAGAAGAAGCAGAAACATATACATGTACATCCTTTGGATATGGAAATTACAAGTTTCAGAGAGAAGCATTATTATTTATAAATCATCAGTATGTATCCGAGCTCCATCAATAAAGCACTACATTGCTACATATAGGATCCTTTATTGAGTGGCCTTTTTCACCTCTGTAATCTCCTATGTTAAGTGTTCATCATTACTACAATAAGAGATTAAACTGTAATACACTGCTCAAAAAAATAAAGGGAACACTTAAACAACACAATGTAACTATAAGGCAATCACACTTCTGTGATATCATACTGTCCACTCAGGAAGCAACACTGATTGACAATCAATTTCACATGCTGTTGTGCAAATGGAACAGACAACAGGTGGAAATTATAGGCAATTAGCAAGACACCCCCAATATAGGAGTGGTTCTGCAGGTGGTGACCACAGACCACTTCTCCGTTCCTATGCTTCCTGGCTGATGTTTTGGTCAGTTTTGAATGCTGGAGGTGCTTTCACTCTAGTAGTAGTATGAGACGGAGTCTAAAACCCACACAAGTGGCTCAGGTAGTGCAACTCATCAATGTAACCTGTTGCAAGAAGGTTTGCTGTGTCTGTCAGCGAAGTGTCCAGAGCGTGGAGGTGCTACCAGGCGACAGGCCAGTACATCAGGAGACGTGAAGGAGGCCGTAGGAAGGCAACAACCCAGCAGCAGGACCGCTACCTCCACCTTTGTGCAAGGAGGAGCAGGAAGAGCACTGCCAGAGCCCTGCAAAATAACCTCCAGATGGCCACAAATGTGCATGTGTCCACTCAAACGGGTCAGAAACAGACTCCATGAGGGTGGTATGAGGGCCCAACATCCACAGGTGGGGGTTATGCTTATAGCCCAACACCGTGCAGTACGTTTGGCATTTACCAGAGAACACAAAGATTGGAAAAATTCACCATTGGTGCCCTTTGCTCTTCACAGATGAAAGCAGATTCCCACTGAGCACATGTGACCGATGTGACAGAGTCGGTAGACATCGTGGAGAACATTCTGCTGCCTGCAACATCCTCCAGCATGACCGTTTTGGCGGTGGGTCAGTAATGGTGTTTAATGGTATTTCTTTGGGGGGCCATACAGCCCTCCATGTGCTTGCCAGAGGTAGTACCGAGATGGGATCCTCAGACCCCTTGTGAGACCATATGCTGGTGCGGTTGGCCCTGATTTCCTCCTAATGCAAGACAATGCTAGACCTCATGTGGCTGGAGTGTGTCAGCAGTTCCTGCAGGAGGAAGGCATTGATGCTATGGAATGGCCCGCCCTTTCCCCAGACCTGAATCCGATTGAGCACATCTGGGACATCATGTCTCGCTCCATCCACCAACACCACGTTGCACCACAGACTGTTCAGGAGTTGGCGGATGCTTTAATTCAGGTCTGAAAGGACATCCCTCAAAAGACCATCTGCCACCTCATCAGGAGCATGCCCAGGCATTGTAGGGAGGTCATGCGGGCACATGGAGGCCACACACACTACTGAGCCTCATTTTGACTTGTTTTAAGGACATTACATCAAAGTTGGATCAGCCTGTAGTGTAGTTTTCCACTTTGATTTTGAGTGTGACTCCATATCCAGCCCTCCATGGGTTGATAAATTTGATTTCCATTGATAATTTTTGTGATTTTGTTGTCAGCACATTCAACTATGTGAAAACAAAAGTATTTTATACGATTAGTTCATTCATTCAGATCTAGGATGTGTTATCTTAGTGTTCCCTTTATTTTTTTTGAGCAGTGTATAAGCCAAGATGTTCTACAGACTGATACAATATAATTGAAGACTCTGTGCCCCAGACACAATACTATGACATATTGTAAGAGAGATCTGGCACAACTACCTGCTCTACAGTTCTTCCTAGGCATAACAGTGAGAAAGGGCTGCAAAGGGAGACCAGAGTAGGGACAGTCTGCTGCTAGGGTTAAATGTGATCAGGATAAGGCTACATTCATATTATGCTTTGTGTATTCATTCAGGCTGAAATTGGAATCCTGCCAGAAAAGGGGTACTGATGTGCAGAGCAATGTGCTGCCGATGGGCACATACACTTAGATGTGCTGAGAATAGTATTGTTGTGACTATGTCCATTTTCAGAACATATTTCTTTATTTATTTAATTTATTTATATAGCGCCTACAGATTCCGCAGCGCTTACAGTTATGGGGTACAGACAAAGACATGTATCAGACATAATATTACACAATAACTACTCAAACAAGAGGTGTGGTGATATGTTGAGGATATGTTGAGGCCAATTAGAGAATATTATAGGCCTGTCTGAAGAGATGTGTTTTTAGGCCACGCTTGAAACTATGGATGTTGCTGTTGAGTCTGAGGGATTGAGGGATAGCCTTCCAGAGAACCGGTGCAGCACGAGTGAAGTCTTGTAGAGGGGAGTGAGAAGTTCGAATTATAGAAGATGTTAGTGTGAGATCATTAGCAGATCGGAGAGAACGTGTAGGATGGGGGGATGAGATGAGAGAGGAGATGTAGGGGGGTGCAGCATTGTGGAGAGCTTTGTGTGTGAGACTGAGGATTTTGTACTGTATTCTGGACTGAATTGGTAACCAGTGTAGTGACTGGCACAGGGAGGAGGCGTCGGTGTAGTGGCTGGAGAGGAAGAGTGAATCTGGCTGCGGCATTAAGGATGGACTGGAGAGGAGAGAGTTTGGAGAAAGGAAGGCCTATTAGTAAAGAATTACAGTAGTTGAGGCGGGAGTGAATCAAAGCAATAATGAGAGTTGTAGCAGTTTCAGTAGTGAGAAACGGGCGGATTCTGGAAATGTTTTTGAGATGCAGGTGACAAGAACGTGAAAGACTGAATATGGGGAGTGAAAGACAGATCAGAGTCAAGTATAACTCCAAGACAGCGAGCCTGCTGCCCGGGAGTTATGGTAGTACCACATACCGAGATGGAAATGTCAGGGTTAGGTACAGTATCAGTTGATGGAGAAAAAACAAGAAGTTCTGTTTTAGAAAGATTTAGTTTCAGATATAAAGAGGACATGAAGTCTGAGACAGCAGAGAGACAGTCACTGGTATTCTGTAGGAGTGCAGGGGTGATGTTGGAGGAAGAGGTATAGAGTTGGGTGTCATCAGCATAGCGGTGGTACTGGAAACCAAATCTACTGATTGTTTTTCTAGTGGGGGATGTGTAGAGTGAAAAGAGTAGAGGACCCAGGACCGATCCCTGGGGAACCCCGACAGTAAGGGGAAGTATAGCCAGAAAACGACACGCTAAAGGAGCTGCCAGAGAGATAGGAGGAAAACCAGGCGAGAGCAGAGTCCTTGAGACCAATGGAGCGGAGACTACTGAGGAGGAGTTGGTGATCCACAGTGTTAAAAGCCGCAGACAGGTCCAAGAGAATCAGTAAAGAGAAATTGCCATTTGATTTGGCCGTCATAAAATCGTTAGTGACTTTGGTTAGGGCCGTTTCTGTGGAGTGAAGGGAGCGGAAACCAGACTGTAAGGGGTCAAGGAGAGAGTTCTCGGAGAGATAGCGGATAAGGCGGGAGTAGACCAAGCGTTCCAGGAGTTTGGAGATAAAGGGGAGATTTGAGACGGGTCGATAGTTGGCTGCACAGGACGGGTCCAGAGATGGTTTTTTCAATGGGGGGTTATGATAGAGTGTTTGAAGGAGGAGGGAAAGACCCCAGAAGAGAGGGAGAGGTTAAAGATTTTAGTTAGGTGACAGCTGATAACAGGAGAGAGAGACTGGATGAGGTGTGAAGGCATGGGGTCACTAGAGCAGGTAGCGGGGCGGGCGGAGGAGAGGAGCCTGGAAACCTCATCCTCCGTTACAGGCTCAAAAACTGAGAGTGATGAAGAGGAGACGTGGCTGGGAATTGGATCAGAACTTTTAGGGGACTGGGAGAGGATTTCATCACGAATGTCATCGATTTTAGTTTTGAAGTATTTGGCCAGGTCTTCAGCACAGAGATCAGTGATTGGGGTCTGTACTTTAGGCCAAAGGAGAGAGCTGAACGTGTCAAAAAGGCGTTTTGGGTTGTTAGACAGAGAGGAGATGAGGGAGGTAAAATATGTTTGTTTGGCGAGATGAAGAGCAGAGTAATAGGATTTAAGCATGAATTTATAGTGCAGATAGTCTGAAGAAGTCTTAGTTTTCCTCCACAGATGTTCAGCACACCTAGAGCATCGCCTGAGAAAGCGGGTTGTTAGCATGTGCCAGGGTTACTGCCGTCTGTGTCGGGAGGTTCGTGTTTTAGGGGGTGCCATTTGATCCAGGGTAGACTTTAGGGTGTCATGGTAATGTTTGGCTGCTAGATTAGGGCAGGAGAGAGAAGAGATTGGTGATAGAAAAGATTGTAGAATGTCTATAAATTGACTAGTGTTTATGGCACGCAGGTTTCTGTAAGTGTACAAGGTTGGAGTGTCCGGAAGAGGATAGGAGTTACTGATAGAGAAAGAGAGAAGGTTGTGGTCAGAGAGCTCAAAAGGAGAATTAGTGAATTTAGAGACAGAGCAAAGTCTAGAGAAGATCAAGTCCAGTGTATTCCCATCCTTGTGTGTGGGAGAGTCAGTAAGCTGTGAAAGGGCAAAGGAGGAGGTTAGAGACAGAAGCCGAGAGACAGAAGAGGAGATTGGGGTATCAATGGGGATATTAAAATCACCCATGATGAGTGTAGGAGTTTCTGAGAAAAGAAAGTGAGGGAGCCAGGTGGCAAAATGATCCAGGAACATTTGGGGAGAACCAAGAGGACGATAGATGACCGCCACTCTGAGAGACAATGGGTGGAAGAGCCTGAGGGTGTGGACCTCAAAAGAGGGAAATGTGAGTGAGGGTAATGGGGGGATGACTTGAAAAGTGCATTGTGGGGCTAGAAGCACCCCAACTCCTCCACCATGCCTGGTGTCAGATCTAGGAGTATGGGAAAAGTGAAGGTCACCATAAGATAAAGCAGCGAGAGAAGCAGTGTCAGAAGGTTGTATCCATATTTCTGTGAGAGCCAGCAGATTAAGAGAATTAGTGAGAAATAAGTCATGAATCTGGGTGAGCTTATTGCACACAGATCGAGAGTTTAGAAGAGCGCAGTTAAAGTTTGTAGTGGTTCCGCAAGAGGCAGGTAGTGTAGAGCAAATATTAGTGAAAGGTGAGCCAGGGTTAGGAGCAATGTCCCCAGCAGCTAAAAGCAGAAGAAAGAAGAGGGAGAGCAGATGGCTGGGTGAAGTGATGGAGCGACTTCTGTGCTGTACCATGGAATGAGGTGACTTTGGGTGGTTTATGATGGTGAGCAGTGCATGCGAGCAATACATAGGTGAGGGAAGGAGGCATGGACAGATGTATATAGAGTCCACCGGAGAAATCGGGGGGGGGGGGGGGGGGGATATAAGAGAAAATGTATCGCAATGGTGTTAGTAATAAGTGAGTGCATGTTTGTTGTTTTTTTTTTTTTTTTTGGAAAAAGAGTGACTTACTTTTGTAGTTATAATGTTGAGTTAGTTCCCTTTTGTTCCATTCTGGTTCAATTTTGGTATAATTCTTGATGTCACACTTAAGAAGCACTTTAGATAGCAGTTTGAGATGGCATATTTGAATCTCTCCAGACCTAAGGTCTAACAGACCTATAGCCTCTGATATATAGTGCTAGGCTGAGCCAGAAAATTGGCAGAGGAGTGCAATCAGGTGTGAAAAAGGATGGGTGGGGAGCAATAAAATTTGGGGAAGAAAGTTAAGAAAAAATAAACATTTTGGGATCACTCAGGGGAAATAAATTGTGATCAAACAAAATAGAAACACTTGCCAGATAACAGTAATAAATATACATGACAATGCAATAATGGGGGAATGGGAGTACACAATCACAAGATGAGTGACATACCAGGTTGATTATTTAAATACAGCTAAACAGATATGCAGTGGTGAGAACAAATGATGGTGGTAGTTGTTCAAGAGATGAATGATGACATACCTGTACATACATGCTGTTTCACATTTTTTGAGTCCCCCCCATGGAGGCATCATTTTGACAGGATGCCGACAAACAGACTTAAGGTGCATTCACACCATGTTTTTGCAATACAGTTCCCGTATACGTTTTATAAGTGAAAACCATACAGAACCGTATTGAAACCGGGTGAAAAACCATATTGAACCGTACACGTTTTTTTTTTTAAACATGGGAGTCAATGGGAACCGTACAGAACCGTATGTGCGTAGGGTTCCATTGGTTTGCACCATACGTTTTTTGACTTTGCACAGTTTTTTTTTTAATGGAATTTCAATCAAACAAGTGAAACTTTATTTATAATGGAGTGAAAAGTTAAAAATGCATACTTTTTTTTCTTAAAAAGCAGATGCAACAAGACATCATTTTTCAAACAATATACAGTTTTTAATCGAATACAGGTTAAAATTTGTACACACGATTTGATACAGTTTAGTCAGGTTTTGAGGAATCTGTTTTTCATCAAAAAACCTGATGCGGGAACTGTATGGCAAAAACGTGGTGTGCATGCACCCTTAGTGCTCAAGCTGAAATGTGCCTAACATGCTCCTATACATTCATGATAGAGGCTTCTAGCCAGCTACGCCCCTCCCCCCAGTATATGCAATTCTAGCATATAGTACTCCAAATGATTAAAGCAGACATTGTATTGAAGAATCAAAGGTTATACAGGGTCATCTGAAGAGCTAATTCTGTTTCATCTGGGGATGAAAATAATAGAAAATAACTTGAATGAGGTTTAATTCAGCAGCTGTAATGTTGCAAGTTAGCTAGTATAGTTATTATAGTTTGCATTGTGTTTGACCAGCAAAATCTCTGTTCTCTAGCAGATCGGCATTGGTGGTATCCTAGCAACAATCTACCGTCTATAAAGCTGCACTGGAAAACGAAGAGAAAAAAAAAAAACCCTCCCCACAACAGCAGGATGTACATACTTCCTGAATACCAACCACTTTAAGAAAGTAACCCTGTAAACTGCTGCCTCATACTACTCCAAGGTCACTGCTTGTCCTACTTTCAACTGCTGAATCAAAACAAAACCCCCTAAAGAACGTCTATGATGAGCTCCGCAGCAAAGCAGCTAAACAAACATTCATCTGTTCTAGACTGCCACACCACAAAAGCCTCTGCCTGGAAAGAACGTCTGTATTTGCCATTAGGCACCCATTGGCCTGAGTATAGGGAAGCCATGATGCAGCCCTGCTGTGGCCTGGAGAAAATAAAATAAATTCCCTCCTTTTGGGTTTAGTTACACTATAGAGCAGTGGTCTTCAACCTGCGGACCTCCAGATGTTGCAAAACTACGACTCCCAGCATGCCCGGACAGCCAACGGCTGTCCGGGCATGCTGGGATTCGTAGTTTTGCAACATCTGGAGGTCCGCAGGTTGAAGACCACTGCTATAGAGTGTTACCTGCATACAAGATTGTTACATTTCAGGTAGTGTACTACTAAAGAAATGGTTCATTATTTAGATCACTTTCTATAAACAAGCAGGACTGACATACATTTCTTTTTGCACATAAGGGAAATTATTGTTACCCTGTGGGCTTTTGTATTTCATGTACAACATTCCATGTAATAGTCATCTCTGCACAATTCATTGTAACAAAAGATAATGTTGCTTCGCCAGACAAACAGAAATAAAAAAAATCATCATCGTAATGTTGGAAATGTTAGAGGAAAAGTGGAAGTATTGGCAATATTCATAAGAGGACTGTCTGTGGCGCTGTGCTGCCTGATCATAGCAGCACAGCTGAGCTCCCCATTATCCTCACCTTCCCATTCATACGCACCAAGCAGAAGCTCTGCTCTGGTCTGCAGCATCCAATTACCACCACGAGAGCCGCACAACTGCCTGCAGTGATCCTGCTGGACAGAGGAGCTCCAATGCTAATTGCTTCAAATTGACTCATTACACATCTACAAGGCACGCTCCACTCAGTACATGGCAAGACAACATCACTGAAAAGTGCTGCACAATAAGAACTGTGTTCTACACTTAGACCTCATTTTAAACTGAGAACGAGCAGGGAGAAGCACAGTAAAGTGCACTTCACTCCCCAGCTCATAGCAGTGTCTGTCCTGTGCCTCCATAATAAGTCATCTTGCTGGGGGGGGGCATTCAAAAATTGAAAATAAGAGTAGACCGAGAGCATCCATAAAAAAAAAAAAAATCAAAAAATAAAATTTTTATTCAGTTCGTGGTAGAAAATTACATCTCAAAAGTGCATGTGCTGCGTTTCGGCCTCAGCATAGGCCTTTGTCAAGCATGTGTCTGTGACATCTCAAATTTTTTTTAAATGACAGGCACACTTAAAAAATATTTTCATCATCATCTGGCATTAAATATCCAAATGCACCTTATGATGCTTGTGGTATTCTGTAATGTATACAGCTTTACCTGTAGCACTTTTTGAGTAGTTTCCTGTGGGCAGGATATACACCCTGATCTGAACAAGCTAAACCATGAGCATCACGCCCTCTGTTTTGAACAGGCATTTAAAGGGGTATTCCAGTGAAAACCTTTTTTCTTTTAAATCAACTGGTGGCAGAAAGCTAAACATATTTGTAAATTACTTCTATTAAAAAATCTTAATCCTTCCTGTACTTATTAGCTGCTGAATACTACAGAGGAAATTCTTTTCTTTTTGGAATGCTCTCTGATGACATCACGAGCACAGTTCTCTCTGCTGACGTTATTATAATAATAATAACACTTTATTTATTGTTGTCCTTAGTGGGATTTGAACCCAAGTCCCCAGCACTGCAAGGCAGCAGTGCTAACCACTGAGCCACGATGCTGCTCTTAGCATACATCTGCTATGCATGGTTACTAAAATGGACAGAGATGTCAGCAGAGCACACTGTGCTCGTGATGTCATCACTGTTCCAAAAAGAAAGGAATTTCCTCTGTAGCATTCAGCAGCTAATAAGTACTAGAAGGATTAAGATTTTTTTAATAGAAGTAATTTACAAATATGTTTAACTTTCTGCCACCAGTTGATTTAAAAGAAAAAAGGTTTTCACCGGAGTACCCCTTTAAAAGCAGTTTTAAAAGAAGGATCTGCCTGTTACACTTATTCTTTTAATAAAGCCTAAGGCTGGGTTCACAATGCAGAATTTCTGGGCAGAATTTCTGCCGGAGATCGCGCCGGCGGCGTTAGGACCGAGCAGACTACATTGCTGCCCCCATAGACGGCAATGCATTTCTGGGTGGATCTTTCGGGAGATCTGCTCAGAAATACATTGCCATCTACTGGGACGGCAATGTAGTCTGTGCGGTCCTAGTGTCGCGGCTCGATCTCCGGCAGAAATTCTGCCCAGAAATTCTGCAGTGTGAACCTAGCCTAAAGACAAAGGACATATTCCCACATAGCACTTTGGGATATTATAAAACAGCTATTTAAGGCTTCTTTCACACTGCCTTTCGGACATGGCAGTGTGACGTCCGTCGGGGAAGCCAGGGAGAATAGAGGGAGGAAATATACATCATGCAATGTTTTCTCCTCCCAGTACTCCTGTCGAAAAACATCGGCACCCGACATACCCCATAATAGTAAGTGGGATCTGTCAGGAACCGTTGCTTCCCATTGTGCCGCGTCTAAAAGAAAGTCTGTAAAGGCAAAAAGGGGCCTGACAGACGTTCTCCGATGGAGCACAACTTATCAGAGATAAAGGGGTCTTAAAGATCACAAAAGGACCAATTTTTTCCACAACTGGAGTTCCATTAGGCTTAAAGGGGTACTCCCCTGGAAAACATTTTTCTTTAATCAACTGGTGCCAGAAAGTTAAACAGATTTGGAAATTACTTCTATTTAACCCTTCTAGTACTTATCAACTTCTATTTGCTCCACAGGAAGTTCTTTTCTTTTTGAATTTCCTTTCTGTCTGACCACAGTGCTCTCTGCTGACATCTCTGTCCATGTCAGGAACTGTTCCTAAAATGGACAGAGGTGTCAGCAGAGAGCACTGTGGTCAGACTGAAAAGGAAATTCTAAAAGAAAATGACTTCCTGTGGAGCAAATAGAAGCTGATAAGTACTAGAAGGATTAAGATTTTTAAATAATAGTAATTTACAAATCTGTTTAACTTACTGGCACCAGTTATTTAAAAAAAAAAAGTTTTCCAGGGGAGTACCCCTTTAATAATGAAATGGGTCTTTGGCAAAATTAAGTTCTGTAGGCATTTATGGGCCAAAATATGGCAGATTTGTTTTGCCAAATCATGGCACATGTTTTGTGCTGTAACATAGCATCATATGCATATGATGGGTGGATATAGTGTGGCATACAGGATGGAGGCAGGGAAGCTCAGCAAGTTGGCTCCCCACTTTTACTGATTGCTGAACAATATTACCACTACAGCACGGGGGTCTGAAAAATATCTGCGCCAATTTAAGTGACAACTCATTTTACTCTTGTTTACCAGCACTATAACCCAGCGTATTGGTTTAGTGTGGGTGACAGCCTGTTAGTTTCCATTTAATATTTCAATAGTATAACTTGCTACAAGTCTTATCACTAGGAACCACACCAATTAACAGTTCCTATTTTAATGGAGGGGCAGTATAAACTTCTGCTGCTGCATTAAACAGGGGCACTTAGGACCCCAGTATCAGACTCCTACCAATCAGACACCTATTACCTATCCTTATTACCTATCCAATCCTGTGTGCTATTCCTTTAAAGTTAGTGTAGTTCATAATATAGTGTCTGTAGCTGTGTTTGATGATGATCTCTCAATTCTTAGATGATTGTTGCCCCGGTATTTATTTTTAACAGCATAAAAAGGAGTGTTGTCTCCAAGTTTTCCAAGGTTGCAGTGTGGCCTGAGGCATTACATCACAAGTCAAGTTTTGAAAAGGAGCCTGTTTGCTTCAATGAGTGGAGCGATCGCTGGGTGGGAAAGAGATCCTTCTCCAGTGAATTGTAGTTTTGCAACAGCTGGAGGTACCCTGGTTAGAAAACACTGGCCTGTTGTTCACAGCACAGCATGGAAGGCAACACAACTGTGGTTCAATGGATGTGGTATCTGATGTGTGGGGGGAGAAAAGTGACATCCCACTTACAAACAAGGAATCCTGGGACTTGTAGTTGGAGACAGAGAACTCCAAAAGGAAATAGTCATTTCACAAAGAGAAATCAGCAGTGTTACGGTACGTTCACACGCGTGGATTTTCAGCGTATTTTACGCTGCAGATCCGCTGGTGAAGGCTGGCTTTACATGTGTCTGCTCGTAGTGGCGATACGCCTCTACCAGCAAGCACACTGCGATGTGCGAGGTGCAGTATACTCGCACATCGCGGGAGCTCTCTGCCTAGCTCAGAGCAGGGAGAGTGGCCGTGATGTGCGAGAACACCGCGCACATCGCTGCAGTGTGTCTGCTCGTTGCGGCATATTGCCACTACGAGCAGGCACATGTAAAAACAGCATAGAGCGGGCCTTCACCAGCGGATCCGCAGCTAAATACGCTGTGAAAATCGGCACTTGTGAACGTACCCTTATAGTGGAATCACAACATAGCCATTTAGCTCCAAGACAAGCACAGATCCTTCCTAAGTATGTCCACTACTGTCAGGCAGGTAAGTACTAAAATCACTTTATGGTGGATAACCCCTTTAACTGATACACTCTGCTTGAAACCAAAGCTGTCTGAAATGGCTTTTGAGGGGCATGTCACATTTAGGAAACCCCTATGGTGCCAGAACAGAAAAAAAATAAAAAAAACACCACATGGCATACTATTTGGGAACCAGTGTGCCTCCAGCTGTTGCAAAACTAGAACTCCCAGCATGTACAGTCTCTCAGTGCATGCTGGGAGTTGTAGTTTTGCAACAACTGGAGGCACACTGCTACAACTCCCAGCATGCCCTTTGGTAGTCTGTGAATGCTGGGTGTTGTAGTTATGCAACAGCTGGATGCACACTTTTTCATAGACAAAATGTGCCTCCAGCTATTGCATAACTACAACCCCAGCATGCACAGACTACCAAAGGGCATGCTGGGAGTTTAAGTTGGAACACCAGCTGTTGCAAAACTACAACTCCCAGCATTCCCTTTGGCTGTGCATGAGAGTTGGTGCTAAGCAACAGACTGCCCCCGGAACTGCCGCCACTGCTGCCGGGACCGCCGCTTCTGAGGGGACCCCCGCCGGACCGATCAATCATGTGATCATGAGGTGGTACTCCTGCTGGGTAAGGGTGAATGGGGCTGTCTCGGACAGCCTGATTCACCCTTTTTTTCGGGGTCACCAGAGACCCGATTGACCCAGAATCGCCGCAAATTGCCAGTCTGAATTGACCGTCGTTTTGCGGTGATTGCCGACATGGAGGCGGGGGTCTCAGGACCCCCCCCCCCCCAGGTGTTTGCACGGGGTGCCTGATGATAGATATCACACACGCATACAGGTACGCCCTGGGTCCTTAAGTACCAGGGCGTCCCTAAGTGGTTAAAGGAGTACACTTTTTAATATTTTTTTAAACTGGTACCAGAAAGTTAAACAGATTTTTAAATTACTCTTATTAAAAAATCTTAATCCTTCTAGTACTTATTAGCTGCTGTATAATACAGAGGAAGTTCTTTTATTTTTGAATTTCTTTTCCCTCTGTCCACGGTGCTCTCTGCTGACACCTCTGTTCATGTCAGGAACTGTCCAGAGCAGGAGAGGTTTGCTATGGGGAATTGTTCCTGCTCTGGACAGTTCCTGACATGGACAGAGGTTAGAGATGAGCGAAGTTACAGTGATTCGATTCCTCACAAACTTCTCAGCTCGGCAGTTGATGACTTTAGCCTGCATAAATGAGTTCAGCTTTCAGGTGCTCCGGTGGGCTGGAGACTCTCTCCTAGGACTGTATCCACCTTTTCCAGCCCACAGGAGCACGTGAAAGCTGAACTAATTCATGCAGGCTAAAGTCAGCAACTGACAAGTTGAGAAGTTCGTGACGAATCGAATCACTGTAACGTCGCTCATTTCTAACAGAGGTGTCAGCAGAGAGCACCGTGGACAGACAGAAAAGAAATTAAAAAAGAAATGAACTTCCTCTTTATTATACAGCAGCTAATAAGTATTGGAAGGATTAAGATTTTTTAATAGAAGTAATTTACAAATCTGTTTAACCTTCTGGCACCAGTTGATAAAAAAAATTATAATAATGTTTTCCAGTGGAGTACCCCTTTAAGGCTCAGTATACTCTTTGCTTGCACAATATCTATCACTGGGAGAACTATTAGATTTATGATTCATTAGCAAGGTGATGCTCTCTGGAGCATTAAACCTACTACACATTAAAAAAAAAATGCTGTCATATTAGAACTTGAGAGTGAGGTCAGACTATTTTAAAGATGCTACAAGGTCATTTTGAAGTCATAAAATGTATCTAAGATTCAGCACAGAAATAAAAGTTCATTTAACAATGTCTAGAACACATTATGATAGAGATAATTTTAAGTGTATCAACCATGGAACTTTAGAGTTTAATTGATACTGCTGAGAAGGTACATATTCTTCAAACAAACAAACAATTAAAAATAAAGCATACACACATACATACTGTAGCAAATTAAAAGCTTATTGATAAAAGGATGTCATTTATTAAAGGATTAGCAGCATGAATGCAGCAGGCTACTCCACAGCAGATCAACACAGTGATAAAACTGCAAGTGCAAGACAACAGAGAACCAGCAGGACAACATCCTTTAGAAATCATAAAAAGGCAAGCTTCCTGTAACATGTCAGGATTAACAGATAAAACAATCAAACCTGACACCTGTTTTTAGAGGAAAGACTAGTGGAAGAATGCAAAGGGTTAAGAGTTTCCCTATGGTTGGCATTACTTTAGGGGATACTTGGGGTTGGCACTGTTCGAAAACGAGGCTGGATCTGACTACATTATGCCAGGCACAGAACACGCATATACAAGGCATACTGACATGTTCATCTGCATCAGTGTCTCCTGTGTGTGAAGGTGCGATTAAAAAAAGACATAAATATTACAAACAGCAAATGTGGTGGAATAAACAAGCTATATATGTCAGTGATAGAGCATGTAAGGGATTTGTGGTGATAGGAGAGGCAAGGAAAAGGTTACTGTGATCAAAGAAACACAGAAAGCAACACTACATTATTATTATTATTATTATTAACAGTGTGCTTTTCTGATTATTAACATTGAAGCAAGATGAAGGGAAAATATATGCTTTAAATATGTACCCACATGCCTTCTACATTTTCCAGATATCATGAACTTCCTAAATAAAATGATACATCTCTTAATTGTATGAGTTTTACAAAATACTGGCTAAGGGTAGAAGAAACGGTCCAAGGGTAAACATGGCACTTCATTTAATGCTGTAGGCCATTTCTGTCCTCTGCAGGTAGCACACGCACTCACTTAGCATTAAGAGTCTAAAAATACCTGCTTTCCAATGAAAGGCATATATTTCTCAGTCACTTTGAATATGTATAAGATGAAATCATAGAATATGTAACCTATTTTCATAGTTCTTATATTGTATGTACATTTTTAACCAATATGCCTTTATAAAATCTACCCATACTAACTGGATATATGTCTGTCTAAAGCATAAGCCACTGTGATAAATCTAGTGTAATATTAGACTTTCTAGTCTAGTCTAGTCTAGGTTTACAATGTCTAAGGAAAAAATAGAAACCTAGAATGTGTCGGCAGATAAGAACCATTTTGCCCATCTAGTCTGCCCAATAATCTGAATCCTATCAATAGTCCATGGCCCTATCTTATATGAAGGATAATAATTCTCATATCAGTATGCTTTTAGTGTATGGGAGGAAACTGGAGTATCCAGAGAACTAGAGATGAGCGAACTTACAGTAAATTTGATTCGTCACGAACTTCTCGGCTCGGCAGTTGATGACTTATCCTGCGTAAATTAGTTCAGCTTTCAGGTGCTCCGGTGGGCTGGAAAAGGTGGATACATTCCTAGGAAAGAGTCTCCTAGGACTGCATCCACCTTTTCCAGCCCACCAGAGCACCGGAAAGCTGAATTAATTTATGCAGGAAAAGTCATCAACTGCCGAGCGGAGAAGTTCGTGACGAATCAAATTTATTGTAAGTTCGCTCATTTCTACAGAGAACCTACAAACTACTAGAAAATATTGTCCCAATCAGACTTGAACCCAGGACTCCAATACTGCAAGGTGACAGTGCTAACCACTGAGCCCCTGTGTGAAAGGATTAGATAGTGTTTATCTGGCCCATCATGTTCAAATCCGGAGACTTTATCTACAAAAAAGCATCAATAAAAGATAAAAGGTACAAGTGGGCTACAAAAATGATGGACGGTCTTAAAGTCAGGAAAGAATTAATGAACTGAAGGTGAATTTACCAAGACCATTTCACATGTCGGTCCTTCATAAATCTGCCAAATCAAAACCTAGCAGGATTTGACTAAGAGGTACAGACCTGTTAAAATGGTTATCTGGGATAGAAAGACAAGAAAAAAAAAAAAAAAAAAAAAAAAAAAAAAACAGAAATTCCTGTTCCATAACATGTTGAAGACTGTATCCATATAGCAGTCAAGCATAGTAACATACCTAAATAATAATAAGCTACCATACATGTGCCGCCTCTTTTCTCAAATCATATCCATTATAATATGTTGGTGTGTATAGTATACAGAATAAATATATGGGAATCCATCTGGAGTATAAAGGAAGCAAATATATATAAAAAAAAAAAAAAAAAAAAAAAAAAGAAGATTAAAAGACCATTACATATACTAATTACAAACCGTTATAAACGCTGTTTATGGAGGGCCTATACACATTTGAGAAAGGTTAAGGGTAGGCAGCCCTGGGGTTTCTATCCAGTGCCCCCAGATCTTTTCAAATTTATCATTCGCCTTTCTCTTCAAATATATGCCCCTCTCAAGCCTGATCACAGCATTCATTCTATTCCTAAACTCCTCCAGTATGGGAGTGGCTGTATGTGTCCAACGGGATGCAATAGTTTTACGTGCTTGATATAAAATCTGTTGGATCCCAAGAATAATATGGTCATCAATCTGTTAACAGTCTAAACAGCCCAGTACACACATGGCAGGATTCAGGGAGAGAGATACATCGTATACTTTATATATTAATTCTAGGATCCCCCGCCAGTACAAACATACAACTCTACCGGGCCCCTACTCCCCTCTTTACTCATCGCATGGCGTAGATGTAGATATTGATAAAAGGCCTTGTGAGAGAGACCATATTTGGTCTGCAGTTCAGAGAAAGATATAATAGAACCATCACTCATCACATCAGCCAGAGTACCAATACCTGCCGTCACCCAAGGTGAGAAGCCCTCCAAACAAAATATTTCAGGAAGTTGAGGATTTTTCCACAGTGGGGTAAAAGGGGTACAGCCCACCACTTGTAGCATTGACTTCAATGACCTCCATACACAAAGCATTAACAAAATTGTAGGCAGACTTCGCAAAGGACCCAAGGTCTTGCCAACTTCGAGGGCGCACATGGGAGGGGACACCCCAGTAAGCTGCTCCACAAATCTCCCTTGAGATAATGGGCATCCCTGCCTCGTTCCCCTGCCTAACCCATTAAGGACTGAGCGGTTTTCCATTTTTGCACTTTTGTTTTTTCCTCCTTACCTTTATAAAATCATAACCCTTTAAATTTTTCACCTAAAAATCCATATGATGGCTTATTTTTTGCGCCACCAATTCTGCTTTGTAATGACAGTCATTTTACCCAAAAATCTACGACGAAATGGAAAAAAATCATTGTGCGACAAAATTGAAGAAAAAACGCCATTTTGCTAATTTTGGGGGCTTCCGTTTCTATGCATTACATTTTTTGGTAAAAATTACACCTTATCTTTATTCTGTAGGTTCATATGATTAAAATGATACCCTACTTATATAGGTTTGATTTTGTCGTACTTCTGGAAAAAATCATAAATTTATACGTTTAAAATTGTCATCATCTGACCCCTATAACTTTATTTTTGACTGGGCATAAAGCCCGACTGGTCCGCATGAATTAATTCACCAATCACTTGTGATAGTCGGTTTGCTAATGCCTGGGCCAGCAGCTTAACATTCAATGTTAGGAGCGAGATCAGGCGATAAGATCACGGTAAACTCGGGTCTTTTCCGGGCTTACGAAGGACCACTATGATCACCTCTCTCAATGTAGGGGGCAACTCACACTTATTTAAAGCATCTTCAAATACTTCCAATAGTCGGGGAGCAATTTTTCTCTATCGTGTTAAAAAAATTCACCTGGCAAGCTGTCCACTCCCGGGGCCTTTTCATTGGCCAGGGACTGGAGAGCCTGCTCTAGCTCCCCCACTCTTAGAGGTTCATCTAGGTACTGTACCTGTTCTGGAGATAAAGTATGTAAGGCTATATCAGCACTACATGCATCTAAAACATTACCAGCATTAATTATAAAACTGGGACAGAACTTCTACAATGACAAAACTTTTTTTTTTTTTTATATTATGCTGCCCAGAATGACAGCATTAAAATAAAATAAATAAATAAATAAAAAAACAACAAACAACTGGACTTACATCTTGCCACTCCCAAATGCCAGGTATCCATTCCCCCTATCCTCCAGTGCACAAGAATACAGAAGGCATGGCAGCAGGTAAGACCAGTTTTTATTGTTTAATGCTGGCATTTGGGGCAGCATAGTGAAAAAAAATTCTATCCTGAATAACATCTTTAGCAAATCTGGTACATTAATACAACCCCCCCCCCCCCCCCCCCCCCAGTCCGGCAAAAGGAATAGAAGGGAGGGGAGCATGACAGAAATCGATAAATTTATAATAATTAAATATGGTTCACAGGAGAGTTTTGATCAGAAACTAAACACAAGAACACAGGGTTTTTAGTGATGGTGGTGGTGGGTGGGTTGTGGTGGGTTGATTCAAAGATCAGAAGCAACATCAGAACAAACTTGGAACAAACTTCCAACTTTGGAGAAGTGTTTGGTAAATCCACAGTAAGTAAATGTAAAAAATTGCTAGGATACTGGAATAGATAAATCTACCCTAAAAGTGTAAAAAAGAAATAATATACAGAGAGACTACATGGGCCATGTGATCTTTTTCTATCACCAATTTTATACGATTCCATATTTATGTAAATGCACATGCACATGATTTCCACAAATAAAAAAATGAAAAAAACTACAACAGACTACAAATATCCATATTTTGTGTCGTCAGTACATGAGTCGCAGTGTACATTTTTTCAGGATAGGAGGACTGGCAGAAGAACACCTAAAAGCTACAGAATGTGAGACTCTAAAGAATATAAACAATGTAATATTTTTATTTTATTTTTGCTACACAAACACCTACATACACATTGTACAACGGCTGGAGTCCAAAAGCTAAAATGTTGCCTGTGATAAGTGAACAATACATCTTCATTGACCTGGAAGTTGAACGGTTTCTCTGCACTGTTTCTGAAGAAGCTTGGCACAATAAACCTTTAGGGTCCCTCTCTGACCAGCTAAAATAAGTTAAGAAGTATGCAGAAATTAGTCTCAAGATGACACAAGTGTTTCTGTTCCCCCAACCAGATAAATAGATGATTTCAGTAGCGTGTTACATAGATTAAACATATACTGCTAGGTTGTGAAGGCCAACAAAAGACAATCAATGAGTGTATATCGTACTGATAGCAGTGACTGTAAATAATATTACATCTTTACATTAATTTTTCCCTGAAAACTAAGTGCTAGTTCAGTGGTTCAGATGAATTACAGGAATTGATACATGATACATGTAAGTGACTCAGCTCATTTCTAATGATATGCAGCTTTCAACTCTGGTCTACTCTGAGCAGCTCTATTTATACCAGAAGAAGCAATTAGCAATCTACAATTACTGAAAAGCGGAAGAATTTTACAGATGAATTTTCCTAAAGCTAGGCTCTGTTCACATCTGTCTTCATCAATTCCATTCTTCTGCTCTGTGTCACAGTAGCAGAACAAAAATAATAATGGTTTCATGCATCCTTCATACAGTGGACACCAAGTGCACCCAATGGGCCTCATTGACTTCTAGGTGAGTCCGTTGATTTCTCTCATGTGTCTGTCATTTTACTAGGTAAAATTATAGAGACTTGATAAAGAGAGCACTAGGTCTTGAAACGTGTTGTAGTTCAAACCATTTTATTTAATAAACACGTTTTTATTTTAATGGGTGCCCGCGGTTACTACAGGCCATCTATATGTCTGTGCGCCTCCTAAAGACCCCTGTGTCTTCTCTTTTCTGCTCCTAAGTGCACAAGAAAATCATAGTTCTATTTGGAATTATAAATCCAGAAATCAAGTGGGTAATTTTTAACCCCTCAAGGACGAAGGGCGTAGAGGTACCGGGGTTTGAAGCATGCTCACGAGCTGGGGTTAACGGTGTTCACGCTGTCGGTTAGCTTAACGGGGTACTCTGGTGGAAAACTTGTTTTAAATTAAGTGGGGCTAGAAAGTTAAACAGATTTGTAAATTACTTCTATTAATAAATCTTAATCCTTCCAGTATTTATCAGCTGCTGTATAATACAGAAGAAGTTTTTTTCTTTACTGTCTGTCTACGGTGCTCTCTGCTGACACCTTTGTTCATGTTAGGAACTGTCAAGCAGGAGAAAATCCCCATAGCAAACCTATCCTGCTCTTAATACTTCCAGTACTTATCAGCTGCTGTATACTACAGGGAGCACTGTCTGTAGTATACAGCAGCTGATAAGTGCTGGAAGGATTAAACATTTTTAATAAAAGTAATTTACAAATCTGTTTACCTTTCTGGCACCAGATGATAAAAAAAATAAATTAAAAAAAATAAAAATGTTTCCACCGGAGTACCCTTTAAGGCAGCTGTTCGGGACATCCATGGTGAAATTGCAGGTCCTGATCAACTGAGTGGATGGCAGGAGGGCCCGTACCTGCCTCCTCACCATCCGATCAGTGCTCTGAGGCTCTGGCCAACTATGGTAGGCTAGAGCATCAGAGCACAGATAACACTGATCAATGCTATGCTATGGTATAGTGTTAAACAGTGCATACAATCAAAAGATTGCATGTTATAGCCCCCTATGGGGTCTAAATAAAAATTAGTAAAGTTGAATTAACCACTTCCCTAATAAAAGATTGAAACATCCTCCTTTTCAAATTTTTTTAAAATAACGTAATTCAAAATAAACATAATCATATGTGGTACTGTCACGTGCATAAATGTCCAAACTATTAAAATATAAGTTATCAAAGTCCAAAATTGGGCATTTCTGATTACTTCAAATACCATAAATTTTTCTTATAAAAAGCGATCAAAAAGTCCTATCAAAATAATAATGTTACCATTAAAACTACAGATCACAGCAAAAAAATTAGCTCTCATATAGCCCTGTATGAGGAACAATTCAAAAGGTTTTGGGGGTCAGAAGATGACAATTTTAAACATACTATTTTGGTGCAGGCAGTTATAATTTTTTTTTAAGTAGTAAAATAAAATATACATAAATTGGGTATCATTGTAACTAGAGATGAGTGAATTTTTGAAAAATTTGATTCGGCTGATTTGTCGAATTTTCCCAAAATTTGTTTTGGTCTGAATTTATTCGTGGCGAAATTGCTATTAAAAACGGGTATTGCTGGCCTACAGAGAGCCTCAATAGGGGTGTAGAACACTTTGCCTTGCTGTAACACACATAGGGTGTGTGCTGGGTTAGTGAAATAACATCGCTATTAGAGGCGGTGCTATTAGAATCACTGTCGCAGAGCTACACAAAAATAGAGCCTTGAGGTGGCATCAGTATGAGGAGACCATATAGTGGCTGAATGACACAAAGTGGAGGTGGCGGCAGCATATATTGGCTGAATGACACTGCCTGGAGTTGGTGCCAGCATGAGGAGACCACATAGTGACTGAATGACACAGCCTGGAGTTGGCGGCAGCATATATTGGCTGAATGACACTGCCTGGAGTATGAGGAAGCATGAGGAGAACATATAGTGGCTAAATGACACAGCGTGGAGGTGGCGGCAGCATGAGGAGACCATATAGTGCCTGAATGACACAGCATGGAGGTGGCGGAAGCATGAGGAGACCATATAGGGGCTAAATGACACAGCGTGGAGGTGGCGGCAGCAGCATCATGAGGAGACCATATAGTGCCTGAATGACACAGCCTGGAGTTGGCGGCAGCATATATTGGCTGAATGACACTGCCTGGAGTATGAGGAAGCATGAGGAGAACATATAGTGGCTAAATGACACAGCGTGGAGGTGGCGGCAGCATGAGGAGACCATATAGTGGCTAAATGACACAGCGTGGAGGTGGCGGCAGCATGAGACCATATAGTGCTTAAAGGGGTACTCCGACCCCTCTATGGGCCGCCACGCCCCCTCCCATAGACTTGTATTGAGGGGGCGGGCCGTGATGTCACGAGGGGCGGAGCTGTAATGTCACAATCCTCCGGCCCCTGTATCACCTGTCATTATGCACAGAGCAAGTTTGCTTTGTGCAGTAATGAAAGCGGGGTGCTGCAGCGGAGATCCCGGGGTTTCCCAGCGGCTGGACCCCCGCGATCTGACATCTTATCCCCTATCCTTTGGATAGGGGATAAGATGCTAGGGGCGGAGTATACCTTTAATGACACAGCCTGGAGTTTGCGGCAGATTGAGGAGAACATATAGTGGCTGAATGACACAGCCTGGAGGTGGCGGAAGCATGAGGAGACCATATAATGGCTGAATGAAACAGCCTGGAGTTGGCGGCAGCATGAGGAGACAATATAGTGGCTTAATGACACAGCTTGGAGTTGGCGGCAGCATGAGGAGACATATAGTGGCTTAATGACACAGCCTGGAGTTGGTGGCAGCATGAGAACATATAGTGGCTGAATAACACAGCCTGGAGGTGGCGGAAGCATGAGGAGACAATCTAGTGGCTGAATGATAGCATGGAGGTGGTGGTAGCATGAGGAGACCATATAGTGGCTGAATGACAGCATGGAGGCAGCATGAGGAGACCATATAGTGGCTAAATGACACAGCGTGGAGGTGGCGGCAGCATGAGGAGACCATATAGTGGCTGAAATGCACAGCTTCAAGGTGGCAGCATGAGCAGAACATATAGTGGCAGAATGAAACAGCCTGGAGCTGGCATCAACATGAGGAGAACATATGGTGGCAGAATGAGACAGCCTGGAGGTGGCAGCAGCATCATCAGGAGTCCTGAAAGTGACCCAGTGTGTCACGGTGTGGTGGGTGGCAATACCAGTACTCGGTGACTAAGATGGTTGGCAGCAGATTGAGAAGAACATATAGTGGCTGAATGACACAGCCTGGAGGTGGCGGAAGCATGAAGAAAAAAGAACTTGGCATCAGATGTTTGGCATCAGGCAGGTGGCAGGATCAGAATAGTAGCTGAGGCAAGTAGGCAGAAGAAAACTGACTCTTTTGTAAAAGTGTTAGCGTGCGCAAGTAAGTATTGAGGATATACATTATGTAAAACTTAACTTTTAATAATATGCTTAGTATAAAATATATGACCCAAAATTTTTTTTTCAAATCAAACAAAAGTAAAGGTGTGCAAAAAACACCATGTGCCACTTACACCACCAAGTATTGATTCAATGCAAAGACCTTTAAACGGTGGAAGGGAACAATGCATGGGCCATTGTAACAGGTGGGGGTAAAAACTTCCCCTGTAGGGCCCTACTCTCGCATTATTAATTCCCTTCTTGGCAAGTGTTACTCGCCCTAAAAAGGGCAGCCCCACACAGGAACCTCTCCCTATTTCCAACCTACAAACACTGCCATTTCCCAGGGTTTTTAGGTGGAAATAGAGATTGGTTCCTGTGTGGGGCTGTACTTTTTAAGACGAGTAACACTTTCCTCAAAAAGGTGGAAGAGAACAACACATTGTCCATTGTAGCAGGTGGGGGTAAAAACTTTCCCTGTTAGGCCCTACTCTCCCCCTATTAATTCCCTTCTTGGCAATTGTTGCTCACCCTAAAAAGGGCGGCCAAACATAGGAAACTCTCTATTGACACCTAAAAACCCTAGGAAAAAGCAGTGTTTGTAGGGGGAAATAGGGAGAGGTTCCTGTGTGGGGCCGCCCTTTTCAGGGCAAGTAACACTTGCCAAGATGGAAATTAATAATGCAAGAGTAGGGTCTTACAGGGGAAGTTTTTACCTCCACAGGTTACAATGGACCATACATCGTTCACTTCCACCTTTTAGAGGTCTTTGCATTACATCAATACTTGATGGTGTAGGTGGCACATCTTTCCTTTTGTTTGATTTAAAAAAAAATTGGGTCTATATATTTTATCCTAAGCATATTATTAAACGTTAAGTTTTATGTAATGCATATCCTCAATACTTACTTGTGGTCTGATGCGGAGGAATGTCTGTAACTGGGGAGCAGTGACTAAAATGTGTTTAGCACTATCCATATTTGTGAAGTGTTGGTGTGGCACCATGGTCAAATTAATCTGATGCATCAGGCATCGGTGGGTGGAAACCAATGCCTGGTTGTTGCATGCCTGATTCATCTTCACAAAGTTCAGTCTCTTCAAATTTTTCGTGGACAGACGAGTTCTCCTTGGGGTAACTATGGCCCCTGCCACACCCATTCTGATGGCACACTACTGGCCGGGCAGGACAGCTTTTCCAGGGCAAACTCTGCTAGTTGCGGCCACAAATCAAGTTTGGCTGCCCAGAAGTCCAGCGGATTTTCAAGGTGTGTTGGCATGGTCATGTGAAGGTATGCCACCACCTGCTGGTTCAGGTCCTGCTCCAGGTCTACCTGCTGCTTATGAGTTGCTTCACTATGCGGTTGAAGAAAGCTACTCATCAGTGACTGTAGACTCAGGCTGCTGCTGATGGAGCTGGTATTGCTCCTGCCACCCCACCGCTCCCCAGCAGTCATGGCAGTGGAAGGTGAGCGCAGAGCACCCACTGAGTCAGACCTGCGAGAGGATGGACAATGGCACAGATAGGCATCGGCCAACTGACTATGCAGCCTGTCTCTGTAGTAGATCAGTTTGGGTGTTAAAGAGGCCCCCATTTTGTGCTGGTATGGAGGGTCCAATAAAGTCATTTGTGCAAGTGACTTGGAGGGACTCCCTGCCTCCATCTCCACTACATACTGCCAAGGTGTGTCAAGGTCCTCTGTCTCGCCTCCCTCATAACCCTCTAGCTCCTCCTCTCCTGTCAGATGACTAGAAAAATTACCCATCTAGCGAAACCTAAACTGTGCTCCACTGCGCCCCTCCTCCTGTTCAGGCCCCACAGGGCTCATGTAGCCATGAGATTTAGGTGCCATGTCTCCAGTGCGCTGACCAGCCATCGGTTCCAATACATGTTGTAGTAGATGAAGCAGTGGAATGACGTTGTTCATCCTGTAATTCTGGCGACTGACTAATAATGTGGCTTCCTCAAAGGGCCTGAGCAAACGGCAGGTGTCACGTATGAGCTGCCACTGGTTGACATTAAAGTTACACAGGGGAGTCCCCCTATTAGCTTGGATCATCAAGAAATAGATGATGGCTTTTCTCTGTTTGTATAGTCGGTCCAACATATGGAGGGTAGAATTCCTTGTGGAAACGTCGCAAATCAGACTATGTTGGGGGATGCTGTTCTTACGCTGCACCTAAGGGAGGTTGTGGTTTGCGGTGTACGAGTGGCTAAAGTGCATGCAAATTTCCTTGCCCTTGTTAGGATGTCTTGCAGATGGGGGGGTGGGGGACACTTCAGGAACTGCTTGACAACAATTGATTGAACACGCATGTCTCAGGCTTCCTTGTCACAGCATAGAAAAGATGTTCTTCCTGTTGTCGGTCACCATGGTTCCCATTTCAAGTTTTCATGTAGTAAGACATGATTTGATTTCTTCATGAATGACCTTTAGCAGTTCCTACCCTGTGTGACTCTGTTCGTCAAGGCAAACCATGTGAAGAACAGCGTGACACCGCCGTGCCCTGCACACATGGTATGCTGGAGGGGCACTGAGACTTGTCTGTGCAGTGGAGGCTGAGGACACAGTGGAGGATGAGGAGGCGGAGTTTCACACTGGACCAACGGCCTGAGAGCGTGGAGGAGGAAGCGGCACGACCTGTCCAAGTGGCTGTTGTGGCTGTACAGGAACCACATTCACCCAGTGGGCCGTAAAGGACATGTATTGTCCCTGACTGTAGTTAGCTCCACACGTCAGCGCTGCTGTGCACATTGGTACACACCGACAGGCTCAAGGACTGGCCCACCTTCTGTTCCATAAAATTGTGCAGGGCTGGTACTGCCTTCTTATCAAAGAAATGACGGCTTGGCACTCTCCACCTTGGCTCGGCACAAGCCATCAGTTCTCTGAAAGGTGCAGAGTCCACCACTTGAAAAGGGAGGGACTGTAGCACCAGCAAATTGGATAGGAGCACATTTAGCTTCTGCGCCGTTGTTTGAGTGGGCGCATACTGTTGTCTATTGGACATCGCTTCGCCGATGGATTGCTGACGGAATGACTGACTCAAAGTAGGAGGAGCAGGAGCATCTGAAGCGATAGAAGATGGGAATGACAGCTCTCTTTGGCTGAGGTGGTAGAGCCTTGGCAGGCTAAAACAGGGAGCGGCGTGCCACTGAGTGATGCAACAGGCTGGACCACAACATTGGAGCAACAGTTCTCCCAGGCCACTTTATGGTGACACTGGATATGTTGATGAAGGGCTGTGGTGCCAACATTCACCTTCTGCCGACACATCTTGCATGTGGCCATGTTATCCTTCTCCAGATGCTTGATGAAAAACTGCCACACCACCAAGTAGCTGATTTTCCCGCCAACAGTCCACACTGATTGACTGCTACTGCCACCGACTCTAGGAACCCCTGTTTCACTACCTCCCAGGAAGGTAGGCTGCCACGAAGCAGGTGGTCTACTCCGGCCACATTTTGCTCCAGACTTTCCACTTCTGCCATCATGCTAACTGCCAACCATGCTACCACCTTGCTGGCTCAGCTGCTGCCTCACGGCAACCTGCAACCCTCTTCTCCTGATGATGATGAAGCCCCTTCTGTACCCAGCTCCCAAGTGCGATCGGCTTCATCAACATCGAGTTGTGTCTGCACGTCACTGGTGTCCTTCTCAGGTTCCTCAACAGTGTCTGCTTCAGGAGCCTGAACGCTCGCAACACCATCTCCCACACCACTCTCCTCATCACTACCTGCCCGCCTAGCGGAGGATGTCTCCTACACTTGTTGGCTGGGCAGTAGCTACTGACTGTCCTCTAGATCGTCCTCACTAAATAGTGGAGCTGAACCCACAGCATAAGATACTTCTGTGGGGGAGGGAACAGCATAGGACAGAGGCAATGGGAGGACAGGGACTGCTCCTGGGCCATGCCAACTGACGGTTGTGTCTGAGGAACCCACTGACTGTTGACTGGGTGTCAGATCTCACTTGTGATGAAGTGGATGACCATGTTAACCAATCGATGACAACAGATGGGTTGCTGGTCGAGACATGATCGCTAGCTGATACCGGGAGCTCAGGCCTCTTGCTGTGACTCCTGCTGCCACTCACCCCTAGTCCGCTGCAACCTCTGCCTGATGAATTTAGGCCTCTGCCACTCCTTTGTGCATGTCCTGGCCCTTCTCTTCCTGTCATACTTAGTGCATATATGAGTAGAGTACAGTACGCTCCACTACGCTTAAAACAGTGTTTGTGTACAACTCTAGTCAGCGTGTACTTTTGGCTGGCCTTTCACATTATCTAGGCCCTTAACCTCTTAAGGACGCAGGGCTTACCTGTATGCCCTGCGCCCGGTCCCGGTATAAAACACCATCATACAGGGTCGGTCTCGGCGGCTAATGACAGCCAGGACCCTGGGCTAATAGCATGCGGCACTGATCGTTGTGCCACGCGCTATTAAAACTTTAGACGCGGTGTTCAAAGTTGATCGCCGCGTCTAAAATGAAATCTTCGGGAACATCGCAGCGATGTCCAGATCAGCTAAAAAGCGAGTGGAGGTGGGGGGTGGTTGGGGGCTGATGTAGTACTGCAAAAAAAAAAAAATAGTTAAAAAAAGTTAAAGATCATTTAACACCTTCCCTAATAAAAGTACGAATCACCCCCCTTTTCCCATTTAAAAAAAAACTGTGTAAATAAAAACAAAAATAAACATATGTGGTATCGCTACGTGCGGAAATGGGCGAAATATAAAAAATATATGGTTAATTAACCCCTTAACGACGTACTGGTGAGCTGGTACTTAACGCACCAGGACGTACATTTAAGTCCTATGCATAACCGCGAGTATCGGAGCGATGCTTGGGTCATGCGTGGCAGGTCCCGGCTGCTGATAGCAGCCAGGGACCCGCCGGTAATGGCGGACATCCGCGATCGCGCGGATGTCCACCATTAACCCCTCAGAAACAGATCACGACATCTGCAGCGCTGCGGTCACTAAAATGGATGATCGGATCGCCCGCAGTGCTGCCGCCGCGATCCGATCATCCAGCATGCCAGACAGAGGTCCTGCCTCCGCTGCCTTCCACGGGTCTTCTCCTCTGGTCTGCGGTCGAGCAGACCATAGCAGAAGATGACCAATAATACTGATCAGTGCTATGTCCTATGCATAGCACTGAACAGTATTCGCAATTGAATGCTTGCTATAAATAGTCATACATTTTTTCTAGACGCTTGTGAGGGAGGGAAGCAGACACTTTCCCGGGCCCTGAATTTGTGTTTTTACTTACTTTCACGGAGCCGCCAGGACATTTTTACTTGCATTTTGGACGCTACAATCAAATGTAATTGCGGTGTCTAAGGGGCTAAAGCCGGGCATTACCGTGATCAGTGATGTCCGGCATTAGAGACGCTCAAGCTCAATAGAAGGGGAGTGGGACGCTGTCGTTCACATGAGGTTAAAGGTTGAATTGCGGAAGGTAGAAGTGATTCTCACGCCTACTAGTAGGTTGTTTAGCTTTGTGCCTAAAAAAGTACCTTTGCACACAAAATAGCAACTATTGACAAAAGTCGCAAATGATACATACGTGACCACTGCATGGTCAAAAAGAAAAAGTTCTACGGGTAGGCAAAAAGAGTGAAACTGTCTATATCAAAAGACACATAAAAGTTGCTAAATACGCTGCTTTCGCATGAACTGCGCCAAAACATAGACCAAAAAATGCTCTAAAAGCAATGATAAATCTACATAAAATGTATGTTTGTAATATACAATGGTTAAAAAAAAATTATTTTTGGGGGTGACAAAATGCTGTCCCTGCAGCTGCTGCCTGTGTGGAGACCAAATACAGGAAGTGTAAATGGGACAAGTGGGGCTCTGTGCAGGCTCCTGGCTTGTCAATCAGCCTGCTGTGTGAGCAATGAGCATGTCGCAGTGCCTCACTGCACAGATAACTGCTTGTCCACCCACACTTACTGTTTTTTTTGTCTCTGAATAGAGAAAGTTGCAAGAACATGGATTTTTCACCCAAAAATGTACAGATTTTTTAATCAATGTATAATACATGTATATTACAAATATGCATATAATGATATTATCTACATTATATAAAAATTTTTAGCAAATGACAGGTACACTTTAAAGAGACTAGATGCACTTTGGATCGGTGCAATGCAATATTTTAAAAGTGTAAAAAAAAGACAAGTATTCAAGAATGTACAGTTTGAAAAGGTAAGAACAGTGTGGCAACATTTAGGTATTGAAGACCATAGTTACAAAGGGGTTAAATAAGTAATTAAAAAACAGACTTGGGAGTCTTAGAAACAAAAAAAATTAAATAAATAAAATGCACTATTACACACTACCATATGGTGCTACAGATCTTCTATAGAAACGCCAAGAAAGTCAATACAATTTAAATAATTATTCTAACAGGTTCTGAGTCACCATGCACAGTACAGTTCAACAAGAATAAAAAAAAAAAAAATCACTTTAAATATGAATCATTTAGGAATCTATTGCAATTTTCAAAGTGGAAATACAATAAGAAAAATAGGAATGTGCCCACCGTTTAGGGGCTCAATCGCACAGTGCATTCCATACACAAACAACACAGTTGGGCAGTCCATTGCACAATGGACAAAAAAGAGTCCCATTGACTTAAAATGAGATCAATCTAGTGTCTGTTGTTTTGCTGGAGTTGAGCAGAGAAAAAGAAAACGGATCTGCAGCATTTTGTTCTCCCTCAGGTGGCCTTGATGACAATGCTTCTTGACATGGGTATTGGTTGGATCCTATTCAATGTTAAATTATAAAGGAGGTAGTGCTACCATTCAGGTAAAGAAGCATTTTTTAGTCTTCCAATATATTAATTCAGCTAGTATTATTACTTTCTATCTGAAAATTCTCACAGTAATCGCCTGGAAATTATACGTGCATCCGAACTCTCAAGGGGGTCGTCATCTTTGGGGTTCACCGCTACTAGAACCTCTTGTTTGATAAAACTGCATGGACTATTCCACACAAGTTTACATATTACAGCTCCTAACACATTGTTATAATGGAGGAGATGACTGTTCAGCCTCCCTGACTATATACTTATGGTCTCATAGCTTATTTAGGAAATTATATAAATGGTTATTATTACGGTGTCCTCCCAGGAGACAGATTGCACTAGCTCCAGCTGTCCAAGTGATACTGGGCTGATGCATCATAGAATTGATAGCAAAAAAGCAGAACGGAATCTGAATGTCAAGATGGTAGCTGATCAAAACAAGAGAGAAGGATAGACTACAAGGAAGTGAGTGCAGTATAAACAGAAGAAGTCCAGAATTCCAAGATGGTTTAAAGGGGTACTCCGGTGGAAAACGTATTATTTTTTTTTATTTAAATCAACTGATGCCAGAAAGTCAAACAGATTTGTAAATTACTTCTATTAAAAAATCTTAATCCTTCCAGTGCTTATCAGCTGCTGTTTACTCTAGTGAAAATTCTTTTCTTTTTGGATTTCTTTTCTGTCATGACCACAGTGCTCTCTGCTGACACCTCTGTTCATGTCAGGAACTATCCAGAGCAGGAGAAAATCCCCATAGCATACATATGCTGCTCTGGATAGTTTCTTAAATGGACAGAGGTGTCAGCAGAGAGCACTGTGGTCGTGACAAAAAAGAAATCCAAAAAGAAAAGTACAGTGGCTAATAAGTACTGGAAGGATTGAGATTTTTTACTAGAAGTAATTTACAAATCTGTTTAAAGGGGTTGTGCGCTGCCCTGCAGTTCGAAGCTCCGCTCACAGCGTCTGGAAGTTCATTACTCCGAACGCTGTGTGCGGGCTTCCTTGTTCGCGGCCGCCGGGCGTGACGTCACGCCTGGCCCCTTCGTGACGTCTCGTCCGCCCCCTCGGAAGCCCGCACACAGCGTTTGGGGTAATGAACTTCCGGACGCTGTGAGCGGAGCTCCGAACTGCAGGGCAGCGCATAACCCCTTTAACTTTCTGACACCAGTTGATTTAATAAGAAAAAAGTTTTCCACGGGAGTACCCCTTTAAAGTACTGTAGTAGTGGTGGCCTAAAGCAATGCAGTAGTTATTTATGCACTCAATTTGGCTTGTAAACATGTCAGCCAAGTGGTATCAATGTGGCACTGTAATGAAAGAAGGTCTATGAATACGAAGAATAACATCATTCAAGTATTTTGGCCTGCAGGTGTCCCTGCTATAGCTATTTTTCAGCATTTAAGTGTCTGTTAGATCCAGCATTCAATTCTATTTCAATGTATTATTTTATTTCAATGATGTGAAATTCACCAGTGTGCTTTACAACATGTTAAGTTTCTTTCAATTGTTCCTGACTTACTATAATAATTTTAAACAGTAACATATTGAACAGAGGGAGGTGTGGGTGTTGGAGTGCAGTTCACAATCTGCAGACAAATGAATTCATAAAATGCTCATTCAAAATTCTTCTAGTGAGGCAGAATAAATGAAATCTTAATAAACATGCACAGCCTTGAAGAGCAGCTATTTTTACCATGCATCACAGTGTAGGGCACATTACTTCATTCTATATGCCTCGGTGATGTAAATACATTAGATCGATAAATCAGCTGATGTACAGGCTAAATACATAATTCTAATAAGGATTCAGCAGAAAATGAAAAAAAATCTTTAAAAAGACAGGTCAGAGACGCCAACATTGCAATTTAATGCCTTACTAGAAAGTGTATTGCACTTTGATTCATAATTTTCATGCTACAAAGATCCAAGCTAAAAAGTACTGGACGTACATCATTTGGGCCCCCTGAACTGGAGCAGTGTTAATCTCAAGAATGAAGGAGCACCTTAATTCTAGAGTTTGGTGAGAGTCCTATTTCACAGAACCCTGCTGATGCAAACTTGTGACATGCCTCAATGTCATATTTGGAGATGCCAAAAAAAATGCATATAAGGATTTTTATCCCTTGTTGCGGGCTAGTTTAAGAATAGTGGTATTGATTTGCAGTACTGTTAGTTGTAGCAATGTCTCAAAATGACAGCTAACTAAGCTACTGTCTTATCAAAGGCATCTGCTTCTCTTTTCATTCCCCTTTCTCAGCAGAAGGACTCTAAAAAATAAAAAAGCACATTAAAAATCAAATTGAAATCAATGGAGAAGAAGATGTTTGTCAAGCTCCTGCTTCACCAAGATGCCTCTTCAAAGGTGAAGCACTTGAGTTCTGTGTAATGTATAATGCTTACAACTGCACTCTCATTACGATGACTAATTTGTGTTTGCCTCTGTTGTGTAATAATTAACGTTAAGACATTTACAAACTCCTTCAAGAGACATGGAAACTGTTCTAGATAAATCATTTAAAAGTAAAAAAAATAAAACCTTATTTCAAAAGATACTGTACAAAAACCTGGTTTACATGGGAAGCTGTTATCCCTTTCATGCAGTAGGTTGGTCCCTGGCAGTTAAAGGGGTACTCTGCACCTAGACATCTTATCCCCTATCAAAAGCATAGGGGATAAGATGTCTGATCGTGAAGGGTACGGCCACTGGGAACCTCCACGATCCCTGGCCAGGAACCCAGTGTTCTAACATTTATGTTCAGAACGCCGGTTTTGGGTGGGCGTGAGCTTGATGTCATGCCCCTCTATTCATGTCTATGAGAGGGGTAGGGGGTGTGACGCTACGGCCGCTCACCTGGGTGCCGAGCCAAAGATCGTGGGGGGTCCCAGCAGCAGGACCCTCTGTGTTCAGACATCTTTTCCCCTATCCTTTTGATATGGGGTAAGATGTCTAGGGGCGGACTACCCGTTTACTAGATCTTTTCCTATATGCAAATAATAAAAGAGCTATTAGTCAAGGATTGTAGGGTGGGTAGAAGCTGATTGGGATCACTTTCTTATCTAACAACCTAAATGGCACCATCATAATATAAGTAAAACCATGCATTGGCTGTCACGAAAGAGCACTTTGGTAATTCATTCTTTAGGTATGATTTTCATATACAGTCATGGCCATGAATGTTGACACCCCTGAAATTTTTCTAGAAAATGAAGTATTTCTCACAGAAAAGGATTGCAGTAACACATGTTTTGCTATACACATGTTTATCACCTTTGTGTGTATTGGAACTAAACCAAAAAGGGAGGAAAAAAAGCAAATTGGACATAATGTCACACCTAACTCCAAAAATGGGCTGGACAAAATTATTGTCACCCTTTCAACATTGTGGAAAAATAAGATTGTTTCAAGCTGTGATGCTCCTTTAAACTCACCTGGGGTAACACGTGTGGGCAATATAAAAATCACACCTGAAAGCAGATAAAAAGGAGAGAAGTTCACTTAGTCTTTGCATTGTGTGTCTGTGTGTGCCACACTAAGCATGGACAACAGAAAGAGAAGAGAACTCTTAAGAGCCAAAATTGTGGAAAAATAGTTCATCTCCAGAGATCTAGATTTGCCTTTGTCCACAGTGCACAACATTATCAAGAAGTTTGCAACCCATGGCACCGTAGCTAATCTCCCTGGGTGTGGACAGAAGAGAAAAATTGATGAAAGGTGTCAATGCAGGATAGCCCGGATGTGGATAAGGAGCCCCAAACAAGTTCCAAAGATATTCAAGCTGTCCTGCAGGCTCAGGGAGCATCAGTGTCAGCGTGAACTATCCGTCAACATTTAAATGAAATGAAACACTATGGCAGGAGACCCAGGAGGACCCCACTGCTGACACAGAGACATAAAATAGCAAGACTACATTTTGCCAAAAAGAACTTGAGTAAGCCAAAATCCTTCTGGGAAAACGTCTTGTGGATAGATGAGACCAAGATAGAGCTTTTTGGTAAAGCACATCATTCTACTTCTTACTGAAAAAATGAGGGTTACAAAGAAAAGAACACAGTACCTACAGTGAAACATGGTGGAGGTTCAATGATGTTTTGGGGTTGTTTTGCTGCCTCTGGCACTGGGTGCCTTGAATGTGTGCAAGGCATCATGAAATCTGAGGATTACCAGTGGAATTGGGGTCGCACTGCACAGCACAGTGTCAGAAAGCTGGGTTTGCATCTGAGAGCTTGGGTCTTCCGGCGGGACAATGACCCCAAACATACGTCAAAAAGCACCCAGAAATGGATGGCAACAAAGCGCTAGAGAGCACTGAGTCCAGATCTAAATCCCATTGAACACCTGTGGAGAGATCTTAAAATTGCTGTTGGGAAAAGGCGCCCTTCCAATAAGAGAGACCTGGAGCAGTTTGCAAAGGAAGAGTGGTCCAACATTCCGGCTGAGAGGTGTAAGAAGCTTATTGATGGTTATAGGAAGCGACTGATTTCAGTTATCTTTTCCAAAGGATGTGCAACCAAATATTAAGTTAAAGGTGCCAATAATTTTGTCCAGCCCATTTTCAGAGTTTGGTGTGACATTATGTCCAATATGCATTTTTTCCTCCCTTTTTTGGTTTAGTTCCAATACACACAAAGGGAATAAACATGTGTATAGCAAAACATGTGTAACTGCAATCCTTTTCTGTGAGAAATTATTTATTTTCTAGAAAAATTTCAGGGGTGCCAACATTTACGGCCATGACTGTATCACTTTGAGGATGGGATCATGAATTTCCAGAGCTCAGCATTAGGGCACCTATGATATTTGGGGGCTAATCAGAATGACAGGGCTTAACAGGGCAAATGGAGAAACACAATGGAACAAATAATTTTGGGTGTATTCACATGGGAGCACATCTGCAGCGTATTTGATGCTGCGGATGCGCTGCTGGAACACACAGAGTTGCGGTAGAGCAAGCTCCCTGCTGCTTCTGCCTTAGCTCTGTGTGTCCGCTCGTGACTGCTCGCGGGAAATCCGCACTCATAAATCTCCCCCTATGAGACTGCCACAGTGACTTTGACACAAAAAAACTACACTCTAAAAGGTGGGGGGCCAAGAAGCAAGGTAAAAACTTGTATGGGCTTGGGTAAGGAGGGTTGACCGACGGATACATAAACAAAATAAGAGACTCCTATTATTCTGGATCTGTACTGAATACAATACACAATACACATATCCAATACAGATGAATATGTAATGAGAGATTGTGTCTCTCAGTAAAACTTGTTTCACTTTTCTTCCAACAGATTAGGATTAATAAAACCCTTGTGAAAAAGCATACAGCAATAGTAGAGATTTGCAAAAACAAAAGTCCCCTCTCTAAGGTTAAGGGTTTTCTGTATATGAGTGTGCAAAGGTCTCCTAAGTCCACAATCAAAAAAAAAATCTGGAGAAGTCTTTATTTAGGCATTTTACTGATGTGTCTTCTAGGAAAATGCTGCAGACGTACCAGCCGTTTAAGATTCCTATTGTTTTACATTCTTTTCTTTGTGTGCAATCCGCACAGCTATTTTTAGCTTCAGTCAGACCACTTCCAGCATGGCGTAATCCTTTCCTACGGCTGTCAAGATGGGAATATTGCCGTGTGGTTTGAGAAAAATTAAGCTGAAGTAACATAAAGATGCTATTAAATACTGAGCAGTGCTCATTTTATCCCTTTACCTTGAAAGCATTAGAAGAATAAAGAACACAATAAATATGGCTTTGTTTTTTTTTTTTTTTTTGTACATACACAGGGTCACACTTAGGATTTATTTTAAGAGAACATTTATGTTGACACAGTGTTGCTACTTTATTTGTCAATAACAGAGAAAACCTTTTTAGGTTGTAATCACACATACAGTATCCTGTGCATATTTGATGCTGCAGATTTACAGCTGTGTTCAATTAGTTTACACTAAAATCTGCAGCTTCAAATCCTGTACATGATACTGTATGTGTGAATAAACCCTTACAAGAAAATTGCAGACAGCTTTTATAAAAGTTTATATAAATCTTCATTTGGACAATTAAAACAGAACAGGTATGGAGAAGGGTGTAGCTGCCTGTACCATTGGGGTGAACAGCGCTGAGCTGTAATACCACAGGCAAACAGTGGGCAGGTGTGGTACAAGTCTTCTTTTGGAAGAAAGCAGCCATGTTTTTCTATTCTTTTGCAGTCTGGTACACATACTGATCTGCAGTAACATTAAAACTACCCGCCTATTATTGAATAGCTCCCCCTCCCCTGGTTTCAAAAACAATTCATATTCATTTGAGGCATGGACTCCACAAGACCTATAAAAAGTTACCCCGTGGCACCAAGACACCAGCAGCAGATCCTTCAAGTCCTGTAAGTTGGGAGGTTAGGCCTCCATGGATTAGACATTCCAGTACACCTCTATATATATAGAGATAGATATAATAAATAGAGATCTGGGGATATTGGAAGCTAATTCTATAGCTTAAACTTAGCCAAAGTTCACATCATGATTCGTGCCTCCGGGGTACAGATACTTCGGAAAAATCTCAAAATAGTCTGCTGATGTATTTGCACTCAGATTGGCATGGGCCCTATTCAGTTCAATGACCCATATGTAGCCAGCTGGTAACAATGTTCAGGTAATTTCCCAGGTGTATCTGAGTTTTGGCTTGGACCGAAAAGTGTAACAACCCCCACTTTAAAATTATTTTTGCAGTGTGGCAGAGCACATTATCCTGCTATAAAAAGCCATTGCCATTAGCGAATAACTGTCATTAACCCCTAAAGACACAGCCCATTTTGGCCTTAACTTGTCATTGTCAGGCCCAAAAACATGTTAAAGGTTGTTAAATGTTGAAATGTTGACGGAAATAAAAGAGGTTTTGTAATAAGTAGTTAAAATTTTTTTTTTTATATATTTAATAAAGAAAATGACCCCTGAAAATTCCACCATTAGGGATCCCCATACCTACTGGGACACTAACTAGTCCAACAGCAGCATCATGCTTGTCCATAAGTCATGGACAAGAGATGACTCATGGACAAGGCTGCATGAGCAGACACACCAATCCCCTCTCACCACAAGGTAGGGACACATCTCCTTACCCTGAGAGGATTTCTTACACTGTGAGATAATGAAAACGGTATTTTTTATAATAAATATTGGTAATAGAGGCATTAAAAAATAGATGTACATGGTCAGGATTAGGTACAGAGTAATATTTTTTTTGTGGGATCGGACAGGTACGCTTTAAAGTGGTACTCCGGTGGAAAACAATTTTTTTTCAAATCCTCTGGTGCCAAAAAGTTTAACAGATCTGTAAATTACTTTTATTAATCCTTCCAGTATTTATGAGCTGTATGCACCAGAGGAGGTTGTATAGTTCTTTTCTGCCTGACCACAGTGCTCTCTGCTGACTCCTCTGTCTGTCCAGAGTAGGAGTAAATCTCCATAGCAAACATCATCTGCACTGAACAGTTCCAGAGCACTGTGGTCAGGCAGAGAATAACTATACAACATCCTCTGAAGCATAAAGCAGCTAATACATACTGGAAGGATTAAGATTTTTAAATAGAAGTCATTTACAGATCTGTTTAACCTTTTGGCACCAGTTGATTAAAAAAATGTGTTTTTCACCGGAGTACCCCTTTACGAACAAAGTCTGTTAAATTTTTTCCATCCACAGACCCATATGAGGGCTTTTTTTGCGTGACCAATTGTACTTTGTAATGACACCTTTATTTTATTATAAAATATACATCACAACTAAAAAAAAAATTAATTTTGGGGGGGAAATTGAAAAGAAAAATGCTATTTTGCAACTTTTGGAGGGTTTCGTTATTACACTAAACTTTACGGTAAAAATGACATGTTTTGTTATTATTGTACTACTTTAACCCCTTAACGACGCAGGACGTAAATGTACGTCCTGGTGCGGTGGCACTTAACACACTAGTACGTACATTTAGGTCCTGTACATGACAGCGAGCACCGAAGTGGTGCTCGAGTCATCCACGGCAGGTCCCAGCTGCTATTAGCAGCCAGGGACCCACCGGTAATGGTGGACATAAGCGATCACTCTTATGTCTGCCATTAACCCCTCAGATGCCATGATCAATACAGATCACGGCATCTGCGGCAGTGGGGTCGGTAAACTGGATGAACGGATTGCCCGCGGCGCTGCCGTGGGGATTCGATCATCCATAATGGTGGACGGAGGTCCCCTCACCTGCTCCCATCCGTCTTCAGGGGTCTTCTGCTCTGGCCTGAGATCGGGCAGACCAGAGCAGAAGATAACCGATAACAATGATCAGTGCTATGCCCTATGCAAAGCACTGAACAGTACTAGCAATCAAGTGTTTGCTATGGGTATATTAAGAGTGTAAAAAAAAAAAGTAAAAAAATTAGAAAAATCCCCTACCCCAATAAAAATTTAAATTGTCCCTTTTTCCCATTTTACCCCCAAAAAGTGTAAAAAAAAAATAAACATATATGGTATTGCCACGTGCGTAAATGTCCGAACTATCAAAATATAATGTTAATGAACCCGTATGGTGAACAGCGTAAAAAAAAAAAATATATATATATTAAAAGTTTAATATTCAATAAAAAGTACAGATGAAGGTGCAAAACATTAGCCCTCGTACCGCCGCTTATACGGAAAAATAAAGTTATAGGTAATCAAAATAGAGGAATTTTAACCCCTTAAGGACCGGGGGGTTTTCCGTTTTTGCATTTTGGTTTTTTGCTCCTTGCCTTTAAAAAATCATAACTCTTACAATTTTGCACCTAAAAATCCATATGATTGCTTATTTTTTGCGCCACCAATTCTACTTTGTAATGACGTCAGTCATTTTGCCCAAAAATCTACGGTGAAACGGAAAAAAAAATCATTGTGCGACAAAATTGAAAAAAAAACCCGCTGTTTAGTAACTTTTGGGGGCTTCCGTTTCTACGTAGTACATTTTTCGGTAAAAATGACACCTTATCTTTATTCTGTAGGTCCATACGATTAAAATGATACCCTACTTATATAGGTTTGATTTTGTCGGACTTCTGGAAAAAATCATAACTACATGCAGGAAAATGAATACGTTTAAAATTGTCATCTTCTGACCCCTATAACTTTTTTATTTTTCCGTGTATGGGGCGGTATGAGGGCTCATTTTTTGCGCCGTGATCTGAAGTTTTTAACGGTACCATTTTTGCATTGATAGGACTTATTGATTCATTTTTAAATTATATAAAAAGTGACCAAAAATGCACTATTTTGGACTTTGGAATTTTTTTGCGCGTACGCCATTGACCGAGCGGTTTAATTAACGATATTTTTATAATTCGTACACGCGGCGATACCATATATGTTTATTTTTATTTTTATTTACACTGGTTTTTTTTATGGGAAAAGAAAAGGGGGGTGATTCAAACTTTTAATAGGGGAGGGGTTAAATGATCTTTATTCACTTTTTTTTGCAGTGTTATAGCTCCCATAGGGACCTATAACACTGCACACACTGATCTTTATCATTGATCACTGGTTTCTCATAGGAAACCAGTGTTTGATGATTCTGCCGCTTGACTGCTCATGCCTGGATCTCAGGCACTGAGCAGTCATTCGGCGATCGGATAGCGAGGAGGCAGGTAGGGACCCTCCCGCTGTCCTGTAAGCAGTTCGGGATGCCGCGATTTCGCCGCGGCTATCCCGAACAGCCCACTGAGCTAACCGGCAGTTTTTACTTTCACTTTTAGCCGCGTGGCTCAGCTCTGAGCGCGTGGCTAAAAAGTTAATAGCGCGCGGCGCCGTGATCGGTGCTGCGCGCTATTAGCGGCGGGTCCCGGCATCACTATGACGCCGGGCCCGCCGTGATGTGATGCGGGGTTACCGTGTAACCCCGCGTTATATCACGGGAGCAGGACCAAGGACGTACCGGTACGTCCTTGGTCCTTAAGGGGTTAAACGTACTCATTTGGTTAAAAAGTTTGAGATAAAGTGGTAAAATAATAGAAAAGTATGTAATCATGGATATAATTTTAATCGTACTGACATGTCATTTTTTCCGTAAATTGTACAGCGTGAAAACGGAACCTTCCAAAATTTGCAAAATTGCGGTTTTCTTTTCAATTTCCCCACACAAATAGTATTTTTTTTTGTTGTGTCATACATTTTATGGTAAAATTATTAATGTGATTACAAATGACAACTGGTCGCACAAAAATTAAGCCCTCATACTCGTCTGTGGATAAAAATATAAAAGTTATGATTTTTAGAAGGCGAGGAGGAAAAAACGAAAATGCAAAAATAAATGGTCAGTCACGCCCCCTCCCAAAACGTCACAAGGGGGCGGAGTTGCAATGTCACGCTACTCCGGCCCCGTGGTCGTGAGCCTTCAGACACGGAGCCTCCAGCGCAGCGTGCAGCTGAGACAGGTGGGTGCCCAGCGGCGAGACCCCCGCAATCAGACATCTTATCCCCTATACTTTAGACAGGGGATAAGATGTCTTAGGGCCAGAGTACCCCTTTAAGGTCCAAATGGGCTGAGTACTTAAGGGGTTAAAAATAAATGTAAAACAAAATTTGTAGGCACCCTATTCTGACCCCTCTAACCCTCATTTTTCCGTATACAGGACTGGATGAGGGCTAATTTTTTGCACCATGATCTTTAGCTTTTATTAGTACCACTTTTGTGAATATGTGACTTTTTGATCACTTTTAATTTCATTTTCTTGGGATAGGATGTGGCCAAAAAGCAGCAATTTTTTTTACGTTTACGCCATTCACGGTTTGGGATCATAAACTTTACATTTTGATTGGACATTTACGCATGCGCAGATACCAAAATATGTAAGCAAAATGGGGAAAAGGGGGTTTTTCAAAAATTTTGGTAACTTTTTCTTTTACATTTAATTTGACACTTTTTATGTCCCCATAAGGGACTATCTATAGCATATGCATAGTACTGATCAGTATTATAGCTGATCTACTTCTCTGGTCTGCTGGAAGGCTAGAAGACCCCATGATGACAGCTGGAGCAGGTGAGGGGACCTCCTTCCGCCATCTTGGCTTGGTGGTGCTGCAGGCGATCAGATGAGCCATTAGAAGCACTGCACAGTCACAGATGCAGTGATCTGTATTGATCACGTTATCTTTGGGGTTTATGGCAGACATCAACTCGATCACTGATGTCTGCCATTACTGGCGGGTCCCTAGCTACTCATAGCAGCTGAGACCTTCCGTGCATGAAGTGAGCACAGATCCCATGCTTGTTTCATGTACAGGACATAAATGTACGTCCTGATGTGTTAAGTCCCAGTGCATGAGAACATACATATACGTCCATTGTTGTTAAGGGCGTAACTGAAAAATGTATAGGCAGGTGGTAAGTGGCAATGTAACATCTACATAAATGTCAGGACCCAAGGTTTTGACGAAGGACATTTCCCATAGTTTCATACTACTTTCATCTGTCATCTTTTCTCTCCACAGTGCATCCTGGTGCCATCTCTTTCCCAGGTAAGGGATGCACATGGACCAGGTTGTATAAGTAACACATCAGAACAGGACACACTTTCTTATTTCTCCACTGTCCAATTCGAACGCTGACATGCACATTCTAGGTACTTCGATTCAGTTGTGACAAAGATTCCAAAACTTTAAAGGAGAACTGTGGAGTAACATTTTCCATTCCCCCGGGCTGCAAAAACAAAACAAAAAAATAAATTTTAACTCACCTTCCTACGTTCCCCTGTTGTGCAGATATCGGTGTCCCGGTCACCTGGGGCTGGTCTTCTTTCTGGTTTCTAGGCTCAGTGACTCATACTGCATACTGTCATGTAAAGACCCTGGGCCTCGCCTTCTCCCTGCTGCCGGTGCTCCTTACAAGACAGTGTGCTCAGCCTATCACCGGCCAAGGCGGAACATCGCTGTGGCCGGCAATATACTGAGAGCAGTTACCCTAGCCTAGGAACAAGGAAGAAGACCAGAACCAGAGGACCAGGAAGCAGATACCGGCGCATAACTTAAGTTAAAGTTAGGTTTTTTTTACTTTTCGCAGCCTGGGCACAGGGGAAATGGAAAATGTTACGCCACAGTTCTCCTTTAACTTTATTATCAGACTGGTGTTCCCTTCACCTGCCAGTTTTCTTATCTTATTACTTCCAGATTTTCTGGCTCCTCTGGCCTGTTTGCAGTGGACAGAGGTAGTCAGAAATGAAGAAAGCAGCCGTAGCAGGGAAGTTACCCAATTTGCATAACCACCATTGACTGGGAGTTAAAGCATAGCCCCACAAGCCCCGCTGTTTATGTAATCAGAGTAGCCCATGGAGCTTTACCATTTGCACAGCTCTATGGAAGTTGCCATTTCAGCTTTCCAGACCATCTCTGGCAACTGAAAAAAGGAAGAGTTGAAAAACCTGCTAATGAGTTGGGCAGCCTCTTTTGGGTTAAAACTGATCGGTGTATCAGATAAAAAGTTTTACTAAGAAACTACAGATCATTTTTTCTTATAAAGGAACACATATAAAATTAAGTAGTAAACAAAAAGTTTATGGGGGAGATATATCCAAACCTGTGTAGAGGAAGAGGGTGCAGTTGCCCATAACAACCAGATTGATTCTTTCATTTTTTACAAGTCTCTTTAAAAATGAAAGAAGCAATCTGATTAGTTGCCATGGGCAACTGCACCCTCTTCCTCTACACAGGTTTTGATATATCTCCCTCTGAATGTTTTAGATACTTTGATGAAAGCTTTGAACACTTTTGGCTTTCCCTTGTGACAAATCTATGTGGGCTATATTCTGAGGTGCACTCAATATGCGGTTTCTGAGGCTGGTAACTGTAATGAACTTATTCTATGCAGCAGTGGTAACTCTTGGTCTTTCTTTCCTAGGTCAGTCCTCATGAGGACCAGTTTCATGATTGCATTTGATGGTTTTCATGATTAAAGGGGTACTCCAGCGCTAAGACATCTTATCCCCTATCCAAAGGATAGGGGATAAGATGCCTGATCGCGGGGGTCCCGCCGTCCCCGTGATCGTCAGTAATCAGACCCAGAGCGAGAACGCTGTGGGGGCTGATTCTAACAGGGTGCGGCATGGAAGATCACGGGGGTCCCCAGCGGCAGGACCCCCGCGATCAGGCATCTTATCCCCTATCCTTTGGATAGGGGATAAGATGTCTTAGCGCCGGAGTACCCCTTTAACTTTTACCAAGGCATTTCTGTTATTTAAAAGCCATTCCAGGTGACTTCCTCATGACTGACAGAATGCTGTCAGCAAAGCAAAGGGGGGCTGTGAAGAACCTAAAATGAAAAAACATATTCTGGTTTGTTTGACACTTTGTTTACTACTAAGCTGCAAATACATTCCTTTACAGTTTTCATATCTTCCATATGAATATACAAGGTTGAAAATACATGGAAGTCAATAGAGTCTGTCAGATGTCACTGGTGTCCAATGTGAAACGGATATGATGGAGTGTTTTGACTTCTATTATAAAAAGAAGAAATGTAAACATAGCTGTACTGTAAAAAAAAAAAATAATAATAAATAAACACCCTCTCCTTTCTTCCTTTGCAGACTGATTACAATGCTTGTGGAGGAAAGCGGTATAACAGCACATGCAGAGTTTGTTATCTAGCAAGTGACTACTATAAAATATAGGATCTTTAGGAGTGTGCTTCCTTGATGTGACATTTAGTTTATGCCTTCAAACATCATGGCACACAGTGGAAGAATCAAGACATTAAATACTTATATTACTTCAGTTCAATGTTCTGATTTCATCCATCCTTCATCCATTGATTTAGTATAGTGCTTTTGTATGTTTATTTAGTCCATAGTAAAGTGGTACTAGCCCAAAAGTTTACTAGATTCCCTTATTCAAAGTATGTTTTTGTTAGTTTCTCTACTAATAAATTACTTAGCACGGAACAGTAAGTAATTTATCTAGAACAAGGTGAAGGCAGCCCTCAGAATTCTTCATTTAAACTCTGTTCCTATAAGGCTTTAAACAAGATAAGGACTTTAATAAACTCTTTAACAACTCCTTTATAAACAACATTTACTTCTCTAGTTAGTCATCAAGTGGTTTACAGTTGCCATGAAAATATTACCTGTCTGCCAGAATGATATTTCCGGCTACAATTCTTGCTGTATGATACACAGGTTTCAGTATGATTTTTCCTAACTTAACCCCTTAAGGACGGAGCCCATTTTCACCTCTAGGACGAAGCCCTTTTTTGCAAATCTGACCACTGTCACTTTAAACATTAATAACTCTGGAATGCTTTTAGTTATCATTCTGATTCCGAGATTGTTTTTTCGTGACATATTCTACTTTAACATAGTGGTAAATTTTTGTGGTATCTTGCATCCTTTCTTGGTGAAAAATCCCAAAATTTGATGAAAAAATGTAAAATTTTGCATTTTTCTAACTTTGAAGCTCTCTGCTTGTAAGGAAAATGGATATTCCAAATAAATTTTTTTGGGATTCACATATACAATATGTCTACTTTATGTTTGCATCATAAAATTAACGAGTTTTTACTTTTGGAAGACACCAGAGGGCTTCACAGTTCAGTAGCAATTTTCCAATTTTTCACAAAATTTTCAAACTCGCAATTTTTCAGGGACCAGTTCAGGTTTGAAGTGGATTTGAAGGGTCTTCATATTAGAAATACCCCATAAATGACCCCATTATAAAAACTGAACCCCCCAAAGTATTCAAAATGACATTCAGTAAATGTTTTAACCCTTTAGGTGTTTCACAGGAAAAGCAGCAAAGTGAAGGAGAAAATTCAAAATCTTCATTTTTTACACTCGCATGTTCTTGTAGACCCAGTTTTTGAATTTTTACAAGGGGTAAAAGGAGAAAATTTATACTTATATTTGCAGCCCAATTTCTCTCGAGTAAGCACATACCTCATATGTCTATGTAAATTGTTCGGCGGGTGCAGTAGCGAAGCGAAGGAGCGACAAGGGGATTTTAGAGAGTACGTTTTTCTGAAATTGTTTTTGGGGGGCATGTCGCATTTAGGAAGCCCCTATGGTGCCAGAACAGCAAAAAAAAAAAAACACATGGCATACCATTTTGGAAACTAGACCCCTTGAGGAACATAACAAGGAATAAAGTGAGCCTTAATACCCCACAGGTGTTTCACGACTTTTGCATATGTAAAAAAAAATAAAAAATTTCACTAAAATGTTGGTTTTCCCCCAAATTTCCCATTTTTTAAAGGGTTAAAAGCAGAAAAGACCCCCCAAAATTTGTAACCCCATCTCTTCTGAGTATGGAGGTACCCCATAAGTGGACCTGAAGTGCACTGCGGGCGAACTACAATGCTCAGAAGAGAAGGCGTCATATTTGGCTTTTTGAGAGCAAATTTTGCTCGGGGGGCTTGTCGCATTTAGGAAGCCCCTATGGTGCCAGAGCAGCAAAATAACCCCCACATGGCATACCATTTTGGAAACTAGACCCCTCACAGAATATAATGAGGGGTACAGTGAGCATTTACCCCCCCCCCCCCCACTGGTGTCTGACAGATCTTTGGAACAGTGGGCTGTGCAAAATTTTTCATTTTCACGGACCACTGTTCCAAAGATCCGTCAGACACCTGTGGGGTGTAAATTCTCGCTGCACCCCTTATTACATTCCTTGAGGGGTGTAGTTTCCAAAATGGGGTCACATGTGGGGTTTTGTTTTTTTTGCATTTGTCAGAACCGCTGTAACAATCAGCCACCCCTGTGCAAATCACCTCAAATGTACATGGCGCACTCTCCCTTCTGGGCCTTGTTGTGCGCCCCCAGAGCACTTTGCGCCCACATATGGGGTATCTCCGTACTCGGGAGAAATTGCATTACAAATTTTGGGGGGCGTTTTTCCCTTTTACCTCTTGTGAAAATGAAAAGTATAGGGCAACACCAGCATGTCAGTGTAAAAATTATTTTTTTTACACTAACATGCTGGTGTAGACCCCAACTGTTCCTTTTCATAAGGGGTAAAAGGAGAAAAAGCCCCCCAAAATTTGTTAGGCAATTTCTCCCGAGTACGGCGATACCTCATATGTGACCCTATTATTTTGCCTTGAAATACGACAGGGCTCCGAAGTGAGAGCGCCATGCGCATTTGAGGCCTGAATTAGGGACTTGCATAGGGGTGGACATAGGGGTATTCTATGCCAGTGATTCCCAAACAGGGTGCCTCCAGCTGTTGCTTAACTCCCAGCATGCCTGGACAGTCAATTGCTGTCCAGAAATGCTGGGAGTTTTTGTTTTGCAACAGCTGGAGGCTCCATCTTAGAAACACTGCCATACAATACGTTTTTCATTTTTATTGGGGAAGGGGGGTGGTGGGGAGCAGTGTACGTGTGTATGTAGTGTTTTACTCTTTATTTTATGTTAGTGTAGTGTAGTGTTTTTAGGTTACATTCACACTGGCGGCAGATTACACTGAGTCTCCCGCTAGGAGTTTCGAGCTGTGGCGAAAAATTTCCCGCAGCTCAAATTTGTAGCGGGGAACTCACTGTAATCTGCCGCCAGTGTGAATGTAGCCTGTACATTCACACGGGAGGGGGGGGGCGGGGGGGGTCAAAACTACAACTCCCAGCATGCACTGACAGACCATGCATGCTGGGAGTTGTAGTTTTGCAACAGCTGGAGGCACACTGGCTGGAAAACCTTGAGTTAGGTTCTATGACCTAACTCAGTATTTTCCAACCAGTGTGCCTCCAGCTGTTGCAAAACTACAACTCCCAGCATGTACTGATTGCGGAAGGGCATGCTGGGAGATGTAGTTATGCAATGGCTGGAGGCACGCAAGTACAACTCCCAGCATGCCAAGACAGCCTTATGCTGTTCCTGAATGCTGGGAGTTGTAGTTTTGCAAGATTTAGAGGGGTTCAAGTTGTAAATCACTGTCCAGTGGTCTCAAAACTGTGGCCCTCCAGATGTTGCAAAACTACAACTCTCAGCATGCCCAGACAGCAAACTGCTGTCTGGGCATGCTGAGAGTTGTAGTTTTGCAACATCTGGAGGGCCACGGTTTAGAGACCACTGTAAACTGTGGCCCTCCGGATTTTGCTAGGCAACAACTCACCTAGCAGGACCCGGAAGCCGCCGCCGCCGCACGTGGGGGATCCCCGCATGGAGGATCGCGCTCCGGGATCCGGGATCCAGGTAGGGACCTTCGGCGCCGATCATCCCTGTACGGTTCCCCCGTTTTGCCTGGACACCGATAGGTGGGCAAAGCGGGGGAACCGAACTTTAACCCCCCCTCCCCCGGTCTGCTATCGGTCGGTCGCTCGGCCGACCAATAGCAGGGATAGGAGGGGTGGCACCCTTGCCACCAAACTCCTATCCCTTTAGGGGGATCGAGGGTGTCTCGGACACCCCCGATCCCTCTTATTTTCCGGGTCACCGGGTCACCAGTGACCCGTATGACCCGGAATCTCGCAGGTCTGAATTGACCTGCGATTTGCGCGCATCGCGCGGTCTCAGGACCCCCCCTCGGCGATGTGCCGGGATGCCTGCTGTTAGATAACAGCAGTCATCCCGGTCCGATCACCGCTACCGGTGACGCGGCGCTCCCGGAACCAAGTGACACTTCGCGGCGCCGTACATGTACGTCGCTCGTCGTGAAGGGGTTAAAGGGGTACTCCGGTGGAATTTTTTTTTTTTTAAATCAACTGGTGACAGAAAGTTTAAGAGATTTGTTTATTACTTCTATTTATAAATCTTAATCCTTTCAGTACTTATCAGCTTCTGTATGCTACAGAGGAAGTTATTTTCTTATTGAATTTATTTTCTGTCTTACCACAGTGCTCTCTGCTGACACCTCGGTCCATGTCGGGAACTGTCTGAGTAGGAGCAAAACCTCATAGCAAACCACTCCTGCTCTGGACAGTTCTTGACATGGACAGAGGTGTCAGCAGAGAGCACTGTGGTCAGACAGAAAAGAACTTCAATAAGAAAATAACTTCCTCTGGAGCATACAGCAGCTGATAAGTACTGGAAGGATTAAGATTTTTAAATAGAAGTAATTTACAAATCTGTTTGAGTTTCTGGCACCTGTTGATTTAGAAAATTTTTTATCCACCAGAGTACCCCTTTAAAAATGACTGACATAATAGAAAGAGCACATACAGAGGTGGTTAACAACTTTCCAAAATTTACCAAGGCAATTTATCTTCTGACAGAACCACCTAAAGGGCCTTTCACATAGGCTGAATATATTGAGCGAATGAACATTCATAGGGATGTTCCATTCGGATAACTGACTGGTATTGGGCCACTAATCAGCTGATGAACAAGAAAACGATTGCAGATTGGCTGATCATATAATTTATGTAACCACAAAAATAGTTTGTCAGGAGCACATCTTCCTGTGCGGCTACACCACGATGTCTGAGTGCACTCTGCGACTTGTAGGCCCCCAGTGTGGCTGCTCGGAGCAGGACGCACAATATGAGCATAAGGCACAATATAGGTTGGGTCCCCGGCAGATCCGCATCGTAAAATGCGGATCCATTACGTGTGACCCTACCCTTAAAGAGTAAAAAGTCCTAAAAGCTATGTGTACACAAATTTTTTGAGCCGTATTCAGACATTTTTTGGTTTTGGAAATAAAAGCATAAAATAAGACCATTTTGGGGATGTTGCAAAAGATATGTCATGTCTTTTCTTTCATTTGGGACATATTTTAAGTAATTTATATTCCAAAAAAATGGCTATATTTTAGCATAAATGATGAAAAAAGACGCAACACTTAAATGGGATTCTTTAATTTCATAAACTTTTTATATGTTGTACATCTTGGCAAAACATTAAAAGGGGTACTCCGCTGCTCCGCGTTTTGAATAAACTGTTCCAAATGCTGGAGCCGTTGTTCCAAACACTGAGCAGCGGAGTATCCCTTTAACCTTTCTAATATACTTCATAAGAACATCTTAAGACCTGGGCTAACAAGCTGAAGCACAGGCATGGACAAAGTCCAGTAAGTGAGGGTGGGACTAGCACACTGTGCTCACTTCTGTCCTATAAGACTGCAGCATGAAAACAGAGAGGAACGGGTTACAGCCAGAAGTGATTGGATGAAGAGACCCACAGCACAGTAGACTCAGGGAGGAAGATGAGTTTAGTAGAACAAGGACATACCCCTCCAAAGCACAGAATGACAAACCAAGTAAGCAAGAGAAAAAATTTATTTGGGAGAGAAATATAGGTGCTAGACACAAAAAAAAAAAAAAAAAAAATATATATATATATATATATGATCAGGATTAGGTGCTGAGTAACATAACTTTTTTTGTGGAATATGACAGGTACTCTTATGGCTATAGCAATTACAGCTATATAATGAAGGTGTGTGGAAATCAAGGCGAGTTTTAGCATTGAGTATAGTAAAACTCAGTAGTATAAAAAGTCTAGATTTTGGATTGTTTTAATTTCCACAAAAATTGTAAGAATGCAGCATATTTTGCTTTTATTTAATTCTAATCATACAGGATTCTCTTCTTTTTAATATTATATTATAAGATACATTATAAAAGTTCCCACACCTAGGGGGAGCTTGAGGGCTTACATCAGGGGTCCTCAAACTACATGCGGCCCGCCGAGGACATTTATCCGGCCCGCCTGCCGCCGCTGCCTAAGGACATCCCTGTGTCCCGAAAGATGTTTTCAGGACACAGTGATGCCCCGTTATCTCTCTGCGGCCCCGCGTTTTTTCGTTAAAAGTGCAGGGGCTGCCGGGAGGTAGAGCACGCAGGAACGTCACTGATGTCCCGTGCGTGCGCCCATAGCAATGGAGCAGGGAGGAGCGGAGCAGCGAGCAGGACGTGCGCTGGCCAGCTTGGTAAGTGTTACCAGCGGCACATCAGCCTCGGTGATCCAACCACCGCTGGATGGAGCACTGAAGTGGGCAGTACACAGGCATACAGCCTCCAGCCATGTATGGCTGGAGGCTGTATGTCTGTGGGGGAACTATACTGCACCTAATGTGGGGGAACTATACTGCACCTAATGTAGGGGGAACTATACTGCATCTAATGTGGGGGGAACTATACTGCATCTAATGTGGGGGAACTATACTGCCCCTAATATGGGGGAACTATACTGCCAACCTAAATGTGGGGGAACTATACTGCCAACCTAATGTGGGGGAACTATACTGTCAACCTAATGTGGGGGAACTATACTGCCAACCTAATGTGTCGGAACTATACTGCCAACCTAATGTGGGGGAACTATACTGCCAACCTAATGTGGGGGAACTATACTGCCAACCTAATGTGTCGGAACTATACTGCCAACCTAATGTGGGGGAACTATACTGCCAACCTAATGTGGGGGAACTATACTGCACCTAATGTGGGGGAACTATACTGCTCCTAATGTGGGGGAACTATACTGCTCCTAATGTGGGGGAACTATTCTGCCAACCTAATGTGGGGAACTATGCTGCCAACCTAATGTGGGGAACTATACTGCACCTAATGTGGGGAACTATGCTGCCAACCTAATGTGGGGAACTATACTGCACCTAATGTGGGGAACTATACTGCACCTAATGTGGGGAACTATGCTGCCAACCTAATGTGGGGAACTATACTGCACCTAATGTGGGGAACTATACTGCACCTAATGTGGGGGAACTGTACAGCACCTAATGTGCGGGAACTGTACTGCCAATCTAATGTGGTGGGAACTATACTGCCAACCTAATGTGGGGGGAACTATACTGCCAACCTAATGTGGGGGGAACTATACTGCCAACCTAATGTGGGGGGAACTATACTGCCAACCTAATGTGGGGGGAACTATACTGCCAACCTAATGTGGGGGGAACTATACTGCCAACCTAATGTGGGGGAACTATACTGCCAACCTAATGTGGGGGGAATTATACTGCCAACCTAATGTGGGGGAACTATACTGCCCCTAATGTGCGGGAACTATACTGCCAACCTAATGTGCGGGAACTATACTGCCAACCTAATGTGGGGAACTATACTGCCAACCTAATGTGGGGGAACTATACTGCCAACCTAATGTGGGGGAACTATACTGCCAACCTAATGTGGGGGAACTATACTGCCAACCTAATGTGGGGAACTATACTGCCAACCTAATGTGGGGGGAACTATACTGCCAACCTAATGTGGGGGGAACGCTACTGCCAACCTAATGTGGGGGGAACTCTACTGCCAACCTAATGTGGGGGGAACTATACTGCCAACCTAATGTGGGGGAAACTATACTGCCAGCCTAATGTGGGGGAACTATACTGCCAACCTAATGTGGGGGAACTACAACCTAATGTGGGGAGGATCTATACTGCCAACCTAATGTGGGGGGAACTATGCTGCCTACCTAATGTGGGGGGAACTGTGCTGCGTACTTACGTACTTAAAGGGGTAGTCCACTAATAAGATATATAAGTGTGCATAGGAATTTGTTCACAGTTTTTTTTTTTTTTAAACTACTGTGAACTTGCCCCTGTTTAAAAAGTCTGAGGACCCCTGGCTTACATAGTCTACAGGGAGGATATACATTTGTAGCTGTGTATTGGGAGAATGTGGAGCTGTGGCTATAGCTTCCTATAGTTGTGGTAAAAGGTGAGAATTCACAGAGAGATACCACAGGTGGGATAAACACAAACACACAAACACACACAGACACACACACACACACACACACACATACATATATATATAATCTCTCCAAAGGAAACAGCAACAATCGCCAGGTCCAGTATAGTAGCAAACTGATATTTATTGCATCAATAACAGCAACGTTTCGGCTAAAAGTTAGCCTGAGAAAGGCTCACTTTTAGCCGAAACGTTGCTGTTATTGATGCAATAAATATCAGTTTGCTACTATACTGGACCTGGCGATTGTTGCTGTTTCCTTTGGAGAGATTGTGAAGTGTACCCGTCCTTGGCTTTCGGGTGGATTACGGGCACATCCCCAGTGGTCATCCAGTGCTGGCTCCCTCTGTGTTTTTTTTATATATATCTATATATATATATATATATATATATATATATATATATATATATATATATATATGGCGGGTTAAATAAATATTGAACACATTACCATTTTTCTCAGTAAAATATATTTACTAATGTGTTATGGGCCAAACTAAAATTTTCACCAGATGTTAGGAATGACCCAATTAATCCATACATACAAAGAAACCAACATACATAAGCTTATACATTAATTGTGTGTAATAATGTGAAATGACACAGGGAAAAAAGTATTGAACACACTTACCGATATTTATTTAATACTTTGTACAAAGTCCATTGCTGCTGCTCTGGGGTGATTTGCCACACAGTCTTCAAATCTTAACGGTTCTGTGGGATCTTTACATAGATTTTCAATGGGATTTAAGTCAGGTGATTGGTTGGGCCATTCTAGCAGTTTTTTTTTTTTTTTTTTACTTTGAAACCATTTTTTCGTGTGTTTAATCCTTCTTACTTATGCCATTTCACATTATTACACAACTTAATTTCTTATTTAGTGAGAAAAATTGTGACTTGTTCAATACTCATTTCACTTGCTGTATATATGTGTGTATGGATGGCCATGTATATGGGTATGCAAATTGTCCAGGTTGCAATAACTTTTGCATGACTAGGCTCTTGACCCTTTGTGACAGAATGAATAAGCATGCATCTGTCACTGGATGTCTGACATTATATAAATAAAATGAGAAAGGACTGAGCTTTTCAGCTTTAACCTAGAGTTTATAGGTAGTTCATATTTCTTTTATGTATAGGATAACCTTATGAAAAGGTTAACAGTTTTGTTCTCCTTAATTCGTGTTATCCATGTCCCCCCCCCCCCCCCCCCCCCGTATGAAGTACATTATAGGAGTTTAGCTATGCAGTCTGTAATTATTTCTGTAGGTTTTAGGTGCAACTAGTAAGAAAAAAATGAAGTTACTCAACTTTTCATATACAGTGTAAAATGGTATTCAAAAGAAGAATCTATTCTACACTAATAAAACAACACGGCTGTACTGGTTGGAAGTTATACAGTAGATTCCCTACAGTGTGGAAAAGAATTTCACAGAACACCATTTACTGTTTTAGTTGCCTCTTGAAGAGACTGCAAGGTATATAATACACTGTAACAGACAATGCATGGAATAAATCTACAGAATACAAGCTTGATCGCTGTCAAGGGAGAAAAAATAGCAGCAATGCAGGCAGACACTAGCTCCGCCAGCTTTATTGTACACATCATCATGTACAGAAAGATACTCGCTTTCTCTCTTTCCCTTTTATAGATGTGTTGAGTTAGCTCACTATATTGTCCCCACCTCTTTCTGTGAAATAGACATTACCTTATTCAAGAAAGAATCTGCACCACATTCTTCTGTCTGGTTCTTGAAGGGATAATTTCATGTAAGCTTAATTGTTTTATGTCGGCCTCAGAGCCAGGGAAGAAAACATTGCTGGTCATCTGATCTCCGGAGAACAAAAATCTCATCACACAGCAAGCCACCAAGGCATGTGGCCCATGGATGTCAGATGGGATTCATTGCCTCGTGTAGATTCCAGAATCAAGAGGATTAAACTAGAACAACCATGCAAATTTAGTTAAAATAAATAAATAAAAAATTATATATCTACGTCATAGCTCTGTTGATCTTTAGACCCTCATTTGTCTGTTAACTGATGACAGGAACAGGACTTTCTATATTCTAAAGTTATTATTTATCTTACTGGTCTTTTTGTTATGCTTGTGTGTGTATGTGTGCATGTGTGTGTGTTAGCTTTTGTGTGTTGATTTTCTTTGATTTCATGCTGTTATACAATTCTCAGTTAGTGTTAATAACCAGAAGGTGAAAACATTTCATTTAGTCTGTCGCCATCTATTTCTTAATTTACCGGTCGCCGCTCACTTTCTGTGCACTCACTATATATTTTTGTGTAAATGATCTCACATGACTCAACAAATCCATCTGCATAAAGCAGGCCAAGTTCAGAGCCTTCCCAGGAGGGGAGGAGAAGAATTGCTTTGTGGAAAGGACCTGGAGCTCTGCCCTTTCTCTGGCTCAAATTACTCGCCTGTCAGGCTTGACAGATTTGGCTGAAAATAAAAGGAAACGGCCGTGAAAAAGAGATGAATGAGCTCAGCAGTTCCGTAGATAACATAGGCCTTAGGGCTGCCTAGATCTCCCAAAAAAATATCTCCCAGTGCCACGTACATCAGTAGTACCCCGTCGTAGATCCAAAACGAACAGACCGGGAATTAATGTGAATAAAACACAATAGGATCATTAACTACCTCCCCCTCCTGCTGCAGCACAGGAAAGAAAAGAGACGATTCAGAAAAACTAACTGATTATGTCAACTTGTTCTTTGCCAACAAAGAGCAATGTCATTTTTGTAAGTGTGTGTCTGGTGACCACAGTGGGTATTAAGAACTTAGCTTGGCAATGACATAACAGTCTGTAATGTGAAGCACTAAGAAATGCTCTGGATTCGAAATGCCTCTCTCGACCGTCAGCCATATGTTTGGCTTCTCCATTTTCAGAGCGGGTGTTCCAGCAGGCCATCTGGTTTCTATGCAGTGAAATAGATGTAAAGCACAGAGTATTTCCCTGTGTGGATGAAACTCTCTCCCTCCTTTCCTCCTTTAAACTACTTTCCCAGACAGAGTTCCTTTTCATTCACCAAGTTTCAAAGCAAACTTTACCTCATATAGCATCCTGTCCTCCCGTCCCCCTTTTCCCTCTGGTTCCATTACTATAATTACTGAAGAATGCAGAAAGCTGCAGTGTAAACAAGACAAGTAGAGGCATTCCCATTTGTAGACTACACAGAGGAGGGCTTCCTCGTACACACAGATAAGGATTTGTAACCAGCATTGCTGATATTTGATCCCCAGTGTTTAAAAATAGGCACATTCTTGGCAGATACAAGAGTTGCCTTGGCACCCTTGACACTTGTTTCACATTGAGAAAAGAAAACCCACTAACCCTCCCTTGGAAAGTGGAAAAAGCACATTCACCATAAATTACATCAGCTTCATAGCTAAACAAGGATAGAATTTCAACAATGAAGCAAATAGCAAGAAAAAGCACAACACAAAATCTGCAGCCTATGGAGATATAGGGGGGTATTTATCAATTTTGCCTGTTGACAGTTTCTTTTTACCCTTTTTTTTTTTTCACTTTGGTTTTCGTGGACATGCGGAACGCCGAAAACGTGTACCAAACAGTGCACACAAAAACATAAAATCATTATTAATCCATATACTTTATTAAATTCACAAAGTTAAAAACATACATAGAAAAGTGCAGAATGCATAAAAAAGGCACTGAATCACTATGGAAAGGCAGGTATAGGTCATATAGCAGAGTAATCACATAAATAGATGGCAATAGGGGTTATAAATGCAAGGGAACCTCAGTATAAGACTATGACGAACATAAGTCAATTGGAAGAAGACAGAGCTTAATGCCCAATCAAGAATGCCAGACCATACCTACCAACCCCTGGGCATTGAGCTCTGTCTTCTTTCAATTGACTTATGTTCGTCATAGTCTTATACTGAGGTTCCCTTGCATTTATAACCCCTATTGCCATCTATTTATGTGATTACTCTGCTATATGACCTATACCTGCCTTTCCATAGTGATTCAGTGCCTTTTTTATGCATTCTGCACTTTTCTATGTATGTTTTAAACTTTGTGAATTTAATAAAGTATATGGATTAATAATGATTTCATGTTTTTGTGTGCACTGTTTGGTACACGTTTTCGGCGTTCCTATTTAGCAAGTGCACTCCCACTTACTTTTTACAGTAGGTTGGTTTTTCTCTTTTTTGGTGTTAATTTCGTGGACATGCACCATATTTATCATTTGGTGCAAGTTGTTAGTAATTTTGTCTCAAATGTTGAAATCAGCTGTTCATAGCGCCTTTTACACAGAACTTACCACCACAGAGGACGCGTATTTTACCCTGTAGAGCAGCCATTTCGGAGTCCCTCCTGCAGTATATCAGCAAGCGACATGAGTTATTTTCTTTTGTGGGGTTTATAGCCACCATGTGAAATGGATTTTATTTTCAACTTGAGTATTTTTTTTTTTCTTTGGTTACTTTAGTGCAGTGGTCTTCAACCTGCGGACCTCCAGATGTTGCAAAACTACTATTCCCAACATGCCCGAACCTGTGTGGCCATGTCTAATGCTGGCTCAATGGAGGGTGAAGGTTCCTCATAGACAACTATGTCGCAGGATAGTATTGTGCAGCCCTGGAGTCGTTGCTGCTTTCACAATAAAATGTTTTTATGTATTTTGACGCCTTTAGATTTTCTGTGTGTGTTTTCCATGTGCAAAATTTCTTGGCTGTGATTTGCGCCAAAAAAAACCCTAAAGGCGCAAAATTGCGCCAAAGATCGATTGGTGCAAATGATGAATTACTGACTAAAGTTAAAATCACACACAGGACCGTGTAATTTTGATAAAGTTGTACAAATGTCAGTGGAGAAAATGCGCCAAACTTTGGTGCAAAAAGACACTGTGTCAAAGCATTGCGCCAAAGTTGCGTGAAAAAAACCCACATAAATCCTTTGATAAATACCCCCCATAGTATCTGACTTAAAGGGGTACTCCACCCCTGACATTTTAAGAGGTTAGATCGTCGCGGTCCCGCTGCTGGGGACCCAGGGGATCGCTGCTGCAGCACCCCGCCATCATTACTGCGCAGAGCGAGTTCGCTCTGTGCGTAATGACGGGCGATACAGGGGCCGGAGCAGCGTGACGTCATGGCTCTGCCCCTCATGACATCACGGCCCGTCCCCTTAATGCAAGTCTATGGCAGGGGGCGTGACGACCGCCACGCCCCCTCCCATAGACTTGTATTGATGGGGGCGGGCCATGACATCACGAGGGGCGGAGCCGTGACATAACGATGCTCCGGCCCCTGTATTGCGCGTCATTACGTGCAGAGCGAACTCGCTCTGCGCAGTAATGATAGCGGGGTGCTGCAGCAGCGATCCCCTGGGTCCCCAGCAGCGGGACCGCGGTGATCTGACATCTTATCCCCTATCCTTTGGATAGGGGATAAGATGTCTACGGGCGGAGTACCCCTTTAAGAGTATGTGTAAGTGTGTGTCATATATTTTTTTTTTGCACTACTGATCAGTGAATTTGAAGCTGGTGATTGTTGTATAGATAAATATTTACAATTTTGTTCTTTTTTTTTTTTTTTTTTTTTTTTTTTTACATTCTTCTACCCACCTGTACATTATGCTACATACACATATTCTGCTGTACTAAATGGTCACTGCTGTTTTAAACAACTTGCCTCCATTTGTTAGTATATATGGTTTCTAACATATTTGTAAATTACTTTATTTACTAAAAGTGACTCTTTAACCCAGAAGAAAAAAATAAAATAGTAAAAGTCTGACCTCTCTGCAATCTGTGGTCCACTGCCTGATAGAGTAATTCTGTCTCTAGCAGTAGAGACCAAGACGTGTACACAATGTATGGGTCGGAGCTTAGCTACTGCGAGCTACTGGGGGAAGGGGGAAAGCCTGGGCTATGTAACTGCAATATGTGAACCTGTCTCTTCACACTATCCCTGAAAGGTAAATCAAGGCTTACCACCCATCTCAGTCACAGAAGTTCAATGTAGCCCCTTCCTTGCTCTACTGATGCTGTTTCTTTCATTTCTGCTCACATTAGTAATCCCTTCTCCCCCACATTCCATTTACAGTAGTGCACCATTGAGGGGAATCTTTTTAACAAACAGCTACCAGTTAAATAATTTGCTTCACTATCTCATATGTCAATTTTGCAGTCAACACTGATGACATATTTTAGCAGGGACATCAGCAACTCTCTTTCACCAGACAGCATATTGCCCTGACCGTCAGGGGCTTTACTATGATGGTATGTTGATGGTGACAAAATGTACATAGCATTTGAAGTATGCAACTATGTTCACAATACACATCTATAGCAAAATCTAAAGGAACAGCCTACAGCATACACATCAATGCGTAAATGTACGCTAAAAGTTGAGAACTTATTTTGCATATAAGATGGCTGAAAGACAGTTCCTAAAATACTCTAGGCTCTATTGTAGAATAATTTGTGTCCAAACTATAGAGCACAAGAATAGCGGACATACCATTAATACAGCATTTCTATCTGGCAAAGACCTGCAAATTTTTCCCACAAAACCAAGAGTAGGCAATCTAAAAGAATTATTTGATGTTAACACTTTATTATGGGCTGCCTCCTTGGAGGTTTGTAACCCTTAAAGGAAATCGGTTGGGTTGAGTGTGGGTAAACAGGATGACCTTTTTCCTTTAAAGGGGATGTTTGGGGTTATGTGTTCCATTCATTTCTAGGGAAGTGTTGGAGATGCCCGGGTGCTGTAGTTTTACTACTGCCATAGAAATTAATTGAGAATGTGCTGTCTGCATCACGCAAGCAAAGAGCTGGGGCTCCAAACGCTTGGACCCCCAATCCTGTGGATAGGGCATAATTTTTCACCACAACTGCTATATACTGCTTTACGGCTGTCTTAATCTGGTAGCAGTGGGGTTGCTGGACTGTTTTGTAGCTGCCCCTAAGAGGGTGGGCAGAAGACATCACTATACCTTTTAGGTTTGGGACCTACTTGTAAGAATGCCTTTACAGGTTGATAGTAACAATCTTGTGTTACTTTTTTGTCAGTTTTGCTGGAAAGCAGTGGATCAATGTACCGTATATACTTGAGTATAAGCCGACCCGAATATAAGCCGAGGCCCCGAATTTCACTCCAAAAACCCAGGAAAAGTTATTGACTCGACTATAAGCCTAGGGTGAAAAATACATCATCCCCCCCATGTCATCATCCCCCCCCCCGTCATCATCCAGACCCCCGTCATTAACACCTGCGTCATCATCACCCTGTCATCATCCCCCCTTCATCATCACCACCTGTCAATGACCAGTGGTCATCAACCTGCGGACCTCCAGATGTTGCAAAACTACAACTTCCAGCATGCCCGGACAGCCATCGGCTGTCCGGGCATGCAGGGAGTTGTAGTTTTGAAACCTCTGGAGGTCCGCAGGTTGAAGACCACTGCGGCCTTCGTCATCATCCAGATCCCCACCCCCCCTTTAGTTTTCTATTCACCTCCCCTCGGTGGGAAGAAATGGTGAGCTGGTCTGGGCCATCTATGCTGCAGGGACTGTCCAGTAGGGAGGGTTAGTTGTTCTGGGCTGTCCATCTTCACCGGGGGGGCCCTCTTCTCCGATTCGGGCCCGGGCTCGGACTAGCGACGTTGCCTTGACGACGACGCACAGGGACATTAATGCGCAGGGTCCCAGTGCGTCATCGCCAAGGCAACGTCACTAGTCCGGGGCCCGGAGCGGAGAAGAGGGCCCCCACGGTGAAGATGGACAGCCCAGAACGACTAACCCTCCCCACCGGATGGTCCCTGCAGCATAGATGGCCCGGACCAGCTTTCCCTAACTTCTCACCGAGGGGAGGTGAGTAGAAAACTAAAGGGGGGGGGGGGGGGGTCTGAATGATGACGCAGTGGTCTTCAACCTGCGGACCTCCAGATATTTCAAAACTACCAAAACTACAACTCCCAGCATGCCCGACCAGCCGATGGCTGTCCGGGCATGCTGGAAGTGGTAGTTTTGCAACATCTGGAGGTCCGCAGGTTGAAGACCACTGAGAGGGGATTGACAGGCAGAGAATTCACTCGAGTATAAGCCAAGGGGGGTGTTTTCAGCACAAAAAAATCGTGCTGAAAAACTCGGCTTATACTCGAGTATATACGGTATAACTGGTGGGCAGCAGACATCACTATACCTTTTAGGTTAGGGACCTACTTGAAAGAATGCATTTACAGGTTGACAGTAACAATCTTGTGTTATTTTTTTGTCAGTTTTGCTGAAAAGCAGTAGATCAATGTATAACATGTGGATATGCATCCATTATTTTTCCTAAATTCGTGGCAAAATTTTCCTGTACTAAAATAAAAAATTATTGGATTATTATGCTGTCAAACTTCCTGAAATCCAATAGACAAAGATAGCAAGAGAGAAGCAATCATGCACGGATCACTCCACGCTTCATACTTTGCATATAAGAATAATGAGCAATAAAGGGCACGACAGGACACGTTTTTGACGTCACGATCAGTGAAAGGGATGTTTAGAAATGTTACATTAGCAAATCAGTTTACAAGCCACTTTTTTCATCAGTTATACCTCTTACACAACTTTAGTTTTCTTATTACTTTAGGTACGCTGACACTTGCTCCTTCTACATCACATAGCCAGTGTTCTTTAAAATAGCACCAGATGTGCAAGCCAATAAAACAATGTTAAATTCTAAGCCACCAAGGACATTCACAGAGCACTGCACACCTCCATCATTAAAATACAGCAGAAAGGTTTTCTTTTATGCCTTACTGAAACTGATCCTAATAAAAGCAATTGCAAATAAAACAAAACACACAGCCCGCATGAGGAAAGCTGCTTTCCTCCTGAGCCTGTGAGCATTTAATGGGAGGTTATGGTAGGGAAAAGAATTCAGTTTGAGTTTCATGCCACAGCATACAGTACATTGTTGTAGCCTGAGTCACAGCAGTAAGTTCCATATCTTGAGTCACTAACCACTGAGCAACCAGCAGCAGAGGGGAATCCTAGACTCTAGAACCCATCAATCTGCAGCAGATCATTTGGAGTGTATGTGAACATTCCTAAGTTTAGCCTGATGTCATATAAACTGCATACATTCCATGATATCATCTGCCATGCCTGTATGCGCTCTACCGATAGCCCTTTCATAATAACATTATTTGAACTACAATTGAACAATACAATGAAAAGGATTATTATTTTTTTTTTCTAACTACTGTCTATGCTTCAGGAGCATTTTAGAATGAGAAACAAAACCTGATGAACATAGAAGACAACGCTTTCTCTTCAGACAAGAGAATGACGTAGCAAGAAAAACAGGCTCTTCTTACTTAACACAGGGACAATAGAAAACAACTGAATATTAATATACTCTGTATAAAATAGCAACAATATAATTTGCTCGTTTTGCTTTACAGAAATGTGTGGCAATGCAAACACGGGTGCCTATCTAAAAGATCATGCCAGCCTGTGTTGGCTGTAAACTTCTGCAAGATACTTGCTTGTAGTGCTGTTTATCACTCAGCATTACAGTCACTTTAACATCTTTCAAATGATTGGGGTCTCAGTGCTGAGACCCCCCCAATGCTCTCTGGATATGGCTTCACTCCCCTGCTGGGAGCTTAATCCATCTTATTGCAGGAGATGGGTTTTATTATAAGTCTATGAATCCTACACGGCAAAAGTTTTTATATTTTTAAATAAAAGTAATGCTTTAAGCTGTCCTTACACATTAGATTACAGATTAGGGATCGACCGATTATCGGTATGGCCGATATTATCGGCCGATAATCACGATTTTGGGCATTATCGGTATCGGCAATTATCTTGCCGATAATGCCCCCCGCACCGCGACCGCCACCCCCCTCGACCCGCCGCACCGCACCCCCGACCCACCGCACCGCGTCGCACCCCCCACCGTGATGCTAGGCGGTATACCGGTATGGATTTTTTCTCATACCGCTATACCGGTCGGGCCCCTCCCCCACCCTCCGAGTCAACTTACCCGTAATGGGGGTGGTCCAGGCCATCCTTCCTTCATGTAGTGTCCGGGGGCGTTCCGGGTGGACGGTGGTCCGGTCCGGGCTGTCCTTCTTCTCCCACGGTCTTCTTCTCCACTCCGGGCAGGCTCCAGCCTAGTACGCTGCATAGACGCCGCTACGCCGTCAGGTGCGTCGCTGCGCATGGGCGTCACGGCGAAGCGGCGTCTATGCAGCGTACTAGGCCGGAGCCTGTCCGGAGTGGAGAAGATGACCGCCGGAGAAGAAGGACAGCCCGGACTGGACCACCCTCAACCCAGAACGCCCCCGGACACTACATGAACGATGGATGGATGGCCCGGAGCACCCTGGCAGGTAGGAGAGAGAAGCGGGTGGTGGCGGCGGCGGTCTATGGCCCCGCAAAAGCCACTGCAGATCATTGATTTAAAGCGCCCGCTTTAAATCAATGATCTGCAGCGGTGTTGCAGGGGGTTAAATAGCCGATAACTTATACCGGAATATCGGTATAAGTTATCGGCTATCGGCCCTAACCTGCACCGATTATCGGTATCGGTATCGGCCCTAAAAAAACGATATCGGTCGATCCCTATTACAGATGACCAAATTGCCAATTTTAACAAGATCCGCCTACCATCTTAGGTATATGGGGAGGCCTCTCGACTCTCCCCCGAGAGCAGATGTTGGAAGAGGAAAAAGCTGGGCATACTGGACTGTAACATAAAGGAGTATTGCAGTGGGTGTTTTTCCCTGCTACATTTACTTAATTGCTTATGTATAATAATAATAATTGGTAAAAAGAAACGTACTGTATTCAAATGGATAAAACAGGCTTTCCATTACCCATATAAAGTTCATAGTTAACAAGCTATGCATTTAATAAATTAATCATTTATAATAGTGAAATGTCTCCATAAAGCCATGTTTTTATTCAAAGCCATCAATGTGACAGATTTTCAGTCTGCTATACAATATGCATGGTAACCATTTTGGTGGTATTTTCAAAGAGGATTCGCTGTATTTTGAAGTGGGAGTTGATGTATTTTTTATATACTCAGACTGCACCCAAAACTAATATTCCATACACCTGTTTTTTTGAGTAAATGTTTACTATTAAAAAATACTGGATTGTAAGTATGGTTCACACCACATTCAATGTATATTTGAGAAGATACCCAAGATACATGCCACTGTTGTGTAATAAAAAAAATGCCTGCTGTATGTTAATGTTACAATGATATTATAGCAAAGTCTATGTTTCCTTACCTGAAGCTGGTCCAAAAGCAGTCATTTAATAGTACACTATATCAGTAGTGCTTGTCGTGCGTTATCTTTAATGTTTCCTGGAGAAATCTGTCTCATCCAGATGTCAGTTTAACAGCTAGCATGACCTGTAAATAAAAAAAAGAATATATAAAATAACAACAATAACAATAAAAGTAATCTTTTTTTCCCCTAAGGCTAAAAAAATCAGTTTTTATTTTCTTTTTTATTTCTTCACTAAGATGTCCTATTTACATGTATTCAGCCATCTGAGGTTTAAGTCTACGAGAGAGAGAAAGAGAGAGAGAGAGAGTCTTAATATAAAAAAAAAAAAAAAAAAAAACTAATCTCGACTTGCCTCCCTCCACTCTCTGCGATGGCGCCAGTATCGATGTCCTGTCCTTCAGTGCAGTATCCTTTCTGCTTCTGGGGTCTAACACAATAATGCTGAAGCTCAGCTAATCACCTGCCTCAGTGATGTGCTGACTCTGCCAGTGATAGGCTGAACAACAGTGTAATATACCAAGCCCCAGCCTTCTTCCTGTGCCCAGACCCAATATGTCACACTGGCACTCAGCCTATCCCCAGCCAAGGTTGGACATCACTGCAGCCGGTGATTAGCTGAGCTGCTAAGTTACGTCTGGGGCCCTAGAAGCAGGAAGAAGACTGCACCAGAGGACAGGACAGTAATACTAGCAGCACTGGGAGGAAAGTCAAAGTTTTTTTTTTTTGTTTTTTATTGCGCAGCTAGACATACGGAGCTAAAAAATTGCCAGAGTACCCCTTTAAGAGTATTCTCCATTATATACTGGCAACACAAGTCTCTGATGTATGTCACTGTACAGGCTCAGGGGACATATGTCAGTTCTTGACTTTCATTTTTAGCTAAATTTTGGTATACAATGGGTGCAAGTGTATCTATGAGAACTCTAATGTATTGGTCCGGAATTATTCTGACAAGACCAAAAACAACAACATGTGAACATGACCTTAGTTTGATACAAACTAAAATATTAACTTTTATTTTCAATTAAGATATGAAAAATTTGAAACAAAGACAAATATAAATTATTATAAATGTAATATTGTTGTTTTAACTAAGTATAGACAACGTTCAAGCATTTGAACACTTCTTTAAATACAAAAGAGTCACTGTTAAGAACTTTTTTTGACATGATATAAGTTCAGATTTCCTGATTCTTTCCTCAATGCAGAAGACAGATTCTGTAGAAGGACTATGGAGCCAACCTCCGGCAGCGCGCTTAGCTGTTAGTTTCTCCCTGCTCGTTCTAGCAATCACTAGGGTCAGTACCCAGACCCTGACCAATTAAAACTTTCGACTTGTCTCTCTGACATGTCAAAGTTTTTTCTTAGATGATAATTGTAACACTCTAAATTTTCGTGAAAGACAAGAGACTCAGGTAGACACAAATGTGGCACACCTTTAATAAATCTAATATTTAGTACTTTTTGCCAGAATTCACATGACCATCTTTTATGTCTTTGGTGACCTAGTGTTCAACAAGGTTATTAATTTCTTCAACATTGACCATATAGTAGTAAATGGTTCAAATTAAATAAATGGTTTTCTGCCTGGTCACACACAGATTTGGATGCTGTAAAAATATAATGCAGCATGCATCATCGGATGTGGGTCTGTGGTTAAAAATGGCTTAGAGAAGTCATCTGAAGAAAAACTAAGTTTTTCTTACACTGGTCTGAATTAGCCTTTGAATTCAATAACAAAATCACAACTGATGTCATATGAGTTTTATCATCAAAAAATAAGCTGCAACCTGCAGGTATCAGTGCTTCAACGTCAATGATTGAATGTCAATGTCTGTGGTCATTTTGGTTCTCTTTTTTACCACAGAATGCCATACTTGTAATTTCTTAATAAAATCCTTCTTAAGTTTATAGAAAATTAATAATGTGTTTTTATCTACTTCTTATCTTATCTTCTGATAAAGCAACTGTATTTTCCTTAAAAGATTACATAGCACACTGTAGTAGCGAAAGTCTTGTATAAAGCAAGATTCTGCACGGCAATGTCTATTGCTGTCTTCAGAGCAGGTAGCAGTTGCCATGGAATCCGATATGTTAACACACAAATCCAACACTTAGAAAAATTCTTAAAATTGCTGTGCGTAGGTGGTTGTGTAAAGATAAGCATTTTGAGTTTCTCCAATTAGGTCCAATATTACCAAATAGTGGGTAGAAATTATTTTCATACTGTGGCTTAGTGTTTAACATATGAAGAGAAAGGTGTTATGTCCAATAACTGTGAAACAAACTACACTTATTTTTGTATAAGGTCATACCTATATGATCAATGTGATGACTCACTAGACACATGAAAACTATTTAGCATATTTTGGATAACTGGCTACACATTTTTAGGTGATTTTTGTTTTGCGGCAGATTAGGCTTCATTTTTTACCATTATAAGCAGTTTTTGAATAAGTAGTGTTTTCTAACATCTTTATTACCGATGTAAAATGTAACTGTCCTCAACATGGACTGATTGTGTCATTTGTAGCAGCAATAACTTGAGCTCAATTTTTTACATTTGTAAAGCGGCATATAGTCAGGCAACACTATGGGTTTAATGATACAGGACTTTTATGTTAAAAGCAAAGTAAATCCTGAAAGAACTCCTAGGAGAGACGTTGAGAGTCCTGCTTACCCAACCCACACAGGACCATTGACAGCTTTCCGTGAGAAGGCAGTCAATCACTATGTAAAAGGTGGGTAAGCAGTACTCTCACTGTCTTCTCCTAGGAGTCCTAACAGGATTTTCTATGCTTTTTCTCAGAAATACTGCTCCAAACCACATAAACCAATATATCAGAGAGCCCAGCTTTTTTCCTTCTATCATATCCTGCTCTCTGATAAACCACTTGGCTGGTTTCCTTTCAAAACTTTTTATTTTGTAAATACCGCTCCTCTGCAGATCTTTGTGTGTCTATACTTACAGGTTACAAACAAAGCCTGGATTTAGTCTAAATCCTCCTTATGGCCCTTACAAACAAACAAAGAGAATGGAGCTAGGTTAAATGAGAGACTTTGTGCACTCACTACTGTTCTGGCATGTTGTTCTTACCATAACTTTAGAAGAAGAGACTACACCTATTCAGTGAGCACAGTTCTGACAGGACTCTCGGGTCTCTGTTCTTGAGATTGTAGGTGTCCCACAAATCAGCCCCCCACCCCCTCCCATCAGAATAGTGTATACGTTCTAATGGTGGAACAACCCCTTTAAATGCCTAAAATGTCTCTTTAAAAAAATATATATATATTTTCCTCAATCACGGAAGATCTTAAAATTGCTTACAGGAGCAAACAGAGTCCAGGTACATGACAAACACATGTTTAACCCCCTATGGACTCAGACAATTTTTACGTTTTCATTTTTTTTATGTGGGATGCACCTCGAGGCATCTGAAAGCAAGGGTCAGAGAACATCTTTATGATGCTAGTAGCCCAAATAGTACCAGAAACAAGTCGGGAGCATCTTTAAATTTTTCAGAAGTATATGGTGGCAAAACAGAGTATTTTAGAGTATATGGAATTGAGAAAGTTAAAAAAGCTATCAGAGGAGATCTACAGTGAAAATTACTTAGTCGAGAGGCATATTGGCAATTCACACTACAAACTAGAGCCCCACTTGGTTTGAATAAAAGGAAGGAATTCATGTTCCATTATTGAGTATTTTATCAGGTGTTGCCAAGTGTTACACATGTAATTATGTATATGCATCCTTTAGATACATGATGAAGTAACATGTGGTGAATTCTATGGTGTGACTTGTGTGCAAAAAATCTCTTGTTTTATTTCCATGAATATTGCTAGTCATTGCTATGAGTTTTTTTTTTTTTTTTTTTTTTAAGAGCCAAGTCAAGTGCTCTCTATCACCCAAAGTGCAAGAAAAAGTGCAAACGTGTCACACTAAAAAACGTGCACAAAGGTGCGGTCTATTGCTAAGCCCTTCTCCAACAGGAGAGAGGCCCCCCAAAAAAAACAACCCTTCACCTCCGGGCCAAAAGGCACCTGCAAGGATCCAGGTTCAATGCCCCTTTTCGCCGAAGCTACTGAGGGGCCGAAAATGCTCCTGGCTTTAACCAAGGTATCAGCAAAGGAGCCGTATACTTGTGGCATCTTGACTGAAGCCAAGATGCCCAGGGGTTGCAGGGAGGTGAGGAACCTAATGGCCACACACACCTCCCCTAGACCGCCAGGAGGGACACCCAGAAGGGCTACCACATCCTGCCAATCCTGTGTACAAAGGAAAACACGAAACGTGGCTCAGTGACATACAAAAAAAAAAAAGTGAATGAAGTGCAGATATACTGCCCGGTCATCTGGCCGGATCTATAAAAATTTCCCCGATCCTAGCCAGAAGGCCGGGATACCAAGGGAGAGTGCCAAATGTGAAGAGTAATGGTACAGTGCTTTCACTCAGTGAGTTATAACACCCAGTGAGTTTCAGCACCTCAGGGTCACCTCTCCCTGAGGCACAGAAGTACCTCGGCTCTACACCCCGCTACCTCATGGCGAGACCAGGAGGAAAGAGGTCACATCAGGACAGCCGTTGAGCTGATTCCTAAGAACCAGCCCCGGAACGCCCTGGTACGCCTGCTCCCTCCATGCAGCATCCATCCTACATCAATGGCGAAGACCAAACCACTGATGAGAACAGATACTACACTTGATCTTAGCCAAAAGGTCGAGAAGCGATAGTCATTGCTATGAGTTACAGAAGTCACGGTTCTACATATCAAACACTTGCGCACGAGAGTGTTGCATTTTAATACATGATGTGCCCAGTGTTTGTGATCCTTTCATGTCAGAGTACTTGTTTTAAACCTGTTAAGTGATTTCTTATGCATAATATGTGTTTTTATATTCACACGTTTTCTAACTCCTCCCTCTGGGACTTTTATTTAGAGGTGGAAAAGTGCACAGGTGTTGTGGTGATCAAGAAAGCGCATTCGCTCAAAACGCATCCATTGCGGGTGTATTGCCGACTAGGTGAAGTTTTTGTACGTGCTCCACAAGTTTTAATCGTTTGGAATAAAGACTGAAGCTTCTTACATGGAATTGCTGGATCATCTGTTATTTCCTTTACAAGATCTTAAAAATACATTAAAACAAAACTACATTACATAGTACTTTTTTCCTGCATATGAAATTTGCAACTCACTAAACCTCTCTCTCTTAATGGTATTTATCACTAAACACATTTATATACTGTAAATGTTTGATCGCTGGGAATCCCACAATATCTAGAATACAAGTCCCTTGTTCTTTTTACTTCAGCCTTTCTATGTTTCCATAACTCTCATAGAGCTTGTATAGCACAGCAAACCATATTCTTAACCACTGTTCAATTCAAGCATGAAAAGAAATTCAAAAAGAAAAGAACTTGCTCGGGAGCATAAAGCAGCTGATAAGTACTGGAAGGGTTAAGATCTTTTAATAGAAATAATTTACAAATCTATTTAACTTTTTGGAGCCAGTTGATATGGAAAAAAATGTTTTTCACTGGAGTATCCCTTTAAATCACCTTATTTCTTAAAGGGTTATCCGCCATAAGGTGATTTTAGTACATACCTGCCAGACAGTAATAGACATGCTTAGGAAGGATCTGTGCCTGTCTGGGGGCTAAATGGCTATGTTGTGAGATTACCAGAACGCTAAGGCTATCTTTTTGTGAACTTGATATTTCCTGTTTGAGTTCGGTCTCATAAACTTCACATCCCCTAGTTCCTTGTTTGTAAGTTTGAGGTCACCTCCCTCTCTCCCACACATCAGCCACCCCACCCATGAAAACACAAATGAGCAGCATTCCATTCAAAATGACCTCTCTCCCACCAAACGGTCGCTCCACCATTTGAAGCAGGACAGGCTCCCTTTTCACACCAGACTAGTGATGTCACATCTCAGCGCATTGCAGACCTGAGTCACTTTCTTTGCATTTAAAAAGAAATATTGGGGCGAAAATCACAGAAGAATTGCAAGACCCGCGTCACACACAGGTACATATACTATGTTCTGAACTACACTAACTTTACAGCTCCTGTAGCATAGTGAAATATAAAAAAAAACTGGAATACCCCTTTAATACCCACATTAATAACGTAAAAGTGCGGTAATCTAAAAACAATGAATGTCATATTCTGGCATCTTTTTTGACAACTGTAGTTTGTATGCCATTCAGCAAAACAACACCTGCAGCTGACAGACGCTGAGCATACATTTACATACCGACACATGGTTCCTTAGAAGGCTTCTTCCTTCACTTATTATGCTTCATTACACAATTGTATGCTTCAGTAATATTCTCAGCAATGCAGTTTTAGGGGTGGCGTTTGCACAAGAAACAGAAGATGAGATAAGAATGTGTAATTTCCTTTTACTCATTATGGAGACATTTAATAGCTGGACTGGTACATTCAAATGTCAAAAGGAGAACCTGCATTAACTTAGTTAAATGCTTAGATCTCTACTGACACGTTGTTTAGTACTATGTTTAGTGCATAACATAGGAAATGTAAAAAAGAAAAAAATATATTAATAATATTAATAATAATAATATTAATAAATATATATATATATATATATTATTAATAGTATTAATAATTATATATATATATATATATATATATATATATATATATTACACTCACACACACACACACACAACACTGATTCTTATGTAAAAAGTGAACCTATACAGTGCAGCATGTTTTTTTCGCACACTGTTTTGTAATACATCAGACCCATTGCAGGATATAGCTTTGCTCAGAAGCTTTTAGTGTATACAGTGAACATACATTTATCCTAAACCTGGACACAGACCATTTTACTCCGCTAGAAAACATTTTTTTTTAAATCAACTGGTGCCAGAAAGTTAAAACAGATTTGTAAATCACTTCAATTTAAAATCTTAATCCTTCCAGTACTTATCAGCTGCTGTATGCTCCACAGGAAGTTCTTTTCTTTTTGAATTTCCATTCTGCCTGACCATGGTGCTCTCTGCTGACACCTCTGTCCATTTTAGGAACTGTCCAGAGTAGGAGCAGATCCCCATAGCAAACCTTTCCTGCTATGGACACTTCCTGACAGGGACAGAGGTGTCAGCAGAGAGCACTTGTGGTCAGACAGAAAGGAAATTCAAAAAGAAAATAACTGCCTCTGTAGTATACAGTAGCTGATAAGTACTGGAAGGATTAAGATTTTTTAATAGAATTAATTTACAAATCTGCAGAGTACCCCTTAAAAGGTCCAATTCACACATGATAAAAGTTATAGCAATGGGTAGTAGACTCTTGGGCCCAAGGATAACAATTTAAAGGGGTATTCCAGGAAGAAAACTTTTTTATGTATCAACCGGCTCCAGAAATGTAAACAGATTTGTAAATTACTTATATTAAAAAATCTTAATCCTTCCAATAATTATCAGCTGCTGAAGTTGAGTTGTTCTTTTCTGTCTGGCGACAGTGCTCTCTGCTAACATCTCTGCTTGTCTCGGGAACTGCACAGAGTAGAAGAGATTTGCTATGGGGATTTGCTTCGACTCCTGAGACAGGTGTCATCAGAGAGCACTTAGACAGAAAAGAACAACTCAACTTCAGCAGCTCATGAGTACTGAAATGATTAAGATTTTTAAATAGAAGTAATTTGCAAATCTGTTTAACTTGCTGGAGCCAGTTGATATGGAAAAAAAAGTTTTTTTCCTGGATGACCACTTTAAGGCAGAAAACGTTTGCCTTCTGTTACTGACTGGATTATATTTATTTGGATGTTCTAGTGACTGTTCTAGTTGAATATTTAAATGGATACTGTCAGAATCAAAAACTTTATGTTGTATTTACATCTTGGCAAAACATTAACATTTCTAATATACAGTAACCCCCCAACATGCGGATGGCCCAGACATATGATAAAATCGACATACGATGGCCTCTCAGAGGCCATCGCATGTCGATGTCAGCATCAACATATGATGCTTTTATATGTTGGGGCCATCGCATTAACTGCTATCAGACAGCGCAAAATGCTTAAGCTGCTGTTGGATAGCAGTTTAAGCATCCCGGACAGGTTCACTTACCTATCCCCGCTGCTCCGGGTCCACTTCGCGATCCTCCGGCGTCTTCTGTATCTTCTCCAGGGTCCGGGCCTCGCTTTCCGGTGTCATTATTACGTTTTGCGCACGCCGTGCCGGCGCAGCAGTGTAATGACGTCACCAGAAAGCAAGGCCCAGACCCTGCAGAAGAAGCCAGAGGATCCCGAAGAAGACGCCGGAGCAGCAGGACAGCATCAGGAGCCCCTGGGACAGCATCGGGAGCGGTGAAGACCCGGTCCGGAGCGGCGGGGACAGGGGAGTATAACTTCCTATACTTTACATTGCACGAATCCCTCAACATACGATGGATTCGACAAATGATGGGTCGTTTGGAACGAATTACCATCGTATGTTGAGGGACCACTGTACTTTCTAAATGTTTACTTTTTATAGAAATCATGGCTTATAAAAATCACCACTTGGGGTCCCGATGCCATCATCTTTGTCCAAGCTGAAGCATGGGCTGGGACAAAGTCCTGTAAGTTAGGGTGGGACTAGCACTTCTCTGTGCTTACTCCTGTCCTATCAGACTCCTTTCTGAAAACAGAGAGGAGAGGACAACAGAGCAGACTGCAATGAATGGATTAAGAGACCTGGCACAGCACAACAGACACAGGGAGAAAGTGAATACATGGAAAGTGAGGGTGGGCTCAATGCTTGCCTCAGAAAGACCCCTTCCTGAGCAGTGGATGTCAGAATGAGTGAGCAGCAGAACAGATGGATTTGTCTAATACAGAAGCTAGACACATAAAAAAAAGACACGTAAAGAATCTGCGTGATCTACGGAGTAACATATATATAAGCATTATTCTATTGTGATATGTACTCTTTTTAAGTTAGAGAGATATTTATTATTGTGTGTCTTTTAAAAGTGTGTTGTAAAGTTTATTTTTAATTTTTTTTTTTTTTTACTTGGACCTAATTATCATAAAGGCATATGCAGGATCATAAATTCAGCGCACTTAGGTAAAAGTTTAAAAATCACCATTTTGTATATGATTCCTCCTCCACTTTTACCCAGTTGTGAAAAAAAGGGTGACTTTTTCCCCATAACACAAAAAGATATGCAACTTTTTTTTAGAAATGCTTTTTAAAGGCAGTTTTGTAAGCCAGGTTAGGGATAGTGTACATTTGCTGTGCTTTTGAGTTGTTTGCAACTTTTTATGTGAAAATTGCTTTTGATAATCCTGTTACCACTGCAACATGACATTTCTAAACCACTCCACGTAGAGCGATTATACAAAACTGCTTATCCTCAGGACCCAGGGATGTGGAAATCCTATTGCCCGACGCCCAGGACATGCAGTTTCGGGTGCCAGGCAAGTGAATTATTCATGCATTTAGCCCTGCTTTGGCCAAGCAACGGGACCGTCTTCCCGCTCTGAATTTAAAATGCTGGTGCTTAGGGTGTATGGAGCGGCTCCTGACTTCAGCCGCTCAGTACTCTGTGGCCCCCAGCTGATCTCAGTAGCTGGAGGCCACCGCTAATAGTTGGCATGTGGCGATCGCCATTGCTGGCTATTAACCCTTTAGATTGGTGCTATCAAAGCTGACGGCGGGTGTCTACAGGGATCTTAGGGGTGGATGGCCCCCCGCAGACCCGCGGAGCAATCGCGGGAGGGGGGGGGGGGGGTTGTGATCCACAGTAGAGGTAGCGGAGCGCTTACCTCTCATCCCACGGCTGCAGTGGACCTGTATGTATTGGATTAGGCCTACCTCAACCAAATTAGCACAGATCACACAGATCAATGTTCTATGGAACTTCATTGATCTGTATGAGGAATTTAAAGCATACCCGTCAGATCCACCACATTTTTTTTTTATTTTATCACTCAGTATCTAATCCTGACCATGTACATCTATGTACACATTTATATGTGTCTAGCACCTTTATGTATTTTTTATTACACTTTAAATTTAGCTCACTAGTCTGAATTCCTCTGAAAGGGAGGGGGTGTGGCCTCACTGTGCAGGTCTCCACCCCTCCCTCAGTATGCTGTCTGCTCACATCTCCCCTAGCATTAGCAAAACTACAACTCCCAGCTTGTCCTCACTGACAGTAGCGGGACACAAGCTGACAGTGGGAGGATTTTTCCTCCAGCTGTGATCCCTGCACTCACAGCTGTCAATCAAGGAAGTGTGTCCATGACATAGGTGATGATGCATGGACATAGCAGGACTAGTGTGTGTCCAAGCAGGCAGGGGGGGCAGTTGCTTGACTGGCTTTTTTAGTATGAAAAACTGAAAATTTTCTAATGAAAGCAATTGCAAAACCTATTGGCTTTGCATGCTTTACAACATTTCAAAAGTTTTTGTATCTGACAGTGTCCATTTAATGATTCCTCCTAAAAGTCCTCTAAGGGACTAATACATTTTTTTTTCCCAATTCCATATAAAAAATATGTTAACATAATAAAAATAAAACATATTTGGTATTGGCGTGTGCGTAATTGTCTGAACTATTAAAATATTATATTATATATCCCGTACGGCCAATGTCATCAACATAACATCATATAACATCATATCCCCCCAAAAAATTAAAAAGTGATCAAAAAGTCCAATCCATACCAAAATGGTACCAATACAAACAGCAGATTACCGCGCAAAAAATGATCCTTCATACAGCCTGTTATATGGAATAATATATAGGGGTCAGAACATTTTTTAAAAATTTAAAAGTTTAGAATTGTTTTAAATTAGTAAAACATGATGAAACTATACACATTTTTTTAATTAGTAAAACATGATGAAACCATACAAATTTGGTATTACTGCAATCAATGCGACCTAAAGTATCAAAATAACATGAAAGTTTGACCACAAGACTAATAGTGTAAAAAAAGAAAAACCCCAAATTTGCTTAATTGCTTATATATATATATTTTTTTTTTCTATTTCCCCTCACAAATATTTTTTTTTTTTGTTTCGGAGCATAGGTTATAGAAAATTGAAAGGTGTAATTACAAAGTACAATTGGTCGCGCAAAAAACAAGCCCTCATTTGGGTCAATCACTGCACCCAAGCTAAGCAAAAAAAAGCTCTTCCTCTAAACAGAATATTTAATTTTATATATTATTAATTGTCCATCTTGCTAGTATGGTTTGCATCATGAAGATCCTTGGTTTCAGCACTATGTAAGCTGGTCTCATGACTACACACCACTGTTTTTATGCCTTTCACCTCAAGGCTAGTGGTGTGTTAAATTATGAACATGTAAATGCTTTCCTGACATTTTCTTCTCAACACAATCAGTCCCTTTAAATCAATTTATTATTTATTTAGTTTAAGTATTGTTGCACAACTTTTTTATGGACCAAAAATGGTTTTATGGACTTAACAGCATGAGGACTTGCGGTCCTTCCATCTTTTTCTTGCAGGATCCACTCCTGTATTTGGTCGCCGGTAATCAGACCCGGAGCGAATACGCTCCGGGGACTGATTACAAACGGGGTGCCGCGTGCAAGATCACGGGGGTCCCCAGCAGCGAGACTCCCGCGATCAGGCATCTTATCCCCTATCCTTTGGTTAGGGGATAAGATGTCTAAGCACCAGAGTACCCCTTTAATGACCAAGGCCTTTTTTTCAAACCTGACATGTGTCTTTTTATGTGGTAATAACTTTGGAACGCTTTTACTTATCAACACAATTCCAAGATTGTTTTTTCATAACATATTGTACTTTATTTACGTGTAAAAAAATTAAATAAGTGATAACATTTTCATAAGTTGGCGAAAAATATCAATATTTGCAAGAAATTTGAAAATTTTTTAATTTTTGGCTACTTTCAACTGTTATATATAACGTAAGTATCTGTATGCTATACTTTTTTTTAAATCAGATACATATTCCTATTTCCATTTGTTTACTTTATTTGGCATCAGTTTAAAAAAAATAAAACATTTTTTTAACACTTTATAAGACTTCAAACTTTATTAACATTTTTTACAATTTTGAATTGCATCTTGTTTTCATGCATTAACACACGTTTGTAAATGCTCATTATGATTAAAGTGATGAAAATCCTCAAAAATTACTCCATTTGGAAAACTAGATTCTCTAAGGAATTCATCCAGGGGTGTCATGGGTGTCTCAGGCCCCATTGCACATTTGCCAAAGGAATAATCTGGCAGAACAACAGAAACCACCCCTCCCAAAAAATGACCCCATTTTGAAATCTAGACCCCCTAAGGAATTCATCCAGGGGTGTCATGAGTATTTTGACCTCACAGTTTTTGGAGCAAATTTATGCAAAGCAGGTGGAAAAAAGGAAAGCTTTTTTTCACCAATGTGTCACTTTGAAGTCATTTATTTTGTACTGTGCACATGAAAATAACAAAATGCAACACAAAACTTATACATAACCCCATTTCCTTTGTGATCAGAAATATCCCCATTGTGGTTCTTACTGGAAGTCTGGACACATGGCAGGGTCCAAAACGACAGGAGCCCCTAGAGGATTTCAGAGCATCAATTTTGCTTGGGAATGTCTCAGGCCCCATTGGACATTTGCCAGAACAATTAAATTCCCCCGAATGTCAGATGGTAAAATGGGGAAAAAGCGGATATAAAATAAAAAATAAAAAAAAAACAGGGAGTATGAGAAATTTATAATTTTTTACAGTTTTTTCAAATAAGTGGCTGTATGTTAAGCTCGAAAGCATTTGCCAATACAGAGGCCTGGTTTAGAGGGGCACGTTTCACAAATATGGGTTGTGTCCTTTCGAATCCCTCTTGCATTGCAGAAACAACAAAGTTTTTGGGGTTTCCTTTCTTTTCTGTGGGAGGTAATATGCCAGGAAATGCTGTTCACGGACAATTCTTGAGACCCCCATTTAGGAAGAACTGGTGGCCTCTTCTTCCTGGTCCCCAAATATGAGTGATTTAATCACTTCTTCCTGGAATTCTAAGAAGGTCTTTACATGACCAGCATTTCTATAAAAGGACAAAGGAATTATATAGCCCAACTTGGGTCAAGTACACGGACACCTTTTTATACCATGCCTTAGATTTTCTTAAAGTGCTGTAGGGCTGCATGACCTGATCGGAAAGGTCCACCCCTCCCATATATTAATTGTAATCATGGATACACACAGGATTGATGTTAAGCTCTGTGGATCATCGGATTGGGACTGGGGTTGACTGGTCACCATGCAGTGTTGTCAACACAAGGACATCTCGTTTGTCCTTGTATTTGAGCAACATCAGAGTATCTGAACAAACAGCCCTACTTTGTCCTCTGAGCATTTGTGTAGCAATAAAAGTTTTAGTCTTTTATTTTTTCTGATGGTCCCACACGCAGCTGTACTTCTGGCAGCAAGGAACTTCAGAAGGGGGACACTATTGTAAACATTGTCAATATACACTTGTTAACCGTGGTCTAGTAAGGGATGGATTAAATCCCAAACTATCCTCCCACTTGTTTTAAGGACAGATGGACTCTCTGGGGGCTGAATGGATATATATTTTCCTTCATAAACCCTAAACTTAAAAGTATAACCGGCTTCACTTTTGAAAACTTTGTAGAACTTTATTCCGTACCTGGCCCTTTTATTTGGAAGCTACTGCCTGAAACATAGCCTGCCCTTGAAATGGACCAGAGATTCATCCACTGAAATTTGTTTTTTTGGGGTATAAACTTGACTAAATTTAGAATTGTAATGGGTAATTATAGGCCAAATTTGAAATAGCCTATCAAAGGCAGGGTCACTTTGAGGTAGGCATTCATCATCATTATTATTATTATTATAATGCAGGAATCTCAATAAAATTTCAAATCGAGTCCTAGACATAACAAGGGGGTAAAGAGGGGTATGGTATAGGAGGTCTGTATCCCAGTAGGACCTTGTAGTGTTTTTTTTTTTTGGAAACTCCCATATTTAGTACAAGTCCCCAAAACTTGCACATTTTTGTGGCATCAGTAGGGGTCCATTTGGGGGGCTTAACATAATATTTGCTGGGATTGCGTGCAATGAATTGCTCTGCATACAAATTTGTTTTGGCCACCATGAGATTTATCAGGTCATCCGAGAAAAACAATAAAAAAAAATTAATTTCCCGAAACCCTGTTGTGTCTACATGGATGCCTGGGGTGGCTGTAAAATCGGGGATCTGGGGTATAAAGTTATTAGTGGGGATCCATGTAGGGACAGCTGAACTTGGCTGCACTAGGCCCAGGGCGCCTTTCAGGGGATTCATCAGATGAGGATGAAGATTCTGATGTTGAGAATACAAAATATTCCAGATCCTCTCCGATGTCAGAGCCAGAACGCTGGTACGTGACAACTGCAACACCAATTTAGCCTTTAACTAATTATTTTTTTTAATAGTTTTTCAAAAACATTTTATAACAAGAAGTTTCTACGGATTGACCCTGCCTCACAGTGCACTCGCCCTAAGGGCGACTCAAACCTTTAGACTTTCCCCAGATCCTAACTAAAAGTGTATTTTATTATTATTATTGTTTTGGCAGTCACTACCACAGCCACTGGCAGTGAATGGGGTTAATGTATAGTGTCACTGAGGGTGATCTGACAGTGAAGGGGTTAACAGACTGACAGGATGATCAGGGATGATGATGATCAGTGACAGGCTGACAGGATTATCTCTCTCTGCTCCTTCCTGCCTCACTGTCACTGGACTGAAAGGGTTAATGGGGGCTTTTTTGGCACATTTGGGGGCAATCTAATGTATTTCTTTGGCTCTCCTGCATAGGCTGCTTCTCCGATCGCTTCTCTCCTCACATTGAAGCATCGGAGACAGCCAGCAGGAGGAGCCAGGCTTCCCAGGGCTGAAAACACTTGCTATTGGTCAGCTGCCACACAGACTAACCAATAGCAGCGATCCTGGAGCAGGGACCAGTGCGATTGGTCCCTGGATGGTGACATCCATTGCAAGGCAGTGTGTCGCTGCCGGGATCAAGAAACTGTCGGAGCGCCCCGCGGCGCTGTGACAGTTTTTATTCATCAGGTACATGTACCTGATTTTGCGGGAAGGGGTTAAAATTACTATAACAAGTTTTATTAATTCATATGGGGGGACATTTATCAAAGCATTTAGTAGATTTTTTTTTGCTTAAAATTGTCGCAAAAAAGTTGCACATGCGACTACTCTATTTTTTCTGCGACTTTTTGATTGTGCAGTGTCCTAAGCAAAAAATAAAAATCTTGCTTACCAAAGCAAAAAGTGATTTTTGACTTGCAGTGGTCAGAGATTTATCAAGTGCGAAATTAGCAAAAAAGTCGCATCACATGAAAAAAACCTACTAAATTTACTCCAGCTCAGACATGGGACAGAAAAAGCCACTACCAAAAACTTGCTTACGTGAAAGAAATTTATCAACAGGCTGAGAGCAGTTGATGAATAAGTCGCACATAAGCAAAAAAAATTGTAAGAAAAAATTAACTAAAAAAAAGGAATACATAAGCAAACATTGATAAATGTCCCCCATAGAGAATAAAATGAAAACCATGGCCTGCAATGACTGGTACAGTTTGAGCTAAAGTGCAACTCTAAACAATAAATTCACACAAATTTAACACTGCAATTAACTGTAAAGCACGCTAATGCTAAACCCTAATGGTATAGCGGGGTGTTTTGTCAAGACCTTGGCTGCCATGGTGAAACACTGATGGGGCACCAATGAGCTAAAAGAGGGGGTCCCCTTTCCCCTGTCAAGCACCTTATAAGCTGTGGTTAAACTTCTGAGATTTGAGTTATGTCTGCTCTCAGCAGTTGTGGCCGAAGCACATCCGTGTTTTACAGTGACAATCTTTTGGGTAAATTGGGCAATACACACAAGATGCCAGCAGAGGCTACATCGTGATTTTTTTTTTTACATTTATCCACATTGTTTTTGCATGGTCAGATATTGAACTGGAAACTTGCGTGCAGTATATTAGCAAAAATAAACCATATAAAACGTATTCTGTCAAAATGTATACATTTGGATTTATTTTTAAACATATAGGATAAATTAAAACTAGTAGATCTGAAAGTATATGATCAGTGTAATAAGTACTAAGTATTTTTGCAAACACCAATAGAAATTAATATCCGAACCCAGGGCTGTGGAGTCAGTGCCAGTAAAAATGCACGAACTTGAAATCCTGATTGACAATAAAAATATGAAATCTTTTAAAACAGCAAAATTATTTGTATATATTCTTAGAATCCAGAATATTTACGTCAGTGTGATTAAAAACTAATGTTTTTAGTACAGTAACTTTTCTATGACTAAATTGTCATACATGTGCCATTAATATATATCAAAAAGAAAAAAAGAAGAAATTGGCAGTGTATAACAATAGAGAAGCCTGAAGCTTGGTTTACGACTAATGAAAAAAAGAAATTCCTATCCTTCCTTAAAAGATAATCTTTAAGTAATTGTAATAAGAACTGTGTTTTACTTAAAATTTTTGATAACTAATAAAGAATATAAACAGAAAATACATCTGCTATAGGTTGTGTACAAAAAAATTTAGATGAAATAGAAGCAAAAAAGCTGATTAAAATGTAACTTAAAACGTAACTGAAAGAAAATCTCCATACAAAATCCACTTACAGAAAGGAATGTTTATTACTTTAAAAGAAAGTTGCCTTTAAGGGTCTATTCACACATACAGTATTCTGTACACATTTGATGCCCAGAATTTGAAGCTTCCATTGAAATTTGCATCAGAAAATCCTGTGCATCAAATCTGAACAGAATACTGTACGTGTGAATAGACCCTAAAAGTTCTCAAAGAAAGCTGAAACGGATATAGGGTGCATTCACACTGAGCACTGCACGCTGAATCTCCGCTTGCAGAATTCAGCAAGCGGAGATTCAGCATTGCAGCCAGCGGCGGCGGTAGGACCACGCGGCACTGCGCACTTTGCAGTGCTCATGTAATTCCGCTCAAAGAATCAACATGTTCTTTGAGTGGAACAATTTCAGCAGCGGAATTGCTCAGTGTGAACTGGTCTCGCGGAAGACCCATTCACACTGATGTTAAAGTTCACCGCATGTAATGCCGATCGCGAAATTCCGTGAGAATTACATAGTGTGAACGTACCCTTAGGGTGACAGGGTGCCAAAAATGCTAGTAGTGTTGTGTATATCTATTCAGGATTGTTTTTGAGCTGTCAAATTCCTTGAATGAAAACTTCTATTCTATAAAGCCCTGCAAAACATTTGTTGCTCACCTCTGTTACCTAGTGATAAGCCACAGACAGGTTAAGTATGCATACAAAAAGTGCAGTTAACAAAACATGGCACAATGGAAAGCAGTATATGAGGAATAGTCTGCAAAAAAGAATAACACACGCACCTCTTGCCCCATACATTATAAGCTCATTTAGAGTACTAATAAATGTGTTATATAAATATCCATATCAATATCAAGTAAATGTAAAATCAAACCCATAATGTGATAAGTGTTACCATTAAAAAAAAATTACTTTATAATGTCTAGTTTCGAAGTATACAAAAAATAAAGTTGAAAAAAGTAAAAATAAAAATAATACTTTATTAACACCTTAACTTCCTAAACAAATAATTACAAATAAAACTAATAGGGCTATAGTACATGTAGAAGAACATGATAAGATTTCATCACATCTTATAATTATTTTGTGTTTCACTAATCCTTGAGACAAATTACTAGGTTATTATTTAACAACTTAGAACTGATTCAGTGATACCAAGTTATTAAGAGCAATCTTTTCCATACTTCTCTAGATAAATATCTTTAAAAAACTGAGACTCTGAAAGACAGTGCACTAGTTAACATAAAATAGCACAAGTCATTATCGGGCTGAAAAATGCATCTTTATTTCAGAAATCACAAGTCTATTTCTTCTAAATTACGCTGAAAGTTGAATAAGAAGGTAATTTTCCTACATTAAAACACAGATGTAAACTTCGCTGAACAGCCATAAAATAAACTTTTTTTCATTCAATGATCTCTGATCTAGTAAAAAAAATTCTAAAAGATTACATACAGAAACATTATTTGTGAACTTGGCATCATGTTTGTGCATCAACAAGGTGATCACATAAGTTTATAAAATGATAAAGACAAAAATGTACACATATTTTAAATCAATTGTACAAAAAAATATATTTTACTTCTCAAATAAAAATTCTTGATGAAAGCTTGCTTGTTCACATAATGAAAAATACAAACATTAAAAATATATTAAATATAAAAAATATAAAACAGCCTAACGTATTTCTTCTACGCAATAATCGTATAATCACTTTGAAAGGTTTGCCAAAATGCAGCAAAAAATAAATTGAATAGATTTTCATTTTTTCAATACTTTATAAGGGTATTAGCAGTTGTATCATGTAACAGAAACTACAGAGACTGAAAGAAAAATGTTGTTTGTCTTTGCATTTTCACTAAATGTAGAATATAGTCTATTCTTCCTCGTTTCGCACCTGGGTTAAATCATGGGTGTCTTTACCAGAAAAGAAAAAAAATAACTTATCTACATAACTTCTAAATTATGATTTTGCTTTTGAGCTGGCTCACCAGAATTGTTTTACATTAGGCCAGCCTATTCAGAATAAGACCAAAGCCTGATATTCTTAAGAGATATTGAAAGGCTAAAATACACTAGTGCCTCTCCATGCCTGATGTCAGAATGGGTGGGAGAACAAAATTGTTTAAACACCTAAAGAGGGTTAATTTTTTTCAATATATTATTTTTATCATAGGTTCATAAGATCCTATGGTGTTTTAAGGCAGTGAGCCTTAGTGATCTGGGAAGAACCTGGAAACAACAATATCATTTCCCTTTAGCACCACCTTAGGTGAAATTATGCATTGCACTGTGTCTATATAGAAAGTATAGGTTCCCAACCTTTTGAGAGTGGAACGTAACTTTTAAAATAAGCCAAGTTTTGTGATACTACCTCAAAATGACGTAGTTTTAAATTAGAGATGCAAAGGTTTAAAAGTAGTATCAGGAAGTATTACTTTACTGAGAGAGTAGTAGATGCATGGAATAGCCTTCCTGCTGAAGTGGTAGCTGAAAATACAGTGAGGAGTTTAAACATGCATTGGATAGGCATAAGGCTATCCTCCATATAAGATATAGATAGGTATAAGGCTATCCTTCATATAAGATAGATATAGGCATAAGGCTATCCTTCATATAAGATAGATATAGGCATAAGGCTATCCTCCATATAAGATAGAGATAGGTATAAGGCTATCCTTCATATAAGATCGATATAGGCATAAGGCTATCCTTCATATAAGATAGATATAGGCATAAGGCTATCCTTCATATAAGATAGAGATAGGCATAAGGCTATCCTTCATATAAGATAGAGATAGGTATAAGGCTATCCTCCATATAAGATAGAGATAGGTATAAGGCTATCCTTCATATAAGATAGATATAGGCATAAGGCTATCCTCCATATAAGATAGATATAGGCATAAGGCTATCCTCCATATAAGATAGATATAGGCATAAGGCTATCCTTCATATAAGATAGAGATAGGTATAAGGTTATCCTTCATATAAGATAGAGATAGGCATAAGGCTATCCTTCATATAAGATAGATATAGGCATAAGGCTATCCTTCATATAAGATAGATATAGGCATAAGGCTATCCTTCATATAAGATAGATATAGGCATAAGGCTATCCTCCATATAAGATAGATATAGGCATAAGGCTATCCTCCATATAAGATAGATATAGGCATAAGGCTATCCTTCATATAAGATAGATATAGGCATAAGGCTATCCTTCATATAAGATAGAGATAGGTATAAGGTTATCCTTCATATAAGATAGAGATAGGTATAAGGCTATCCTTCATATAAGATAGATATAGGCATAAGGCTATCCTTCATATAAGGTAGGGACAAGGACGATTCATAAGTATTCAGAATATTGGGCAGACTAAATGGGCCAAATGGCTCTTATCTGCCAACACATTCTATGGTTCTAAGATTGGCTCAATATATAATTGACTTACAAGGTTTTTACCAAAGTGTTAACTAGGTCCTAATGTAAGAGCACTAAACTTGTTCTACATACGTTTCTAAATTATATTATTTAAAGCTGTTTTAGAACACAGAATCTATGTTTGTTGAATCATACTTGAAGGCGTGACTAAGGTGAACACAGTATTTTATATTTATTGAACTTTTTTTTAATAAAAAAATGCATATTAATTTGTGTTACAAAGATATACAGTTTTGCTCAAAAGTTTGCATACCCTTGGAGAATTGGTAATATGTGCACGATTTTTAAAGAAAACATAACTGAGCAGGCAAAACACATTTCTTTTATTTCTTATGGGATTCATATTAAACTTTAGGTTATAATAGAATGGCATGATCATTAATCAAAAAATGATAACAAATAAAAAATTAAATGACCCCTGGTCAAAAATATGCATGTCCTTAGTCCTTAATACTGAGTATCGGCCCCTTTAGCAGAAATGACAGCATGCAGTCTTTTGGTAGTTTTTTTTTTTTTTTAAGAGACCCCCTATATTTACAGGTGGTCCATTTGCTTTGGCAAAATGCCTCCAGGTCATGCAAAGTCTTTGGATGTCTTGCATGACGCACACATTTAAGATCTTACCAAAGGGGCTAGATGATTATAAAGGGGTACTTTAGTGGAAAACTTTTTTTTTTTTTTTTATAAATTAACTGGTGCCAGAAAGTTAAACAGATTTGTATATTACTTCTATTAAAAAATCTTAACCCCTCCAGTACTTATCAGCTGCTGTATGCTCCAGAGAAAGTTGTATAGTACTTTCCTGCCTGACCACAGTGCTCTCTGCTGACACCTCTGTCCATGTCAGGAACTGTCCAGAGCAGGAAAGGTTTGCTATAGGGATTTGTTCCTTCTCTGGACAGTTCCTGACACAGACAGAGATGTCAGCAGAGAGCACTGTGGTCTGACTGGAAAGAACCACACCACTTCCTCTGCAGTATACAGCAGCTGATAAGTACTGGAAGGAATAAGATTTTTATATAGAAGTCATTTACAAATCTGTAAAAAATTTTGGCACCAGTTGATTTTAAAAAATTCCACCGGAGTACCCCTAAGGACTCAGAGCGTACCCGGTGTTTAAAACGGGGTCAAGCCGTGACCCCACATCACGCCGGGTCCGTCCTGGCTGCTATTCATAGCCGGGACCCTGGGCTAACAGCGCGCGGCACCGATCGTTGTGCCGCGCGCTATTAACCCTTCAGACGCGGCGATCAAAGTTGAAAGTAAACAAAGTTGAAAGGGAAAGTAAACGCTTCCCGGCAGCTCAGTTGGGCTGATCGGGACATCGCGATAAAATGGCGATGTTCCGATCAGCTAGGACGCAAGTGGAGGTCTCCTTACCTGTCTCCGCGGCGTCCGATCGGGGTTTGATTGCTCCAAGCCTGAGCTACAGGCTTGAGCAATCGAGCTCCTATCTCGTTGATCCATGCAAAGCTATGGCTTTGCAGGGATCAGCATAAGAGATCAGTGTGTGCAGTGCTATAGGTCCCTGTGGGAGCTATAGCACTGCAAAATAAAAGTGGAAAAAAAAAAAAAGTTAACAAAGGTCATTTAACCCCTTCCCTAATAAAAGTTTGAATCGCCCCCCTTTTCCCATATAAAAAACTGTGTAAATAAAAATAGACATATGTGGTATCGCCGCGTGTGGAAATGTCCGAACTATAAAAATATATCATTAATTAAATCGCACAGTCAATGGCGTACGGGCAAAAAAATTCCAAAGTCCAAAATAGGGTATTTTTGGTCACTTTTTATATCATGAAAAAATGAATAAAAAGCGATCAAAAAGTCAGATCAATACAAAAATACCAATAAATACCAAATACCAATAAAAACTTCAGAATATGGCGCAAAAAATTAGTCCTCAAATCGGCCCGTACGCGGAAAAATAAAAAAGTTATAGGGGTTAGAAGATGAGAATTTTTAACATATACATTTTCCTGCATGTAGTTATGATTTTTTTCCGAAGTACGACAATATCCAACCTATATAAGTAGGGTATCATTTTAACCGTATGGACTTACAGAATAAAGATAAGGTGTTATTTTTACCGAACAATGCACTGCGTAGAAACGGAAGCCCCCAAAAGTTACAAAATTATATTTTTTCTTAAATTTTGTCGCACATTAAATTTTGCTTCCGTTTTGCTGTGGATTTTTGGGTAAAATGACTGATGACACTGCAAAGTAGAATTGGTGTTGCAAAAAGTAAGCCATCATATGGAATTTTATGTGCAAAATTGAAAGCGTTATGATTTTTAGAAGGTGATGAGGAAAAAATGAAAATGCAAAAACGGAAAAACGCTGAGTTCTTAAGGGGTTAAGGAGACTTAAACTTGGCCTTTCACTTACAGTGACTGTCTTGCTGGAAAGTCCAACAGTGTCCCATGTGCAGCCTTCATGCAGATGAATACAAAGTGTCTGCCAGTATTTTCGGATAACATGCTGAATTCATCTTGCCATCAATTTTCACACAATTCCCTGTGATCTAAAACATTAGTAAGCCAACACCATGCTTCACAGTGGGAATGATATTTCCTTCTGATATAGGTCTTGTTGACTTCTCTCCAAACATTGTGCTTACGGTTGTGACCATAAAACTCTATTTTGGCCTGTGTGCCAGTAGCTGTGAGGTATGTCATATATTGTAACCAGGCTTTTTTTGTGACATTGGTGCAGTAAAGGCTTCTTTATGGCAACTTTTGCAGCTCACTTTTGTCCAAGTATCATTGTACCATGAAACAACCACACCTTCTTTTTTTCAGAACAGCCTAAATTTCTCCTGTGTTTCCCTGTGAATTTATCTTAGTATCCCAACAAAATTCTTCTGCAAGTTGTGGATTATATGTTTCTTGGTGTACATGGCCTTGACCTTAGTATGAAGAGATCATTGAATTTTACACTACTTAATAAGTGAGTGAACAGTACTGGCTAGCATTTTCAAGGTTTTGGGTATCCGATTATATCCTTTTCCATCTTTATAAAGTTCCATTACCCATGCTCCCCATGGCTCAGTATCTAAACATATTAGCATCATATTGGCATCATAACATATTAGCATCATATTAGATCAGTATCTAAACATATTAGCATATTAGTATCTAAACATATTAGCATCCAGACAAAGCTGGACTGGATGTGTTTTCTACTGATCTTGGTGACAATTAATAGGATCTTTGGTGTTCCAATATTTTACTGCAAGAATAGTGCTATATATGACACTATTCTTGGCATTAAAAATAATAGGAAAGTATGGTGGGTGAGATTTTTAAATATCAGGAAAAAAAACTTAAAAACTTGAGTTTTATTTTATATTATTTTATCTAAACTATTTTTCTTTGAACCCACTGTTATAGTTAACAAAGGACAATATAATACAGTTTACTATAAACAAGTTTTGTGCTACTGTCATTTGTACAATTTCCTGATACCAACCATATTTGAAGACCTGACGTTCAGCACTACGTATATTGTTGCATTTCGACTATGCTTCGTGTAAAAGTGCTATAGTGGTTAGAAACCACTCTAGCTTACAGACTCCTACATACTTTCACAACTTTTCCCACAAACATACATATACATGCTATAATATGAATTGATGACATATTCTGTACAAAAAAAAAAAAAAATATCCCTTACATAAATGTAGAAGCTTCATGGTAAACTACATAATATATATATTTTTTATTATTATTTTTTTCAATCTGTTTAATTGAAATAAAAAAAAAAAAAAAATATATATATATATATATATATGCAAAGTCCAGGAATCACAGCACCAATAGGTCAAGGATCTTCATAAGCTGGTTTCTTTATTCACCCCAAAAATACAACGTTTCGGCAACAATAGCCTTTATCAAGCATGCTTGATAAAGGCTATTGTTGCCGAAACGTTGTATTTTTGGGGTGAATAAAGAAACCAGCTTATGAAGATCCTTGACCTATTGGTGCTGTGATTCCTGGACTTTGCACACATTAACACCAGGCTGGCTGCCTGGGTGTTTCACATGCACGAAGGTTGGTCCCCGGTGCTGTCTCACGCCAACCCTTGTATATAAATATAAATATATATATATATATATATATATATATATATATATATATATATTTTTTTTTTTTTTTTAAGTTCAATTAAAAAGTTACATTGAAAAAACAAATAAATAAATTAAAAAAAGAGAGAGATAAAAAGGGGTGTAAAATTTCTTGAACACAAAAAAACAATATGTACTAAATCAATTATAAAGAGTTTCCCCGCTAGTCTTTCCTGTTTATTCCCAGTAAAGCTACTTTAACACCGAATGTTACCATTAGACAGTGTCCATTAGAGATATATTCATGAAGAATCTTGGACCTATGTCTCCGACAGATGCCAATGTATAGGCAAACATTGGCATCTGCTGACCATAGTCTCTTTAAAAATACATACATAGATAAATATATTAAAAAAAATGTATACCACATGATATACTTTTTTTGTTCACTGGATGTCTCTGTATAAAATAGTGTATAGCGCAGTCTCCAGAAACTGTACATGAACAGGCTTACATGCTGATTGTTTCTTCAATACAGCCATTCTGTATACGAATGGGCGCAAATGTAGTGACTCTGCATTACCTTTCACTCTGCACATCAACTGGCAAGAGAATATGCAATGTACAAAAAAGAAATGCCGATAATATATAGTAAGCTTGCATAGCTGAATATGAAAGTAGCAGCAATGGTTGTAGCTACAGGCAACAACTTGCAAACAGGGAAAAGGGCAAGTTGACACTTGCTGCTGTGTTTACATAATTCCAATTATGTAGAAATAAATGTAAAATAAATGTATATGGTTTATATATTTTGATTGCTGGATTTTTCTTGAGGTAGTTATTTTCACTCACTTAAAATGGTCTTTTTTGATAAATAGGTGGAATCAGGGAAAAAGGTTATATCAAACAGAACAAATTGAAAGGGGACTATAATGTAAAATTTTTGTGTCAAATATAAAGTTACCCACTATACTGATCACTTGACATACTGACACTCAATGGGTCCCCTCCGATCTCCAGTACCTGGTCCTGTCTTAACACACAGGAAATATGCCTTCAAATACAACGATTCTGTGCTGTCCCTGCACATTCTGACATAGCCTGGTTAGTGTCAAACAATGGAAATGGTAACAACTGACTGTCAACTAGTCTTAAATTTCCAGGGGATAACAAAGGAACACCACGACACAGATCCAGAAAAGAGTCTATAGGCATACCAAAAACTTAAAGTGACTATGCAGGCAGGAAGGAAAATATAATTTTATTGTCATGTTTTAAATTGTAACACATTTGAACCTCAATAACAGTGCGAGAAGAAGCCACTCGTTTCCTGTCAGTACATAACAGAAAGTCAACCTAATATTAAAATGTTGTCATAGTAGACAAATGTGGTATGGGGTGTGATGCAGGGCAGATGGATTACCCTAGGGGCAGATGGCATTAACCCCTTGTATTCGTGATGCCAGGGAGTGGTTTATTCTCAATACCACCTGAAGGTATACCACTGGATCCTGGGCTAGGCACGGGGGCAATAATGACTCCGACACCAAGTTACGGACAATGGTAGCTTTACTGAGTGACAGATGGTACAGTATATACAGTGTGGCCGGGCCCACAGAAGTGACCAGTGACTTCAGAGACCTTAAGGGCTTGCTGGGACTTGCAGTGGTTTTGGACAATTTAGTGCAGGCCATGTTGACTTGACAATAGATGACAGTGACTGACTTTACTGGAGACAGACTAAGCTGTCACTTAAGCTTACTTGTAGACTTGTAACTTGTGGCTGCAGACTTGACTTGAGGCCTCCAATGTATCCAGACACACTCTTAGGCACGACTGCACTGGACCTCAGCTTAGCAGAAAGAGAAAGAAGAGACTCCTCCCAGGGTTTTCATGGGGGAGACTCTGGTGGGATCCCTTTGATCACCCTTAAGTCACGTGGTCACTGATATCTCCTGGGTAACAATCAGATGATAACTTACATGACAACTGAAGATCACATGGGAACATTTCTTAAAGTTATAACACTTCTTTACACACTTTACAGCATAATAAAGGGCAAAACATATGTTCATGAGGGGACGGGTGTAAGGGGGCCCGGGGGACACTGCAGAGTGGCTGCCTGAAAGGGCAGCAAGGTTACGGGTTAACAACTCCCGTAATGGGCCACCACAAACTCCCCCTCTTAAGCACAGCCGTCCTCGGCGCCCAGTCCTGGACGGACGATGACTAAAAGTGTCCATTGTGGCCTAGTGACAGTTCCTGGGGCATTATGCAAAATGTCCTTCACAGGTCTGGTTATAGAACAAGGTAGAAACAAGTCCATGTAGCACGGAAAATGTCTATACATGCTCTTTGGTTTGGTAAACGTGATATTAACGAGATTTGTAACTGCTCTAGGAACACATTTTAGACCATAATACACACAAATTTGCAGATTGGGCTGCCTGAGGCTCTCTACCTGATGCCTTAGCTACTGGGGCCCCTCTGTACTAACCACTTCTCCCCAGAACTATATACATGTTTTTATACAATATACCATTGTTACCTTTATATACAGCATTTCTGTCTCTCTACGTGCTTTACTTAAATGGTAATTAAAACGCATTTTTGTTATTGCACTCATTATGGTAAATAAAAAAACATTCTTATATACTTCTATGTTTTATTTGTGCTTAAAAAAGCTCAAGAGCACATTTTCCCCCCATCTCATACACAGACTTTGGACCGAAGCTCAAACACAGGAAGTTCAGACTGGAGTGCTGAGGGGTGTGTGTCCAACCAACAGCATATGGCAGTTAAGTGTGAGAGGAGCTATGATTGGATGAGGCTGGACACTGGGGGATCAGGTGTAGGTGCCTGTTGGGCCGGCCAAACCTCCTCCTCAGTAGTAGTAGGCCAAGGCACTTTGGTTGGTGCCCGCTGGGTAGGCCAAACGTCCGCAACAGCAGGAGTAGGCCTGGGCACATCTGTAGACGACGCTTGATGCAGATACTTGGGGTCCATAACAGGTGAGTCAGGATACCATTCTTCTTGGACGACTTTCCCCTTGACGCTTGGTAGCAGGAGACCAAATGGATCTGAGTCCCAATCTTCAGAGGGGAAGTAGGCAAAGGGCATTTGTGTGGGATTCTTGGGTCTGGTGATGGCTGCAGCCCATTCCCCCCGCAGGCTCTGTACCGGGGTGTATTCTACAATCTCCCCACTCTCTAGGGAGTGTAGAGGTGGAGAGAGGTAGTCTCTCTTCACCGCTCTATTGACCAGAATAGTGCCACCATGGTGGCACTCCATCAATGTGCCGTATCCCCTAACTCTGTCAAACTTGACGACTGTAGCTCTTTGCCGTTCTAGGGGTGGCTTCTCCTCTCAGGGTTGTTCTAGCCTCCTGATGTATAAGGTCTCAATGCTCTTGGTGTCCTGTTGCTGTACTTCATACGGCATGACTTTAGGGCCATACTCCCTTCTCCTCTGCACCATTAACTCTTCCATTATGGCAGCCACTTCGGCCTCACGTTTGGCCTTTTTGGCCTGGGTTGCTGAGACGGGAGGATAGGACTTCCCTGGCAGGGGTAGGAGATGCTCCCTCATGAACTGGACTAGCGCTGGCTAGTTCCCAAATAGCCACTTATGTAATGGTGGTGACCGGGGACATACTGGACCTGGGGTGCTGACTCTGGACTGGGAGTAGATGAAGGGGTAAAGAACTCGGCTAGGGTACTCACTTCCGACTCCTCCGTGTGGATCTCCACCCAGGATCCCCAGGTCTGGTGGTGGGGAGACAGCCTCACAGGCGACGATTATTGCAATGATGCAAGCGTTCCACCCGCTGGAGTTGCAGGCCAATCCCCATCATTCTCAGGCAAAAGAACCTTCAGGTGGGTGTCTTCGGCCCCGATGGAGAATCTCTGCAGATGATCCGCTAACTCCTGGAACATCTGCGCCGCTGCCACAGCAACCTGCCGGGCCTCCGGCACCATCTTGGGACTATCTGCTCTCGTGCTCTGCTGTTCCTCAGCCATCTTCTTGCTCTCACCAGGAACTTCCGCAAGACTGAAGAGGTCTGGATCCACTCTGCTTCTTATACTGGTCTCCAGCAAAATGGCCGCTGACTGGAACTTCGTCATCAGCAGGGCCTGGGACTGGAAGTGACTCAGTGGTGCGTCCTCTTCTTCTGCTCCCCCGGCAACAAGGGGCGGACCTTTCGCCCCTTGTTCCACTTAGGACTAGGAACTGCGACTTGGCTTCCATGCCCAGGGGCAGGATGTTGGCTTTGGCGGCATCCTTTCGCGTGCTTTTCTTCCAACATATTAACCATTTCAGGTATGGCGGCAGACATCTTGGCACATAACATTTCTACGGCACGAATTTGCACATAATGTTCATGACTTCAGCACTATCCTCAATGGCAGATAACAGTATTTTCTTCACCCCCCCTCTATTACTCTGCAATACTGGACACAGCTCAGAATGGGGAAGGCCTATAGGCATAAGGCGTACACCCGTATCCTGTTCATAGGATGCCAAAAGTTGTGGTAAGGGGTGTGATGCAGAGCAGATGGAATTACCCCTAAGGCAGATGGCATTAACCCCTTGTATTTGTGACACTAGGGCATGGTCTATCCTCAATACTAGGGATGGACAGATTATCGGTTTGGCCGGTATTCACGATTTTTGACATTATCGGTATCGGCAATTACCTTGCCGATATGCTGATAATGCCCCTTCCCGCCTCCCTGGCTAGAGACCACCGCCGAGACCACCGCTGCCACATTGCCTCCCCCATCCCCAGTTTTATAATTACCTGTTCCCGGGTCTCCTGCCGGGTCCTGCGCGCTGCGCAGCGCAATGACGAGTGACGTCCTCAACGCGACGTCACTGTCAGTGCGCACAGTGACAGCTCAGGACGCCGCCGGAGCCAGAAGTAGCGCAGACCCCGGGAACAGGTAATTATAGAGATGGAGGAAGCAATGGAGCAGCGGTGGTGGTTGGACTAGGGAGGACCCCAGGACAGGCAGGGGGAGAGAAGCGGGAGCGGTCTCTGGCCCCGCAAAAGCCGCTGCAGTTCATTGATTTAAAGCGCCCGCTTTAAATCATTGATCTGCGGGGCCCGGTGGATTAAATAGCCGATAAATTTATACCAGAATATCGGCTATCGGCCTGAAAGTTCGCAGATTATTGGTATCGGCCCTATAAAATCGATATCGGTCGATCCCTACTCAATACCACCCGAAGGTATACCGCTGGATCCTGGGCTAGGCACAGGGCAATAATGACTCCAAAACCAAGTTACAGACAACGGTAGCTTTACTAAGTGACAGATGGTACAGTCGTGTAGCCAGGCCCACAGAGGTGACCAGTGACTTTCAGCAACCTTAAATGGGCACTGTCAGATACAAAAACTTTTGATATGTTGTAAAGCATTTCATTAGAAATTTTTCAGTATTTCATACTGAAAAAGCCAGTCAAACAACTGCCCCCCCCCACTAGTCCTGCTGTGTCCGTGCGTCATCACCTATGTCATGGACACACTTCCTTGATTGACAGCTGTGAGTGCAGGGCTCACAGCTGGAGGAAAAATCCTCCCACTGTCAGCTTGTGTCCCGCTGTCAGTGAGGACAAGCTGGGAGTTATAGTTTTGCTAATGCTAGGGGAGATGTGAGCAGACAGCATACTGAGGGAGGGGGCGGAGACCTGCACAGTGAGGACATGCCCCCTCCATTTGGGAGGAATTCAGACTAGCGAGCTAAATTAAAAGTATAATAAATAAATAAATAAAGGTGCTAGACACATAAAAATGTAGATGTACATGGTCAGGATTAGGTACTGAGTGATATATTAAAAAAAAAAAATTTTTTTATTGGACTCCTCCCAGGGCTTTTATGGGGGAGACTCTGGTGGTATCCCATTGGTCACCCTTAAGTCCCCTGGTCACTGATACCTCCTGGGTAACAATCACATGATAACTTACATGACAACTGAAGATCACATAGGAACATTCCTTAAAGTTATAACACTTCTTTACACATTTTACAGCATAATACATTTCAAAACATATGTACATGAAGGGACGGGTGTAAGGGGGCCCAGGGGACACTGCAGGGAGGCTGCCTGACAGGGCAGCAAGGGTGCGGGGTAACAACTCCCATACTGGGCCACCACACAAACAATTTGTTAATTCCAAATACATGGAAAGAATATAAAGCCAAGAAAATTGTGAGCATGCAGCTTTGTGTTGTTTGTGTGCAGACTTGTGTCTGACATACTTTTCAGAAGCAGGAATACTAAAAAGAGTGTATTCAGTTCATGGTAAACAAGTCAGTACAAGTGTGCACTCATTCATATTCTTTTCTTTCCCTAAAGAACCTCATGATCTGTATTTCAAGAACAGATTAGGAATTCCTTGAAATATGTGCATTTTTTTTTTTACAAGACTGTCGTTTCCTAAATGTAGAAATACAAATAGCCATAATTATTTACATAATTTCTATATATTAACACTTTAATAGTATATTTCATAGCTATGTGATTTTGATTATAAAGTAAAGTACCAATTGTATTTCTGTGAAAAAACAAAACAGTAATTCTCAGAGATATTTGGTTCTACCATCTAAAGAGCTGAACTTTACCCATTAGCAATGGTTTGCCACAATACATATCTACCGGATAGGTCATTAATATCTGTTGAGGTGCTCTCTGAAGGACCCATATCTTTTGGGAGATCAGGGGTCCACTGAACCATTTTTGCCAGGTGAGGTGGCCATTAGTTGCTGTATCTACATGACGCTTGTATGGAGACGAGGCTTTCCCATTATCACAAATTTATGGCATAGGATATGAATATGGAATAAATGCCTAAAGGATAAAATATAATTTTAATCCGGCCCCATTCACTGAATTTAAAGGACAATATTGGCCAATAGTGGAGTGTAGTTAGCCATTGTGGGTTTTAAGTCCCTACAAGTATTTTCCCTACGTTCTGCACTTTTCCCTTACTTTAGGTATTTTTTTTTTTTTTTTAACACATGCTCTGAGCTGTGGGGTTTCCTTAACTCAAATTCACCACATTTTCTGTGGAAACCTTGGTAAATATGTTAGGATTTTTTAAAAAGGTCGGGACACGCCCCTTTTTCGAGTAAAATGGAAAGTTGGTTGGGGTTTTAATATTTTGGCGCAAATTTTGGCACAGACACAATTTGTTGTGCAATGCACCAAATTCTGGCGCACAACCCGACAAAACAGGTCAGGTTTACAATAGTAAATCAGGACCATTGTGTTATAACTAGTAAGTCAGAAAAAGTGATTCAGTATGACATCACCACATGAAAAAAAAAAAAAGTGGACATAGTGACAACACTGGCGGCTAATACCTACTGGAGCCAGACTGATGTTGATGTTGATCAAATGCCTCATCCTGACAAAAACATCCAAAACTGCATATAGGGGGAGATTTATCAAAACCTGTCCAGAGGAAAAGTTGCTGAGTTGCCCATAGCAACAAATCAGATTGCTTCTTTCCTTTTTGAAAAGGCCAGAAAATTTGAAGGAATCGATTTGATTCGTTGCTATGGGCAACTGGTCAACTTTTTCTCTGGACAGGTTTTGATAAATCTCCCCCAGACCTTTCCAAAAAACATCCGCCTTTGTTTCACAATGCTTAAAAAATGCTTCATTTGCCATCAGCAAATGTATAAATTGCCCTGACAGCCACCTAAAATCTTTAATATATGGGCAGCATAACGCTGGATTCACATCTAAACTGGAAAAAAGTAGCCGACAGCTCACCACTGCTGAATCCAATCACCTGTGCACAGACTGGCCGGCAGCGCTTCCAAGCCCAATGGAGTAGATACAACAGAAAGGAATGTCCAGCGTGGTATATGGAATAAAATCAGGAACTCTTTATTACGGATCACATGGATACACACAGGAACAGTCACCAACATGTTTCGGATCAGACTAGATCCTTAATCATGGCATGCCATAATTAAGGATCCAGTCTGATCCGAAACGCGTTGGTGACTGTTCCTGTGTGTATCCATGTGATCCATAATAAAGAGTTCCTGATTTCATTCCTTATACCGCACTGGACATTCCTTTCTGCTGGGTTCACATCTGTGTCAAGGGCTCAGTTAGGCACTACTGTTGTTTGTTATGTGACATATACAGCACTGCTATGATTTCTATTTTACCGTTCCTATAACTGAATAGAAAAACACAAACTCAAGCGCAAATGGGAACCTAGCCTTAGTTATAGTTTCATAAACACTAGGTAAATTTCTCTGTATCAAATTTTACATTGAACTTTTCTAGTGCCACAGTTCTTCGACAGCACCAACAGCTTTTGTCTATTGCAAGTCTGAAGGAATCACTAAGCAAGTTTACTGCACAAGCAGATTCTACCAGAAAATATAACCACAAAGCCACTGTAAATTTTAGTTCACTGTGACTGACCGAAAAGCCCCTCAGAGATTTATAAAATAACATTTTCTGCACCCCATTTGCTTGCCTTCTCTGATCTGCTATGAAACAGTCCAGTCTCATGAGAGTCATGGAGAGTTAAAGGGGTTTTCCAGTTTATGTAAATAACACATAATCCCTTTATAATGAAATGGTTGGTACCTTTCTAATATATTTTGTGCTTCCATTTTTAATCATTTTCAGAGATGAGAAGAGATGACAGTAAATATAGGTTTTAAGTCCCTATTTTTTTTTTTTTTTTTTATCAACTAAAAGCAGGCATAAATATAACAAAGAAAAAGCAGATACCAAGGGCTCCTGTCATCATCATCGAAAACAAAAACCAAAGGGTGTGTATTTTAGAGTCATTTTTAGTAAGGGTGCACCAATGGCTTCTCATGTAGTTACCAGAAGCCATCTATGCTGCTGAGGTCTAAAAGATCATAAAAGTCGTACACATATCATATTATAAATATAGAGTTCTACCAGGGGTGGGGAGACCATAAAGTGGAGGAGCATGGGTAAATTTCAAACTTTGTTGTCCTCTAATGATTCAGAGGAAGAAAGAAAGCCATAAGTTATAAACCAATCTGCCCTAAACAGCGAAAATTTTTCCACCTGAATGCTGTATTCATGTATTGCCGTGCAGGAGATCGCGGGGGTCCCAGTGGTCGGAACCTTCCGTGATCAGCTACTTATCCTCTATCCTGTGGATAGGAAACAAGTTAGTTTTCGCTGCACCACCCCTTTAACCCCTTAAGGACGCAGGACGTAAATGTACGTCCTGGTGAGGTGGTACTTAACGCACCAGGACGTACATTTACGTCCTAAGCATAACCGCGGGCATCGGAGCGATGCCCGTGTCATGCGCGGCTGATCCCGGCTGCTGATCGCAGCCAGGGACCCGCCGGCAATGGCCGATCTCGCGGGCGTCCGCCATTAACCCCTCAGGTGCCGGGATCAATACAGATCCCGGCATCTGCGGCAGTTCGCCATTTAAATGAACGATTGGATCGCCCGTAGCGCTGCTGCGGGGATCCGATCATTCATAACGCCGCACGGAGGTCCCCTCTCCTTCCTCCGTGCGGCTCCCGGCGTCTCCTGCTCTGGTCTGTGATCGAGCAGACCAGAGCAGGAGATGACCGATAATACTGATCTGTTCTATGTCCTATACATAGAACAGATCAGTATTAGCAATCATGGTATTGTTATGAATAGTCCCCTATGGGGACTATTCAAGTGTAAAAAAAAAATGTAAAAAAATGTAAAAGTAAAAGTAAAAAAAAAGTGAAAAATCCCCTCCCCCAATAAAAAAGTAAAACGTCCGTTTTTTCCTATTTTACCCCCAAAAAGCGTAAAAAACCTTTTGTATAGACATATTTGGTATCGCCGCGTGCGTAAATGTTCGAACTATTAAAATAAAATGTTAATGATCCCGTAGGGTGAACGGCGTGAACGAAAAAAAGATTTAAAAAAGTCCAAAATTCCTACTTTTTTAATACATTTTATAAAAAAAAAATTATAAAAAATGTATTAAAAGTTTTCTATATGCAAATGTGGTATCAAAAAAAAGTACAGATCATGGCGCAAAAAATGAGCCCCCATACCGCCACTTATACGGAAAAATAAAGTTAGAGGTCATCAAAATAAAGGGATTATAAACGTACTAATTTGGTTAAAAAGTTTGTGATTTTTTTTAAGCGCAACAATAATATAAAAGTATATAATAATGGGTATCATTTTAATCGTATTGACCCTCAGAATAAAGAACACATGTCATTTTTACCATAAATTGTACGGCGTGAAAACAAAACCTTCCAAAATTAGCAAAATTGCGTTTTTCGTTTTAATTTCCCCACAAAAATAGTGTTTTTTGGTTGCGCCATACATTTTATGATATAATGAGTGATGTCATTACAAAGGACAACTGGTCGCGCAAAAAACAAGCCCTCATACTAGTCTGTGGATGAAAATATAAAAGAGTTATGATTTTTAGAAGGAGAGGAGGAAAAAATGAAAACGTAAAAATTAAATTGTCTGAGTCCTTAAGGCCAAAATGGGCTGAGTCCTTAAGGGGTTAAAGGGGTACTCCGGTGGATTTTTTTTTTTAAATGAACTGGTTCCAGAAAGTTAAACAGATTTGTAAATTACTTCTATTTAAAAATCTTAATGCTTCCAGTACTTATTAACAGCTGTATGCTACAGAGAAAATTATTTTCTTTAACTTTTTTGTCTTGTCCACAGTGTTCTCTGCTGACACCTCTGTCCGTGTGAGGAACTGTCAAGAGCAGCATATGTTTGCTATGGGGATTTTCTCCTGCTCTGCTCAGTTCCTGATACGGGCATGAAGTGCCAGCAGAGAGCACTGTGGACAAGACAAAAAAGAAATTAAAAAAGAAAATAATTTCCTCTGTAGTATTCAGCAGGTAATAAGTACTGGAAGGATTACGATGTTTGAATAGAAGTAATTTACAAATCTGTTTAACTTTCTGGCACCAGTTGATTTAAATAAAAAAAAAAAAAAAAAAGTTTCCACCGGAGTACCCCTTTAAAGGGGTTGTGCAGCAAAAACTAACTTGTTTCCTATCCTTCCTCCAAGCTTTCAATCCCATAATGCCTCAGCATAGCATCTTATCAGCAGGTGAAATAAGTATCATCCTGGCCTGTGTCCTGAGAAGGATCAATAATCTCCTTAATTATCAGTATAAAAGGAGGGAGTGTAAATGGTAGCGTTCCTTATTCCGTCTGAGTGATGGGAGCCTGTGCTATTGTCATCAGTCACTGTGTTGGTGGGAACAGTCAAAGAAATAATACCATGCAAGAAGTTATTGTGCATTAATGCGTCATACAGTTTTGCTACCATTGACTCCAGTAGAAAAGGCAGGTCACCAAACCTGGATTCAGATTGCTGCTATGAAACAGCCCTAGTGTGGGGGACTTGATGAATAGTGATAGAAGCAGCAAGACAAATTAGAGGAGATCTCCAGCAAAAAAAAAAAAAACGACGTATCCCCTATCCACAAGATAGAGAATAAGTAGGTGATCGCGGGCCCCCTGCATTCCCTGGGATGGAACCCAGTACTTAGTGAGGAGCATGTGCTGCAGCCGGCAAGCACTCCATGCATTCCTATGGGAGCGCTGAAAAGACCCACTCCCATAGAAATGAATGGAAGGCATCCCGTCTACCGGTAGACAACACACACTCCTCACTGAGAACGTTGTGGTCCTGTCCTGGTGGTCACGGGGGCCCCCCCTAGAGGTTGGATCCCCAGCAATCAGCTACTGTAGATAGGGGTTAAATTATTTTTTGCCAGAGTACTCCTATAATAAAGTGGTAAAACATACAGCTATCTAATATACACTCATTTCAAATTCCACCCATACCTTATCACCAAAAACGAAACTCAGTAGAAAAGTGCAGCTGAGAAAGCTATACGGAAGCCATCACCAAAAAATTAATCAGCAACAAAAGGTGTACAAAATTATACTAAACTTTATTAATGATCCATTAAAAAAACTGAATGTTGACACAATATAAGAGGAGCACAGTGCACGTAGCTGGATAAAAAAATGGCAGGGACATGCAGACTGAAACACTGGCATACAAAATAATGATAATATAAGTTGCATACACCATATATATACGAGCATTCATGGAACAGAGATGAAAAACAACCTCAATAAGGATGCTCAAGATGATAAGCAGACAAAAAATTGAATAAGAAATGGTTACCAAAGCAGAGTCATGCACCACCTGCACTTACCCCAACGTAGGTTTCGTGCCTATGCGCCCCCTGATGAAGCGCATTGGTGCGAAACGTACCTTGGGGGTAAGTGCAGGTGGGGCATGATTGTGCTTTGGTAACCCTTTCTCATTCAATTTTTTGTCTGCTTACCATCTTGAGCTTCCTTATTGAGGTTGTTTTTCATCTCTGTTCCATGAATGCTCGTACTTATATGGTATTCCACCCATACCTTTCAAATACCAGTGCAGTATTCCTTGCATGCACGGTAGAATAGTCCGGCTTGATGTTCGCCGGCTATACACTGACTGCAGCGTGACATTCCGAGCCTAAGAAGCAGGGAGCCGAGCAGTGCCGGAGAAACGGGATGCCGATACCGAAGCAACGGGGGAACGTGCCCATGCCAAATTTATTTAAAAAGGCAAAATTACCCAATGCCAAAATAGATAATTTTTTTGGTCAGTTTACATCCCACCAATATGTAATAAAAGTCCCATCTACCCAAAATGCTGTCAATAGAAACTAAAGATCACTGTGCAAATAGTGAACATACACAGCTCTCTATGGAAAGAAGAATAAGGTAATACAAAACAGGTTTAAAAAAATAAAAATAAAACAATATTAGGCTGAATTTACACAAGCTGTGGAAAATCCGCCACAGGCGTCATTTAAGTCAATAAGGTCTGTGGCGGATATTCATCAGAGGAAATTCAAACTCGTATCGGGAAACACACCGAGTTTAAGGGGAAAATATGCTTGTGTAGTAAAATCTAAAACTATATAACTTGAGTATTGCTTTAAAGGGGTACTCCATCCCTAGACATCTTATCCCCTATAAAAAGCATAGGGGATAAGATATCTTATTTTGGGGGTGGGTCACCGCTGGGAACTCCAACGAACTATGGCGCGACACCCCAGTCATCTGGTGCATGGAGTGAACTCCAAGCAGCCAGACTCCCCACAATCAGATATCCTTTGGATGGGGATAAGAGGTCTTGGGGCAGAGTACCCCTTTAATCGTACTGATCTGCAGAAAAAAAGTTTACATGTCAGTTTTACCGCATGGTGAATGCCATAAAAATAAAACCCCTTCTTTTGTAATTTCACCACCTTTTTTGCAGTCATGGAGTACATTTTATAGTTATATAAAGAATCCCATTGGTTATGCAAAAAAAAAAAATGTCATGGCTATTTTTTTTAGTACATAGAGGAAACAAAACAATACAAAAACATAGCATTAAGACAATTTTAAAGGTAAAGGAATAAAAAACTATGCAGACTTTGTAAAGCCAAATTTCTTGTCTGAGTAACTGAAGCACCTACACGGTGTGATTATTTCCTCCAACAACCACAGCACCTACTCACTTGAGTAGAGGGGGAAAATGAAGAGGGGGAGAATTGTTAGTATGAAGCTTTGTGGCATGCCACATTTTTCCGTTCCATGCTACATAATCTAATGGCAGAGTTCAGGCATGTGTGAATAAAGCAGGACATTAGCAGTATCCCTTCACACAGGAAATGCATTGGGGGGGGGGGGAGAGAAGTGCATTAGGCCACATTTACCTCACATCGGGATTCGAAAGTTCACATTTTGTTTGGGGACACAAACAAGCGGTCTACCTTTTTATTGTGTTCTGCGAACAAGAGGTATACAGCTGAACAAAGTGAAATCACCTTTAACATTAGGGTAAGTTCACACATGACACATAGTTTCACTGCTGAAAATGCAACATAACATGGAGATTTTGATGCAGATTTGACTCCTCTACACTGAAGGAGGTGAAATCTGCAGCTTAAGGGTTCATTCCCACACGGCGTATTTGCTGCGTATTTGCTGCTGCGTATTTTATTTTCTCTGTTGAAGTCAATGGGTAGGAAAATACGCAGCATCAAATACGCAGCAAATACACAGCAAATACACAGCAAAATACGCCGTGTGGGAACGTACCCTAAGGGTGAATTTTTTTTTTAAATCAACTGGTGCCAGAACGTTAAACAGATTTGTAAATTACTTCTATGTAAAAATCTTAATCCTTCCAGTACTTATCAGCTGCTGTATGCTTTACAGGAAGTTCTTTTCTGTCTAACCACAGTGCTCTCTGCTGACACCACTGTCTGTCCCAGGAACTGTCAAGCGCAGGATAGGTTTGCTATGGTGATTTGCTCCTGCTCTTGATGGTTCCTGAGACAGACAGAGGTGTCAGCAGAAAACACTGTGGTCAGACAGAATAGAAATTCAAAAAGACAAGAACTTCCTCTGTAGTATACAGCAGCTGATAAGTACTGTAAGGATTAAGATTTTTAAATAGAAGTAGTTTACAAATATGTTTAACTTTCTGGCACCAGGTTAATAAAAAAATAAAAAAATGTTTTTCACCGGAGTACCCTTCTAAGTTCCTAACAAAAAATAACATGGTGATTTAAAAATCCACAGCACATGTTAATTTTTATGCAGTGGGGATGAAATTTGTTAAAATTGTATTCACTTGGCTGCTACTGAATTCTCCTATAGATTTTCTGCATGTAGATCTAAATAGAAATTCAGTAGTAAAAACAGCCTTAAAGGAGAAGTATCATGCATAAAAACGTATCCCACAGGATAGGGAACAGGGAAAAAGCATTAGATAGCAGGGGGTCCGACTGCTGCCCTCCCCCCCACACTCCCTGGGAACAGAGCATCTTGACCCCACACGGTGGCCGAAACGCCCCCTCCAGGTATCTCAAGGGGAGAGCTGTAGATAGCCGATAGGGGATGCGTTTTTATGCATGATATCTCCTTTAAGCTGTCACACTAGGACTCATATAAAGGGGTATTTCCATCTGTGCAATTTATTGTATATGCACAGAATGTCTGATTTCTCAAGGCTGAGGGACTTCCAATAGTGCCTGGTCTACTTGTGGCAGCTGGTAGTGGTCAGGAAACCAAAAACACCCAAATTGACTGTGTTACACAATTTAAGTAACTTCCATTGATGTTAATGCAAGTTATGTAAACAGTGTAATTGGAGTTATGTAAACTGTGTAAAGAGCTCTTTTGGCTGTTTTTGTTTAGATGGTCACACCCAGACTAGAGGGGGGGCAGGGAGCCTTTGATGTTGAGATAGGTGTGGTTCTGAAAATGTCCAGATCAAAGTACCTATTTAAAGGCTAAAGAAACCTTTGCACATTTATATTATTGCTTTTGTTCCAGAATGCAAAATGAAACAACTTTCTAAATAGTCTTTGCTTAAAATTTCCTTTCATTTAGCTGCTACTTCACAGTTACGCTCTCCCCCGTTAACTCTTTGAGTTTGTGTGTAACTCCTTCCTTTCCTGCTGCTTTCTCTAATACTGGCAGAAGGTCCATCTGTGACATTTAACATTGCATTTTATATTACTGTACACAACTTAATCACATAAGTCATATGATATTTGAGTTGGCATTTTATATTTCTAAAGGTTATTTCATGTTCTATGGACAAAGTCATCAGTTTTTGTCTGGGGCGTTTAAAACTGCGTATTACATATAGAAGCACTTTTGTTATTTGTGCAAAACAACTTACCATTTGGTTAACTAAATAAGAACACTATGGAAAGAACATGAGATCGCATATATGATATAGTGCAATGTTTACCAAACTGTAAGGTAAAAATCAAAAGAGCAATATTTTCCAACCTTTTACTGAGACTTACTAACTTAAACCACATGTTTTATTATTAGAAGTAACCAACTCACTGATACTAATGAGTCACCTACATCGGCGGAAACCAAGAATCACTATCTTTGGCACAAGTTAAGCATCGCTTTAAGTCCGCTATTTAAAAAAAAAATGTAACTAGTCTGTGTGGACTATTTATACTACATGTAGAGACAGTTATAAAGTGTACTATTAAACCTGACAACTCAGACATTGCTCACTTCATAAGTTTAGGTTATATGGGATTTCCAGTATTTGGTAAATATAGCTTGTGAAGTTGTTCAACTTTCTAATATGCTATGTGTTTCAATTCCCTATTAGAAAGATCCCTTTTTATTGGCAGGGTTAAGAAACATTAATTGGGAAACATATGAAGGCTGTTTTTTTGTATACAAAAAGTTGCATATTTTTTGCGCACACACCCACACATTGCAGTGTAGCTTAAAAAATTGCAACTTTTTGAGCTTTCCCAAAAGTGTGCAGGGCTGAGAGGAAAGGGTTGTTGCATCCTGCTGCCCAGCAGACTTTTTGCATTAATGTCACACAGACGGTCTAGCTCTGTACTTACAAGAAGGAAGCGGGTAAGCGACTTCAAATGCCAACATCGTGTCCTTTGTGTCCCGCCTTGCTACTGAGCTGTGAGTATGTCCTGTTCCGGGAAGTGCTGAAGCCATCCCCTGTATCACAGACAACGTTCACCCCATCCCTGCGGCTCACACCTAACAGTTCTGTGCCATGTCTCAGCAGGCCACTCCATGCCCTTCTCCCTGGGACTCTCCCAGGGCACTGTGGGTGCCAGTGTGGAGAAAGGGGTAAGAGGCTTATCTACAGGGACCCCCAACAGTGCAGGAATGGAAGGATAGGTAAGTAAGAAGAGGGGACACTCATGGCTGTGACTCAGGGAAAGAAGGGACACTAACTGATCATATGACGTCACGTTGTGTGACGCACAACATTTAGCTGGCTCCTGCATTTATAACAAACTTGTCACGTCCTGTCTTATAGAGCAATGTATTAATTAATTTTCAACTAATTTTTTTCTTTTCTACTATGATATTGAATTCTTTAGTTCAATTTGAGTGCAGAAAACTATGTGTCCCCAATCTTGCACAATAAAAACTAACTTTGTGTCACTGCATTCCAACCATAGCATTTTTTATTATTTTGATCAGAGGAGCTGTATGAGGGCTTTTACTTTTTCAGAATGACTTTGGGGTATGTGCAACTTTTCATCCCATTTTCACTGCATATTTTCTTTGGTAAACAAGATGGACAAATAGCAGCAATTTTGGCATTGTTCTCTGTAAATTCCCTAGAAGAATGGCAGTTCCCCCAAACCTGGCTGTTAAAACAGGGAATAACGTGTCATAAGACATCCCTGTGCCTTTATATGGTGGATGCAGCCCTGTAAACACATGTATCGATGGTCATCAAAGTGTTAAAACCACTGACAGGTCAAGTAACATTGATTATCTTGTTACAGTGGCACCTGTCAAGGGGTGGGATATATTAAGCAGCAAGTGAAGAGTCAGTGATTGATGTTGATCTGCTGTAAGTAGGGAAAATGGTAAAGCATTAAAGGAGTTATCCAGGAATAGAAAAAGTGAGCTAATTTATTCCAAAAACAGCTCCACGTCTGTCCCCAGGTTGTGTGCGGTATTACAACTTGGCTCCATTCCCTTAAATGGAACTGGGCTGCAGAACCACACCCAACCTGGAGAGAGACAAGGAGCAGTTCTTGTAATAAATTAACTTTAAGATCTGACAAACTTTGTCAAGAGCCATTTGTGATGGCTCGGCAACTGGGTACGAGCATTTCCAAAACTGCATTTCCTGTTGATTGCATTCAGTATGCAGTGGTTAGTATTTACCAAAAGTGGTCAGGGAAAGGATACCCAGAGAACTGGCGATAGGGTAAAGCATGTCCAAGGCTTAGTGATGCATATGAAGAGAGAAGAATGGCCCATCTGATCCAATGTCACAAAAGAGCTACTATAGCACAAACTCCTAGACTGCTGATAGAAATATGTTAAATCATAAAGTGCATTGCAGATTACTGTGTCTGGGGCTGCATATCGACAGACTAGACAGCTTCCACAAACTGTCCATTCCTAAAAGCACATACAACAGGTCAACAGGTTTCAGAAATGGCCCATGAAGCAAGAAGGTGGCTTGGTCTGATAAATTTAATTTGCTTTTTCATCATGTGGATAGCTGGATATGTTTGCATAGCTTACATGGCAAAGAGAAGGAATCATGATGCACTATGGGAAGAAAATAGTGTTCTGCTGTAAACATGTTGAAAAACTGTAATAACCTCTAGGCTTACGAATTCTAATACACTAATAACATTTACTTAAAAAAAGGTTAAAAGAGTGTTTTACACCATAAAGCATCTTCAAAAACACTCGTAATATTTTTTTAAAAGCTACATGAGGGACTTCAAATCATTATAAATATTTCATTTAAAAGTATAAAGATGCACAACTTGATCAGAAAAAGAAAAATGAATAATAAAAAATACAACATCTTATCCCCTATACAAAGTATAGGGCATAAGATGTCTGATCGCGGAGGTCCCGCTGCTGGGAACCCCCGTGATCTCTCCTGCAGCACTCCATGTCATCTTGTGCATGGAGCGAAGTTCGCTCGTGCCTGATGATGGCCAATACAGAGGCCGGAGGATCGTGATGTCACTGCCCCACCCTCTCGTTACATCACACCCCGCCCCCTTAATTCAAGTCTATGGAAGGGGGCATGGTGGTCATCACGCCCCCTCCCATAGACTCTCTCCATGCACCAGATGACAGGAGTGCTCAGGATAGGGGCATAAGATGTCTAGGGACGGAGTACCCTTTTAAGAAACGCCACCGCTGGGGACCCCCGCAATCTCTCCTGCAGCACCCACGCTGTCATGCCCCCTCCCATAGACTTGCATTGAGTGGGCGGGATGTGACGTCAAAAGGGGGCAGAGCCTGTATCGTGAGTCATCAGACATGGAGTGCTCTTTGCTCTTTGAGGCTGATGACAAGTGATAGCTGCAGGAGAGATTGCTGGGGTCCTCAGCGGCGGGACCCCCGCAGTCAGACATCTTATCCCCTTTAACCCCCTTGGGACCGAGCCCCTTTTGACCCTAAGGACCAGAGCATTTTTTGCAATTCCGACCACTGTCACTTTAAGCATTAATAACTCTTGGATGCATGTACTTATCAATTTGATTCCGAGATTGTTTTTTCGTGACATATTCTACTTTATGTTAGTGGTAAATTTTCATCAATACTTGCATCATTTCTTGGTGAAAAATGTCATGAAAATGTCATGAAAAATTTGAAAGTTTTGCATTTTTATAACTTTGAACCTCTCTGCTTGTAAGGAAAATAAACATACAAAATAAATTCTATATTGATTCACATGTACAATATGTCTACTTTATGTTGGCATCATAAAGTTGACGTGTTTTTACTTTTGGAAGACATCAGAGGGCTTCAAAGTTCAGCAGCAATTTTTCAATTTTTCAAGTAAATTTCAAAATCAGAATTTTTCAGGGATCAGTTCAGTTTTGAAATGCATTTAAGGGGCCTTTATGTTAGAAATACCCCATAATGGTCCCCATTATGAAAACTGCACCCCTCAACATATTCAAAATGACATTCAGAAAGTTTGTTACCCCTTTAGGGGTTTCACAGGAATAGCAGCAAAGTGGAGGCGAAAATTAAATTCAAAATTTTCATTTTTTACACTAACATGTTCTTTTACAAGGGGTAACAGGAGAAAAAGCCCCACAAAATATGTAACCCAATTTCTCTCGAGTAAGGAACTACCTCATTTGTGTATGTAAAGTGCTCTGTGGGTGTACTAGAGGGCTCAGAAGGGAAGGAGCGACAACGGGATTTTGGAGAGCGAATGTTGCTGAAATGGTTTTTGGGGGGCATGTTGCATTTAGGAAGCCCCTATGGTGCCAGAACAGCAAAAAAACACCCCACAACTCCCAGCATGCACCGACAGACCATGCATGCTGGGAGTTGTAGTTATGCAACAGCTGGAGGCACTCTGGTTGGGATTTGGAAACACTGAGTTAGGTAACAGACTACTGCAGTGTTTCTGCACCACTGTCTGTTTCCTAACTCAGTGTTTCCCAACCCGTGTGCCTCCAGCTGTTGCAAAACTACAACTCCTACAACTCCCAGCATGCATGGCCTGTCAGTGCATGCTGGGAGTTATAGTTTTGCAACAGCAGGAGGCACACAGGTTAGGAAACAGACAATGTTTCCCAACCAGTGTGCCTACAGTTGTTGCAATACTATAAATCCTAGCATGCCCAGACAGCAAAAAGGACACGTTGGGAGTTGTAGTTATGCAACAACTGGAGAGAACAGTTTGGGGACCACTGTGTAGTGGTCTCCAAACTGTAGCCCTCCAGATGTTGCAAGACTTCAACTCCAAGCATGCCCAGACTGCCCAGGCATGCTGGGAGTTGTAGTTTGGCAACACCTGAAGGGCCAGATGTTGCCGAACTACAACTCCCAGCATGCCTCGACAGTCGCGGCATACTTTGAATTGACATCTGAAGTGCTACAGTTTGGACACCACTGTATAGTGGTCTCCAAACTATGCCCTTCCAGATGTTGCAAAACTACAACTCCCAGCATGCTGATAATGTCCAGGCATGCTGGGAGTTGTAGCTCTGCAACATCTGAAGGGCCAGATGTTACAGAACTATGACTCCCAGCATGCCTGGACAGTCTGGGCATGCTGAGAGTTGTAGTTTTGCAACATCTGGAAGGACAGTGGTCTCCAAACTGTGGTCCTCCATATGTTGCAAAACTACAACTCCCAGCATGAGCCAAAGGCTGTCTGGGCATGCTGGGAGTTGTAGTTTTGAAACTCCTAGATACAGCAGTGAAGATCACTTTACGGCAATCTTCACTGCAGTATCGAGGAAACCGCCGCCGCTGCCTCCACTGCCTCCACTTGCCTGCTGCCTCCTTCTGTCAGCCGCCGGTCCCTGGTCCTCAGTCCACCGAAACCCAGGCACCCTGCGCCGGCGGTCCTCGCAGCGGCCCCAGCACATCGCCGCCATCTTCCCCCGCTCTGCCCCGACATCCAGGGGTGGGCAGAGCGGGGGAAATGAACGTTCCCACCCGCCCCTGCCTTATGATTCGCCGATTGGCTGGATCGGCCAATTGCAGGGGATAGGTGGCACGTCTGCCACCTCGCTCCTATCCTTTAGGATGAACGGGGCTGTCTCTGACAGCTCCGATCATCCCTATTTTCCGGGCTATCGGGACACAGACAATTTTATTTTTGCATTTTTGTTTTTTCCTCCTCTCCTTCTAAAAATCATAACTCTTTTATACCCATGTGAGGACTTGTTTTTTGCATGACCAATTGTCCTTTGTAATAAGATCAATAATTTTACCATAAAAAAATATTATTTGTGTGGGGAAATAGAAAAAAAAAAAAGGTTTGTCTTCATGCTAAACACTTTACGGTAAAAATTACAGGTTTTCTTTATTCTGTGGGTCAATACGATTAAAATGATAACCACGTTATTTGCTTTTCTATTATTGTGCGGCTTTTAAAAAAATCTCAAACTTTTCAAACAAAATTAGTATTTTTAAATACTAGTATGTTTAAAATCAATCTATTTTGATCACCATTAACTTTCAATTTTTTTCCGTATACAGGGCATATATGTAACTTTTTAATCGCTTTTTATTAAATTTTTTTTTACATTTTTTTAATAGGGGACTATTTATAGGAATCGTTAGATTGCAGATACTGAACAGTGCTATGCATATGCATAGCACTGATCAGTATTATTGGTCATCTTCTCTGGTCTGCTCGATCTCAGACCCGAGGAAAAGACCCCGGGATGACGGCCAGAGCAGGTAAGGGGACCTCTGGCCGCCATTTTGGCTGATCGGATCCCCGTGGCAGCAGATCCGAAAACATATGATGCTCTGGACAGTTCCTAAAATGGACAGAGATGTCAGCAGAGAGCACTGCGTTCCAAAAATAACAGAATTTCCTCTGTAGTATTCACCAGCTAATAATACCCCTTTAACCCCTTAAGGATCAGGCCCATTTTGGCCTTAAGGACCAGACCAATTTTATTTTTGCATTTTCTTCTGCTTTTTTTTCCTCGCCTTCTAAAAATCATAACTCTCTTATATTTCCATCCACAGACCCATATGAGGGCTTGTTTTTTGCGCCACCAATTGCACTTTGTAATGACATCACTTATTTTACCATAAAATGTACGGCGCAACCAAACAAATATTATTTATGTGGGAAAATTGAAAAGAAAACCGCAATTTAGCAAATTTTGGAAGGTTTTGTTCCACGCTGTACACTTTCCGGTAAAAATGACATTTTCTTTATTCTGTGGGTCAATACGATTAAAATGATACCCATGTTATATGCTTTTCTCTAATTTTACCGCTTTAAAAAAAACTCAAACCATTTTAACAAAATTAGTATGTTTGAAATTGCCCTATTTTGACCACCTATAACTTTCTCATTTTTCTGCATATGGGGCGATATGTGGGCTAATTTTTTGCGCCATGATCTGTAGTTATTATCAGTTCCACTTTTGCTTAGGTTTTATTTTTTATAAATTTTTTAGAAATTTTTTTTTGGAATAAAATGTGACAAAAAAGCAGCAATTTTTTACGTTTACGCCGTTCACCGTATGGGATAATTAACAATATATTTTAATAGTTCAGACTTTTATGCACGCAGCAATACCAAATATGTGTATTAATTATTTCTTTTACGCTTTTTTGGGGGGTAAAATGGGAAAACAGACGTTTTACTTTTTTATTGGGGGAGGGGATTTTTCAAATTTTTTTACTTTTTTTATTTTACATTTTTTAACTTTTTATTTTTATTTTTACACTTTTTATGTCCCCATAATCAAATAAAAATCCTGGAGTACCCCTTTAATCAGAAGTATTCAAATTATGAAATCAGCAGGTAATGATAGAGAAATGCATGTTGGGTCCATATTTTAGCAAGAAATTCCAGCCTTGACTCAAACAGATTCTTACTAGGGATTGACCGATTATCGGTTTGGCTGATATTATCAGCCGATATTCACGATTTTTGAAGTTATCGGTATCGGCAATTACCTTGCCGATAATGCAGGCACGTTAAATCAATGAACTGCAGCGGCTTTTGCGGGGCCAGAGACCGCCGCCCGCTTCTCTCCCCCTGCCTGTCCTGACCTGTCCAACCACCGCTGCTGCCCGATTGCCTCCCCCATTACCAGTTTTATAATTACCTGTTCTCAGGGTCCGTGCTACTTCTGGCTCCTGCGGCGTCCTGCGCTGTTGCTGTGCGCTTCGCAATGACAAGTTACATCCTCAATGCGATATCAGCGTCAGCGGCCCCGGAGCACAGCGACAGCTCAGGACGCCGCCGGAGTCAGAAGTAGCGTGAACCCCGGGAACAGGTAATTATAAAACCGGGGATGGGGGAGGCAGTGGGGCAGCGGCGGCGGTTTCTGGCCAGAGGATAGGTAGGGGGAGGCAATCGGGCAGCGTCGGTGGTTGGACTCAGGACAAGCAGGGAGAGAGAAACGGCTGGGGGCGGCGGTCTCTGGCCCCGCAAAAGCCGCTGCAGTTCATTGATTTAAAGCGCCCGCATTAAATCATTGATTTGCAGCGGCTTCTGCGGGGCCAGAAACAGTTTATCAGGGTATACCCGCACACACACATGCACCCTTATTTTACCAAAAATATTGGTGGGGGGGGGGGGATTAAAATGCAGGGAATATCGGTATAAATTATCGTCTATCGGCCTGAAAGTTCACAGGTTATCGGTATCGGCTCTAAAAAAATCAATATCGGTCGATCCCTTATTCTTACCATGATGAGCAGGTTACAGGCTGACTATAGCTACTAGAGAAAAATCTAATTCAAAAGCAAATGGAGTTCATTAGAATGGAAACCATTTTGTAATAATTTCAATAATGGGATGAAAAAAAAATATTTTTCTTTGGATTATTAAACCTTGTAAAATAAATCAATGTTCTCTTCAGTGTGATGAATATGGGTACAAATCTGTATTTTTAGAATTCAGTCCTCTCTATAGGGAGAATACCGATCTGAATCATACATTTGAAACTTCATTGCCTTCTATAGGGAGAAAATGCATATAAAATATACATCTGCAGTAACCCCACAAAAGCCTACATAGTTTAATATTAGATGTGTAAATACAGTAGACCTGAATGACTTAAATTGTGAGACCAAGGATCCATTTTACTGTTCTTTATATATTTAGACTCCTATAAGGAGCATATGGATTTCTCTATTTGTTGGCAGTAATTGAAAAGCAATGTATTCTACATTTAAATCATTCTCCTTAGTACAGATCACTTTCTTATTTTCTCTATAAAATGAGGGGTACTTTTTCAAGCTTTCTACCACATCGGTATTACAGACACTATTATGTTATGTGAACAATACAGAGCAAAATAAAAACACTATCTGAATGAACAGAAGGCTTTCCTTGCTTTGTAAGTTGCTGTATTTTTCGGAACATATAATCTGATGTGTAAAGGCAGGAAAGAAGAAATGGTGCATTCTAAGGTCAGCTGGAGATGGTACCGGAGGTGTCATCAGCATTAGGCACTCCCCTTTAGTTTCTGTATACAAACACAGCAATAAGCAGTTTCTGTTGGATGATCCACTTCTGCATGACTGTACAGATTCTTTCCAGGTCATTCACCCTGATTTCCTGAAAAACACCATGAACTTTAACAGCTAAGGACAGGCTCTTTCCTACCTCCTGGGCACATGTCCCCAGACTCCTCTACAATGAAACAATTACTTGGAAGGAGAATCCACAAGAAACATTGTAAAACAAATTAGAAAAATGGGACCAATTATTCTTTAATGGGGATTCCACAGAAAGTGGGAATCACTTTAATAATGGGTGCCGTCGGCATAATCACACACAAGAACTAATGACTATCTTACACTTAAAAGCTGCTATGTCCGGACTACACACATTCTCTAGAACTGCAGGATTTGAAGATATAGTAGCAAAGCATAGATTGCATAAATCCACACATCTAAAGAGTCATAACATGCCCAAGAAAATAAAAGCTAAACTCAAACTCTGGACTACTCCTTAGTCTGAGTACTGTAGGAGTCTTATTTACATCTCAGCGAGGGGAAGGGCTGTGGAAGAAATCCCAGAAAAATAGCATGATGCATGCAACAGAGAAGAGAACAATACTTCCTTTGTTACGACCAAAATGATGCAATTGTTCTGTACTCCATGCTGGAATGAGCCAAGTGCAATCAAGGTAAAGTCTGGGCAGCGTAGTATGTATACAGAGTAAACAGCCTCCAAACTGCCCTGGCAATGCTTTTTATTTCCCCATTTGTTTTGTTAAAGGGGAAGGTACAAGTGAGATGAATAGCCATCAGATAACTGACAGTCGCACATTCTTTCATTCACGCTGTGGATGATTTAGAGAGGGCAGCTCAGGGCTGAAGCAGACACGTGAGTCAGCAGCAGCTGCCTGTAGGAAACTGCTGACAAGCGCTATTGTTCTCACATACACAAACCACTACACACACCTACCTCATAAATAAAAGATGGGTGTATGTAAATTGGACATCAGGAACACCTCCACATTTACAGTTCCTGTTTTCCAACTCAAGGTCAAAATTAACCCCTCTTATGCCCTGTAAAGAACAACAACATTTTACTATGCTATATTATTACTGCCTTTGTAAATTGTGCCATAGTATTCTCTACTGTATATCATAAAACAAGAACTTACAGGTAATACGGTTACAAGATGACATAATGACAATGTTTACAAGTAACACATAGGAATATTATTTTATTATTTTAAATAAAATAACATTAGCTTTGAGTAATGCTGTGCCACTCTCTCACACATACACACACCACTGGCACGGATACACTTGGCACCACACAATCAGGTAATTTTTAGCATGAACTATTCAGACTGGTATTACAACAATCACAACACTGCTCTGGGTTGTTGTTTTCTTTTGTAACCTCAAAGATTCAGAGTCACAAAACACAGAACTTCCTCTTTTTATTGCTACAAGTTTCTGAAAGTGATACTCTGCAAAGTGGAAAAAGCTACATCTGTTGTAAGTGTGGACACTGTATAGCAGCTTTTCAACCATAAAAGAGTGTACAACCTGATTGAAGGGTTTGGCAGTAAATTGGTAAATATCACGGCTCTAGTAACCAGTGTTTTGAAAAGACAAACACCCTATTGTTTTTTGAAGCAACAAATGTTCTCAAACATTTAAAGAAAACAATATAGCAAAAAAGTACACATGTAGAAAACACTTGACAGTTTCACTTACGGTATATTTCACCAATCAATTCTTATTATTTGTCAAAGAAAAACTTCTGGATTCAACAGTACCATTAACTTCCCATGTAGTGGATTTAAACTAATAAAATCCGATGGAATTATCTCTTTCACTTCTCTGTGGTCTCCATCATACTGCCAGGTGTGTGAGCCCTAAAGTTTATTTATATCCCTTAGTATATTTTCTTTGAGTCTTATGATCCATGCAACAGTATAAACTAATTTCATGGAGTTAGGCAGTCAATGCATCAAGACCTTAGCTGCTGCTACCTAACTTATTGAGTTGTTTTAAACTGATGCCTATAGAAGTGTTGTCAAGTCACTAAAAATGTTAGACTGGCTCTTGGATTGTTCTGGCACCTTAAGTCTACAGTATTTTGTAAACATGTGACTATTTGTACCATACATATCAGTTCTACTTCTACAGATTGCATACACTGTGTGGGAACATTGCCTTAGTCTGATAGTTTTTGAGTTCCAAAACAGCTAAAAGAAATATACCAACAAAAAGCAATTTGGTCTGGGTTTTCTTTATATATATATATATATATATATATATATATATATATATATATATATATGTATATGATGTGCTAAAAATGTGCCTGTATTTTTGCACAGTTTAAGCAAACTAATAGACTAGACAGTCTAAAAAGGCAACAGCCTAAGCCACTGTGGTAAATCTGGTGCTTATTTAAACTGTCTATTCCAGGTTTATACTTTCAAGAATGAGACAGTTTTAGTAAACCTGGGCTTTGTAAACATACAGTGCTATCTGTACATTGGTAGAACATGCTGTAAAAGGGGTCCCCACACATTGGTTAATGAGAAGACCTTGCCTATAATAACCCATATTCAGTTGCTAGGCTGTAGATAAATTACCTTTGCATTATGTACAAGATCTCATTTATTATCAATAAACTTGAAAAACAAAACAAAACAAAAACAGAATAACAAAAATGTTCATGTTAACTTTACAGAAACAAAATAATATTTACTAATAAAGCAAGTGTAATTCACAGTGGAAGCAATAATATAGATAGAACATTGCAACCAAATGTAATCAAAATACTATGCAACATAGTTTCATATTCTATGTTCACAGACATGCTCACAGTGGATGATATCCACTCTCATGCACTTTCTTCATTATATCTGGGGATGGATCCCAGCACAACAGAGATGATAAACATTTGTGTCAGAATCAATTCCCATTTTTGATGAAATAACGTGTACGGGAGAGCAGATTCCTTTTTGGATTGTCTTCCCTTTGTAAGAGGCAAATGGTTTGGAAGCTGATACAAAAATGTTTTTGGTAATATTTACACAACACAAGAAGTAGCATGCTGGTTTGGATCCTGTGAGAAAAACATACTAGATGAGTTGATAGAAAACATTATTACAATGTTTTCAAAGATCCAATTATGTGTCAAAAATTGTAAAAATAAATGCAAGTGTGAGCCTAAACTAAGAGCGACAAAGGGGGGAAGTTCACATTTTGAAAGACCTTTTTCCATGATTTCTCTGTCATTGGTCAATGTTCACACTTCAAGATCATCATCTACAAAATGTACTTACATTAAGAAAATGGTGATTCATACAATAGACCTATCATATTTATTTAATGAACCAGGTGATTTATAGAGCATGTGCCACTATGCTAACAATTGGCCAAAGCTAGTCAAGTAAAAAATACCTCAATCTATAAAGGGATTCAACCCATAAGCATTTCAAAGCACATACATTTACACCTACACATGGGTGGAGATTTATCAAAACCAGTGCAGAGGAAAAGTTGCCCATAGCAACCAATCAGATCGCTTTTTTCATTTTGTAGAGGTCTTTTTAAAAAATAAAAGAAGAAATCTGATTGGTTGCTATGGGCAACTTTTCCTCAGCACAGGTTTTGATAAATCTCCCCCATGGTGTGTAGTGTATAACAATGTTAAACAAGGGCAATACATCTCTTGAAAATCGTACAAACATCAAGGTGATTTATCGACATGCAACATCTAAAGGTCTGACAGAAAGGTAGAATAAAATTGGAACAACAACTATATTTACATGCAGATTTAAGAATTTACACACACACACACACACTTTTTTAGAAATGCATTCTTTCGCATCAGTTATTCAGTCTCAGGCCCTTTACATCATGCTACAGCCTGAGATTGGAACACTTCCACTATTTCAAACCAATTACAGTTACTGTTTATGCACAGCACCTGTATGAACCCTCGATCATGGTGTGCATACACAAATACGACAGAAAAAGCCCTAAAAATACATGTAAGTTGGTAATGCTAATCTTTGTGTGACATCTACACTTTGCATGTGACACACAGTTTGGAAAGTTTCGACTATACGTTCATAAGATACTTTACACTATTAAATCCACTACCAGGATGAAATCATATAAAGATGTCTAAAATACATTCTAAAACAGATAACAGGGTCAATTTTATGTTATATTTATAATTCTTAGCCAAACACAGCGTACACTAAGATAGTTATCTGGGCATTTCTTCCTGTGAAAATAGATTGTTTACCAGTCCAATAATTCATTAAATAAAAATAAATAAGTAATTGACAAATAACTTTTGGATATGCTTTGTGGAAAGCCACAGTCCAGGATTACAAGCACTACATGTTACAACAGTGTCCACATAGCATTTCCCTTTCTCTTAGTGATCTGAAGGCTTAGGATGATGACAAGGAAGAAGGAAGACCAATTTAGCTTCAAAGCTTAGTCAGGATTCTCAGCTGTGACCCGGCAACTATTACTAGGTTGAAGGTCATCATTTATTTAGCCAGCGTTTTCCTATTTCAGCTAACAGTATGGCACACATCATGGCCTTAACATGAGCTTACTTACACAGGTTTGCCTGCATCGGTTAGGGAGCTATGATACAGCACAAAACCATAACCACTATGCTATAATAACCACTTGTGATGCAAGATGTAAACACTACTACACCGTACATTCACAGGTACAACCAACTTTATCACTGAGCAAATTCATTTAATATGTGTTCTTAAATAGAAATAGATGGAATATATATTTGCATAAAAAACATAAAAATCTATAAAATCCTTGCTACTTGCATTTATTTCTCATATAGACATAAAATATGCCACACCGCAACATGTGCAGAATTTAAGTACAATTACTAGATTTATCATAAATAGGTATCTTTGTATTCAAAATGAACAAACAGTTCTACACAAACAATTGGAAGCACAATTAACTTTGCATCAGCAATTGTGCTCTTACTTCTGCTTACTTCTCATATAGACACAAAATATGTAACTATCAAACCAAAACATATGCAGAATACAAGTACAATGGACAAACAAAAGATTTGTCATATATAGGTAGCATTGTATGCAAAATTAACACAAAGTTTTACACAAACAAACAATTAACTCTGCATCGGCAACTGCGCTGTGTGAATCCACCGCAACATTGCCAAGGCTGATAGTAGTGTACGACCCCATTAATTATTTTATTTTATGTATACCTCAGTGATCAATGCATCTCCATGCACTACAGCTAAGTCTGGGTTCACACTTTTTTTTTGTCAGTATTTTTAGTAAAAACCAGGAACCGACAAGAGAAAATCTATAAGGCTGTGACCAGACAACTTTTGTTTGGTGCTTTTTGGCCTGGTAAAAAAACAAAAACAAAAAAAAGAAGTCACATTTTCCTCCTCCAAGATGCAGTTTTTTTTTTTTCAAAGAGTATTAGTATAGATGTTCTTTATTTGACGTGTTTATTTGATCTGCATTTTTGTCATTACAGGTCATGTGATTCTATTTATGTGACTCAAAAATTTCTACTGAATAATTTGGGGGGGGGGAAATCCCCTCCCCCCTCCTCCAAAAAATGCTAACATACAGTCCATGGCCGTAAATGTTGGCACCCCTACATTTTTTCTAGAAAATAAAGTATTTCTCACAGAAAAGGATTGCAGTAACACCTGTTTTGCTATACACATGTTTATTCCCTTTGTGTGTATTGGAACTAAACCAAAATAGGGAGGAAAAAAAGCAAATTGGACATAATGTTACACCAAACTCCAAAAATGGGCTGGACAAAATTATTGGCACCCTTAACTTAATATTTGGTTGCACATCCTTTGGAAAAGATAACAAATCAGTCGCTTCCTATAACCATCAATAAGCTTCTTACACCTCTCAGCCGGAATGTTGGACCACTCTTCCTTTGCAAACTGCTCCAGGTCTATCTTATTGGAAGATCTCTCCACAGGTGTTCAATGGGATTTAGATCTGGACTCATTGCTGGCCACTTCAGAACTCTCCAGTGCTTTGTTGCCATCCATTTCTGAGTGCTTTTTGATGTATGTTTGGGGTCATTGTTCTGCTGGAATACCCAAGATCTCAGATGCAAACCCAGCTTTCTGACACTGGGCTGTACAGTGTGACCCAAAATCCATTGGTAATCCTCAGATTTTATGAAGCCTTGCACACATTCAAGGCACCCAGTGCCAGAGGCAGCAAAACAACCCCAAAACATCATTGAACCTCCACCATATTTCACTGTAGGTAGTGTGTTCTTTTCTTTGTAGGCCTCATTCCGTTTGTGGGAAACAGAAGAATGAGGTGCTTTACCAAAAAAGCTCTATCTTGGTCTCATCTGTCCACAAGACGTTTTCCCAGAAGGATTTTGGCTTACTCAAGTTCATTTTGGCAAAATGTAGTCTTGCTTTTTATGTCTCTGTGTCAGCAGTGGGGTCCTCCTGGGTCTCCTGCCATAGTGTTTCATTTCATTTAATGGTCAAACCATGAAGCTTTTATTGAATCAAAAGGAAATGTACACAAGTGCAAGCAATAAACAGGATGATGTAAGGTCAACATGACCTACAAATGTGAACCAAACTAGTGGCGTATATAGAGATAAATACAGGAAATACGTCATCAGGTACCATATAGTGCAAGTACAAAATACCTTTCCGGACGGGAACACAAACCTATTCAGTTAGTACAACGACAAGCTATGGCGCATAGTTTCATTTCATTTAAATGTCGACAGATAGTTCGCACTGACACTGATGCTCCCTGAGCCTGCAGGACAGCTTGAATATCTTTGGAACTTGTTTGGGGCTGCTTATCCACCATCCGGACTATCCTGCATTGACACCTTTCATCAATTTTTCTCTTCCGTCCACACCCAGGGAAATTAGCTACAGTGCCATGGGTTTCAAACTTCTTGATAATGTTGCGCACTGTGGACAAAGGCAAATCTAGATCTCTGTTGTCCATGTTTAGTGTGGAACACACAGACACACAATGCAAGGACTGTCTCTCCTTTTTATCTGCTTTCAGGTGTGATTTTTATATTGCCCACACTTGTTGCTTGCCCCAGGTGAGTTTAAAGGAGCATCACATGCTTGAAACAAATCTTATTTTTCCACAATTTTGAAAGAGCGCCAATAATTTTGTCCAGACCATTTTTGGAGTTTGGTGTGACATTATGTCCAATTTGCTTTTTATCCTCCCTTTTTTGGTTTAGTTCCAATACACACAAAGGGAATAATCATGTGTATAGCAAAACATGTGTTACTGCAATCCTTTTCTGTAAGAAATACTTCATTTTCTAGAAAAACCTTCAGGGGTGCCAACATTTATGGCCATGACTGTACATGGCGTTTTTTCCCCCGCTAAACTGCCATAGAGCCTAAAACGCCATAAAAAAAGCCATGTGAGTATGGCATTTCATATTTCTCTGCTGACTCAGAGATAACATCTGGCTGCAGGGTTAATTTGGCTATTTCTCTAGCTTACAAAAAAATGTTGTGTATGTTTTCAGATTAAGAGTTAAATCTTTTTCTGTGTTTTGGACCCATTCTTAGTTATGGTAAATAAATAAAAATACTGAACAAAATACTACGTGTGAACCCCGCCTTACAATTTAGGGGCCGTAGCATCGGCAGCTTTTCTTTTTTTGTGAATGAAAGTGATCATGTTTATGTTAAGTTCAGGAAGCAAAGACATCTCGAGAACGATCTGGATCATATCAGTGTTGAGAAGTCACTTTTTGCAGATGAGGTATAATATCTGACATTTGACAGATGGGTGAACCGCACAAATCGGGTTCTGTATCTAGCAGTCAACAAGAAAAGGTCTCTCTGGGGGCATTGCTGGCACTGACTGAACGGAGCAGACTTTTTCGATACGGTCGTCGGCTTGGTTCTTACGGATGTAAAAGAAACGTGATGAACTGGAGTTACGTCAGCCACACATTGTAGAAAATGTTTCCCAGTCAGAAATACAAGCACAAGCTCAGTACCAGCCCCGACCTGTTGTACTCGTACTACCCTTTAAGACAAAATTCTACATTAAGACATTGATAAATATGTCTGGGAAAAGCCCGGCCTCTACCACACCCCTACAACGCCCCTTTTAAAGGACAAAATTTCAAAAAAGTGGTTCAAGTCTGGTAAAGGCTTTTTAAAAAAAAACATTGCAGTTGCTTCGTAGCTGTGACTTAAGTCACCTGAGACGGCGTCCTGGACTCTCTAATTTTACAGCCGCAACACATTGATCAGTCAGCTCTACTCTCTCTAGCTATAAATAGGCATCATGCATGAGCGTGCATTACTAAGCCGGTTTTTCCCTTACCACGGTGCCTCCAGCTGTTGCAAAACTACAACTCCCAACATGTCCGGACAGCCAAAGGCTGTCCGGACATGTTGGGAGTTGTAGTTTTGCAACAGCTGCAGGCACTCTAGTTGGGAAACACTGGCTTAGTGTATAGCGTGAGCAGTGAACATGACACACTTATGTACTCCTGCTGCATCAGTGTACACTGGAATGACGTGCTTATTTGTGGCCGGTATCCCTGTCGCTGGCTCACAGACATCTGTCAAGTCATCATTCTCTCATGTAAAGCTCTAGCCTAGTACTTCCCCAGATCTGGAACACCTCCCTAAAGGCAAAAAAACAAAACAACATAATGTGACCCTGAAAAAAACCCTGAACAACACGCACAACACTTTCCCCCTCGATCACAGCCAGAGCCAGCGAATACGACACATAACCCTGTGTAATGAAATATTAACCCCTGGAAGCAGGGACAAGCCAATGGGCAGGCGGCAACTCCAGCACCACTATTAAAGGATGGCATGGATATATATATACATATATTCGTACTACACAACCATCACATGGACAACAAACCGCACCGCCGTCCGCCGGTACCACAGTAATGAATGGGAGACAAGTGACTAAACGCTTTCCTTCCCATTCTTCAGTCACAAGAGCGAACAGAACAGGCACGAGCGCTATCCCATAATGGCCAAAGAGGCGTAAATTCGCTGTCAAATAAAAACTGACACAGTTTTTCCAAAATAAAATAAAAAAAATGCCCAACACAACTGACACTTTCTATCCATTTCTTCATCATTTTTTTTTTTTTTTGCAGCTAGTTATAGAGGCAAGAAAGAAAATATACATCCTCCCCCTCCGCCGTTTCTATGGAAGCTATCGTAATACCCGTGCCGACGCATACTGGTAGCGGCGGCTTCAGAAGTGCAGGGGTTAATGGCAATACCAGAGGCCCTCCAAATGTGACAGCTGTTTCTCCCTGCATGCACAATAACAAGAGCCATGCTGGAGTTATTACCAGAGCTGTGCACACAGTAGTGTGACAGGCTTGTCCTGCACCGCTAGTGACAGCAACTTTCCCTCCATCCATATTGTGTGTGTGTGTGTGTGGAGTGTTCTTTGTTACATTCCTATGTGTGGTGGCAGCAGCAGCAGCTCCCCTCAGACCCGGCCACTCAGCAGCAGCAGCTCCCCTCAGACCCGGCCACTCAGCAGCAGCAGCAGCTCCCCTCAGACCCGACCACTCAGCAGCAGCAGCAGTAGCAGCTCCCCTCAGACCCGGCCACTCAGCAGCAGCAGCAGTAGCAGCTCCCCTCAGACCCGGCCACTCAGCAGCAGCAGCTCCCCTCAGACCCGGCCACTCAGCAGCAGCAGTAGCAGCAGCAGCAGCTCCCCTCAGACCCGGCCACTCAGGAGCAGCAGTAGCAGCAGCTCCCCTCAGACCCGGCCACTCAGGAGCAGCAGTAGCAGCAGCTCCCCTCAGACCCGGCCACTCAGCAGCAGCAGTAGCAGCAGCTCCCCTCAGACCCGGCCACTCAGGAGCAGCAGTAGCAGCAGCTCCCCTCAGACCCGGCCACTCAGCAGCAGCAGTAGCAGCAGCTCCCCTCAGACCCGGCCACTCAGCAGCAGCAGTAGCAGCTCCCCTCAGACCCGGCCACTCAGGAGCAGCAGTGGCAGCAGCTCCCCTCAGACCCGGCCACTCAGCAGCAGCAGTAGCAGCTCCCCTCAGACCCGGCCACTCAGCAGCAGTAGCCTTCTCCCCCACCACAGAGCAGCTGTGCCCCAGCACAGTCACCGCACTCACCTTGCCTGCACTTTCAGTTCCTCCTGTGAGCACGCTGCCGTTGTGTTTGGTTGTACGAGCTCACCCCTCAGGGAGACATCACATGGCCATCAGCCGTGGCTGCTCGTCGTTGTTGTTGTTGTTCCCAGGAGCCAGGGATAGCTTCTCTCAGTCAGGATCCACCCCCACCAGCCCTTTTTTTTTTTTTTTTTTTAACGTGGGGCTCGCGAAGAGGAAGGAACGTAGCCGGCTGCAGCCTCCTAGGAGTGCCTGTGTGGAGATGTCAGTCCGTGCACTGAGGAGGCAGCTGGCACATTATGGAGTATGTGTGTGTGTGTACAATCACTGGCTTGTAAATATGCAAAGTAGCCCTCCTCCAGAAGGAAGGGAGCTGACTCTCTACTGACACCTATCGGAGAGAGTGTCCCTGCCAGTCAATGAATGTAGGTGATACATTAAAGGGACACGTCTTTCAATATTCACGGGAAAAAAACATTTATTTTACTAAGATTTTTGGCAGTTTTCTTTTTTTTATATTAATTAAAAATGACATATTAAGTATTGGACTTGAGCAGTGATGAGGAAGAGAATCAACTCATGAATGACTGATCTCAGTTTATTATAATAGTAGTGGATGGAGGATTGGAATGAATAACAGCTCTATTGTTCCTGAAGGGCAAGTTATGATAGTGTTTTCCAACCAGTGGGCCTCCGGCTGTTGCAAAACTACAACTCCCAGCATGCCTGGACAGCCTTCGGCTGTCCAGGCATGCTGGGAGTTGTTGTTTTGCAACAGCTGGAGGCACACTGGTTGGGAAACGCTGGTATAGAATCTAAAAAGAGGATGCTGCTGACACATTGCTGGGAGTTGTTGTTTTGCAACAGCTGGAGGCCCACTGGTTGGGAAGCACTGGTGTAGAATCTACAAAGAGAATGCTGCTGACACATTGCTGGGAGTTGTAGTTTTGCAACAGCTGGAGGCACACTGGTTGGGAAACGCTGGTATAGAATCTAAAAAGAGGATGCTGCTGACACATTGCTGGGAGTTGTTGTTTTGCAACAGCTGGAGGCACACTGGTTGGGAAGAACTGGTATAGAATCTACAAAGAGTAAGCTGCTGACATATTGCTGGGAGTTGTAGTTTTGCAACAGCTGGAGGCACACTGTTTGCAAAGCACTGGTATAGAATCTACAAAGAGGATGCTGCTGACACACTGCTGGGTGTTGTAGTTTTGCAACAGCTGGAGGCACACTGGTTGATAAGCACTGGTTTAGAATCCACAAAGAGGATGCTGCTGACACATTGCTGGGTGTTGTAGTTTTGCAACAGCTGGAGGCACACTGGTTGGGAAGCACTGGTATAGAATCTACAAAGAGGATGCTGCTGACACATTGCTGGGAGTTGTAGTTTTGCAACATCTGGAGGCACACTGGTTGATAAGCACCGGTATAGAATCCGTAAAGAGGATGCTGTTGACACATTGCTGGGAGTTGTTGTTTTGCAACAGCTGAAGGCACACTGGTTGGGAAACACTGGTATAGAATCCGCAAAGAGGATGCTGCTTGCACATTGGATGCGGGGAAAAGAATATAACACTGCATGTTACCTGTCGATCAAAAGGTGTCAATGGAATGCACAGGCATTGATTCTACATGTGAACTATGCCAAAGAGTTGGCAAATGTATGGCTGGCATCAAACAAAAGGCTGATATAGCAGGGCACCACGATAGTGAGACCATTAGAGAAGGGTGTTTCTTTGAAGGTTGTATCATCTACTAGTATGAGCGACCCGCTGAGTTTTAATGGCTACCCAATTGTCGCGTCATAGGGTAGTTGAGACGGCGTGGTTCTTCCACTAATTTATGGCTTATAATGGGAATGGCGCCGCTTATCTAGATGAACAAAACTAGCTTGGTAGGCCACCATTTGTACTGTACAGTCATATGGTGCCATTTAATAACTTTAATATACAGAATTCATAAAATTTTCTTCATGAGTGTTGTTTTGGATGCCATTTATCCATATGGACTAGGTTAGGAGGTCACAATTAGAACTGTACACCCAAAGAGTTAAATTTAATGATTTTATCTAACCTGTTCATTTTATTTGCTGGGTACCGCTTATCCATAAGAGCATGGTACTCACTCTCACCCTAAACATTTTACCATGTTACTGTTATTGATTTTTGGCTCTGTCCACATCATGTGGTGACTGTATGCGCCATGCATATGCAGGGAGAAGCTCCTGCCGTGTAAGTTAGTGTCACGATTCGGCTGGCAGGAGGTGGATCCTCTGTGCCAGAGAGGGATTGGCGTGGACCGTGCTAGTGGACCGGTTCTAAGCTGCTACTGGTTTTCACCAGAGCCCGCCGCAAAGCGGGATGGTCTTGCAGCGGCGGTAGCAACCAGGTCGTATCCACTAGCAACGGCTCAACCTCTCTGACTGCTGAAGATAGGCGCGGTACAAGGGAGTAGACAAGAGCAAGGTCGGACGTAGCAGAAGGTCGGGGCAGACAGCAAGGATCGTAGTCAGGGGCAACGGCAGGAGGTCTGGAACACAGGCTAGGAACACACTGGGAAACGCTTTCACTGGCACGATGGCAACAAGATCCGGCAAGGAAGGAAAGGGGAAGTGAGGTTATATAGGGAAGTGCACAGGTGAATAAACTAATTAAGCCAACTGCGCCAATCAGCGGCGCAGTGGCCCTTTAAATCGTAGAGACCCGGCGCGCGCGCGCCCTAAGGAGCGGGGCCGCGCGCGCCGGGACAGGACCGACGGAGAGCGAGTCAGGTACGGGAGCCGGGGTGCGCATCGCGAGCGGGCGCCACCCGCATCGCGAATCGCATCCCGGCTGGGAGAGGTATCGCAGCGCACCCGGTCAGCAGGTCTGACCGGGGCGCTGCGATTGCGAGGAAGTTGCGAGCGCTCCGGGGAGGAGCGGGGACCCGGAGCGCTCGGCGTAACAGTACCCCCCCCCTTGGGTCTCCCCCTCTTCTTGGAGCCTGAGAACCTGAGGACCAGACTTTTGTCTAGGATGTTGTCCTCAGGTTCCCAGGATCTCTCTTCAGGACCACAGCCCTCCCAATCTACCAAAAAAAATCTTTTTCCTCTGACCGTCTTGGAGGCCAGTATCTCCTTTACGGAGAAGATGTCAGAAGAACCGGAAACAGGAGTGGGAGAAACAAGTTTGGGAGAGAAACGGTTGATGATGAGTGGTTTAAGGAGAGAGACATGGAAGGCATTGGGAATACGAAGAGAAGGAGGAAGAAGGAGTTTGTAAGAGACAGGATTAATCTGGCACAAGACTTTGAAAGGACCAAGATAGCGTGGTCCCAGTTTGTAACTGGGGACACGAAAGCGGACATATTTAGCGGAGAGCCATACCTTGTCTCCGGGAGCAAAGATGGGGGGAGCTGTTCTTTTCTTATCGGCAAACTTTTTCATGCGAGATGAAGCCTGTAAAAGAGAATTTTGGGTCTCTTTCCATATGGTGGAAAGATCACGAGTCACTTCATCTACAGCGGGCAAACCAGAGGACAAGGGAATAGGGAGGGGGGGAAGAGGGTGACGGCCGAACACCACGAAAAATGGGGATTTAGCAGAAGATTCAGAGACTCTAAAGTTGTACGAGAATTCGGCCCAAGGTAGAAGATCTGCCCAGTCATCCTGGCGGGAGGAAACAAAATGCCGTAAATAGTCACCCAGGACCTGGTTAATTCTTTCTACTTGCCCATTGGTTTGAGGATGATAAGCAGAAGAGAAGTTTAATTTAATCTTGAGTTGTTTACAGAGAGCCCTCCAGAATTTTGACACGAATTGGACACCTCTATCCGAGACAATCTGCGTGGGCAAACCGTGAAGACGAAAAATGTGTACAAAAAATTGTTTTGCCAACTGAGGCGCTGAAGGAAGACCAGGAAGAGGAATAAAATGTGCCATCTTGGAAAATCGATCAACGACCACCCAAACAACAGTGTTGCCACAGGATGGGGGTAGGTCTGTAATAAAGTCCATACCAATCAGAGACCAAGGCTGTTCGGGGACAGGCAGAGGGTGAAGGAGACCAGCAGGCTTCTGGCGAGGAGTCTTATCCCGGGCACAGACAGTACAGGCCCGCACAAAATCAACAACGTCTGTTTCCAGAGTCGGCCACCAATAGAAACGAGAGATGAGTTGCAAGGACTTTTTGATGCCCGCATGGCCTGCGAGGTGGGAGGAGTGACCCCATTTGAGAATCCCGAGACGTTGGCGTGGAGAAACGAAGGTCTTCCCTGGAGGAGTTTGCCTGATGGAGGCTGGAGAAGAGGAGATCAGACAGTCAGGAGGAATGATGTGTTGCGGAGAGACCTCTACTTCCGAGGCATCCGAGGAACGAGAGAGAGCATCGGCCCTAATGTTCTTGTCGGCAGGGCGAAAATGAATTTCAAAGTTAAAACGGGCAAAGAACAACGACCACCTGGCCTGGCGAGGATTCAGCCGTTGGGCAGACTGGAGATAGGAGAGATTCTTGTGATCGGTGAAAATGATAACTGGAAATTTTGATCCCTCCAGCAGATGCCTCCATTCCTCAAGTGCCAATTTAATGGCCAGTAGTTCTCGATCCCCGATGGAGTAGTTCCTCTCCGCCGGAGAGAAGGTCCTAGAAAAAAAACCACAAGTAACAGCATGCCCGGAAGAATTTTTTTGTAGAAGGACCGCTCCAGCTCCCACTGAGGAGGCATCAACCTCCAATAGGAAGGGTTTAGATGGGTCAGGTCTGGAGAGCACGGGAGCAGAAGAAAAGGCAGACTTGAGCCGTTTAAATGCGTCTTCCGCTTGTGGAGACCAGAACTTAGGATTGGCATTCTTCTTGGTTAAAGCCACGATAGGAGCCACAATAGTGGAAAAATGTGGAATGAATTGTCTGTAATAATTGGCGAACCCCAAAAAACGTTGGATAGCACGTAGTCCGGAGGGGCGTGGCCAATCTAAGACGGCAGAGAGTTTATCTGGGTCCATTTGTAGTCCCTGGCCAGAGACCAAGTATCCTAGGAAAGGAAGAGATTGACATTCAAACAGACATTTCTCCATTTTGGCATAGAGTTGATTGTCTCGAAGTCTCTGAAGAACCATGCGGACATGCTGGCGATGTTCTTCTAAGTTGGCAGAAAAAATCAGAATATCGTCCAGATACACAACAACACAGGAATATAAGAGATCACGAAAAATTTCATTAACAAAGTCTTGGAAGACGGCAGGGGCGTTGCACAGGCCAAAGGGCATGACCAGATACTCAAAGTGTCCATCTCTGGTGTTAAATGCAGTTTTCCATTCGTCCCCCTCCCTGATGCGGATGAGATTATATGCACCTCTTAAGTCCAGTTTGGTAAAGATGTGGGCACCTTGAAGGCGATCAAAGAGTTCAGAGATAAGAGGTAGGGGGTAGCGGTTTTTTACCGTGATTTTATTAAGTCCGCGGTAATCAATGCAAGGACGTAGGGAGCCATCTTTTTTGGACACAAAGAAAAATCCAGCTCCGGCAGGAGAGGAGGATTTGCGGATAAACCCCTTTTTTAAATTTTCCTGGATGTATTCAGACATAGCAAGCGTCTCTGGGGCGGACAGAGGATAAATTCTGCCCCGGGGTGGAGTAGTGCCCGGGAGGAGGTCAATAGGACAGTCAAAAGGCCTGTGAGGAGGTAGAGTCTCAGCTTGCTTTTTGCAAAATACGTCAGCATAGTCCATATAAGCCTTAGGAAGACCGGTTACAGGGGGAACCACAGGGTCACGGCAGGGAGTACTGGGAACCGGTTTAAGACAGTCCTTGAAACAAGAAGTACCCCAGCTCTTGATCTCTCCTGTGGACCAATCAAGGGTTGGGGAATGGCGTTGAAGCCACGGTAGTCCAAGGAGAATTTCGGAAGTGCAATTGGAGAGGACCAAAAACTCAATTTTTTCGTGATGAGGTCCGATGCACATTAGGAGGGGTTCCGTGCGGTAATGCACGGCACAGTCCAATCTTTCATTGTTAACACAATTGATGTAGAGGGGTCTGGCGAGACTGGTCACTGGGATGTTGAACCTGTTGATGAGAGAGGCCAAAATAAAATTTCCTGCAGATCTGGAATCCAAGAAGGCCTTAGTAGAGAAGGAGAAGGTAGAGGCAGATATCCGCACAGGCACAGTAAGGCGTGGAGAAGCAGAGTTGACATCAAGAACTGTCTCACCTTTGTGCGGAGTCAGCGTACGTCTTTCCAGGCGGGGAGGACGGATAGGACAATCCTTCAGGAAGTGTTCGGTACCGGCACAGTACAGGCAAAGATTCTCCATGCGGCGTCGTGTCCTCTCTTGAGGTGTCAAGCGAGACCGGTCAACTTGCATAGCCTCCACGGCGGGAGGCACAGGAACGGATTGCAGAGGACCAGAGGAGAGAGGAGCCAGGGAGAAAGAAACGCCTCGTGCGAACAAAGTCCATATCCTGGCGGAGCTCCTGACGCCTTTCGGAAAAACGCATGTCAATGCGAGTGGCAAGATGAATGAGTTCATGCAGGTTAGCAGGAATTTCTCGTGCGGCCAGAACATCTTTAATGTTGCTGGATAGGCCTTTTTTAAAGGTCGCGCAGAGGGCCTCATTATTCCAGGATAATTCGGAAGCAAGAGTACGGAATTGGATGGCGTACTCGCCAACGGAAGAATTACCCTGGACCAGGTTCAGCAGGGCAGTCTCAGCAGAAGAGGCTCGGGCAGGTTCCTCAAAGACACTTCGAATTTCCGAGAAGAAGGAGTGTACAGAGGCAGTGACGGGGTCATTGCGGTCCCAGAGCGGTGTGGCCCATGACAGAGCTTTCCCAGACAGAAGGCTGACTACGAAAGCCACCTTAGACCTTTCAGTAGGAAACTGGTCCGACATCATCTCCAAGTGCAGGGAACATTGTGAAAGAAAGCCACGGCAAAACTTAGAGTCCCCATCAAATTTATCCGGCAAGGAAAGTCATAGGCCGGAAGCGGCCACTCGCTGCGGAGGAGGTGCAGGAGCTGGCGGAGGAGATGATTGCTGAAGCTGTGGTAGTAGCTGCTGTAGCATCACGGTCAGTTGAGACAGCTGGTGGCCTTGTTGCGCTATCTGTTGCGACTGCTGGGCGACCACCGTGGTGAGGTCGGCGACAACTGGCAGTGGAACTTCAGCGGGATCCATGGCCGGATCTACTGTCACGATTCGGCTGGCAGGAGGTGGATCCTCTGTGCCAGAGAGGGATTGGCGTGGACCGTGCTAGTGGACCGGTTCTAAGCTGCTACTGGTTTTCACCAGAGCCCGCCGCAAAGCGGGATGGTCTTGCAGCGGCGGTAGCAACCAGGTCGTATCCACTAGCAACGGCTCAACCTCTCTGACTGCTGAAGATAGGCGCGGTACAAGGGAGTAGACAAGAGCAAGGTCGGACGTAGCAGAAGGTCGGGGCAGGCAGCAAGGATCGTAGTCAGGGGCAACGGCAGGAGGTCTGGAACACAGGCTAGGAACACACTGGGAAACGCTTTCACTGGCACGATGGCAACAAGATCCGGCAAGGAAGGAAAGGGGAAGTGAGGTTATATAGGGAAGTGCACAGGTGAATAAACTAATTAAGCCAACTGCGCCAATCAGCGGCGCAGTGGCCCTTTAAATCGTAGAGACCCGGCGCGCGCGCGCCCTAAGGAGCTGGGCCGCGCGCGCCGGGACAGGACCGACGGAGAGCGAGTCAGGTACGGGAGCCGGGGTGCGCATCGCGAGCGGGCGCCACCCGCATCGCGAATCGCATCCCGGCTGGGAGAGGTATCGCAGCGCACCCGGTCAGCAGGTCTGACCGGGGCGCTGCGATTGCGAGGAAGTTGCGAGCGCTCCGGGGAGGAGCGGGGACCCGGAGCGCTCGGCGTAACAGTTAGGTGTAGCCACAGGGCTCTATTCACTGGACAGTGGCCATAAGAGAGTCTTCTTGACCTCCATCAGGCTGGTATATGTATAAAAACCTTTTTTTTCTTGTATTGCACATTATGCTATTACATACACTGGCATATAGTAGAATAACATTTACTGTGTGGTACATGTTTTTTTTTTTTTTTTTACAATGTGACCCTAAGGGCAAAATATGGCCCACTAGATGTCCAAATTTACCACCCTGATCAAAATATTGTGTTGTGACGTCCCCATAGTGGGATTTGAACAAAAAGTGTAGAAAATGATGTAAATTGGTTTTACTGTGAAAAATTGTTGAAAAAATACATATATGGTATAAGTGTAATTACCATGACCTTAGAAATAAAGGTAACATGTTATATGTAGCACATGGTTAACATTATAAAGTTAATAATAACAATCATAGCTTTTTTCTTCCACCCCTCCTCAAAAAAGAAAATCAATTATTTATATGTACCTCTAAGTTGTTTTAATAAAATATAACTTGTCTCACAACAACTAGGTTCACACATGGCTACATAGAAAAATCTTAACCAATTACAACAGTTAAAAAAAATATATATATATATACAGTGGCGTTGCTAAGGTTGGTGTCACCCGGTGCGATAGAAAATGGTGTCACCCCATACCTACCCCCCCCCCCCAGTAAGTTTTTAGCCTGTTGTGACAGGCGCCACTGATGTAGAGCAGTGTGAAAAATTCCAGTATAATAATCAAATATACCAATTACCAAAGACTGGGAAAGCTCTAAAAAAGGTTTCACCAATTAAAACTACAGCTCCCAGTATGACCTTAGCAGTGGTGAGGTTATGCTGGGAGCAGGCCCGATGTTGTCATAAGGCAAACCATGCGTCCGCTTGAGGGCGCATGGACTCGCAGCTGATGGGGGCGGAAAAATGAAGACTTTTTTTTATACTAAGACCCCCATCTGTGCGCCCCGCCGCCGCACAGCAGAGGTCACTGCTACCACTCCACCCTCTCTGGTTTTATTGCTGGTGCCCAACGAGATTCCCGAAATGGAGCTTCGCTTGTGTAGGCAGAAATCCTTGCACCCGCCCTGGCTGGGAGTTGTAGTTTTGCTCATCACAACTGCAGAACTTACAAGTGACTACAGCTCTGATGGGACATAATGAGGAAAAATACACAATAATATCAGTGACTACAGGTGACTTCTCTATAGTCTTTCCTTATGCACCCTCATCATACATAAGGAGGATCATCCTCCTGCCAGTAGCACCCCCATCATCCCGGAGGATGATCTGCTGATGGATGATGGAGGTGCAGCACCCCCATAATTCATCAGTAGCACCCTCATCATACATATCCTCCTTCCAGAGGCACCCCCCATTATCCAGGAGGATGATCCTGCTGATGGATGATGGGGGTGCTACTCACAGGAGGATGATCCTGCTGATGGATGATGGGGGTGCTACTCACAGGAGGATGATCCTGCTGATGGATGATGGGGGTGCTACTCACAGGAGGATGATCCTGCTGATGGATAATGGGGGTGCAGCACCCCCATCATTCATCAGTAGCACCCCCATCATACATAAGGAGGATCATCCTCCTGGCAATGGCACCCCCCAGAGCCTCTCAGCACCCCCTTTCTCCCTGTTACATTAAAACATTAAATCAGTGTTTCCCAACCAGGGTGCTTCCAGCTGTTGCAAAACTACAACTCCCAGCATGCCCGGACAGCCAAAGGCTGTCTGGGCATGCTGGGAGTAATAGTTTTGCAACAGCTGGAGGCACCCTGGTTGGGAAACACTGCATTAAATACACAGTTTTGCAGAGAGGTCTCACCAGTCTCTTGTCTTCACTTTCTCCTCTCCCCGGGCGGCTCCAGGTCCAGGAATGTCCGGGGGTTGGGGAGGAACTTATCCCCCATGAATCCTCAGAAGACGCGGAGCACATGAGGCAGGGACACGTCGGGGGAGGGAGCAGACGTGCGCACGGCACTTCTGTTCCCAGAAAGCATTGCAGGTCTTAAAGAGGCAGCTTCCTGGGGCTGGGGGATAGGATTGTGTCGGGGGCTGAAACTGCAGTGCGGCAGCCTGCAGGTCAGGAAAGAAGCCTCTTCTGTTTGGGGATGCTGCAAATACCGGCTGAGTTGAGTGACGGTGTGCAGATGCGGGGGGTGCTGCCGGCCGTGGTGTCACCCCTCCAGGCAGGTGTCACCCGGTGCGCTCCGCACCCCCCGCACCCGGGTCGCAACGCCACTGTATATATACTTTTTGTTTTGTTTGAATACAAAATATAAATATAGACTTATAAATTTATGTCTGTTTCTATAGTTTTACATTTTTTAAGTAGTCATATGTGAACCTAGTTGACAAGTCATTTTTATTAAAACAACTTAGGGGTACATATAAATTGATTGATTTTCTTTTTTTTTGCTGCAAGAAAAAAAAACAATGTATATATATATATATATATATATATATATATATATATATATATATATACACATAAAGAAAAAAATAGAGCAGCACTCAAACTGAAATAGGGTGCAGGCTACTGAAAAAGAATCAAGTCCATCAATTCTTCCACATCCTCTCCAGGATCTTTCTCAAGCAACTCACAACAGAACTAAGGTGCATTTTATACACAGCAACAATGTGATTAATCAGTGAAAGTGCAATAAGTGCAATTAAGGTACAGTATGCAAATATTGTACAAAACAATGTGACATTACATATAGTATTGCAAAATCAGTGTTACTCAATGTGTCCACATTACAAATGTAATCCCTTACAGTGTCACACAGTTAAAAACAATATTGTAAAACCAATATCAACCAGAGGAACTTATTAATTAAAATACAGTAATTATACTATACTTGTAAACGTGTGTAGCAGCATGCATTGTCGTCTTGGCATTCCGGAAGCTCAGTCCGTAGCAGCACCACCCATCGCTTATCATTAAACCAATCAGATTACTCAGATTCAGGTCACATGCGATGCACGTCACAATCAAACCTTGCGCATGCGCATGGATGCGAAATGCAGAAATCGCCATTATAGTTGTGGGAATCGGTGGTCACTTTAACATAACGCCAACCAGCCCATGCGCAACTGCATATATGAAGATCTACTCCATCTTATTGTTGGGCAACACTAAAGGTCATGCATAGAAAACTTGTGAGTGTAATTAAATTAACAAAATGTGACCAAATGAATATAAGGCTTAATAGGGAGTTTAATATAAACATATGACTGCGGAGCTCACATCACCAAACCACAATACTCAACCTTATTTATGAATCATAATGATAAATATTAATAAAAATAATAATGTAAAATAGTAAGAAAGAAATCATAAAATAATAATAATAATAATGAAATATAGAAAATAATAAAAATAATAATTGTATGAAATGAATATAATAAGACAAATGACAAATGAGAATATAATAGCAGGGAATATCTGGGTCCACACCACTCATAGCAGATTTTCAAGTATAATAATAAGGAAATGTAGTCTGTCACTGATCACATTAGTGGATCCTCCAGGGCACATCATTAGTAGCAATAAAGCAATCCAATGTGTGTCCCGGGTGCTCCGACCAAGAACCATCCTGGCTTTGCCAGGGCGGCTGGCGAGCAACCAATGGCAACTGTGTCTTGACAGTATCCATGCCAGCGTGACTAAATTATTCCTATTGCATACCATTACTTTCACCCGGACCCACCTCCTCTAACAGAAGATACAAAAAAATAAAAAATAAACTGAAAAAAAGCAGTTGGCAATTGTGGTTGCTAGAGCGCCTCCGCATTCTATGCAGTATTCACACTACCTAAAAAACCTTTGTGTAGAAAACTAAATAACAAACTAATTTGTACAAAAAATTATGCATGTTTATTGGAAAACTACATTATAAAATATGCTATCAACATGCGACCTGATCTTCTTTATACAATAAATATCATATAATAATCACAAACTGTTCCTCTGGTTGTAACATACGTCATTTCTATAAAACATAAAAGACTGCAATTAGAAAAAAATATATTCAGTCTGTTGTTTCAGATACAGATGCAATAACGTATTCCAGGGGGCTATCCAAGCATGTTAGGGGTGATCTTGAACTCCACATTGAGCCTTGTAGATGCAACATGGAAAATTCAAAAATCCATCTCCATTCCTTCCTCATTAATAGAGCTAAGCGGTCCCCACCTCTCTTCAGTGGTGGAATATAGTCAAGAATCATGAATCTCAGGTCACGCTCTGTGTGTCCTCATTCAGCAAAAGGCTTTGCAACTGGTAAATCTAACCTACTCTTTCTAATAGTATATCTATGGTTGTTCAATCTGGTTTTCATATCACACATATAAAGGTTGGCATGGGCACCAAAGTACCTATATAACATAACACGAGTCACATGTTAGATAATGATTAATCCTGTATTTCTTTTTGGTTACTGGATGTTCAAATGTAGAACCCTCAGACATTAAACCACAGTTCACACAAGTCCTACAAGGAAACAAACCCTTATTAATTAGTCCAAAATACCTCTGATGTAATGGACGGGCTACTGATATATCTGTTTTTACGAATTTGTCTTTTAAGTTAGACACCCGTCTGTATGACATAATTGGGGGATTCTGTAGGGACTGAATATGTGTGAAACCCTTTTGAATAATGTCCCAGCTGTTTCTGATGATATTAGATAGTTTTTCTGAAGCGTCATTATATGTATTAACAAACATGAGTTTGTTAAGGTCCTCTATCCGTTTTCTAGAAGAGGTAAGTACTTCATCTCTGACCATCATACCCACTCTCTTGCGGTGGGTGTCCAATAACTCTAAATCTAGGGAAGCCTTCGACTGTTCCTTAATGTTCGATATCCTTTTGACTACTCGCAAAAACTGGCTATAAGGTAATAATCTCACCAAGTGGTGAGGATGGCAACTTGTATATTCTAGTAAAGTGTTGCAGTCAGTGTCCTTAACGTATAAGTCTATGTGTAGTCGGTCATAATGTCGTGTCACCATTGTGTCCAAAAATGTAATATTTTCTGTAGAGTAGACAGAAATTGTATGTTAGCATTAATAGAATAAAAAAAAAAACATGAAAGTCATTTAACTCCCGTTTAGTGCCCGTCCATATCAGAAAAATGTCATCTATATATCGCCACCATTACGCTACTTGGGCAAAATGGTGCGATATATAGATGTGCTCTTCCTCCATACTGGCCACCACCATATTAGCATACGTGGGCTCAACATTTGCGCCAATCACTGTTCCCCGTGTTTGCATATAGAACTGATCATTGAACATAAAATAATTGAACCCTAAATTGATCTCTAACTGGCCAAGGCAAAATCCATCTTTTCTCTATCACAATTAGATCATAATAAGGCATTGCAAATCACATTGATACCTATCTCATGAACGATGGAGGTGTATAAGCTCACTATGTCAAATGATGCAGTATGGAGTGAGGAGGAATCATCAATTCACGGATATTCAACAAAAAGTCAGTATTATCTTGTAGATAGGATTTCTCATCCACTGCAAATCTACGCAGAACCTGGTCTAGAAAAATCGAGATGTTATTAAGCAGAGAATTACGGCCAGACAGAATGGGTCTACCTGGAGGACAACTGAGGGATTTATGGATTTTGGGCAACAAATACAACATATGGGTGGCTCACTCCATACTGGCATCATTTGATATAGTGATCTTATACACCTCCATCGATCATGAGACAGGTATTAATGTGGTTCGCAATGCCTTATTATGATCTAATTGGGATAGAGAAAAGATGGATTTTGTCTTGGCCCTGTTAGAGATCAATATTAGGGTGCAATTATTTTATGTTCAATGATCAGTTCTATATGCAGACGTGGGGGACCGCTATGGGCGCAAATTTTGAGCCCACGTATGCCAATATGGTGGTGGCCAGTATGGAGGAAGAGCACATCTATATATCACACCATTTTGCCCAAGTGGCAAAATGGTGGCGATATAAAGATGACATTTTTCTGATATGGACGGGCACTGAACGGGAGTCAAATGATTTCATGTTTTTTTTAATTCTATTAATGCTAACATACAATTTAGCCTTGTCTACTCTACAGAAAAATATAACATTTTTGGACACAATGGTGACACGACATTATGACCGACTACACACAGACTTATACGTTAAGGACACTGACTGAAACACTTTACTAGAATATACAAGTTGCCATCCTCACCACATGGTGAGATTATTACCTTATAGCCAGTTTTTGCGAGTAGTCAAAAGGATATCGGACATTAAGGAACAGTCAGAAGCTTCCCTAGATAGGGTGAGTGAAAACTTCAGACATAGAGGTTACCCCAAAAAGTTATTGGACACACACCGCAAGAGAGTGAGTATGATGAACAGAGATGAAGTACTTACCTCTTCTAGACAACAGATAGCGGACCTTAGCAAACTGACGTTTGTTAGTACGTATAATGATGCTTCAGTAAAACTATCCAAAATCATCAGAAACAGCTGGGACGTTATTCAAAATGGTTTCCCACATATTCAGTCCCTACAGAATCCCCCAACTATGTCATACAGACGGGTGTCTAACTTAAAAGACAAATTGGTAACAACAGATATATCAGTAGCAAGTCTATTACAACAGAGGTATTGAAGATCAGGTCGCATGTTGATAGCATATTTTAGAATGCAGTTTTCCAATAAACATGCATCATTTTTGTACAAATTAGTTTGTTATTAAGTTTTGTACACAACGGTTTTTTAGGCGGTGTGAATACTGCATAGAATGCGGAGCCACTCTAGCTACCACAATTGCCAACCACTTTTTATCAGTTTTAAAAAATTTTTTTTGTATATTCTGTTAGAGGAAGTGGGTCCAGGTGAAAGTAATAATATGCAATAGGAATAATTTAGTCACGCTGGCATGGATACTGTCAAGACACAGTTGCCATTGGTTGCCGCCCTGGCAAAGCCAGGATGGTTCTTGGTCGGAGCACCCGGGACACACATTGGATTGCTTTATTGCTACTAATGATGTGCCCTGGAGGATCCACTCATGTGATTAGTGACAGACTACATTTCCTTATTATTATACTTGAAAATCTGCTTTGAGTGGTGTGGACCCAGAGATTCCCTCCTATTTTATTCTCATTTGTCATTTCTCTTATTATATTCATTACATACATTTATTATTTTTATTTTCTATTTTTAATTTTATTATATTTTATATGATTTCTTTATTATTATTTTACATTATTATTTAATTATTATTTATCGTTATGATTCATGAATAGGGTTGAGCATTGTGGTTTGGTGATGTGAGCTCCGCAGTCATATGTTTATATTAAACTCCCTATAAAGCCTTATATTCATTTGGTCACATTTTGCTAATTTAATTGCACTCACAAGTTTTCTATGCATGACATTTAGTGTTGCCCAACAATAAGATGGAGTAAATCTTCATATATTCAAATATGCAAAAGGTATAGTCCGGCACTGCTGCCCAAGTCAGACCAATCACAATGTGATAATCCGTGACAGTACACACAGTTCATGTGGTACCCTGGGGTGCAATCCAATAGATAGTAGATAAAAATGTACACAAGACAGGTAGAAATGAAAGGATGCACTCAAGTGCGCCTTGTGCACAGGAAATAGCCTGATTCCCACAACTATAATGGCGGGTTTCTGCATTTCGCATCCATGTGCAAGGTTCAATTGTGACGCGCATCGCATGTGACCTGTATCTGAGTAATCTGATTGGTTTAATGATAAGATATAAGTGGTGCTGCTACGGACTGAGCTTCTGGAACGCCAAGACGCCTGTGCATGCTGCTACACATGTTTACAAGTATAGTGTAATTACTGTATTTTAATGAATAAGTTCCTCTGGTTGACATTGGTTTTATAATCTTGTTTTTAACTATTTATATATAATAGTATATATGACAGTGACAGAAATTATTGCAATATTTATATATTCCCCCAAGATGCCTGTTGTATGTGGACACAAGGTTTAGGGAAGAGAATACAAGGCTTACAAAAAAATGTAATAAAGTCTGCAATGGGAGGCTGTCAGAAACTTTTCATGACAGTTGGAGTTCTAAGGTGGGCAGCCTAAAGAAGGGAGCATTTATCCTGTGTGAGTAACACATGGTGATTGTTTTGTTGGGTGGTTGGTAGTAAGCCACCTGCATAAAGAGGGAAGATTCTAGGTAGTTTGCTCTGGACAAGCAGGATTTATATACTAATATAAGGGCTTGTTTTTTGCATCACCAATTGCACTTTGTAATTACATTACTTATTTTATAACATAATCTGTGGTGAAACAAAAAAATTATTTGTGGGGTGAAATGAAAAAGAAAACACGCCATTTTGCTAATTTTTAGGGCTTCCGTTTCTAAGTAGTGCACTTTTCGGTAAAAATGACACCCTATCTTTATCCATACGGTTAGAGGGATACCTAATTTATGTAGGTTTTATTTATCTAACTACTTTAAAAAATTATAACTACATGCACCAAAATTAGTATGTTTAAAATTGTCTTTTTCTTACCCCTATAACTTTTTTTTCCCTCCATATTGGGCTATATGAGGGCTTATTTTTTTCGCCGTGGTCTGTAGTTTTTATCGGTACCATTTCTGTTTTGATGGGACTTTTTTTTATCACTTTTTATGGATATCTTTAAGGCATATGAAGTGACCAAAAATTCACAATTTTGGGTTTTGGTATTTTTTTTTACGTGTACGCCATCGTCCGCGCGGTTTAGCTAACCTTATATTTTAATAGTTCGGACATTTACGCATGCGGCGGTACACATATGATTTTTACATTTTTTATTTATTACAATTATTTTATTTAAAAAATAGGAAAGGGGGGTGGTTCAAACTTTTATTGGGGGGGGGGGGGGGGGGGAGAGGAGCTTATTCACATTTATTCTCTTTTTTTTTTTTTTTTTTACCACTTTTGACTTCTTCCCCCCCCCCCCCCCCCCCCCCCCCCTTAGGAGGCTATACCATGTAATCTTTTGATTGCAGAAAAGAGAAAGTGTGTGTGTGTGTGTGTGTGTGTGGGGGGGGGGGGCTCAATCCAATATTATCTACAAGACTGGTGTCACGATGCCGGCTGGCAGGAGGTGGATCCTCTGTGCCAGAGAGGGATTGGCGTGGACCGTGCTAGTGGACCGGTTCTAAGTCACTACTGGTTTTCACCAGAGCCCGCTGCAAAGCGGGATGGTCTTGCTGCGGCGGTAGTGACCAGGTCGTATCCACTAGCAACGGCTCAACCTCTCTGGCTGCTGAAGATAGGCGCGGTACAAGGGAGTAGACAGAAGCAAGGTCGGACGTAGCAGAAGGTCGGGGCAGGCAGCAAGGATCGTAGTCAGGGGCAACGGCAGGAGGTCTGGAACACAGGCTAGGAACACACAAGGAAACGCTTTCACTGGCACAATGGCAACAAGATCCGGCGAGGGAGTGAAGGGGAAGTGAGGTATAAATAGGGAGTGCACAGGTGAACACACTAATTGGAACCACTGCGCCAATCAGCGGCGCAGTGGCCCTTTAAATCGCAGAGACCCGGCGCGCGCGCGCCCTAGGGAGCGGGGCCGCGCGCGCCGGGACAGGACAGACGGAGAGCGAGTCAGGTACGGGAGCCGGGATGCGCATCGCGAGCGGGCGCCACCCGCATCGCGAATCGCATCCCGGCTGGAGACGGTATCGCAGCGCACCGGGTCAGTGGAGCTGCCCGGGGCGCTGCGGTAGCGAGAGTGAAGCGAGCGCTCCGGGGAGGAGCGGGGACCCGGAGCGCTCGGCGTAACAGTACCCCCCCTTGGGTCTCCCCCTCTTCTTAGAGCCTGAGAACCTGAGGAGCAGACTTTTGTCTAGGATATTGTCCTCAGGTTCCCAGGATCTCTCTTCAGGACCACAACCCTCCCAATCGACCAGGAAAAAGGTTTTCCCTCTGACCTTCTTGGAGGCCAGTATCTCTTTAACGGAGAAGATGTCCGAGGAGCCGGAAACAGGAGTGGGAGAAACAAACTTGGGAGAGAAACGGTTGATGATAAGTGGTTTAAGAAGAGAAACGTGAAAGGCATTAGGAATTCGAAGAGAAGGAGGAAGAAGAAGTTTGTAAGAGACAGGATTAATCTGGCACAAGATTTTGAAAGGACCAAGATAGCGTGGTCCCAATTTGTAGCTAGGGACACGGAAGCGGACATATTTAGCGGAGAGCCATACCTTGTCTCCAGGAGAAAAAATGGGGGGAGCTCTTCTTTTTCTATCAGCAAACTTCTTCATGCGTGATGAAGCCTGTAAAAGAGAATTTTGGGTCTCTTTCCATATGGTGGAAAGATCACGAGATATTTCATCCACAGCGGGCAAACCAGAGGGCAAGGGAGTAGGGAGGGGGGGAAGAGGGTGACGGCCGTACACCACAAAAAATGGGGATTTGGAGGAGGATTCAGAGACTCTGAAGTTATATGAAAATTCGGCCCATGGTAGAAGATCTGCCCAGTCATCCTGGCGGGAGGAAACAAAATGGCGTAAATAATCACCCAGGACCTGGTTAATTCTTTCTACTTGCCCATTGGATTGAGGATGATATGCAGAGGAAAAGTTTAATTTAATCTTGAGTTGTTTACAGAGAGCCCTCCAGAATTTTGACACGAATTGGACGCCTCTATCCGAGACGATCTGCGTGGGCAACCCGTGAAGACGAAAAATGTGTACAAAAAATTGTTTTGCCAACTGAGGCGCTGAAGGAAGACCAGGAAGAGGGATGAAATGTGCCATCTTGGAGAATCGATCAACGACCACCCAAACAACAGTGTTGCCACGGGATGGGGGTAAGTCTGTAATAAAGTCCATACCAATCAGAGACCAAGGCTGTTCGGGGACAGGCAGAGGATGAAGAAGACCAGCGGGCTTCTGGCGAGGAGTCTTATCCCGGGCACAAACAGTGCAGGCTCGTACAAAATCCACAACATCCGTCTCCAGAGTCGGCCACCAATATAAACGAGAGATGAGTTGCACGGATTTCTTGATACCCGCATGACCTGCGAGATGGGAGGAGTGACCCCATTTGAGGATTCCGAGGCGTTGGCGTGGAGAAACGAAGGTCTTCCCTGGAGGAGTTTGCCTGATGGAGGCTGGAGAAGTGGAGATCAGGCAGTCAGGGGGGATGATGTGTTGCGGAGAGAGCTCTACTTCCGAGGCATCCGAGGAACGAGAGAGAGCATCGGCCCTAATGTTCTTATCGGCAGGCCGAAAGTGAATTTCAAAATTAAATCGGGCAAAGAACAGAGACCACCTGGCCTGGCGAGGATTCAGCCGTTGGGCAGACTGGAAATAGGAGAGGTTCTTGTGATCGGTGTAAATAATAACTGGAAATCTTGATCCCTCCAACAGATGCCTCCATTCCTCAAGTGCTAATTTAATGGCTAGAAGCTCTCGGTCCCCGATGGAGTAGTTCCTCTCAGCCGGAGAGAAGGTCCTAGAAAAAAACCCACAAGTAACAGCATGCCCGGAAGAATTTTTCTGTAGAAGGACCGCTCCAGCTCCTACAGAGGAGGCATCAACCTCCAATAGGAAGGGTTTAGATGGGTCAGGTCTGGAGAGCACGGGAGCCGAAGAAAAGGCAGACTTGAGCTGTTTAAAGGCGTCTTCCGCTTGAGGAGGCCATGACTTAGGATTGGCATTCTTTTTGGTTAAAGCCACGATAGGAGCCACAATGGTGGAAAAATGTGGAATGAATTGTCTGTAATAATTGGCGAACCCCAAAAAACGTTGGATAGCACGAAGTCCGGAGGGGCGTGGCCAATCTAAGACGGCAGAGAGTTTGTCTGGATCCATTTGTAGTCCCTGGCCAGAGACCAAGTATCCTAGGAAAGGAAGAGATTGACATTCAAACAGACATTTCTCCATTTTGGCATAAAGTTGATTGTCACGAAGTCTCTGAAGAACCATGCGGACATGCTGGCGGTGTTCTTCTAGGTTGGCAGAAAAAATCAGGATATCGTCCAGATATACAACAACACAGGAATATAAGAGATCACGAAAGATTTCATTAACAAAGTCTTGGAAGACGGCAGGGGCGTTGCACAGGCCAAAGAGTATGACCAGATACTCAAAGTGTCCATCTCTAGTGTTAAATGCCGTTTTCCATTCATCCCCCTCTCTGATGCGGATGAGATTATAGGCACCTCTTAAGTCCAGTTTGGTAAAGATGTGGGCACCTTGGAGGCGATCAAAGAGTTCAGAGATGAGAGGTAGGGGGTAGCGGTTTTTTACAGTGATTTTATTAAGACCGCGGTAGTCAATGCAAGGACGTAGAGAGCCATCTTTTTTGGACACAAAGAAAAATCCGGCTCCGGCAGGAGAGGAAGATTTGCGGATAAAGCCCTTCTTTAAATTTTCCTGGATATACTCAGACATAGCAAGAGTCTCTGGGACAGAGAGAGGATAAATTCTGCCCCGGGGTGGAGTAGTACCCGGGAGGAGGTCAATGGGACAGTCATAAGGCCTGTGAGGAGGTAAAGTCTCAGCTTGTTTTTTGCAAAAAACATCCGCAAAGTCCATATAGGCCTTAGGGAGACCGGTTACAGGAGGCACCACAGGGTCACGGCAGGGAGTACTGGGAACCGGTTTAAGACAGTCCTTGGAACAAGAGGGGCCCCAACTCTTGATCTCCCCAGTGGACCAATCCAGGGTAGGGGAGTGGTGTTGAAGCCAGGGTAGTCCAAGGAGAATTTCGGAAGTGCAATTGGGGAGGACCAAGAACTCAATTTTTTCATGGTGAGATCCGATGCACATTAGGAGGGGCTCCGTGCGGAAACGTATGGTACAGTCCAATCTTTCATTGTTAACACAATTGATGTAGAGAGGTCTGGCGAGACTGGTCAGCGGGATGTTGAACCTGTTGGTGAGAGAGGCCAAAATAAAATTTCCTGCAGATCCGGAATCCAAGAAGGCCATAGTAGAGAAGGAGAAGGTAGAGGCAGATACCCGCACAGGCACAGTAAGACGCGGAGAAGCAGAGTTGACATCAAGGGCTGTCTCACCCTTGTGCGGGGTCAGCGTACGTCTTTCCAGGCGGGGAGGACGGATAGGACAATCCTTCAGGAAGTGTTCGGTACCGGCACAGTACAGGCAGAGATTCTCCATGCGGCGTCGTGTCCTCTCTTGAGGTGTCAGGCGAGACCGGTCAACCTGCATAGCCTCCACGGCGGAAGGCACAGGAACGGATTGCAGGGGACCAGAGGAGAGAGGAGCCGGGGAGAAGAAACGCCTTGTGCGAACAAAGTCCATATCCTGGCAGAGCTCCTGACGCCTTTCGGAAAAACGCATGTCAATGCGAGTGGCTAGATGAATGAGTTCATGTAGGTTAGCAGGGATTTCTCGTGCGGCCAGAACATCTTTAATGTTGCTGGATAGGCCTTTTTTAAAGGTCGCGCAGAGGGCCTCATTATTCCAGGATAGTTCTGAAGCAAGAGTACGGAATTGTACGGCGTACTCGCCAACGGAAGAATTACCCTGGACCAGGTTCAACAGGGCAGTCTCAGCAGAAGAGGCTCGGGCAGGTTCCTCAAAGACACTTCGAATTTCCGAGAAGAAGGAGTGTACAGAGGCAGTGACGGGGTCATTGCGGTCCCAGAGCGGTGTAGCCCACGACAGAGCTTTTCCAGACAGAAGGCTGACTACGAAAGCCACCTTAGACCTTTCAGTAGGAAACTGGTCCGACATCATCTCCAAGTGCAGGGAACATTGAGAAAGGAAGCCACGGCAAAATTTAGAGTCCCCATCAAATTTATCCGGCAAGGATAGTCGTAGGCCTGAAGCGGCCACTCGCTGCGGAGGAGGTGCAGGAGCTGGCGGAGGAGATGATTGCTGAAGCTGTGGTAGTAGCTGCTGTAGCATCACGGTCAGTTGAGACAGCTGGTGGCCTTGTTGCGCTATCTGTTGTGACTGCTGGGCGACCACCGTGGTGAGGTCGGCGACAACTGGCAGAGGAACTTCAGCGGGATCCATGGCCGGATCTACTGTCACGATGCCGGCTGGCAGGAGGTGGATCCTCTGTGCCAGAGAGGGATTGGCGTGGACCGTGCTAGTGGACCGGTTCTAAGTCACTACTGGTTTTCACCAGAGCCCGCCGCAAAGCGGGATGGTCTTGCTGCGGCGGTAGTGACCAGGTCGTATCCACTAGCAACGGCTCAACCTCTCTGGCTGCTGAAGATAGGCGCGGTACAAGGGAGTAGACAGAAGCAAGGTCGGACGTAGCAGAAGGTCGGGGCAGGCAGCAAGGATCGTAGTCAGGGGCAACGGCAGGAGGTCTGGAACACAGGCTAGGAACACACAAGGAAACGCTTTCACTGGCACAATGGCAACAAGATCCGGCGAGGGAGTGAAGGGGAAGTGAGGTATAAATAGGGAGTGCACAGGTGAACACACTAATTGGAACCACTGCGCCAATCAGCGGCGCAGTGGCCCTTTAAATCGCAGAGACCCGGCGCGCGCGCGCCCTAGGGAGCGGGGCCGCGCGCGCCGGGACAGGACAGACGGAGAGCGAGTCAGGTACGGGAGCCGGGATGCGCATCGCGAGCGGGCGCCACCCGCATCGCGAATCGCATCCCGGCTGGAGACGGTATCGCAGCGCACCGGGTCAGTGGAGCTGCCCGGGGCGCTGCGGTAGCGAGAGTGAAGCGAGCGCTCCGGGGAGGAGCGGGGACCCGGAGCGCTCGGCGTAACAACTGGGTGCTACTCAGTGATAAGGAACAAAATTGTATTCAAAAGAAAAAGCAACACTGAAACATAGTAGCACACCAATTTATGTTCTATATAATCTTTATTGTACAAAAAGAATAAGATCCTGTATACACACTGTGAACATATAACAAAAACATACATAGAAAGACAAAAAGGTCCCTGCACTCACCGCAAGGAAACCACAGACCGACTTGCGGTGAGTGCGGGGACCTTTTTGTCTTTCTATGTATGCTATTGAGTGACTTCGAGTTTCTTGGTTCCCAGCACCTCCGGACCCACAGGCGTCAGGACTCCGCGTTGACACAGTGACAGAACGCTGGCCTCCACAGTACATGCTGACATAATTGGTCTTTCTCCACAGCAGAATCAATGCACTGGTCAAGACCAGTATATGGAGGGTTAATCCAATCACTTTTTCCAATAGATCACCCCTTGGGGCAATCCAATAGTACCCTATTTTCCCATATACCAACTAAAATGTATAACCTTGTATAACCTTTATTGTAAACTAATCAAAAATATCCACACATTTAAAAAGTATCAGAGCAGTGCTCCTTGATTTGGATCTATTGTATTGTAGATATCTCCACTGAGATTATTAGTTGCTGTCTGTCGCTGAGTGTGCCTGCAGCTCACACTCTGCTTCCTTCGGAGACTGCTCTGATATGGTTAAAAACACCCTACTCAGCCCCCCCCCCCCCCCGACATGTTTCGCTACGATGTAGCTTTGTCAAGAGGTATGGGGCTTCCTTGTGTTAGTTAATATAACAAAAACATGTTAAAACCAATTAAAATAATGGCTAACAGGAGCCTAAAGCACAACCCATGAGAGGGGCCATGAACCCCCTCACCTGAGATTAGGCACCCGTCCGCGGGATAATAAATATGAAGATGTGCAGACAAATATTTCTCATTCCAGACAGATAATATAACAGTTTTTAGGTATATGCTATAAAAATGATTAGGTGGTTAATACCCATAAGCATTGGGATAAAGTGACAAGTGCCTACATATAGTATCATGCTATAGCAAAAAAATTATTAAATAGCCATATTTAGAATAAAACTCATCATCAATCCCAGTTGAAACATAAATACCCAGTGCAAAATTCCAATATACTAGCATATACCAATTCCTGAAATAAGAGGCAAGCGTCTCAGACTGGAGAAAGGAGTTACGCCATAAGTCAGAGGACGGGGCCACCGAGAACCCCACACGTTCCGTCGCCTAGCTGGCAACTTCCTGTTGCCTAGCTGGCAACAACCCCTGAGGCAACCCCTTGCCAGCTAGGCGACGGAATGTGTGAGGTTCTCGGTGGCCCCGTCCTCTGACTTCTGGCGTAACTCCTTCTCTCTCTAGTCTAAGACGCTTACTTCTTATTTCAGGAATTGGTATATGCAAGTATATTGGAATTTTGCATTGGGTATTTGTGTTTGTACTGGGATTGAGCATGAGTTTTATTCTATATATGGCTATTTTATTATTTTGTGCTATAGCATGATACTATATGTAGGCACTTTATCCCTAATCATTTTTATAGCATATACCTTAAAACTGTTATATTATCTGTCTGGAGTGAGAAATATTTGCCTGTACATCTTCATATTTATTGTCCAGAGGACGGGTGCCTAATCTCAGGTGAGGGGGTTCATGGCCCCTCTCCTGAGTTGTGCTTTAGGCTCCTGTGAGCCATTATTTTAATTGGTTTTAACATGTCCTTGTTATATGTTTACAGTGTGTGTACAGGATCTTTTTCTTTTTGTACAATAAAGATTATATAGAACATAAATAGGTGTGCTACTATGTTTCAGTGTTGCTTTTTCTTTTGAATACAATCTATTGATTGCATACACTGATCAATGCTATGCATAGCATTGATCAGTGTTACCGGCGCTCTGCTGCTCTAGCCTGTTGCAAAGGCATGCAGCAGTAGATCGCCGATCGGGTGACGAGAAGGCAGGTGAAAACCCTCCTGTTGTCCAGTAAGCTCCTCCGAGTTGCCGGGATAGTTTTACTTTCAGTTTAGACACCGCAATCAAGTTTGATCGCGGTGTCTAAAGGGTTAATGCCGGGCATCAGCCCGATCGGCAATGCCCGGCATTAGCCGTGGGTCCTGGCTGCCTATAACAACCGGGACCCATGGGGTATACACCGTTCTCTGCTCGAAAACGGTTTAAACCAATAGCGGGTACATGTACGCCCTGAGTCCTTCAGTGGATATACATGAGGGGGAGGGGAGTCTGTCTATATACATGAGGGAGCAGGGTATGCCTGTTTACATAAAATGTGAGGGGAGTGGGGGTCTTACCGTCCACATAATGGGGATTGGGAGGCTCTGCCTATATAAATAAAAAAAGGGGGAGCCTGCTTATCTACATAATGTGGATGGTGGAGTGTGTCTATCTACATAATGAAGGGCATCTTTCTATCTACACAATGGGGAGGGGGTGGTCTGCCTATCAACATAATAGGGGGGAGCTATGCCTCTATAGATATTAAAGAGGAAGTCTGCCTATATACATAATGTGGAGGTTGGTTTGCTTATCTGCGTTATAGAGATGGGTTCTGGCTATCTACCTAATATGGGGAGTCTGCCTATCTACTTAAAGGAGAAATCCAGCAAAAAAAAATGTATCCCTATCCACAGGATAGGGGATACGCAGCTGAACGCGGGGGATCCAACCGCTGGGGCCACACAATCTCCGAAACAGGACCCGGCACACAGTGAGCAGCGTGTGCTGCAGACGGCATGCACTCCATTAATTTCTATTGTAGGTTCAAAAAGACCTGAGTACAGCACTTGGGCATCATCGGCACTCCCATAGAAATTAAATGAGGGGGTGTCACCTACCAGTAGAAAAAACACGAGACCTGGTGTCCCGGAGATTGTGTGTGTGTGTGTGTGTGTGGGGGGGGGGGTGTTGGGGTCCCAGCGGTCGGACTTCCCCGCGCTCAGCTACTGATCCCCTATACTGTGGTTGGGTGATAAGTTTATATTTGCTGGAGTTCTCCTTTAATGTATGTGGCTGACATTTTGGAGAAAAGGGGGCAAAATTAGGGGATGTACCTACTGTGAGAAGGTAAAGGGCGTGGTGGTTGATGGGCGATATGTGTCACCAAGGCTCCTGGCCTTGGTGAAGTAAGGGCCGGTATTTATTCAGTGTCTGTCCTGTGATGCAGACTGACACTGTGGCTGTAGTATGGCTGGAAGGCCAATCCGGGATGTTTCTTACTGGGAATGGTCAAGTGTAGAGTGGGGGCCATTCCCCACAATCCAGGCCATCTTTTGTTGGCCTTAAAGCTAGGCAGCCTCACCAGCTAAGGGGAGTTTTGCATGTTGCAGCTCACACTGCCAGAGAGAGCAGTGTGTAAAGACTTTCCTTGAGAGTGTGGAAGCTGGTGAGCAGACTGTTTGGGGACTTGGAATAGACTTGCTTGATGTCGCAAGGCATGGACTCAGGTGTGAACAAACACCTAAGGAACGCAGGTGGACTTTTGTTACTTTTTCCTTTTTTCTGCATTTAACCCCTTAACGGCCACAGACGTAAATGTACGTCTTGGTTTGGCGGGACTTCCCGCACCAGGACGTACATTTACGTCCTGTGTATGACCGCGATCATCGGAAGGGTGCTCGCGTCATACACGACAGGTTCCGACTGCTAGCAGCAGCCCGGGGACCCGCCGGTAATGGCCGACATCCGCGATCGCGCGGATGTCCTCCATTAACCCCTCCGATGCCGTGATCAATACAGATCACGGCATCTGCGGCATTGCGGCACTTTGATTGGATGATCGGATCGCCCGCAGCGCTGCCGCGGCGATCCGATAATCCAGCATGACAGCTGGAGGTCCCCTCATCTGGCTCCGGCTGGCTCCCGGGGTCTTCTGCTCTGGTCTGCGATCGAGCAGACCAGAGCAGAAGATCACCGATAATACTGAGCAGTGCTGTGTCCTATGCATAGCACTGCACAGTATTAGCAATCAAACGATTGCTATAGATAGTCCCCTATGGGGACATAAAAAGTGTAAAAAAAAGTTGAAAAATGTTTTTAAAAAAAGTTTTAAAAAATCCCCTCCCCCAATAAAAATGAAAATTGTCCGTTTTCCCATTTTACCCCCAAAAAGCGTAATAAAAAAAAAAAAAACATATTTGGTATTGCCGCGTGCGTAAATGTCCGAACTATCAAAATATAATGTTATTGATCCCGTACGGTGAATGACGTAAACGTTAAAGATTTAAAAAGTCCACAAATCCTGCTTTTTTGTCACATTTTATTAAAAAAAAATGAATAAAAAATTATCTAAAAGTTTTATATATGCAAATGTGGTATCTAAAAAAAAGTACAGATGACGGCAAGTGTGAATAAAACACTGAACTTTGATTTGAAAAGTCCTGTTTCTGTGCCTCTATACTGCAACCGCACCTGTCTACAAGAGCGAGTCATCACACTACCTAATGTGGGGAATTATTGGTTCAAAGGGCTTTGCTAACTGCCTAACTAACGTGGAAATCTATCGTATGGGGGCACAAGGTGGCATTATTACCATTTTGGCACTATAATAGTGCCCAAAGTAAGAAGCCTAAGGCCATGTTCGCACAATGTGTGCAATGTCCGTACATTTGAATAATCCAGTGGGCACTGGGACTACTCGGAAATGTGCCATCTTATAAAGGACAATGGGTTTCCAATGCAAAATCTGCGAAAATAATTCAAAAGTGTATGCTTTTTGCGGACACTGGAATTGGTATTTACCGTACAGTGCAGCAGAATCCTTTTGAAATCAATGGGACTCTGCTGCAGTGGAATTCCTGTGCAGAACATTCTAGCGGAATGTGTGAACATACCCTAAGATGTTTGGCAATCACAGCTGGAATAAGTTGTCATGAGGTCTAAGACAACTCGTAAAAAAAAGGAAAGAAGCTACTCAGATGAACGATGATATCATCTGTGAATCCAAACCTTTCCCGATGAGGACATTACATGTAGTCTCTTTACAGTGCTAATTATAAAAATTGATTTAAAAATATGAAAAACATAAGTCTTTTTTAGGAACACAAATGTTTGCATGCAGCTAAAAGTGTTTTGTTAGGTTTAAATTACAGAACAAAACACTACATATAATGGCATACCGCTGTGTCTACAAAATAGTTTTTAAATAAATTAGAGCGTGTGGGGGCCCACTCTTTGAAACCATGCAATGGGCCAACCAATATGTAAAAATGGCCTGATTAGAGGAGCAAAAAAGAAGGGGGCAGAAGAGTTTTTTTTACTCAAAGACTCATGTGGTATATTGTATTAGTAACATTTCTCTAGTACAATGAAGAAAAGATGTCTCTCGACTTCTGAAGGGTTAATCCTCAGCACAGTCTAGAGGAAGGGTTGGGGGGAGGGTTTGCAGCTCTGATCTCTCACAGGTTGTTATGAGAACAATGCTACTGATATCACACCCCTTTCTTGGTCCTTCTGTTTTCTGTATAAATGTGCCTATACACCTCTAATAGCTTATGGAGAAATGTAAATTTGTCTTAGCGCTATCTCACCCAATCACCCCCATACACATGAACGATCGGCTCAGCCAAATGTCCATGTGTTCTAAACGGGGAAAGGGGAGATAAGTTACTGCCGGGCAGCTCTGTTAGCAGATTATCTCCCTTAAACAAAAGGTTTGGACAGTTGAAATCTAAAATACCCGACCCTTCTCTTTCCTGACATCATCAGTCAGGGAAAGTCAGTAGGTCAACATACACTTGTAGTCTGTAGGTTCTCTGTATACTCCAGTTTCCTCCCATGTTTCAAAAGCATACTCATATGAACATTTTAAATTTAGATTGTAGGCCCTAAAAAATACAGGGAAGGTCTCCTACACTGTACCTCCAGAACCCAAGTAGGAGAGAGTCTATAGTGATACGGTGTAACAGAGCAAAGAAGCCCTACCATAATGTTTTCCAGCAACTCTGCTACTGGGAGGGTGTATATAATCATAATGATGAGTGGGGGTGACATTCTACCCGTCATACCTTCATGGTTACAGTGCTGCCCGATTAGGGAGTGTAAAGAAATCCTCTCTGTTCTGATATTGTTGCAAACAGCGGGGAATTTACGCAGAATGTAAACTACATACAGGAACTTTTTTTTTTTTTTATAATAAAGATATAAAGCTCGCATGTTACTTGTCAATATTTGAAAAAGCAGTTTTGATGTGAGTCTCCCTTTAACCCCTTGGAGACGGAGGGTTTTTCCATTTTTGCACTTTAGTTTTTTCCTCCTCATCTTTTTAAAATCATAACCCTTTCAATTTTGCACCTACAGATGCATATGATGGCCTTTTTTGGGGGGCCACCAATTCTACTTTGTAATGACATCAGTCATTTTACCCAAAAATCAACAGCAAAAAAAATAAAACAAATGTCCACTCTCAGAAATAAGTATATACCTGGCACAACCACTCAATAAGACAATCCACGTGCCGATCTAAAGGATGTCCTGTTCACACTTCTAGTGCTCCACATGTATAGATGGTGCTGCACGTAAAACCAAAGGTCATTCATATATTCCAGACAAAAGAGAATAACAGATCACTCACCCCAAATTCAGTAGACGAGTGGGTACTTCTTTAATTCTTGACTCATATGACAACAGGGACATCAAGCAGAGGGAAGGCAGACAAGGTGGTATGCGGGGGGTTCTCAGTCACACGGGGCGACGGTCCGTATCGTGCGGTTTCTATGCAGTACATTTTTCTGTAAAAATGACACCTTATCTTTATTCTGTAGGTTCATACGATTAAAATGTTCCCCTATTTATATAGGTTCGATTTTGTCTTACTTCTGGAAAAAATCATATCTACATGCACGAAAATGAATACGTTTAACCCCTAAAGGACTCAGGGTTTTTCCGTTTTTTCACTTTCGTTTTTTCCTCCTTACCTTTTAAAAATCATAACCCTTTCAATTTTCCACCTAAAAATCCATATTATGGCTTATTTTTTGCGTCGCCAATTCTACTTTGCAGTGACATTAGTCATTTTACCCAAAAATGCACGGCGAAACGTTTGGGGGCTTCCTTTCTACGCAGTGCATATTTCGGTAAAAATGACACCTTATCATTATTCTGTCGGTCCATACGGTTAAAATGATACCCTACTTATATAGGTTTGATTTTGTCGCACTTCTGGAAAAAATCATAACTACATGCAGGAAAATTTATACGTTTAAAAATGTCATCTTCTGACCCCTATAACTTTTTTATTTTTCCACGTATGGGGTGGTATGAGGACTCATTTTTTGCACCGTGATCTGAAGTTTTTATCGGTATGATTTTTGTTTTGATCGGACTTTTTGATCACTTTTTATTCATTTTTTAAAGGTATAAAAAGTGACCAAAATACGCTTAAGTACGGCTTAATTAATGATATATTTTTATAGTTCGGACATTTACGCACGCGGCGATACCACATATGTTTATTTTTTATTTTTTTTACACTGTTTTATTTTTTTTATGGGAAAAGGGGGGTGATTCAAACTTTTATTAGGGAAGGGGTTAAATGACCTTTATTAACACTTTTTTTTTAAAATTTTTTTTGCAGTGTTATAGGTCCCATAGGGACCTATAACACTGCACACACTGATCTCCTATGCTGATCACTGGCGTGCATTAACACGCCTGTGATCAGCATTATCGGCGCTTGACTGCTCCTGCCTGGATCTCAGGCACGGAGCAGTCATTCGTCGATCGGACACCGGGGAGGCAGGTAAGAGCCCTCCCGGTGTCCGATCAGCTGTTCGCTTCTAAAGGGTTAATACCGCACATCGCCGCGATCGGCGATGTGTGGTATTAGCCGCGGGTCCCGGCCGTTGATTAGCGCCGGGACCGACGCGATATGATGCGGGATCGCGGCGCGATCCCGCTTCATATGGCAGGAGCCGGCGCAGGACGTAAATATACGTCCAGCGTCGTTAAGGGGTTAAATAGTCCTCTTTTGACCCCTATAACTTTTTTATTTTTCTGTGTACGGGGTGGTATGAGGGCTCATTTTTTGCATTGTGATCTGATGTTTTTATGGGTACCATATTTGTTTTGATCTAACTTTTTGATTGCTTTTTATAAATCTTTTATGGTATTAAAAAATATCATAAATACACTAGTTTGGACTTTGGATTTTTTTTGCTCATATGCTATTGACAATGCGGTTTAAATAACAATATATTTTTATAGTTCAGACATTTATGCATGCAACTGATACCAAACTATTATTAGGGGAGGGGAGTGATTTTTATAAACTTTTTTTTCCACTTTTTTTTTTGCAATGTTATAGCCCGCATAGGGAACTATAACATTGCACACACTGATTTCCTACACTGATAACTTCTATGCCATAGCATAGCATTGATCAGTGTTATCGCCGTTTGACTGCTCCTGCCTGAATCTCAGGCTTGGAGCAGTCATTCGGCAATCGGACAACGAGGAGGCAGGTAAGGCACCCTCCTTGTGCGTGCTAGCTGATCAGGACATTGTGGTTTCACTGCAGTGGTCCCGATCAGCCCGACTAAGCTTTCACTTTAGACACGGCAATCAACTTTGATCGCCACGTCTAAAGGGTTAATAGCACACGCCACTGCGTTCGGTAACACTCACTATTAGGCACGGGTCCCGGCCATTGTTAGAGGCCAGGCCTGACCCTCTATGACACAGGGTTACGGCGTGACTCTGCGTTATAGAAAGGGAGCAGGCGCAGGGCATACAGGTATGCCCTTCATCCCCAAGAGGTTAAAGCGTTACTGTCGTTAGTAAGAAAAAAAAAAAATAAATTCTAGTCAGTGTAATAATGTACCTCCTATCAAATAAATGCACCAGACGTGAAAATATAAATAAAATAACAAGCTTTATTAAACATTGATAATAATAAAAATAAAAAAACATAAATAATGAGAATCAGCAATAGCCAGAAAACTCCCTGACGAAGCGGGTAGCGAAACGGCGTAGGGGTTGTGTGTGATCTCAGATGTGAGTATAACGTGGTGACTCCGGATGCACTGTGGCAGCGTGTTTATCCTCTCTTCCCTTCCGAGGGCTGGTGTATTTTCCTAGTGCAGTGATGTTGCTGTAGATGTACTTGTTAATTTTTTCAGGTCTCATACCAACACACTTTGTTCTCTAGGTTTCTCAGGCTCCCACAGTGCACCAATAGATCACCTGTACACGTTGTCTCTCTTCTCTTATTATCATTTATTTTTTGTTTGCCTTTTCTATGTGTGCTCAATGTCGCAGTGCTGTTCTGCAGTATGTGTTTAATTGGTAATGGCAAACCTTTAAGAGAATAGTCCTCATTAGATCATAACACATTTTTCTGGCTATTGCTGATTCTCATTATTTATGTTTTTTATTTTTATTATTAACAATGTTTAATAAAGCTTGTTATTTTATTTATATTTTCACGTCTGGTGCATTTATTTGATAGGAGGTATACTAAAGTGTTTTGCACCAAACGCAATTTACTTTTCGAGTTGAAAAGCAACTTTGGTCACATATCTTTGGTCAGTGTAATAATGTGATGCATTTGTTAATGTTAATGTGTAAAATACCTTTTCTATGTATTACCGTAATCAGTCTTTTTTCACTTCTCCTGAAGGCTGGGGGCATTTCTCCAGAAGCATGATGAGCTTCTTTACTCCCCCCACCCCCCTCCCCCGTCATTAGGTCAGCACAAACATGTTTTACATTTGCAAAGTTTTGTGCCTAAAGTGCATGCTTTATATAACGCTTCTCTGCATTTTGGCTAAGATCAAGTGTAGTACATTTCCTGTTAGTTGGCGGTGTGGTAGACCACCAAGGCGGGAAAGGGAACCACCCAGAGTGGTGCAGGTGTACCAGGGTCAGCTGTATGGCCTGGTGGCAGACCCTGAAGCGACCTGTACTCTCTGGATCTAGCTCTAAGGTTCGGGTAGGGTAAGGGCCGAGTTGCAAAATTGCCGAACTCACTTGGGAATAGTGGCCCACTTGACTGATGGCACGTAGCATGCACTTTATCTCTCACTCTTATTAGCACTCACCTCTAGCGTTCCGGCCTTCTGGCTCTTGATCTGCAGAGGAATGTTGATAGATCCGGCCGGATGTTGGGGCAGTATCACACTGTGCACATCCACTTATTTATTTTATATGTTTTTGTCACTGTGCTCACGTTTGTGTTCTTTTATGTGTCACTAGGATTTGGTCAGGGTGCGGTAGCCCTTCTGGGTGTCCCTCCTGCCGGTCTTGGGGAGGTGTGTGTGGCCATCAGGTTCCCATAGGGGACTATGTATAGCAATCATTTGATTGCTAATACTGTTCAGTGCTATGCATAGGCATAGCACTGATCAATATTATTGTCGATCGTCTGCTCTGGTCTGCTCGATTTCAGACCAGAGCAGAAAACCCCAGGAGACTGACAGAGGCAGGTGAGTGGACCTCCATCCGCCATTTTAGAAGATTGGATCCCCGTGGCAGCGCCGCAGGTGATCCGGACATCCATTTAAACACGCACTTTGCCGCAGATGCCGTGATCTGTATTGATCATGGCATCGGAGGGGTTAATGGCGGACATCAGCCCTCGCTGATGTCTGCCATTACCGGCTGGTCCCTGGTATGCATAGACATGGATGCAGGCCCGGAGATCGCGGGGGCCCCCAGTGGCGGGACTCCCCACGATCTAACATTTCAGCAGAGTACCCCTTGAAGGAGAAACAGTACCCCCCATGACAAAGGCCTCTCTGCCAGCCAGCAAAGAGCTCTGTACTAGTTTGGGGCAAGATTCCATAAACAGCTGTCTACAGATAGGTAGCTCTTCCATTTGGGACTGATCCTGGAATGATTGATATTCTTTAATCATAATTTGAAGCTGTTTAAAGTAATGGCCATAGATTTGCAGGAATGCTACCTCCACTAGGTGACACTAGAGAGCAAGCTCCTTTCCTTCTGGAGCTACTTATTTTTGCCAATGACACTTGCATAGCCTATTATACTCCACACACTTTTTGGCTTGTAAATGTAAGTGTGACCGACTCTCCCCTTATCTTGATGGCAGGGTATAGTGTGTAAGAGCTACAGTATGTGTTTGCTGCTCTGTGCTGGGCCCGCCCCCAGCTGCAGCCTCTTCTCTGAACGCCTGTCATTTATTGGCAGGTTACTTGTTACTGACATCTGCTATGCGTGCCGCCGGGTCACATAGCGCTGCTCATTGTCACTGGCTGCACATTGACCGAATTGTTTATACCTATTGATTCATGCTTCCACACAAATCCAGCTGCTCACTGATTTCTTCCATGGCTTGGCTTCTGTGCAGGCTGCACTAAAGCACATCACAGAAGATTTATTTCTGCAATTCTTACACAACTTCTCTGATGTCATTCCGCCAAAACCAATGGCATCATCTGGTATGCCCACAATTTGTGTATATTGGGTTTAACTCTTCAAGGATGCAGTTCATTTTCCTTTTTATGTTTTAATTTATTCTTCCTTCCATTCTAAGGCCGAGTTCACATAATAGTTTATGCCTATGAAGCATGGATACATTGGTATAACCTCAAAACCGATTGCCAACACATTCGATTGCCGAATGTAGGTCGTTTTCTGAGCGCATACAAGTTTTAGCTGGGACTGCAGTAAATCCTTTCCAATCAAAGCCAAAAATCATATACATTTTAAAAATGTCCCAAATGTAGCCACGAGCTGAGTCATTAAAATAAATGGGGCCCTTGCCGATCCGATACAGATGCGTCTGCAGCAGATTCTGAGGTTCTGCCAATGTAGCTGCATAGAGAGCTTTTTTTTTTTGTTCAGGGAAATGCGAGGTGACAACAATTCTGGCAATTAAGTATTTTTTTACTCCATTTTTACGGCATTTACAATAATTTTTATTATTTCCCCTTGGAGAGTTGTAAAAGTGATTTTCTGATCATTTATACATCACACTGCAATACTGTTGTACTGCAGTTGTACTGTAATTTCTGTGATCTACTAACTCTGCTTCTATGTGGCAGGCTGTAATAGTAGATCTTACATGGCAGTAATGAGGCCTTGGCTGCCATTGCAGGGGGCTGACCAAACATGTGACAGGGCCAGAACCTGTCAAATAACAATTCAGTTGCCTCAACCTCTAAAGCAGTGTTTTCCAACCAGTGTGTCTCCTGCTCTTGCAAACCTACAACTCCCAGCATGCCTGGACAGCCAAAGGAGTTACCTAACCTCCGAAGAATGGAAGAATTACTTGCCTTAGATAATAATCACAATGATACATTTTTCTTTTCAGGCATGGCTTTTGATATAAACATTGCTACCGGTCTGATACATTCCCCATCCTATGCTTTTGCTTTTACACCTTCTCTATTATTGCTATCTTTTTCTTCTTCCACTGCATTTACTATTTTAAAAAAAAAGCTGTGAAAAACATCTACAAAAATGCAGCAAAACTCTGTATGTGAATCCAATTGTGTTCCAATACGCTATTGCATCCTAATGACAATGGACTTTGAGAATAACACAGGAAAATATGTGCAACTTTTTTACTATGGTAAGGCTCCCTCACTTTTTTCATGGCTTTCAGTTTCAATAAGGATATCTGAAAAAAATGTTTTTATGTAGGTTGCAATAATACATCTGTGTTTTTAAAAATGCATTTGTAAAGTGTCACACATTTGTAGGAAAGTGGCTAACTTCTTTAACCCTCTGATTACACACGCAGTACATGTACTCCCTGGTCGTCTGGTCCTAAACACATGTATGCCCTGGTGTGGTTTAGTATATACTAGCTGAGTACCTGGCGCAGCCCGGTTTTTTCCTACCTTATCCTTGTGGGGGAGGAAAAGCAACATAGGAGGAAGCTTTTGTTCTCATATCCCATCCTTAAATCCTGACCCCATATCCCCATCTCATATCCCAACCTCATATCCTGTCCTCATATTTTGTCCTCATATCTCGACCTCATATCCCGTCCCCATATCCCGGCCTCAAATCCCGTCCTCGTATCTTGACCTCATATCCCGTCCTTGTATCTTGACCTCATATCCCATCCTTGTGTCTTGACCTCATATCCCGTCCCTATATCCCGTCCCTATATCCCGTCCCCATATCCCATCCTCATATTCCAACCTCATATTCCAACCTCATATCCCGTCCTTATATACCGTCCCCATATACCGTCCTCATATCCCGTCCCCATATCCTATCCACATATCTAATCCACACTTCTAATCCTCATATCCCGTCCTGCCTTGTGGTAAAGATATTGTAAGGCTTTTTTCACACTACAAAATTACTCCGCTTTAAAGATCCATACGAAGTTCCGTCTGAAAATTGGCTGAAAACGGCAGTTACAAAATCCTATACGGCCGTTAGAAAATCCCATTATAGTCTATGGGATTTTTCTAATAGCCGTTTTAACCCGTTATAGCCCGTTATTAATAACGGCCGTAATTTTGTGATGGAAGATAGTAATAGTGCAGGGAGAAATAGTGCATGCTTTGCTACTGTGTCGGAGCGCAGCGCTCATGTGACGTGCGACTCATATCACTAGGATGTGAGAGGCTTTTGCCTCAGAGTGCAGTGCAGAATTTGAATATGCTAATAGGGTAAGATTGTTTCAGGAGGCAGAAAGAAGCAGGGGGTGGAGAGCTAACGGGGCCCCTCCTCCTGTGCACAGGTAACCGAATTGAGCACGGGACTTTCGTCAGGCAATATCACAGGAGCCACTGGATGGAATTTGGTAAGTGATACCTCTTTGCACTACTGGTAATCCACACTATAACCCTGTGTATTGGGTTTAGTCTGGGTGATCAGGGTGACAGTTTTCCTTTAAGTTCTTTTCACACTAAGCATTGCCTGTTTATTTTATGCCGAAGAAATGCTCCCAGCATATACAGTAAACATAACTTGGCCCCATTACCTGACTTCTTAAGGACATAGCGTTTTTCCACTTTCGTTTTTTCCTCCTTACCTTTTAAAAATCATAACCCTTTCAATTTTGCACCTAAAAATCCATATGATGGCTTATTTTTTCCACCACCAATTCTACTTTGTAATGACATCAGTCATTTTACCCAAAAATCTACAGAAAAAGGGAAAAAAAATCATTGTGCCACAAAATGGAAGAAAAAAAATGCCATTTTGTAAATTTTGTGGGCTTCGGTTTCTACGCAGTACATTTTTCATTAAAAATGACACCTTATCTTCATTCTGTAGGTCCTATGATTAAAATGCTACTCTACTTATAAAGGTTTGACTTTTTATTACTTCGGAAAAAAAGAATAACTACATGCAGGAAAATGTATACATTTAAAATTGTCATCTTCTGACCTCTATAACTTTTTTATTGTTACACGTAGGGGGCGGGGCATTTTTTGCGCCCTGATCTGACGTTATTATTGGTACCATTTTTGTTTTTTATTCATTTTTATGTTATAAAAAGTCACCAAAAATACGCTATTTTGGACTTTGGAATTTGTTTTGCGCATACGCCATTGACTGTGCAGTTTAATTAATAATATATTTTTATAGTTCGGACATTTACGCTCGTGGCGATACCACATATGTTTATGTTTATTTTTATTTATACAGGTTTTTTTTTCCACTTTTTTTGCAGTGTTATAGCTCCCATATGGGGCTATAACACTGCACACACTGATCTTTTACACTGTTCACTGAAAAGCCATAGCTTTGTATTGATCAGTGTTATCGGCGGTTGATTGCTCAAGCCTGGCTTTCAGGCTTGCAGCAATCAATCGCCATTCGGACGTGCAGAAGGCAGGTAAGCCACCCTCCTGCTGCGTCTCAGCTGATCGGGACATCGCGATTTTATAGCAATGTCCCGATCAGCCCAACTGAGCTGCCGCCGGGATGCTTTTACTTTCAAAACGGCGATGTCCGACATTAGCCATGGGTCCTGGCTGCTGAGAGCAGCCGGGACAGTGCGGGTATGATGCGAGCTCAGCTCCTGAGCTCGCTTCATAACCCTCCCGTGTTGCTGCGCCGTATAAACCCGGCGTTTTGCCGCAAGGGGTTAAAGGGGTACTCCGGTAAAAAGCTTTAAATTTTTTAATCAACTGATGCCAGAAAGCTAAACAGATTTGTAATTTACTTCGATTAAAAAATCTTAATTTTTCCAGTACTTATTAGCGGCTTGTTACGCCTAGCGCTCCGGGTCCCCGCTCCTCCCCGGAGCGCTCACGGCGTCTCTCTCCCTGCAGCGCCCCGGTCAGTCCCGCTGACCGGGTGCGCTGCACTGACATGGCCGTCGGGGATGCGATTCGCACAGCGGGACGCGCCCGCTCGCGAATCGCATCCCATGTCACTTACCCGTCCCGGGCCCCTCCTGTCATGTGCTGGCGCGCGCGGCTCCGCTCTCTAGGGCGGGCGCGCGCCAGCTCTCTGAGACTTAAAGGGCCAGTGCACCAATGATTGGTGCCTGGCCCAATTAGCTTAATTGGCTTCCACCTGCTCCCTGGCTATATCTGATCACTTCCCCTGCACTCCCTTGCCGGATCTTGTTGCCTTGTGCCAGTGAAAGCGTTTAGAGTGTCCAAAGCCTGTGTTACCTGAACCCTTGCTATCCATCTTGACTACGAATCTTGCCGCCTGCCCCCGACCTTCTGCTACGTCTGACCTTGCCTCTGCCTAGTCCTTCTGTCCCACGCCTTCTCAGCAGTCAGCGAGGTAGAGCCGTTGCTAGGGGATACGACCTGGTTGCTACTGCCGCAGCAAGACCATCCCGCTTTGCGGCGGGCTCTGGTGAACACCAGTAGCCTCTTAGAACCGGTCCACTAGCACGGTCCACGCCAATCCCTCTCTGGCACAGAGGATCCACCTCCTGCCAGCCGGCATCGTGACAGTAGATCCGGCCATGGATCCCGCTGAGGTGCCGCTGCCAAGTCTCGCTGACCTTACCACGGTGGTCGCTCAGCAATCGCAGCAAATTGCCCAACAAGGACAGCAGCTGTCGCAGTTGACCGCCACGTTACAGCAACTTCTGCCTCTGCTACAGCAGCAACCATCTCCTCCGCCAGCTCCTGCACCTCCTCCGCAGCGAGTGGCCGCTCCTAGCCTCCGCTTGTCCCTGCCGGACAAATTTGATGGGGACTCTAAACTCTGCCGTGGATTTTTGTCTCAGTGTTCCCTGCATATGGAGATGTTGTCGGACTTGTTTCCTACAGAACGGTCTAAGGTGGCGTTCGTAGTAAGCCTTCTTTCAGGAAAGGCCTTGTCTTGGGCCACACCGCTCTGGGACCGCAATGATCCTGCCACAGCCACAGTCCAGTCCTTCTTCGCTGAAGTCCGGAGTGTCTTCGAGGAGCCAGCCCGAGCTTCTTCTGCCGAGACTGCCCTGTTGAACCTGGTCCAGGGTAATTCTTCAGTGGGCGAGTACGCCATCCAATTTCGTACTCTTGCTTCCGAGTTATCATGGAATAACGAGGCTCTCTGCGCGACCTTTAAAAAAGGCCTATCCAGTCGCATCAAGGATGTGCTGGCCGCACGAGAGATTCCTGCCAACCTGCAAGAACTCATCCATTTGGCTACCCGCATTGACATGCGTTTTTCTGAGCGACACCAAGAGCTCCGCCAGGAAAAAGACTTAGATCTCTGGGCACCTCTCCCACAGTATCCGTTGCAATCTACGCCTGGGCCTCCCGCCGAGGAGGCCATGCAAGTGGATCGGTCTCGCCTGACCCAGCAAGAGAGGAATCGCCGTAGGGAAGAAAATCTCTGTCTTTACTGTGCCAGTACCGAGCATTTCTTGGTGGATTGCCCTATCCGTCCTCCACGTCTGGGAAACGCACGCACGCACCCAGCTCACGTGGGTGTGGCGTCTCTTGGTTCGAAGTCTGCTTCTCCACGTCTCACGGTGCCCGTGCGGATTTCTCCTTCAGCCAACTCCTCCCTCTCAGCCGTGGCCTGCTTGGACTCTGGTGCCTCTGGGAATTTTATTTTGGAGTCGTTTGTGAATAAATTCAGCATCCCGGTGACCCGTCTCGTCAAGCCGCTCTACATTTCCGCGGTCAACGGAGTCAGATTGGATTGCACCGTGCGTTACCGCACAGAACCCCTCCTGATGTCTATTGGACCCCACCACGAAAGGATTGAGTTCTTCGTCCTTCCCAACTGTACCTCTGAGGTCCTCCTCGGTCTGCCATGGCTCCGGCTTCATTCTCCCACCCTTGACTGGACCACCGGGGAGATCAAGAACTGGGACTCTGCCTGCCACAAGAGATGCCTCTCCCCCCCTCCCAGTCCCGTCAGGCAAGCCTCAGTGCCTCCTCATGGCCCCCGTCCTTGTGTCACCCTGCCCCGTGCCAAGCCTCACCCTCTGCCCTCCCTCCCCATTCCCACTCCTGCTGTACTGCCTGCCTTTGAGGGAACCATCCATTCACTCCCGGTGTCCTCGTCCCAGGTAAAGCAGTTGTCGGACAAAAAAAGGGGGAGACCTAAGGGGGGGGGTACTGTTACGCCTAGCGCTCCGGGTCCCCGCTCCTCCCCGGAGCGCTCACGGCGTCTCTCTCCCTGCAGCGCCCCGGTCAGTCCCGCTGACCGGGAGCGCTGCACTGACATGGCCGTCGGGGATGCGATTCGCACAGCGGGACGCGCCCGCTCGCGAATCGCATCCCATGTCACTTACCCGTCCCGGGCCCCTCCTGTCATGTGCTGGCGCGCGCGGCTCAGCTCTCTAGGGCGCGCGCGCGCCAGCTCTCTGAGACTTAAAGGGCCAGTGCACCAATGATTGGTGCCTGGCCCAATTAGCTTAATTGGCTTCCACCTGCTCCCTGGCTATATCTGATCACTTCCCCTGCACTCCCTTGCCGGATCTTGTTGCCTTGTGCCAGTGAAAGCGTTTAGTGTGTCCAAAGCCTGTGTTACCTGAACCCTTGCTATCCATCTTGACTACGAATCTTGCCGCCTGCCCCCGACCTTCTGCTACGTCTGACCTTGCCTCTGCCTAGTCCTTCTGTCCCACGCCTTCTCAGCAGTCAGCGAGGTAGAGCCGTTGCTAGGGGATACGACCTGGTTGCTACTGCCGCAGCAAGACCATCCCGCTTTGCGGCGGGCTCTGGTGAACACCAGTAGCCTCTTAGAACCGGTCCACTAGCACAGTCCACGCCAATCCCTCTCTGGCACAGAGGATCCACCTCCTGCCAGCCGGCATCGTGACACGGCTGTACACTACAGAGGGCTTTCTTTTCTGTCACGACCACAGTGTTCTCTGCTGACACTTCTGTCAATTTCAGGAACTTTCCAGAGCAGCATATGTTTGCTATGAGGATTTGCTTTTACTCTGGACAGTTCCTTACATGGACAGAGGTGACAGCAGAGAGCACTGTGGTTGTGACAGAAAAGAAATCCCAAAAGTGATGAATTTCCTCTGTAGTATACAGCCGCTAATAAGTACTGGAAGGATTAAGAATTTTTAATAGAAGCAATTTACAAATCTGTTTAACTTTTTGGCACCAGTTGATTTAAAAAAAAAAAAAAAAAGGTTTTCCACCGGAGTACCCCTTTAAGCCAAGAGAGTGTCATTCTTGCCTCTGGGTGTCATCTGTCAGAATTTGTTGAATGGAATAGTGCAGTCTGCTGAAATGTTACTCAGAACAGTAGAAGTATGTACACTGCAGGGTATACATTTTTTTTTATATAGATGACCACATATGATAGATGTCACTGAGTGGCATTTGTCATAGGTATACATCAGTGGTGTTCATTGTGGAAGGACAGATTGCCTCCATCTTGGTTGTTCACTCCAACCATCCCCTGGGTTGTTTTAAGTAGGAAATAGCTGGATCCTACATGCTAGCCCAAAAGAGGCATAATCTATAGTGTAGAGTCTGTCCTAAAATGAGGGCCCCTTACCGTGGTGGGATGGTACACGTTATTTGGCCAGGTGGTATGCTAAGAGCCTCTCTTTTTTCTTTATAGTAGTACTAGCTGAGTACCCGGCGTTGCCCGGTTTTTCGTTCCTAATCCTTTTTGGGGAAGAAAATAAACAAAGGAGGAAGCTTTTGACTTCATATGCAGTCCTCATATATTGTTGTCATATCCCAACCCCACATCCCGACCTCCTATCCCGTCCTCCTATCTCGACCTCCTGTCCTGACCTCCTATACCGTCCTCCTATCCCAACCTCCTATCCCGTCCTCCTATCTCGACCTCTTATCCCGTCCTCCTATCCCGTCCTCCTATCCAGTCCTCCTATCCCGACCTCCTATTCCGACCTCCTATTCCGACCTCCTATCCCGACCTCCTATCCCGTCCTCCTATCCCGACCTCCTATCCCGTCCTCCAATCTCGAGCTCCTATCCCGACCTCCTATCCTGACCTACTCTCCAGACCTCCTATCCCGACCTCCTATCCCGTCTTCCTATCTCAAACTCCTATCCCGACCTTCTATCCCGACCTCCTATCCCGTCCTCCTATCCCGACCTCCTTTCTCGACCTCCTATCTCGACCTCCTATCCCATCCTCCTATCTTGACCTCCTATACTGACCTCCTATCCAGACCTCCTATCCCGTCCTCCTATCCTGACCTCCTTTCCTGTCCTCATATCTCGACCTCCTATCTTGACCTCCTATCCCGTCCTCCTATCTCGACCTCCTATCCCGTCCTCCTATATTGTCCTCCTATCCTGACCTCCTGTCCAGACCTCCTATCCTGTCCTCATATCCCGTCCTCCTATCTTGTCCTCCTATCCTGACCTCCTATCCAGACCTATCTCGACCTCCTATCCCATCGTCCTATCTCGGCCTCCTATCCTGACCTCCTATCCAGATCTACTATCCCATCCTACTATCCCAACCTCCTTTCCCGTCCTCATATCTCGACCTCCTATCTTGACTTCCTATCCCATCCTCCTATCTCGACCTCCTATCCCGTCCTCCTATCTCGACCTCCTATCCCGTCCTCCTATCTAGACCTCCTATCCCAACCTCCTATCCAGACCTCCTATCCTGTCCTCCTATCTCGACCTCCTATCCCATCCTCCTATCCCGTCCTCCTATCCCGTCCTCCTATCCCGTCCTCCTATCCCGACCTCCTATCCCGACCTCCTTTCCCTTTCTCATATCTCGACCTCCTATCTTGACCTGCTATCCTGTCCTCCTATCTCAACCTCCTATCCCAACCTCCTATCCAGACCTCCTATCCAGTCCTCATATCCCGTCCTCCTATCTTGTCCTCCTATCCTGACCTCCTATCCAGACCTCCTATCTCGACCTCCTTTCCCATCCTCCTATCTCGACCTCCTATCCTGACCTCCTATCCAGACCTCTTATCCCATCCTCCTATCCTGACCTCCTTTCCCGTCCTCATATCTCGACCTCCTATCTTGACCTCCTATCCCGTCCTCCTATCTCGACCTCCTATCCAAACCTCCTATCCAGACCTCCTATCCCGTCCTCCTATCTTGTCCTCCTATCCTGACCTCCTATTCCGACTTCCTATCCCGACCTCCTATCTCGACCTCCCATCCCGTCCTCCTATCACGACCTCCTATTCCGTCCTCATATCTCGACCTCCTATCTCGACCTCCTATCCCGACCTCCTATCCCGTAATATGTGTACCAGGCAGTGAAATAGCTCCAGCCGTACGGAAATTATATGGGAACATACATTTCCCATTGATTTGCATGGGTCTTTAAAAAAAAACAAAAAAAACCCTGACCCTCACAAATAGGGGTAGTTAAGGGTTAAATTAACTATCCTATATTTTAAGTGGAAATATAAGTAACATGTGACCAAGTATTATCGAAATATCTCCAGCCGTTTGGAAGTTATGCAGTAACATATATTTCCCATTGACTTGCATGGGACTTTAAACATAAGCCCCGCCCCTGGCAAATGGGGATGAGTAAGGGTTAAATCACCTATGCTATGTTTGTTGTTGACATATAAGTAACATGTGTGCCAAGTTTCATGTTAATATCTTTAGCCGTTTGAAAGTTTTTGTGGAACATACACACATACATACACACACACACGTTGAGTTTTATATATATATAGATTGCAATTTCAAAGGTTTCATGCTATACATATATCTTGTGCTGCTGTAATTTTTCTATTTGATGATAATTAGGAGACTGCTGTTTCTCTACAGAATAGGAAGTGTCCAGATTTCAGGATTTTTTTTTTTACTTTTTAAAAAACTTCACCCAAAACTTAAAAAAGTATGTTTAACACACAAAAAAAGAATTGATGTAAAACTCGATGTAAACAATAGGTCATTTTCTGATGACATATTGCCTTTAATAGGAAAAAAGGGAAAAAAGATGGAAGCAAATTTAATATTTTTTTCATAAAGTGTCCCAAAGATGTATTTTTGCATTATCTTACTTTCACCAGTTAAAAAAATATATATATTTTCACATTATTCAGGTATTCACATTGCCTACCTTTTTACTATTATCTATTATCATTTGCTTTATTTTTATTCTTAACAGTATTACAATTGTGTGATAATTTTAAATGTTTTTCATTTGCTTTATTTTTATTCTTAACAGTATTACAATTGTGTGATAATTTTAAATGTTTTTCTTGATGTGATGAGAGTACAATTGTTTCATTTGTATAAAATGTTTTATAAGATCAGCTGCTGAGATAATACTATTGCAGGTTGATGAATTTCTGAGACTTATGACAGGTCTGTCAGAGTGTACAGTTCTGTAGGTTGTGTCAGTTATTTATTATGGCATATCTGTACAGGGTTAGGTTATGCGAACACTGCAGAATGTTTCCAGGCGGACCTTCCACAGACAGCTTGAAAATGTGCAGTCCGGAGACGGCAATGCATTTCTGAGGAGATTCGGCAGAAAGAATTGATGTGCCATTTCTTTCTACGGAGGCTGAAACGAGAATTTCAACAACAGATGTTTCTCATACAGAAATTCTATTGCGTGCACGGTACAGCAGAATCCCAAGTGGATTTTTTCTGCTGGATTCCATTTGGTAATTCTACCATGTGAACCAGGCCTTATTGGGGGAAGTTATCAAAACCTCTACAGAGGAAACGTTGACCAGTTGCCCATAGCAACCAATCAGATCGCTTCTTTAATATTTAAAAAACAAACTCTGAAAAGTAAAAGAATCAATCTGATTGGTTATTATGGGCAACTTCAGTAAACAACAGTTTACATAATGCACATTGGAAACTTGCCTCTGAAACAAACTCATTTGGGGGGGGGGGGGGGGGGAATTTATCAAAGCTGTCTTTTTCCCGCATCAATATTTATCAATACCAACCTACAGAGCATTGGGCTGGTCTATTGTGCACCTAATTTATCAACAGTCACATGGTTCTTATTCTGTGCACAGACTTCAGGATCTATGATTTAGACTGTATTTAAACCTGCTTCAGCATGGTCTGACATTTCAGCGTACTTTCGGCCGATGCAACTTTTCGACGAAAAGTTGCTACTGATAAATTCAGCACCAATTCATTTTTTCATCTAAAATAGACTAGAATGCATCATGTTCTAAAAATCCTCTAATGCAAAAGTCGCAAAAAATTTGCACATGTTTAGACTGCCACTTTCTGTGCGACAATTTTAGACGGGAAAAACCAGTCTAAATCCTTTGATAAATCTCCCCCATTGACTTTTATAGAGGATTCTGTGCATAGTCTGGGACCTTTATAGAATACTCTATGAAGAAGAGAAGGATTTAAATAAAATTTGTTATTAGACAACACACACCAGGAAGCCAGACTGTCTTAGTACTTGTCACATTGTTGGTTTGGTTTATTTCTCTTTATTAATCGTATTTTTGCAAAAAGAAATAAAATGGAGAATGTTTGCCACAACAACTGTGGGAGCCCTAACAAATTTCTTCTGAACATCAGTTCTTGTCTAACTGAGAAAATATTTAGCTATGCATTAAATGATATACGGGGAATATATAGCATTTTAAAAATTTACAAAACTTACATGCTTACATTTTTTAATGATGTTGTATACCTGAAAATGTTGCAAAATCAACATAAAGATCTCAAACTATTTTCAGGCATATAACACACACCCTCACTAGTGGAGCCCTTCCTTTTTCTGTGCCAGTATGTCATTCAGTTATCTCATGATTGTTGTTCTTGTTTCTTCATGTTCATGTACGTAGATTAGTCTATATTTTCTATGCACAGCTCCCTGGAAGTTAATGATGCTATAAAGTAAATATTCATTATTTTACTATTTGTCTTATGACAATTCCAATCTTGTCAACTTTTTCTTATTATGCATTGTAAAAAATTTTGGGGTTCATTTTCTTTGCAAAAATGTGTCACGTAGATGACAGTGTGCACGGAGGCTGTACAAGGGTACACAGAGCCCCTTGGTGTCTGTATTAAGAGTCGTATGCATTCTGTGTGATGCCATATGGCACCATATTATGAAGACATTGATATAAAATGTTATCTGCTTCCCCTAGAGATTATTGAGGGTCTCAGAAGTGACAAGATCATCCTCAGAGGCCTGTTACATTGTAAGAGGTTGTTCAGACTGTATAACTTATTTCATTCTGCAACACTTTACAAGTCATCTTCAGTGCATCTTTTTCTTAAATATGGGGTACTAACTCTCTAGTCTGCAGTATACGAGCAAAGTGTACTTCAGTGATTTCTGCTTGAGTATAATAATCCTTATTCAGGGGAAACATATTGGCTTACAACTATTTCTCTTGCAATCATCGTTGTAAATAGAGATTTCAGAGCAAATCCTTATAAGAGTAATAGCAGAGTTCTATTTAGTATAAATATTAAAGTTTTCTCCTCTAAAAATAATTCATATCCTAACAAAATATTCCTATGTATAAACAGCCAGCTCAGACCAATGTACCAATATTGATATTGGCCTCACCAGAAGCCAAAATCTGTGTGTGCAAACCCAGCCTTAACTATGACAGCCATAAATACTTGAATTGTTAGTCTGTATATATTTCCTACACATCAAATGCCATATACATAGATTCATCATCACTGTGGTATACTAAAACTATTGTGAGACCCTAAAATGAAAGATCCCCGTGCAACAATGTTGAATCAATAAAACATGTAAGGCAGGGTTCACATATGTCCGGCTTCCGGTATAGGTGAACTCAGCCTAGATCTCGACGCAACTGCTGCCACAACTGATGACAACATGGCATCCGGCGTCCATTGTTTCTGGACCCTGGACAGGGGAACCCAGCAAGCTGAGTTCCCCTGTCTGGTGCCATCCAGCATGTTCAACCATCAGACATCAAAATTAAGAAGCTGGATGTATGTGAACTGTCCCATTCAAATGAAGGGGATCAGTTCTAGCATCAGTCTCCCTCCAATGCACACCGAAAGGAAACTATGCCGGATGAGGCTGGACATATTTGAACCCAGCCTACTTTTGGTTATTTTTTTTTTCTTATCTCTTTCTAAAAGCCAAAACTCTTTAATGTTTCCATCCACAGAGTCATTTTATTACTTGTTTTTGTTGAACCGATTGTACTTTGAATACATTTTATTTTATCGTACAATGTACAATGAAGCTGCAAAACATTTTTGGTGGGGTGAAATGGAAAAAATTCTATTTAGCTATTTTTTTTTGTTTTTACACAGTGCAATAAAGCTGACATGTTATCTTTATTCTGTGGTTCAGTACAAGTACAGTGGAACACAATTTGGCTGATACAGTGGTACACAATATCCAAACCGGCTGATACTGTATCTTAAATGCACTGATCGGAGTCAGATAGTGACTGGCTCATTTTTTGCACCATATCCGGTTTTGTAGCCGGACTGAAAACCGTGCTATGCCGCGGTTTTCAGTTCGGCTACAAAACCGGATATGGTGCAAAAATGAGCTGACCAGAGTCACTATATGAATGAGATGCTGTGCTGGGTCCGGCGGGGATACAGAGTCACATTACACAACAATTCTGTAGCTCAGGAACCCCCTTTCTATCTATTATGGATGATTACTTTTAAAAATTTTGTGTCAATATGGCGCCCAATTAGGGGGCTACTGTGTGTAGGGTGTTGATATGTGTTACGCCGAGCGCTCCGGGTCCCCGCTCCTCCCCGGAGCGCTCGCTTCTCTCTCGCTACCGCAGCGCTCCGGGCAGCTCCACTGACCCGGTGCGCTGCGATACCGTCTCCAGCCGGGATGCGATTCGCGATGCGGGTAGCGCCCGCTCGCGATGCGCATCCCGGCTCCCGTACCTGACTCGCTCTCCGTCTGTCCTGTCCCGGCGCGCGCGGCCCCGCTCCCTAGGGCGCGCGCGCGCCGGGTCTCTGCGATTTAAAGGGCCACTGCGCCGCTGATTGGCGCAGTGGTTCCAATTAGTGTGTTCACCTGTGCACTCCCTATTTATACCTCACTTCCCCTTCACTCCCTCGCCGGATCTTGTTGCCATTGTGCCAGTGAAAGCGTTTCCTTGTGTGTTCCTAGCCTGTGTTCCAGACCTCCTGCCGTTGCCCCCGACTACGATCCTTGCTGCCTGCCCCGACCTTCTGCTACGTCCGACCTTGCTTCTGTCTACTCCCTTGTACCGCGCCTATCTTCAGCAGTCAGAGAGGTTGAGCCGTTGCTAGTGGATACGACCTGGTCACTACCGCCGCAGCAAGACCATCCCGCTTTGCGGCGGGCTCTGGTGAAAACCAGTAGTGACTTAGAACCGATCCACTAGCACGGTCCACGCCAATCCCTCTCTGGCACAGAGGATCCACTACCTGCCAGCCGGCATCGTGACAGTAGATCCGGCCATGGATCCCGCTGAAGTTCCTCTGCCAGTTGTCGCCGACCTCACCACGGTGGTCGCCCAGCAGTCACAACAGATAGCGCAACAAGGCCAACAGCTGTCTCAACTGACCGTGATGCTACAGCAGCTACTACCACAGCTTCAGCAATCATCTCCTCCGCCAGCTCCTGCACCTCCTCCGCAGCGAGTGGCCGCTTCTGGTCTACGACTATCCTTGCCGGATAAATTTGATGGGGACTCTAAATTCTGCCGTGGCTTTCTTTCCCAATGTTCCCTGCACTTGGAGATGATGTCGGACCAGTTTCCTACTGAAAGGTCTAAGGTGGCTTTCGTAGTCAGCCTTTTGTCTGGAAAAGCTCTGTCATGGGCCACACCGCTCTGGGACCGCAATGACCCCGTCACTGCCTCTATACACTCCTTCTTCTCGGAAATTCGAAGTGTCTTTGAGGAACCTGCCCGAGCCTCTTCTGCTGAGACTGCCCTGTTGAACCTGGTCCAGGGTAATTCTTCCGTTGGCGAGTACGCCGTACAATTCCGTACTCTTGCTTCAGAATTATCCTGGAATAATGAGGCCCTCTGCGCGACCTTTAAAAAAGGCCTATCCAGCAACATTAAAGATGTTCTGGCCGCACGAGAAATCCCTGCTAACCTACATGAACTCATCCATCTTGCCACTCGCATTGACATGCGTTTTTCCGAAAGGCGTCAGGAGCTCCGCCAGGATATGGACTTTGTTCGCACAAGGCGTTTTTTCTCCCCGGCTCCTCTCTCCTCTGGTCCCCTGCAATCCGTTCCTGTGCCTCCCGCCGTGGAGGCTATGCAGGTCGACCGGTCTCGCCTGACACCTCAAGAGAGGACACGACGCCGCATGGAGAATCTCTGCCTGTACTTTGCCAGTACCGAACACTTCCTGAAGGATTGTCCTATCCGTCCTCCCCGCCTGGAAAGACGTACGCTGACTCCGCACAAAGGAGAGACAGTCCTTGATGTCTACTCTGCTTCTCCACGTCTTACTGTGCCTGTGCGGATATCTGCCTCTGCCTTCTCCTTCTCTACTATGGCCTTCTTGGATTCCGGATCTGCAGGAAATTTTATTTTGGCCTCTCTCGTCAACAGGTTCAACATCCCAGTGACCAGTCTCGCCAGACCCCTCTACATCAATTGTGTAAACAATGAAAGATTGGACTGTACCATACGTCTCCGCACGGAGCCCCTTCTAATGTGCATCGGACCTCATCACGAGAAGATTGAATTTTTGGTCCTCCCCAATTGCACTTCCGAAATCCTCCTTGGACTACCCTGGCTTCAACTCCATTCCCCAACCCTGGATTGGTCCACTGGGGAGATCAAGAGTTGGGGGCCCTCTTGTTTCAAGGACTGCCTAAAACCGGTTCCCAGTACCCCTTGCCGTGACTCTGTGGTTCCCCCTGTAACCGGTCTCCCTAAGGCCTATATGGACTTTGCGGATGTTTTTTGCAAAAAACAAGCTGAGACTCTACCTCCTCACAGGCCTTATGATTGTCCTATTGACCTCCTCCCGGGCACTACTCCACCCCGGGGCAGAATCTATCCTCTGTCCGCCCCAGAGACTCTTGCTATGTCGGAGTACATCCAGGAAAATTTAAAAAAAGGCTTTATCCGTAAATCCTCCTCTCCTGCCGGAGCCGGATTTTTCTTTGTGTCCAAAAAAGATGGCTCTCTACGTCCTTGCATTGACTACCGCGGTCTTAATAAAATCACGGTAAAGAACCGCTACCCCCTACCCCTCATCTCTGAACTCTTTGATCGCCTCCAAGGTGCCCACATCTTTACCAAACTGGACTTAAGAGGTGCTTATAATCTCATCCGCATCAGAGAGGGGGATGAATGGAAAACGGCATTTAACACTAGAGATGGACACTTTGAGTATCTGGTCATGCCCTTTGGCCTGTGCAACGCCCCTGCCGTCTTCCAAGACTTTGTTAATGAAATTTTTCGTGATCTCTTATACTCCTGTGTTGTTGTATATCTGGACGATATCCTGATTTTTTCTGCCAATCTAGAAGAACACCGCCAGCATGTCCGTATGGTTCTTCAGAGACTTCGTGACAATCAACTTTATGCCAAGATAGAGAAATGTCTGTTTGAATGCCAATCTCTTCCTTTCCTAGGATACTTGGTCTCTGGCCAAGGACTACAAATGGATCCAGACAAACTCTCTGCCGTCTTAGATTGGCAACGCCCCTCCGGACTCCGTGCTATCCAACGTTTTTTGGGGTTCGCCAATTATTACAGGCAATTTATTCCACATTTTTCTACCGTTGTGGCCCCTATCGTGGCTTTAACCAAAAAAAATGCCAATCCCAAGTCTTGGCCTCCTCAAGCGGAAGATGCCTTTAAACGGCTCAAGTCTGCCTTTTCTTCGGCTCCCGTGCTCTCCAGACCTGACCCATCTAAACCCTTCCTATTGGAGGTTGATGCCTCCTCTGTAGGAGCTGGAGCGGTCCTTCTACAAAAAAATTCTTCCGGGCATGCTGTTACTTGTGGTTTTTTTTCTAGGACCTTCTCTCCGGCGGAGAGGAACTACTCCATCGGGGATCGAGAGCTTCTAGCCATTAAATTAGCACTTGAGGAATGGAGGCATCTGCTGGAGGGATCAAGATTTCCAGTTATTATTTACACCGATCACAAGAACCTCTCCTATCTCCAGTCTGCCCAACGGCTGAATCCTCGCCAGGCCAGGTGGTCTCTGTTCTTTGCCCGATTTAATTTTGAAATTCACTTTCGGCCTGCCGATAAGAACATTAGGGCCGATGCTCTCTCTCGTTCCTCGGATGCCTCGGAAGTTGAACTCTCTCCGCAACACATCATTCCTCCTGACTGCCTGATTTCCACTTCTCCAGCCTCCATCAGGCAAACTCCTCCAGGGAAGACCTTCGTCACTCCACGCCAACGCCTCGGAATCCTCAAATGGGGTCACTCCTCCCATCTCGCAGGCCATGCGGGCATCAAGAAATCTGTGCAACTCATCTCTCGCTTCTATTGGTGGCCGACTCTGGAGACGGATGTCGTGGATTTTGTGCGAGCCTGCACTGTCTGTGCCCGGGATAAGACTCCTCGCCAGAAGCCCGCTGGTTTTCTTCATCCTCTGCCTGTCCCCGAACAGCCTTGGTCTCTGATTGGTATGGATTTTATTACAGACCTACCCCCATCCCGTGGCAACACTGTTGTTTGGGTGGTCGTTGATCGATTCTCCAAGATGGCACATTTCATCCCTCTTCCTGGTCTTCCTTCAGCGCCTCAGTTGGCTAAACAATTTTTTGTACACATTTTTCGTCTTCACGGGTTGCCCACACAGATAGTCTCGGATAGAGGCGTCCAATTCGTGTCAAAATTCTGGAGGGCTCTCTGTAAACAACTCAAGATTAAATAACACTTTTCTTCTGCATATCATCCTCAATCCAATGGACAAGTAGAAAGAATTAACCAGGTCTTGGGTGATTATTTACGACATTTTGTTTCCTCCCGCCAGGATGATTGGGCAGATCTTCTACCATGGGCCGAATTCTCGTATAACTTTAGAGTCTCTGAATCTTCCTCCAAATCCCCATTTTTCGTGGTGTACGGCCGTCACCCTCTTCCCCCCCTCCCTACTCCCTTGCCCTCTGGTTTGCCCGCTGTAGATGAAGTGACTCGTGATCTTTCCACCATATGGAAAGAGACCCAAGATTCTCTTTTACAGGCTTCATCTCGCATGAAAAAGTTTGCCGATAAGAAAAGAAGAGCTCCCCCCATTTTTGCTCCCGGAGACAAGGTATGGCTCTCCGCTAAATATGTCCGCTTTCGTGTCCCCAGTTACAAACTGGGTCCACGCTATCTTGGTCCTTTCAAAGTCTTGTGCCAAATTAATCCTGTCTCTTACAAACTTCTTCTTCCTCCTTCTCTCCGTATTCCTAATGCCTTTCATGTCTCTCTTCTTAAACCACTCATCATCAACCGTTTCTCTCCCAAATTAGTTTCTCCCACTCCTGTCTCCGGTTCTTCTGATGTCTTCTCAGTGAAAGAGATACTGGCCTCCAAGACGGTCAGAGGAAAAAGGTTCTTTTTGGTGGATTGGGAGGGCTGTGGACCTGAAGAGAGATCCTAAGAAGAGGGGGAGACCCAAGGGGGGGGGGTACTGTTACGCCGAGCGCTCCGGGTCCCCGCTCCTCCCCGGAGCGCTCGCTTCTCTCTCGCTACCGCAGCGCTCCGGGCAGCTCCACTGACCCGATGCGCTGCGATACCGTCTCCAGCCGGGATGCGATTCGCGATGCGGGTAGCGCCCGCTCGCGATGCGCATCCCGGCTCCCGTACCTGACTCGCTCTCCGTCTGTCCTGTCCCGGCGCGCGCGGCCCCGCTCCCTAGGGCGCGCGCGCGCCGGGTCTCTGCGATTTAAAGGGCCACTGCGCCGCTGATTGGCGCAGTGGTTCCAATTAGTGTGTTCACCTGTGCACTCCCTATTTATACCTCACTTCCCCTTCACTCCCTCGCCGGATCTTGTTGCCATTGTGCCAGTGAAAGCGTTTCCTTGTGTGTTCCTAGCCTGTGTTCCAGACCTCCTGCCGTTGCCCCCGACTACGATCCTTGCTGCCTGCCCCGACCTTCTGCTACGTCCGACCTTGCTTCTGTCTACTCCCTTGTACCGCGCCTATCTTCAGCAGTCAGAGAGGTTGAGCCGTTGCTAGTGGATACGACCTGGTCACTACCGCCGCAGCAAGACCATCCCGCTTTGCGGCGGGCTCTGGTGAAAACCAGTAGTGACTTAGAACCGATCCACTAGCACGGTCCACGCCAATCCCTCTCTGGCACAGAGGATCCACTACCTGCCAGCCGGCATCGTGACAATATGATTGTGATGCCAGTGCACCGTTACCTGCATGGTCCGAGGATAGGACAGCTTCTTCTGGGCCAGGTGCGGGATAATAAAAACACCAATCAGGGTAACAAGGGTACTCTGCCTCATGCCTCCTAACATATATCCTGTACATTTCTTAAAGATACAGTGCAAAACATAATAAAATAACAAAGACTACAATGAATATCACAGCATCACCTGAGCAGCAGGGCCCATCGCAGGCACCTGAAGCAATATTTACCTGACAGGACACCATATCAACCCTAAATACATTTGACATTGCAGACATTTGTAAACAGGATGTTGTTTATTTTGCACATACCGAAAATGCATACAGCAATTCCAGCCCTAAAAAATCTACAGGATAGGATATCTCTAAACAGAGCCCTGACTCTCCCTGCTAAATGGAGCAGTGGGTTGGCATGAGTGCTATTCATTGTTTATGGTAGTGCTGGAAATACCTATATATACAGGTATATATACATTTTTAGGGCTGGAATATCCCCTTAACTATTTCATAAATATTGGTCTCTGAAATTATGATTAGAGCAAAATGGAACTTTTTCTCAAAATTGAATATTTATTAATAATGGGGTATTTAGGCTGGTGAGTCATTTTTTTTGTTACTTTTTCAGCTTGGCTATTAACTATTAAATTAAAAAACAAACAAATAAAAATTGGTCCTTGTCCCCATTGGGGCTCACAATCTAAACCTATCAGTATATTTTAAAGTGGAAGTGTGAAAGAAAACTCATGCAAACATAGAGAGAACATACAAACTATTTGCAGATGTTAGGCTTGTTGGGATTTGAACCCAAAACCCCAGCACTGCATGGCAACAGTGCTAAGCAATGAGCCACCATTGAATTAAATGAGTAACCAAAACTGTAACCAAAACTGTAACCAAAACTGTAACCAAAACTGAAACATACCTCAAATGTCTGTCTTAGGTTGACAAAATCTTCTGTGTTAACATAGTACAGTATACTGGTATTGCAGAGGGCAAAACCACATGTAAATACATAGGATTTTTGCAGCAGTTTAAAACAATTACCACAATCAAGGTTAAAGAACCACAATCACAATAAAGGAATATCACCATTACTGCCCTATGTGAAATATATGGATCAGATAAAGACGTAAACAAAGAAGAACGTACAGTAATCTGTGAGAAATCTATTGTCTTTAAAAATGAAGTAGCAGTTTGCAATAATGGTGTTTATTCCTCGGCTTCTGTTATGAGTGAGATTTGTTCATAAAATAATGATGTAACTATTTTTTCCATTACAAAATTAGTTGCATTGTTCAAACAGGTTCTAAACAGAGGAACATGCCAAGAGGGCATTCATTAAATGAAACTGCTGAAACATTGAGGTGACTAATGGAGTGTTGTGAAAAAATATATCCCCCTCCCCTTCTAGATGTCGCAATTATGGTATATTTGTTACAATGATCTTTAAACAAATATATTAGATGAAGGAAACCTTTCTAAACCTATGAGACTGCTTTTGAATCATTGCTGCTAACTATTTTTAGACTTTCATTTGCAAATCAAAAAGGTACTAGCCCTTAAAGGGGTTCTCCCGCCTCCTTTTTCTGTCTCCCCCGGACTGTTTGCAGGAGCCGAGGTGGTCAAGAAAGCGAAAGCTGCCAAAGCAGGGAAGTTACGCAATTTAGGTAACTACTGATTTTAATGGGAGTTGCGCAACTCCAGGATTTATGTAAACAGTGTAGCTTGTGGAGCTACCCTGTCTGCATAACTGATACAGTTATACACTAAGAGGCATGTATAGTTGTGGGGTGAGCATGTTATACACTAAGAGGCATGTATAGTTGTGTGGTGTGCATGTTATACACTAAGAGGCATGTATAGTTGTGTGGTGAGCATGTTATACACTAAGAGGCATCTATAGTTGTGGGGTGAGCATGTTATACACTAAGAGGCATGTATAGTTGTGGGATGTGCATGTTATACACTAAGAGGCATGTATAGTCGTGGGGTGAGCATGTTATACACTAAGAGGCATCTATAGTTGTGGGGTGAGCATGTTATACACTAAGAGGCATGTATAGTTGTGGGGTGAGCATGTTATACACTAAGAGGCATGTATAGTTGTGGGGTGAGCATGTTATACACTAAGAGGCATGTATAGTTGTGGGGTGAGCATGTTATACACTAAGAGGCATGTATAGTTGTGGGGTGAGCATGTTATACACTAAGAGGCATCTATAGTTGTGGGGTGAGCATGTTATACACTAAGAGGCATGTATAGTTGTGGGATGTGCATGTTATACACTAAGAGGCATGTATAGTCGTGGGGTGAGCATGTTATACACTAAGAGGCATCTATAGTTGTGGGGTGAGCATGTTATACACTAAGAGGCATGTATAGTTGTGGGGTGAGCATGTTATACACTAAGAGGCATGTATAGTTGTGGGGTGAGCATGTTATACACTAAGAGGCATGTATAGTTGTGGGGTGAGCATGTTATACACTAAGAGGCATGTATAGTTGTGGGGTGAGCATGTTATACACTAAGAGGCATCTATAGTTGTGGGGTGAGCATGTTATACACTAAGAGGCATGTATAGTTGTGGGATGTGCATGTTATACACTAAGAGGCATGTATAGTTGTGGGGTGTGCATGTTATACACTAAGAGGCATGTATAGTTGTGGGGTGAGCATGTTATACACTAAGAGGCGTGTATAGTTGTGTGGTGTGCATGTTATACACTAAGAGGCATGTATAGTTGTGTGGTGTGCATGTTATACACTAAGAGGCGTGTATAGTGGTGGGGTGAGCATGTTATACACTAAGAGGCGTGTATAGTCGTGGGGTGTGCATGTTATACACTAAGAGGCATGTATAGTTGTGGGGTGAGCATGTTATACACTAAGAGGCATGTATAGTCGTGTGGTGTGCATGTTATACACTAAGAGGCGTGTATAGTTGTGGGGTGTGCATGTTATACACTAAGAGGCATGTATAGTTGTGTGGTGTGCATGTTATACACTAAGAGGCGTGTATAGTCGTGGGGTGAGCATGTTATACACTAAGAGGCGTGTATAGTCGTGGGGTGAGCATGTTATACACTAAGAGGCGTGTATAGTCGTGGGGTGAGCATGTTATACACTAAGAGGCGTGTATAGTCGTGGGGTGAGCATGTTATACACTAAGAGGCGTGTATAGTCGTGGGGTGTGCATGTTATACACTAAGAGGCATGTATAGTTGTGTGGTGTGCATGTTATACGCTAAGAGGCGTGTATAGTGGTGGGGTGTGCATGTTATACGCTAAGAGGCGTGTATAGTTGTGGGGTGAGCATGTTATACACTAAGAGGCGTGTATAGTTGTGGGGTGTGCATGTTATACACTAAGAGGCATGTATAGTTGTGTGGTGTGCATGTTATACACTAAGAGGCATGTATAGTTGTGTGGTGTGCATGTTATACACTAAGAGGCATCTATAGTTGTGGGGTGAGCATGTTATACACTAAGAGGCATGTATAGTTGTGGGGTGAGCATGTTATACACTAAGAGGCGTGTATAGTTGTGGGGTGAGCATGTTATACACTAAGAGGCATGTATAGTTGTGGGATGTGCATGTTATACACTAAGAGGCATGAATAGTCATGGGGTGTGCATGTTATACACTAAGAGGCATGTATAGTCGTGTGGTGTGCATGTTATACACTAAGAGGCATGTATAGTTGTGGGGTGAGCATGTTATACACTAAGAGGCATGTATAGTTGTGGGGTGAGCATGTTATACACTAAGAGGCATGTATAGTGGTGGGGTGTGCATGTTATACGCTAAGAGGCATGTATAGTGGTGGGGTGTGCATGTTATACACTAAGAGGCATGTATAGTTGTGGGGTGAGCATGTTATACACTAAGAGGCGTGTATAGTTGTGGGGTGAGCATGTTATACACTAAGAGGCGTGTACAGTTGTGGGGTGAGCATGTTATACACTAAGAGGCATGTACAGTTGTGGGGTGAGCATTTTATACACTAAGAGGCATGTATAGTTGTGGGGTGTGCATGGTATACGCTAAGAGGCATGTATAGTTGTGGGGTGTGCATGTTATACACTAAGAGGCATGTATAGTTGTGGGGTGAGCATGTTATACACTAAGAGGCATGTATAGTTGTGGGGTGAGCATGTTATACACTAAGAGGCATGTATAGTTGTGGGGTGTGCATGTTATACACTAAGAGGCATGTATAGTTGTGGGGTGTGCATGTTATACACTAAGAGGCATGTATAGTTGTGTGGTGTGCATGTTATACACTAAGAGGCATGTATAGTTGTGTGGTGAGCATGTTATACACTAAGAGGCATGTATAGTTGTGTGGTGAGCATGTTATACACTAAGAGGCATGTATAGTTGTGTGGTGAGCATGTTATACACTAAGAGGCATGTATAGTTGTGTGGTGTGCATGTTATACACTAAGAGGCATGTATAGTTGTGTGGTGTGCATGTTATACACTAAGAGGCATGTATAGTTGTGGGGTGTGCATGTTATACACTAAGAGGCATGTATAGTTGTGGGGTGAGCATGTTATACACTAAGAGGCGTGTATAGTTGTGGGGTGAGCATGTTATACACTAAGAGGCATGTATGCTGAACACAAACTTCCTGACTATATAACTCTGCCCATCAGTCACAGTTTCTCAAAATTTGATGGTTGTTCATACTATGGCATTGTTTCACTGAAATCTTGGCGTTTCTCTCCCATAAAAGTCTATGTGAGAGAAAAAAAGCCATTAAAAACACAATGGAGGTTTAGCATTGGCACTGCATCTCATGTTTTTACATTTTATTTTCAATAAAAAGTTAAAAAAAAAAAAAAAAAAAAAAAAGGAGAAAAAAAGGGATGAACACAGGAAAAACTGCAAGAAACAATTTGCACACAAAGGTAAAAACACCAGAAAAAAATTAAAAAATAAAGGAAAATGCAGTGGCAGTTTTTCTATCTTAATTCCCCCCCCCCCCCCCCAAAAAAAAAAAAAAAAACTGGCAAAAAAAAGTAAGTATAAAAACCTAGCCTATTTTGGAATTAGGAGGATGCATCAAGAAATTTGTAAAAAGGTCAAACACATTTTGCGGTGTTGGCCACAGGTCCTCGTCAATAGCATATTCTTGATAGACCATAATAGAAAATAGAGCTGGGCGGTATGACAAAAAATGTGTATCACGGAATTTTTGTAAGTTATGGCGGTTCCACAGTATTTAACGATTTTTTTCACCCCCCAATCATGTGACCCATGGGCGCTGCTTCTCTAACCCCCCCCCCCCGTTTATCAGCACAGCGCTGCGCTGTCCCCCATAACCAACTAATCATATGTCACCTCGTCCTCCTGTGAGTTGCGGGCCGCCGGTGCTGGAAATCTGTACTGTACTACATATTCCTTGTGCCCGGGCTATAAAAATAAACAAAAAAAAAATTACGTTAACTCATCATCCCACGTTGCTCCGGCTGGCTCCTTACATGACAGTGTGCTCAGCCTAACACCGACCGAGGGGGAACATCGCTGCGGCTGGTGATAGGCTGACTGCTCTGTGACTTTCCCATCCCCAGCATGAGGCCGTTACAGGAGTGACGACTGGGGGAACATAGAAAGGTGAGTTAAAGTTTATTTTGTTTATTTTTGCAGCCCGGGCACAAGAAATATGTAGTACAGTACAGATTTCCAGTGCCGGCGGCCCGCAACTCACAGGAGGACGAGGTGACATATGATTAGTTACCCAATGTGAGGGACAGCGCAGCGCTGGGCTGATAAACGGGGGGTTAGGAGGGGGAAAGAAAAGCAGAACAGCGGGTCACATATGATTGTTTACCCAATGTGGGGACAGCGCGCTGCGGCTGATAATTAAGTCATTCAGGGGGGGGACCCAACCGTTATTGCGGTATGGGAAAAAATAATATCGTATACCGCCCAGCACTAATAGAAACACAGAATAATATCAGGAAATTTGTTCCAAGGCCACTTTTTCAATACAATAAAATAAAATAGCTGGCTTTGTGCAATGGAGACGAGCCCTGGCATGGAGGTAGGTAGCCTTTCGCAATGGAGGTAGGCATGCTGGGTATGCTGGTTCCCATGTCCATTACGAAAGGCCGGCAATTAACATATTAGTAATGATGGCTATGGTATTAACGGGCCTATCTCCTGAATCAGACCACAAATCTTATTCAACCTTACTATTACTTTGTGTATTGGGTTTAGTGCGGGTAAACCAGCAGTCAATTTCCCTTTATCTATTCTGATTGATACTGTCTAAAGTGGACAACCTCTTTAAAAACTGGAGTTACAATTCATTTTTGTTTCAAACACTGCAATACTACAAAATACTGCAATGTATATATAACAAGAGTCTTGTTAATCCAGCTTGATTCCATTTATATACTTTCCATCATTCTGTATGTATAACAAGTAATTGTGCATTATTTGTGTGCTCATGCTGAAGCCTCCCGCAAGTATCTTCATGGTACATTATGTCTATTCATTTCAACAACAAAGGGAAACTTGATAGTAAATGACTTGCATCTTAGTAAGATGAAATATGCGGAAATAAATTAAGCTGGTCTATTTACATAGAAGTAAAAAGTCATTGAAAAGACATGACTGGTAGATCAATGTTATCCAATAATTGATTCAGTGGGAATTTCATGCAAGATAGTCCTCACCCAAGGAGGCCGTCTCATTAAAGCTATCCTATAACAGGGTCAATTTCTGGACAGTTCATAAATTAGGGACTTTTCTCCAATGTCTGTGATTTATTTATTTTTTTAAGTTGGAGGAACTTGTAAAGATTTTTTAGGTTGTAATTATCATCATTTTAGAAGTCACAATAAAGGCTACTAATTTGTTCATATATGCATTCTAAGCTATACACATACCTTACATTATTTATGACTTCCCAATGTATCCATAAAAATACTAACTGTGATTTTTGTTTATGTTGCCCAATGAAAATAAGTTTGGTAACACTATCCTACAAGTAAGTCTTGAAACATGACTAGGGATTTTAGCTAAAGGACCTTTAACATGGCTAATTATCAAGCAAATTAATGCAATACCTGATTCAATTAATCAGCTCATATAAAAGGGCCAGTGATCTGGCGGCAAACATGCAAATGGTCATATGCCGAAAATGCATGCAAATTATCTCTCCTCTAGAAACTACCTTGTAGAGGGCCTTTTACACAGGCATATTAACCCGTACAGGACCTAGGGCGTATGGATACGCCTTCTGTACCTGGGTCTTAAGGACCCAGGGCGTACCTGTACGCCCGTGGGAATTTCGGTCCCCGCCGCGCGCCGGGCGGGGATCGGGCCGGGGTGACTGCTGATATCGATCAGTAGGCACCCCGTGCAAATGCCCAGGGGGGTCATCAGACCCCCCCATGTCGGCGATCGGCACAAATCGCAAGTGAATTCACCTCTTGCGATTTGCGCCGATTCCGGGTCTATGGTGACCCGGTGACCCGGAATAGAAGGGGGATCGCGGTTGTCTAAGACACCCACGATCCCCCTGTAGCCATAGGAGTGAGGTGGCAGAGGTGCCACCCCTCCTATCTCTGCTATTGGTGGTCTAGACGCGACCACCAATAGCAGATTAGGGGCGGGGGGGTTTACTTTCATTTTCCCCGTTCTGCCCACCCACAATAGGCGGGGCAGGCCGGGGAAATGACGGGGACCGAACGCCGAAGATCCACTTACCCGTCGGTGGAAGCTGCGGGACCGGATCGGCGGCGATCGGCGCGGGCGGTGATCGGCGCGGGCGGCGATGTCATGCGGCAGAAGAGGACGGCTCCCTGGATCCGACGAAAGCCGGTAAGTTGCCTAGCAACATCTAGAGGGCTACAGTCTGAGACTGTAGCCCTCCAGATGTTGCAAAACTACAACTCGCAGCATGCCCAGACAGCTGCTGGGCATGGTGGGAGATGCAGTTTTGCAACAGCTGGAGGTCTACAGTTTAGAGACCACTGCACAGTCATCTCTATACTGTAGCACTCTAGATCTTGCAAAACTACAACTCCCAGCATGCCCACATAGCAGTTTGCTGTCTGTGCATGCTGGAATTTGTAGTTTTGCAACATCTGGAGGTCCACAGTTTGGAGATAACAGTGCAGTGGTCTCTATCTGTAGCCGTCCAGATGTTGCAAAACTGCAAATCCCAGCATGCCGAAACAGCTGTCTTGGCATGCTGGGAGTTGTAGTTGCGATCCCTCCAGCTGTTGCATAACTAGATCTCCCAGCATGCCCTTCGGCGATCAGTACATGCTGGGAGTTGTAGTTTTGCAACAGCTATAGGCACACTGGTTGGAAAAAACTGAGTTAGGTAACAGAACCTAACTGAAGGTTTTCCAACCAGTGTGCCTCCAGCTGTTGCAAAACTACAACTCCCAGCATGCACGGTCTGTCAGTACATGCTGGGAGTTGTAGTTTTGAAACAGCTGGAGGTTTGCCCCCCCATGTGAACGTACAGGGTACATTCACACGGGCGGGTTTACAGCAAGTTTCCTGCTTCAAGTATGAGCTGCGGCAAACTTTTCGCCGCAGAGCAAATTTCTAGCGGGAAGCTCACTGTAACCCGCCAGTGTGACTGTACCCTAAAAACACTACACTACACTAACACATAATAAAGGATAAAACACTACACATACACCCCCTTACACTGTCCCCCCAATAAAAATGAAAAATGTATTGTACGGCAGTGTTTCCAAAACGGACCCTCCAGCCGTTGCAAAACAACAACTCCCAGCATTTCCGGACAGCCACTGACTGTCCAGGCATGCTGGGAGTTTAGCAACAGCTGAAGACAACCTGTTTGGGAATCACTGGCGTAGAATACCCCTATGTCCACCCCTATGCAATCCCTAATTTAGTCCTCAAATGCGTATAGTGCTCTCACTTCAGAGCCCTGTCGTATTTCAAGGAAACAGTTTAGGGCCACATATGGGGTATCTCCGTAATCGGGAGAAATTGCGTTACAAATTTTGGGGGGCTTTTTCTCCTTTAACCCATTATGAAAAGGAAAAGTTGGGGGCTACACCAGCCTGTCAGTGTAAAAAAAAAAAAATTTTTACACTAACATGCTTGTGTTGTCCTTTACTTTTTATTTTCACAGGTGTTAAAAGGAAAAAAAAGCCCCCCAAAATTTGTCACGCAATTTCTCCTGAGTACAGAAATACCCCATATGTGGGTGTAAAATGCTCTGCGGGCGCATAACAAGGCTCAAGAGTGAGAGCGCACTATGTACATTTGAGGCCTACATTGGTGATTTGCACAGGGGTGGCTGATTTTACAGCGGTTCTGACATAAACGCAAAAAAATAAATACCCACATGTGATCCCATTTTGGAAACTACACCCCTCACGGAAAGTAACAAGGGGTATTGTGAGCATTAACACCCCACAGGTGTTTGACGAATTTGGATGGAAAAATGAAAAAAAAAAATTTTTCACAAAAATGCTGGTGTTACCCAAAATTTTTCATTTTCACAAGGAAACATAGGAAAAAAGCCCCTCAAAATTTGTAACTCCATTTTTTCTGAGTAAGAGCATACCCCATATGTGGATGTAAAGTGCTCGGCGGGCGCACTACAATGCTCAGAAGAGAAAGAGCGCCATTGGGATTTTGAAGATAAAATTTGTCCGGAATTGAAGGCTACGTGTGTTTACAAAGCCCCCATAGAGCCAGAACAATGGAACCCCCCACATATGACCCAATTTTGGAAACTACACCCCTCACGTAATGTAATAAGGGGTACAGTGAGCATTTACGCCCCACAGGTGTCTGACAGATTTTTGGAACAGTGGTCCGTGAAAATGAAAAATTTAATTTTTCATTTGCACAGCCCACTATTCCAAAGATCTGTCAAACGCCAGTGGGGTGTAAATACTCACTGCACCCCTTATTAAATTCTGTGGGTGGTGTAGTTTCCAAAATGGAGTCACGTGGGGGGGTCCACTGTTCTGGCACCACGGGGGGCTTTGTAAACGCACATGGCCCCCGACTTCTATTCCAACCAAATTCTGTCTTCAAAAGCTCAATGGCGCTCCTTCTCTTCTGAGCATTGTAGTGCGCCAGCAGATCACTTGATGTCCACACATTGGGTATTTCCATACTCAGAAGAAATGGGGTTACAAATTTTGGGGGTCATTTTCTCATATTACCCCTTGTAAAAATATAAAATGTGGGGGAAAACCAGCAATTTAGTGAAAAATATTTTTTTTCTCATTTACACATCCGACTTTAGCAAAAAGTCGTCAAACACCTGTGAGGTTTTAAGGCTCACTGTACCCCTTGATGTGTTCCTTGTGGGGTGTAGTTTCTAAAATACTATGCCATGTGTTTTTTTTTTTTGCTGTTCTGGCACCATAGGGGCTTCCTAAATGCGACATGCCCCACAAAAACCATTTCAGAAAAACTCACTCTCCAAAATCCCATTGTCGCGCCTTCCCTTCTGAGCCCTCTACTGCGCCCGCCGTACACTTGACATACACATGAGGTATTTCCTTACTCAAGAGAAATTGGGCTACACATTTTAGGAAGATTTCTCTCCTTTTACCCCTTGTAAAAATTCAAAAACTGGGTCTACAATAACATGCCAGTGTAAAAAAATGAAGATTTTGAATGTTCTCCTTCAAATTGCTGCTATTCCTGTGAAACACCTAAAGGGTTAACAAACCTTTTGAATGTCATTTTGAATACTTTGGGGGGTGAAGTTTTTATAATGGGGTCATTTGTGGGGTATTTCTAATAAGAAGGCCCTTCAAATCCACTTCAAAACGGAACTGGTCCCTGAAAAATTTTGATTTTGAAAATTTTGTGAAAAATGAGAAAATTGCTGCTAAACTTTGAAGCCCTCTGGTGTCTTCCAAAAGTAAAAACATGTCAACATTATGATGCAATCATAAAGTAGACATGTTGTATATGTGAATCAATATATAATTTATTTGGAATATTAATTTTCCTTAAAAGCAGAGAGCTTCAAAGATAAAAAAATGCACAATTTTCAATTTTTTCATCACATTTTGGAATTTTTCACCATGAAATGAAACAAGTATCAACAAAATTTTACCACTAACGTAAAGTAGAATATGTCACGAAAAAACAATCTCGGAATCAGAATGAAAGGTAAAAGCATTCCAGAGTTATTAATGCTTAAAGTGACAGTGGTCAGATGTGCAAAAAATGGCCGGGTCCTACAGTGAAAATTGGCTGGGTCCTTAAAGGGTTAAAAACGCACTCTTAATCTTAATGTTGGCTGATGTCAGGGATAGTGCCTCCCTTAACCCCTTAAGGACCCAGCCCAAATATACCTTAAAGGGGTACTCCGGTGCTTACACATCTTATCCCATATCCAAAGGATAGGGGATAAGATGCCTGATCGCGGGAGTCCCGCAGCTGGGAACGCCCGCGATCATGCACGCGGCACCCCGTTTGTAATCAGTCCCCGGAGCTCCGGGACTGATTACCGGCAACCGCAGGGTCGGCGGCGTGTGGCGTCATGCCCCCGCCCCGTGTGACGTCACGCTCCGCCCCTCATTGCAAGCCTACGGGAGGGGGCGTGATAGCTATCACGCCCCCTCCCGTAGGCTTGCATTGAGGGGCGGAGCGTGACATCACACGGGGGCGGCTCTGCGATCGACCGTAATCAGACCCGGAGCGAATTCGCTCCGGGGAATGATTACAAACGGGGTGCCGCGTGCATTATCGCGGGCATCCCAAGCTGCGGGACTCCCGCGATCAGGCATCTTATCCCCTATCTTTTGGATAGGGGATAAGATGTGTAAGCACCGGAGTACCCCTTTAAGGAACGGCCACTTTTTTTAACATCTGACCACTGTCACTTCAAGCATTAATAACTCTGGGATGCTTTTACCTTTCATTCTGATTCCGAGATAGTTTTTCTGAAATGGTTTTTGGGGGGCATGTCACATTTAGGAAGCCCTATGGTGCCAGGACAGCAAAAAAAAACCCCCAAAAAAACCACATGGCATAATATTTTGGAAACTACACCAGTGAGCCTTAACACCCCACAGGTGTTTGACGACTTTACGTTAAAGTTGGATGTGTAAATAATTTTTTTCTCACTAAAACACTAGTTTTCCCCCAAATTTATAGGAGAAAATGCCCCCCATAATTTGTAACCCCATCTCTTTTGAGTATGGAAATACCCGATGTGTGGACGTCAAGTGCTCTGCTGGCGTACTACAATGATCAGAAGAGAAAGAGTCACATTTGGATTTTGCAAAGCAAATTTTGCTGAAATGGTTTTTCGGGGGCATGTTGCATTTAGGAAGCCCCTATGGTGCCTGGACAGCAAAAAAAAAAACCACATGTCATACTATTTTGGAAACTACACCCCTCAAGGAACGTAACAAGGGGTACAGTGAGCCTTAACACCCCAAAGGTGTTTGATGACTTTTTGTTAAAGTTGAATGTGCAAATGAATTTTCTCTTCTTTTTTTTTTCTTTTTTTAACTAAAATGCTGGTTTTCCCCCAAATTTTACTTTTTTTTTTTTATAAAGGCTAATAGGAGAAAATGCCCCCCAAAATTTGCAACACCATCTCTTCTGAGTATGGAAATACCCCATGTGTGGACGTCAAGTGCTCTGCTGGCGCACTACAATGCTCAGGAGAGGAGTCACATTTGCAAGTTTTGCAGAAATGGGGGGGGGGGGGGAGTCGCATTTAAGAAGCCCCTATGGTGCCAGAACAGCATAAAAAAAAACACAAGGCATACTATTTTGGAAACTACACCCCTCAAGGAATGTAACAAAGGGTCCAGTGAGCCTTAACACCCGACAGGTGTTTGACGACTTTGGATGTGTAAATGAATGTGTTTTTTTTTACTAAAATGCAGTTTTTTCCCCAAATTTTACATTTTTACAAGGGGTAATAGGAGAAAATGCCCCCAAAATGTGTAACCCCATCTCTTCTGAGTATGGAAATACCCCATGGGTGGAAGTCAAGTGCACTGTCGGCACACTACAATAGTGTTGCTCGCGAATATTCGCAATTCAAATTTTATTCGCGAATATTGCATATAGCACTATATATTCAAAATTACGAATATTCATTTTTTGGGGTTTTATGTCTCATTTACTGCCAGAACAGCAAAAAAAAATTTCATTTGTAAATACATTTCTTTGGTGAAAGGACATACCTCTGGGCGTAAAACGGATCTCCAGGTGCACACTGGTCACGGAGGAACAGGAGGGCAGTCAGGGGCCTTGAGCTTCTGCCTATGGAGCCAGAACAGTGGGACCCCCCCCCCTCAAGGGGCATTACATGGGGTACGCTAATTACTAATAAGGGGTACAGACGGACATAAAATTATAAAACAGGTTATGTTCCCAGAATGATGACCCAGAGCATAGCCTAAACTAAAAAATATGCCCACCCCAAACCCTATGCTCTGAATCATCATTCTGGGAATGTGATGTGTGTGGCCGTCCCTAACCTGTTGACTCAAATGCGCACCCCGCTCAGGTGGAGAGAGCGCTGCGCATTTGAGGCAACATAAAAAGTCCCCGATGATAGTGACTCAGTGACCCATGACCCATAGAAAAGAATACCCCCAGAGGTCTTAGTTTTTTTTTTTTATGAGAGTTTTTTGGGCAATTTAGTGGTTTTATGGGGTCAACATTTGGAATGTACTCTGGACTTGGTACATTGGGGTCAAATTATGGAAAATTAAAATGAAAAGGGAAAATTTAGTACTGCATGGAAGTGTGATACTCCCTGAAGCAGTTTTTAATGCAGAGGCCCGGATGATCAGAGCAAGTGTCACATTGATAGGTGGTGTCCCTCCGTATCCCCCTCCTGTTACACACTCTGCCGTTACCATGAATAGTGGTCAGCATAAGGACATCCATCTTATCCTTATACCTGACCAGCAACAGGTTTTCATGGGTAAGGGCACGGGACTCACCCTTGGGCATAGGTGTCTGAACAAAATTTAGAGGGAGGCCTCTCTGATTCTTCCGCAAGGTCCCACAAGCGGACGTCGATCTGGCGGCAAGGGATGTGAAGAGAGGGATGCTGGTATAAAAGTTGTCCCCGTACACGTGGTAACCCTTATCCAGCAATAGGCACATAAGGTCCCAGACGATTTTCCCGCTAACACCCAGAGTGGGGGAACAATCTGGGGGTTCAATACGGGAATCTCGTCCCTCATACACCCTAAACTTGTAAGTGTAACCGGAGGTACTCTCACAAAGTTTATAAAACTTCACACCATATCGCGCCCACTTCGAGGGAATATACTGGCAGAAGATGAGTCTCCCCTTAAAACTGATGAGAGACTCATCTACAGAGAGCTCCCTAAGCGGTACATAGGCCTCCAAAAATTTGGCCCCAAATTGATCGATGACCGGCCTCACTTTGCAAAGCCGGTCATAGGTGGGATCACTTCGGGGTGGACATGCCTCATTGTCTGCATAATGCAGGCATTTCCAAATAGCCTCGAACCACTTCCGTGCCATGGCCATACAGTACAGCAGGGTCTGGTATAGGACGTCCCCGCTCCAGTACTGCCTGACACTTGGCTTTTTGACCAGGCCCATGTGCAGCACGAGGCCCTAAAATGTCCTCATTTCGACTGCACTGATGGCGTACCATTCATTGCACCTGGCCAAAAAAGAATCAGGGTGGTGGGCGATGAACTGCCTGGCGTACAGATTCGTCTGCTCCACCATGTGATTGACAAAGCTGTCACTGAAAAAATAACTGAAAAAGTCAAATTCAGTGAACCCAGCCGTGTCAATCCGGATTCCGGAGTCGCCAACAAACTCCGGAATCCGTGGCTGATAACCCTCTGGGGGTCTCCAGACAGGTTCACCGGAAGGAGGCTCCGGTAAACTTGTCTGGGGGTTCGGACTCCTAGTACGAGCGGCATCACCACTCGCACTAGTGCCAGCCACTGGGGCACTTTCATGGGGGGTGCGTGGCCTCGCCTGGCGGCATCTGCGCCGCCTTCTGGGGGGCTCATCTTCACTACTAGATGATGAGGAGGACGATGAAGAACACAGGAATGTATGATCTTCATCGTCCTCACTGACAGATTCGGAATCGGAGGCAAGAAAAGCATATGCCTCCGCTACCGAAAATGCCCGGCGAGCTACGGTGGCGGAGGGGGGGGGGGGAGAAATGGTGTGTGTGGAGGGTGGCGGGGATGTATGTAGTGTGTGCACTTGATGTATACTATATCTGAGGGTGTGTGATTAGAAGGTGGGGGGGTCTGTGTATAGGGAAAATTTGTACTTACCGTAATTTTTCTTTCCATGAGTCTGAAGGCAGCACAGAAGGGTTAATAGCTCCTTTCAGTTTATCCCAGGACCGCCCACCTAGCAAACAATTAAGAGAATTAACAAGCCTCAGGCCAAGCCTGGCTATAAATATCCATCAGAACCTCATCCACTTGTGTTATTGAATAGACTCTGTTCTGATGCAAAAAGATGACCTATAGTAGGGAGGGTTTGTATGTGCTGCCTTCAGACTCATGGAAAGGAAAATTACAGTAAGTACAAATTTTCCCTTTCCATTTCGTCTTCAGGCAGCACAGAAGGGAGCTGTATAACATAAGGGGGGATATTTAATTGAAGACGGCATAGAGCACCGACATGCCAGAGGCTGGACCCCAGCTTTGGTTGTCTAGAGTATAGATTGAGCTATGATGGAATCTGGTGGCTCAACTCCTGTGATCTCACTGGCATTCAGAATCATAGACGTAAGCCATTCCACCAAGTAGCTTTAGACACCTTTCTTCCCTTTACCACACCGGCAACTGTACGAACAGATTCTCTTCCACCCTGAATGTCTTGGTTCTATTGTGGTAGCAGATCAGTGCTGTAGACCCATCCAGATGGTGAAGAACTCTTCCTTCTCAACAGTGGATCCAGTAAGAACTTCAGCAAGCAAATTCCCTGATGATGTCATCTTAGATGACACCTTCAGCAGGACTCCCTCTGGTACAAATCTTATAAAGGGATCTCATAAGGAGAGCGCTTGTATTTTATCCCAACCTGTGTGAGAATGTTATCGCAATCAGGAAAGAACTTGAAGGACAATCACTTCAGGTCGATTTACCCGGGAGAGGCTTAGACACCACCACCGGAGGAAGACCTACGACAGGTCTGAGGAAGACCCATGACTGGTCTGAGGAAGACCCATGACTGGTCTGAGGAAGACCCATGACTGGTCTGACCTGCCGTGAAGAATCAAGTGATGACTGCCAATCTGCTAACTGTGAAGGAATTTATTGAGACATGGAGCCTCAATGTATTCGCTCACAGGCTTTTTTCAAATCCATTTTGAAGGAAATGCAAAACAACTGCAAATGGAACCTCTTTTCGATCCTCCTCCAGAACGTGAGCTTTCTCTAGAGTGTCGAGTAGAGCGCCTTTAAGGATTCTCTTTCGGCTGAAAAGACGAGTAGTTATCACCTCCTCCAATGAGCCCATCATATGGAATCTATCCTTCTCAAACTCCACACAGTCAAAGGCAACAGCTCCGGCTGTGGATGAAGGACCCATACTGTGTCAGCAGGTCCCTGTGGGGAGGAAATTTCCTTCAACTGTAACAGGAGGGAAAACAAACCCCGTCTTGGCCAATTTGGGGCTATTAGGATCATGTCTGGCTTGTCCATCAGGATCTTCTTTATGACTGGAGGCTGAAATAGATAGATGTAGAGGCCTCTCTATGATACTGACAGTGCATCCAAGATGTCTGGTTGGTTTCTGCAATTCAGAGAAGCAAATTTAGCAACCTTCCAGTTTTCTATGGTAGCCCTCATGTCGTAATCAGGTAGACCTCTCCTGCTGACTATTTGGCAGACGTATACTTCAGTGAGGGACCTCTGCTTGAACATAGAATAGTTCTGCTTGGATGATCCGCCTGGATATGCAGAGTGCCTGCTGGGACCGCTGGGATACGGGGCACTGTGTTAAAGAGTAGCCAAAATACCCAAGTTCACTGGCCCCATCTTCCTCAGGTTGGCTGACATCTGATATTCTTCATGTGTCCAGCTCCTCTGGATTCAAAGATCCAACATATAAGCTCCTTAATCTGATTCAGAGGCATCTGTTGTGAACAGGACCACATCCGTAGGTCAAAAGCTACAACCTATTGGGAGATTTTCTTTTGGAAAGCCACAATCTGAGACTCCTGCATGTGCGACTGACAGCCCAAGCGGGGAGGAAAAATATTGGAGATTCCTGTCCAGACAGACTGAACTTTCTCCTGGAAATCTCTCAGACTGTTTGTAGAATGTGACTTCTTCAGTGAAAAAACCAGCCGGAGTCAGGTGCCCGGGTACGGCACCACATGGATCCCCTGAAGATGAAGAACAGCCACTACCACAATGGCTCTACCACCCTGGGAGTATATACTAACGGCAGGGTCCAGAATAGTGAAGCACCCCTTTTCCTGACTGTATGACCACTCTGATATTCCGCTGAGGATGGATGTATGGGCACATGTAGATAGGTGTCCATAACACATGCCACCCTTCCTCAGGCTGACAGGAATCCAGAAAGTCTTGCACCAACCATGGTTGTCCTTCTGACATCAAACTGATTTGGTTTGGTAGTCTTCTCCCTGGTTCCTTTATCCTGAGCCCTTTTGCAGAACATTGGCTCTTGGAGAAGAAGTTTCGCCCTTTAGAGCAGCAGGACTAAGATGGTTTCCATTTGCCAGCTTGTGGAAAGGCCAAGCTCTTCCTTTCCTTGGAGGAACTTTAGGATCCTCATATACTGCTGACCCATCAGACAACCGGGCTGATTCTCAGATGAGATTCTAAACACATCTAAGGGAAATCACATAGGACGTCTGATACAGACCTGAGTGATGACACTTGGGAGACAATTCTTCTCTAGGTACCTTGTCCTCAATGTCTCTGCTCAGCCGGACTACTCACGGTGGCAGAGTTGGATATCTGAGGACACCAGTGACTTTACATAGTTAAATAACAGCAGAGTCTGTCTTACTTGGATTCTCCCAATGTTTGGACTCTGACTTGAGCCTGAAGTCCATCTCATGTACCTGTCTGGCTTTGTCCACTCTTGTGTCTACTCAAGAGGAAAAAATTTCAGCAAAGCCTTGTACATGAAAAACATCAGTATGCAGTGAGCAGAGCCTCACTACTGACAGGACTATATAGAAAACATCAGTATACAGTGAGCAAAGCCTCACTACTGACAGGACTATATAGAAAACATCAGTATATAGTGAGCAGGGCCTCACTACTGACAGGAATATATAGAAAACATCAGTATATAGTGAGCAGGGCCTCACTACTGACAGGAATATATAGAAAACATCAGTATACAGTATCACTTACTGACAAGATTATATATATATATATATATATATATATATATATATATATCAGTATACAACATCACTTACTGACAGGATTATATATCAGTACACAGTACAAGGTGATCATACAGCATCACTACTGACAGGATAATATATCAGTATACAGTATAATGTGAGCATACAGCATCACTTACTGACAGGATTGTATATCAGTATACAGTATAATGTGAGCATACAGCATCACTTACTGACAGGATTATATATCAGTATACAGCATCACTTACTGACAGGGTTATATATCAGTATACAGTATAATGTGAGCATACAGCATCACTTACTGACAGGATTATATATCAGTATACAGTATAATGTGAGCATACAGCATCACTTACTGACAGGATTATATATCAGTATACAGTATAATGTGAGCATACAGCATCACTTACTGACAGGATTATATATCAGTATACAGCATTATATGAGTATACAGCATCATTTACTGACAAGGTTATGTATACAGTATAAGGTGAGTATACAGCATCACCTATTTACAGGCTCCTCCGGGGCCCCACTCGTACCCGGGAGCAGCTCATATACATATATATTTTACATACATATATATACACAGCCAGCTCAACCAGGGAGTAGCTGGACATCAGTGATCTGTACAGACAGCAAATAGTATAAGCTGAAAGACATAACCTGCATAGTCACCAATACACATAATCTCATGTGAGGTAACCGCACAGAAATACTGCATAATAGTGTATTAGTGCGGGCAGCATTACACACTATACCAGCAATAACATGGCAGGGATTTACAATATGAGTGATATGGGGAGTAAGGCATCATCACCACGTACACTGTATAAATAGTGAGAACCCTCATCACAATATACATAGTATATACTAAGTGTTACCGTGAGCGTACAGCGTCACACACTTATCCTGCCATAGAGTATTACAGTGAGAGACTCTGCACTAACTCTGCACACTGCTGCTGGGGGAGGCTGAGCCTAATTACACAGCCATCACAGCTGACAATCCCTCTGTCTGCCAGCAGCTATTACCTGGAGAGAAACAGCATAAGATAGGGGGACTAGCAATATGCAACACTGCAATAGCCTAGTATATGCACATAGCAACAGACCAGCAATATGCAACACTGCAATAGCCTAGTATATGCACATAGCAACAGACCAGCAATATGAAACACTGCAATAGCCTAGTATATGCACATAGCAACAGACCAGCAATATACAACACTGCAATAGCCTAGTATATGCAGAACACCAAACAAAGATTGACTATGAATATTATGGCCTCCATGTACATTAATACAGATACCAGCTGGCAGACAGCCCTCCAGAAGTAACCCCAGCATACGCTATGTGCCCCCACATACCTTATAGAACGCGCGATCCGGCTGCCCAGCACTGCAGGTGCAGGCGCCATGATCGGCGCTCTGATGTAGGGCTTCCCCTGGAACTCCCATCCTGTACCGGCGGCCGAATGACGCATCTCCACACCGGAATCTAATGGCCGCCTCCACTGGAGCTCCCCGCCACAGCACCGCGCTGCCACATAGCGCATGAAATCAATCACCGGGAGCCCCAGGACCACAGGGGATCCTATGCTGCACGGCCTAGCCAGGGGGACGGCCTAGCGAGGCTCACCCAGCACCAGCAAACAGGGGGGAGGGGGGGGGGTGGAGGGATGTACAGTAACCCTGCAGTGGCCGAATTTAACTGCATTTAAGGCCAGACTTGCTCAGCAATGCAGAGGGGTCCCACAAGCCAGTACCCCCAAGTCTGGCGACCCCGCAGGTTTACCGAGACTGTGCTCAGGGGGCCAGGGCTTCCCAATGGCCCCATCTAAGAGAATAGGAAGGAAAAAGACAGATATTAGTTGGTGGGCGTGGAAGGTATATACACCTTACACCTGTCCCAGAACTGAAGGACAGAAAAAAACACAAGTGGATGAGGTTCAGATGGATATTTATAGCCAGGCTTGGCCTGAGGCTTGTTAATTCTCTTAATTGTTTGCTAGGTGGGTGGTCCTGGGATAAACTGAAAGGAGCTATTAACCCTTCTGTGCTGCCTGAAGACGAAATGGAAAGTGGGGATATTAGTGATACTGGTCTGTGTATAGTGGTGATATTAGTGATACTGGTCTGTGTATAGTGGTGATATTGGTGATACTGGTCTGTGTATATTGGTGATATTAGTGATACTGGTCTGTGTATAGTGGTGATATTGGTGATACTGGTCTGTGTATAGTGGTGATATTAGTGAGACTGGTCTGTGTATAGTGGGGATATTAGTGATACTGGTCTGTGTATAGTGGTGATATTGGTGATACTGGTCTGTGTATAGTGGTGATATTAGTGATACTGGTCTGTGTATAGTGGTGATATTGGTGATACTGGTCTGTGTATAGTGGTGATATTAGTGAGACTGGTCTGTGTATAGTGGTGATATTAGTGATACTGGTCTGTGTTTCGTTCAGTATTAGTATGGTGGTATTATCCCATCACTATATGGTGGTCAAGGTGTGTTGCAATTATTTGTCCCTTGTATAGCGGTGTTATTGGTCTCTATATAGTGGCTTTTATATAATAACAGTATGCTGGTATTAGTCACTGCAGTAGTAATATGTCGTTCTGGTGTGGAGGTATCATTTTATGTTTCTAATCTCAAACCCTTGAGATAATCCTGCCGGTGCCCTTGCTAAGTGGAGATGAATACACTGTATACATCAAAATGTAAAATAGATGTTCAGCTCACTTGGATGAATTGGAAAATATATACCCAAGGTTACTGGTGATGCCGTCACCCAGAAAGCCAAAATCATGCGAAAAATGGGAAAATTATTAATTAAATGAATTACATACCAGTCCTCAAAGGTATATATAGAAAAGAGAAAGAGATAGAGATGGGTGCAGTTGTAATAGAAATTGAATTTATTCACATAGAAGAATTGGGTAATAAAATGAAACAATATAAAATAATATAATATATAATATAAAAGCCTCCTCATGCCCTAGCATAGCCCGTGCATCCGGCGTAGGAGCTTATCACTGTGCAATAAAATATTGGATAAAACAATTATGTAATGGAAATATGCTAACTAATAGAGTTGTTAGTCCAATAGTATGTGTCACTCTCAATATTGTAGATATTATAGTAGCGCAATGTAGGTTCAGGAATCGTTAATGAAGTGAATACATCAGTAGCGCAGTAAAAGTTCAGTAATGCAGTATATCAAATGGTTTCGTAGTGATAGCAGATAATTCCGTTAGTGAAGTAATATAGTCAAATAGGCAATTCTATACAAGGGATTATTGGTGCACAGCACCACTCACCGACCATTCAGATGATGTATTGCGATCGGGCTGGCACGGGGGCGTCCGGCACTGAGGGGGGTGCCCATCTGCAGGATGAGGTCTCTGTGTTCGGCGGCTGGCATGGGATGGCGTCCGGCCTGGAGAGAAGTTAAATAGGTTGCCGCAGTTTGTGGAAGGGAGACAACAGTGGTCGGGAGTGGTGACCGGCGTCCTCGTGTCTGTGATGCGCTATGTGTGCGCAAGCAGGAGTGGTCCCAAAACCAGGGGCATCTACTGAGTGCAAGTTCCAAGTTGGCAGTTGGTGTACAGGTAGGTATATTTCCTTGGGGGTAGTATAGACTGCTAAACGCATTTCAAGGCCGTGGGCCTTTTCTTCAGTAGCAGTATAATATTGATTCAATGAAGATGATGCGCTATATATAGAGCCCAAACTGATGATGTATTCAATGATGTAAAAAATATGAAATGGAGTGATGGAATGGAAATTGTGGTAAATGATGGATCCATAGACAGATAGAGGGTAAGAAAAGGAAAAGAAATAAGGACAGAGACAAGGTAGAAACATATGGTATATTAGAAAAATAAAAATAAATACATATATATATATATATATATATATATATATCTATAGAGAGATATTAATATATATAAATAAATCCAAGTTCAAGTAACCAACACACCACAATTTTACATATTTTTATATATTTTTTTTGATATTTTTATATATCTATATTCATATATTTTTTTACCCTTTAACCCCTTCAGGACCAAGCGCATTTTGGCCTTAAGGACCAGAGCGTTTTTTGCACATCTGACCACTGTCACTTTAAACATTAATAACTCTGGAATGCTTTTAGTTATCATTCTGATTCCGAGATTGTTTTTTCGTGACATATTCTACTTTAACATGGTGGTAAATTTTTGTGGTAACTTGCATCCTTTCCTTGTGAAAAATCCTAAAATTTGATGAAAAATTTGAAAATTTTGCATTTTTCTAACTTTGAAGCTCTCTGCTTGTAAGGAAAATGTATATTACAAATAAAAAATTTTTTTATTCACATATACAATATGTCTACTTTATGTCTGCATCATAAAAGTGACGAGTTTTTACTTTTGGAAGACACCAGAGGGCTTCAAAGTTCAGCAGCAATTTTCCAATTTTTCACAAAATTTTCAAACTCACTATTTTTCAGGGACCAGTTCAGGTTTGAAGTGGATTTGAAGGGTCTTCTTATTAGAAATACCCCACAAAAGACCCCATTATAAAAACTGCACCCCCCAAAGTATTCAAAATGACATTCAGTCATCATTTTAACCCTTTAGGTGTTTCACAGGAATAGAAGCAAAGTGAAGGAGAAAATTCACAATCTTCATTTTTTACACTCGCATGTTCTTGTAGACCCAATTTTTAAATTTTTACAAGGGGTAAAAGGAGAAAATGTATACTTATATTTGTAGCCCAATTTCTCTCGAGTAAGCACATACCTCATATGTCTATGTAAAGTGTTCGGCGGGCGCAGTAGAGGGCTCAGAAGGGAAAGAGCGATAAGGGGATTTTGGAGAGTACGTTTTTCTGAAATGGTTTTTGGGGGCATGTTGCATTTAGGAAGCCCTTATGGTGCCAGAACAGCAAAAAACCCTCACATGGCATACCATTTTGGAAACTAGACCCCTTGAGGTACGTAACAAGGAATAAAGTGAGCCTTAATACCCCACAGGTGTTTCCCGACTTTTGCATATGTAAAAAAAAATTTTTTTTTCACTAAAATGTGTGTTTCCCCCCAAATTTCACATTTTTCCAAGGGTTAATAGCAGGAAATACCCCCCAATATTTGTAACCCCTTCTCTTCTGAGTATGGAGGTACCCCATAAGTTGACCTGAAGTGCACTATGGGTGAACTACAATGCTCAGAAGAGAAGGAGTCATATTTGGCTTTTTGAGAGCAAATTTTGCTCGGGGGGCATGTCGCATTTAGGAAGCCCCTATGGTGCCAGAACAGCAAAAAATACCCACATGGCATACCATTTTGGAAACTAGACCCCTTGAGGAATGTAATAAGGAATAAAGTGAGCCTTATTACCCCACAGGTGTTTCATGACTTTTGCATATGTAAAAAAATAAAATAAAATTTCCACTAAAATGTGTGTTTCCCCCCTAATTTCACCTTTTTGCAAGGGTTAATAGCAGAAAATACTCCCCAAAATTTGTAACCCCATCTCTTCTGAGTATGGAGGTACCCCATAAGTTGACCTGAAGTGCACTATGGGCGAACTACAATGCTCAGAAGAGAAGGAGTCATATTTGGCTTTTTGAGAGCAAATTTTGCTCGGGGAGCATGTCGCATTTAGGAAGCCCCTAAGGTGCCAGAACAGCAAAAAGAAAACACACATGGCATACCATTTTGGAAACTAGACCCCTTGAGGAACGTAACAAGGGGTACAGTGAGCATTTGCCCCCCACTGGTGTCTGACAGATCTTTGGAACAGTGGGCTGTACAAGTTTTCATTTTCATGGACCACTGTTCCAAAGATCCGTCAGACACCTGTGGGGGGTAAATTCTCACTGCACCCCTCATTACATTCCGTGAGGGGTTTCGTTTCCGAAATGGGGTCACATGTGGGGTTTTGTTTTTTTTGCGTTTGTCAAAACCGCTGTAACAATCAGCCACCCCTGTGCAAATCACCTCAAATGTACATGGTGCGCTCTCCCTTCTGGGCCTTGTTGTGCGCCCCCAGAGCACTTTGCGCTCACATATGGGGTATCTCTGTAGTCGGGAGAAATTGCGTTACAAATTTTGGGGGGCTTTTTTCCCTTTTACCTCTTGTGAAAATGTAAAGTATAGGGCAACATCAGCATGTTAGTGTAAAAAATAAAAAATTTTTACACTAACATTCTGGTGTAGACCCCAACATTTCCTTTTCATGAAGGGTTAAAGAAGAAAAAGCCCCCCAAACCTTGTAACGCAATTTCTCCCGAGTACGGCGATACCCCATATGTCGCCCTAAACTGTTGCCCTGAAATACGACAGGGCTCCAAAGTGAGAGCGCCATGTGCATTTGAGGCCTAAATTAGGGATTTGCATAGGGGTGGACATAGGGGTATTCTACGCCAGTGATTCCCAAACAGGGTGCCTCCAGCTGTTGCAAAACTCCCAGCATGCCTGGACAGTCAACGGCTGTCCGACAATACTGGGAGTTGTTGTTTTTCAACAGCTGGAGGCTCTGCTTTGGAAACAGTGGTGTACCGGACGTTCTTATTGGGGGAGGGGGGCTGTGTAAGGGTATATGTATATGTAGTGTTTTTAACTTTTTATTTTATTTTGTGTTAGTGTAGTGTAGTGTTTTTAGGGTACAGTCACATGGGCGGGGGATTACAGCGAGTTTCCCAACGCAAAATTTGCTGCATCTCAAGATGCGAGAAACCCACTGTAAAAGCCTCGCCCATGTGAATGTACCCTGTACATTCACGGGGGTGGCGGGGCGGGGGGGGGGGGGGGGGGGCTTGCATCAGCTGTTGCAAAACCACAACTCCCAGCATGCATGGTCTGTTAGTGCATGCTGGGAGTCATAGTTTTGCAACAGCTGGAGGCACACAGGTTAGGAAACACTGAGTTAGAAACAGACAATGTTTCCCAACCAGTGTGTCTCCAGTTGTTGCAAAACTACAACTCCCAGCATGCCCAGACAGCTGAAGGGCATGCTGGGAGTTGTAGTACGGCAACATCTGAAGGGCCAGATGTTGCTGAACTAAAACTCCCAGCATGCCTGGACAGTCAGTGCATACTGGGAGTTGTAGTTTTGCAACAGCTGGAAGAGCACAGATTGGAGACCATTATACAATGGTTTCCAAACTGGGGCCCTCCAGATGTTGCAAAACTACAACTCCCAGCATGTATGGTCTTTTAGTGCATGCTGGGAGTTATAGTTTTGCAACAGCTGGAGGCACACAGGTTAGGAAACACTGAGTTAGAAACAATGTTTCCCAACCAGTGTGTCTCCAGCTGTTGCAAAACTACAACTCCCAGCATGCCCAGACAGCTGAAGGGCATGCTGGGAGTTGTAGTTCGGCAACATCTGAAGGGCCAGATGTTGCTTAACTAAAACTCCCAGCATGCCTGGACAGTCAGTGCATGCTGGGAGTTGTAGTTTTGCAACAGCTGGAAGAGCACAGATTGGAGACCATTATACAATGGTCTCCAAACTGAGGCCCTCCAGATGTTGCAAAACTACAACTCCCAGCATGCCCAGACAGCCAAAGGCTGTCTAGGCATGCTGGGAGTTGTAGTTTTCAGACTCCTAGAAGCAGCAGTGAAGATCTTCACTGCTGCCTCTGAGGACCACATACTTACCCGTCGCTGCTCGTCCACGTGGCCGGTCCCGCGCTGCTCCTCGGTCCCGCCGCTGGATCAGGTAAGTCCGCCGGTCCCCACGTGTTCCCCCCGAATGCTGCAGGTCCCCGCGAGCCCCTGCAGCCTTCGTCCCCCGTTCTGCCCGACTTCCAGGGGCGGGCAGTGCGGGGGATCTGAACTTTCACCCCAGATCACTGTGATTGGTCCACAGGGACCAATCACAGTGATCGCTGACCAGGACAATCAATTGATGGTCCTGGGGGTGAAGCAGAAGTTGTCCCCTGCTGGAAACAGCGGGACTTCTGCCAGTTAACCCGTGCGATGCTGCGCATCGCCGGGTTAACTGCATGTCATTTATAAACGCCGGGATGCGCGAACGCACTGCACAACCCGGCGTTTATATATGACATTCTGCGGGAAGGGGTTAAAATAAAAAATATATAATACACTATAATATATTATATATTTTTTTTATATCTTCACTGATCACTAATTTCTGTCAGTTTTTTACGCTTATGATATATCTCATATCTCCTAATTCTACTCAAATAAAATGATATGTCTATTTATTTATATATATTGATATCTATATACAGTGGTCCCTCAACATACGATGGTAATCCGTTCCAAATGGACCATCGTTTGTTGAAACCATCGTGTGTTGAGGGATCTGTGCAATGTAAAGTATAGGACAGTGGTCTACAACCTGCGGACCTCCAGATGTTGCAAAACTACAACACCCAGCATGCCCGGACAGCCAACGGCTGTATGCTACAGAGGAAATTCTTTGCTTTTTTGTCTTGTCCACAGTGCTCTCTGGTGACACCTGATGCTCGTATCAGGAACTGTCCAGAGCATGAGAAAATCCTCATAGCAAACCCATGCTACTCTGGACAGCAGAGAGCACTGTGGACAAGACAAAAAAGAAATTCAAAAAGAAAATAATTTCTTCTGTAGCACACAGCTGCTAATAAGTACTGGAAGGATAAAGATTTTTTAATAGAAGTAATTTACAAGTCTGTTTAACTTTCTGGCACCAGTTCATTTAAAAAAAAGTTTTCCACCAGAGTACCCCTTTAAACATATACACTGTAAAATGCTTAAAGGGGTACTCCGGTGGAAAACTTATTTTTTTTAAATCAACTGCTGCCAGAAAGTTAAACAGATTTGTAAATTACTTCTATTTAAAAAAATGTTAATTATTCTAGTACTTATTAGCTGCTGAATACTATGGAGGAAATTATTTTCTTTTTGGAACACAGGGCTCTCTGCTGACATCACAAGCACAGTGCTCTCTGCTGACATCTCTGTCAATTTTAAGAACTGTCCTGAGTGGGAGAAAATCCCCATAGCAAACATATGCTGCTCTGGACAGTTCCTAAAATGGACAGAGATGTCAGCAGAGAGCACTGTGCTTGTGATATCAGCAGAGAGCACTGTGTTCAATAAAAAAAAAAGAATTTCCTCTGTAGTATTTAGCAGCTAATAAGTACTGGAAGGATTAAAAAATTTTTTATGGAAGTAATTTACAAATCGGTTTAACTTTCTGGTACCAGTTGATTTAAAAAAAAAAAAAAAAAAGTTTTCCACCGGAGTATCCCTTTAAGTAGACCAAAGGTCTTGAGAGGGTAAAGTAACAAGATCTCCCTTTGATTCCCCCCCCACACACAATAAGGGAGATTTATTATTACCTTTATTGGCTGAAATTTGGTGCAAAAATTTGGAACTTTTTCATCGACTTTTTCACAAGAAACCAAGTTGAGTTGTTATACACAGATTTCTAGTAACGTTAATGCAGTGGTAATGCATTTATCATTAGGGATTTGTCACAGAATTTTTCGGATTGCCCTCAATTTGTCACAGATCTACACAGGATCAGACATGTCTTACAAAATTGCTTGTGGACAGCATTGGTAAAAAAAAAAAAAGTACAAAGTATAACAACACCTCTGTGTGGGACTTAAAAAGAACATGGTGCAATACTCTGCATGTAGGACTATTGTTTATGCTTATACAGTATTATTCATGTGTTTTCCTAGTGCAACATACTTTAATATACAGTATAGTACAAAAATGGGATTGTGTGGAGACTTTTAACAGATTCCTAAATTCTACTCTATAGCCCGGTATAGCAAATTTTTGCGCTATTAAAACATTATTTACAAAGATACATAGTAACACTTTAAGGTAATAACATCTTGTTAATAGTGTACTTATACACTTATATATGCCTCAGTCATAATATAATGTCTATATATACAAGAGTAGTACTGTATAAGCATAAACTATATGCTATATATATATATATATATATATATATATATATATATATATATATCACACAAGAAAAACGTCCGGCACTCGGGAAGATGCAGGTAAAACTTGTCAATGGCTTTATTCACACGCTTAAGGCAGGACACAATCTGACGCGTTTCGCACGCTCAGGTGCTTAGTCGTAGATCTTCCATAAGCACCTGAGCGTGCGAAACGCGTCAGATTGTGTCCTGCCTTAAGCGTGTGAATAAAGCCATTGACAAATTTTACCTGCATCTTCCCGAGTGCCGGACGTTTTTCTTGTGTGACTTCTACTAAGCCGGGAGCGGTACCGGTGTCCGTAGCACGAGATCGTGCAGCAAACGCGAGATTGGTGAGCAGCCTTACCTTGTCTGCACCTAATATATATATATATATATATATATATATATATATATATATATATATTCTTTTTAAAAGGGTTCTCCGGTGCTTAGACATCTTTTCCCCTATTCAAAGGATAGGGGATAAGATGCCTGATCGAGGGAGTCCCGCCGCTGGGGACCCCCGGGATCTTGCACGCGGCACCCCGTTTGTAATCAGTCCCCGGAGCTTGTTCGCTCCGGGACTGATTACCGGCGACTACAGAGCGGGCGGCATGTGACGTCACACCCCGCCCCCGTGTGATGTCACACTCCGCCCCTCAATGCAAGCCTATGGGAGGGGGCGGGACAGTTATCACTCCCCCTCCCGTAATTTGTAAAAAGTCACACATTTTAGGCGCAAACGGGTTAAGGCTAAGTTTCTGCTTGGTTATTTTGTGCGTTTTTCCCAAAGAAACGCCAAAACGGCCCCCATGGTGTTTTTTCATTGGAAAAATGCTGTGGACAGATGTTAGCTGTAAATCAATAAGAAATCACTTAATTCTTTTTCCACTTTGCGTTTTTCAGTTTGCCATTTCTTTTTAATCCCTTTGGTGTTTTTTCAATCTTTTAAAGCTCCTTGGAGGTTTTGCAAAGTTGCAGCATGTTGAGCCTATGGCGTTTTTTCCCCCTGAAATCGTGGCGTTTTTCTCCCATAGAAGTCTACGACATGTGGGTTTTAACTTTGAAAAACGACATGTGGGTTTTAACTTTGGCTCCGCCCTGTGTGATGTCACGCTCCGCCCCCTCAGTGCAAGCCTATGGGAGGGGGTGTGACAGCTGTCACGCCCTCCAATAGACTTGCATTGAGGGGGCGGAGCGCGACGTCACACGGGGGCAGAGCCATGACGTCCCTATGCTCCATCCTTGTCGTTGAGATGGACTCAGCCTGAGGACCTCCAGCGGTTCCGGAAGCCGCTAAAGGTGGGTGCTGCATGGTAGATCCCGGGGGTCCCCAGCAGCGGGACCCCGGCGATCTGACATCTTATCCCCTATCCTTTGGATAGGGGATAAGATGTCTAGGGGCAGAGTACCCCTTTAAGTCCTAACCAGTAGCACACATGGGGAAATGGCAAGCATAAGACCCTATGAGGGAGGGCTCTTATGCCTGGTGGCAGATAACACTGTCCGCCCAAATGACGAGAAATCGGCCAATCTACTGTCAAGTCTGTAGTGGGTGATAAGATGCTTTGCATATATGTTCCAAAGGAACAAGACTCCTTTCCGCAAAGGAGGTTGATACAGACCTGGTTGAATGAGCTTTTACAAACTCAGGAGGCTCCATACCTTGGGATACCTTAGAAATACGAATCACATCCCTTATCCATCTGCTGATGGAGGGTTTTGAAGCTTTGAGACCTCTTTTGGATCCTGCAAAAAGAATTAAACATTTTCATACTTCCTAAACTTCTTAGATTTCTTCAAGTAGATCTGGAGGCATGTCAAGATATCGAGGCAATGAAGATCCCTTTCTTCAGGAGGATGGATGTGGAGGATGGATGTGGAGCAAAGACTGGAAGAGATATGACTTGGTTTATATTCTGAAAGTATGGAACTCTAGGGAAGAAAGATGGCATAAATCGTAATAACACCCGATCAAGCAAAAATTTTGCGTAAGGGTCATGCACGGAAAGCGCTTGAAGTTACCCAATCCTTTTGGCTGAAGTAATTGCCAACCCAAGATCAGACCCACCTCTCTGAGGAGGCTTTGTGATTGAATGCCTCCCTGCTTGTTGATATACATTACAGCTGTCATGCTGTCGGATTGGATCCTTACTGCTTTTCCTTGAAGAAGAGAAGCAAGTGGAAGAGTGCTAACCTGATTGCTCGAATCTCGAGGAGATTGAAGGTTTACAATCTCTCCTGTGGTCCGGGAGGACAGGAAAAAAACACAAGGGGACAGAGGGTGACCCTCCTACTTATACAGGGTAAAGTAGGTGTGTTTAATTAATGAATCACTTTTATTTCAATAAACTTCCATCCGTTCTAACCAGTTTGTGGGGGATGGAATAACCCATCTGTGCTACAGGTTAGGACATAAGGGAAATTCCCCCTATAGTCTTAGTATGGTGTGAAATGTAATAAAATTCTTAACAACCTGAATACAAAATGTCTGCTGAAACTAATAAGTAATTTACAGTAAACTGTATTTTAAACTATTAACCTGTGCAGTACAGTGTATATGGGAGCAGATCCTAACCTTTCTAATCATATTTACCATGTAGAGCAGTTTCTTCTTTGTTACCATAGGCACAGCTGCGGATGTTTCTGCAAGTCCCACGCTCACATACCGAGAAAAAGAATTCAGCTGTCAAGTTCTCATCAACTTTCAGATAATGCACATTTCTAAAAGTACTAAAAGTATTATTGATATTCTAGCTGAATATGAGTAATTACAGGCTTCTGATAATATATGCAGGATGCACATTTTTCGTGTTCAAGCATTTGTAGTTGTATCTAATAACAGGGGACTGAAGCTGAACAATTTAAAAAATATATTAAGCTACATCCCAAAAAAAAAAAAAGTACAATTTGAGCAAATAAATTGTATGTCACTTCAAATAATTATGCACCTGTACTTAAAAAAATTTTGCATCAATTGTCTAGCCTTCAGTTAGGCTGGTAAGTAATTTATTGAGACAACTCCAATTGCTTTAGCTGTTCAGCACTTCAGCAAGGTATCAGTTTTTCTATTTACTAGATTCAACCAAAAATGTATGAAAAAGTGGGACACATTTGTAGATGGATCCAGCTAAGAAAAAATTTGTCCTACCCAGTAATTTTTGTAAATTTTGTAAATTTTGGGGGCTTCCGTTTCTACGCAGTACATTTTTCGGTAAAAATGACACCTTATCTTTATTCTGTAGGTCCATATGGTTAAAATGATACCCTACTTGTATAGGTTTGATTTTGTATTACTTCAGAAAAAAATCATAAATACATGCAGGAAAATTTATACGTTTAAAATTGTCATTTTCTGAGCCCTATAACTTTTTTTATTTTTCTGTGTTCAGGGCGCTATGAGGCTCATTTTTTGCGCCGTGATCTGAAGTTTTAAGCGGTACCATTTTTGTTCTGATCAGACTTTTTGATAACTTTTTATTCACTTTTTTGTGGTATAAAAAGTGATCAAAAATGCGCTATTTTGGACTTTGGAATTTTTTTGCGCATACGCCATTGAACGTGCAGTTTTAAAAGCGGTATATTTTTATAATTCGGACATTTCCGCACGCGGTGATGCGCGGTATTTTTATTTACACTGTTTTATTTTGTTACTAGGAAATGCCAGGTGATTTAAACTTTCAATTCAGAAGGGAATACCTGAAAGGGATGCCGACGGAAGAAGGTAGGGACCTTCTTCTCTCTGGGTAGCTGATCGGGGCATCGCGATTTTAAATCGATGACCCCGATCAGCCCGACTGAGCAGCCGGGAAGCATTTACTTTCACTTTCGATGTGCCGCGTCGGAAGGGTTAATAGCGCGTTGCCGAACGATCGTGGCCGCGCGCTATTAGCAGCGGGTACCGGCGCCTATTCACAGCCGGGACCCCGCGTAATAGACAGGAACCGGACTTAGGACGTACTCATACGTCCTAAGTCCTTAAGGGGTTAAACTCCTTCACTCTATTTGTAGCTAACACTTCTGCAGGAAGGCTATTCCATGCATCCACTACTCTCTCAGTAAAGTAATACTTCCTGATATTACTGCATAAACCTTTGCCCCTCTAATGTAAAACTATGTCCTCTTGTGGAAGTTTTTCTTCTTTTAAATATGCTCTCTGCCTTTACCGTGTTGATTCCCTTTATAGGGCATACAAAAGTTCAAAACAAATAAACAAACACTGTATGAAAGTCAAGTAAGCAGGTCAGGATACAAAGGGTTCGAAATAACACAGAAAAGTGCATTTACAAATAAAGACATAGGATCCCATAGTGGGCCTAAAGGGGTATTCCATGGAAAAACTTTTTTTTTTTTTTTTTTTTTTATATATCAACTGGCTCCAGAAAGTTAAGCAGAATTGTAAATTACCTCTATTAAAAAAAATCTTAATTCTTCCAGTAGTTATCAGCTGCTGAAGTTGAGTTGTTCTTTTCTGTCTGATAACAGTGCTCTCTGCTGACATCTCTGTCTGTCTTGGGAACTGATATGAAAAAAAAGTTTTTCCCTGGAATACTCCTTTAACACAAGTTAAATACTATGAAGGTACAAAAGTGTCTGCCTCCTAGCCCATTATAAACATTTGGGGAGATTTATCAAAACCTGTGCAGGGGAAAAGTTGCCCAGTTGCCCATAGCAACCAATCAGATCACTTCTTTCATGGCCTTTCAAGGCCTCTGCAAAATGAAAGAAGCGATCTGATTGGTTGCTATGGCCAACTGGGCAACTTTTCCTCTGCACAGGTTTTGATAAATCTTCCCCATCGTGGCTATAGTACAATGCCATACAATGGCTCATATCAGGACAGTAAGGAGAGGATAACCAAGGTCCCCAGGCAATAGAAACGTTTCACAGTGTCCTCCCAAATGGCCAACAATTTTTCATTTAGCATGATAAGATTAACACAATTTATAACCCTGCTAAAAGACAATGACAGCTGCTTCCACTGGAATGCTACATATATTCTAGCAGCTAAAATGATAAACTGGGATAAGTGGAATGTGCGGTAAGGTATTCTGCTAGGCTTATGGCCAAAGAGGCAATATGTACGAGTGTGTGGAACAGTGCAAGCCAGGCGACCACCGTGCAGCTCTATCATACTTGATACATAGTGCCCCTTAAAGTATTACCTCAAAAACATAGCGGAGACACCACAGAGAAGATCGAATATAAGCGAACAGGGACCATGTAAACCCTGTGGAGTATTTTAAAAGATTTCTCCACTAGAGATCTGCCAGCTGTCCTTGCTGACCACTGTACAACAGTCATGCCACTGTGGTAAGGAAAGGGAAGAATGCAGATCACTCTTCCAATTCTCCATAAACTTTAGTTTCCTATCTTTAGGCGGGGCGTTTACATGGCCATACAGGTGAGATATAAAGACAGGTACCTCCGGGAAGTAAAGGACATAAGCTTTAAAAAAGGTCTTAAAAAAAGACCTTAGACCCCTTAGGGACTTGGGATGCGTAGTAAGAGAGAATCTCGTGTGCTCTAATATATTCCTTGTCAGGTAGAGCAGAACTAGAAGGCAAAGCAGGCAACAAAGTCAGCTTATTTCCACTAAAGAAATAATGCAACTTAGTCAACGTCACTTCTGATCACCAGCGAAATCTAGTAGGAGTCATCCCTGGGGGAAGAGAGGATTAGAAAGAAAAGGAAGAAGAGGAAAGACAGAGGACAGCAGTAGAACTTGAAGTGCACTTGAGGCCACAAAGAGAGTACAAAACAACTGGGGTCGCGGAAGGTAATAAAGCTGCCACCGGACAGGAGGTCCACATAACATCACCCATCCAACATAAAGAAGAGCCGGTGGCTGACTGTAGCAGGGGACAATCTCTCAGGAGATCATGCTGTCCCACCCCCACTACAGTCACAGCACTGAACCGAGTGTGTATTATCAAGGTCCCTGCCCCTCTGACTGATGGAAGTCCTATAACTCATGAACGGAGTGGAAGGGTGTGGGGGGGGGGGGGGGGGCGGGTATCGTCAGGCATGTGATAAGCCCCCCTCATAGCTATGTACAGGTTACTGCGCCTTTTTTTTTTCAGAGTGACCACAGGTTCTCTTTAAGAAACTTCTATTTGTGCGGTGAACCTGAAGCTACTTGAATGTAATCACTATCTGTTTCAATCTTTACAGTCTAAAGCCCTATTCACACAGACAATGGAATTTCTCAAAGCAGGTTGTGTCATGGTTGCCAATGGCTTAGCCATAAGTCACGTGGTAGGTGTATCGATAGATATTGTGACCTGTACATGCATTTTATAGTCCTGAAACATGTGAGCTTAGATCTGAGAAGCTTTATACTGCTAAAAGCAGTGTGGTCTGAGGAATAGTCACACCAAGAAAACTGTTAATTTCCCCATTGTGCTTAATAAGAGACTTCATCAGACTGTAAACCTCGACTGACTCTCAGGATTATGGTGTTCTGGTGAGTGTGCTAGGAATTTTTAAGTTAATGAGAGAATGGAAAAAAAATCATCAGTGAAATAAAATAAACTATAAATCCTTCTGAAGTTAAGGAAAGCATGCACTGGTCAAAGAATTAGATTACTGCATCAATGATGATTCAGCCTGAAACTATGCAGTGTTTGTGGTTTAAAGAGTTTGTGCCAGTGAATGACTCAGACTTGGCCCGTATTCGAAAAAGAGCATTACTAAGCCTCTGAAAATGAGTGAGTATGCAAGAAACGCTTGTGTTTTTCAAGGTTACACTATTCCTATCATTTTCATGGTTGAGAATATGTAGAATAATAGATAAAAATTACATGCAATATCTTCATATTACGTATACTACTGAATTTTAGTTAAGAGCAGTCTGAAAAGGTGTGAGAGAGGGGTACAAGAGGGGACACTCCCTAGTGTAATAGTGTATGTAGAAATAGCTTAAAAAATGTGTGTATGAACACTAACCTTGTAAGGTTGTGCTAAATGATAGGCACAACTCTGATAGCAGCTTTATACCTTGCTCCTCTTGGATTCATCCATAGCCTCCTAGAGTGGGATGGGGAAATCAGCAAGCGAGAACTTCAACCAGGACCAGGTTGTAAAAAAGCCATGGTCTCCAGGGTGTCTGTAGGTTCTCAGATGTATTTCAGTAGCAGCAACTTCAGAAAAAACACCAGTCATGTATGACTGATAAAAACGCTTTTATTTCAGGCACATAAAAGTCAAAGTGTTTTAGTCCTCACTGGGAGGAATGTACAAGTTAGGACCAAAATGTGTTGCCTTTTATATACCTGGACATAATAGATGTATTTAGAACCTCTGATGAGCTAATAGCTAAGAGTTTTAGTTCCCCAGAAGACTATGATGGGCTCTCAGATCACAATTTGTATTTTGGTTACATCACATTACAGAAAAAAATGTAATAAAAAGTGATCAAAAAGTCACATATATGCAAGTGCTACCTAACTTCCCACCTACCTACATACCTGGCTACCTAATTACACACCTATCTACCTAACTACCTACCTACATACCTGTCTAGCTAAATATCTGCCTACATCCCTGGCTGCCTAGCTAGCTACCTAAATACCTGACTATCTAATTGCCTTGCTAACTACCTACCTACATATCTTGCTACCTCACTACCTAGCTTGCTACCTAACTACCTACCTACATACATACATGGCTAACCAACTACCTAGCTAGATACCTACCTACATACCTAGCTACATACCTTCCTAGCTTGCTACCTGACTACCTAACTAGATACCTATATAACTGACTACCTAAATATCTAGCTAGCTAACTATCTACCTACATACCTGGCTACCCAATGACCTAGTTAGCTACCTACCTACATGCCTGGCTACCTAGCTACCTGGCTAGTTACCTACCTACATACTTGGCTTCTCAACAACCTAGTTAGCTAACTATCTGGCTACCTAACTACCTGGCCTTTTACTGTGAGGGGCATTATACCAGTTTGAGGCCTATAGTTGGGGAGATTGTGCAGAGGAGGAGAGTAACATGTTTGTCCTGCAGATGCTGAAGAGATGAGTTTTGACTTAAGTGGTAACTCTCATTAAAACACATTTTTTCTATTGCACTCCTTATGGTAAATAAAAAGTATTTCTAATATACTTTGTTTTAAAAAAATAAATAAAAAAAAAGAAGTTTTCTGTTTTATTTTTGCTTTCCCCCATCTCATACTTTGGACCGAAGTCCAAACACAGGAAGTGCAGCCTGGAGTGCTGAGGGGGGGGGGGGGGGGGAGGAGGTGTCCAGCCTCATCCAATCATAGCTCCTCTCACACTTAACTGCCATATGCTGTTGGTTGGACACCCCCCCCCCTCAGCACTGCAGGCTGCACTTCCTGAGTTTGGGTTTCAGATCAAAGTCTGTGTTTGAAATGGGGGAAAATGTGTTCTTGTGCTTTTTTAAGCACAAAAAAAAAAAAACAGAAAACATAATGTTTTTTTAAACAAAGTATATTAGAAATATTTTTTATTTACCATAAGGAGTGCAGTAGCAAATTTTTTTTAACCTCTTAAGGACGCAGGGTGTGCCTGTACGCCCTGCGCCCGGTATAAAACACTGTGTCACGCCATGACCCTGCGTGATACCAGGTCGGTCAAGGCGGCTAATGACCCTGGGCTAATAGCGTGCAGCACCGATGATTGTGCCGAGCGCTATTAACCCTTTAGACGCGGCGTTCAAAGTTGATCGCCTTGTCTAAAATGAAAGTAAAAGCTTTCAGGCAGCTTAGTCAGGCTGATCGGGACCATCGCGGTGAAATCGTTTAGAGATCAGCTAGAATGTGAGCGGGGGTCCCCTCACCTGCCTGTCGCGTCCGATCGGCGATTGATTGCTCCAAGCCTGAAATCCAGGCTTGAGCAATCGACTGCCGATTACACTGATCTTTGCCATGTTAATGCATGGCAGTGATCTGTGTATGAGATTAGTATGTGCATTGATAAAGCCACCAGTGGGGGCTATAACACTGCAACAAAAAAAAAGTGTAAAAAAAAAAGTTAATAAAGATCATTTAACACCTTCCCTAATAAAAGTATGATTTTTTTCCCATAAAAAAACAAACAAACTGTGTAAATAAAAATAAACATATGTGGTATCGCCGCGTACAGAAATGTCCAAAATATAAAAATATATAATTAATTAAACTGCACGGTAAATGGCACACGCGCAAAAAAATTCCAAAGTCCAAAATAGCGTATTTTGGTCACTTTTTATATCATGAAAAAATGAATAAAAAGCAATCAAAAAGTCTGATAAATATAAAAATGGAACCAATAAAAACTTCAGATCACGGCGCAAAAAGTGAAGAAAAATGGCATTTTTTTCTTCAATTTTGTTGCACAATTATTTTTTTTTCCGCTTCGCTGTGGATATTTTAGTAAAATGACTAATGTTACTGCAAAGTAGAATTGGTGGCGCAAATAATAAGCCATCATATGGAATTTTAAGTGCAAAATTGAAAGCGTTATGATTTTTAGAAGGTGATGAGGAAAAAATGAAAATGCAAAAACGGAAAAACCCTGCGTCCTTAAGGGGTTAATGAGAGTGGCCATTTAAAGAAGTCTTATCTGGTCAGAGAAGTAAATGACAGAAGACAATGCCGATCATAAAAGACATCAATTGTGAGCCCATGGATGTTACTGTAATCAGGGCCGGTTTTAGGCTTAGTGTGGTCCTGGGCAAAATCAAAAGTGGGGCCCCAAAAGTCGTAACAGTGCACTAACCATATTTGCACATTTTTGATCTCTTCAAATACCATTAAAAAAATCTAAAAAGCTATTAAAAAGTCCCATCAAAACAAAAATGGTACCGATAAAAACTACAAATCATAGCACAAAAAATGACCCTCATACATCCCCATATTCAGAAAAATAGTTAAAAGTTATAGGGATCAGAATAGTACAATTTTATATTTTTGTATAGTTCCTCCACATTAGGTTGGCAGCATAGTTCCCCCACATTAGGTGCAGTATATTTCCCCCACATTAGGTGCAGTATAGTTCCCCCACATTAGGTGCAGTATAGTTCCCCACATTACGTGCAGTATAGTTCCCCCACATTAGGTGCAGTATAGTTCCCCACATTAGGTTGTAGTTCTACCACATTAGGTGCAGAATAGTTCCCCAACATTAGGTTGGCAGTATAGTTGCCCTACATTAGGTTGTAGTTCCCCCACATTAGGTTGACAGTATTGTTCCCCCACATTAGGTTGGCAGTATAGTTCCCCCACATTAGGTTTTAGTTTCCCCACATTAGGTTGGCAGAATAGTTCCCCCACATTAGGTTGCAGTATATTTCCCCCACATTAGGTTGTAGTTCCCCCACATTAGGTTGGCAGTATAGTTCCCCCGACAATAGGTTGGCCGTATAGTTCACCCCACATTAGGTTGGCAGTATAGTTCCCCCCATTAGGTTATTGTTCCCCCACATTAGGCTGGCAGTATAGTTCCCCCACATTATCTTGTAGTTCCCCCACATTAGGTTCTAGTTCCCCCACATTAGATTGGCAGCACAATTCCCCCCACATTAGGCTGACAGTATAAGAAGTGTAGTATAGTTCCCCACATTAGGTGCAGTATAGTTCCCCCACATTAGGTGCAGTATAGTTCCCCCACATTAGGTGCAGTATATTTCCCCCACATTAGGTGCAGTATAGTTCCCCCACAGTAGGTGCAGCATAGTTCCCCCCATTAGGTGCAGTATAGTTCCCCCACATTAGGTGCAGTATAGTTCCCCACATTTGGTGCAGTATAGTTCCCCACATTAGGTTGTAGCTCCCCCACATTAGGTGCAGTATAGTTCCCCACATTAGGTGCAGTATAGTTCCCCACATAATGTGCAATATAGTTCCCCACAATATGTCCAGTATAGTTCCCCACATTAGGTTGGCAGTATAGTTCCCACCACATTAGGTTTGCAGTATAGTTCCCCCACCTTAGGTGCAGTATAGTTCCCCCACATTAGGGGCAGTATAGTTCCCCCAAATTAGGTGCAGTATAGTTCCCCCACATTAGGTGCAGTATAGTTCCCCCACATTAGGTGCAGTATAGTTCCCCACATTAGGTTGTATTTCCCCCATATTAGGTGCAGTATAGTTCCCCAAATTAGGTGCAGTATAGTTCCCCACATTAGGTTGTAGTTCTCCCACATTAGGTTGGCAGTATAGCTCCCCCACAGACATACAGGCTTCAGCCATATACATGTAATACATTACATAGTTAGTATGGTTGAAAAAAGACATACGTCCATCAAGTCCAACCAGGGAATACATTGGGCAATCTTTCACCCGAACTTTTGCAACTCATGTCACATTTTCTTGTGGATTGTTAAAGGGGTTGTCCTTGGCAAAACATTTTTTATATTTGTTTCTCTTATTCTTTAAGAATAATTGTAATTCACTTTAATATTATGCATTAAAAATTGTCTGTTTGAGCTATTTAATAGACTGTATGCAACTGCATATTAACATTGTTTACTTACCTGATGCACTGCCGATAAGGGCCCCAGTAATTGGCTGCAGTGCAATTCAAAAGTCATCAGAAGAGGGGGGACAGCACACCACTGAAGTAAATAAACAAAAGCAGTAGTGTGAAACAGGGCGCCAACATTGGACCAGGAGAGGTGAGTATGGTGTGGTTGGTTATTTTACATCTATACTTAGATACAACCCTAGTAAACACATGTGGTACATGTAGTGGTGCATCACCCTTTAATCATTTATCACTGCTACTTGAATTGTATTCAATGATAAAATCAGAATCATGTGTTTCAAGCACTGGACCAGTGCCTTCATCAGGCCCATTTACTGTAAACCTACTGCAATATATTAGGGTTTTGCCACTTAAAAGCATTTACCAATCTGAGGCATGCATGGCATTTTCACAGGATATGCCACAGATTTCTGATAGTTTTGGCACCTCTGGTACCCTTGTCTATTAAGAGAACAGAGGTCCATTGACCCCATCCCCCATTTAAGAACTGCTTGCTGCCTATCCACTGAATTCTTTGGGAGATAAAGAAAGAGATGAGTGCTGCCCGGATATTCTATTACTTCTTAAAGACTTTAAGGGGCCACATGCAAGTGCAGCCACCCCTCATTGAAGTGCTGCCATCTTCATTCTAATAAAAAATGGGAGTCCCAGGGGTGAGAACATCATTTAATGTTATTACGTTCTATATTTTGCATTCAAATAGCGGACATTCAGTAAAACCTCTTAGCTAGCAAAATTGCATTGAAACATGGTCTTCTGTGGGGATGGTCTTTTCAAACAAAATGGCCACTATGTATAACGTGTGGTGGACTGAAGATCTCCCGCGTAAAATTTTGTCTGACAAAGGGGGTGGTCTTTTTAAGAAGTTCACTATATATAGTAGGCTTCTCAAATATGAGCTTGAATAAAAATGTGTCAAGTAGCAGTGAGAATAAGCTCATGAAAGGCACAGTTTGTATGCAGTAATAAGAAAAATATGCATTACTTTTTCTACAAACCACATGAACGCAGACTTGGCCCAACTAGTACTGGGTTCTTATGTGTTTCTTGAATGCCAAAACTGTTGAAGACATGAAATATGTGTATTATTATAAACCATACATAGAATTATATTACATAAATATCCTTCTTAATGTTTCATATTCAAGAACTAATTGAAACAAAATAAACTTTAGTCACAAGTCATCCCTGCATCATCTTCATATTACATGGACTACTGAATTACAGTTTAGAGCAGTCTGAAAATTAGTATTTTTTGTAAAAAAAAAAAAAAGAAAAAAAGGTATGAGAAAGAGGGGGCGCTCCCTAGTGCAGTAGTGTACATGGAAATAGAGGTTCAAAAAAGTGTATTAACACTTACCTTCTTGGGTTGTGCCAAACGATAGCTGAATGAATCCACCTTGTTCTCTCCTCCTGGAATCATCCATAGCCTCCTAGAGGATAATAGGGAAATCTGCAAGCAAGATCTTCAACCAGGGCCACGTTGTGAAAAATCCATAAACTTTAGGGCGCTCATGGGTTCTCAAATGTATTTCAGCAGCGGCAACTCCAAAAAAAAGTAGATCAGTCACGTATGACTTACAAAAGCACTTTTACTCCAGGTACATGAAGGGCAATGTGTTTTGATTCTTATTGGGAGGGATGTCCCACTGGGGACCAAAATTCGTTGCCTTTTATGTTCCTGGACATACCAGATGTGATTAGAACCTCTGATGAGCTAATGGAAGAGTTTCAGTTTCCCAGAAGGGCATTTTATAGGTATTTTAGACTACAATGTGCTCTCAGATTGCAGTTTGAGTACCCACGTACTTTGGTTTCCTCATTTCACTTTATTGGTATCCTTAGTCAGCAGGGACCTAAAGGTTTGATTTATGCATTACACACATATCAGTGCACAGATGTCTAAGGATGAGCGAATTGAATCTGAGGAATCCGAATTCGTAACGAATTTCAGGAAAATTTCGGTTCGCAACAAATACGAGTATCGCCAAAATTTGATTGCATGAATCACATCATTGAACTCCATTTGGTGCAGTCCAGGCTCCAGAGCATCTAACATGGCGGCTCCACATATCAGGACATGGGGCAAGGAACGATGGGAAGGCGGGAACACGGTAGGTGGGATGACCCAGAATCACATGCAGCATGCAGCCTATCAGCAGCCAGCCACTGCTGTGATGTCACAGCCCTATATAATCGCAGCCATCTTGCAGCCAGTCACATCAGCGTTCTAATGCACAGAGAGAAAGAGGGACAGAGAACAGTGTGTGTTGCACAGAAAAGCATTTTTAAAGCAGCGATTCACCTCAAATTCAAATCCAGCCTAGAAGCACTGATAGGGAAGGGAGAGAGATTGAGAGAGAGAGTGCAATTTTGGGTGTAGTACACAGCAACTGTGTGCTGCAGCACTGGTGTGTACAACAACTGAAAAGCTAATAGTAGCCAGACAGGGTGAGCAGAGCACTAAAAGCCATAATCACCTGCTATTAGCGCCTAATACAGGTTGCGTAGCAGAGCGTATAGGTGGTGTACCATTTTTTTTCTATTATAGTCCTAAGGGCCTAGTTACTGGGAAAGGCCAGCCAAAACTACACACGTGCTGGTGTTGTAGACAAAATACTGTTTTAAGCGTAGTGGAGCGTATTGTCTTCCCCTCATATACACACTAAGTATGTCAGGGAGAGAAGTGCCAGGACGTGCACAGAGGAGTGGCAGAGGCCTAAATTCATCAGGCGCAGGCAGAGGTCGCAGCAGACTAGGGGCGAGTGGCAGCAGGAGCCGCAGCGAGAGGCCTGAGCTCCTGGTATCAGCTAGCGGTCGTGTCTCGACAAGCAACCCATCTGCTGTCATTGACTGGTTAAGTCGGTCATCCACTTCATCACAAGGGACATCTGACACCCCCAGTCAACAGTGGGTTCCTCAGACACAACCCTCAGTTGGTATGGCCCGGGAGCAGTCCCTGTCCTCCAATTGCCTCTGTCCTATGCTGTTCCCTCCTCCATAGAAGTAGCCTATGCTGTGGATTCAGCTCCACTTTTTCATCAGGACGATCTACTAGAGGACAGTCAGCAGCTACTGCTTAGCCAAGAAGTGGAGGAGACATCCCCCGCTTCCTTCGCTAGGCGGGCAAGTAGTGATGAGGAGAGTGGGGTGGTAGGTGGTGTTGAGGAGGACATCAGTGATGTGCAAACACAACTCGATGATGATGAAGCCGATCGCACATGGGAGCCGGGTACAGAAGGAGCTTCATCATCATCAGGAGAAGAGGTTTGCAGGCTGCCCGTAAGGCAGCAGTTGAGCCAGCAAGGTGGTAGCATGGTTGGGAGTCAGCATGATGGCATCAGTGGGAAGTCTAGAGCCCACCTGCCTGGGAGGGAGTGGAACAGGCGTCCCTGGAGTCGGCGGCAGTAGCAGTCAGTCAGTGCGGACTGTTGGGGGGAAAATCAGCTACTCTGCGGTGTGGCAGTTTTTCATCAAGTATCCGGAGGATGTTAACATGGCCACATGCAATTTTAAAAAATATCTTTAATCTTTTCAATTGTGAGGCCCTATGGTCTCGTCAGGCTTTGCCAACTCTAGGCTCTGTCATTGTGCCGCCATATGACTCCTTTGTGGTCATACAGTATTAGTTCAAAGTAAATGCTTCGAGAACCCAGGACATTAAACTTGTGAATCTAATCAAAATCTTAAATTTAAAAAATCTATGCAGTCTTTTCAAGACTGAGGCCCTATAGTCGTCAACTTCATATATTACCTGTGGAATTACCACAAGAATCCAATGAAACAGGTTTGCGCGATAACAATGAACCATAACTGATTAAATTAAACATTCGCCCATTCACAGTCGGGGTGGGTGGCGCTGAGAGGCAGGGGCTGGAACAGGTGGTAGTTCAGCCAGCTCGATTTTAAGATACAAGTACGAGCTTTTTCACTGCAGCCACTTCTAGTTTTATGCACCCACTTATCCAACGGCACAGAAGCTGAATATGCTCCTGTCCAGGTTGCTGGTTCTGCAGTCCCTTCCTTTTCAAGTGGACACTCAGAGCATGGGGGTGTGCTGATAGGCAGGGGCTGGGACAGGTGGTAGCTGGCCTCGCGGCGGCTCGATTTTTAGATACAAGTATGGCTTTTTCACTACAGAAAATTATACACTCCAGCAATTATACACTATTGGAGCTGGAATTACTGCGGCTGCTGGCACCAGATTTGAACTCCAATGGGTCCTCAATAGAGTTGAGCGAATCAAATCGGATGAATCAAAGTTTAAAAAAAATTCACACCTCTCTAGTCGTCGTCATATATTATCTCTGGAATTACCACAAGAATTCAATGAAACAGGTTGGAGCCATAAAAATGAACCATAACTGATTTAATGAAACATTTGCAGTTCCACACAGAGTAGAGTAAGACAGTCGGGGCGGGGGAGCTGAGAGGCAGGGGCTGGAATAGGTGGTAGCTCACCTCGCAGTGGACCGCTAGCTTGATGCTCACCAGAATGGGTCCTCAAAAAAGGATTTATAGGATCTATAATGATTCTAATAGCGATGCCTGTAATCTGCATGTCATACTGAATAACAGTATTATTTCACTAACACAGCACACACCCTATGCGTGTTAAGGTAAGGCAAAGGGTTCTACACCCCTATTGAGGCTCTCTGTAGGCCAGAAATAGCCATTTGTAAAAACAATTCGCCATGAATAAATTCGGACCAAACCAAATTTTTTTTCTGAAAATTCGGCGAATCGGCTGAATCGTAATTTTCAAAAATTCACTCATGTCTACAGATGTCATGCACAGAGCTAACCAATAAGAGGAGCTACAGACAAATATCACTGGGACAGGGCAAAAAGCATGAAGCCATGTAGTCCCATTCATTGGTATCCCTGGCTGCAAACATTATATTATATATTGTTCACTAGTGTTATCTAACATGGACGCATGTGTTTGAATGTGTAGGATTCCTACCACAGCATGTCATAGATTTACAAAGGCTAGGGTAGATTGCCTCCGACTCATCTGGTAAGGTTGCGTTATATAAGAATTCAGTGGGATTTACTGACACAATTATTGGCCAAACCTGTACCTCTGAAACAAGAGGGTGTCTGCTTCGTAACCTCTATGATACACTGTGCTATACAGAAACCAGTGGTGGAATCCGAAAGTAAAGGAGAGAAATATCTTTCTAGTGTTGAATTCCACGGAATCTAAAGTAAAATCAATAACGATTCAAATGTATTAAACATTTTTACAACAGAGTCATATTTGAATCTAAGTGCCCTATTACATGGCTTGACTCCAATGATGATGACCTGACCAGTCTACGAACAATAGTCGCCCCGTGTAATAGGGCCCTAAGAAAGGTGCCAAAGATAACAAAGAGTGCCTCCTTGTGGGTGTGGTTATAATACATACATATGTATGAGCTAAAGAAACATAAAAAATTCACATAACCATAAGACTACATATACCAATAAAAGCAATATATACTTTTTAATGATCAGGATTACAGTGTACATAAATAAAAAATGCTCATGTGTCAGAGAGGTGCATATAAATGTACAAAGGAATAAACTGATCAATTAATGTGCCCTTAAAGGGGTAATGTATCTAGGGAAGGGACTTCAGTTCTAGGGTGCAGTGTGGTGACTGGGTGCTCTATTCCCAGTATAAGCACAATGAATAAAAGGAATTCACACACACTGTTTAACTGCAACAATTTCTTCCTTTTATATATGGATTCTTTCCAAAATGATAACAAGATACAGGAAGGCAGAAAAAATAATAATCACCCAGTGTGGATAGACAAAAGTCTGCACGATGTGTCTTGGAGTAATAGTCGACTTCTTTATAGCTTCATATGCAGTGTTCACTGCTGGATTCTCCGGCCATCTCCCTTCACACGAAGGACAGGTGAAACAAGTTGTAATGTTTCAGAGGCTACTCCTCCTTTCTCAAGCATAGTGCACGTTTCCCATCACCAACATACATAGTATCAAACTCTCGCGAGATTTTAATTCTACAAAAATACAAAAAGTACAAAAATATATACAAATATTTTTTTTAAACAATCTATATTAATATCTAGAAAGATACCCTACAAAAAAAACATTAAAATTGCAATATTCATTAATCCCATGGGGTTGCAGTGTGCACAACTTTTGAATCCATCGTACCTCACTTCTAAGTAACCTCATCTTGATTTGTTCTTTATTATCACCTTCAATATTCTCCAGTATTTGCCATCTTAGTTCATTAATGTTATGCCCTTTCTCGACAAAGTGCCTTGCTACACTCGTCTCATATTTTTGTTTCTGACTTTTATCATCTGTCTCTTTTTTAGATGTACGAATTGTACTTTTATGTTTGTTTATTCTTTGTTTAATTGGTCTCATTGTTTGTCCAACATATCCCATCCCACAGGGACATTTAAGAAGATACACTACTTGACTACTGTTACAGGAGTGCCATCCCCTGATTGGGATCTTAGTCCCCTTCATGGGATGGGACACCGTATCCCCTTTGATAATAGCACTACAATTTTGACAGGATAGACAAGCAAAAGTTCCTGACTGTTTAGCTTTAATGAAAGTCTGTTTGTCTGTTTTCTTCTTTTTAAGATCTGCTCTAATCAGATGGTTAGCAATTGATTTATTTTTCCTATATACAAATCTAGGGCATTCTCTGAACAGACGACAACTTTTATCGTCTGCTCCTAATAATCCCCAGTATTTGTATATAGTTTTTTTAAAATAATTTTTGGAATGACAGTTATATGTAGAAAAGAAACTGATTCTATTGTTTTTAGAATTATTTTTATTTCTCTTTTTACTTCTTAGATCTTCTCTTGGCAGTAAATCAGCCTCCCTACATGCTTGCACTAATTCTTTTTTGTCATACCCTCTTTGTATGAACTTTTCAACAACCATTTCTTTGTTTTTTTCATACTCCTCCTCATTACTACAAATTCTTTTAGTCCGAATGAGTTGCCCTTTCGGGATCCCTTTGAATACTTGCGGCGCACGTCCGCTTTGTCTATGTAACAAATTATTACGATCAGTCTCTTTAACATACAAAGTGGTCTCTAGTTTTCCTTCAATATTTTTTATCACTCTTACATCTAGATAATGAATCTCTCTTTCACTAGACTCACAGGAGAATTTGATCAACTCATGGCAACCTTTTAAATACTCCACAAACTCTAGAAGTTGAGGCTGTGAGCCCGCCCAGAGGACGAAGACATCGTCCATATAGCGGACCCACAGCCTCACCTTCTTACTATGGCAATGCCCCCCCACAAATCTTTTCTCAAACTGGGACATGAAAATGTTAGCTAAACTGGGGGCCACAGGGGACCCCATCGAAGTCCCCTGTTTCTGAAGAAAACAATCCTCTCCGAGAAGAAAGTAATTTTTGTACACAATAATCTCCAATAATTCCACTAGGAATTTAATCTTAGCATTAGTCAGTGTACTATCTTTGATTAAATGTTCTTTTATGGCAGAAATACCTTCTTGAGTAGGAATATTGGTGTATAAACTTTTTATATCTAGAGTACATAGCAGGAACTCATGGGAGTCTTCAACCCCTGCTATGTAGTCCAGAAATTGATTGGTGTCACGCAAACAATTTGGTAATGAAGCCACAATTTTTTGTAGATAGCTGTCGACATAAATTGCCAAAGGGCACAAAATGGAGTCGACCCCCGAGACAATAGGTCATCCCGGAGGTCTCTCCAAATTTTTGTGCACTTTTGGCAACAAATAAAGCACAGGTGTGAGTGGGGCAGTATTTAATAATGCAATTTTCTCTACATTATCCATAATTCCATTTTCATATGATTCATCCAACAGTGTAACCATATCTTTCTGAATTTCTTTAATCGAATCTCCTTTTAGTTTTTCATAAACCTGGCAATCATTTAACTGATTGTATGCTTCTTCCATATACATAGTTTTATCGAGGACAACCGTTGCTCCACCTTTATCCGCTTTTTTTTTTACAATTATTTTATCATAATTTTTTAATTCTGTCAATGCTATTTTTTCTTTTTTCTGAAAATTTGGTTTCCTATTCTCTTTGACCTTATCCCATTTTTCTGTAATTTCTTTAACCCCTTAACGACGCAGGACGTATATTTACGTCCTGCGCCGGCTCCTGCGATATGAAGCGGGAGCGCGCCGTGATCCCGCATCATATCGCGTCGGTCCCGGCACTCATCAACCGGGACCCGCGGCTAATACCACACATCACCGATCGCGGCGATGTGCGGTATTAACCCTTTAGAAGCGGCGATCAAAGCTCACCGCCGCTTCTAAAGTGAAAGTGACCCGGCTGCTCAGTCGGGCTGTTCGGGACCGAACAACCTACAGGACACCGGGAGGGCCCTTACCTGCCTCCTCGGTGTCCGATCGACGAATGACTGCTCCGTGCCTGAGATCCAGGCAGGAGCATTCAAGCGCCGATAACACTGATCACAGGCGTGTTAATACATGCCAGGGATCTGTGCAAGAGATCAGTGTGTGCAGTGTTATAGGTCCCTATGGGACCTATAACACTGTAAAAAAAAAGGTCATTTAATAAAGGTCATTTAACCCCTTCCCTAATAAAAGTTTGAATCACCCCCCTTTTCCCATAAAAAAATAAAACAGTGTAAAAAAAAAAAAAAAATAAACATATGTGGTATTGCCGCGTGCGTAAATGTCCGAACTATAAAAACATATCATTAATTAAACCGCACGGTCAATGGCGTACGCGCAAAAAATTCCAAAGTCAAAAAAAGCGTATTTTGGTAACTTTTTATACCATTAAAAAATGAATAAAAAGTGATCAAAAAGTCCGATCAAAACAAAAATCATACTGATAAAAACTTCAGATCACGGCACAAAAAAGGAGTCCTCATACCGCCCTGTACGGGGAAAAATAAAAAAGTTATAGGGGTCAGAAAATGACATTTTTAAACGTATACATTTTCCTGCATGTAGTTATGATTTTTTATATTTTATATTTTTATATAAGTAGGGTATCATTTTAACCGTATGGACCTACAGAATAATGATAAGGTATAATTTTTACTGAAATATGTATTGTGTAGAAACGGAAGCCCCCAAAAGTTACAAAATGGCGTTTTTTCTTCGATTTTGTCGCACAATTATTTTTTTTCCGTTTCGGCGTGAATTTTTAGGTAAAATGACTAATGTGACTGCAAAGTAGAATGGGTGAGGCAAAAAATAAGCCATAATATGGATTTTTAGGTGTAAAATTGAAAGGCTTATGATTTTTAAAAGGTAAGGAGGAAAAAACGAAAGTGCAAAAACTGAAAAACCCTGAGTCCTTAAAGGGTTAATCACCACCTGCTGGAACGTGTCCAACAGGGGGCAATTCACATTCGGATCAAAAGTACTCTTTTTCTTTAATTTTGGAGGAAGTGGAGCAACGTTGTCCCTAGTAACTTGTTGTTTATCTTGAAAAAACATTTCTAGTCTAATATTCCTACAAAAGTCTCCTTTCTCTATCGGCACAAAGCCCAAACCTTTATTAATGACACTTTTCCTTTTGTTCATTGCCCTTAAAGGGGTACTCAGCAAAGTCAAATACTCTTTTAAGCTAAAATAAAATGCAGGAAAAAAAATATTGAAGAAACATGGGGTTAGAATGACGGGATAACAGGTAAAATAGTATATGTTATTATAGGAAACATGTAACCAAATATTAACATTTTTTATTTAGCATCTTTTTATTGTATATGTTTTTATCCTATTCAAGAGTATAAAATGTATAGGTTAAATGTAAACATAGATGCAACGTGATGCCCATGTTAATAAGAAACAGGCACACTGAATTGCTTCGGTCCCTGGATATAGGGGTGCTACACTACTCTGATCTGTATGTGCGCTGACTTATTGAAGAGATTGTTAAAGGATCTACTGCAAAATACTGAGTTCCATAGTATTCACACTACTATTACATGTCATCTGTGTAAATATAAATATAATTTCCTCTTTTCTTCCTACCCTAGTTTGTTCCTACCTTTCCTGTCCTCAGGGTTTTTTTTTCCTTCGCCTTTTCCTCCTCTGTCTTTTATCCTAGATTTCCTAGATGATTTCCTGGTCAAGAGTTCTCCCCCCCCCCCCCCACCCCTCTACCCCCTCCCCCTCCTCCCCTCTTCTGTATTTTATAGAGGATTGTACTTTGTATATCGGAATATTACCTTCTATTGTTATGCTGTATAAAGTAGCTTGGCAATGGGCTTGATGGGTTAGTACTAAATTTGGACCAGGGGAAGATAGTTATTACAGTTAACCACTACATTGTAGCATGACATCTCATTAACACATACGTTTCAGGCTGCTAGAAGAAAGCGGCAATAACATGTATAAAGAAAAACTTCATGAGAGTAAAATATGTGATACATCAAGTGTACAGTGGTCCTTAATGCAGCTTGTTCTGGTCAATACACAATCACATACATAAGTTTATTTAACTCCTTAAGGACACAGCCCATTTTCCTCTATGCATTTTTCTTTTTTTCCTCCATGCCTTTTAAGAGGCATGTTTTTTTTTAATTAACCCCTTAAGGACTCGGGGTTTTTCCGTTTTTGCACTTTCGTCTTTTCCTCCTTACCTTTTAAAAATCATAACCCTTTCAATTTTCCACCTAAAAATCCATATTATGGCTTATTTTTTGCATCGCCAATTCTACTTTGCAGTGACATTAGTCATTTTACCCAAAAATGCACAGTGAAATGGAAAAAAAAATCATTGTGCGACAAAATCGAAGAAAAAACGCCATTTTGTAATTTTTGGGGGCTTCCGTTTCTACGCAGTGCATATTTCGGTAAAAATTACACCTTATCATTATTCTGTAGGTCCATACGGTTAAAATGATACCCTACTTATATAGGTTTGATTTTGTCGCACTTCTGGAAAAAATCATAACTACATGCAGGAAAATTTATACGTTTAAAAATGTCATCTTCTGACCCCTATAACTTTTTTATTTTTCCACGAACAGGGTGGTATGAGGACTCATTTTTTGCGCTGTGATCTGAAGTTTTTATCGGTAGGATTTTTGTTTTGATCGGACTTCATTCATTTTTTAATGGTATAAAAAGTGACCAAAATACGCTTTTTTGGACTTTGGAATTTTTTTGCGCGTACGCCATTGACCGTGCGGTTTAATTAATGATACATTTTTATAGTTCGGACATTTACGCACGTGGCGATACCACATATGTTTATTTTTTATTTTTTTTACACTGTTTTATTTTTTTTATGGGAAAAGGGGGGTGATTCAAACTTTTATTAGGGAAGGGGTTAAATGACCTTTATTAACGCTTTTTTTTAACATTTTTTTTGCAGTGTTATAGCTCCCATAGGGACCTATAACACTGCACACACTGATCTCTTACACAGATCACAGGCGTGTATTAACACGCCTGTGATCAGTGTTATCGGCGCTTGACTGCTCCTGCCTGGATCTCAGGCACGGAGCAGTCATTCGCCAATCGGACAACGGGGAGGCAGGTAAGGGCCCTCCCGGTGTCCGGTCAGCTGTTCGGGACGCCGCGATTTCACCGCGACGGTCCCGAACAGCCCGACTGAGCAGCCGGGTCACTTTCACTTTAGAAGCGGCGGTCAGCTTTGACCGCCGCTTCTAAAGGGTTAATACCGCATATCGCCGCGATCGGCGATGTGTGGTATTAGCCGCGGGTCCCGGCCGTTGTTACGTAAAAAAAAAAAAAAATTGTGGGAAATTGAAAGGAAAAAGGCAATTTTGCAACTTTTGGGAGGGGTATGTTTTTATGCAGTGCTCTTTATGGTAAAAAATGACATGTTCTCTTTATTCTGTGGGTCAGTATGATTAAAACGATACCCAATTTATAAAGCTCTATTACTGCAATACTTTAACCCCTTAAAGGAGATATTCCACAAAAATCTTTTAACTCATCCTGTGCCTGCGCTGCAAAAAAAAAAAATATAACTTTAACTCACCTTCCTACGTTCCCCCGTTGCGGAGATGTCGGCGTCCCATTCCTTCGTACTTCTTAGGCTCGGAATGTTACAGCGCTGTTAGCGTATCGCTAGCCGCAGCGATGTCCCACCTCAGCCGGTGATAGGCTAAGCGCACGGTCATGTAAGGAGCCGGCCAGAGCATAGAGCAGCGCCAGAGGAATGGGATACCAATATCTCCGCAACGGGGAAATGTAGTAAGGTGAGTTAAAGTTTTTTCTTTTTTTTTGCAGCCCGGGCACAGGATGAGTTAAATGATTTTCACCACATATCTCCTTTATGGACACAGTCCATTTTGGCCTTAAAGGGGTACTCCGCCCCTAGACATCTTGGGGTGCATGATGTGAGATGTTTGCGTCATGTATATAACGTAAATGTACATCCTGGTGTGTTAAAAAAAAGTCTAACTTTTTTTTTTTTTTTAAACCAGTTTGATTAAAATTGTAAGAGGGCTTATTTTTTGCTCCACGATCTGTAGTTTTTATTGGTACCATTTTTGTTTTTATTCATTTTTTTCTGATATATGGTGTGATCAAAAATCATTTACATTAACAGTGTTTACCGCTTATAATCATAAACATTATTTTTTAATAGTTAAAACAATTCTGCATACGGCAATAGTAAATATGATTTACATTTTTATAAGGGAAAGGGTTTTTATATCATTTCAATTATTATTATTTTTTTTTTTTTTCTCCTTGTTTCACACTTTTAAAGTCCTCATAGGGGAATTTTATATGTAATTTTCAACTTGCTTTCACTGTACAATCATGCGCCAATTGCTCTTACAGGCTGTATCAGAGGAGGATGGTGAGTAACCACGGGCCCCTGCTTTCTACCTTTAGATGCTGTGATTGGCATTGATCACGTTGTCAAAGGGTTAATGACGGGTAGCGATGGTATAGAAGCTGTCACTGCCTAGGAAGCTGGCACAGCCTGCATTTGCTTAACAGTCACTTAATGCTCCAGGGCGTGCATGTAAGCCTGTGATCATTAAAGGGGTACTTCTGTGGAAAACAGGAAAACAATTTTTTTCATATCAACTGGTGCCAGAATGTTGTACAGATTGTTAGGTTCTGCACTCTGGCTGCACACGCCGGCCATGAGCGCATGGCCCCATTTCCCTCTACTGCCGGCAGGGCTTGGATTCGCATTGCAGGAGGCACCCGCATGCAAATCCCAGCCCGTCACTCACCTCCTGCTCCTCCTGCCTCCTCCTCTGTCTCTATGCTCCGGCGCATGTGCCCCCGTCCCCTAGGGTGCGTGCGCCAGAGCTCTGTGATTTAAAGGGCCAGTGTGCCCCTTAATTAGCCCCAAGACAAGTGCAGATCCATGCAGATGTATGCCAGGTACATACTAAAATCCCCTTATGGTGGATAACCCCTTTAACGGTCTATTCACACGTACAGTACTCTGCGCAGATTTGATGTGCTGGATTTTCTGCTGCAGATTTCAATGTAAACTGAATTACTGAACACAGCTTGAAATCCTGTGCATCAAATCTGCACATAATACTGTACGTGTGAATTGTCCCTACGGCTAAGTTTCCACTTTTTTTCTGGCAGTTTTTGGAAAACTGCCACTGTAGTTTTTGAGTCAAAGTCAGAAGTGGATCCATAATGGAGGAAAAGTGTAAGTTCTATATTTCCTATTCCTTTTGAATACACTTCTGGCTATGGCTCAAAAACCGCAGTGGCAGTTTTCTAAAAACTGACAGAAAAAAAAACCAAGTGGAAACTTAGCCTAAAGGGGTACGCCGCTGGAAAACATTTGTTTTAAATCAACTGGTGCCAGAAAGTTAAATAGATTTGTAAATAACTTCTATTTAAAAATCTAAATCCTTCCAGTACTTATCAGCTGCTGTATACTACAGAGGAAGTTATTTTCTTTTTGAATTTCTTTTCTGTCTAACCACAGTGCTCTTTGTTGACACCTCTTTCCATGTCAGGAACTGTCCAGAGCAGGATGTATTTGCTATGGGGACTGTTCCTGACACATACAGAGGTGTCAGCAGAGAGCACTGTGGTCAGACAGAAAGGAAATTCAAAAGGAAAATAACTTCCTCTGGAGCACACAGCAGCTGATAAGTACTGGAAGGGTTAAGATTTTTAAATAGAAGTAATATACAAGTCTGTTTAACTTTCTGGCATCAGTTGATTTAAAAATAAATGTTTTTGAATGGAGTACCCTTTTAAGGACACAGCCTATTCTGGCTTCAAGGACACAGTCCAATTTTACAGATCTGACATGAGTCACTTTACGCGGTAACAAATTTAGGATGTTTTTACTTATCCAAGCAATTCTGAGATTTTTTTGTGACACATTGTACTTTATAATAATAGTTGATTTTTGTCAAACATTTTTCATTATTGTTTGTGAAAACTTATGAAAATGTCAAAAAGTTGCCTTTTTTTAAATACAAAAAATACCAAAAGCTTTGAACTCCTATTGTATGAAAGATATTCACGCCACATAAATTCGTTATTAATTCACGTTAACAAATGTCTACTTTATGTTACCATTGTTTTCTTAACATTCTCTTTTGAGGATGTAAGAAGGCTATAATTCAAGCCCCTGTAAGGCATATATATATATATATATATATATATATATATATTGTTACGCCGAGCGCTCCGGGTCCCCGCTCCTCCCCGGAGCGCTCGCTTCACTCCCTCCGCTGCAGCGCTCCGGTCACGTCCTCTGACCCGGGGCGCTGCGATCCCGCTGCCAGCCGGGATGCGATTCGCGATGCGGGTAGCGCCCGCTCGCGATGCGCACCCCGGCTCCCCTACCTGACTCGCTCCCCGTCTGTTCTGTCCCGGCGCGCGCGGCCCCGCTCCCTAGGGCGCGCGCGCGCCGGGTCTCTGCGATTTAAAGGGCCACTGCGCCGCTGATTGGCGCAGTGGTTCCAATTAGGGTTTTCACCTGTGCACTTCCCTATATTACCTCACTTCCCTTGCACTCCCTTGCCGGATCTTGTTGCCTTAGTGCCAGTGAAAGCGTTCCTTGTGTGTTCCTTGCCTGTGTTTCCAGACCTTCTGCCGTTGCCCCTGACTACGATCCTTGCTGCCTGCCCCGACCTTCTGCTACGTCCGACCTTGCTTCTGCCTACTCCCTTGTACCGCGCCTATCTTCAGCAGCCAGAGAGGTGAGCCGTTGCTAGTGGATACGACCTGGTCACTACCGCCGCAGCAAGACCATCCCGCTTTGCGGCGGGCTCTGGTGAAAACCAGTAGTGGCTTAGAACCGGTCCACTAGCACGGTCCACGCCAATCCCTCTCTGGCACAGAGGGTCCACTACCTGCCAGCCGGCATCGTGACAGTAGATCCGGCACTGGATCCCGCTGAAGTTCCTCTGCCAGTTGTCGCTGACCTCACCACGGTGGTCGCCCAGCAGTCACAACAGATAGCGCAACAAGGCCAACAGCTGTCTCAACTGACCGTTATGCTACAACAGTTGCTACCACAGCTTCAGCAGTCATCTCCTCCGCCAGCTCCTGCACCTGCTCCGCAGCGAGTGGCCGCTCCTGGGATACGCTTATCCTTGCCGGATAAATTTGATGGGGACTCTAAGTTTTGCCGTGGCTTTCTTTCCCAATGTTCCCTGCATCTGGAGATGATGTCGGACCTGTTTCCCACTGAAAGGTCTAAGGTGGCTTTCGTAGTCAGTCTTCTGTCCGGAAAAGCCCTGTCATGGGCCACACCGCTCTGGGACCGCAATGACCCCGTCACTGCCTCTGTACACTCCTTCTTCTCGGAAATCCGAAGTGTCTTTGAGGAACCTGCCCGAGCCTCTTCTGCTGAGACTGCCCTGTTGAACCTGGTCCAGGGTAATTCTTCCGTTGGCGAGTATGCCGTACAATTCCGTACACTTGCTTCAGAATTGTCCTGGAATAATGAGGCCCTCTGCGCGACCTTCAAAAAAGGCCTATCCAGCAACATTAAAGATGTTCTGGCCGCACGAGAAATTCCTGCTAATCTACATGAACTTATTCACCTAGCCACTCGCATTGACATGCGTTTTTCTGAAAGGCGTCAGGAACTCCGCCAAGATATGGACTCTGTTCGCACGAGGCGTTTCGTCTCCTCGGCTCCTCTCTCCTCTGGTCCCCTGCAATCTGTTCCTGTGCCTCCCGCCGTGGAGGCTATGCAGGTCGACCGGTCTCGCCTGACACCTCAAGAGAGGACACGACGCCGTATGGAGAACCTCTGCCTGTACTGTGCTAGTACCGAACACTTCCTGAGGGATTGTCCTATCCGTCCTCCCCGCCTGGAAAGACGTACGCTGACTCCGCACAAAGGTGAGACAGTCCTTGATGTCTACTCTGCTTCTCCACGTCTTACTGTGCCTGTGCGGATGTCTGCCTCTGCCTTCTCCTTCTCTACAGTGGCCTTCTTGGACTCTGGATCTGCAGGAAATTTTATTTTGGCCTCTCTCGTCAACAGGTTCAACATCCCGGTGACCAGTCTCGCCAGACCCCTCTACATCAATTGTGTAAATAATGAAAGATTGGACTGTACCATACGTTTCCGCACGGAGCCCCTTCTTATGAGCATCGGATCTCATCATGAGAGGATTGAACTTTTGGTCCTCCCCAATTGCACCTCGGAGATTCTCCTTGGACTTCCCTGGCTTCAACTTCATTCCCCAACCCTGGATTGGTCCACTGGGGAGATCAAGAGTTGGGGGTCCTCTTGTTCCAAGAACTGTCTAAAACCGGTTCCCAGTAACCCTTGCCGTAACTCTGTGGTTCCTCCAGTAACCGGTCTCCCTAAGGCCTATATGGACTTCGCGGATGTTTTCTGCAAAAAACAAGCTGAGACTCTACCTCCTCACAGGCCTTATGATTGCCCTATCGACCTCCTCCCGGGTACTACTCCACCCCGGGGCAGAATTTATCCTCTCTCTGCCCCAGAGACTCTTGCCATGTCCGAATACGTCCAGGAGAATCTAAAAAAGGGCTTTATCCGTAAATCCTCCTCTCCTGCCGGAGCCGGATTTTTCTTTGTGTCCAAAAAAGATGGCTCCCTACGTCCTTGCATTGACTACCGCGGTCTTAATAAAATCACGGTTAAGAACCGCTACCCCTTACCCCTCATCTCTGAACTCTTTGATCGCCTCCAAGGTGCCCACATCTTCACTAAATTGGACTTAAGAGGCGCCTATAACCTCATCCGCATCAGAGAGGGGGACGAGTGGAAAACGGCATTTAACACCAGAGATGGACACTTTGAGTATCTGGTCATGCCCTTTGGACTGTGCAATGCCCCTGCCGTCTTCCAAGACTTTGTCAATGAAATTTTTCGTGATCTGTTATACTCCTGTGTTGTTGTATATCTGGACGATATCCTAATTTTTTCTGCCAATCTAGAAGAACACCGCCAGCATGTCCGTATGGTTCTTCAGAGACTTCGTGACAACCAACTCTATGCCAAAATTGAGAAATGTCTGTTTGAATGCCAATCTCTTCCTTTTCTAGGATATTTGGTCTCTGGCCAGGGACTACAGATGGATCCAGACAAACTCTCTGCCGTCTTAGATTGGCCACGCCCCTCCGGACTCCGTGCTATCCAACGCTTTTTGGGGTTCGCCAATTATTACAGGCAATTTATTCCACATTTTTCTACCATTGTGGCTCCTATCGTGGCTTTAACCAAAAAAAATGCTGATCCCAAGTCCTGGCCTCCTCAAGCAGAAGACTCCTTTAAACGACTCAAGTCTGCCTTTTCTTCGGCTCCCGTGCTCTCCAGACCTGACCCTTCCAAACCCTTCCTATTGGAGGTTGATGCCTCCTCAGTGGGAGCTGGAGCTGTTCTTCTACAAAAAAATTCTTCCGGGCATGCTGTCACTTGTGGTTTTTTCTCTAGGACCTTCTCTCCAGCGGAGAGGAACTACTCCATCGGGGATCGAGAGCTTCTAGCCATTAAATTAGCACTTGAGGAATGGAGGCATCTGCTGGAGGGATCAAGATTTCCTGTTATTATCTACACCGACCACAAGAACCTCTCCTACCTCCAGTCTGCCCAACGGCTGAATCCTCGCCAGGCCCGGTGGTCTCTGTTCTTTGCCCGATTTAATTTTGAGATTCACTTTCGTCCTGCCGATAAGAACATTAGGGCCGATGCTCTCTCTCGTTCCTCGGATGCCTCAGAAGTTGATCTCCCTCCGCAACACATCATTCCACCTGACTGCCTGATCTCCACTTCTCCTGCCTCCATCAGGCAGACTCCTCCAGGAAAAACCTTTGTTTCTCCACGCCAACGCCTCGGAATCCTCAAATGGGGTCACTCCTCCCATCTCGCAGGTCATGCGGGCATCAAGAAATCTGTGCAACTCATCTCCCGCTTCTATTGGTGGCCGACTCTGGAGACGGATGTTGGGGACTTTGTGCGAGCCTGCACTATCTGTGCCCGGGATAAGACTCCTCGCCAGAGGCCCGCTGGTTTTCTTCATCCTCTGCCTGTCCCCGAACAGCCTTGGTCTCTGATTGGTATGGATTTTATTACTGATTTACCCCCTTCCCGTGGCAACACCGTTATTTGGGTGGTCGTTGATCGATTCTCCAAAATGGCACATTTCATCCCTCTTCCTGGTCTTCCTTCTGCGCCTCAGTTGGCTAAACAATTTTTTGTACACATTTTTCGTCTTCACGGGTTGCCTACGCAGATTGTCTCGGATAGAGGGGTCCAATTCGTGTCTAAATTCTGGAGGGCTCTCTGTAAACAACTCAAGATTAAATTAAATTTTTCCTCTGCATATCATCCCCAGTCCAATGGACAAGTAGAAAGAATTAACCAGATCCTGGGTGATTATTTGCGACATTTTGTTTCCTCCCGCCAGGATGACTGGGCAGATCTCCTTCCATGGGCCGAATTCTCGTATAACTTCAGGGTCTCTGAATCTTCCTCCAAATCCCCATTTTTCGTGGTGTACGGCCGTCACCCTCTTCCCCCCCTCCCTACCCCCTTGCCCTCTGGTCTGCCCGCTGTGGATGAAATTTCTCGTGACCTTTCCATTATATGGAGAGAGACCCAAAATTCTCTCTTACAGGCTTCTTCACGTATGAAGAGGTTCGCGGATAAGAAAAGAAGAGCTCCCCCCGTTTTTTCCCCTGGAGACAAGGTATGGCTCTCCGCTAAATATGTCCGCTTCCGTGTCCCTAGCTACAAGTTGGGACCACGCTATCTTGGTCCTTTCAAAATTTTGTGTCAAATTAATCCTGTCTCTTATAAACTTCTTCTTCCTCCTTCTCTTCGTATCCCTAATGCCTTTCACGTCTCTCTTCTCAAACCACTCATCCTCAACCGTTTTTCTCCCAAATCTGTTCCTCCCACTCCTGTTTCCGGCTCCTCGGACGTCTTCTCGGTCAAGGAAATTTTGGCTGCCAAAAAGGTCAGAGGGAAAAATTTTTTTTTAGTAGACTGGGAGGGTTGTGGTCCTGAAGAGAGATCCTGGGAACCTGAGGACAACATCCTTGACAAAAGTCTGCTCCTCAGGTTCTCAGGCTCCAAGAAGAGGGGGAGACCCAAGGGGGGGGGTACTGTTACGCCGAGCGCTCCGGGTCCCCGCTCCTCCCCGGAGCGCTCGCTTCACTCCCTCCGCTGCAGCGCTCCGGTCACGTCCTCTGACCCGGGGCGCTGCGATCCCGCTGCCAGCCGGGATGCGATTCGCGATGCGGGTAGCGCCCGCTCGCGATGCGCACCCCGGCTCCCCTACCTGACTCGCTCCCCGTCTGTTCTGTCCCGGCGCGCGCGGCCCCGCTCCCTAGGGCGCGCGCGCCGGGTCTCTGCGATTTAAAGGGCCACTGCGCCGCTGATTGGCGCAGTGGTTCCAATTAGGGTTTTCACCTGTGCACTTCCCTATATTACCTCACTTCCCTTGCACTCCCTTGCCGGATCTTGTTGCCTTAGTGCCAGTGAAAGCGTTCCTTGTGTGTTCCTTGCCTGTGTTTCCAGACCTTCTGCCGTTGCCCCTGACTACGATCCTTGCTGCCTGCCCCGACCTTCTGCTACGTCCGACCTTGCTTCTGCCTACTCCCTTGTACCGCGCCTATCTTCAGCAGCCAGAGAGGTGAGCCGTTGCTAGTGGATACGACCTGGTCACTACCGCCGCAGCAAGACCATCCCGCTTTGCGGCGGGCTCTGGTGAAAACCAGTAGTGGCTTAGAACCGGTCCACTAGCACGGTCCACGCCAATCCCTCTCTGGCACAGAGGGTCCACTACCTGCCAGCCGGCATCGTGACATATATATATATATATATATAAATATATATATATATATATATAGGGGAGTAGTGGTCATTTTGACCCCCAGGAGTTTTCTAAAATTTGATGCATGAAAAATTGCAGATTATACCATTGTAGTGCCCAATATGTTGTGCCCAGCTTGTGTTTTTGAAAGGAACTCCCACCCCAAAAACTGTTATGCTGTTTCTTTGGAGTACAGAAATACTCCACAAGTGGCCATTGTCTGCTTTCTGGGCACATGGCAGCACTCAAGAGGGAAGGACCACCATATAGTTTTCAAAGCTCAAAAAATCCAATACAATTAAAATACCCAGTAAACCACCCTATTTTGGGAAATACACCACTCAAAGTATCTAGGGGTAGAGTGATCATTTTGACCCCACAGGAGCTTTTAAAGGGAACCTGCCATTGGTGGCAACAATAAAATCAGCTTTCTCACCATGTGCACATGTCCTTCCTCATCTCACTCATGAAGAAAATGACTTTGGGCTGTAACCACTCCTACCTAGGGATATTTGACAGCCCGGGCATAGCCGAGAGAACACTCTACTCTCTCTGCTTAGACATGATTGGTTTGCACCTGACGTCTATGACAGATGATGTCAGTGTTCAGGGACAATGGCCCTCATTTACTAAAGGAGAACCAACGTTTTTTCTTGGTTATTGCGCCCAAAATTTGGTCGCATCCCGCGTGCGACCAAATCTGCGCCCAAAAATTTGGCGCACAACCTACATTTTCAAACACACTCGGAGAGTTTAATTTAACCTACAAAATGGGCGTGGTTTACTCAAAAATGGGCTTTAACCCGACAAAATGGAAAAATCACTCGGAGTGTGATTTCTCAACTCTGAAAAACCGACAGCCCAGGGGTCGAGTGAAAATGGAAAAATGGAGTGTTTTTGAGGAAGGGACAGCTGACCATTGTGGTTCATGATTAAATTACTTGTTTTATACTTTAAAAGCATTTTTAACCCCTCAACGCTTTTATGATTAAATTATATAATAGATTTTTTAAATTTATATATATATTTTTTTTATGTATATATATTTTTTAAACTTTTGGGTTGTTAACCCATTAACAATCATGAATGTAAAGTTACATCCTTGTGCAGAGTAACTTTACTTTATTTATTTGGTTTCATTTTTATTTTTCCAGTGCAACACTTTTTTAATATCGTGCGACACAAAAAAAAAAAACGACACATGCGACAGATTAGTAAATCACAAGGGAAAAAAAGACGAGTACACTGAAAAAAAAAACTAACCGACACTCCAGACTTTGTAAATGAGGGCCAATGTGTTTACGCACGCGCCTTCTGCATATGGGGCTATATGAGGGCTTATTTTTTGTGCTGTGATCTGTAGTTTTGAAATGTACCATTTTTGTTTTTAATAGACTTTTTGATCACTTTTGATGATTTTTTTCTGCTATATGAAGTGATAACAAGTGTGCAATTCTGTACTTTGGTATCAGTTAAGGTGATCGAGACCACGATTGCCCCACAGTGGTCCCCATCACCCATAGTAACCAGTCGGCAATATTGAGTTACCAGCTTTAGGTTCCGTGATCAGCTTTGATCGTGGGATCTAAAGGGTTAATAGCCTTGCAGCGGCGATACAGTAACATATAATGCTTACTAGTTAAAATGATTTTTAAGGAATCTTTTAAAATCATCTCCCTCTTCTCTGTTTTACATATATTGTTATTGTCTCTTTACTAGTGGTATTTCAGTATGTCACTTATTTTTATAGTACTGTACAATACCTTTATCACACTGCTGTTTATAGATTATTGTGCCTTTCATTTTTTCAGTAGCATAGTCTGTTTTTTAGACTGCAAAATTACAGTATGGTTCTTTATGGGAAACTTAGGGGTGGGATGTGTTTTTTGTTTTGGAGAAAGGACAACAAAATTATCTAAAATAAAACCTGATCTAAAAAAAAAAAAAGAAAAAAAAAAAAAGGGGGGGGGGGGGGGACTTCTCCCCTTGATTCTATAACACTATAACACTGCTATTACACTTGCAGTTAATACTTCATATCCACATAAGAAAATGCCTTTCATGTCCTGAAGCAAGGTATTTGTCTGATTCATAAAGTGAGATTTGTGGTTATTACGGAGTTTGCTGGCCACAAGTTAGCTTTTCAAAGTTTGAGGTCTGTGGTATAAAATCTGAGGCTTGGAGGGCATGTATTTTTCCAGAAACGGTCTCCAGTTACGATTGTGTCCAATGTTTGGATAAAATATCCTGGAAAATGTTATGATTAACATTATTTGTAGGTACAAAGTTGGTGTTGTAGTTGATCCTATTATTTCAGATTTAGGTTTTTGGTTTAAACATTTATTTTGTGCGAGGAGTTTGGATGCCTGATAAACTATGTGATCTATATTACTAAAATAGTCCTTGGCTCTAAACCTGGCTTTTGGCATCTTACTTGGTTTAAGTCACTTATTTTACACAGTTCTGTTTGAGCCATTTCAATTAACTTAAAGTGTATACCTTTTATATGAACAAACTTATGATATGTCCGAAGTTTTTATCAGTGGTTGTCTGGGTGCTGAGACTCACACTGATCACTAGAATGAAGGGGCAGCTGCAAGCGCTGTGCCTCTTTATCCCCATTCTACACAGCTATAGCAAATGTTATACGTTATTACAATGGACGACTATGGGACTTTTGCCATTTTGGATACTAAAAGTCCCATACACTTCCACTGCATCCAATTACCATTGGTGTGGAGATAAAGGGGCACAGGGCATGTAGTCACATGCTTCTGCCCCATTCATTCTAGCAATCTAGCGGACCCCATGGATACACACTTCTAACATGTCATCATGACATGTCAGACGTTTGTTAAAATAATAGGTATCCTTTAGATGTATATTCTTTCTTAATTTCATGTGGTGTGCGCTTTTAAAAATGGCTCTTTCATGTATGCCTCCAATAGAGTCCCCTTCTGTTCACTTGTACACATCTGACACACAATATAACTTTGAATTATGTATCATGTTCTCTCACTCACAATTTTGCAATAGATGTGTTCACAATCCATTTAAACAATCACTGTTTCCTTGTGTGCATGCACAGAGTAGTTTACCACGTTTTTGTCTCATTTCATTTTTTGTGGTGTGTGCTATCAAAGTTCAAATAGCTGTTGTTATTAATATTTTTTCTATTTGTAAACCAGAGTGTACTGCAGGGAAAAGTGCAGCCCAATTGTGATAACTTCTGAGGGTACACATTCTGGGGGAATTTCCAATACAAGACCTAGAGATCTCTTGTAATATAAAATATTGGAAATCCACTGGTGGTTACTGTAAATATAGTGTTTCCTATATACAATGCCTTCCAAAAGAATTCACCCCTTGGTGTTTTACCTGTTTTGTTGCAATAAAGTATAGAATTTAAAGGGGTACTCCGGCGCTAAGACATCTTATCCCCTATCCAAAGGATAGGGGATAAGATGTCAGATCGCTGGGGTCCCACTGCTGGGGACCCCCAGGATCTACCATGCAGCACCCACCTTAAGTGGCTTCTGGAACCGCTGGAGATCCTCAGGCTGAGTCCATCTCGACCACGAGGACGGAGCATAGTGACATCACGGCTCCGCCCTGTGTGACGTCATGCTCCGCCACCTCAATGCAAGTCTATTGGAGGGGTGTGACAGCTGTCACGCCCCTTCCCGTAGGCTTGCATTGAGGGGGCGGAGCGTGATGTCACACAGGGGCAGAGCCGTGACATCATTATGCTCTGTCCCCGTGATCGCCAGTAATCAGACCCGGAGCGAACTCGCTCCGGGGACTGATTCTAACGGGGTGCGGCGTGGAAGATCACAGGGGTCCCCAGTGGCGGGACCCCAGCGATCAGGCATCTTATCCCCTATCCTTTGGATAGGGGATAAGATGTCTTAGCGCCGGAGTACCCCTTTAAGGGAATGTATCCACTAGATATTTTTACTGACCAGAGCCAGATACTGAAACATGTTATTTTCTCTAATCTTTTCTTATTGCATTATTTTATTTTTGTGCAGTATTATGGGGGCTACAATCTTACCTAAGCTGTTTTTAACAGCATTTAGTGATATGCTTTACAGCAGAACCCATGTATATAGACAACAATGAAGGGAGCACTGGGCGGCAGAGGTCATTCTACAGGAAAGGGGAGGCTGATCTCTGACCCATAGCTATTGAGTGTATCTGTCTTACTGGTGTTACCTTTCACCGTACTCCTCTCTTTGCTTAGAAGAAGGTATTACTGGAAAATGATCTGTACAGAATAGGAAACCTCAGCTTAGTTTTAGACTTCAGGAAGATTTCAGGATTATTATAAAATATTGACGGAAAATTGGAAAAAAACATTGAAAAAAATTCTCAAAAAATATGGGAGCATAGATCATTTTCTGATTACTCATTTTTAAGGAGAGTTTATACAATGTAATCAGTATGCAGTGATCAAGGCAGATTCTCAGTTGGATTGAAGTATGGGCTTTGACTAGACATTAAAATCATTCAGCTTACACCAATCCAGTGTAGCTCTAGCAGGATGCTTAGGCTCATTGTCCTGGAGGCGAACCTACGTCAAAGTCTTAAAGTGTACCTGTCAAACCCCACAGAAAAATATATATGTTACTCATTACCTAACCATGTACCTAACCTAACCAGTTCCTGACCATGTACATCTAATTTTGATGCCTCTATCACCTATCTATATATATATATAAAACTCAACGTGTGTGTGTGTATGTATGTGTGTATGTTCCACAAAAACTTCCAAACGGCTAAAGATATTAACATGAAACTTATCACACACGTTACTTATATGTCAACAACAAACATAGAATAGGTAATTTAACCCTTACTAACCCCCATTTGCCAGGGGCGGGGCTTATGTTTAAAGTCCCATGCAAGTCAATGGGAAATATATGTTACTGCATAACTTCCCAACGGCTGGAGAAATTTCGATAATACTTGGTCACATGTTACTTATATGTCCACTTAAAATATAGGATAGTTAATTTAACCCTTAACTACCCCCATTTGTGAGGGTCAGGGTTTTTGTTTAACCCCTTAAGGACACATGACGTACTGGAACGTCATGTGTCCACTCCCGATCTATAACGCGGGGCCACGGCGTGGGACCCGTGGTTAATAGTGCGTGGCATTGATCGCTGTGCCGCGCGCTATTAACCCTTTAGATGCGGCGTTCAAAGTTGAGCACCGCGTCTAAAGTGAAACTGAAAGCATGTCGGTTAGCTCAGTGGGCTGTTCGGGATAGCCGTGGCGAAATCGCGGCATCCCGAACAGCTTCCAGAACAGCGGGAGGGCCCCTACCTGCCTCCTCGCTGTACGATCGCCGAATGACTCCAGGCATGAGCAGTCAAGCGGCAGAATCATCGATCACTGGTTTCCTATGAGAAACCAGTGATTAATGATAAAGATCAGTGTGTGCAGTGTTATAGGTCCCTATGGGAGCTATAACACTGCAAAAAAAAAGTGAAAAAAAAAAGTGAATAAACATCATTTAACTCCTCCCCTATTAAAAGTTTGAATCACCCCCCTTTTCCCATAAAAAAAAACACAGTGTAAATAAAAATAAAAATAAACTTATATGGTATCGCCGTGTTCGGAAATGTCCGAATTATAAAAATATATCGTTAATTAAACCACACGGTCAATGGCGTGCGCGGAAAAAAATTCCAAAGTCCAAAATAGTGCATTTTTGGTCACTTTTTATATCATGAAAAAATGAATAAAAAGCGATCAATAAGTCCTATCAATGCAAAAATGGTACCGTTAAAAACTTCAGATCACGGCGCAAAAAATTTGCCCTCATACCGCCCCATACACGGAAAAATAAAAAGTTATAGGGGTCAGAAATGACAATTTTAAACGTATTTGTTACGCCGAGCGCTCCGGGCCCCTGCTCCTTCCCGGAGCGCTCGCGGCGTTCCCCTCTCTGCAGCGCCCCGGTCAGACCCGCTGACCGGGAGCGATGCACTGACACTACCGCATCCACTTACTTGTCCCGGTCCCCGGCTGTCACGTCCTGGCGTGCGCGGCTCCGCTCCTTAGGGTGCGCGCGCGCCAGCTCTCTAAGATTTAAAGGGCCAGTGCACCAATGATTGGTTCCTGGCCCAATCAGTCTAATTAGCTTCCACCTGCTCCACGTCCATATAACCTCACTTCCCCTTCCCTGCTTTGCCGGATCTTGTTGCCCTTGTGTCTAGAGAAAGCGTTTCCTGTGTTTGCCATACCAGTGTTTCCAGATCTTTTGCTATCACCATTGACTACGAACCTTTCCGCCTGCCCTGACCTTCTGCTACGTCTGACCTCGCCTCTGTCTAGTTTTTCTGTCCCACGCCTTCTCAGCAGTCAGCGAGGTTAAGCCGTTGCTGGTGGATACGACCTGGTTGCTACCGCCGCAGCAAGACCATCCCGCTTTGCGGCAGGCTCTGGTGAATACCAGTAGCAACCTAGAACCGGTCCACCGGTACGGTCCACGCCAATCCCTCGCTGACACAGAGGATCCACATCCAGCCTGCCGAATCCTAACAGAAGATACGGCCATGGATCCCGCTGAGGTGCTGCTGCCAAGTCTCGCTGACCTATCCACGGTGGTTGCCCAGCAATCCCAACAGATCGCCCAACAAGGTCAGCAGCTGTCGCAGTTGACCGCCATGCTACAGCAACTTCTGCCACAGCTACAGCAGTAACCATCTCCTCCGCCAGCTCCTGCACCTCCTCCGCAGCAAGTGGACGCTCCTAACCTCCGCTTGTCCCTGCCGGACAAATATGATGGGGACTCTAAACCCTGCCGTGGTTTCCTGTCTCAATGTTCCCTACATTTGGAGATGTTGTCGGACCAATTTCCCACAGAACGGTCAAAGGTGGCTTTCGTGGTTAGTCTCCTGTCTGGGAAGGCCTTGTCATGGGCCACACCGCTCTGGGACCGAAACGATCCTGTCACTGCCACTGTTCAGTCCTTCTTCGCTGAGGTTCGTAGTGCCTTCGAGGAACCAGCCCGAGCCTCTTCTGCCGAAACAGCCTTGCTGAACCTGGTCCAAGGAAATTCTTCTGTAGGCGAATACGCCATCCAATTTCGTACCCTTGCCTCTGAATTATCTTGGAACAACGAGGCCCTCTGCGCGACGTTTAAAAAAGGCCTAACCAGTAACATCAAGGATGTGCTGGCCGCACGAGAAATTCCTGCCAACCTGCATGAACTTATCCATTTGGCCACCCGCATTGACATGCGTTTTTCTGAAAGACACCAGGAGCTCCGCCAAGAAAAGGACCTTGATCTCTGGGCACCTCTCTCCCAGTATCCTTTGCAATCTACCCCTGTGCCTCCCGCCGAGGAGACTATGCAAGTGGATCGGTCTCGCCTGACCCATGAAGAGAGGACTCGCCGCAGAGATAAAAATTTATGTCTGTACTGCGCCAGTACCGAACATTTCCTAATGGATTGCCATATTCGTCCTCCACGTCTGAGAAACGCACGCACGCACCCAGCTCACGTGGGAGTGGCGTCTCTTGGTATGAAGTCTGCTTCTCCACGTCTCACTGTGCCCGTGCGGATTTCTCCTTCTGCCAACTCCTCCTTCTCAGCTGTGGCCTTCTTGGACTCTGGTTCTGCGGGAAATTTTATTTTGGCCTCTTTTGTTAATAGGTTCAACATCCCTCTGACCCGTCTCGTCAAGCCGCTCTACATTTCCTCGGTCAACGGAGTAAAATTGGACTGCACTGTGCGCTACCGCACAGAACCCCTGCTTATGAGCATTGGTCTGCATGACGAAAAAATAAAAATTTTTGTTCTGCCCAACTGCACCTCTGAAGTCCTCCTCGGTCTGCCATGGCTCCAACGCCATTCTCCTACCCTTGACTGGACCACCGGGGATATCAAGAACTGGGGTGCTTCTTGCCACAAAAAATGCCTCACGTCTGCTCCCAATCCCGTCAGTCAAACCTCAGTGACTCCTCCTATACCAGGTCTCCCCAAGGCCTATCAGGACTATGCCAATGTTTTTTGCAAAAAACAAGCAGTTTTTGCCTCCTCATAGCCCCCTTCCTGGTAACACTCTGCCCCGTGGCAAGCTTCACCCTCTGCCCCCCCCTCCCCATTCCCACTTCTTCTGGACTGTCTGCCATTGATGAATTTACCCAGGACTTCTCTGTCTTCCAGAAAGAAACTCAAGAGTCGCTCCCAATGGCCTCATCTCATGTGAAGCGACAAGCAGACAAAAAGAGGGGGAGACCTAAGGGGGGGGGGGGTACTGTTACGCCGAGTGCACCGGGTCCCTGCTCCTCCTCGGAGCGCTCGCGGCGTTCCCCTCTCTGCAGAGCCCCGGTCAGACCCGCTGACCGGGAGCGCTGCACTGACACTGCCGACGGGGATGCGATTTGCATAGCGGGACGCACCCGCTCGCGGATCGCATTCCAATCCACTTTCTTGTCCCGGTCCCTGGCTGTCACGTCCTGGCACGCGCGGCTCCGCTCCTTAGGGCGCGCGCGCGCCAGCTCTCTAAGATTTAAAGGGCCAGTGCACCAATGATTGGTGCCTGGCCCAATCAGTATAATTAGCTTCCACCTGCTCCACGTCCATATAACCTCACTTCCCCTTCCCTGCTTAGCCGGATCTTGTTGCCCTTGTACCTAGAGAAAGCGTTTCCTGTGTTTGCCATACCAGTGTTTCTAGACCTTTTGCTATCACCATTGACTACGAACCTTGCCGCCTGCCCTGACCTTCTGCTACGTCTGACCTCGCCTCTGTCTAGTCCTTCTGTCCCACGCCTTCTCAGCAGTCAGCGAGGTTGAGCCGTTGCCGGTGGATACGACCTGGTTGCTACCGCCGCAGCAAGACCGTCCCGCTTTGCGGCGGGCTCTGGTGAATACCAGTAGCAACCTAGAACTGGTCCACCGGTACGGTCCACGCCAATCCCTCGCTGGCACAAAGGATCTACATCCAGCCTGCCAAATCCTAACAGTATTAATTTTCCTGCATGAAGTTATGATTTTTTCCAGAAGTACGACAAAATAAAACCTATACAAGTAGGGTATCATTTTAACCGTATGGACCTACAGAATAAATATCAGGTGTAATTTTTACCGAAAAAAGTACTACGCAGAAACGAAAGCCCCCAAAAATTTCAAAATGGCGTTTTTCTTTCAATTTTGTCTCACAATGATTTTTTTTTCCGTTTCACCATAGATTTTGGGCACAATGACTGACGTCATTACAAAGTAGAATTGGTGGCACATAAAATAAGCCATAATATGGATTTTTAGGTGCAAAATTGAAAGAGTTATGATTTTTTAAAGGCAAGGAGCAAAAAACGAAAATGCAAAAACGGAAAAACCCCCGGTCCATTAAGTCCCATGCAAATCAATGGGAAATGTATGTTCCCACATAACTTCCGTACGGCTGGAGTTATTTCAATACCTGGTACACATATTACGGGTTCGGGATATGAGGACGGGATTGGAGGTCGGGATATGAGGACGGGATGGGAGGTCGAGATAGGAGGTCGGGATAGGAGGTCGAGATAGGAGGATGAGATATGAGGTCGGGATATGAGGTCGGGATAGGAGGTCGGGATAGGAGGTCACGATAGGAGGTCGGGATAGGAGGACAAGATAGGAGGACGGGATAGGAGGATGGGATAGGAGGTCTGGATAGGAGGTCGAGATATGAGGACGGGAAAGGAGGTCGGGATAGGAGGTCTGGATAGGAGGTCGAGATAGGAGGATGGGATAAGAAGTCGAGATATGAGGACGGGATAGGAGGTCGGGATAGGAGGACGGGATAGGAGGATGGGATAGGAGGTCGAGATAGGAGGACGGGACAGGAGGTCGGGATAGGAGGACAGGATAGGAGGACGCGATAGGAGGTCGGCATAGGAGGTCAGGATAGGAGGACGGTATAGGAGGTCGGGACAGGAGGTCTGGACAGGAGGTCAAGATAGGAGGACGGGATAGGAGGTCGGGATGTGGGGTTGGGATATGACAACAATATATGTGGACTGCATATGAAGTCAAAAGCTTCCTCCTTTGTTTATTTTCCTCCACAAAAAGGATTTGGAAGGAAAAACCGGGCAACGCTGGGTACTCAGCTAGTATTTATTATAAAAAATACCTATTTTCATTAGCTCACAGTGTTAGAAATCCTCTTAGGAGAAGGGGGCATGTCCCTCCCTTGTGGTGGTGGGAGGTGACTGGTGTGTCTGTCAGGCAGCCATGTCCATGAGTTATCTCTTGTCAATGACACATGGACAAGTCTGATGCTGCTGTAGGATTGGTTAATGTCCCAGTAGGTATAGGGACCCCTAGTGGTGAGGTTTTCAGGGGCAACTTCTTCAATCTCTCCATCAATCCTAACCATTTTCTAGCAACCTAGCCGTTTCGAACCATCATTAGGTTTTTTTGGTGTGCCATATTCCATCCATATTGTTAAAATCAATTTAACCCCTTTCTACTCTACTACTAAGAGCCATATTGGGGGTCATGTATTAATCCCTGTGACTTTTAGTGTCACCTGTACCAGGTACAGCCAGCTGGCATGTATAAAGAGGTGTGCTCTACATACTGTACAGGAGTTTGGACTACCATCACTCTAATGATGCGAGTCCCTGCTCTGTTTTAACCACGGATGCAACTGGGGCTGAGCAGGAGGTATGCATTGTATAACACCTGCCCTGCCAGGAAAGCATTAACTACACTTTTAGGGATACACAGTAGCCAGCAATCTGATAATCACTAGTTTCCTCATGAGGGGATATACAGTAAACAGTCATCTACATAGATGACTGTGTATTGCATAGTGTATGTGGAGTTATTTCTTACTGATCCTTGTCTTCTTCTCCTGTAGCCCTTCCTCTAGGGATTAGGTAATGGCCCCTAGAGACAGGACTACAGATGAAGATTCAGTGCAGACAAAAACATGGAGTGGTGAGACAGAGCCTCTATTTACTCTTTTAGGATACTTTTTTTTGTTAAAAATCACTTGTTAACTCCTGTCTTTTTGTATTTGGCAACATCACTCCCTTAATAAAATACACTATTACCACAGCTATTTTACCTGTAAGTCCATGGTTCTAACCTCAAGTTTTTTTTTTGCTTACACTTTGTCAGTATATGAAATGTATGTAAATGTAGAAAGGAAAGAACAAACGGCATTGTTTAGCCATGTGATACCTTGCTTTAATGTATTCTTATGGTTATGTGAATTTGTATACATATTTCTCTTGCTTATACATATACATATGTATTAGAGCACTCACAGTGATGCACCCGATGTAAAATTTGCTCCCATTTTCAGAATAAAATATCACTTGGTTGTACTATTTGGCATTATCTCCTCCATTTGACTTGTGTTCTTCAAATGAAACTGTGATACTGCAATATATAGACTTTTATCTATAATACACATAGAACAATTTAATATTTTGAAATCTGAAAAGATTTACTTGAGATTTCTTGGATTTTACCTATAGTGTCCTGGCAACTCTGCACATTGGGACCCTGGAAAAATTGCCACCTGATGTCCTTGGATATAGAACTGCATTCTACAAAACAGATGCTTTGCAGTATTGTCCATTTTAGTAATACATTTCATTATAGCACCATCTATAGAAAGGCATGGCCCATATTATCATCCTCATTTATGAAATAATTGTATATATAAATAGAGGATGCTTATGAGTTTATATCACCCTGGATTTCATTTTCTCAAAGGGCTTACAACATGTTACTTTAACCTTTCCGCTTACTGCAATTGTATTTTATATCTTGGAATTTATTGCAGCATTTTGTGACAATCAGAGACTTGCTATCTTTCTTATAACGTTTTGTAATGATACATAGGATAGCTGATAATATCTTAATGCTCGTAGATTTCTATACAGCTTTGTCCCTACCTGTTTACTTTGTAGATTGCATCTTTTCAATAAAACAAATTTAAAAGACTCTTCAAAGCCGTGTATATCTCAGATAAAATGGTTTCCAGCTGACTAAAGTCTTAAAGGTTGCCGAGTCTGTAATAATATGTGTAGAATGTTTTATTTGCTATTATTCGAGAACATTTTCTTACAAAAAATAATTATAGTGAGCATTTCACATCCTGAGCTGTGGACACGTAATAAATGTCAAATTAGATATATCAGCGTGATTCAAACCCAGATAACATAACAAGATACATTTAAAACTACTGGAGACAGATCACAGTGGGATTTGGAGTAGCGGTTGCTAAGTTGCTTGGCATATCTATGTTGTAGTCAAGATTTAACTCCTTTGTTACTGTGGAAATAGCCTCCATTAGGGAATAAGAAGGAGAACACAATCCTTTTAAAAAGCTTGCTTAAACCTCCTTAAGATAATGCTGAAATTAGAATGTAACTGCATTTGGCATTTTAAGCACAATTGAAAGCATTTGCCATTATAGTAAATAGGATTGCTTGCTACAACTTAACAAATAGTGAAAACTGTTGTTTTTAGCTTTCACCCTAGGAAGCATTCCCCTTTTTTGCACTACAGCTCCTTTGATAACCTGATGGGAGAGCCAAGACATCATTATTTTAATTTCCCCTAAAAATTTATATAAATGGGCAAGTTATAATGAATGCAACAATTAATAAACAGATAGATAAAAATGGTAGTCTGGTAAACACAACTGTGGTGGGTGCCCAGAGGTCACAAAGGGCAAGATAGCCTTACAGTGCCCATATTCCTCATCCCTGTTCCTTCGAGCATGCATATCCAGAGGGCACTGGGTTCACCTGAATTCACAAACAATGTGTATCCAAAACGACCATGGAAAGAAGACATAATCCGGCACATATGGGTAGATACGAAATTAGCCTTCAGCTTATGATAATATAGAACTCTCTGTAATCTACTTACTCCACAATGGGGGGAAGAGACAAAAAGACCAAACATACCTCCCTTCTATAATGCCTGTTGAATGTTATACTGTTATGTAAAGTTGAGGTCAACAGTACACCATTACACACACATTTGCGAACATTTATCATTGTCTTTAGACTGTTCTTTGTGTCTACAAGAGGCGCAAAAAGGCGCAAGCAGGGTTTATTTGAGCCTTTTTTGCGCCTTTTTGTTTACACAGTTCTGCTGATTTTGAGTTGCAATCCACTGATTTTGAGTTGCGATCCACTGATTTTGGCAATACACATGATATAGAAGGGATTTATGAACTGCGCCTTTTGTAAAAAGACACAAAAAAGGCGCAAAGCCGCTGAAAAGGGTCTAAAACTACACCATCCCAGACCTGGCATAGCTTTTTAGTGTATGTGAAGAGAGAATTTTTAGAAAATGTGACCTGCACAAAATTTATCAAATGCTCGGTGATTATTTAATACATTTGGTGATCCTACACATTATCAGCACACAAAAAAAGGTGTAAAAAATGCTTCACTTACACCTACAATCATAAATGTGGGCCATTATCTCTTTCAGTTTTAAGTTTTCTATTTTTTAAATGGGTGAATACCTTTTTTTTTTTTTTTTTCTGTACTAATAAATCTCTCCATTTTAATCATTGTTGCCTATGTTGGTCTATTGCACAATTTATTTTTGGATGGCTCCTCACTACCTTCTTGTTTAGTATACATATATTAATAATGCATCTTACTTGTCTGACTGGCTCTAACACTCATTCTCACTGCTGCTCTGGGTGAAGCACATCTGGACTTTCAGATGCTCCTACTAACTGTCGGTCCCTCCCACTTGCTGACCACTTCTGCTTTGGGAGATGCTGTATCCATAGTTTGAACTTACTAATCATCATTCTCTGCTGCTCCTCCCACTTTGTGACCACTTCTACCTTGAGAATGATAGGAGGCACAGTTGGACTGCACATTAATTAATTTTTATTATACAAATAAGTGCTCAACAAATTGGTCCTTACTTTCATTTGGTTGCCACTAGCAAAATGTTTTATCAACTGTTCATTGGACTTAAATGAACTCCAGGAGACCCATTGAATAATTTATTGTGGTTTGGATCTCTGTAACATCTGACAAGTGATATGGGAGGGGCAAGACCGTTTGAAGGAATTTGGGGACCCCAAGCAAAATGGACATGGAGGCCCCTCCCCGGCGTCAGGACGTAGTAACACCAGCCCTTGAATTCTGGGAGTGCAACGTGAGCAAATGTCAATACGAGGCCCCCACATTAGGTGCAGCAGAGTTCCCCCCACATTAGGTGCAGCAGAGTTCCCCCCACATTAAGTTGGCAGTGTTCACCCCACGTTAGATAGGCAGTGTTCCCCCACATTAGGCTGGCATTGTTCCCCCACATTAGGTTGGCAGCCTTCCCCCACATTAGGCTGGTAGTGTTCCCCCACATTAGGCTGGCAGTGTTCCCCCACATTAGGCTGGCAGTGTTCCCCCACATTAGGTAGGCAGTGTTCCCCACAGACATACAGCCTCCAGCCATATACAGTGTATGGCTGGAGGCTGTATGCCTGTGTACTGCCCCACTTCATTGCTCCGACCACGGCTCTTCCGGTCAGGCCATAGCATTAGTTCCTGGGACCGGAGAAACGGTGGTCGGAACACCGAAGATGACGTCCTACTGGTCACTTACCAAGCTGGCTAGCGCACGTCTTCCTCCTCCTCGATGCTCCGGTCTTCTGCGCCTCTGTTGCTATGGGCGCACGCATGGGACGTCAGTGACGTCCCGGTGTGCGCTATCTCCCGGCGGCCCTTGCGTTTTTAAACTTAACGCGGGGCCGCAGAGAGTTATTGGTGGCATCCCTGTGTCCCGAAAACATCTTTCGGGACACAGGGATGTCCTTAATAGCGATGGGGGGAATTGCCCCGTCGCTACAGGACGGGCAAGCACATGCTCTGCTCAGGGCCCCGGGCCAGCTCGGAGCTCCAAGCAATTGCTTGGTATGCCTGTCCTGTAGCGACGGGCCTGGGGAAGGGGGATGTTTGGCCCTTTGTACTCTTCCCCACACAGTGGAGTAAGTAGATGACAGAGAGATCTATATTATTATAAATTGAAGTGATGATATTGAATCTCTCCATATACGTTGGATTTTTATCCAAAAAGGAGCCATTCTAAAACAAACTTACTCCAAGACACCAATTTGCCTCACAAAATTGCAGTCATGGATAGTTTCAGTAATGCTACCACAAATTCATTTCGATAGCGTGGCCACATGAAACCTATGTGTATGTGTCAAGGTCCGGACTAGCGGCTGGTGAGGACACTGGAGGTGGATCCTCTGTGCCAGAGAGGCGATGACGCGGGTCATACTGGGGAATCGGTTCTAAGCAGTTACTGGTGTTTACCAGAGCCCACCGCAAAGCAGGATGGACTTGCTGCGGAGGTAACTACCAGGTCGTGTTCCCCAGTAGCGACTTGATCTCTCTGGCAGCTGAGACTGGGTGGTACACAAGGACTAGACAGAGGGAGGTCAGACGTAGAAGAAGGTCAGGGCAGGCAGCGAGGTTCGTAGTCAGGGGCAACAGCAGAAGGTCTGGGTACACAGGCTAGGGAACACACTATAACGCTTTCTCAGGGCACAAGGCAACAAGATCCGGCAGGGACAGGAAGGGGAAGTGGGTTTATATAGTGTAGGGAGGTTATTGAACTGGTTGGACCAGGCACCAATTAGCGGTGCGCTGGCCCTTTAAATCTTAGTAAGCTGGCAGTAGTAGGGAGTGTGGCCGCGCGCGCTGGGTCGAGACAGACACCGGAGGAGGAGGGTGAGTAGAACGGGGCGCGATCCGCGAGCGGGCCTCACCTGCCACGCGGATCGCGTCCCCGCCAGCACGAACACAGCAGTGCTGGCGGTCAGAGACAGACACCGGAGCGCTGCTGTTAGAAGAACGCTGCGAGCGCTCCGGGGAAGCCGCGGGACCCGGAGCGCTCGGCGTTACAGTACCCCCCCCCTTAGGTCTCCCCCTCTTTTTGGAGCCCAGGAACCTATGGATGAGCTGCTTGTCGAGGATATTGTCCTCAGGCTCCCAAGACCTCTCTTCGGGGCCACAATTCTCCCAGTCAACAAGAATTTATTTTTACCTCTGACAACCTTGGAGGCGGGGATTTCTTTTACCGAGAAGACATCAGAGGAGCCAGAAACAGGACCAGGAACAGTGACCTTGGGGGAAAAGCAGTTAAGAATGAGAGGTTTGAGAAAGGAAACATGAAAGGAGTTAGGAATGCGAAGAGAAGGAGGAAGATGGAGCTTGTTGAAGACAGAGTTGATTTGACTTTTGACTCTAAATGGCCCGAGGTAACGTGGACCCAGCTTGTAGCTAGGGACACGAAACCGAATATATTTGGCAGAGAGCCACACTTGGTCACCAGGGGCAAAGACAGGAGGAGTTCTTCTCTTCTTATCAGCATGTTTCTTTATTTGATAAGAGGCCAGTGAGAGCGACTTTTCAAATCGAAGAAAAGTCCCGGGTCAATTCATCTACGGCAGGAACTCCAGATGAATGGGGAAAGGGGAGGGGGGAAGCGGGTGACGGCCGTACACCACAAAGAATGGAGACTTGGTGGATGACTCAGAGTTTTTGAAATTGTACGAGAATTCAGCCCAGGGTAACAGGTCGACCCAATCGTCTTGGCGGGAGGAGACAAAATGTCGCAGGTAGTCACCAAGGATCTGGTTCACTCTCTCCACGTGTCCATTGGACAAATTCAATTTAATCTTCAATTGGGTGCAGAGTGCTCTCCAGAATTTTGAGATGAATTGAACGCCTCTATCAGAGACGATATGCGTAGGCAGTCCGTGGAGACGAAAAATGTGCAAAAAGAATTGCTTCGCCAACTGTGGCGCAGAAGGAAGACCAGGAAACGGGACAAAATGAGCCATTTTGGAGAATCGATCAACGACCACCCAAATGACAGTGTTTCTGTTACGCCGAGCGCTCCTGGTCCCCGCTCCTCCCCGGAGCGCTCGCAACATCCTCGCTACTGCAGCGCCCCGGTCGGATCCACTGACCGGGTGCGCTGCGATACCGCCTCCAGCCGGGATGCGATTCGCGATGCGGGTGGCGCCCGCTCGCGATGCGCACCCCGGCTCCCGTACCTGACTCGCTCTCCGTCGGTCCTGTCCCGGCGCGCGCGGCCCCGCTCCCTAGGGCGCGCGCGCGCCGGGTCTCTGCGATTTAAAGGGCCACTGCGCCACTGATTGGCGCAGTTGTTCTAATTAGTGTGTTCACCTGTGCACTCCCTATGTATACCTCACTTCCCCTGCACTCCCTCGCCGGATCTTGTTGCCATTGTGCCAGTGAAAGCGTTTCCTTGTGTGTTCCTAGCCTGTGTTCCAGACCTCCTGCCGTTGCCCCTGACTACGATCCTTGCTGCCTGCCCCGACCTTCTGCTACGTCCGACCTTGCTCTTGTCTACTCCCTTGTACCGCGCCTATCTTCAGCAGTCAGAGAGGTTGAGCCGTTGCTAGTGGATACGACCTGGTTACTACCGCCGCTGCAAGACCATCCCGCTTTGCGGCGGGCTCTGGTGAATACCAGTAGTAACTTAGAACCGGTCCACTAGCACGGTCCACGCCAATCCCTCTCTGGCACAGAGGATCCACCTCCTGCCAGCCGAACCGTGACAGTTTCCATGGGATACAGGAAGGTCAGTGACGAAGTCCATTGCTATGTGTGAGACTGTAGGTAGGACAGATTTTTGTGGTCAGTGTAGATGGTGATAGGGTGAAGGGATCCTTCCAGGAGATGTCTCCACTCCTCTAGTGCCAACTTAATGGCCAACAAATTCACGGTCACCAATAGCGTAGTTCCTTTCAGGAGGAGAAAAAGTTTTAGAGAAAAAAACGCAAGTGACGTTTTTTCCTTTAGCGTTTTTTTTAAGAAGAACCGCCCTGGCTCCTACCGAAGAGGCGTCTACCTCAAGGAAGAATGGTTTCAGAGGATCGGGCCTAGTCAAGACTGTGGCGGAGGCGAAGGCTGCCTTAAGGCGAGTAAAAGCTTCTTACGCTTGGGGAGACCAGGATTTCGGATTTGCATCTTTCTTTGTCAGAGCCACAATAGGAGCCACGATAGTGGAGAAGTGGGGGATGAACTGACGGTAGTAATTAGCGAATCCGAGGAAGCGCTGGATAGAGCGAAGTCCTGAGGGGTGTGGTCAATCCAAGACCGCGGAGAGCTTGTCGGGGTCCATTTGAAGACCTTGTCCTGAGGCCAGGTATCCCAGGAAAGGAAGACAGCTACGTTCAAAGAGGCATTTTTCAATTTTGGCGTAGAGATGTTAACGCGGAGGCGCTGGAGCACTTGACAAACATGGAGGCGGTGTTCCTCTAGGTTGGAGGAGAAGATTAGTATGTCATCAAGATAGACCACTACGCAGGTATACAGTAAGTCCCGAAAGATTTTGTTGACAAAATCTTGAAAAACTGCAGGGGCATTGCAAAGTCCAAATGGCATGACGAGATATTCAAAGTGGCCATCTCTGGTGTTAAAAGCGGTTTTCCACTCATCACCTTCACGAATTCTAATGAGGTCCCACAGCGGTGTGGCCCAGGACAAGGCTTTACCAGATAACAAACTGACCACGAAAGCCACCTTCGACCGTTCTGTGGGGAACTGGTCCGACATCAATTCAAGGTGCAGGTTACATTGGAACAGGAATCCCCGGCATATCTTAGAGTCCCCATCAAATTTCTCTGGAAGAGACAAGCGGACTCTAGGGGTAGTTGCAGCAACTCGGAGTGGAGGAGAAGCTGGAGCTGGCGGAGAAGATAGTTGACGCTGGGCAGGCAGCAGCTGCTGGAGCATGGCGGTCAACTGCGTCAGCTGTTGTCCTTGTTGGGTGATCTGCTGGGACTGCTGGTCAACAACGGTGGTCAGATCAGCAACACTCGTCATCTCAACGGGATCCATGGCCGGATCTACTGTCAAGGTCCGGACTAGCGGCTGGTGAGGACACTGGAAGTGGATCCTCTGTGCCAGAGAGGCGATAACGCGGGCCGTACTGGGGAATCGGTTCTAAGCAGTTACTGGTGTTCACCAGAGCCCGCTGCAAAGCGGGATGGACTTGCTGCGGCGGTAACTACCAGGTCGTGTTCCCCAGTAGCAACTCGACCTCTCTGGCAGCTGAGACTGGCGCGGTACACAAGGACTAGACAGAGGCTAGGTCAGACGTAGCAGAAGGTCAGGGCAGGCAGCAAGGTTCGTATTCAGGGGCAACAGCAGAAGGTCTGGGTACACAGGCTTGGGAACACACCATAACGCTTTCTCAGGGCACAAGGCAACAAGATCCGGCAGGGACAGGAAGGGGAAGTGGGTTTATATAGTGTAGGGAGGTGATTGAACTGGTTGGACCGGGCACCAATTAGCAGTGCGCTGGCCCTTTAAATCTTAGTAAGCCTAGGGAGTGGGGCCACGCGCGCCGAGACGAGACAGACACCGGAGGAGGAGGGTGAGTAGAACGGGGCGCGATCCGCGAGCGGGCCTGACCCGCTACGCGGATCATGTCCCCGCCGGCACGAACACAGCAGCGCTTGCGGTCAGAGACAGAGACCGGAAGCCGAGGGACCCGGAGCGCTCGACGTTACAGTATGATGGCATATCATGAGATGATCCCATTACCAAGACCCTCTGCAGTTAGTTTCTTTTTTTTTTTTATCTCCAATGAGAATTTGTAAGCATTTCCAATTTTTCATGCAGAAACACTGTCGCATCAGTGAAGCATTACATTGAGACCATTAAAATCAAAAGGCCGTGTAACCCATCAGTGCAATATATGCTTGCCAGTACTTCTCTGGACTATGAGTTGCTCCTTTCAGTGGTTCTCCTATGGATGATAGAGAGGGGTCCCAATTAGCAGAATTATTTTAAAGCATTCTATGCAGTGATACTTGTAGCTGGGAGTGTAATTGGGTCAGAACAATACAAATGAATGAATTCATGCATATTTTAAATGCGAAGAAAAATGCTTGTTGAACAGTTTCCTGCCAGCAACCTCAGGATAGTTCATTTCACAATATGAATAAAGAAATATGTTAGGAGCAGTCTATTTTAAGACAAGCTTGTTTTTCCTTACGCTTTTATAGATGTTGCTGAAACTAGCAGGATACTGTTTGAACAGTGTTGCTTGGCAACTCACACTATACACCAACATCTAAGAGAGATCTTACTCAAGTACGTCCATTGTCAGCATTTTTCTACTGATAACTTGAGAAAATTTCTGAATAGAAATCAGTTACGTATATATGCACTGATTAAAAATAATGTGGCCTACTGGAAATATATAAATCTCTTTTACTGCATGACAGTCCTGTTATGTGGATTGTGCACAGTAACGTATTCCAATGACTGTTTGTTTCTACATCATTTAACATCTAAATATGGATCATTCTAGTAGCCACACCATGATCTGCTTATAGTTTGGGGGCTTATAGCCCATCAATGCAAATGTACTAATGGATAATGGGAGCCCCTGATCTGATGCAGTCACACTGCACGTGTCTTTTTATGCCGCATATACCTCATAACATTAAGTTGCTGCTGAGAACAGAAGATGTATAGATAACAGCAGGGCTTCTGTTTTTTTCTTTCTTTCCTTCTAGGATCCAATTTTTTTTTTTCCCTGACAAAGTTGTATTGGGGCTTTTTTTTGTGGGACGTGTTTTACTTTTCATCCACACACTCTATTTATCATGTAATGTATTTCTGAGTCAGAAAAAAATTATATGTAGGGCATTATTGAAAAAATATGGAATTGCGCAATTTTGTAGAGCAATACATTTTGTGAAGTTCACAATATGGTAAAACTGACATGTACTTTACTCTATGGGTCAGTACAATTCCAATGATACCATATTTTGTTTAGTTTTATGGTTAAAAAAATGTAAAACTTGAAAAATAAAAGAAAAACCTCATTGTCATGTTCTGACCTATATAATATTTTACATTTTCCACCTTCTGAGCTCTGTAGTTTTAAATGTTACCACTTGTCTAGTTCTGACTTTTTAATAACTTTTTTTTCAATTTTTTCCTGGGATGTGACCAAAAATCATCAATTTTGGCATTTTCACATTTTGTGCATTTGCGCTGTTGACCTTGCAAGATCAGGAATGGAGTGGGGGGTATATTTTTTTGATCCATGTAATCGGCACTCAATTGCGAAGGGCTACTTCAGGTAGCCTTAAGCAATATCCTATCCGTGGAAGCCCAAAGAGCAGAGGTAAGGCCCCGGGCTTCCACAAAAACCAGAGGTGATGGGTTGTCCCCCAGACACCGGGGATTGCTAACATTTAATGTTTAAATGCCATGATCGCCATTGAATTCCCAGGGCCTTTCCCTGGGGGAACATTACTTAAAAATGTTGCTGTGTAAACATGGCCTTAAAGTCAACGTGTGTGTAATGTATAAATGTGCTTATACCAGCATTACTTCATTGCAGATGTGGTGATTCAAATGTAAAATACAATTTATAAATAGACAATGGAGACAATAGATACTATTTATGCCAGATTTCTGTTTGTATTGCAGCTCAAAGGGAACGGCATTTTATTCATACATCCTATTCACCATGGCAAAAATTTAGGATTTTCCTAGTTTTAATGACAGAAAATATAGATTTTATTAAAGACAAGAGGCGAGTATTATGATGCCATTTCTTTCTTTTACTGAAAAACAGCAGCAAAAGAGTTAACATAACAGAATGAAAAAAACTTTCAGGTGTATGCAGGTGATACAGGTATGCAATCAGTAGGTATACTCCAATCAGCATCCAGCACAGGTTATATATGGGACAGGTGTCTCTTCATCTTCCTCTTTCTTTGGTGTGGATAAACCAGAATAAGATAGAGTAATAGTAAACATCTCAAAAGGAAAGTTCAGTGGGGAATCAACAGCAGACAGGAGAATCCAACCAGGTATATTCTTTGTGGAGAAGGCTTGTTAAGCTAAGAAGAAAAAAGGTAAATAAACAAATTTATAGGGATGGGTAAGATAAGGGAGGGATAGTACTCACCTCTTGTCTTTAATAAAATCTATATTTTCCTTCATTAAAACTAGGAAAATCCAAAATTTTATTACAAGTCAAGAGGCTCAAATTATGATGTCAGTTCAAAGCTTATAGAACAATTAAATGAAAAGACAATAATCAAAGTACATGTATGACATTAAACAATTCTCATGGAAACGTGGGAATATGGTCTAAAATAAAAGGTTTTGAAGGGGGATTCTGACGACCAGTTTGCGGTCTTAAGAACATCTGATAAAGAACCTCATGATTGAAAAACTTTAGTAGCCGTAGCTCCTTTAATGGAATGAGCCCCGAATTGGGAAATGTCAATGTTTGAGGAAAGAAAATTCAGAATGTGGGCAAGAGGTGCATGTACGGGATCCAAATCCCGTTCAGAGCACCAACGAACCCAAAGTTTCCAGGCAGATCTGTAAGCAGATTTGGTACCTGTTGCCCAAGCTTAAGACAAGATGTCTCTAGTTGCCTGTGAAAACTCTGGATTGGATAGGGATGGCCCGAGATCAACTATGCGATTAGAGAGAGATTGCCTCATAGAATGAGAGGATGGGGATATCCTGACGCATCCTGAAGAGTGTTCAATGATATTGGGATGATGCGAGGGAAGTCTATGGACATTTCCAAGATTTGTGGAAACCATGACTGAGTGGGCCACCATGGAGTTATGATTACTAGAGTTGATTTCTGAATCTTGGTTTGAATGAGCACTCTCGATATAAGGGAAAAGGGAGGAAAAGCATAAAGTGTTCCGGGTGGCCAAAATTGTAGGAAAGCGTCTACACCCAGAGCTTCTGGATCGGGGCGCCAACTGAAGAATTTGGGAACTTGCCGATTCAGATGTGAAGCAAAATGATCTAAATTCAAAGGGCTCCATAATGAGTTGATTTGAAGAAAAATGTTCGGATTGAGCTTCCAGTCGCTGGAATCTATCAGGAAGCGAGAATTCCAATCCGCAACCGTATTGGAAAGACCTGGAAGTTATTCCGCTTTGATGATTATGTTTTTGTTTAGACAAAAATGCCAAAAATCTTTGGTGATGCTGGCTAGGGCTTTTGATTTTGTGCCCCCGAGGTGATTGATATACTGCACTGCTCAAATGTCCATCCTCAGAAGGATGCAGCAGTGAGTTTTACCTTTGGAAAAGCTTTTGAGGGCAAAGGAGCCCACCAACAGTTTGAGGCAATTGATATGGAGAAGAGACTCTTCTGTCAACCATTTGCCTTCGGTGGATAGATTTCCACAACGAGCTCCCCAACCATGATGACTCGCATCTGACTCTATGATGAGATCTGGGAAAGAATTGAAAGTAGTTTTCCCATTCAATTCTTGGATATGGTGTAACCACCAAAGAAGTTCTTCTTTGGTGTCTGGAGTCAGAGGATTCTCGTCTCCATAACCAAGACCATTCCTTCAATGTTGGGCTTTGAGGCGTTGGAGAGACCTGTAGTGTAGGGGGGCTGGAAATATTGCCTGAATGGAGGCGGATAACAGACCCACTATCCGAGCAATTAATCTTAGGGATACTACTTGTTTGTTTCCTTGGTGTTCAGTTTCCTTGGTGCTAAACTCAGAAGAGCTGAGTGGGAATTGATTGTAAAGCCTCCCTTCTACCTCCATTGAAGGGGTTAAAATAGATTTCTTGAGATTTATCAAGAATCCCAGATTGTTCAATAGGGACCGAGTTCATTGGGAATGAAGTTGAATGAGGGATGGCGACTGGGCCATGATGAGACTGTCGTCTAAATAAACTATTAGACGAACCCCTCGACTTCTGAGAGAAGCCCCCACAGGTTTTAGGAGCTTTGTCAAGCACCATGGAGCTGAGGATAGACTGAATGGCAGGCTCGTGAACTGCCATTTTTGGTTTTCCCAGAGGAACTGTAAATAAGGTTGGTGACTGGGATCAATTGGAACCGTTAGATAGGCATCCTTGATGTCTATTTTGACCATCCAGTCTTCCTGGATCAAAAGATCTCTCAAAAGATAGATTCCTTTCATCTTGAAATGTTGGTATTTGACATATGTGTTTTTTCAGGTTTATGACAGATCTGAAATTGCCATCCTTCTTTTTTTTTTTTACTAAAAAGGGGTTGCTTAAGAAACCCGGGCTTCTAATGGAACTGAAAGGATTGCTTCTTTGGCGAAAAGATCTTTGATTTCCATGGTTATCAAATTGTGGTCCGTCTTTACAAATATTATAGGCAATGGAAGACGAACTTGGACTGGAGGGGATAAGAAATCTATCAGATAACCTTTGATGGTATTCAGAATCCAAGCATCTGTAGTGATTGAATTCCAAGCTAGGAAAAAATGTCTGAGTCTTCCTCCTAATGGAAAGTGGGAAGAAAACTGAGTTGATACACTCAGGTGGACATGATCTTGGACGACCTCTTGAGGGGAAGAAGGGAGGTTGTTGGAAAGAAGTTGATCCTCGTAGTGCTGTCTGTCTTGGGGTGACGGCCAGGAAAGCGGCCCTTTCCTTTCCTGGCCGTGCCGAAAATTTTGTCCTGGAAAACTTTTTTCAAGGACGTTTGAGCCTTGTTGAGGGATGAAAATAGGTCTACGTAGTTTGCTGATCTCTTTGATGAAAGCTTCACCAAAGAGAAAACCTTCGGTTGAGGTATCTAGTTCAGAGTTTGCCAGATGCATGAGCTGGGGGTCCAGTTTTAAGAGGATGGCTCTATGTCTTTCACTACAGAAAGCCGAATTAATACTGCCAAACAGACAGACTGCTCTCTGTGCCCCGCCCTGGAGGACTTCAGTGTTTACAGGGGGACCAGATACATAGGCTTCTTCAGATAAGTCTAATATCTTGGTAAGGGGTCCTAGTAGGTCTAGGAACTTATCCTGGCAAAAACGGAAGGATTTGTTGACCCCATTCTTGGGGTTTTTGCTGGTTTTGTGAAGATATTTGACCAATATAGGATCTATTTCTGGGGTACCAGAGTGTGCCAGGGATGGTCTAGGGCACTCAGCCTTGAGTTTACTCCTGGTTGACTTATCCAGGGGTTTGCAGATCCAAGCATTTAAAAATTTGGCAATTTGCGGATTGGGCACCCATTCTCCTGAATAGGGATGTTTAATAAGTTTAGGATCGAAGAATGGTTCACCCTTACTATCTAGGATGGTGGACTCATTATTTTCTGTTACCAAATGAGAATCCTCATAGTGGTCTGAAATATCTTCGTATTCTGAATTGGAATTAAGAGATGAATCAGAATCATCCAATGACTCATGGCTTGAAGAGGTATTGTAAGAGTCAGGCTTAAGCCTATTTGAGGCTTTGACAACCCGTTTTTTTATTATCTCCTTACGGGCCGAGGGTATGTGGTCCAGACTTTGAACACCTTGTTTGGAGCTTCCTTGTATAGGTGCATCTACAGCTGTGACCTGATCCTCATTTAGTACTGCTGCCTTTTTTGGGGCAGAAGGACCGGTATTCGAAAAATGTTTTTTTTTGTGAACATTTACCTGACTTTTTGAAGCCGTTTGTCATGGCAGAAGTCGAATCCTCCGCTGACCAGAAGGTGTCAGACGGGGTAGAGGGGTACTTTTTCTGTTTATCAGTGGCAGGAGATTGGGACATAGCCATTACCACTGAATTGGTTATTGCTTCATGCATAACACCCATAGCTGACTGGACAGCTGACCTGACAGACTGGGAAACGGATTAATCTACCAGATTTTTAATATGGTCTTCTAGGGCCATTTCAAAGTCCTTATCTCTATTTGGAGAGTCAGACTTGTTTGACTTTTTGGCAATATTTTGGTAATATATATAATGACAATATATGTTTAAAATATAAGATATAATTCAAGCAAGGCAGTGGTTAGGTAATAGTAATAAATGGATAGGAAAAAAATATATATACATATATATATATATATATATATATATGTATATATAAAGACCGCAGGTTTAAGCTATTGAGGCTAGAAGATACGAGGCTAGAAGATACGGGGCATCTGTCACACAGATGAGCCGCGTCATCTCAGAGCAGAGTATCGTGAGCGGAGAAGGAGGAATCTCGTGAGACCCGACGAGATCGTGTCAGGGTGAGATGGCCGGGCGCGAGCCCAGGAGCAGTAAACAGCGGGGAGATGTGGACAAGGAATAAGGTAAAGTAAAGTATTAAGATACTGGATGAAACAGTATTATGGACATATAGAAAATGTAGATGTGAAACGTGCAAGAAGGGGAAGCACCGGAACGGGGGTAGGAAATGTATTCGGGTGAAAAAAAGGAGCCCGTATATGTATTAAGCTAAAGCTATCAATTGTATAGTATATGGAGGAAATATAGGAATATCTATAGTGACGGAACTCAACATAGAAACAACCATATGCATAGTACTTATCCTTTTGAAAGCAGCAAAAGAAGAGACACCTGTCCAATATATAACCTGTGCTGTATGCTGATTGGATGATACCTACTGATTGCATGCCTGTATCACCTGTATACACCTGAAAGTTTTTTCTTCTGTTATGTTAACTCTTTTGCTGCTGTTTTTCAGTAAAAGAAAGAAATGGCATCATAATATGAGCCTCTTGACTTGTAATAAAATTATGTATTCATTACACGCAAAGGATGTTAACTCAGCTCTTATGACTTCACAGAAAATTCCCAAATCAAAGATATGACACAAAACAACTTTCGTTAACCTCCTAATGACTAGGTCTTAAAGGGCCTGAATGAGGCTAAACATTTCCTTTTTTCCCTTTTTGCATTGCAACAATTTGTTATATTGTTCCCTTTTCACTCTAAATAACCCTCATTCAAACTATGGAAGATATATATAAGATATTCAGCGCTAGGTCCATTTGGGAATGCACTCCATAAACAGCAATGCATTTCAGAGCTGTTAAGGAATGAACATGTTCATTATTTCAGCGGAATCTAATGATAGTGCTGTTTTAGCAATGTATTGTCTAATTGTTTAATTGTTCCTCTATTTTGCACTTTCTTTGAAAACTTTATTAAAAAGATTAAAATAAATAAATAAAGAGAAAATTACTTATTGTTTAGCCTGTAGAGGATATGTGACGTACATGTACAGTGCTGCTGCCTGGTCCTTGGAGTATATGTATGTTGCGGTGTGTTTACTGTCTATGAATCGAGCACAGGAATTGCACTTGCTTTATAGTGGGTGAGCACCAGTCGCTATCAGCAGACAAGAATTCACCGTTAATGATGGACATCAGCGATCATGCTGCTTTCCACCACTTTAGATGCCATCATAAATAATGACCATGGCATCTTTAGGGGAAATGACAATTTCCCAGAGTCCAGGGAACTCAATAAACCCCTATAACACAATCACGGTACTGCTATTCACCTTTGTGCTCCAGGATTGTCAGTCTTATTGTAGAGTCTAAGTACTGATCGGTACTATTTTATTACATAGTAATGATTGCATATAATAGTCCCATATGGGGATTTACAATGTGTTTAATAAATTATATCAAAATATAAAAAAATGTAAAAGCCTCACCAATAAGGCAAAATGGACAATAAAAAATAAAAAGTTATAGGTGTCAAAATACAGATTTGACAAAAATACAAAATTGTAAGCAAACTTATTTTGTAAAAAAAAAAATTTGGCACTAATAGAAAAGCCATGTAAAAAGGGTATCTTTCTAATCATATTGAACAACAATATAAAGATAACAGATTTAGGTAGCTCACAGGAATTAAAACAAAATGGAAGTAATATATATATATTTTCTGAAATACAGCAGGTATTTCACAGAAAACCCATTTCTAAAGTTTTTAGAAATATGGCTTTATGTGTTTCCCTAATGCGCTGCTTGACTCATGATTTTTTTTTTTTTATATGATCATTCAGGTCACCGTTGTCTGATCCCCACCAATGATTAAAAAAAATCCCAGTTAGTGTTTGCTGATGTTCTTTGGCTTTTCTGACAACCTGAATTATTTGAGGACTTGACTTAACTCCTTAAGGACGCAGGGCATACCTGTACGCCCTGAATCCGCTCCCTCTCTATAACCTGGGGCCACGGCACCGTGGCTACTAGTGCGCAGCACTGATTGTAGTGCCGCATGCTATTAACCCTTTAGATGCGGCGTTCAAAGTTGATTGCCGCATCTAAAGTGAAAGTAGACTGCTCCCTGCTAGCTCAGCAGTCTGTTTGGGACCACCGCAGCGAAATTGCAGCATCCCAAACAGCTGGCAGACACAAGGAGGGTCCTTACCTACCTCCTGCGCCGCCGATCGCTGAATGACTGCTCAGTGCCTGAGATCCAGGCATGAGCAGTCAAGCAACAGAATCATCGATCAATGTTATCCTATGAGATAACAAAGATCGATGTAAAAAATCAGTTAGTGCAGTATTATAGCCACTAGAGGGGGCTAAAACACTGCAAAGAAAAAGTGAAAAAAAGTAATAAGGATCATTTAACCCCTTCCCTAATAAAAGTTTGAATCACCCCCCTTTTCCCATAAAAAAAAGTATAAATAAAAATAAACATGTGGTATCGCCGCGTGTGGAAATGTCCGAATTATAAAAATATATAATTAACTAAACCGCACGGTCAATGACGTACGCGCCCAAAAAATTCCAAAGTCCAAAATAGCGTATTTTTGGTCACTTTTTATATCACGAAAAAAATTAATAAAAAGCGATCAAAAAGTCAGATCAATACAAAAATGGCACCGCTAAAAACTTCAGATCAAGGCACAAAAAAATAACCTCTCATATTGCCCCGTACGCTAAAAAAAAAATTATAGAGGTCACAAGATGACAATTTTAAACATATACATTTTTGTGCATGTAGTTATGATTTTTTCCAGAAGTACGACAAAATCAAACCTATATAAGTAGGGTATCATTTTAATCGTATGGACCTACAGAATAAAGAGAAGTTGTCATTTTTACTCAAAAATGTACTGCATAGAAACGGAAGCCCCAAAAGTTGTAAAATGGCATTTTTTTCTTCAATTTTGTCGCACAATGATTTTTTTTCAATTTTGTTGTAGGTTTTTGGGTAAAATGACTGATATCATTACAAAGTAGAATTGGTGGCGCAAAAAAATTAGCCATCATGTAGATTTTTAGGTGCAAAATTGAAAGAATTATGATTTTTTTAAAGATAAGGAGGAAAGAACAAAAGTGCAAAAATGGAAAGACCCTCAGTCCTTAATGGGTTAACTAATGATAAACAATGATCACATAAAGTGTTTGATTAACCCCTTAGTGACAACGGATATACCTTTTAATGGTGGACCGACAGTCAGGGAATGCAGAGAATACTCAATAGCTAAGCACACTGTAAAAATGTCAGATGCCAGCTGCTATTACCAGCTAACACTCACTTTAGTGAGAGATATCAGAGTTTACTCCGATGCAGGTCAATTAACCCCCTAGATGCATTTAAGTGGTCATTGGACAGGCTCTACAGCTGTCATGGTTGTGTTCTTCCCCTCCCACAGAACAATCACAGGCTGCCAAATAGTTGCCATGGCAGCCATGGGGGCTTTCTGAAGGCTGCCATGTGAATTCTAATATTGCATCCTGCCACAGTCTGTACAAGTGGATTACTTGAAGTCCCCTGGGGGGGGGGGGGGTGGAAGAGGGGCTGAAAATATAAAAACGAACCCAATAAAATTGTATTTAAAGGGGTACACCTGTGGAAAACTTTTTTTTTAATCAACTGGTGCCAGAAAGTTAAACAAATTTGTAAATTATTTCTATTAAAAATCTTAATCCTTCCAGTACTTATTAGCTGCTGAATACTACAAAGGAAATGGTTTTCTTTTTGAAACACAGAGCTCTCTGCTGACATCATGGCCACAGTGCTCTCTGCTGACATCTCTGTCCATTTTAAGAATTGTCCAGAGTAGGAGAAAATCCCCGTAGCAAACATATGCTGCTCTGGATAGTTCCTAAAACAGAGAGAGATGTCAGCAGAGAGCACTGTGGTCATGATGTCAGCAGAGAGCTCTGTGTTCCAAAAGGAAAACCATTTCCTCTGTAGTATACAGACCCTAAAAAGTACTGGAAATATTAAGATTTTTTAATAGATGTAATTTACAAATCTGTTTAACTTTCTGGCACCAGATGATTTAAAAAAAAAAAGTTTTCCATGGGAGTACCATTTTAACCTCTTAAGGACCAAGGACCTCAGGGGATTCCCTGGCACCCTGTGCCTTAAGGACCAAGGACGTCCCCGGACGTCCTGGTGTTTCCCCGGTCTCTGATGCCCGCCGGGCCGAGATCGGAATGGCATTCCAGCTGAAATCCTTCAGCAGGCATGCCGTGCAAATGCCAAGGGGGGTCATCAGACCCCCCCCCCATGTCGGCAATCGGCGCAAATCGCGAGTCAATTTACACTTTCGATTTGCGCCGATTCTGGGTCATACGGGTCTATGGTGACCCGGAATAGAAGGGGGATCGCGGTTGTCCATGACACCCCGGATCCCCCTCTAGAGATAGGAGTGAGGTGGCAAGGGTGCCACCCCTCCTATCCCTGCTATTGGTGGTCTAGACGCGACCATCAATAGCAGATCGGGGGCGGGGGGCTTTACTTTCGGTTTCCCCGTTCTGCCCACCCACAATAGGCGGGGCAGGACGGGGAAACCGGCAGGCACCGGGTGCAGAAGTCCACTCACCCACCGGCGACGGTAGCGGGCGACGATCGTCGGCGGCCGACGATCGGCGGTAGAAGTGGACGGCGACGCAGCTCCCTGGATCCTACGGAAGCCGGTGAGTTACTTAGCAACATCTGGAGGGCTACAGTCTGAGACCACTATAGTGGTCTCTAAACTGTAACCCTCCAGATGTTGCAAAACTACAACTCCCAGCATGCCCAGAGAGCTTTTAAGGCATGCTGGGATTTTCAGTTTTGCAACAGCTGGAGGTCTACAGTTTGAGACCACTGCACAGTGATCTCTATACTCTGCACCTCCAGATCTTGCAAAACTACAACCGATAGCATGCCCACACAGCAGTTTGCTCTCCGGGCATGCTGTGATTTGTAGTTTTGCAACATCAGGAGGTCCACACTTTGGAGACCACTGTGCAGTGGTCTCTAAACTATAGCTCTCCAGATGGTGCAAAACTGCAAATCCCAGCATGCCCAAACAGCAAACAGCTGTCTCTGCATGCTGGGAGTTGTAGTTGCGTACCTCCAGCTGTTGCATAACTACATCTCCCAGCATGCCTTTCGGCGATCAGTACATGCTGGGAGTTGAAGTTATGCAACAACTGGAAGCACACTGGTTGGAAAATACTGAGTTAGGTAACTGAAGGTTTTCCAACCAGTGTGCCTCCAGCTGTTGCAAAAGTACAACTCCCAGCATGCACGGTCTGTCAGTACATGCTGGGAGTTGTAGTTTTGAAACAGCTGGAGGTTCCCCCCCATGTGAATGTACAGGGTACATTCACACAGGCAGTTTTACAGTTAGTTTTCTGCTTCAAGTTTGGGCTGCAGAAAATTTGTCGCCGCAGCACAAACTCCTAGCGGTAAACTCAATGTAAACGCCCGCCAGTGTGAATGTACCCTAAAAACACTACACTACACTACACTAACACATAATAAAGAGTAAAACCCTACATATACACCCCTTACACTGTCCCTCCCCCAATAAAAATGAAAAACGTATCGTACGGCAGTGTTTCCAAAACGGTGCCTCCAGCTGTTGCAAAACAACAACTCCCAGCATTTCCGGACAGCCACTGACTGTCCAGGCATGCTGGGAGTTTAGCAACAGCTGGAGGCACCCTGTTTGGGAATCACTGGCGTAAAATCCCCCTATGTCCACCCCTAAGCAATCCCTAAGAAGTCCTCAAATGCGCAGGGCGCTCTCTCACTTCAGAGCCCTGTCGTATTTCAGGAAAACAGTTTAGGGCCACATATGGGGTATTTCTGTACTCGGGAGAAATTGCACTACAAATTTTGGGGGCTTTTTATCCTTTTACCCTGTTATGAAAAGGAAAAGTTGGGGTCTATACCAGCCCGTTGGTATAATTTTTTTATTTTTTTTTTACACTAACATGCTGGTGTTGCCTCATACTTTTTATTTTCACAAGCGGTAAAAGCAAAAAAAGACCTCCAAATTTGTAATGCAATTTCTCCTGAGTACGGAAATACCCCAGATGTGGGCGTAAAATGTTCTACGGACGCACAACAAAGCTCAGGAGTGAGAGCGCACTATGTACATTTGAGGTCCAAATAGGTGATTTGCACAGTGGTGGCTGATTTTACAGCGGTTCTGACATAAACGTAAAAAAAAAATACCCACTTGTGACCCCATTTTGGAAACTACACCCCTCACGGAATGTAACAAGGGGTATAGTCAGCCTTAACTCCTCACAGGTGTTTGACACATTTTTGGAACAGTGATCCGTGAAAATGAAAAATTTTATTTTCCATTTGCACAGCCCTCTCTTCCAAAGATCTGTCAAACGCCAGTGGGGTGTAAATGCTCACTGCACCACTTATTAAATTCTGTGAGGGGTGTAGTTTCCAAAATAGGGTCACATGTGGGGGGGTCCACCATTCTGGCACCACGGGGGGTTTTGTAAATGCACATGGCTCCTGACTACCATTCCAAACGAATTCTCTTTCCAAAAGCTCAATGGCGCTCCTCCTCTTCTGAGCATTGTAGTTCGTCCATAGTGCACTTCAGGCCAACTTATGGGGTACCTCCATACTCAGAAGAGATGGGGTTACAAATTTTGGGGGGTATTTTCTGCTATTAACCCTTGCAAAAAGTGAAATTTGGGGGGAAACACACATTTTAGTGAAAAAATTTTTTTTTTTACATATGCAAAAGTCGTGAAACACCTGTGGGGTATTAAGGCTCACTTAATTCCTTGTTACGTTCCTCAAGGGGTCTAGTTTCCAAAATGGTATGGCATGTGTTTTTTTTTGCTGTTCTGGCACCATAGGGGCTTCCTAAATGCAACATGCCCCACAAAAACCATTTCTGAAAAGCATACTCTCCAAAATCCCCTTGTCGCTCCTTTGCTTCTGAGCCCTCTACTGTGCCCGCCGAACACTTTACATAGACATATGAGGTATGTGCTTACTCAAGAGAAATTGGGCTACAAATATGAGTATACATTTTCTCCTTTTACCCCTTGTAAAAATTCAAAAACTGGGTTTACAAGAACATGCGAGTGTAAAAAATGAAGATTGTGAATTTTCTCCTTCACTTTGCTGCTATTGCTGTGAAACACCTAAAGGGTTAAAATGCCGACTGAATGTCATTTTGAATACGTTGGGGGGTACAGTTTTTATAATGGGGTCATTTGTGGGGTATTTCTAATATGAAGACCCTTCAAATCCACTTCAAACCTGAACTGGTCCCTGAAAAATAGTGAGTTTGAAAATTTTGTGAAACATTGGAAAATTGCTGCTGAACTTTGAAGCCCTCTGGTGTCTTCCAAAAGTAAAAACACGTCAATATTATGATTAAAACATAAAGTAGACATATTGGAAATGTGAATAAAAAATTTTTTGGGGGGGGAAATATCCATTTTCCTTACAAGCAGAAAGCTGCAAAGTTAGAAAAATGCTAAATTTTCTAATTTTTCATCAAATTTTGGGATTTTTCACCAAGAAAGGATGCAAGTTACCACAAAATTTTACCACTATGTTAAAGTAGAATATGTCACGAAAAAACAATCTCAGAATCAGAATGATAACTAAAAGCATCCCAGAGTTATTAATGTTTAACCCCTTAAGGACACATGACGTTCTCATACGTCTCCATTTCCGAGTCCTTAAGGACACATGACGTATGAGAACGTCATGTGTTTTACCGGCCCCCCGCAACCATCTGGAGCGGAGCCGGTCCCCGATGCCTGCTGAAATCGTTCAGCAGGCATCGGGGCATATCGCCCAGGGGGGTCATTATGACCCCCCATGTCGGCGATGGCCGCAGATCGCTGGACAATTCAGTCCAGCGATCTGCGGCGGATTCCGGGTCAATCGGGTCTCCAGTGACCCGGTGACCCGGAATTATTGGCTGATCGGCTGAACAGCCAGAGTCTGCAGGAGTGAGGTGGCACTGGTGCCACCTCACGATCGCCCTGATTCGTCGGCCGGATTACCGGCCGACCAATCAGGGCGCCTGCTGCGGGTGTCACTCCCGCAACCCGCTCCGCCCCTCTTCCGGAGGACGTGAGCGGGTGCGGGACGTGCACCCCTGGTGCTGGGGACCCCGATCCCCGGCGCCCCTGTTGGGATTGGGGCCCCAGGAGCAGCGGCGGCGGCGGAGACGACGAGGGACTGACCTGTGCGGCTGGATCGTTGGAGGTGAGTGACAGCCTCCTGCTGTTGCTTAGCAACAGCTCCCAGCATGCAACAAGGGCATGCTGGGAGCTGTAGTTATGCAACAGCAGGAGGCAGACCACCACAACTCCCAGCATGCCCTTATGGGCATGCTGGGACTTGTAGTATTGCAACAGCTGGAGGCACATTCTTTCTATGGAAAAGTGTACCTTCAGCTGTTGTGTAACTACAACTCCCAGCTTGCACAATCAGCTAAAGTGCATGCTGGGAGTTGTAGTGGTGCATCTGCTGGTTGCATAACTACAACTCCCAGCATGCCCGTTGGCTGTCGGTGACTGCTGACAGTTGTAGTTTTGCAACAGCTGAAGGCACACTGAGTTAAGTAGCAAACCAGTGTGTCTCCAGCTGTTGCATAACTACAATCCCCAGCATGCCCAGCCAAAGTAGTATGCCTCCAGCTGTTGCATAACTACAACACCCAGCATGCCCTTCCGCTGTCCGTACATGCTGGGGGTTGTAGCTTTTGCAACAGCTGAAGGCACACTGGTTGCAAAACACTGAGTTTGTTACCAAACTCGGTGTTTCACAACCAGTGTGCCTCCAGCTGTTGCAAAACTACAACTCCCAGCATGCACTGATAGACCGTACATGCTGGGAGTTGTAGTTTTGCAACAGCTGGATGTTCCCCCCCCCCCCCCAATGTGAATGTACAGGGTACACTCACATGGGCGGAGGATTACAGTAAGTATCCGGCTGCAAGTTTGAGGTGCGGCAAAATTTCTGCCGCAGCTCAAACTGCCAGCGAGAAATTACTGTGAACCCCCCGCCCATGCGACTGTACCCTAAAAACACTACACTACACTAACACACAATAAAATAAAAAGTAAAAAACACTACATATACACATACCCCTACACAGCCCCCCTCCCCAATAAAAATGAAAAACGTCTGGTACGCCACTGTTTCCAAAACGGAGCCTCCAGCGGTTGCAAAACTACAACTCCCAGCATGCACTGATAGACCGTACATGCTGGGAGTTGTAGTTTTGCAACAGCTGGATGTTCCCCCCCCCCAATGTGAACGTACAGGGTACACTCACATGGGCGGAGGATTACAGTAAGTATCCGGCTGCAAGTTTGAGCTGCGTCAAATTTTCTGCCGTAGCTCAAACTGCCAGCGAGAAACTACTGTGAACCCCCGCCCATGCGACTGTACCCTAAAAACACTACACTACACTAACACAAAATAAAATAAAAAGTAAAAAAACACTACATATACACATACCCCTACACAGCCCCCCTCCCCTCCCCAATAAAAATGAAAAACGTCTGGTACGCCACTGTTTCCAAAACGGAGCCTCCAGCTGTTGCAAAACAACTACTCCCAGTATTGCCAGATAGCCACTGACTGTCCAGGCATGCTGGGAGTTTTACAACAGCTGGAGGCACCCTGTTTGGGAATCACTGGCGTAGAATACCCCTATGTCCACCCCTATGCAAGTCCCTAATTTAGGCCTCAAATGCGCATGGCGCTCTCACTTTGGAGCCCTGTCGTATTTCAAGGCAACAGTTTAGGGCCACATATGGGGTATCGCCGTACTCGGGAGAAATTGGGCTTCAAATTTTGGGGGGTATTTTCTGCTATTACCCTTTTAAAAAATGTAAAATTTTTGGGAAAACAAGCATTTTAGGTAAAAAAATATATATATTTTTTTACATATGCAAAAGTCGTGAAACACCTGTAGGGTATTAAGGTTCAAATTACCCCTTGTTACGTTCCCCGAGGGGTCTAGTTTCCAAAATGGTATGCCATGTGTTTTTTTTTTGCTGTCCTGGCACCATAGGGGCTTCCTAAATGCGGCATGCCCCCAGAGCAAAATTCGCTTTCAAAAAGCCAAATGTGACTCCTTCTCTTCTGAGACCTGTAGTGCGCCAGCAGAGCACTTTTCACACCCATATGGGGTGTTTTCTGAATCGGGAGAAATTGGGCTTCAAATTTTGGGGGGTATTTTCTGCTATTACCCTTTTTAAAATTGTAAACATTTTGGGAAACCAAGCATTTTAGGTAAAAAAAATATATATTTTTTTACATATGCAAAAGTCGTGAAACACCTGTAGGGTATTAAGGTTCACATTACCCCTTGTTACGTTCCCTGAGGGGTCTAGTTTCCAAAATGGTATGCCATGTGTTTTTTTTTTTTGCTGTTCTGGCACCATAGGGGCTTCCTAAATGCGGCATGCCCCCAGAGCAAAATTTGCTTTCAAAAAGCCAAATGTTACTCCTTCTCTTCTGAGACCTGTAGTGCGCCAGCAGAGCACTTTTTACCCCCATATGGGGTGTTTTCTGAATCGGGAGAAATTGGGCTTCAAATTTTGGGGGGTATTTTCTGCTATTACCCTTTTTAAAAATGTAAACATTTTGGGAAAACAAGCATTTTAGGTAAAAAAAAAATTTTTTTTTTTACATATGCAAAAGTCGTGAATCACCTGTAGGGTATTAAGGTTCACTTTACCCCTTGTTATGTTCCCTGAGGGGTCTAGTTTCCAAAATGGTATGCCATGTGTTTTTTTTTGCTGTCCTGGCACCATAGGGGCTTCCTAAATGCGGCATGCCCCCCAAAAACCATTTGTCGCTCCTTCCCTTCTGCGCCCGCCGAACAATTAACATAGACATATGAGGTATGTCCTTACTCGAGAGAAATTGGGTTTCAAATACAAGTAAAAATTTTCTCCTTTTTACCCCTTGCAAAAATTCAAAAATTGGGTCTACAAGAACATGTTAGTGTAAAAAATGAAGATTTTGAATTTTCTCCTTCACTTTGCTGCTATTCCTGTGAAACACCTAAAGGGTTAATACACTTACTGAATGTTTTTTTGAATACTTTAGGGGGTGTAGTTTTTCTAATGGGGTCTTTTATGGGGTATTTCTAATATGAAGACCCTTCAAATCCACTTCAAAACTGAACTGGTCCCTGAAAAATTGTGAGTTTGAAAATTTTGTGAAAAATTTCAAAATTGCTACTGAACTTTGAAGCCCTCTGGTGTCTTCCAAAAGTAAAAACTCATAAATTTTATGATGCAAACATAAAGTAGACATATTGTATATGTGAACCCCAAAAAAATATATTTTGAATATCCATTTTCCTTACAAGCAGAGAGCTTCAAAGTTAGAAAAATGCAAAATTTTCATTTTTTTCATCAAATTTTGGGATTTTTCACCAAGAAAGGATGCAAGTTACCATAAAATTTTACCACTAAGTTAAAGTAGAATATGTCACGAAAAAACAGTCTCGGAATCAGAATGATAACTAAAAGCATTCCAGAGTTATTAATGTTTAAAGTGACAGTGGTCAGAATTGCAAAAAACGCTCCGGTCCTTAAGGTATAAAATGGCCTGGTCCTTAAGGGGTTAAAGTGACAGTGGTCAGATGTGCAAAAAACTCTCTGGTCCTAAGATGTAAAATGGCCTGGTCCTTAAGTGGTTAACCACTTTACCCAATTTTTAAATACAACGTTTTAAACTCCACAAAAAATGTGTGCTATTTTATCCTGAACAGTGAACACTGTAGGTGGAAAAAAATACCAAATGCAAGAAGTCATGATATTTGGCCACATTACATGCATGAAGAGATCAAAAAGTCCCATCTAACTCCAAATAGATAATGTTCACAACTATAGATGATAGCACAAAAAATAAACCCCCACACAGCTCTGTAGAAAATATTATGATGATGCAAACATTCTTATTTAAAAATGATATCTTTTTTTATTAAACATAGCAACAACTATATAAAATAAATATTGCACTGTATTTAGTGCATGATGATTGGCATAAAACACAGATAACCATGTCATAACAAAGTACAATTTTTCCTGCAAAAAACAAGCCCTTATGTGGCTCTGTGGATGTAAAAGTAAGAGTGTAAGAGTTCTGACTCTTAAGGAAAGCTGAAAAAAAGAAACATTAAAAGCAAAAATAAAAATTGCTTTGGTTACTAAGTGGTTAAAAATATTCTTTCTTAGCATAAAGCTTCTTTTCATTTTTAGTAATAGGCTGAAATTTGCTACAAAGTAAAAAAGCCGAAAAAATTAACCTTTAAAATGCACTTTCAATGAATATTTTAAGTACTTGTTCCCTGAGCTGGAGTTTTAAAGCTTATTCATCTCTATGGCACTGACAGTCTGCAAAGTGGCTGGAATGCCTCCGGCGCTTTCTGTATTTATAGAAAAGAAGCACCACCGGAGAAAACAAATCTACTTTTTTCAATCTATTTTAACGGTTCTGTCTTTCAGTAACTAATGTATCTGCCTCATATTCCACTCTGTTTCTACTGTACATTTTAAAAGTAGATGAAAATATGGTTTAATAATTTATGTTTTCTTTTTGAGAGTCTGACACTTCATGTGAACAGTAAGTCTGTATGGTTAACGGTGCAAACATTTTCTAGATATGCTTGCTGTTGGCTTAAATGGGTGATACAATTATGTACACCATACTGTTTCTGTTTTGCTTTATAATATCTGTAAATATATAAATATCCACACTTGTGTATCCGTCCTATTGCTTGAATATATTACATATAACAACATCTATAACATTGAATCCATAGCATTAGCCTGCATAATATTGTGTACATTTTTTTCGTGCCACCAATACAGATCAGATCTGCCAAGGCATGGACTTTACAAAATCTCTGAAGGTGTCCTGTGGTACTTGGCACCAAGACATAAGCAGCAGATCCCTTCCAGATCCTTTCCCTTAAGATCCCTTAAGGACTCAGCATTTTTCCGTTTTTGCATTTTCATTTTTTCCTCATTACCTACTAAAAATCAGAGCGCTTTCAATTTTGTACATAAAAGTCCATATGATGGCTTATTTTTTGAGCCACCAATTCTACTTTGCAGTGACATTAGTAATTTTACCAAAAAACACACGGAAAAACTGAAAAAAATTCATTGTGCGACCGAAATTGAAGAAAAAAATGAAATTTTTTAACTTTTGGGGGCTTCTGTTTCTACACAGTGCATTTTTCAGTAAAAATGACACCTTATCTTTATTCTGTAGGTCCCTAAGATTAAAATTATACCCTACTTTTATAGGTTTGATATTGTTGTACTGAAAAAAATCATAACTACATGCAGGAACATTTATACGTTTAAAATTGTCATCTTCTGACCCCTATAACTTTTTTATTTTTCCCCCTACGGGCTGGTATGAGGGTTAATTTTTTGCGCTGTGTTTTTTGAAGTTTTTATCGGTACCATTGTTGCATTGATTGGACTTTTTGATCACTTTTTATGAATTTTTTTATGATATAAAAAGTGACCAAAAATACGCTATTTTGGACTTTGGATTTTTTTTGCGCGTACGCCATTGACCATGCGGTATAATAAATTATATATTTTTATAATTCGGACATTTACGCACGCGGCGATACCACATATGTTTATTTTTATTTTTATTTACACAGTTTTATGTTTTTTTTTACAGGAAAAGGAGGGTGATTCAAACTTTTGTTTGGGAAGGGGTTAAATGACCTTTATTAACTTTTTTTTCCACTTTTTTTTTCGCAGTGATATAGCTCCCATAGGGGGCTATAACACTGCACACACTGATCTTTTACCCTGATCCCTCCAAAGCCATAGCTGGATCAGCATAATAGGGGGTTGTTTGCTCAAGCCTGTAGCTCAGGCTTGGAGCAATCAAACACCGATCGGACGCGACGGAGCAAGGTAAGGGGACCTCCACTCACGTCCTAGCTGATCGGGACATCCCAATTTTATTGCAATAGTCCCGATCAGCCCGACTGAGCTTCCGGGAAGCTTTTACTTTCATTTTCAACGTGGTGATCAAAGTCAGAAGGATTAATAGCGTGCGGCACAACGATCTGTGCTGCGCGCTCTTAGCCCAAGGTCCTGGCTATCAATAGCAGCTGGGACTGACCCAGTGTGATGCGGGGTCACGGGGTGACCCCGTTTTAAACACCGGGACCGAGTTCACAGCGTACAGGTACGTCCTGCGTCCTTAAGAGGTTAAAGTGTACCTGTCATCAACAAAAACTTTTCATATAACATAGATAATAGCAGGATATGTATATTTGTAATATACATTGGTTAAAAAAAAATTTGGTCCTTAAGGTCAAAATGGGCTTGGTCCTTAAGGGGTTAAGTCCTTTAAATTTATTAGTAAGTGCAAAAGAAAATAGAGTAAGAATTTAAGAAATGATTTTGGGCTGTATTGTGACTCAGTTTGTTGTCATTAGGTTCATATTGCCATGCTGAGAGCAGCATAAAAAGTAGTGACAGAAATGCTTATTACAATACCATGTAATGCAGCTCTTCTCCTCATATGCTTGTGCAGGAAAGTGGTCCATTATGTACACACCCTTCATAGTCTTCGATATTCATAAGGACCTGCTCCCAGGGGTGTCTCTCCAAAGATCTTCTTCCCACTTCAGTGAATTTTGTGCTGGAGGCGGGCCCACTGGCTCAATATGAATATTCATTGCCGCGGGTCATGTGAGCGCTGCACCAATTGGGTGCTCACCTGACCCGAGGCAATAAATATTCATATTGATCCGGCTGGCCCGCCTCCAATGTGCAATTCACTGAAGAGGGAAGAAGATCTTTGGAGGGACAGATCTCCAGGGTGCAGGTACGTATTAAACCCTATAACCCCTCATCTGTCTCCTGCTCACCCACACTATAATCCAGTGTATTGGGTTTAGTGTGGGTGAACAGATGACCCCTTTTCTTAAAAAAAAATTTTTAGGACACATTACAGAAGTTTCGTAATGAGACGTCCTAGGAGGATCCACCCAAAGACTGAACATGTAAACTTTTTTGGCAGAATATGCCATGGGACTTTTATTTGCAGCATTTGATTCTATGGTAAAATCGCACACGAAATAGGCAGTGATTCCAGGCAGCGCTGATTGCGCGAGGAGATTCCTTGCTGAATCTCCATAGTGTGCAGGAGCCCTTATAGTGTGCTGAGTGTTATGTCAAAAAGAACAATACTAAACAAGTTCCGTTGTGCAGGCTAAACCAAGCAATAGGAATGAAAATCCACTTCCTATTTCAACGTAATACATAGCTTCTAATTTGAATTTTTTTTCTTCATAGTCTACTTCATAGTGTTTTTGCTTCATTATATGTTTATCTTTATAAAATGTTTGACTACATGTTAAAAAATAGAAATATTTACATGTTCTTATTTTTCTACATAACAGCTAACCAAATAAGCTGTACAAAGGTGTACAATCTACTGTACTGTACTGTTCCATTTAAACCTGTAAAATCCCACAAAAAAAAAAAAAAAAAAGTTACCCAGGACCTAATCCTGACCATGTACAATTTGTATGCCTCTAACACCTATATTTATTATAAAAATACCTCTTTTCATTAGCTCACAGTGTTAGAAATCCTCTCAGGGAAAGGGGCGTGTCCCTCCTTGTGGTGGTGGGAGGTGATTGGTGTGTCTGCTCATGCAGCCTTGTCCATGAGTCATCTCTTGTCCATGACTCATGGACAAGCCTGATGCTGATGTGGGACTGGTTAGTGTCCCAGTAGGTTTTCAGTTTTCATCAGTAACAGCATAAGAAAAGTTTTTGGATCTGATAGTGCCCATTTAATGTAATTACAGATTGTTTGCTCATATTTATGTTTAACATGAAAGTCATCAATAACTTATTTTTTTTAGATTTTTTAGCATTGAACTGACTTCTGTGGGTGTGATTTTGTGCGTTTGTTTTCAGCCTCAAACCAACTGTGTGATTGAAAGCATACAGTATATGCCCACAAGTACACAGTGACATGAAGATGAACCCTAACTGGTTTCTTACATATAAAAGTCCACTAAGGCTACAGCTTGACATATAAAACGTGTATCAATAGTAATCCCCAACCTCCAAGTAAATGTTACGAAACTTATCCGCACAGATGTTACGCAGAATAGCGTGTGGGGACAGACTTCTTGTTCCACACTGCAGACTTCCTGTAAATAATCCCAGCTGATGGAAACAGCAACCATGCTTTTTAGCCTACGTTGGAAATAAAAAAGCCTAAAAACAGCTGCACAATAGTTGTGAACAACCTGAGACATCTTTTTTGTGTCTACTTAACCACCCTCGAGCTAGTGTTAGTGTTCTATCAAACCAAATGAGCAAAATAAAAAAAATCTATATACATATATAAAACTTAACATATGTATATATGTTTTACTGTGTTAAATCAACCCTAACCCACCCCTTATGCATAGGTAGGGGTTTTTCTCTGAAGTCCCATGAGGAAAGGATATGAGGATGGGATTTGAGGATGGGAATTGAGGTCTGGATTAGAAGACGAGATATGAGGTCAGGATATGGGGACAGGATTTGAGGTTGGAATATGAGGTAGAGATATGAGGACAGGATTTGAGGTCGGTATATGAAGATGTGATATGAGGTCGGGATATGAGGAAGGGATATGAGGTCAGGACATGAGGACAGGATAAGAGATCTAGATATGAGGAAAGGATATGAGGATGGGATGTGAGGACGAGAGCTTGATTAAGGTAAAGATAGCCTTAAAGGGGAACTCCAGTGGAAAACATTTCTTTTAATTCAACTGGTGCCAAAAAGTGAAACAGATTTGTAAATTACTTCTATTTTAAAATCCTAATCCTTCCAGTAAATCTTTCTGTCTGACTACAGTGCTCTCTGCTAACACCTCTGTCCATGTGAGGAACTGCCAAGAGCAGGAAAGGTTTGCTATGGGGATTTTCTCTTGCTCTGGACAGTTCCTGAAATGGACAGAGGTGTCATCAGAGAGCATTGTGGTCAAACAGAAAATAAATTCAAAAAGAAAAGAACTTCCTGTGGAACATACAGCAGCTGATAAGTACTGGAAGTATTAAGATTTTTAAATTGATGTAATTTACAAATCTGTTTAACCTTCTGGCCCCAGTTGATAAAAAAAATAGTTTTCCGCTGGAGTACCCCTTTAGTCATGCTCTCAAGATAGCTGAACGGCTTTCCCATAGAGATATAGGGAGGGGGTGTGGCGGACCCTGCTTCGGGCGGGCTTGTGACATTCCCCTCTGGGGAAGAGCCGGGGCTCCATACAGGAGATTGTTCCACAGCGGTTGGATCGCCCACGATCTAAAACTTATTCCCTATCCTTCGGATAGGGTATACGTTTTTCTGTACTTCTAGGCATGGGACTTATTCTTTAAGGTAAAATATGATTAGAAATTTTTTTTTCTGTGTAGAAAAATATTGAAACATTGCAGTTTTCACACTGGCCACCAGGAGGGTCATTAGAGGCTAACATTTCCTGTTTTCTGTATCATGGAAGGATAGAAGTTTTGTGCACTATGCTTGTCTATGTGCACTGGGAAAAGTTCCCAGAATAGACACTAAACATGTCTATAGGCCCCAAATCATCTCTGGAAAACAATGCCATTGTGGTCTCTATTGGGTTGGTATGCATTGCTATATCATTTTTTTAACTCTATATTAAAGCATAGCAGTCTGTTCTTTAATTTACAGTGGGCCAAAGCACAAATATACCATGCAATATACTTTATCCAGCTATCATAAGCTTTGTCTGTCTGTGTTCCTCCAGTATAGCTGATGTAAATAATAAACTGCATTTAGTTAGGGGGATTATTAGTTGAAAGTTGATCGAACCTGCTTTTGGGGGAGCACCAGTCGGTGTAATGTGTATGGAGGCCTTCAATTTCATCCCCAACAGAAAGAAAAATTGGGCATGTTCAATTTCAAATGCCTGATCCTTTCCTTCTCAGGTATATAAGCAGAGGAGTCTGGTGGCGGTTTACCCCTCCTCTCCATTGAGAACACATGAATGTTCGGCTGAGCAAAACCTTCATATTTACGTGGAAAATTAGAGAGATAGCTGAATGAACACCTGATCAACAGCTATTAAATGTGCAAGGTTACCTTACCCCTTCATGACCCGGCTAGTTTTGGCCTTTATGATCCAGCCCGTTTTTTCAAATCTGACATGTGTCTCTATGTAGTGATAACTTTGGAATGCTTTTACTGGGTAATGCAACTTTGAGATAGTTTTTTCGTGATTTATTGTACTTTATATTAGTAGTAAATTTTTGTTAATACATGCAGAGTTTTTTGTGAAAAACTCAAAAATATCGTGAAAAATTTGAGAAATTAGCATTTTTCGAGATTGGAAATGATCTACTTGTAAGAGAAATAGTCATGCCAAATAAAGGTAGTTAATTAATTCACATCTACGATATGTCTTCTTTATGTTTGTATCATTTGTTTTACATTGTTTTACTTTTTTAGGACATTAAAAGGCTTATAATATTATGAGCATTTTTTCACATTTTCATGGTAATTTCAAAATAACATTCTTTTAGTGACCACTTCAATTATGAAGTGGATTTGAGGGGCCTGTATGTTAGAAACCCCAAAAAATCACCCCATTTTAAAAACTGCACCCTTTAAAGTATTTCGAATGACACTTACAAAGTTTATTAACCCTTTCGTTGGTCCACAAGAATAAAGCAAATTGAAGGGACATTTTTAAATTTCAAATTTTCTTTTGCATTTTTCTTGTTTCAACAATTTTTTCGATGACATGGAAGGTGATAAAAAAAAAAACCATACATATATATATGTATTACCCCAATTATAAAGATTTTCGAAAAATGTCATGTCATCCTAGTGTGCTCCCTGACTCACACACAGGCCTAAGACATGATGAAGCACATAGTGGATTTTGACACCTCCTTTTTCTGAGGATATTTTGCAGTGCCCACCATGGTACCAGTACAGTGGAAAACCCCAACAAATGACCCCATTTTGGAAACTGCACCCCTCAGAAAATTCACGTAGGGGGTTAGTGAGCATTTTGACCCCACAGGGGATTGAGGATAGTTTTTAACATTAGGCTGTGAAAATAAATTTTGTTATTTTCATGCACAAATTGCCCATTTAGCACAAGTTGGCTCCTTTTCACAAGAAACAGGGGAAAAATAGCACCCTACGTTTTATTACCCAACTTCTCCTGAACGTTGCAGTACCCCATATGTGATCATAAACGGCTTTTTGGGCACACAGCAGGGCAAAAAAGGAATGGAGCGCCTTTAGGCATTTTGGATGCAGATTTTGCAGAATGTGTTTTCGGCCACCAGCTGCATTTGCAGTGCCCACCGTGGTACCGGTACAGCGGATAAACCCCACAAATTACCCCATTTTGGAAACTAAACCCCTCAGAGAATTTATTTAGGGGAGTAGTGAGCATTTTGACCTCACAGGTGATTGAGGATAGTTTTTAACATTAGGCCGTGAAAATAAAATTTGTCATTTGTATGCAAAAAGTGCACATTTACCACAAGTTGGCTCATTTTCACAAGGAACGCAGGATTAATAGCAGCCCAAACATTGTTACTCTACTTCTTCTGGATGTGGCGGTACCCCATTTATGGCATGTTATCTTCTGACTGGGCAGATGGCAGGGCTCAGGAGAGAGATAGCACCAAGTTCAGGTCTACTTTGGTCACATTTATTGCATTGTGCTTTTAAAATCTACATCCCTCAATGAATTCATAAAAGGGGTACTGAGCATTTTGATCCAACAGAGGTTTTCCAAAAGCTAATGCTCTTAGGGATTGTGCAAAAGGAAAATTGTGATTGCGTCACAGATGCCATTTAAGTGCCAAATATGTTGTGCTTTGCTTACACAGATTTTGATTCAATGGTTTTGTGGTACAATAAAAAAAAATTGCGGCATACTGTACTGCACATTTTGCTGGAATGGTTTTGGGGTAAAATGAAAATGATTACAGAATGGGTTATGGGTGCCAAATTTAGGTTGGATTTTAGATGTGGGGATGTATAGAAACTGCAGAGAATGGGGATAAAAAGGTGATAGTAGGGTTAATAAAAGACAAATTTAGTAATTTAGGGATTTGTGGAACTCTTGAAACAATCTTTTATGCACAGGCCAGGGTTATCGGGGCAAGTTTCACAGTGGAAATTCTTTTTTTGTAGCAGACTCTACATGTCTTTTAGGTCCTTCTTTTTTTTCCGCTAGAGGGGATAACATTGAGAAAATGTTGCCCAGGTACAATACGGTTGCACCCTGCTGATGAGGTACTGGGACGCTCCTCCTCTCAGTGTCCACAATTGAGGGCCTTAATAACTATTTCTTGAAACTCAAGAAATGTCCCTGTCCCACCTGCATTAGGTGATAGCAAGTATGCATTGTACATTTGCCCTCTGCACCACAAGCTTTTTGTACCAGTCCTTCGTTTCTCTCATGGCACTGTACGGTTTGAGGACTTGATCAGATAAGTCCACCCCTCCCATGTATTTGTCATAATCCAGAATGCAATCTGGCTTAGAGACTGTGGAACTTGTGCCTCGTACAGGGACAGTGGTGGAGCCGCTTCCATGGATGGATGTCAATATAAGGACATCTCTTTTGTCTTTATATTTTAGCAGCAAGAGATTATTGCTGCAAAGTGCCCTGCTCTCGCCTCTTGGCAGTGGTTGCGCAATGAGTGTTTTGAGGAGGCCTCGCTGGTTCTTGCTAACAGTGCCACAGACGACAGTAACTCTGGCAACAAGGCACTGAAAGAGAGGTAGGCTTGAGTGAAAATTGTCCATGTAAAGGGGATACCCACTGTCTAAAAAGTGGGTGCACCATGTCCCAGACAATTTCCCCACTTACTCCAAGAGAGTAAGTGGGGGGGGGGGGGGGGTCATTCGGGGGCCCAATTATGCAGTCTTTCCCTTCATACAGTCTAAATTTATGAGTGTACCCCGAGATGCTTTCGCACAGCTTGTACAATTTAATTCCGTACCTGGCCCTCTTATTTGGCAGGTACTGACGGAATTCAAGCCGGCCTTTGAAGACGACTAGGGATTTATCCACACAAATGTCTTTCTGGGTTGTATGCCTCTGAAAACTTGGCGATAAAATGTTCAACTATTGGACGAAGTTTAGAGAGGCGATCAAAAGAGGAGTCATTTGGGGGTGGGCATTGGGTATTATCATTGTAATGGAGGAATTTGAGAATTGCCTCAAATCTTTTGCGGAGCATGGTGTTGCTGTACAGTGTGGTATGGTACAGGATGTCCACACTCCAATACTGCCTAGTTTTCACTATGCCCATGTGGAGAACAAGGCCCCAAAATGTAATCATTTAATCAGAAGTGACAGGGGTTCAGTTTGAACATGATGAATTGGGGTTCTGGGCCAAAAATTGTTGGGCATATAAATTGTCTGTTATACAATTATGTTGACCAATTCATTCAATTTTTATTTTATTTATTTTTTAATAATCAATTTCAGTAAGGCCATCTGTATTGAACTGGGTTCCTGAGCTTGCCATGAACTCAGGAATGTGGGCCTCATAATTTTCTGGGACTGGGGTACACACAGGGTCACTTGTTTCGGGTGCTGACTCAGGAAGTGTCCTGTGACGCCTTTGTCGTAGTTCCTCATCACTACTGGAGGAGGATGAGGAGGACGACGGCAAAAGGAATGGGGCGTATTCCTCTTCTGCGTCACTGGCCATCTTCGTATCAGAGGCAAGAATGTCATAAGCCTCTTCTACCGTGAACACAGTTTGCAATGAGCTGGTTGGTTGGGACATTTTTTGTGTTTCAAATTTGGGGTGGGATGTATGTTGTGATTTAACGTGTGGCGGGTCTTAGAAATATTTGATTTATTCACGTTACCTAAACGTCCGTAAAGTCCTGCCTATTCCAGGAACCTAAGCTCTAATATATATATATATATATATATATATATATATATATATATATAGACGTCTGCCACCTAACACCCTGCCTATAACAGGAACCTAACTCCTAACAACTATTAAATATATGTACAGTGGGGATCAAAAGTTTGGGCACCCCAGGTAAAAATGTGTATTAATGTGCATAAAGAAGCCAAGGAAAGATGAAAAAATCTTTAAAAGGCATCAAATTACAGATTAGACATTCTTATAATATGTCAACAAAAGTTAGATTTATTTCCATCATTTACACTTTCATATAATAACAGAAAACAAAAAAATGGCATCTGCAAAAGTTTGGGCACCCTGCAGAGTTAATATCTTGTACTGCCCCCTTTGGCAAGTATCACAGCTTGTAAACGCTTTTTGTAGCCAGCTAAGAGTCTTTCAATTCTTGTTTGAGGTATCTTTGCCCATTCTTCCTTACAAAAGTCTTCCAGTTCTTTGAGATTTCTGGGCTCTCTGTCACGCACTGCTCTTTTAAGGTCTATCCATAGATTTTCAATTATGTTGAGGTCAGGAAATTGTGAAGGCCATGGCAAAACCTTGATGTAATCCCCCGTGGATTTCAAGGTGTGTTTAGGATCATTATCCATTTGTAGAATCCATCCTCTCTTTAACTTCAGCTTTTTCACAGATGGCATCAAGTTAGCATCCCAAATTTGCTGAAATTTTATTGAATCCATTTTTCCTTCTACTCGTGAGATGCTCCCTGTGTCACTGGCTGCAATACAACCCCAAAGCATGATTGACCCACCCCCATGCTTAACAGTTGGACAGAGGTTCTTTTCATTAAATTCTGTTCCCCTTCTTCTCCAAACGTACCTTTGCTCATTCCGGCCAAAAAGTTAAATTTTAACCTCAGCGGTCCACAGAACTTGTTTCCACAATGCATCAGGCTTGTCTATGTGTTCATTTGCAAAGTTTTGTGGTGAGGACGTAGAAGAGGTTTTCTTCTGATGACTCTTCCATGAAGACCATATTTGTACAAGTATCTCTTTATAGTGGAATAGTGTACCACAACTCCAGTGTCTGCCAGATCTTTCTGGAGGGATTGTGCAGTCAAACGTGGGTTTTGAATTGTTTTTCTCACAATCCTGCAAGCTGTTCTGTCTGATATTTGTTTGGGTCTTCCAGATCTTTCTTTAACTTCCACTGTTTTGCCATTTCTTAATTACGTTCCGAACAGAGGATATTGACATCTGAAAAGGTTTTGCTATCTTCTTATAGCCTTCTCCAGCTTTGTGAGCGTCAACTGTTTTCAGTTTCAGATTTCTAGACAACTGCTTAGAAGAACCCATGTTGCTGATTGTTGGGGCAAGGTCAGCTGAGTCTGGGCATTTAAAACCTTTGAGATTGACATCCCCTGGTCTTCCCAGATGATAATTGAGAACAATCCATGACACTGGCAGGTCTCAGCTTTGCAAAGGGGGCAGTGCAAGCTATAAATTCTGCAGGTTGCCAAAACTTTTGCAGACACCATTTTTTTGTTTTCTGTTATTTTGAAAGTGTAAATAATGGACATAAAATCTAACTTTTGTTGACATATTATAAGAATGTCTAATCTGTAATTTGATGCCTTTTGGAGATTTTTACATCTTTCCTTGGCTTCTTTATGCACATTAATACAAATTTTTACCTGGGGTGCCCAAACTTTTGATCCCCACTGTGTGTGTGTGTGTATATATATAGTGAAGAAAGCTGCAGGACAGCAGCATCAGCCGAACCTGCACAACTGGGGGACAAGCTTTTGGTAAGCGACACTGAGGACACAGAGGGGATCACTGGGGACACAGAGGGGGTAACTGGGGACATGGAAGGGATCACTACGCATGAAGGGGATCACTGGGCATGGAGGGGATCACTGGGCACAGAGGGCCTCAGGAGGATTACTGGGGACACAGAGGGGATGACTGGGAGATGGAGGGGATCACTTTTCACAGAGATAAGATCACATACACCGCTCTGCTCACTGAAGGAAAACAGAATGGGGGTGAGCAGAGCGATGTTTATTATTTAAATTTTAGTGCTTTGGCTGCCATCGGCTTAGTCACCCTGGACCATCCAATCGCAGCAAAAACAACAAGGAGCCGCCTAATCTAAACATTGGTGGTGATTGGTGCTGTGTTTTACAGCACCAAACACCACTAGTGATCCCTGTTACCAGGCAGGGTAACAGGATTTTTCCCCTGGGTCCCTACATAAGATGGCTGGCTATGAATGATAGCCACCATATTACCGGGCGCGGCGCTGTACTGTCAGCGGCGGTCATTATGTACATGACATACATGTACATCACAGGTCGGGAAAACCTTCCTGTACATGAGGTATTCCAGGAAAAAAACTTTTTTTATTTTTTATTTATATTTTATATTTATATTTTTTTATTTATATCAACTGGCTCCAGAAAGATAAACAGATTTGTAAATTACTTCTCTTAAAATATCTCAATCCTTCCAGTAGTTATCAGCTGCTGAAGTTGAGTTGTTCTTTTCTTTCTGACAACAGTGCTCTCTACTGACATCTCTGCTTGTCTCAGGAAGTGCCCGAAGCATTAGAGGTTTGCTATGGGAATTTGCTCCGACTCTGGACAGTTCCTGAGACAAGCAAAAGTGTCAACAGAGAGCACTGTTGTCAGACAGAAATTAAAAACTCAACTTCGGCAGCAGATAACTACAGGAAGGATTAAGATTATTTAATGAAAATAATTTACAAATCTGTTTAACTTTCTGGAGCCAGTTGATATATATAAAAAAGGTTTTCCTGGATAACCCCTTTAACCCCTCCATGATCCAGCAAATTTTGATGTGTGCTTACATTTTTTAACTTTTTTTTATTTTTCCACTGACAAAATTGAATTAGGGCTTTATTTAAAAAAAAAGTTATATGTTGGGCAAAATTAAAAACATTTTTGAATTGTGCAAGTTTGTGAGACAATTTTTTTTTTTATAGTTGACAGCTGGCATACAAACTTTATTCTCTGTTAACGTAAGTGACCTATGGCCATCATGTTAACTGATTAGGACTCTATAATCGCACTGCAGAGGTCCCAATCAGCCACCCTATGTGACCAGCAACACTTTTAGATGCCACAATTAACTTTGATTTCAGAATCTGAAGGGTTAAAGCCAGTAGAAGTGGGCTATTTAAATCCTTTCAGTATGCACAGTACCTGCCCATCTTAGTGGTTTATTCCCTGCACTCGTGTTTATACTGGATCTTCTGCTGACCTGATCTGTTATACCTGATCCCTGTGTGTGACCTGACTATCCCTTTGCCTGTTCCTGGTTAACCATGTTGTTTAAGCTAGCATCAGGGTTGCACTGCCCTCCATCTTGGACATGACAGTAGCAAGGGCCTAAAACCTTTGTCTGGTGCAACTAGGTTTACTATGGACACCATGTCCACTTAAGTGGACCAAATGCAGGCTCTCACTCTAGCTGAGAGAATCCAGGACCAGGAGTCCTATTGACCCCAGACTTCAGCTAATCCATTGTTGATTCTGGAGTCCCAGATAAAACTGCCAGATGGATTTATTGTCCATTGCAAGGTTTTTGTCGCTTTCCGTGTAAGCTGAAAACTTTATTTCAATCTTAGGCCTCCCACCTCTGGTTCTGAAGCTCAAAAGATGGGAATAGTTTTGTCCCTACTCCAGAACCCCCCCCCCCCCCCCCAGGAAGTTGCTTTCTCCTTGAATTATGTTGACTGCTTGTTTGCTTCTTTGGGACTGTTACTGTATATGACATACCTAATAGGGCTGCATACGCAGGATATCAGCTGGTGGCTTTGAGACAGGGTCGCCAACCAGCTAAAGAATATTGTGCGGATTTTTGCAAATAGTGTCTGGCATCTGAATAGAATGATCACGCTCATAGGTGTCAGTTTATATTGGTCTGCCTGATATGGTAAAGGATTTGTTGGTCAAATACCGCTCTTTATATACTCTCTACAGGCCATAAATTTTGCAATACATTTAGACAGACGTCTTAGGGAACAACAGCGAGAATATTCTGCCACTCCTATATCTTGCCCACTTTCTGAGCTACCCTCTACTTCCACTCCCTCTACCCTGCCAGTGGAGGAACCCATGCAAGGGAGTACCAGGACCCCTAAAGAACTGAGGGATTTCTGCTAGACAAAAGGCCTGTGCTTCTACTGTGGAGATCGATATGAAAATATGAAAACAAGTTCCTCTAAATGAAGGCGCTGGTCTCACAAGTATATAAATCAGGTTTATTTGCAACGTGTTTCAATCCCGGACTGGGATCTTCATCTGGCATACAGTTTGTAGAGAAAGACAATCCATTTATAAGCATAGTTTGGTGACCACTTCCGGGATATCGGAAAAACGTCCGTGTGCAAAAATTGCAGGTGAGACAACGAAAACCTCGGTGCATACAAAAGTGTAAAAAAAATAAATGAAAAGCACATATTGAAACATACAATAGAAAGATAAAAATATATAGGGTATCCATCAATAAAAATGCATTATTTAAAATCCATTTATTTTGGCATGGATACCTAGGATTCACAATTAGTGTCATAGTTGCAACAGTAGTTGGCGATGTTGTATAGGAATAAATGCTCACTGGAGAATGTCATGCGCAAAGAAGAAAGCCTAACTGCAGGATCGTCAGATGAAGTATGGCCGTGTACATACACACTCCGAGAAGTGACCAGATAGGTGAGTAAAAAATGTGAATAAATGAAGAATAGATGTTATAAAAGGATACAATGTCCGGATTAGCAATGAAGAAATCATGTTTATTGGCAATAGATGGACATACCAGCTCCAGAAGGCAGGGGATAGAATAATGTATACATGGATGTATAGTAAGTGATAAGAGGTATGGAGGAAAAATGTATGGGGATGTATACAGGTAAATTGAAAAGGGGCAATGTATATATGATTGCTGTATGGTAGTATTAAGCAAGTGTAGTAAGCAATTGACTGGGAGAAAGCAGACTATAAAATCACTTCAGAGAGTTCATTGAGCCCATCCAGAACCAAAGTTCCCATGCGGAATATCCAGTACACCTCCTTATGTTTGAGTTGTTCAAATCTATTTGAAAGATCATTCTGGATTCGTTCCGAGGGTGTAATTCGGACAGTATGTGCAATATCTGAATGGAGTTGTGAACAATGCCTAGAAACTCCATGTAAATGGAATTTATTGCGAATAATGTAGCAATGTTTATTTAATCTGCTGTGCAGGTGCGTCCTACATATTGGAGAGAACAAATGCATTGGAGCACATAAATGACATTGTCAGACTGACATGTAAGTCGGGTTTTTATATTAAAGATTTCAACAAGTTTTTTTTGAAGTTATGGTTGTCTGGCCGTGTGTAATTTCTGTGCAGCACAGGCAATTTTTCCTATTGCACTTGTAGCTCCCAGGTTTGGTAAAAAAGTCAACATTTTTAGTAATATTCCAACATTGTTGTCGTAATTTACTAGGAGAGCACCGAACCTGAAGAGTCTTTTAGCTCCCAGTCAGTTGCGACAACAACGTTGGAATATTACCAAAAACGTTGACTTTTTAACCAAACCTGGGAGCTACAAGTGCAATAGGAAAAATTGCCTGTGCTGCACAGAAATTACAGACGGCCACACAATCATAACTTTAAAAAAAGCCTGGTGAAATCTTTAATATAAAAACCCGACTTACAAGTCAGTCTGACTATGTCATTTATGTGCTCCAATGCGTTTGTTCTCTCCAATATGTAGGACGCACAACACAGCCCCTACACAGCAGATTATATAAACATTGCTACAATATTCGCAATAAATTCCATTTACATGGAGTTTTTAAGGCATCTAGATATTGCACATCCTGTCCGAATTACACCCTTGGAACAAATCCCAAATGATAATAGATTCAAATAGATTTGAACAACTCAAACGTAAGGAGGTGTACTGGATATTCCGCATGGGAACTTTGGTTCTGGATGGTGTGGCAGTGTGGCAAGGAAAGGGTGTATTTCCCTTGCTAACTCTGGAGAAGGCTCCACCTGTGGCCTGATTAATGAGGTATCAGGAAGGGGAAGTGTGTTTAAAAGGAAAAGAAAGAATAGTTGGGGCTTTCCCTGGGAAACAGCATGCTGCTGTAGGGAGAGACACTCGGACCCTGTTGAGGAAGCACACAGCTGAAGTTGTGAGTGGTCCAAGAAGTGGTGTGAACTGTGTCTAGGACCTGTGGTCTGTGGTGTTATTGTGAGGAATGTGTCCCGTGGCAAGTGACAAGGACTATCCCAGAGCTAATCCCCAAGGAGGAATCCTTACAATTGGTGTCGGATTTGCTAGGAGCAACCAGTGGTCGAGTTGCAGTGAAGTTGTTGCCAAGAGAAAACTATAGTGCATGGTGCAAGGGTGTACTCTTTCTCAGAGAGGAGACAGTGGGACGAGCCCAGCTGTGGAGTAAAAGAGCAGGACTGCGCCTGTGGTGAAGTTGTTGCTAGGGGCAGTAGATCGCATCAAGCGAGTGGGCGCTCTTTCTCAAGTAAGGAGAAAGGTGGACGGGCCACCTGCAGAGTGCAAATGAAGTTTTGAGACTGTGTATAAAGGCGTTGCTAGGGGCAACAGAAAATTTTGTTGGCAAGCGGCTGACATTTTGGCAGAGGACTGTGCTGTGTTGCAAGATGGATGTCCTGATAAGTGTTGTGTTGCTGACTGCTGCAGTGCTAGAGGAAGCAACCTTTGCAGAGTTTTAAAGGATTGCTATGCATGAGGCATGGCCCAAGACACACTGGGGAAACTTGGTGTTTGGATTCATTGGAGGAGAGGCCCAAAAAGTTCATTGTGAACTGGATCCAAAGATCTTACGGGACTATGAGAAAGTCAAGACAGAGATCCTGACTCAAGTGGGAATAAGCCAAGCTGCAAGACTACAGTGTGCACTGCAGCCTAATAGTGATGCTGGGTTTAAAGTTGCAGAGCTACTTAAAGAGCAAGTGGAGCGATGTTCTGCAGCAGAGAAGCTGGTGAGAGGTGTCCAGCGCCAGCCCTTAACTGACTGGACAGCAAGAGATTCTGGTAAGACTGTTCCAGGGGTTATGGGGGCCATGTTTAGAGACTATGAGACTGTACATAAGAATGATGGGACTGTGCATAAAAATGCTGAGTCTGAGGGTGGTGTTTCCCTAGTTGACTGTGTGAACAGTGTTCAAGGTGGTACCAACCTATGTCCAGTTGCAAAATCATGTGAGGGTGGGGAACCCCTCATGAAGACTGATGAGACTTTTCACACTGTGCAGATCGGATTGAAAAAATCTGGTGAACAGAAAATGTTGAATGCAGGACTGGGAGAAAATGTAACAAAACACACTTTGCCTGAGTTAGGTCCTAATGCTATGAACTGTCCTGTAAATTTTGAACATGTGCAATCTGATAATGTTTTTGTTGAAAAACTTATGTTGTGTTCAGATGTAAAGAGTACTTCTGCCACCTCTGACAGGACAAAAGAAAACCTGTGTGAGCTGGCAATAGAAGGTAAAAAGATGACGGTTTTGTTAGAACCTAGATGTGTAATAAGTCTGGTAAAGTCCAGCAGCAGAAAGCCAGACCCCGCTATAATGTCTATGCAGGCCGGTATTTGGGGTTATAAAACGGTTAATATCTGTATTTCTACTCCCTATGGTACCGTGAGTCACAAGGTTGCAATAGAGCCCTCCTTGGAGTATGATGTAGTACTGGGGACTGATTTTCAATTTTTTCAGCAATTATGGGAAGACTGTAGGGTGACTAGAGCAGGTACACCTGATAGGCCCACAACACTTGACTTGCACCACACACTAGTGGAGAGTTGCTCAGCAGAGGCTGAGGATGGGGAGTGTAAGCAGTCACTAGATATATGTCAGATAGGGGTCTGCCAGACTGCTGGGGGAGCTGAAGACCAGACCGTGAGTCAAGTCCAAGAGGATCCAGCAACTCAAGTGACAAGTGTGCCTCTGACTGAAACAGAATCTTCAGTGAAACCAGAAACGGATCAGGTACAGGAACATGGGTTCCATCCTCCAGCTGAAGATGAGCCCAAGGTTGGGCTAGAGTTGTACAGTCATCTGGAAGAGGTGACCGGAAAGGAATCTACAGAGATGTCTGTGGATAATGCAGAAGTACTGAAGAGAGTACATGTGGAGCCGGGTGCTGCGCTTACTGTCACAGACAGAGTCCTGCGTGAAGGAGATGTGACGTCTGGACAAGAGATGGATCATAACCAGGAAGGTCGAACCACTGGACCAGATGTTGTTGCAGACCCAGGAGCCCTAGACCTTTCTGCTGGGCAGCGGAGAGACAGTGAAAGAGAAGTCTGCAAGTGAGCAGACAGACAGTCCAGAGAGACTGTCCAGGAACTACCCTGAAGCTCAAGTGGCCAAGACCCTTGAAAAGGGGGAGACTACTGCTAAAGGTGGAGAAGAGTCTGAACGAGTTGGCTTGAAGGAAGAGACAGGCCAAGGACAGGTGACTGTCAGAGGACAAGAGAATGTCTTGAGGTCCAGCAGCAAGAGTAAGGAGACCGCTGTAAGTAAGAGATCTTGGAAAAAACGCACTGGTCTTGGTAAAAAAAGGGAGCAGATCCAGAACCTTGAAGAAACCTTACAGATGGTTTCTGCTAAATTGTCTCAAAAGGAAGAAGTAGTTCATCACCTGATAGAGGAGAAAGAGAAAAAACGCTTGCAGACTTGAATAAAGAGCAGGAAGCGACGCTTCAGCTGCAGAAAGATATGGAGCGCCACAAAAGTGAGTTTGCGGCTCTGCAGGATGAACTGTCCCGCTCCCAGCGTCTTATGACCAGCAAAGAGAAAGAATTGGAGAGTCTGGCCAAGCAGATCTCATTCAAGGAAGAAGAAGTGAATGTCCTGTGTGAGGCATATCTAGCTCTACAAAGTGATCACAAGGCTAGGTTGGTAGCCATGGAAGAGCTGGAGAAGGAGAAGGTGGTAATGGCTCATAAGGAGCAGAGCCTGGAGGTGCAGAACAAAACGCACATTAAGTCTCACGCAGCTGCCTTGGATTCACTGGGTACTCAGCTCTCTGAACAAGAGGCTCAGCTAACAGTGTATGAGCAGAAAGTGTCCAAGATGGCGCAGCTGAATAAAGACAATGAGCAGATGAGAGAACAACTGCTGTCCCTGGAGGATACTGTCAAAAACTTGACAGAATTGCTGGAAAGTGAGAAGAGGAACTCTGCTAAGCTCAAGAGTGAGCAGCAGAAATGTTTAAAGCTGGAAGGGGACATGAAGGTCCTAAAAGAAAGCAGTGACCAAGCTATAGTAGAACTGGCTAACGAGAGGTTAAAAGTGTCTCAGATGGAAACTGAGGCCAAAGTCACATCCGTCCGTGTAAAAGAAGAAAAACTGCTTGTGGGGCAAAAGCTACTGGAGACATGGATACTTTCTCTAAAAAAGGCAGAGTCTGAACAATGGACGCAAGAAACAGTAGAGTCTGAAGACCATGAGAAGAAGCCATATGAAAGGTCCTCTGAAGCTGAGACTGAGGTGAAACTATATGGGAAGTCCTCTGAAGCTGAGACTGAGGTGAAACCAAATGGGAAGTCCCCTGAAGCTGCAGAGATATGGACATTGGATGGTGAAAATGCTGAGGCAGAGAAGTTCTCTGAGGTAGAAGTTAAACCAGAGATAACTGCAGAAGCTGCAAGTAAAGTCAGTGATACATCTGAAGGTGCAGGTGAAAAACTGCCTAAAGGAGCCAAGAGTTCTCAGCCTAAAGATGAGCCTGTGAAGGTTGGTGTCCCTAAAGAAAGGGCTAATAAGAAAGCAGAGTCCTTAAAAAGAGGTCACTGTGATAGAAGACTGGGTCATGGTAGAAACCCTGAGAGGTGCTGGATTAGTTCCAGAAAACACCAGAAGGAAGTCTGCAGAAGTAGAATTTGAAGAAGAGTCCGTCTCAAGGAGAAGATGGACAGGTGCATTAAAGGGAAGCCTCCTGAAATTGTGGAGGATGTCTTAGAAGTCCTGCAAATGGGTGATACAGGCTCGGTTGGCCACCAGCAAAGTTCAGGCGATGGTCATACCGGTGACAGAAGAAGACAAAGGCCTGGAGCATCTGCCTTGTCTGCACCTAGTGTCCAGAGTACTGCACAGACCAAGATGAAGAACCTGGTGTTGGAAAGGTGTGACATGAATGGAGCTTTGTACAAGGAATTTGTCAAAGGTGACCAAAAGTCTTGTGCTCGGTGGCTGATGAAAGTGCGGCTGAAAGAAGGGTGTACCATTGGAGTGGTGCAGATAAAATCTGCTGATGAAGGAAGCCAAGCGCCTCAAAACCTGTTGGACTGAGTTGTTCAAGGAAAAGGAAAGGCAGTTGGACTCTGCCTTTTGAATACAAGTGCTCCTTCCCGGTGGTCTGAGCAGGGGGGGGGGGGGGATATGTGGCAGTGTAGCAAGGAAAGGGTGTATTATCCTTGCTAACTCTGGAGAATGCTCCACCTGTGGCTTGATTAATGAGGTATCAGGAAGGGGAAGTCTGTTTAAAAGGAAAAGAAACTTTTCCTGCTCCTGCTGCTGTAGGGAGAGACACTCGGACCCTGTTGAAGAAGCACACAGCTGAAGTTGTGAGTGGTCCAAGAAGTGGTGTGAACTGTGATTAACAGGTTGCAGGAGTCATATGTTTAACTGGCTGAGGGTAGCTCACCAGTTCGTAATCAGGGCATGCTGATATGTGTAGTCAGTGACCAGACGGTCTAGGACTTTATTTTGTTCCTGTTTATGTTTTGTTTTACCTGTAACCTGTGGAAATAAAGCTGGCGAGGAGACAGACTTGTATTCGGAACTGTGGTCTGTGGTGTTATTGTGAGGAATGTGTCCCGTGGCAAGTGACCAGGAAGATCCCAGAGCTAATCCCCAAGGAGGAATCCTTACAATGGGCTCAAGGAACTCTCTGAAGTGATTTTATAGTCCGCTTTCTCCCAGTCATTTGCTGACTACACTTGCTTAATACTACCATACAGCGATCATATATACATTGCCCCTTTTCAATTTACCTGTATACATCCCCATACATTTTTCCTCCATACCTCTTATCACTTACTATACATCCATGTATACATTATTCTATCCCCTGCTTCTGGAGCTGGTATGTCCATCTATTGCCAATAAACATAATTTCTTCATTGCTAATCCGGACATTGTATCCTTTTATTACATCTATTCTTCATTTATTCACATTTTTTACTCACCTATCTGGTCACTTCTCGGAGTGTGTATGTACACGGCCATACTTCATCTGACGATCCTGCAGTTAGGCTTTCTTCTTTGCGCATGACATTCACTTGTTAATATCCTCCAGTGAGCATTCATTCCTATACAACATCGCCATCTACTGGTGCAACTATGACACTAATTGTGAATCCTAGGTATCCATGCCGAAATAAATGGATTTTAAATAGTACATTTTTATTGATGGATACCCTATATATTTTTATCTTTCTATGGTATGTTTCAATATGTGATTTTCATTTCTTTTTTTTTTCTCACTTTTGTATGCACAGAGGTTTCCATTGTCTCACCTGCAATTTTGCAAATTTTTCAATTTTTCGGTATCACGGAATTGGTCATCAAACTATCCTTATAAATGTGTTGTCTTTCTCTACAAACTGTATGCCTGATAAACATCCCAGTCCAGGATTGAAACACGTTGCAAATAAACCTGATTTATATACATGTGAGACCAGTTTAGAGGAACTCTTTTTCATATTTTCATATTGTGTTCCCACCGATTGGACTGATGTCACTCCAGGAAGTTCCTTGTGGCAGCGGTCCGGCTACTTTCTTTCCAGACGCCACTGTAGGTGTTGTGCCCTGAGCGCAACTCCTAAGGGTACAGACCGCACTTTGTCTTTGCTCTAGTTCCCTTTCCAAATGGTCCTCACTAGGGGCGTACCCCGTGTTGCTTTTTTCCTTCTTTCTAATATCTACTGTGAAGATCACCTTCCTTAAAGGGGTACTCCGGAGAAAAACATATATATATATGTAGATTTTTTTAAATCAACTGGTGCCAGATCATTAAACAGATTTGTAAATTACTTCTATTTAAAAATCTTAATCCTTCCAGTACTTATCAGCTGCTGCATGCTCCAGAGGAAGTTCTTTTCTTTTTGAATTTCTTTTATGTCTGACCACAGTGCTCTCTGCTGACACCTCTGTCTGTCTCAGGAACTGTCAAGAGTAGTATAGGTTTGCTATGGAGATTTGCTCCTGCTCTTGACAGTTCCTGAGACAGAGACAGAGGTGTCAGCAGAGAGCGCTGTGGTCAGACAGAAAATAAATTTAAAAAGAAAATTTCCTGTGGAGCATACAGCAGCTGAGAAGTACTGAAAGGATTAAGATTTTTAAATAAAAGTAATTTACAAATATGCTTAACCCCTTAAGGACCCGGGGTTTTTCCGCTTTTGCATTTTCGTTTTTTCCTCCGTACCTTTAAAAAATCATAACTCTTTCAATTTTGCACCTAAAAATCCATATGATGGCTTATTTTTTGCGCCACCAATTCTACTTTGTAATGATGTCAGTCATTTTACCCAGAAATTTACGGTGAAATGGAAAAAAAAATATTTTGTAATTTTTGGGGGCTTCCGTTTCTACCCAGTACATTTTTCGGTAAAAATTATACCTTAACTTTATTCTGTAGGTCCATACGATTAAAATGATACCCTACTTATATAGGTATGATTTTGTCGTACTTCTGGAAAAAATCATAACTACATGCAGGAAAATGTATACGTTTAAAATTGTCATATTCTGACCCCTATAACTTTTTTTTTTTTTTCAAAAGTAAAGTTTATTAAAGTTTCATAAGAAAATTACAGAACAATTCCGTTCCACTCCAGGAGAATGAATAACAGCAGTAACCGGATTCATTCTCGGACTATTGGGGTTCAAAGTACAAATGGAGAACAATCCAAACATGTGAAAAATACAGTGGGTCCTGAGGGATCTATGCAATAAGACAAGTAGAGGATGGTATTCTTGTGACTACATCCAACTAATGGTCAACCACTTATTGGTCAACCACTTAAAGGATAGACATGGAATGCCATATTAGTCATGAGGACAGAGATGGGAGGCGAAGAGGGGGAAAAAGAGAGAGAGAAAGAGGAGATAAAGAGAAGTTCAGGGGCTAGAGGGGAGTGAGGGAAAGACAAAGAGAGGAAGGGAAGGTCTAGAGATTAGGAGCACGTTACCTGTCAGCGCGTACGGGTTCGGGGGTGACCGGGCACCGGGATGGCAGCTATATGTAAGAGTAAGTCAGCGGGGATGTGGAGCAGTGTCATGAGAGTGTAAGTGTAGCGTTTCAAAGTCGGGTGAGGACATAAACTTTGTCCAGGGCCTCCAGATACTAAAGAACCTATCTAAGTGGTTACGGGAGTCCGCAAGGAGTTTTTCCATACGATGGAGGTGGGAAACCTCACGAAGCCAGGACGAAAGCGTAGGAGGGGTATCAGATTTCCATAGCCTGGGGATCACCGTCCTGGCCGCTAAGAGGAGAAAGTGTAGTAGTCTCGATGATGTTTTAGGCCAGGACGATGGATGCATAGACAGTAACATCAGCTTCGGATCTTTACGTATTTGGATAGAGGTCAGTTTAGATATTACCTCGATGACCTGGGACAAAAAGGACCCTATAACTTTTTTATTTTTCCGGGTATGGGGCGGTATGAGGCCTAATTTTTTGCGCCGTGATCTGAAGTTTTTAGCGGTACCATTTATGTATTGATAGGACTTATTGATCGCTTTTTATTAATTTTTTCTTGATATAAAAAGTGACCAAAAATGCACTATTTCGGACTTTGGAATTTTTTTGTGCGTACGCCATTGACCGTGCAGTTTAATTAATAATATATTTTTATCATTCGTACATTTCCGCACGCGGCGATACCACATATGTTTATTTTTATCCACCAACAAAACAGAACCAGACTGTGTTAAATACAATTTATTAACATATATGCAAAAAAATTACATACATTTAAAATGGGAAAGAATAAAATACGGCACTAGAGTCACAACCGCAGAAGATGGGAGACGGCAGGATGGAAGTCAATACATGGAGTACATAATATACAGGGAGAATGAGCACGGTATCTTAATAGTACAAAACATGTGGGACTGGTTGACAAGGATAGTTAAAGAATAAATAATCTTTACATTTCAAGAAGTGAAACCAATATACCACAAAAGTAATGATATAACCTGTGAAAAAACATCGAAAAGCTAGCAAATATTAGGCAAACCACACAAAGGGTCCTCCTGCCATGCAGACACACACCTACCAGCTCCTACCCCAACGTACGTTTCGCCTGTGCTTCGTCAGGGGCGTGTCTAATGCCCCTGCCTGATGGGTATATGAACTATCTCTCATCCAATGAAATGCTTGATGTGGCTAGACTGATGCCTCCGTTGGCCAATCCTAACCATGGACCGCCCACCTATTAAGTTCTTTTCTAGCAATTACTTGGTTGCCGAGGTAAACTATGATATTGACATATAGCAATCAAATGGGCTTTTAATGAATGGCATTATTTCTTGGAAGGTGCCCAACACAAGATCACTGTTCTCACGCATAATAAGTATCTCACCTTCTTAGAATCAGCTAAGAGCCTCAATACCCGATAGGGTTGCTGGGCTTTGTTTTTTTACCCAATTTGATTTTGTAGTTACCTATCGTACTGGCTCCAAGAATATTAAGGCTGACACCTTATCCTGAAGTTTCTCCACTAACCATCCTGTACAACTTAACCTGAACCCATCTGACCTAAGGGTTTTGTGGTGATTGTCATCTCTTCTAATTTGGCTTCTGAAATTAAGACCCATCAGAATCTTGCTTCCAAAGTTACCGCAGAGGGTAAAATCTTTTGCCAAAGATACCTTTCACACATCTGAGGAGATTTATCAAAACCTGTGCAGAGGAAAAGTGAACCAGTTGCCCATAGCAACAAATCTGATTACTTTTTGGCCTCTCTAAAAATTAAAGAAGCAACCTGTTTGGTTGGCATGGGAAACTGCTCTAAAAATTAAAGAAGCAACCTGTTTGGTTGGCATGGGAAACTGCTCCACTTTTCCCCTGCACAAGTTTTCATAAATCTCCCCCAACCTCTTTCAGTCACCAGATCTCCTTCGCCTCCTGCTAAAACATAAACACCCTCCCTGTCTGCAGTCTGACAAGACAATAACACAAAAGGGATTGGTCAAGGAAGATAAACATGGCAATTAGAGATGAGCTAATCGAAGCTGACGAACCCGAATTCATTACGAATTTCATGAAATATTCGATTTGCAACTAATGCGAATATCGCTGCGATTCTATCACGCAAATCGCTTAATTAAACTCTATTTACTGCGGTCCAGGCTCCAGGGCATCTAAAATGCTGGATCCACATGTCAGTACATGGGGCAAGGAACGCTGGGAAGGCGGGAAGGGAAGTAGAGGGGATGACCCTGAATCACATGCAGGATGCAGCCTATCAGCAGCCAGTCACCCCTGTGATGACACAGCCCTATATATTTGGCAGCCATTTTGCGGCTCGTCATATCATTCATTACACTGCATACAGATAGGACGGACATCGCTGTGTGTGTGTTACACAGAAAAGCTCCTTCCAGCAGCGTTTCACATCCTAGTCACATCAGCGTTCTGGTGGACAGAAAGCAGTGTTTTTTTTCCACTGAAAAGGATTTTTACTACAGCCATTAACCTCCCAGTTACTTTCTTCTGCATTGTGTTACAGAGAGGGGCAGATAGCTGTGTGTTGCCTCATACATTTCAACAAGCTGCATCAATTTCATAAACCTTAGCAGAGGAGGCAGGAATAATTTTTCAGCGCAATTCTGTGTCTTTGTTCCACAACAAATCATCTGCTGGTTATACTAGTATGTAGACAGTATAATACCCAGCAGTCCATTCCTAATAGTCTTTAACAGAGTGAAATTTTGTGTTTAGTACACAGCTTTTTTTGTGCTGCAGCACTGTTGTGTTCTGCTGGTGTTGTGCAAAAATACTTTTTTTTAACCCCTTCAGGACCAAGCCCATTTTGGCCTTTAGGACCGGAGCGTTTTTTGCACATCTGACCACTGTCACTTTAAACATTAATAACTCTGGAATGCTTTTAGTTATCATACTGATTCTAAGATTGTTTTTTCGTGACATATTCTACTTTAACATAGTGGTAAAATTTTGTGGTAACTTGCATCCTTTCTTGGTGAAAGATCCCAAAATTTCATGAAAAAATTGAAAATTTAGCATTTTTCAAACTTTGAAGCTCTCTGCTTGTAAGGAAAATGGATATTCCAATTTTTTTTTTATTATTCCCATATACAATATGTCTACTTTATGTCTGCATCATAAAATTTATGAGTTTTTACTTTTGGAAGACACCAGAGGGCTTCAAAGTTCAGCAGCAATTTTCCAATTTTTCACAAAATTTTCAAACTCGCTATTTTTCAGACACCAGTTCAGGTTTGAAGTGGATTTGAAGGGTCTTCATATTAGAAATACCCCATGAAAGACCCCATTATAAAAACTACACCCTCCAAAGTATTCAAAATGACATTCAGTCAGTGTTTTAACCCTTTAGGTGTTTCAGAGGAATAGCAGCAATCTGAAGGAGAAAATTCAAAATCTTCATTTTTTACACTCGCATGTTCTTGTAGACCCAATTTTTGAATTTTTGCAAGAGGTAAAAGGAGAAAATTTTTACTTGTATTTGTAGCCCAATTTCTCTTGAGTAAGCACATACCTCATATGTCTATGTTAATTGTTCGGCGGGCGCAGTAGAGGGCTCAGAAGCGAAGGAGCGACAAGGGGATTTTGGAGAGAACATTTTTCTGAAATGGTTTTTGGGGGGCATGTCACCTTTAGAAAGCCCCTAGGGTGTCAAACCAGCAAAAAAATAACACATGGCATACCATTTTGGAAACTAGACCCCTTGGGGAACATAACAAGGGGTAAAGTGAACCTTAATACCCCACAGGGTTTCATGACTTTTGCAAATGTAAAAAAAAAGTAAAATTTTTTACCTTAAATGCTTGTTTTCCCAAAAATTTTACATTTTTGAAAAGGGTAATAGCAGAAAATACCCCCCAAAATTTGAATCCCAATTTCTCCCGATTCAGAAAACACCCCATATGGGGGGTAAAAAGTGCTCTGCTGGCGCACTACAGGTATCAGAAGAGAAGGAGTCACATTTGGCTTTTTGGAAGCAAATTTTGCTCTGGGGGCATGCCGCATTTAGGAAGCCCCTATGGTGCCAGGACAGCAAAAAAAAAACACATGGCATACCATTTTGGAAACTAGACCCCTTGGGGAACATAACAAGGGGTAAAGTGAACCTAAATACCCCACAGGGGTTTCATGACTTTTGCAAATGTAAAAAAAAAGTAAAATTTTTTACCTAAAATGCTTGTTTTCCCAAAAATTTTACATTTTTGAAAAGGGTAATAGCAGAAAATGCCCCCCAAAATTTGAAGTCCAATTTCTCCCGATTCAGAAAACACCCCATATGGGGGTAAAAAGTGCTCTGCTGGCGCACTACAGGTCTCAGAAGAGAAGGAGTCACATTTGGCGTTTTGGAAGCAAATTTTGCTCTGGGGGCATGCCGCATTTAGGAAGCCCCTATGGTGCCAGAACAGCAAAAAAAAAACATATGGCATACCATTTTGGAAACTAGACCCCTTGGGGAACATAACAAGGGGTAAAGTGAACCTTAATATCCCACAGGGGTTTCATGACTTTTGCAAATGTAAAAAAATTTTTTAAATTTTTACCTAAAATGCTTGTTTTCCCAAAAATTTTACATTTTTGAAAAGGGTAATAGCAGAAAATGCCCCCCAAAATTTGAAGTCCATTTTCTCCCGATTCAGAAAACACACCATATGGGGGTAAAAAGTGCTCTGCTGGCGCACTACAGGTCTCAGAAGAGAAGGAGTCACATTTGGCGTTTTGGAAGCAAATTTTGCTCTGGGGGCATGCCGCATTTAGGAAGCCCCTATGGTGCCAGAACAGCAAAAAAAAAACATATGGCATACCATTTTGGAAACTAGACCCCTTGGGGAACATAACAAGGGGTAAAGTGAACCTTAATATCCCACAGGGGTTTCATGACTTTTGCAAATGTAAAAATTTTTTTTAAATTTTTACCTAAAATGCTTGTTTTCCCAAAAATTTTACATTTTTGAAAAGGGTAATAGCAGAAAATGCCCCCCAAAATTTGAAGTCCATTTTCTCCCGATTCAGAAAACACCCCATATGGGGGTAAAAAGTGCTCTGCTGGCGCACTACAGGTCTCAGAAGAGAAGGAGTCACATTTGGCGTTTTGGAAGCAAATTTTGCTCTGGGGGCATGCCGCATTTAGGAAGCCCCTAGGGTGTCAAACCAGCAAAAAAATAACACATGGCATACCATTTTGGAAACTAGACCCCTTGGGGAACATAACAAGGGGTAAAGTGAACCTTAATACCCCACAGGGTTTCATGACTTTTGCAAATGTAAAAAAAAAGTAAAATTTTTTACCTTAAATGCTTGTTTTCCCAAAAATTTTACATTTTTGAAAAGGGTAATAGCAGAAAATACCCCCCAAAATTTGAATCCCAATTTCTCCCGATTCAGAAAACACCCCATATGGGGGGTAAAAAGTGCTCTGCTGGCGCACTACAGGTATCAGAAGAGAAGGAGTCACATTTGGCTTTTTGGAAGCAAATTTTGCTCTGGGGGCATGCCGCATTTAGGAAGCCCCTATGGTGCCAGGACAGCAAAAAAAAAAACACATGGCATACCATTTTGGAAACTAGACCCCTTGGGGAACATAACAAGGGGTAAAGTGAACCTAAATACCCCACAGGGGTTTCATGACTTTTGCAAATGTAAAAAAAAAGTAAAATTTTTTACCTAAAATGCTTGTTTTCCCAAAAATTTTACATTTTTGAAAAGGGTAATAGCAGAAAATGCCCCCCAAAATTTGAAGTCCAATTTCTCCCGATTCAGAAAACACCCCATATGGGGGTAAAAAGTGCTCTGCTGGCGCACTACAGGTCTCAGAAGAGAAGGAGTCACATTTGGCGTTTTGGAAGCAAATTTTGCTCTGGGGGCATGCCGCATTTAGGAAGCCCCTATGGTGCCAGAACAGCAAAAAAAAAACATATGGCATACCATTTTGGAAACTAGACCCCTTGGGGAACATAACAAGGGGTAAAGTGAACCTTAATATCCCACAGGGGTTTCATGACTTTTGCAAATGTAAAAAATTTTTTTAAATTTTTACCTAAAATGCTTGTTTTCCCAAAAATTTTACATTTTTGAAAAGGGTAATAGCAGAAAATGCCCCCCAAAATTTGAAGTCCATTTTCTCCCGATTCAGAAAACACACCATATGGGGGTAAAAAGTGCTCTGCTGGCGCACTACAGGTCTCAGAAGAGAAGGAGTCACATTTGGCGTTTTGGAAGCAAATTTTGCTCTGGGGGCATGCCGCATTTAGGAAGCCCCTATGGTGCCAGAACAGCAAAAAAAAAACATATGGCATACCATTTTGGAAACTAGACCCCTTGGGGAACATAACAAGGGGTAAAGTGAACCTTAATATCCCACAGGGGTTTCATGACTTTTGCAAATGTAAAAATTTTTTTTAAATTTTTACCTAAAATGCTTGTTTTCCCAAAAATTTTACATTTTTGAAAAGGGTAATAGCAGAAAATGCCCCCCAAAATTTGAAGTCCATTTTCTCCCGATTCAGAAAACACCCCATATGGGGGTAAAAAGTGCTCTGCTGGCGCACTACAGGTCTCAGAAGAGAAGGAGTCACATTTGGCGTTTTGGAAGCAAATTTTGCTCTGGGGGCATGCCGCATTTAGGAAGCCCCTATGGTGCCAGAACAGCAAAAAAAAAACATATGGCATACCATTTTGGAAACTAGACCCCTTGGGGAACATAACAAGGGGTAAAGTGAACCTTAATATCCCACAGGGGTTTCATGACTTTTGCAAATGTAAAAAATTTTTTTAAATTTTTACCTAAAATGCTTGTTTTCCCAAAAATTTTACATTTTTGAAAAGGGTAATAGCAGAAAATGCCCCCCAAAATTTGAAGTCCATTTTCTCCCGATTCAGAAAACACACCATATGGGGGTAAAAAGTGCTCTGCTGGCGCACTACAGGTCTCAGAAGAGAAGGAGTCACATTTGGCGTTTTGGAAGCAAATTTTGCTCTGGGGGCATGCCGCATTTAGGAAGCCCCTATGGTGCCAGGACAGCAAAAAAAAAACACATGGCATACCATTTTGGAAACTAGACCCCTTGGGGAACATAACAAGGGGTAAAGTGAACCTTAATACCCCACAGGGGTTTCATGACTTTTGCAAATGTAAAAAAAAAGTAAAATTTTTTACCTAAAATGCTTGTTTTCCCAAAAATTTTACATTTTTGAAAAGGGTAATAGGAGAAAATACCCCCCAAAATTTGAAGCACAATTTCTCCCTATTTCGAAAACACCCCATATGGGGGTAAAAAGTGCTCTGCTGGCGCACTACAGGTCTCAGAAGAGAAGGAGTCACATTTGGCTTTTTGGAAGCAAATTTTGCTCTGGGGGCATGCCGCATTTAGGAAGCCCCTATGGTGCCAGGACAGCAAAAAAAAAACACATGGCATACCATTTTGGAAACTAGACCCCTTGGGGAACATAACAAGGGGTAAAGTGAACCTTAATACCCCACAGGGGTTTCATGACTTTTGCAAATGTAAAAAAAAAGTAAAATTTTTTACCTAAAATGCTTGTTTTCCCAAAAATTTTACATTTTTGAAAAGGGTAATAGCAGAAAATGCCCCCCAAAATTTGAATTCCAATTTCTCCCGATTCAGAAAACACCCCATATGGGGGTAAAAAGTGCTCTGCTGGCGCACTACAGGTCTCAGAAGAGAAGGAGTCACATTTGGCTTTTTGGAAGCAAATTTTGCTCTGGGGGCATGCCGCATTTAGGAAGCCCCTATGGTGCCAGGACAGCAAAAAAAAAAAAACACATGGCATACCATTTTGGAAACTAGACCCCTTGGGGAACATAACAAGGGGTAAAGTGAACCTTAATACCCCACAGGGGTTTCATGACTTTTGCAAATGTAAAAAAAAAAGTAAAAATTTTTACCTAAAATGCTTGTTTTCCCAAAAATTTTACATTTTTGAAAAGGGTAATAGCAGAATATGCCCCCCAAAATTTGAAGCCCAATTTCTCCCGATTCAGAAAACACCCCATATGGGGGTAAAAAGTGCTCTGCTGGCGCACTACAGGTATCAGAAGAGAAGGAGTCACATTTGGCTTTTTGGAAGCAAATTTTGCTCTGGGGGCATGCCGCATTTAGGAAGCCCCTATGGTGCCAGGACAGCAAAAAAAAAAAACATATGGCATACCATTTTGGAAACTAGACCCCTTGGGGAACATAACAAGGGGTAAAGTGAACCTTAATACCCCACAGGGGTTTCATCACTTTTGCAAATGTAAATTTTTTTTAAAATTTATACCTAAAATGCTTGTTTTCCCAAAAATTTAACATTTTTGAAAAGGGTAATAGCAGAAAATACCCCCCAAAATTTGAAGCCCAATGAAAATTAGGGCAAACGACGGAAAATTTAGTACTCCATGGAAGTGTGATACTCCCTGAAGCAGCCTATGCAGAGGCCCGGATGATCGGGGCAAGTGTCGCATTGAGTGGTGGTGTCCTTCCGAATCCCCCTCTTGCGACACACTCTGCATTTCTTCTGAGATCGTCCCTTCTTTCCAGTGTGGGGGATCACACCTGGAAAGTGTTGGCCGGGGACGATCCGGGGACCTGAAGTTCCAGAGGTGCTCTAACCCGCTCTTTGGCGGTCACCATAGATGAGGGCCTTTAGAACTTCCTCTTGGAACTCCAGGTATGTCCCTGTGTTGCCAGCGTTCTTGTACAGTACAAAAGAGTTGTACATGGCAACCTGTACCATGTAGACCGCAACTTTTTTGTACCATATCTTTGTTTTCCACATGGCATTATATGGCTTGAGGACTTGATCAGAAAGATCAACTCCCCCCATATACCGATTGTAGTCCAGAATACAATCGTGCTTGAGGACCGGTCCCACGGTACCTCGCACAGGGACAGGGGTGCTGCCATTCCCATGAATTGTGGTGAGCATAAGGACATCCCTCTTGTCCTTATACCGGACCAACAACAGGTTATCATGGGTGAGGGCACGGGACTCACCCCGGGGGATAGGAGTCTGCAGGGGATAGGAAGGAAGGCCTCTTTGATTCTTCCGGACTGTCCCACAAGCGAGCGTGGATCTGGCAGCGAGGGATGTGAAGAGAGGGATACTAGTATAAAAGTTATCCACGTAAAGGTGGTAACCTTTATCTAGCAATGGGTGCAAAAGGCCCCAAACGATTTTCCCGCTAACACCCAGAGTGGGGGGACATTCTGGGGGTTCAAAACGGGAATCTCGTCCCTCATACACTATAAACTTGCAAGTGTACACAGAGGTACTCTCGCAAAGTTTATACATCTTCACGCCATACCGCGCTCGCTTGGTAGGGATGTATTGCCGGAAGCTGAGTCTCCCCTTAAAGCTGATGAGCGACTCATCAATAGCGACCTCCCTTCCAGGGACATAGGCCTCCCAAAATCTGGCCCCGAAGTGATTGATGACCGGCCTGATTTTATACAGACGGTCATACGCGGGATCAGTTCGGGGGGGACATGCCGCATTATCAGCATAATGCAAACATCTCCGAATGGCCTCGAACCGGGAACGTGCCATGGCCATACTGTAGAGGGGTGTCTGGTAAAAGACGTCCCCACTCCAATATTGCCTGACACTGGGTTTTTTAACTAGACCCATATGCAGCGCAAGGCCCCAAAAGGTCCTCATTTCGGCTGCATCGACTGGAGTCCAGCCACCGGGTCTAGCTAAAAGTGAGCCCGGGTTAGCGGCGACGAACTGTTGGGCGTACAGATTCGTCTGTGTAACCATTAGATTAACAAAGTCGTCACTGAAAAAATGACCGAAAAAGTCCTTTTCAGTGAACCCGGCGATGTTAATCTTGATTCCTGAGTCGCCAACAAACTCAGGAATCACGGGCTCGTGGTCCGCTGGCTCAGCTCAGACAAGTTCTCCGGTACGAGGTACCAGTGACCTTGGCAGGGGGGCTTCACTAGTATGAGCGCCAGGGGGACTCATACTAGCATGGGGCACAGGGTCAAGGGCAGAGGAGGTTTGCGGCACCGCACGGCGGCGTCTCCGCCGCCTTGGTGGCTCATCATCAGAACTAGATGATAAGGAGGACGATGAAATAAGGAAGGTGGGGTCTTCATCGTCCTCTGAGCCGCTCTCGGTGTCGGAGGCAATTATGGCATATGCCTCCTCCGCCGAAAACGCTCTGCGGGCCATTTCCCTATTCTAATGGGGATACGGGTATGTGTGTGTGTGGGGGGGGGAAACTTTATTGGTGTGTGTGCTGCGTGTGGTGTGGTGCGATACTACCTCCCTAACCCGCCCTAACCCGCCCTAGCCTAACCTAACCTAACTAAACTAACCCGCCCTAACAGAAAAATATATAAAATAAAAAGGGGACTTTAAAAAAAAAAAAAAGGGGGACTTCTAGCGCAAAAAAAAACCCTGCGCCAAAAAAATAAGCGTTTATCTAATCAGTGGTGTGCGCACTGATTAGCGCTTGTGGCGGCAGGGGGCGCAGAAGTCAGAGGGGGGTCCGGCCACTCAGCCCAGAACAGTGGCTGGTGGCTTGTACTCAGACCCCCACTCAAAAAAACCCGAAAAATACAATAAAAAACGCTTAACCCCGGAAAAAATGCACCCGCCTGAACAAAAAAAAGAACGCTGATCAGTGATAAATCACCGACAGCGGTGGGACAGGCTGCACACACAGGTACGGTCCGTCCACACAGTACACGCCTGCTACTGGTGGCACGGACCGCCTATGGGTGCAAAAAAAAATACGCGTTAACCGAAAAAAGTGCCTTTACCACAAAAAAAACGCTGATCAGTGATAAATCACTGACAGCGGTGAGGCACGCCGCACACACAGGTAAGGTCCGGCCACACAGTACACGCCTGCTACTGGTGGCATGGACCACCTATGGGTGCAAAAAAAGCACTAGAAAACGCGTAAAAAAGCGCCGGAACCACAAAAAAAAACGCTGATCAGTACTACGGGACTGATCAGCGGCGGGTGGGCTTTAACAAACGGTGGCGGACCGCTCTTTTATAACTAAGAGGGTCCGCACACACGCTTAGGGAAAAAAGAAAAAAAAAAAGATCTGCGCCCAAAAAAAAAGGCTGGCGGCAGACCGCAGCGACCCAGCAGGGCCGGGGTCACGCAGCTAAAGGTGCTACGGACCCACGGACACCCACTGAGGTACGCCGAAAAAAGAAAAAAAAAAACCTTTTTTTTTTTTAACCCTAACCTGTCCCTACCTAAATCTAAAGCTATCCCTGGGGATTTCTGTGCCAAGGGGCCACAGAAAGGGGGCAAGGGGCACTTTTTTTTTACTGAGGGGATGGTGGGCAGCACGGGGCTCCGTCCTGCACACCAGATCTCTGTGGAATGGTGGGCAGAACGGAGCAACGTGCTCCTAGCCCCCACCATCCCCTCCTATTACATTGTGATTGGTGTGGCCACTTTGGCCACCCAATCACAACTGTACTGAGGGGGGTGGCCACAATGCCAGCCCCCAGTACAGTACGGATGGTGATTGGTGGTGTATACTACACCACCAGTCACCATCTATATCCGGGTAACAGGGTCACACGTGACCCTGAGGACCCGGAACCGCTGCAGAACGCCGGTTAGTAGTTACCGGCGTCCTGCAGCGATCGCCGGTATAGGACGTCCTCCGGACCTCCTCCGGCACACTGCCGGGATGTCTGCTGATAGAAATCAGCAGACATCTGGCTGCGATCACCGCCCGGCGAGCGGCGGGGAACGGAATCGCAGCGCATCGCTCATCTGAATTGATGAGCGATGTGCTGCGATCGCCGACATGGGGGGACATAATGACCCCCCTGGGCGATATGCCGGGATGCCTGCTGAACGATTTCAGCAGGCATCCGGCTCCGGCGCCCCTCCGGCTAGCGGTGGGGGCCGGATTTCCCACAGGCGTATGGATACGCCCTCGGTCCTTAGGGACTTGGAATGCAGGGCGTATCCATACGCCCTATGTCCTGAAGAGGTTAAGTGTACTGTACCGCATTTTCAGCCCTCATAAGTGCATACCGCATACGTACATCTAAGTAGTGTACTCTTTTGTACCTTTTAATCTGTCAAGGGCCTAGATATTGTGAAAGTCCAGGCTCAAGTAATCAGCTGGTGTTTTCCTAAAATATGTTTATTTTAAGTGTACTGTACTGCAATTTTCTGCCATCAAAAGTGCATACCACATATGTACATCTAAGTAGTGTACTATTTTGTGCCTGTTAATCTGTCAAGGGCCTGCATACTGTGAAAGTACAGCCAAAAGCAATAACTGGCTGGTGTTTTTCTCCTATACGTTTATTAAGCATACTGTAGCTAATTTTTCTGCCCTCATAAGTGCATACCACATACCTAGATCTAAATAGTTTACTATTTTGTACCTGTTAATCTGTCAAGGGCCTAGATACTGTGAAAGTCCATGAAAAAGTACACACCTGCTGCTGTTCTAGGCAAATACTGTTTTAAGCGTAGTGAAGCGTATTGTACTCCCCTCATATATGGACTAAGTATGCCAGGACGTGCACAGATGAGTGGTGGAGGCCTAAATTCATTAGGCAGAGGTCACAGCAGACTAGGGGTGAGTGGCAGCAGGCATCGCAGCGAGAGGCCTGAGCTCCCGGTATCAGCTAGCGATCGTGTCTCGACCAGCAACCCATCTGCCATCATCAATTGGTTAACATGGTCATCCACTTCATCACAAGTGATATCTGATACCCCCAGTCAACAGTCGGTGGGTTCCTCAGACACAACCCTCAGTTGGCATGGTCTGGAAGCAGTCCCTGTCCTCCCATTGCCTCTGTCCTATGCTGTTCCCTCCCCTACAGAAGTATCTTATGCTATGGGTTCAGCTCCACTATTCACTGAGGACGATCTAATAGAGGACAGTCAGCAGCTACTGCCCAGCCAACAAGTGAAGGAGACATCCGCCGCTTCCTCCACTAGGCGGGCAAGTAGTGATGAGGAGAGTGACGTGGGAGGCAGTGTTGCCAGGGTTCAGGGTCCTGAAACAAACACTGCTGAGGACCCTGAGGAGGACATCAGTGACGTGCAGACACTTGTTGATGTTGATGAAGCTGATCGCAATTGGGAGCCGGGTGCAGAAGGGGCTTCATCATCATCATCATCATCATGAGAAGAGAGTTGCAGGTAGCCCGTGAGGCAGCAGCTGAGCCAGCAAGGTGGTAGCATGGTTGGCAGTCATAATGGTGGCAGAAGTGGAAATTCTGGAGCCAAACGAGCCCATGGGAGACCACCTGCTTCACGGCAGCCTACCTTCCCGGGAGGTAGTGGAACAGGGGTTCCTGGAGATGGCGGCAGTAGCAGTCAATTAGTACGGACTGTTGGTGGGAAAAACAGCTAATCGGTGGTGTGGCAGTTTTTCATCAAGCATCCGGAGGAGGTTCACATAGTTACATGCAAGATATGTCGTCAGAAATTAAGCGTGGCCAGAGTCCCAATGTTGGCACCACGGCCCTGCGTCAACATATGCTTCACCACCATAAAGCGGCTTGGGAGAACCGTGGCTCCGATGTAGTGGTCCAGCCTGCTGCATCACCCAGTGGCACGCTGCTCCCTCTTTCAGCCAGCCAAGGCTCCACCATCTCAGCCGAAGGGAGCTGTGTGTCATATCCTCCTTCTGTCGCTCCAGATGCTCCTGCTTCTCCTGCTTTTAGTCAGCCATTCCGCCAACAATCCATCGGCAAAGCCATATCCAACAGTATGCGCCCATTCATCCAATGGCGCAAAAGCTGAATGTGCTCCTGTCCAAGTTGCTGGTGCTGCAGTCCCTCCCTTTTCAAGTGGTGGACTGTGCACCTTTCATAGAACTCATGGCTTGTGCCAAGCCGAGGTGGAGAGTGCCAATCAGTCATTTCTTTGTGAAGAAGGCAGTACCAGCCCTGCACAATTTTGTGGAAGAGAAGGTAGTCCAGTCCTTGAGCCTGTCCGTGTGTACCAAAGTGCACGGCAGTGCCGACATCTGGAGCTGTAACTATGGTCAGGGACAATATATGTCCTTTATGGCTCACTGGGTGAATGTGGCTCCTGCACAGCCACAACACCGACTTGGACTGGCCACGCCGCTTCCTCCTCCATGCTCTCAGGCCATTGGTCCTGTGACAGTGTGCGACTCCGCCTCCTCATCCTCCACTCTGTCCTCAGCCTCCACTGCCCAGACAAGTCTCAGTGGCCTTTCAGCATACCATGTGTGCAGGGCACGGCGGTGTCACGCTGTTCTTCACATGGTTTGCTTTGGCAAAAAGAGACACACAGGGGAGGAACTGCTAAAAGTCATTCGTAAAGAAATCAGAGCATGACTTACTTCACGAAAACTGGAAATGGGAACCATGGTGACTGACAACGGGAAGAACAGCTTGCGACTGGGAAGGCTGAGCCATGCACCGTACATGGCACACATGTTCAATCTGGTTGTCAAGCAGTTCCTGAAGTGTTCTCCCCATTTGCAAGACATCCTAACAATGGAAAGGAAATTTGCATGCTCTTCAGCCACACGTACACCGCAAAGCACACCCTCCTTGAGCTGCAGTGTCAGAACGGTATCCCTCAACATAGTCTGTTTTGTCACACTGCCACACGTTGTAATTCCACCCTCCATATGTTGGTCCGACTGTACGAACAGAGAAAAGCCATGACCGATTTCTTGATAACCCAATTATATAGGGGTACTCCCCTGTTTAACTTCAATTTGAACCAGTGGCAGCTCATATGTGACACCTGCTGTTTGCTCAGGCCCTTTGAGGAAGCCACATTATTAGTAAGTCGCCAGGATTACAGGATGGACGATCCACTGCTTCAATTCTTACAACACGTGTTGGAAACGATGGCTGGTCAGGGCAATGGAGACGTTGCCCCTACATCTCACGGCCACATGAGCCCTGTGGGGGCTGAACTGGAGGAGGAGGGGGATGAGGGGCACAGTGGAGCACAGTTTAGGTTTCATGAGATGGGCGGTGTTTCTAGTCATCTGACAGGAGAGGAGGAGCATAATCAACTAGAGGAGTTAGAGGGTTATGAGGAAGGCGAGACAGAGGACCCAGACACACAGTGGCAGTATGCAGTGGAGATGGAGGCAGGGAGTCCCTCCAAGTCACTTGCACAAATGGCACGATGCATGCTCACTTGCTTGCGTAGTGAGAGCCGAATTGTCACCATTCAGCAGCGGGATGACTTCTGGATCTTCCCCTTATTGCACCCTCGCTACCACCACAAAATAGGGGCCTTTTTTACAACCAATGAGAGGGAGGACAAAGTGACCTACTACAGAGGCATCCTATGTAGTCAGTTGGCCGATGCCTATTGGCCCCATCGCCCATCCTCTCACATGTCTGAATCAGGGGGCCCTCTGTGCTTACCTTCCACTGCCATGGCTGCTGGGGAGGGGTGGCAGGAGCAGTACCAGCTCCATCAGCAGATGCCTGAGCCTACAGTCGCTGAAGAGTAGCTTTCTTCACCCACATAGTGAAGCAACTCATCAGCAGCAGGTAGACCTGAAGCAGGACCTGAACCATCAGGTAGTGGCATACCTTGACATGTCCATGCCAACACACCTTGAAGATCCGCTGGACTTCTGGGCAGCAAACTTGATTTGTGGCCACAACTAGCAGAGTTTGCCCTGGAACAGCTGCCCTGCCAGGCCAGTAGAGTGCCATCAGAGCGGGTGTTTAGTACGGTGGGGGCCATAGTCACCACAAGGAGAACTTGTCTGTCCACGAAAAATGTGGAGAGACTTACCTTTATGAAGATGAATCAGGGATGGATCAGCCAGGATTTCCAACCACCAATGCCTGATGCACGAGAGTAGATTGACCATGGTGCCACACCAACACTTCACAAATATGGATAGTGCCAAACAGATTTAAGGCGCTGCTCCCCAGTTACAAACATTCCTCCGCATCAGACCTTTTTTCACCCACCTTCGTCAACGGGTACTGGTATTGCCACACACTGCACCACTCTGTCACCGGGTCACTTTCAGGGCTCTTGATGCTGCTGCCACCTCCAGGCTGTCTCATTCAGACACTATATGGTCTCTTCTCATGCTTCACCCAACTCCACGCTGTGTCATTCAGCCACTTTATGGTCCCCTCATGCTTCAGCCACCTCCAGGCTGTGCCATTCATCCAATATATGCTTTACTAATCCTTCAGCCAGCTCCAGTCTGTGTCACTCTGCAACTACATGGTTTAATGATGCTGCTGGGCCTAGGACGTTACCTATATATATGTTTATGGTAGCACAAATGACATCTGGATACAACTCCTATCATCAGCTGAACAACCATGTAAGTAAATCTGCTGGGTCATCACCATTCTCTATAGCAGGCATAGGCAACCTTCGGCACTGCAGATGTTTTGGACTACATTTCCCATGACTACATTTCCCTCTTACAGCCAAAATGCTGTCAAGGCATCTTGGGAGATGTAGTCCAAAACATCTGCAGTACCGAAGGTTGCCTATACCTGCTATATAGTATTGAGTCAACATTCTCTGCCAACTTCTGTTTTCTTTGGGACATCAGCAGCAGATTTCTCTTCCAGGACCTTCATGCACTTTTGGCGCAGAACAAAGATCTTCATCTACACAAGGGGGAGTCTTATGAAGTCAAACATCGGGCCCACTCTTTTGAGATGGCCTCCTCATGCTGAACTGCATAGGCCTGCTTAGCCAATTTGGCTGAAAAACCCTTTTAAAGCTAAACGGAAACAGTACTAACCACTTAGGTAATATGCTGAATGTTCACCTACTGTGGCCTGAGCAATTTCTAGGTACTTTTTTTCTTAATGATTCTAAATAAAAATGTGTTATGTTTTGTGCGATCTAACAGAAAATGAACATTTAGGAGGCTTATCCAGCATTAAAAAAGAGAGCTGAGGTATTGCATCTCATTTCCATTGAAGTGAATGAAGCCAAGTTGTAATACCAAAGACAACCTGAGGACATGTGTGGTGCTCTGGTTTTCCATTCCTGGATAACCCCTTTAATTTTTGGATAACTCTTTTTAAAAGAACACTCTGAACAAAATGATTACACCATGTAATGCCAAAGACTAGGACTACACAGCAATTTTGGCCAGGACAGGTGTCGCTCGACCACAAATTACTGTGTGGCCATGACCTGTACTGACAGTTGCAACAAAATCCATCACCTTACATTAGATACAATGTTTAATCCACAGCAATTTATGGTCATGCGTCCCTGCCATGGTCAAAATTGCTGTGTGGCCCCATTCTCTCTTTTCTGTTCCCTAAAACTTGTTGTGTAGAGATCCCTCAGGTCCTACACCCAGTGGAATACAGTATAACCTCTTTGAGAAGACCACCCAAAATTGTATCCAAAAGTGGTATTTGGGGGTGGTTTTCTCAAAGAAGATAGCCACAATGCATAATGTACAGTGGACTGAAAATCTGACACAGGGAATCTGGTCTAGATATGGGGCAGTCTTCTCAAAGAAGTGGTCTTTTGGAAAGGTTTCACTGTATATATCTTTATTGTTTTTAATAAGACTGGACCATCTATAGTTTCTGCTGCATAAGGAAACCTCATCTGAAAATTTGTAAATCGTATAATTTCTTAGTCTACAGTATGAGTATATACTACATAGCTCAGTTCCAATAAATACTATGCTTCTACAGTTTATACTATACTCCATAAGTAAAAATAAAAATGCCACTTTATCAATGCTATAAGTGCATATTATTATTCAATACACATAACAACATATAAGCTAGTAAATCTCTGGCACATTTTAGTTCAACCTTTTTATTTATATAAGCCTATATTGCCCCCATGTGGTCACAACTGGTTTAACAAGGATATACACTTAACTTGCTATGAACCTAAAGGGGTTTTATGGGCTTCACGAAAAATTGCCAGAAGGCAGGGATTAGGATAAAAAATATTTACCACTCTGGTCACTTCTAGTCCAGTGCCACTGCTGTTCTGGAGTCCCCGGTAAAGTGCCCAGATGATGTGCACATAGCCTGTTGGTGGGATCTTACAGTCAATCACAGACCTCAGCCACAGCTTCCTATACATGTGATTACTTTGAATAGCTAACTAAAACAAATAATGGCATATAGCCAAATTTCGATGTCACCTATGGGGGTTAACCCAGGGGGACATTATTTTTTTTTTTTAGGACTGAGGAGTGTTATAAATAAATAATAAAAAAGTCTTACTCACCTACTTCAATTCCTTGCAGCTGCCATTCTGTTATTGCTGCTTCCTGTGACAAGTCGTCTCAGCAGGAATTGCTCACTCAGCCAATCACTGGCTGCTGTAGTGTCCCACTTAAGCCAGATATTGGCTGAGCAGGCAGTTCTTGCTGAGTCCTTTGTCATGGTAACCAGGAAGCAGCAGTGAGGAGCAGGGACTGGGGTTGACGAAATGGCAGCTACAGGAGATCAGGGTAGGTGAGTATTACTTTTTTTTTTTTCTTTTACACTCCCCCAGCCATATGTAAAAATGTCCCCAGAAATAAAACTTTTTTGAAAGGGCTGGGGGTTGAACCCATGAATATGTAATTGCTAGGATCAGAGATAACAAAAATCTGGGGTTCCCTCTCTTAGCCCATCATCTCCCCCAGCAACTTGATTATGGGATACCAACAGGTTGTTATGTCAGATGGGGAGTTTTAAAGGCCAACAGGTGTGCCACCTTAAAGGGGTACTCCGGTGAAAACTCCGGTGGCAGAAAGTTAAACATATTTGTAAATTACTTCTATTAAAAAATCTTAATCCTTCCAGTACTTATTAGCTGCTGAATGCTACTTTCTTTTTGGAACACTGATGACATCACAAGCACAGTGCTCTCTGCTGACATCTCTGTCCATTTTAACAACCATGCATAGCAAATGTATGCTAAGGGCAGCATGGTGGCTCAGTGGTTGGCTCTGCTGCCTTGCAGTGCTGGGGACTTTGGTTCAAATCCCACTAAGGACAACAATAAATAAAGCATTATTATTATAATAACATCCGCAGAGAGAACTGTGCTCGTGATGTCATCAGAGAGCTTTCAAAAAAGAAGAGAATTTCCTCTGTAGAATTCAGCAGCTAATAAGTACAGGAAGGATTAAGATTTTTTAATAGAAGTAATTTACAAATATGTTTAACTTTCTCCCACCAGTTAAAAGAAAAAAGGTTTTCACCGGAGTACCCCTTTAACACATCTATAAGGCTCTGCCAGAGACAGGATGTATGGTTGTGTTCACACAGCATTTTGCCAGGATTGTGGTGAAAGTGCAGCAAAATGGCTCTACTTAAGAGTGATTTGCATAATCATAGTAAAATAGTGCAATCTGTGCAATCATTTCACCAAAACCATGGCAAAATCACAACAGAAACAGAAACAGAAACACAACAAAAACTAGGGATAAAACTGCACATTGTGAATACAGCCTCAACAAACACTACCTTGATTATCATCTTATTTAACCCACATGGTGAATGATGTACTAAAATAATATAATAAAATAATAATAAATAAATAAACCAATGCTGTCCATCTCACCTTTCCAGAATATAATATAAATGATCAAATAATTTTATGTAGCTCAAAATGGCAACAAATGCCTACAGGTTAACCTGCAAAACTAATTACACCCATACATGGCACGATCAACAGAAAAATAATAATACAGGCTCTCATAATATAAAAACAATAAAACATATAAGGAAATACAGTAAATTTGCTACCACGGTAACCACCTATAGAATAATTTAACATTTGTACGATAACCTTTGTTAAAACCTGAAAAACTACAGGTTGCTGAATTTTTATTTTATTTCCCTGCGGAACAGGTTCATTCTTTCTGCAAACACGGAAATGCTGCAGTGAAATCTTTAATGCGGAATTGCACATGGAAATACCATGGTGTGAGCCTGAGAGGCTCAGTCCTATAAGATCCTCTTGAACAGAGTGATTCCTGCCATTGTACAGGACAGCCGCTAAGAATTGAGTATGTATATATAAATACATTAGGTGGACGTTGGGGCGCGCCATAACAAGAATGTAACATTAATCTACAATGTTAGTTCAACTGAAAACATGTTCTGTTTTGTAAAATCTAAGCCATGGGAAGTCCTACCCCGCCTAATAATTAATTAGCAATTTAAACACATTTAAAGTACATAAGTAAGTTATGTAACATTTTTAAAACAGGAAGATATTTTAACTTAATTTCATCAACCTTTCTGTGGGAAGGAACATGGTGGCAGGAAGCTAGGTAGGCTCAACCCCCTTCCCTTCACCTTGTGGACCACGCTAAAGCTATGCCAAGGGACCTAATGCCGGCTGGACCGGCGGAATGAGCTATACCCTCCCAAATTGGACTTTCTAGCTCCTCAAGGCCCCTAAACAGTATCCCGGAACACACCTTGCCGGGTGCTGGGAGTGTGGAGAGGATGACGGACGCCAGTACCGCCCGTACCTGGGCGCAACAGAGACCGGACTCCATTTCTTTTCATTAATAATAAGAGGCTGACTGGTTCCCTAAAACTCTTTCTTATTCTTCCTTTTTGGAAAAGTGACAAATTGATTAACATATCAATAGTGAAGAAGCTGCTTTGTATTAACTATGCATTAAGTACTAACTATGCACTAACTCTACAACCTATATACTAACCATTCATTAACATGATAACCTACTAACACTAATAAATTGTGCCTTGTGCCAAGGTTAAAGGGGATACGTTAAGAACAAGTTCAATTGGAAGGACTAATGCCGGGTTGCGGCAAGAACAGAACAATCCAACCTTGTGTATATGGACATTGGCAATTTTTTTTTAATATATATATATATATATATATATATATATATATATATATATATATCCATGTAATATTTGGGAAAGTAGAGGATAGAATAATTAAATGATGTTTGTAAGAACATGGTGTATGTTACTTCTATTAATTACCTAATTAACTTTGCGGTTAAGCCTGGTACAATATAAAGTCAGAAAGAGGTGGAGGATTTATTGCCGCTGTTCATATAATTAAAATGCCACCCAAAAAGAAGTTGCCCGGTAAAAGATGTAGGAACACAGGGAGAATGGATATATATGTGGCATCACCAACAATGACATGGAAAAATAAACAGGGAAAGCAAAATGTACAGGAAAATTGGAGGAAGAAGAGGGTTCAACAGTAACAGTGAAAGTGATATTGGAGGCAATAGGGAAATGTAATGCTTCCATTGAGGGATTAGCTGGCCAGATAGATAGTATAGGGTCAGATGTGACACTGATTAGAGATGACATGAGGAAACTTTGGAAAAATTTTAAGAAATGGAGGAAAGAGTGTCAGATCTGCAGGATGAAATGGAGATAATAAGAAAAAAGATGTAAACAAGTCAGTCTGAGAATAGAAGGCTAACTCAGAAAATAATAGAGGTGGAAGATAGATCTAGAAGAGGACATTTAAGGCTGTTGGGATTTCTGGAGGGGATGGAGGGGGAGGATCCAGTGGGCTTCCTACAAAGATGGATAACTGAGGAATGTGGGGAGGGGAAATTGTCTCCCACATTCGGTATTGTGAGAGCTCAGAGGTTCCCGATGCCACTGCTCCCATCGGCTAGTAGGCCCAGAATGATACTGATAATGTTATTAAATGAAGGAGACAGGGAAAGGATTTTACATGCATTGAGAGAGAAAAACAATGTTGTGCACAACAATAATAGAATAATGGCATTCCCTGACTATTTATTTGAAACACAAAAAAACGTATGTAGTTAAAATAAGTTAAAAAAAGAATGCACCTTAATGGAATAAAATTTCCTCTTATGTTTCCAACAAGGCAGCAGGTTGTGGAAAATTAACTCTATGAGAGGGTAGGAAGGTTAAAATTTTTTTTTTTTAAATTGCCGTGAAGACACGAGGGGAGGGGAGGGAACATGTTAGGATTGGGACTTGTCAGTTGTTGGGACAGGTCATTTAGAGGGAAAAAGGGGGGGGGAGGGAAGAAATGGCCAGTCCTACAATTATTTTTCCCTCTCTGGTCTCTCTTCCTCTTCTCTCTTGAAAGAATTAATGATTTAAAAGGGAAGATAGGATGTGTACGAGCATATTGGTATGGAACGTAAGGGGGTTGGGCGATAAACACAAAAGAGTAGTGATAGGAGATATTTTAAAGAAACACTTACTGGGTATAATCTGTTTACTTGAAACACATTTAGTAAAAGAAACATCACAACCAATAACAAAAAAATTCACACTATTATCATTCTTTTTTCACCCCATGTTCTAGAGGGGTCACAGTTTTGATACAAAAAGTTAAATGGGAGTTATATGATAAATAAATTGACACAGGAAGGAAGGAAGATTTGTAATATTATACGGGAAATGATACCACCGCCGTACACATCCGATGTTCTTAAAATTGTAATTAGGTTTTGGCAAGGGAAGAGTGAATGTCCGTTATTTATTCAAGTTGATATAAACTGTGTGATGAATGAAAATGTAGATAGGTTAAGAATGGGAAATGTAAGAAAGAACTATGGACAAACCCCTTTGAAGAAGTTTTGTGAGGAAGTAGGATTAATAGATATATGGAGAGTTCGTAATCCGGGGAAGAACATATATTTGTGTTGGAATAAAACCAGTAAAACGATGTCCCGCATAGATTTGTGTCTGGGTGATAAGTCGGGGAATGTAAAGGTTTGAAAGATTTATTATTGTACTCGATGTGCTTCTGATCATTCCCCGTTAAGTATTAAGATTGACACGGGTATGGGAAATACAGTGAGGGCATGCAGAATGAATGCATATTGGTTTGAATTACTAGACAACAAGGTAATAAAACAACAGTTGACTGAATTCTTTGACAGGAGCTGGGATACAGCTTCAGATCAAACTGTGTGGGGAAACGGGAAAAGCATTCTTACCGTGGGCAATTAATATATGCAATTGAAAAAAATAAAAAATAATTTAATAAGATAGAAAAAGATTTAGCGTATGCAGTAAGAAAAGCAGAGGAAAAATGTATAATAGATGGCTCAGATGAAAATAGAAAAGATTGGGATGATAAACAAGAAAAATTAGAAAACTACTTGAATGTGAAAAGTAGAAAAAAAGCTAATTTTAAAGGTCAACAGAGATTTATGGAAATGGAGAAACCCAATAAAAAGTTAATGGCCCAAATTAATAATCAACAAGGGAGTAGAACTATTCAAGCCATTAAAGAAAGGAAAGGGGAGATACAGAATAACCCTGATATTATAATCCAAGAATTTGACAGATACTTTGAGCTACTATATAAAACAGAATCTGAATTTAGCCAAGAGGAATTAAAAGATTATTTAGATAGAATTGAGTTGCCTAGAGTTCCAGAAGAAGAATTGGAGGAACTCAATGGTCCATTGACAGCTAATGAATTATATAAAGCCATGGAAACCATCGGGGGGAACACATCTCCAGGAGGGGACGGGTTCCCCTTTGAAATATATCAGAGATATGGAGAGATTCTTATCCTGGCTCTGGTTAGAGCCATAAATAGCTCCCTGGAAAACGGGGTACTGCCAAAATAAATGAGCGAGGCCAATATAATATTATTGTTAAAACCAGATAAGAAAGAAGAGGAAACAGAGTTGTATAGAACAATATCACTGTTGAATACAAATATTAAAATCGTAGAAAAGGTTTTAGCTAAAAGAATACAGACAATTATACCAGAATTAATAAATAAAGATCACTGTGGGTTTATGCCTGGTAGAACAACGAAGCATAATATCCAGAGTACAAACGAACATACAGCTAGGAGAGGGCTGGGGCTCCCACTCTATCCTGTCTCTGGACACGGTTAAAGCATTTTACAGGGTGGAGTGGGACTTCCTTTGGGGGTGTTGGGACGGCATGAGCTTGAAAGGATTTGGTTTGACAAGGGGTACCAGGTAGTGTTGAGCGGCATAGGCCATATTCGAATTCGCGAATATTCGCGAATATATGGACGAATATTCGTCATATTCGCGAATATTCGCATATTCGTAACATCCTCGTTTTATTTTCGCATATGCGAATATTCGCGAGTGCTAAAATTAGCATATGCGAAATTCGCATATTCAAAGATTAGCATAAGTGAAAATTCGCATATGCGAAAATTAGCATATGCAACTTTCGCATATGCGAAAATTCGCACGCCGGTCTCACACAGTAGTATTAGAGCCTTCTTACACCACATAAGCTGGAAGCAGAGAGGGAGGATCACTGTGATGTGTACTGTGAAAAAAATAAATAAAAAAACGAATATTCATAATTACGAATATATAGCGCTATATTCGCGAATATTCGCGAATTCGCGAATATGCGATATTCGCGAATAAAATTCGAATTGCGAATATTCGCGAGCAACACTAGTACCAGGCAGGGTTGTCAACTCCCCCCCCCCCCCCTGCTATTTGCGATGGTTACGGAACCGTTGGCAAGTAGTATAAGAAAAGATGCCTTAATAGCAGGATTTGGAGCGGGGGGGGGGGGACAAGATTACAATGTATGCAGATGATATTCTGTTATTTTTCGAGGATCCAAAGTATATTCTGGACTGGCAATAAACTGGTCAAAATTGGTCATTATGCCACTGGGAGAGGAAAATATAGGACAGACTTATGGATTAAAGGAAATAAACAAAGGAGAAACATTTAGATATTTAGGGATATATTTATTTAGGAAAATAGGAAAATACCATCAGATAAACACTTTTAAATTAATTAAGGAAATAGAAAGAAAGGCGAATATATGAAATTACTTAAATCTATCAAAAGCAGAAAAGATAACATTAATTAAGTCACTTATGATGCCAAAGATTTTGTATGTATTTGGATCTGCATCAATTTGGTGTGAGATGAAGTTGTTTAAAAAAATTATCTGATTTGGGGCAGAAAAAGAACGAGAATCAAATTGGAATATTTGGAATATTTATGTTAAACAAAGGAAAATGGAGGGGCAGATTTTCCGGATATTTACAAGTATGTTTTGGCAGGACAAATTTATTTTTTGACTGACTGGGAAAAATTAGCTTTCTTTGATTTTTTTTTTGTCCGGCAGTGATGTGAGACATTTTCCAGCTGTTGGAATCGGGGAAGTTAGAAGAGGGTAAATGGAGGAAGGTTTTGTTGGTTAAAAGATTGGTTAAAGGGGTACTCAGGTCTAAACCTTTTTTCTTTTAAATTAACTGGTGGCAGAAAGTTAAACATATTTGTAAATTACTTCTATAAAAAAAATCTTAATCCTTCCAGCACTTATTAGCTGCTGAATGCTACAGAGGAAATTCCTTTCATTTTGGAACACTGATGACATCACGAGCACAGTGCTCTCTGCTGTCATCTCTATCCATACATCTGTCCAGAGGGCAGCATGGTGGCTCAGTGATTAGCCCTGCTGCCTTGCAGTGCTGGGGACTTGGGTTCAAATCCCACTAAGGACAACAATAAATAAAGCACTATTATTATTATAATAACATCAGCAGAGAGAACTGTCCTCGTGATGTCATCAGAGAGCATTCCAAAAAGAAAAGAATTACCTCTGTAGTATTCAGCAGCTAATAAGTACAGGAAGGATTAAGATTTTTTTTATAGAAGTAATTTACAAATATGTTTAACTTTCTGCCACCAGTTGATTTAAAAGAAAAAAGGTTTTCACCTGAGTACCCCTTTAAAACATTGAAGGTATTTAAGAAAGAGATGGGTATAAAGGGAATAATGGATGAGGCACCGTTGATGGATAATTTAAATATATATATATATATATATATATATATTAAATAAATTATTTCATAAGAGATTTCAGCAATGTTAGGAGGAGATTGGCTCCATTAAAGAAATAAAATGGGATACTGTACGGAAAAATACGAACTTGGTATCTCCAAACTTGAATTATAGGATAACACAATTTAATATTGTGTATAGACTTTACTATACACCCTGTTTTTTTTGGAAAGGATAGGTATAAGAAAATAAACTAATTGGAATAGATGTAATATGGAGAAAGCAGATCAAATGCCTTTATTATGAAATTGTTCTGAGATTGTTAATTATTGGAGAGAAATATACTGCAGAATTGAGGAGATAACTGGAGTATGCATGGAGTTTTCCCCCTGGTTGGCAATCTTGGGTGATGATTCAAGCATAAGTAAAGGGTAAAGAGCCAGTAAAAAGAAAAATGCTTAAGAATTCTATTCTATGCCCCTTTGTTGATCGTTAAGACTTGGATCTCGCCTAGGAGTCCTAGTTGTGTTGAATGGTATAATAATATGAGGAAGATAGAAGGGTATATTGTGAGGAGGGAGGTGGAAGAGAGATAGAGAGGTAGGGTTTTTTTTTCTGGTAAAAATATGTGTGATGTGAGGGGGCGCGAAAGTAAGAGGACAGGTTGAAGGGGATGTAAAGAGTTGAAAGGGAATTGTTGGACTATTGAGAGATAAATTATCAAAAGGTAACAACTAAATAGCATTTTATAAGGGGGATTTATATGGGGAGGGGGAATTGATGTCATCTGGTTATCTCCTGTCCTCCTGATTCCCCGCCCTTTTATTGTATAATGTATGTGGGACTTGGGTAGGTAGGGGGAGGGTAAAAAGGGTACCTTTTTATGTATAATGGTGAAGTTGGATGGGACAAGTTGTTAATAAATAAAAAATTGATATTAAACTCAGGAAAGATGGTAAAAAAATAATTAAAAAAATTAACCTTTCTCCGGTCTAAAAGCTGTTTACTAGAATATGTTGAACTGCACACTAAACATATTCTTATAATAATGCAACTCTTTATTAATAACGTGGATGATTCTGCCATCTAGTGGTTTTGTAAAAATATTCAGCAATTGGCTTCAAAATATTGTAAAAACAGAACTATGGCCATAAAGGAGTAAAACTGGACCGGTTCCTCTGTATATTGGTCAGATGACATTGAACTACCGTTATCTGTGATTTGCATATAAAGGAATACCGAGGTAAAATATAACAAGGTAAAAACAAAAAATAAATGAAAACCCTGTAATATAAAAAAAAATCAACCCCTTGTTAAACTAATTACATTTTTAATATGAATCTTTCATATTAAACATACAGTCTTATCTGCAGGAAAGATAGTATTTCATTTATTCATGTCATTCTTTGCTTATTATAAACCAAGTATTCAAGTGGGTTTTCCTGTGATTGACAGCTCGCTTTATATGAAACACTACCATTACACAGATAGCTGTCAATCGCTGTAAAGGACTGCCAACTTGACCGGAAGCATAACTTAAGGCTCCTGGACCCCTGTGAAAAGTTAGTTCCAGGGCCCCAAGCTGCCATGTGCCATTTATAAAATAAAAGCAAAGTGCAGAGCGCTCCCTTGTGGGAAACCTCTTTGGATAACATAGGTGAGGAATGATGCCAAAAAACTACTCACTTATGAGTTGTAAAAATGCAGTCAAAATTCATACTGAAGTGAAATAATTAACAAACACCAGGCTGCTGCTCCATCCCCCAAACACTCCAGGGTGTAACATACATCAAAAGAACGCCAAACACTCCTCCTTGAGGTTCACAGGGCGCTTCTGGGCCCCGATGCAAAATCAGCAACAGGGCCCCATATATTGATAGTAACTAATGTTTATTGCAAACAACGCGTTGCAAAGCCGGTTCAGCTTCTTCCTCAGGAACCATCCTCTGCATCCCCTGAAGTTATGCCCCTGCACATGACTACTTACTATTTACATGAATAAATGACAAGTTATCCTGAAACTTTTCCTGCAAACCTCAATAGCAATCTTTTCAGCTCCTCTTGCTGTATAACATGCTGCATGCAGATGGGGATATATTTTCAATGTGATAGTTTCACTAAATTACAGAAGGAAACAAAAATAAAATTTGCAACGTTCCCTCTTTTTTTCTATATTTTACCTCCTAAGGACGAAGGGCAAGCTGGAGCAATGGAGCACTGATGCTATGGCATAGCATTGAACATTGCATGCAATCTGAAGACTGTTTATGGGGACTAATAAAAAAAAAAAAAAAAAAGAAAAGAAGAATTAAAGGAGTTCTGCAGCCATAGACAACTTATCCCTTATCCGCACGATAGGGGATAAGTGTCTGATCGTGGGGGACCGACGGGACCGATGCGTCCGACGCGTCTCCTGCATGGGGAGAGCTGCGGCAGAGGGGCCCCATACAGGAGATCACAGAGAGTCCCAGCGTTTGGGCTCCCCCCTGCGATCAGACACTTAGGGGATGAGTTGTATAAAAGCTGCAGTACTCCTTTAATAAATGTGTTTTAAGCCATTCTCTAATAAAAGTTTGAATTAAACCCCCTTTTTTCCATTAACCCCTTAATGACCGGGCCATTTTTCATTTTTGCACTTTCGTCTTTTCCTCCTCACCTTCTAAAAATCCTAACACTTTCAATTTTCCACCTACAGACCCAAATAAGGGCTTGTCTTTTGTGCCACCAATTTTACTTTGTAATGACATCAATCATTTCACCACAAAATCTAAAATACCAAAGTCCAGAATTGCATATTTTTGGTCACTTTGTATACCTTAAAAAATTTATAAAAAGCAATCAAAAAGTGCCATCAGAACAAAAATGGTACCAATAAAAAAAAAAAAATACAGATCACAGTGCAAAAAAGGAGCCCTCACACATCCCTGTATATAGAAAAATAAAAAAGTTATAGGGGTTGGAAGATGACATTTTTAAACATGCTAATTTTCATACAAAAAGTTATAATAAGAAGTAAAACAAAATAAACACATAGAAAAGGGTACGCTTGCACTCATCGTCCTTGTAGTCAGTTAATTCACGGGTCTTCCGTGTGGCAGGGAGACATTAGATGCGGGCGCTCAGAGGCTAACAGCTGTTTTCACACACAGCCATGTGCTTCTTCTGGCCTCCTGAGAAAACGTCTGTTAGCCTCTGAGCGCCCGCATCTAATGTCTCCCTGCCGCACGGAGGACCCGTGAATTAACTGACTACAAGGACAGTGAGTGCAAGCATACCCTTTTCTATGTATTGGATTCTAGCCTTGTCTTCTTGAACGACTTCACCCCGTCAGTATTGTATTTTCAGCTACGGTCACTGAACATTACTGGGAACTGTGAAACTGTTGCACATCAGCTGTTTTAGGTCTGCTTTTCTGTGACTCTGCCCTCTGTTTTTTCTCTTTTTTGTGTATAAAACAAAATAAAACCTATTTAAGTTGGGTATAATTTTTATCATATGGACCGTCAAAATGAAGGTCAGGTGTCATTTTTACCGAAAAGTGCATTGCGTAGAATCGGAAGCCACCAAAAGTTACAAAATGGCGTTTTCTTTTTCAATTTTGCCCCTCAAATAATTTTTATTGGATTCACCATAGTTTTTGTGGTAAAACGATTGATGTCATTATAAAGTAAAATTGGTGGCGCAAAAAATAAGCCCTCATATGGGTCTGTAGGTGGAAAATTGAAAGTGTTATGATTTTTAGAAGTGGAGGAGGAATAAAACGAAAGTGCAAAAATGAAAAAATGGCCCAGTCCTGAAGGGGGATAAAACTTACAAAATAAAAATATATCAATTCCATTTTTGTACCTCACTAAAGTCTTATCTTTTACATAAAAGAAAGAAAAAATACTCCCTGTTGGCGGGCGTTCACACAGGACAAAAATGTGGATACAGATTTGTATATAATAATAGGTAAATAGATGTTCTAAATCAGTAGAATTCTTCGGCATGGAACTGGATCAGTGGTGCACATTTGTAAGTCTGCATCATGATCAAGGAATCAAAAATATGACCCAACCAGAATTTATACAAAATATAAAAATAAAACCGCCTGGATTAACAGCAATTGTAAGCATTCTTATTTTTTACATCAATATTATTTATATGTTAAGCTAAACCTGGCTACCATTAGAGATATATAAAAAAAATGGCTGGTGGCTGGTTCACCCACCATTCATATTTAGCCCTATTGTATTAATGAAACACTTTTCATGTTTTGTCTCTTTCCCATTCCTCGTAGATTGTAAGCTCTTGTGAGCAGGGCCCTCACTTCTCTTGTTTGAATATTTTGTGTGTAATATTGTAATGCCTTTATATTTGTCTTTCTTTGTACCCTCAGAATTTGGAAAGTGTTGTGTAATTTGTTGGTGCCCTATAAATAATAATAATTATAATAAAAAGACACTCAAGAGGAACAATGGCAAGATCTAAATAAAAAGACAAAAGCAGGGAAGTAATATTGCCTCGTGCCTTTGAAAAAGCCATTCAAAATGGCGAAACATTAGGAGGAGAGGAGATATATGTTTTAGCACAACACAGTGCCATAGTTCCACCACTGATGGTCTATCGCTGATGCTGATCTGTAGAAAAGTATCTGAAGGCATACAGTATTCTATCCAATAGTAGTCTGTGCAACAGACACCAGGAGTCTAAGCATAAGGAACTTATATGTGCACAGTGTTGAAAGTTTTAAAGCACCACTGCCATGTAGTGGCCACAGAGCACAATTTCATGTAACACAATTTAATGTAATACAATAAAGGTTATATTTTAACTAACAATTGGGGGTCTTTAGTCAGAGTTATCCCTTATCCCCAAGTAGGTTTGTTATATACAACGTTGGCCCAAGTATCCCCAGGGTACCTTTTGTGATTGTTTGCAAAAAGCAAGAGAAAGGCGCACCCTCTCATGGCGATGGTACCTTTCACATGTGGAAACAATTTTCTTTACTAGTTATTTTTTGTCCTTTACAAAGGTATGGTAACAGGAGGCATCGGAACACAACCTATGTATGAATGCTCAATAATGGAGCAGTTAAATGGGTATTCCCATCCACAAGATATGCCACAGGGAGAACTAAGGTTTACTGTGAGCGCTGATTCCCAGTCGCCTCATTTACCATACACTTTAGAGGAGAGGCAGCATGGTAAGGTTGAGGCACTTGTGTTTGTGCACACTGTTTAAGGCTTAGGGACGATATACAAAGTATAACACACACACAGTAGTGGAATTCATAAGATATGGTATAGCTGGACAAAATAAGGAACTTAAAATAAATAACTTTAATTTATTAAAATTTTAATTATTATACAAGATAAAAGTGATAGAATAATCCCTGTTTGTCAGACACATTTTATGGGGGGGGGGGTTGTTTAACCTGAGCAAAGGAAAAGTTGTGTGTATAAATTTTTCTAGATATGTGTAAAATAAGGGTTTTCCATAAACAATGTCCCCATTGTTTATGGAAAACCCTTCCTTTGAGGTAAGGTAGATTTGTAATAGAGTACAGATTGTATATATTACATAGTAGGTAGCAGTTTTTATATAGATAGTATGAAGTCTTTTATATCTGTGGTAAGCTGAATGTCCAAAGTAAGCAGTAATTGTAATAATGTTAAAGGGGTTATCCAGGAATAGAAAAACACAGCTACTTTATATCTAAAAACCGCTCCCCGTCTGTCTTCAGGTTGGGTGTGGTTCTGTAGCTCAATTCCCTTGAAGTGAATGGAGCCAAGCTGTACAACCACATCCAACCTGGAGACAGACATGGAGCGGTTTTTGAAAGAAATTAGCTGTGTTTTTCTATTCCTGGATAACCCCTTTAAAAATCTTACTTGGGACCTGTGGGTATTAGTTATCTACCGCGTCTGGTTGTGGGAGGCCTGCTGGCGTCTGGAAGTATGGAGTGTATTAGTAAAAAAAATGATCATGTTAATTTATCATACAGGAAATGGCAGAAAAACTAAATTTGGCTCCCCAAACTATGTTTTTTTCGCATTACATTACGTGAAGGAGGGCGCCATTAGGAATAATAATTTCCCCCACAAAAAAAGCTCTTATACAGCTCTGTTGAGAAAAATAAAAGAGTCATGGCTTTTAGAAGTCAAGAAGGGAAAAAACGAAAAAGAAATTAGATTTTTGCCAGAGAAGCTGAGGCAATGAGTGAGCCAAGGCAGAATTCCTCACTGTAAGCAGAGATTGTGAAATGCATCCTTTAATTTCTTTGCCCAATTTATTTTCTGCACCAAGTTTGCTAAAGCTATTACTCTATTAGGCGCCAGCAGTAGCTGAAGTTTTTAACATCTCTCTTGGAACATTAGCGCTCAGATGGAATAAACTTTACTTAACCTAATTAATTTTAATCACTGTATTCCAGTCTCATACTGTGCAAACAGATGCAAATGTGAAGACATTAATAAATTTACAGATTCCACTGTGGGCTAACCGCGCGTTGAACATTTGTTGGTGGTAGTAGGACGACAAGAATTGTGGAATCACAAAATGTGTATGAAAAAATACACTCAACGGTTCAATGTTTCCATAGCAACACAGTGCGGAAAACAGCACATTAAGTTCATGAAAGGTACCTCCGTAATTCTCCTTAATCCCTGAGCAATGCATATGTTTGCTAAAAATGATAAGTAAATGAATATACTGGGGGCTTTTTATTTTACTCTATACATTCTCCTGCATGAAGATGGAGCTATTGCATTACCTTTCTGCAGAATTTGATCTCGAGTGAGATCTCGATTACAAAGGAACACTATTCTGGAATCGGACATACTGACCTGGCTTGACCCTTTCCCTATGAGTGATGTGTTTGTCCCCAGTGTTAGCTTTGTCTAATTTCTTGAAGGATGTGTGTGTGCATACGTATACATAAAGATGATAACTAAACGGAGCATTATGAGTTATTTGCCATATAACAGGAGCTGATCAGCGCAGAGTATTACAGAAATAAAACCATTTTATTTCCGCAATGGGAGTAAAATGCTACACATTACAATAAGAGATTACAACAGCTCTTTTGATGGCCTACCTTATAATATTCCACAAACCTTACTTACAGTATAGTCATTTTAGTGCCTCTTCGCATTAGTTTAGAGACTAATAGCTATATTTTGATGGCCTACATGCAATGCCTACTGGGCCCCTGTTGTAAGGGAATAGTAAAGAAATTGTGGTTAATATATTATACCTCAAAGGTATTTTAGATGATGAAACAACACGTTCCCCAATTCTATGGTGTCTTTGTTATGAATTGTTATTGTATTGGAACTGAACTGTACCTGAACTCTGAGTTCCATTTAATATTTCCTTTGCTTACTTTATGTCTGGTAATACCTAGTTTTGAAAATATAACTTTGCACTTCTGTGTAGTAGAGTATCACCTCTATTCTGTGATGTACCCTCCATAGGTCATGCCATGTGACTTCACCGTCTGGCTGCAGCACTATATGCTATGATGTCCATGTCATACTCTTAAAGTGTACCTCGCATTAAAACTTTTTTTTTTTTTTTAATATTTTATAGTTTAATAGATATAGATAAATTTTCTTATTGGATTCCATTTTTAAAAATGTATCCTTTAATGTGTTTTATGTGTTTGAACTTTTGGCCACTAGGGGTCTCCCTAGGAGTCACTGTTTTAGTGATTTCGGACTCACGTCGAAATGGCATACTAAGCGCAGCTCATCGCCTGTCAATCAGACACATGGGAGTGAGCACGCATCCCTGCAGGGCGCGCTCCTGACTCTGCCGGTGCCGGCCAGCGGCGCCTTCAGGCTCCTCCTGCTGACAAGGAGAGCCAGCGTGTGCTGGCCGAGAGTCAGTGGAGTGCAGCTCTTCATGGTCGAATCCTCCCTGCCCCATACTCAGCCCCATAATCCCCATAATCATCCCTGCCCCATACTCAGCCTGTAAGGGCGGAAGCCGGCCCGGCCAGGCTTCTGGTGACGTTGCGCCTGTCGGGCCATGCCCACTTCCTGCCCTCATACAGAGCTCAAAACTGAGCTACGGAAGAAAGAATAAATTAGGTATTTAAAAGAAGATTTAACTAAAAATTAATACAGGGAGACAGAGACAGTTAGAGTCAGGGACAGATGGGGAGGGGGATTAGGGAAAGTTTAGTTGATGATAGCACTCTTTAAACACACAGCCACTTTTTGCCTTTCTCCATTTTCAAACCTAATATATCAATTTATGTCTGACTATCTTTTTAATTGTAACACCGGTTGTTGGAGTCCACCTGTGTACTGCATTTACTGCTGCTTGTCAGTGCTGTGTCATGCCCTCAGCACCCTTTCCTTGTTTAAGGCTCCATGTGACTTCCTTGTCTGCACTGTCTTAAAGGGGTACTCTCGTGCCCCAACCTTCTGAACATCCGGTTCAGAAGGCTTGGAGCAGTGGCCGCAATGTCACGGCCAAGCCCCCTTGGGACATCCCACCAAGCCCCCCTCCATTGACTTTTATGGGGGGCATGACGGTCACCACGCCCCCCTCCCATAGACATCAATGGATGGGGCATGGCCGTGACGTCTCAACTGAGGCCGCTGCTCCAAGCCTTCTGAACCGGATGTTCAGAAGTTTGGAGCACGGAAGTACCCCTTTAATGCCATTGCAGTTCCATGATACACCCCATAGAGGATGTGTACATTCCTGTCTTCCCCCCAATCCCTGCCAGGTACTGCTATATAATGCTTCCTGCTCCAGCTGTCCTCTGGTGCCTGGGCAATAGTTTAGTTTGACTACTAAGAAAAAATGTCTGCTGCTGTATCTATCCTGATTCTGCCTCTTTCTAATCCTAATGTATCTCCTTACCCTTCTGTGCCTGACCTGGACTATCAAAAACACCTGTGCTGTCATCAAGCCTGCACCACCTGGCTGCATCTGCACTTTTCAGCTCTACTGTTCTACAGACTTAGCCCTGCTATTATACCAATTTAGGTCTGCTACATTGAAGTCTGCTTTTCTATGCTACCTACAGAGTCAGCTCGCCCTTTCTTCCTATATCCCCAGTGCTTGGCACCAGGGTGTCCTGGCCTGCCTGGCCAGCCTCCACTTATCTTGACTCACTCTTGCTGGATGTGACCTAGTATCTTCCTTTCAGCAAAAATCCAGCTTTCTGCATCCTGGAGCTGGATAAAGTGTTAAAACCATGGGAATACTTAGATTCTGATCCCAAGTTTGGGCCACAGCCAAATCGGTAAATGGAAAAGCAAGTCGACACCCATTGGGGCGTTACATTAATGCTTTTTCAAGGCTGTATAAAATTGTATGCGGTGAGCTCCACCTTATGGCAGCTGCAAATGGCCAGAATGATATCATATGTCTGTGTGAAGGGGGTTTGGCTGTCTGTAAGAAACATGGACCTCTTACTATTATAAATACAGGTAGAATCATTCAGCACATAATTATGAACCTACAAGTGTTCAAATTTGGTGTACTTTTAATAATAAAAAAAAACCTGACTTTTTCATGACTTTAGGGATCAGTAAAGATTCATCAGTTACCAGCTGTCTTGTACCTGCTTTCACTACAGCAGTACTGAGCATAACTGTCTTTCACATTTCACTGAGTCTTCTCATGAAATGTTCAGAACAAGATGGATTGAGCCTAATTACTTGTGAATCATGTGAAAGATTCAGCTTTGTTTGGTCAAGGATACCTTGTCTATGTTCTTTGTCGTCCAATGTACTTTCAAAAATCTTCACTAACACCAGAGTTCAAAGGCGTCCTTACGTTTTATGTTCCAAATCTTTATTGTCTGTCTTTTAGATTCAAAAAGAAATACCGAAAATGCTATAGCCCGCTCTTTGCACTTACTGACACATCACTGCATTAAAAGATTTTTTGTAGGTCTTTCATCCTTACTGTAATAAGTATCATTCTGTGTCATATCCTTCCACTGCTAATCTCTTGCAGCAATTCATAAAAGTTGTCATCTACTTCTAAGACTTCACCATCAACTTTATCTGTTTTTGTTCCTCTAAACATACAGCAAAATCATTAAAAGGAATTTTTGGATCTGAAATGCTTTATCATTAATCGATAAGACTATAAAAACTAAAAGACTTGAAAACTATGAGATTCTATGATATTTTACTGCCAAGTTTATAGAAATTATGGTTTAGTTTAAAGCACAACTGTCATGAAATCTGGGTGCAATAACCTGCACACAGCCTTTGTACTGTGTGCAGGTGGTGTGTATAGCAATGTTTTTAGCTAATATTTGCAGGCTTTCATGATGCCAAAAAATGCTTTTAATCAAAGCCACTGACGGTCGGATAGGCGTGGTGCAAGGTACGTGATGCCCCGCTGCCATGCCCACCCCCACGCCTGCCTAGTATTTCAGCCCTGGGACCACTGTGGGATTGACACACATGTCCCAGCGCATGCGCCCTTCAGCTATTCTAACGTTCTATTCTGCCGCTGTGTGTCATCCAGCAAGCGTTCACTCCTACCGCCGTCTTCCTCCTCAGTGTGCCTGCGCAGTGCTAGATGCAGAGAGTGCGCTTCCTCTCTGCACCTATTATTGAGAACTAACCTGATTGTGCACTGCTCTGCGCAGATGCACTGAGGAGGAAGACTGCAGCGGAAGCAAGCGCTTACTGGATGACACACAGCAGCGCGCACGTTAGATTAGCTGAAGGGCTGACATACGGGGTAGGCGTGGGGGTTGGTGTGGCGGCGGCGGGTCGGCGTGGCGGCGGCAGGGCATCGCGTAACTCGCGCCACACCTATCCAAACGTCAGTGGCTTAGATTTAAAAAAATGTTGGCGTCATGAAAGCCTGCAAATATTAGGTAAAAACATTGCTATACACACCACCTGCACACAGTACAAAGGCTGTATGCAGGTTATTGCACCAAGATTTCATGACAGTTGTGCTTTAAGAAGTATAGAATTATTATAAAGTGCGTTGGTTGAACAAGGTTAAAGGGGTACTCCGGTGGAAAGCTATTTTTTTTTCATCAACTGGTGCCAGAAAGTTAAGCATATTTGTAAATTACTTCTATTTCACCGCTTAAGGACCCAGACCATTTTCACCTTAACCCCTTAAGGACTCAGGGTTTTTCCGTTTTTGCACTTTCGTTTTTTCCTCCTTACCTTTTAAAAATCCTAACCCTTTCAATTTTCCACCTAAAAATCCATATTATGGCTTATTTTTTGCGTCGCCAATTCTACTTTGCAGTGACATTAGTCATTTTACCCAAAAATGCACGGCGAAACGGAAAAAAAAATCATTGTGCGACAAAATCGAAAAAAAAAACGCCATTTTGTAACTATTGGGGGCTTCCGTTTCTACGCAGTGCATATTTCGGTAAAAATTACACCTTATCATTATTCTGTAGGTCCATACAGTTAAAATGATACCCTACTTATATAGGTTTGATTTTGTCGCACTTCTGGAAAATACGTTTAAAAATCTCATCTTCTGACCCCTATAACTTTTTTATTTTTCCACGTACAGGGCGGTATGAGGACTAATTTTTTGCGCCGTGATCTGAAGTTTTTATCGGTATGATTTTTGTTTTGATCGGACTTTTTGATCACTTTTTATTCATTTTTTTAATGGTATAAAAAGTGACCAAAATACGCTTTTTTGGACTTTGGAATTTTTTTGCGCGTACGCCATTGACCGTGCGGTTTAATTAATTACATATTTTTATAGTTCGGACATTTACGCACGCGGCGATACCACATATATATATTTTTTTTTACACTGTTTTATTTTTTTTATGGGAAAAGGGGGGTGATTCAAACTTTTATTAGGGAAGGGGTTAAATGACCTTTATTAACACTTTTTTTTTACATTTTTTTTGCAGTGTTATCGGTCCCATAGGGACCGATAACACTGCCCACACTGATCTCCTATGCTGATCACAGGCGTGTATTAACGCCTGTGATCAGCATTATCAGCGCTTGACTGCTCCTGCCTGAATCTCAGGCACGGAGCAGTCATTCGTCGATCGGACACCGAGGAGGCAGGTAAGGGCCCTCCCGGTGTCCGGTCAGCTGTTCGGGACGCGGCGATTTCACCGCGGCAGTCCCGAACAGCCCGACTGAGCAGCCGGGTCACTTTCAGTTTCACTTTAGAAGCGGCGGTCAGCTTTGACCGCCGCTTCTAAATGGTTAATATCACACATCGCCGCGATCGGCGATGTGTGGTATTGGCCGCGGGTCCCGGCCGTTGATGAGCGCCGGGACCGACGCGATATGATGCGGGATCGCGGCGCGATCCCGCTTCATATCGCGGGAGCCGGCGCAGGACGTAAATATACGTCCTGCGTCGTTAAGGGGTTAAGGACCAGAGCATTTTTTGCACATCTGACCTCTGTCACTTTAAGCATAAATAACTCTGGGATGCTTTTCCTAATCATTCTAATCATCAATCATTCCGTGACATATTCTACTTTATTTTTTTTGAAACTTGCATCCTTTCTTGGTGAAAAATCCCCAAATATCATATAAAAATTGAAAATGTAGCATTTTTATAACTTTGAAACTCTCTGCTTGTAATTAAAATAGAAATTCCAAATACATTTTATATTGATTAAACATACACAATGTCAGGATCCGGACTGGTATGCAGCGAGGACACTGGAGGTGGACCCAGCTTGTAGCTAGGAACACAAAACCGGATATATCTGGCAGAGAGCCATACTTTGTCCCCAGGAGCGAAGACAGGAGGAGTTCTTCTCTTCTTATCTGCATGTCTCTTCATACGAGACGAGGCCAGTAGGAGTGACTTTTGAGTCTCCTTCCAGATAACAGAGAAGTTCCGGGTTACTTCATCTACGGCAGGAACTCCAAAAGAAGTGGGAATGGGGAAGGAGGGCAGAGGGTGACGGCCGTACACCACAAAAAATGGGGATTTGGCGGAGGATTCCGAATTTTTGAAATTGTACGAGAATTCAGCCCAGGGCAGAAGGTCGACCCAATCGTCTTGGCTGGAGGAGACAAAATGTCGCAAGTAGTCACCAAGAATCTGGTTTACTCTCTCTACTTGTCCATTGGATTGGGGGTGATAGGAGGACAAGAAATCCAATTTGATCTTTAATTGACCACAGAGAGCTCTCCAAAATTTCGACACAAATTGAACGCCTCTATCCGAGACGATATGCGAGGGAAGCCCGTGAAGGCGAAAAATGTGCCGAAAAAATAGCTTCGCCAACTGTGGTGCAGAAGGGAGACCTGGAAGCGGAATGAAGTGAGCCATTTTGGAAAAACGATCAACGACCACCCAGATGACGTTATTGCCATGGTATACAGGAAGATCAGTAATGAAATCCATGGCAATTTGGGACAATGGTTGCTCAGGGACGGGCAAAGGAAGGAGGAGTCCAGCAGGCTTCTGGCAAGGGGTTTTATCCCGGGCACAAATATTACAGGCCCGAACGAAATCAGAAACGTCACCCTCTAGTGTAGGCCACCAATACAGATGGGAAATGAGCTGGATGGACTTTTTAATGCCAGCATGACCAGCCAGGTGAGAGGAATTCCCCCATTTGAGGATCTTGAGGCGAAGGCGTGGAGGAACAAAAGTCTTTCCAGGGCCTAAGACAACAAGATCCGGCAAGGACAGGAAGGGGAAGTGATGTTTTATAGGAAACACGGTAATTGGGCCAGGCACCAATTAATGGTGCACTGGCCCTTTAAATTTAAGAGAGCCGGCGCGCGCGCGCCCTAGAGAGCGGGGCCGCGCGCGCCGGGAGGACACAGAGGGCAGAGGGAGGTAAGAGGAACGGGATGCGACCCGCGGGCGGACTTGTGCCGCCACGTGGATCGCATCCCTGCCGGCGGCACTGTGGCAGCGCTCCCGGTCAAAGGGACAGACTTGGGCGCTGCAGGAGGAGATACGCCATGAGCGCTCCGGATGGATGCGGGACCCGGAGCGCTCGGCGTTACACACAATATGTCTACTTTATGTTGGCATCATAAAGTTGACGTTTTTACTTTTGAAAGACATCAGAGAGCTTCAAAGTTCAGCAGCAATTTTTGAATTTTTCACGAAATTTTCATAATTGGAATTTTTCAGGGACCAGTTCAGTTTTGAAGTGGATTTGAAGGGCCTTAATACTAGAAATACCCCATAAATGACAACATTATAGAAACTGCACCCCTCAAAGTATTCAAAATGACATTCAGAAAGTTTGTTAACTCTTTAGGTGTTTCACAAGAATAGCAGCAAAGTGAAAGAGAAAATGCAAAATCTTCATTTTTTACACTCGCATGTTCTTGTAGACCCAGTTTTTAAATTTTTACAAGGGGTAACAGGAAAAAAATCCCCCCAAAATTTGTAACCCAATTTCTCACGAGTAAGGCAATACTTCATATGTGGATGTAAAGTTCTCTGTGGGTGCACAAGAGGGCTCAGAAGGGAAGGAGCGACAATGGGATTTTGGAGAGTGAATTTTGCTGAGGGGCATGTTGCATTTAGGAAGCCCCTGTGGTGACATGACATAACAGAAAAAAATGTAATAAAATAACACATGGCATACTATTTTGGAAACTACACCCCTCAAGGCATGTATCAAGGGGTCCAGTGAGCCTTAACACCCCACAAGTGTTTGACAACTTTTCGTGAAAGTCAGATGTGTAAATGAAAAAAAAAATTCTTTCACTAAAGTGCAGTTTTTTCCCCAAAATTTACCAGCGTAATGGGAGAAAACTCGTCACCAAATTTGTAACCCCTTTTCTTCGGAATATGGAAATACCCCATGTTAGAACGTAAAATGATCTGCGGGTGAACTACAATGCTCAGAAGAGAAGGAGTCACATTTGGCTTTTGGAAAGCAAATTTTGCTGAAATGGTTTTTGAGGGGCATGTCGCATTTAGGAAGCCCCTATGGTGCTATAGCAGCAAACAAAAAAAAAAACACATGGCATACTATTTTGGAAACTACACCCCTCACCTGTGGGGTGTTTGACAACTTTTCGTTAAAGCCTGATGTCCAAATGAGATTAAAAAAAATGTTTTCACTAAAATTCAGTTTTTTCCCCAAATTTAACATTTTTACAAGGGGTAATAGGAAAAAAAAAGTTAACCAAAATTTGTAACACCATTTCTTCTGAGTATGGAAATACCCCATTTATGGATGTAAAGTGCTCTGCTGGAGCACTACAATGCTCGGAAGAGAAGGAGCGCCATTGGGATTTTGGAGAGAGAATTTGTTTGGAATGGAAATCGAGGGCCATGTGCGTTTACAAAGCCCCAATGGTGCTAGAACAGTGGAACCCCCCTACATGTGACCCAATTTTGGAAACTACACCTCTCAAAGAATTCAATAAGGGGTTCAGTGAGCATTTACACCCCACTGGCATTTGACAGTTCTTTGGAACAGTGGGCTGTGAAAATGAAAAATAAAATTTTTCATTTTCATGGACCACTGTTCCAATAATCTGTCAGACACCTGTGGGGCGTAAATGCTTACTGTACCCCTTATTACATTACGTGGGGGTGTAGTTTTTAAAATGCGGTCACATGTGGGAGGGGTCCATTGTTCTGGCACTATGGAGGCTTTGTAAACACACGTGGCCTTCAATTCCGGACAAATTTTCTTTCCAAAAGCCCAATGGCGCTCTTTCTCTTCTGAGAATTCTAGTGCGCCCGCAGAGCACTTTACTTATCCCTTGTGAAAATGAAAGATTTAGGGTAACACCAGCATTTTAGTGAAAAAAATGTTTTTTTAATTTTCCCATCCAACTTTAACGAACATTCGTCAAACACCTGTGGGGTGTTAAGGCTCACTATACCCCTTGTTACGTTCCCGTGAGGGGTTTAGTTTCCAAAATGGGTTCACATGTGGGTATTTATTTTTTTGTGTTTATGTCAGAACCACTGTAAAATCAGCCTCCTCTGTGCAAATCACCAATTCAGGCCTAAAATGTACATGGTGCGCTCTCACTCCTGAGCCTTGTTGTGCGTCTGCAGAGAATTTTACATCCACATATGGGATATTTCCGTACTTCCTTTTACCACTTGTAAAAATGAAAAGTATGGGGCAATACCAGCATGTTAGTGTAATAATTTTTATTTTTTTACACTAACAGGCTGGTGTAGACCCCAACTTTACCTTTTCATAAGGGGTAAAAGGAGAAAAAGCCCCCCAAAATTTGTAACACAATTTTTCCTGAGTGTGAAAATGCCCCATATATGGCCCTTAACTGTTTCCTTGAAATATGCCAGGGCTCCGAAGTGAGAGAGCACCATACGCATTTGAGGCCTAAATTAGGGATTGTCTCCGCTACCAAAAATATTCTACGCCTGTGATTCCCAAACAGGTTGACTCCAGCTGTTGCTAAACTCCCAGCATGCCTGGACAGTCAGTGGCTGTCTAGAAATGCTGGGAGTAGTTGTTTTGCAAAAGCTGGAGGCTCTGTTTTGGAAACACTGCCGTACAAGACAACAGTGTAAGGGTGTGTATATGTAGTGTTTTACCCTTTATTTTGTGTAGTGTAGTGTTTATATTTATTTACATATTTTTTTATGGGGGGGATTCAGACTTTTGCATATAGCCCCCCCATAGGGGACTATAACATTGGACACACTGTTTTCATACACTGATCACTGCCATGCAATAGCATGGCATTGATCAGTGTTATCGACTGCTCCTGCCTGGATCTCAGGCACTGAGCAGTCATTTGGCGATCGTACGTGCAGGAGGCAGGTAGGGATCCTCCTCGCAAGCTGTTCAGCATGCCGCGATTCACCGTTGCGGTCCCGAACAGCACCACTGAACTGCCAAGAAGCTTTCACTTTCACTTCAGACGCGGTGATCAACGCATCTGAAGGGTTAATACCGGGTATCACTGCGATCTGTGATTTCAGGTATTAGCCGTGAGTCCCGGCCGTTGATGACCACAGGGACCAACCCAATATGAGGTGGGTTCACCGCTTGACCCCGCGTTATATCGCAGGAGCCAGTGCAGGACATAAATATAGGTCCTGTATCGTTAAAGAGTTAAATAGAAGTAATTTACAAATCTGTTTAACTTTCTGGCACCAGTTGAATAAAAAAATAAATGTTTTCCACCGGAGTACCTCTTTTAAGCAGTGCTCTGTTATGTAAAGGAATTCTGGCCATAGAAAACTTTATCTAAAAACCCATTAGTATCACATTAATAGAATAATAAGAAGTTGGCAGCACCTCAGTATGCAAGAAATATGGAGCATTTACTCTTCTATACAAGGGCAATATTTCAGCTCAATGTTTTTAAAAGACTATTGAGGCACCTATGTGTAGGCACTGATAAATGGCTGGAGATGGCAGGAAATGAGTACATTAAATAAGGTAAAATTATCTTTATACTTTCATAGAAAAGACAAGTGAATAGAGAAACACCGCGACTGCTCTGGGACAGCTAATTGACAGTCTATGCGCTCAAACAGTACAGTGGCGATCAAAAGTTTGGGCACCACAGGTAAAAATTTGTATTAATGTGCATAAAGAAGCCAAGGAAAAATGGAAAAATCGCCAAAAGGCATCAAATTAAAAATTAGACATTCTTATAATATGTCAACAAAAGTTAGATTTTATTTCCATCATTTACACTTTCAAAATAACAGAAAAATGGCGTCTGCAAAAGTTTGGGCACCCTGCAGAATTTATAGCATGCACTACACCCTTTGCAAAGCTGAGATCTGCCAGTGTCATGGATTGTTCTCAATCATCATCTGGGAAGACCAGGTGATGCCAATCTCAAAGGTTTTAAATGCCCAGACTCATCTGACCTTGCCCCAACAATCAGCACCATGGGTTCTTCTAAGCAGTTGTCTAGAAATCTGAAACTGAAAATAGTTGATGCTCACAAAGCTGGAGAAGGCTATAAGATAGCAAAACGTTTTCAGATGTCAATATCCTCTGTTCGGAATGCAATTAAGAAATGGCAGTCATCAGGAACAGTGGAAGTTAAAGCAAGATCTAGAAGACAAAGAAAAATATCAGACAGAACAGCTCGCAGGATTGTGAGAAAAATAATTCAAAACCCACGTTTGACTGCACAATTCCTCCAGAAAGATCTGGCAGACACAAAAGTTGTGGTACACTATTCCACTATAAAGAGATACTTGTACAAATATGGTCTCCATGGAAGAGCAATCAGAGGAAAACCTCTTCTACGTCCTCACCACAAAAATCAGCGTTTGAACTTTCTGTGGACCGATGAGGGTAAAATTTAACTTTTTGGCTGGAATGAGCAAAGGTACGTTTGGAGAAGAAGGGGAACAGAATTTAATGAAAAGAACCTCTGTCCAACTGTTAAGCATGGTGGTGGATCACTCATGCTTTGTGGTTGTATTGCAGCCAGTGGCACAGGGAACATCTCACGAGTAGAAAGAAAAATGGATTCAATAAAATTTCAGCAAAGAGAGGATGGCTTCTACAAATGGATAATGATCATAAACACACCTAGAAATCCACGGGGGATTACATCAAGAGGCGTAAACTGAAGGTTTTGCCATGGCCTTCACAATCTCCTGACCTCAACATAATTGAAAATCTATGGATAGACCTTAAAAGAGCAGTACGTGACAGACAGCCCAGAAATCTCAAAGAACTGGAAGACTTTTGTAGGGAAGAATGGGCAAAGATACCTCAAACAAGAATTGAAATACTCTTGGCTGGCTACAAAAAGCATTTACAAGCTGTGATACTTGCCAAAGGGGGCAGTACAAGATATTAACTCTGCAGGGAGCCCAAACTTTTCCAGATGCCATTTTTTTGTTTTCTGTTATTTTGAAAGTGTAAATGATGGAAATAAAATCTAACTTTTGTTGACATATTATAAGAATGTCTAATCCGTAATTTGAGGCCATTTGGAGATTTTTCCATCTTTCCTTGGCTTCTTTATGTGCATTAATACAAATTTTTACCTGGGGTGCCCAAACTTTTGATCCCCACTGTAAGCGCTGTTCTCATCAGCAAACTGGTGGTGGTGCTCACGCTAGTTCGTCTTTGCAGATATGTTTATGTAAGAGAGGAAAAAGGAAAGATGCGGATCACTCACCAACTTCCAATGCTGTGCTTTTTATTCTTGAATACAAAGGTGGCTACACATAGATGTAACAGCAGGGCAGAAGGTGGTAAGGAGCCCCGTCCGGTGCTCCTTACCACCCTCTGCGCTGCCGTTACATCTGTCTATGTGTAGCCACCTTTGTATTCAAGAATAAAGAGCACAGCATTGGAAGTTGGTGAGTGATCCGCATCTTTCCTTTTTCCTCTCTTTTATACAAAAGACATTGATGTAAAAGAATCTTCTAAGAAGATACAATCATGACTGCTTATATCAGCAAACAGTGGAAGTAGAATAATCATTTGCCATCTCCCAAATGTCTTAAAATGTCTGTCCAGTCCATCAGTGACTCTGCAAGTATATATCCAATAATCTTTACAAGGTCTGCAGCTACAGGAGAGGAGAGTGACTGTCGTACTGTCCAGAGATGGCAGAGATAGTCTCTTACTGCCCCTGCCTGCCTGATGGCTGTTTACACAGTGCTCAATATATGCTGTGGGCTCAGTGGGAGCCATCCCATATTTCCCATCCGGGCCACCATGTACTCCACATAAGGCTAATAATTGTATGTGGGGGCACAATATATTTAAATCATGAGAAACAAAACAATGTATAAATAAAACTAAATTTATAAGACAGCCATTACCATTACATAACATTACGTAAAATTACTATATCAAAAAGAGGGGCACAATTTATAACTGTATTTTAGTGGCACTCTGTGTTATTAATAAAATAAATATAACTAAATATTGACCTGAACATCTTGTTGCCTTTGTCAGCTTGCATTCTTCCCATAATGCATCCTGGTGCCATCTCTTTTCCAGGTAATATACACAGATGTAGCAAATGGACAGAAAAAATCGTGTAGCTCACTTAGCAAAAAAATATACCAGAGGTTACTGGTGTTGCCTACACCAAAATAGGCCAGAAATTTGTACAAAATTATAATATGATATATATATATATATATATATATATATATATATATACATATATATATATATATATATATATACATATATATATATATATATATATATATAAATATATATATATATATATATATATATACAAATTATATGTGACCAGTCCTCAAAGGTATACAAGATAAGAAGATAATAAGTACAATGAAATATGAATATTTATTAAATAAAATGCAATGTATTACATAGAATAACTGAAGTATAGCTCAGGGCCCTTGTGCAGGCTCCAGATAATTATTGTAGATATAGGTACATTAGAAAACAATAATAACAAGCCAATTATATTATATATTGGCTTGCTATTATTGTTTTCTAATGTACCTATATCTACAATAATTATCTGGAGTCTGCGCAAGGGCCCTGCGCTTTACTTCAGTTATTTTATGTAATACATTGCATTTTATTTAACAAATACTCATATTTTATTGTACTGGATCTAACTATCTTCTTATCTTGTATACCTTTGAGGACTGGCCACATATAATTTGTATATATATATTTCTATTTATCATATTATTTGTGTACAAATTACACAGATGTACCTGGCTATCTGTATGATGTAAAAGAACACATTGTTTATTAGACCAGGCTGCCTTCCTCCATTCCTCTTAAGTTTAGTTCTCATGCTGTTACGTTGAGCGCTCCAATCCAGCGTTCCGACCATGAGCGTTCACCTCCCCGCTCTCCCGTCCGTGCCGTGGTTTGCATCGCGGGACGTGCCTGCATGCGAATCTCGACCCGCTTCTCACCTGCCTCCGCTCTGTCCTCTGCTTCCCGGTGCACGCGCCCCTGCCTCCTAGGGCGCGCGTGGCGGCTTCATGAAATTTAAAAGGCCAGTGCACCATTGATTAGTGCCTGGTCCTTCTGCCAAAATTATATAAGGCAGCTCCGCCCTTTCCTCCCTGCTGGATCCTCATTGCCCCTAGCCTGAGATTAAGCATTTCTAATTGTCTGTTTGCCTTGCCCATGTATTTTGACCCTTCTGCTAAGTTATTTGACTACGCACCTTTGCCACTTGCCTTGACCTTTTGCTAAGTCCGAATACGCCTCTGTCTCATACTTCTGTACCTCGTCTTGCCCAGTTACCTGTGTGGTCGAGTCGTATCGGCGGTAGTGACCTGGGTGTCGACTGCTACAGCAAGCCCATCTTGCCTTGCAGCGAGCTCTGATGAAGACCAGCGGTACCTTAGATTTCGCTCCCCGATATGGCCTGTGTCATCTGCCACACAGGTTAGGGGATCCACATCCGGCAGCGTTACAGCAAGGTCCGGCCATGGATCCCACTGGGGTTCCTCTGCCTGATAATCCAGACCTCGCCTCTATCGTGGCTCTCCAGTCACAGTAGTTGGGCCAGCAGGCACAGCAGTTAAACCAATTGTCCGCCATGATGCAGCAGTTGCTTTCTGCTCAACAACCACCGCAGCAGCCACAGCCTCCTCCTGCTCCAGTGTTGCCTCTCACTCCTGCAGTTGTCTCGAGATCCAAGCTCCATTTTTCTCTTCCTGAGAAGTATAAGGGGGATCCCAAGTCTTCCCATGGTTTCGTGACACAGTGCTCCATGCACATAGAACTTATGGCAGAATGGTTCCCTACGGAACGAGCAAAGGTGACCTTTGTCGTAAGTCTCTTAACCAGAAGGGCCCTGGCCTGGGCAACCCCGATATGGGATCGCAGTGATCCACTCACAGCTAATCTCCAGGCTTTTCTGTCTGAATTCCGAGGTGTCTTTGAAGAACCTGCATGAACTTCTTCCGCTGAGACAGCTTTGCTGAGTCTTTTTCAAGGCAACTCCTCCGTGGGCGAGTATGCCATCCGTACCCTGGCATCGGCGTTATCTTGAAGCTCTTTGCGCTACTTTCAAGAGAGGACATTCTAGCCATATCAAGGATGTCCTTGCTGCCCGGGAATTGCCTTCTTCCCTGAATGAACTCATGCAGTTTGCATCTCAGATTGATATAGTTTCTCTGAACAACATGAGGAACTACGTCAAGAAAGGGAGTCTGCACGACCTCGGCACTTTCTTCGTCTGGCACCTGTCTTCCAGCAACCACCGCAACCTTCTACGTTTCCTCCTGCAGTGGAGGCTATGCAGGTGGATCGGTCTCGCCTGAACCTGCAGGAAAGAACTTGCTGACGAGCTGAGAATCTATGCCTATACTGCGCCAGTGCAGATAAATTCCTCAGAAATTGTCCTCTGTGTCTACAGTCTCAGGGAAACGCTCGCACCTAGGGTTTGTGGCAGAGGCCTCCCTAGGTGTGAATACCTCCTCTCCACGCTTGAATTTGACATTCTCTACCCTCCAAAGAGACTATTTACATTCTTTCCTTCCTGGACTCTGGTTCCATTCCTTAGTACATAGGTATCGTCTGCCAGTATCCCGCCTTCTGAAGCCTTTGTACATCTCTTTGTCAACTGAGAAAATCGGTACTGTACTGTCTTATTCCGCACAGAACCCTTATCTATGAAGGTTGAAGTTCTGCATAAGGAAAAATTGTCCTTCAATGTACTTCCTCATTGTACCTCCACTCTTCTACTTGGCCTTACTTGGTTACAACTACATGCCCCGCATCTTGATTGGAAAACTGGAGAAGTACTTCGTTGGGGAACCTACTGCCATAACAACTGTTTTCATACTCCAAGTTGGTGTCTCCTTCTACTACTCTCCCATTGTTCCCTCAGGACTTTGCTGATGTCATCAGTGAGAGAGAAGCTAAAGTTTTACCACCACATCGTCCTTACGATTGTCCTATCGACTTATTTCCCAGGACCACACCTCCTCAGGGCAGAATTTACCCCTTGTCTGTTCCCGAAACCCAGGCCATGTCTAATTATATCCAAGAAAATCTTCAGAAAGGATTTATCAGAAAGTCTTCCTCCTCTGCCGGAGCTGGATTCTTCGTGGAAAAAAAGGACGGATCTTTGCGACCTTGCATCGACTACCGCTGCTTGAATAAAATTACTGTCATGAACCTCTACCCACTTCCTTTGATCTCAGAATTATATGATCGTCTGCGTGGAGCGAGGATCTTTTCTAAACTTGACCTTCATGGGGCCTAAAATTTGATTCACAAAGAAGAAGGAGACGAATAGAAGACTGCGTTTAATACTCGTGATGGACATTTTGAGTATCTTGTGATGACACTCTGTAATGCTCCAGAAATCTTCCAGGAGTTCGTCAATTATATTTTTCGCGATCTTCTATACTCCTGTGTCGTTGTCTAATTGGTCCACATTCTCATCTACTTGCCCAATGTTCAGACTCATCGCTCTCTCCTCCGCCAAGTTTTTCAACGTATCTATGCTAAACTAGAGAAGTGTACTTTTGAAAAAAAAAAACAGCCTTCCATTTCTGGGGTATATCGTTATCAGTCAAGGTCTACAAATGGACCCTAACACGTTTCCCACAGTACTGGACTGGCCTCGACCTTCTGGCTTGAAAGCTATTTTGAGCTCTCTCGGCTTTGCAAATTACTATTGGCAATTTATCCCTCATTACTCCACCTTGGTAGCCCCCATGGTTTCTCTCACTAAGAAGACTTCTAATCCAAAGATTTGGACTCCAGAGGCTGAAGAAGCTTTCAAACAGTTAAAGTCTGCCTTCGCTTCAGCTCCGGTTTTATCTAGACCCGATTCAAGCAAGCCATTTCTTTTGTAAGTCGATGCTTCTTCTGTTGGAGCTGGTGCAATTTTAATGCAAAAGTCCTCTAATGGAAGAATTGTATTTCTCTAAGAACTTCTCTCCTGCGGAGAAAAATTATATCATTAGGGATTGTGAGCTCTTGGCAATAAAGCTGGCTTTGGAAGAATGGCGTCACCTCTTGGAGGGCTCTGTACATCCGTTTACTATATATTCTGATCACAAGAACTTGCTGTATCTTCAGACTGCACATCGTCTCAACCCTCAGCAGGCTCGTTGGTCTCTGTTCTTCTCCCGGTTGGACTTCTTTATTCACTTCCGTCCAGCGGAGAAGAATTTACGAGCTGACTCTCTATCTAGATCCTCAGATGTTCAAGACCAGGAATCCCACCCTTAACATATTATTCCTCCTGAACATCTTATCTCTGCAGCACCAGCAAGTCTTCAGCACCTGCTCCCTGGGAAGACTTACGTATCTCCCCGTTTAAGACTCTGAGTTTTGAAGTGGGGTCATTCTTCTCTTTTGGCCGGTCATTTCAGAATTCATAAGTCCTTGCAGCTCATCTCCAGACAGTATTGATGGCCCAGTTTAAAACAGGATGTCGTTGATTTTGTCCGTTCCTGTTCGGTCTGTGCCCGGGACAAGACCCCCTGTTCCAAACCTGCAGGTCTTCTACAGACTCTGCCAGTTCCATGGACCGATATTGCTATGGACTTTATTACAGACCTTCCCTCTTCTGGCAACAATACGGTCATCTGGGTTGTCGTAGACCGATTCTCTAAAATGGCTCATTTTATGCCTCTACCTGGATTACCATCTGCACCACAACTTGTAAAGCTTTTTCTTTGCCATATCTTCCGCTTACATGGATTGCCATCTCATATTGTATCCGACAGTGGAGTCCAGTTCGTCTCTAAGTTCTGGCGGGCCCTCTGCTCTCGTCTCCAAGTTAAGTTGGATTTTTCCTCAGCTTATCACCCACAATCCAATGGACAGGTCGAAAGGGTAAACCAGGTCTTGGGAGACTATCTTCGACATTTTGTTTCTGCTCGTCAAGACGACTGGGCCGATTTACTTCCCTAGGCAGAGTTTTCGTACAATCATAGGGATTCTGAATCCACTGGGACTTCACCTTTCTTTGTGGTCTATGGACTTCATCCTCGTCCTCCTCGTCCCTTGTCTTCTTCCTCCGAAGTTCCCATGGTTGATGAACAAGTGCGGAATTTCTCCTCCATCTGGCAGAAGACTCATCACTCTCTGTTATATGCCACATCTCGTATGAAGTCTCAAGCAGACAAGAAAAGGCGTTCTGCTCCAAATTCTCTCCTGGAGACCAAGTCTGGTTGTCATCCAAATATATCCGCTTTAAAGGTACCCAGTTATAAACTGCTATTTGGGTCCTTATAAGATCAAGAAACGTTTCTCTCCATCTGCCATCTTTTCTCCGTCCCAAATTATTTTCATGTCTCTCTCTTGAAACCTGTTATCTATAACCGCTTTTCAAAAAAAGATGTTTCTCCTACTTCCATCTCAAGTACCTCTGATGTTTATATCGTCAAGGAAATTTTGGACTCCAAGTTTATCAGAGGAAAGGATTTGGGCCGGAGGAAAGGTCTTTGGAGCTGCAGGACACCATCTTAGACCGTGACCTCATTAAAAAATTCTTGTCCTCTAAAAAGAGGGGGAGACCAAAAGGGGGGTTACTGTTATGGTGAGCGCTCCGGTCTGGTGTTCTGACCGCGAGCGCACACCTCCCCACTCTCCTGTCCGGGCTGTGGTTCGCATCGCGGGCTGTGCCCGCATGTGAATCGTGACCTGCTTCTCACATGTCTCCGCTCTGGCTTCTGCTTCCCGGTGTGTGCACCCCCGCCTCCTAGGGCGTGCGCGCAAGCTTCATGAAATTTAAAGGGCCAGTGCACCATTGATTGTGCCTGGTCCTTCTGCCAAAATTATATAATGCAGCTCCACCCTTTATTTTCTGCCAAATCTTCAGTGCCCCTAGCCTGAGATTAAGCTTTCCAAATTGTCTGTTTGCCTTGCTCGTGTATTTTTACCCTTCCGCTACGTTATTTGACTACGCACCTATGCCGCCTGCCTTGACCTTCTGCTAAGTCCTACTACGCCTCTGTCTCATCCTTCTGTACCTTGTCTTGCCCAGTTACCTGTGTGGCCGAGTCGTATTGGCGGTAGAGACCTGGGTGTCACCTGCCGCAGCAAGCCCATCCTGCCTTAGCAAGCAGTGGGCTCTGGTGAAGACCAGCGGCACCTTAGACTCTGCTCCCGATACGGCCCATCACACAGGTTAGAGGATCCACATCCAGCAGCGTTACACATGCTTACATAAATATTGTTGTAGCTTTCGGTGATGGATAGTGATCAGCATGGGATCTCTGACCAGTCTGCAGCTTCACAGCCCCATACACAGGAAGCTGCTCTGCACTTTGTGTTCCGACATCTTTCTATCATAAAAAGCATTAAGTCTTTCAACAGTTTATGCTACAGTAGCTATTCTGTGGGACTGGACCAGATGGGTCAAACACTACTTCACATGCATATCAGTGGGTCTTGAGTGCAAACAACTTCACTGGTTGTTCTTTCTTGAACCACATTAGGCAGGTAAAAAACTGTTTATACTTCACAAAACCTGCTGTTTTGGAGAAACCTGATTCTGATTGTATAACTCCTTACACACGGCAGCTTGTACTAGCACCCTAACTCCACATAAATTAAAATATTTACATCAAAAAGATTTTTTCCCTTTAACATAGATCACCATTAAAATATATCTGGTACCACAACATTAAGAAAAAAAATATACATAAAAATGAATCAATACCTAAAATTTACCCTAAAATACTTCTGCTGAAAAATATTACGTGGCCCACAAAAACAAGCTCTGATAAAGCTTGATGAAAAAATAAAAATAAATGTACTGAACTTGGTTCTTAATTTAAAAAAATCCCGAAATTTGACTACTAAATAAGCCTACAATAAGGTAATGTTTCCTGTTCTGTAGAAGTCGTTTCTCAACAGCCATCTTACCACAATCACAGGCTGAAGGAAAATAACACAGGATCCACTACTGTTACGTGGTAGGAAAATTTACTCCAATGCTCTCCTAGCACAGGTCACAGAGCATGCCCGCAATACTTTCCCATAGAAGTTAGAGAGTCATAACCAGGCATCAGTTTCTATGTGGCTGTTCACAACAGCTCAGACAAGATGAGCACCCCATAATCATGTACAGAAAATAAAAAAAAAATAACACAAAACATGTCTCAGTACAGGTTTTAATTAACCATCATAAAAGGTGATTAATTATCTTTCAAGTCCTTCTCAGACCCATTTAAAGATAAGACAATGTTATACGTAAATGTACATGACCTCATATTGCACCTTTTCATACAACTCAAGAAATATTAGAGACATCTGCATTTATAACAAATAGGAAGAAACTTCGCCACCTGTTCCTAATGAGTGTGAACTCTGTCAACCATGCAGAACAGAATAATTAACATGACATAGGAAACCATGATGTAGTTATATTAAAATCAACATGACCTTTTTAGTTAAATACTGTGTACCGGATAAAGGATTAACAAAAAAAAAAACTGTATAAAACCAATATAATTCTTGTAATGTCAAGTAAGAACTAAATGTCATCATAACAAGTAAATGAATTGATGGTAACGACTTTATTACAGTATTTTCTAATCCGTCTCTACAGTTATCATGAGTGGGGGGTTCACTTTAATTGCTCCTACAATGATATACAGTAATAAGTTTTAGAATTAGAGCTCAGGAATAGGAGGAAGAGGCCACAGTATGGTAAGTGTGTAAAGTCCCGCTATGGTTTTAGTTTACATTTTTTATTTAATTACTTTATATTCAAAATAGCCATTAAGTACAAGTTAGGCTGGGTTCACATTGCGTTTTTGTATCCGTTTCACTGTTTCTTTTACAATTCATTTAATTTTGCTGTATACAGAAACATGGTCAACTATATGTACAGCAAAAAAAAAAAAAAATCAAAACATACTTTGTAATCTTTTTTTCTTCATAGTGTAAGCCAAGGGAAAATACACTGCACAAAAAAAATAAAGGGAACACTAAGATAACACATCCTAGATCTGAATGAATGAACTAATCATATGAAATACTTTCGTTTTTACATAGTTGAATGTGCTGACAACAAAATCACACAAAAATTGTCAATGGAAATCAAATTTATCAACCCATGGAGGTCTGTATATAGAGTCACACTCAAAATCAAAGTGGAAAACCACACTACAGGCTGATCCAACTTTGGTGTAATGTTCTTAAAACAAGTCAAAATGAGGCTCAGTAGTGTGTGTGGTCTCCACGTGCCCGTATGACCTCCCTGGGCATGCTCCTGATGAGGTGGCGGATGGCCCCCTGAGGGATGTCCTCCCAGATCTGGACTAAAGCATCCGCCAACTCCTGGACAGTCTGTGGTGCAACGTGGCGTTGGATGGAGCGAGACAAGATGCCCCAGATGTGCTCAATCGGATTCAGGACTGGGGAACAGGCGGGCCAGTCCATAGCATCAATACATTCCTCTTGCAGGAACTGCTGACATACTCCGGCCCCATGAGGTCTAGCATTGTCTTACATTAGGAGGAACCCAGGGCTACCAGCATATGGTCTCACAAGGGGTCTGAGGATCTCATCTCGATAGCTAATGGCAGTCAGGCTACCTCTGGCAAGCACATGGAGGGCTGTTTGGCCCCCCAAAGAAATGCCACCCCACACTATTACTGACCCACCACCAAACCGGTCTCCACAGTGTCTCCACATGTTCTCAGTGTGAATCTGCTTTCATCTGTGAAGAGCACAGGGCGCCAGTGGCAAATTTGCCAATCTTGGTGTTCTCTGGCAAATGCAAAACGTCCTGCACAGTGTTGGGCTGTAAGCACAACCCTGACCTGTGGATGTCGGGCCCTCATACCACCCTCATGGAGTCTGTTTCTGACCGTTTGAGTTGACACATGCTCAGTTGTGGCCTGTTGGAGGTCATTTTGCAGGGCTCTGGCAGTGCTCCTCCTTGCAAAAAAGGCGGCGGTAGTGGCCCTGCTGCTGGGTTGTTGCCCTCCTATGGCCTCCTCCACGTCTCCTGGTAGCGCCTCCATGCTCTGGACACTATGTTGACTGACACAGCTCGCATTGATGTGCCATCCTGGATGAGCTTCACTACCTGAGCCACTTGTGTGGGCTGTAGACTCCGTCTCATGCTACCACTAGAGTGAAAGCACCACCAGCATTCAAAAGTGACCAAAACATCAGCCAGGAAGCATAGGAACTGAGAAGGGGTCTGTGGTCACCACCTGCAGAACCACTCCTTTATTGGGGGTGTCTTGCTAATTGCCTATAATTTCCACTTGTTTTCTGTTCCATTTACACAACAGCATGTGAAATTGATTGTCAATCAGTGTTGCTTCCTGAGTGGACAGTGTGATTTCACAGAAGATTGACTTGGAGATACATTGTGTTGTTTAAGTGTTCCCTTTATTTTTTTGAGCAGTGTAGATTCTGCTGTATGGCATACAGTGGCATCCGTTATACATTTTATACACTTAAAAAGGAAAATAATAAATGTTATGTTAAATTGAAACAAAAACGCAATGTGAACCCACTCGTATTCATTCATCAGTCAGAAGAAAAATATTTAACTATAAACTATAAATAATTTATACTGCACAGCATTGTTTTTAATTAAAACCAAATCACCAATGCCATACTTTAATGATTTAGATAAGACATTGCATTTTCACAGTGCAATACATTTTTTTGCCATTTTTGCCAACAAAATTGCTGTAAAACTACAGCATTTTTCCATCATCCTGGTGTGACTGTTCCATCGTATGTATGAAAGAATGGAGATGCCTTTGCTAGTTGTTCAGTTTGGGTATTTCAAACGCTTTTTAAACATATGCATAAAAATGTAATGGGCACTGTCACCAAAAGACCTTTTGATATGTCATAGAAACATGAATGTGAGCCAATGGGACTTTCTCTGTCACATAAACATCCTCCTTGTTCCTGACTGATAAAAACTGTGGATGTCGATATGTCTCTATGACATATTAAAAGTTTTTTTTTGTTTGTCACAGGTACAGAATACTTTAAATGGGCACTGTCAGATATAAAAACTTTTGATATGTTGTAAAGCATGCAAAACCAAATAGGTTTTACAACTACTTTCATTAAAAAAAATTCAGTATTTCATAGTGAAAAAGCCAGTCTAAAAACTGCCTGCCTCCCTCCCTCCCTCCTGGGATACATACCAGCCTGGCTTTGTCCACTCGTCATCACCTACATCATGGACCCACTTCATGATTGACAGGTGTGCAGATCTAAAGCTGCTAATCTCTCTCCCTCACTGTCTGTGTTACTTCACAGTCTCCTTGTGTGAGGAGAAGGAGAAAGGGGCAGGAGTACACTGCTACCTGTGAGCAGATGATGAAAGAAGCTGGTGACTGAAGATGGGGACGGAATAGAGGATTTTTTGTTTAAAAAGTAAGTGTCCCTGAATGTGTGTGTATATATATATGTATGTATATATATATATATATACACACATATATATATATATATATATATATATACACACATATATATATATATATATATATATGTATGTGTGTATATATATGTATGTGTGTAAATCTGTGGTGTCTAGGTAATGTGCATGTGTATGAATAAATGAAGTCAATTTGTGTGTGTATCTAATACAGGGGGACTACAGTCATATGCCTCCAGCTGTTGCAAAACTACAACTCCCAGCATGCATGAACAGCCAAATGATGCGTGTGCATGCTGGGAGTTGTAGTTTTGCAACAGTAAGAGGAACACAGCCTGCAGCAACACTGCTGTTAATGAGTTTTACCAATCATATGCCTCCAGCTGTTGCAAAACTACAACTCAAAGGATGTGTGGCCATGCTAGGAGCTGTAGTTTTGCAAAAGCTGCAAGCACACAGTGTGCATGTGTATAGCATAAAACCAGAAAGGAAAGGGTTAGAGATGCTCACTCCCCAGACCAGTGACTGAGGAGAGTGAGGGAGGGGAAGTGGTTATCACCTGAGGAGAAAAAAAGGGACCTTCTCCCCTGCTTCTAGTCAACAAATTAAGGTAATTCAGAAATAAAGCTTATTCTGAGAGAAATATAGGTCATAGACACATAAAAATGATATGTACGTGATCAGGATGAGATACTGAGCAACATATAAGTTTTTTTTTTTTTTTGGGTGATCTGACAGGTACGCTTTAAGAACAAAGCCATGCAATCTCCATAAACTAACACGGGGAATGGGTCATACTAAAGGGCTTAGTATCTTTAACCTGGCACTGTCAGATTATGCCACCATACCAAGTCAGTTTGTAAAATTTTTAGATCTGCCCCAGTCAGTGCTCTCATTTTGAAATAGAAGTATCTATAAAATATAACAGCAGTCCAATGGATGAATCGGAGTTAGGTGGTTACCTGGAGAAAGCAACCTAATGGATACTGCGTACTGTAAATTTTAATAGCAAAGGAATAATTGTATTGGTCTGACCCTTAATTCCAGTGAAGGATAATGTAAATCCTACAGCCTTCAAAGAAATCATAGACAATTTTATGCTTTCAACTTTGTGGGAACAATCGGAGAAGGGTCCTTTCTTTGACCAGCATGACTATGCTCTTGTAAACAAAGCACAGCCCATAGGGTGGCAGTTTTATTCAGTTTTTTAAAGGAGTTCTCCACTGCCCTGCCTTCCGGAGCTCAGCTCGCAGGGTCCGGAAGTTTATTACTCCGAATGCTGTGTGCGGGCTTCCGTGTGCGAGGCCGCCCCTCGTGACGTCAAGCCCCCTTCCCATAGACTTTCGTTGAGGGGGCGTGTGTGACGTCATGAGGGGGCGGCCTCGAACACAGAAGCTCGCACACAGCGTTCGGAGTAATAAACTTCCAGACCCTGCGAGCGGAGCTCCGGAAGGCAGGGCAGTGGAGAACCCCTTTAAGCCAAAGCAACGGGTGGATTTAAGTAAAATTTACGATTAAAACTGTATCACAACTGCATTCCGTATTTTAAAAATGGTCATGTGAGACACAAGCCAAAAGGTATGGTTTGGCGAGTTTAGTGTGAACGAACTCAAGTGATCAGTACAGAAATGTGTCTTCATCCTCAATAGACAACTTTATGGTGATCTGAAACAATGATTACGAGTCAGATCTTCCCATCCAATATCAATGCCTCATCTCATGAATGGGCCCAAACTCCTATAGGCACACTCCAAAATCTTGGGAAAGCCTTCTCTGAAGTTTATCTGCCATTGGGAAAGGGTGATTAGACACCCGGAACGTCTTGCTATAGATGTATCTAAACAATTAAACAAGTATTGATAAAAAAACAGAAAACAATCTTGAGCTGCTCCTTCATCTGGATCTTCATTGGGCAGTGCCACATCAGGATATATTTTTTTTTGAAGTTTGGAAGCTGATATAGCTCCAATACTAACACTTGTCACATGCACCATTCTGTATTTTGTGTTCCTGTTGGGGTACATTTTCCAGTGTTCCAAAATACAAGTTCTAATGCTCACATACTAGGCACTTTTGGTGGTGGGCAGGGGTCAGCATCCCCAGCAAGCTGTCATTCAGTGTGTTCTGATTACTTTCTATTTTAGCTAGCAACAATTGGCTAATCTGTGCTTCGTTAAGGTGCCATTCACATATTTTGTAATACATCATGCTGGCTTAAAACCTATTGCTCAAGCCCATATCATGATTGTCAAATGAAGTACTTTACACATGTTAGGGATCACATAGACTGTCAAATGTAAGAAATTTGGCCATTTAAAAACAAACATAAAGTGAAAAGGATTATCGTGTTATATTCGCATTGGTCAAGGGGAGAAATGGACAATAGTAAGGCTTAAATGATCTTAGCAAGGGCCAAATTGTCAAAGCTGGAAGACCGGGCCAAAAGCATTTTCAAAACAGCAAATCTTAAAGGGGTTGTGCGCTGCCCTAATTTTCGGAGCTCCGCTCACAGCGTCCAGAAGTTCATTAATCCGAACGCTGTGTGCGGGCTTCCGTGCTCGCGACATCACGACCGCCCCCTCTACCAAAGTGTATGGGAAGGGGGCGTGACAGCGGTCGCGCTCCCTTCCCAAAGACTTTCGCTGAGGGGGCGTGCAAGACGTCGCGAGGGGCCGGGCGTGACGTCACGCCGGGCGGCTGCGAACACGGAAGCCCGCACACAGCGTTCGGAGTAATGAACTTCCGGACGCTGTGAGTGGAGCTCCGAAATTCAGGGCAGCGCACAACCCCTTTAAAAGGGTTCACACAGTGTGCACTGGTTAATTCTTACAAAAAGTGGTCTACGGACAGATTAATTGAATTGGTAGCAGGGTCATGGGTAACTAAGGCTTGTAGATGTTAACCAAGGCTATGATATAAGAAAAAAAAAAAAATAAATTAGAGGAAAACCTTGGTTTAGGCATTCTGGTGAATGTTACTTTGACATGTACCACTTACCTGAACATAGTTGCTTCATGGCAATGGTATTCCATAATGCTAGTGCTCTTTCATAACCACACTGCAAACATTATTCAGTCTTATCCATGAAAGCCCCAATGAACTTAAAAATCTATAGCACAGAACACCTGCAAGTCTGAGGTTCTCACCGTGATAAAGAATTTGATGGCAAAAGAGCGACCTACACAGTTATAGGTCGGTTCCTTTAATGTTAAAGTTGTAGGTATAAAAACAATGGTGGTTGAAATGTTCTTTTACCAGCCTGATGACACATTTCTGAGGTTTCCACGTACTTTTTAACCCCTTAAGAACCAAGCCCATTTTGACCTTAAGGACCAGGCCAATTTTATTTTTGCATTTTCCTTTTTTCCTCCTCACCTTCTAAAATCCATAACTCTTTTATAATTCCATCTACAGACCCATATAATGACTTGTTTTTTTGTGTGACCAGTTGTACTTGGTAATGAAACATCATTTAAAAAAAATAAAAAAATGTATGGCAATGTAAATGTGACGCAAATTAATATTTTTTTTTAGGGAGGAAATTTAAATGTAAAAATACAATTTTGCACATTTTGGAGGGTTTCGTTTTCACACTTTACGGTAAAAATGACGTGTTCTTTATTCTGTGGGTCAATATGATTAAAATGATCCCCATGATTACATACTTTCCTATTATTATACAGCTTATTTTTACATATTTCAACTTTTTTTTTTTTACACTTATGTCACCATAGGGAACTATTTATAGCAATCAGTTGATTGCTAATACTGATCGGTATTATCAGCTATCTTCTGCTCTGGTCTGCTTGATCTCAGACCAGAGCAGAAGACGTCAGGAGACGTCCGGAGGCAACGCTGTGGGCGATCTGATCATCTATTTTAACATGTGAATTGCCACAGATGCCGTGATCTGTAGTGATCACTGCATCTGAGGGGTTAATGGCGGACATCCGCACAATTGTGGATGTCAGCCATTACCTGCGGGTCCCCGGCTGCTGATAGCAGCCGGGACCTGCAGTCTACGATGCGAACACCGCTCCAATGCCCGCGGTCATACACAGGATGTAAATCTACGTCCTGGTGCGCTGAGTATCTCCGCACCAGGACGCACATATGTCCGTGGTCGTTAAGGGGTTAAAAGAGAAAACTTATTTTCTAAGTTTAGTAGCATGGTGGGTTTGCACTGGAAAAGGATGAGTATGTCAACACTAAAAAACACTAGATTTTCAACACAAGAGCTGTGCTCGCTTCATGCACAGCAGGTGCCGGCTGCTACCAGCAGCCAGGGACCAGCCCGTTAAGGCAGACATCAGCGATTGTGCTGATGTCCAACCTTAACCCCTCAGATGCCGTGATCAATAGTGATCATGGCATCTGAGGCATTAGAAGTGCTGCTGGCAACTGATAGGACCACTCTCAGCAAAAAAGTGGCTGTTCGATCAGTAAGGATGGCCGCTGAAGGTTTCCTTGCTTGCTCTGGTTTGCCTTCTAGCAAATTCCCCTTCTCTCGTTTTACAAAAAAGTGTCAAAGAATAAATAACATATTTGGTGCGCATAATTGTCCGAACAAAGAAAAATGAAATAAAAAAAGTGATCCAAAAGTCACATATACACACAAGTGGTACATATTAAAACTACAGATCAAGGCACAAAAAAAATTAGCCCTCTTACATCCCGGTATATGGAAAAATTTAAAAGTTATAGGGGTCAGAATAAAGCCATTTTAAACAATTTTGTTAAAGAAAGTTCGAGATTTTTTTTTTTTTTTTTTTAGAAAAGCATGTAAACGCAGGTTCCATTTTAACCATATTGGCCCACAGAATAAAGAAAACATTTATTTTACCACAAAGTGCACTGCATAAAAACAAAACCCTCCAAAAGATGCAGAATTGTATTTTTTCCTTATTTACCCACAAATATTTTTTTGGGTTGCACCATACATTTTACGCATTTGTAGATGGAAAAATACGAGTTACGGCTATGAGCCCGATACAGTTATAGGTGCGAGAGCTATTACAAAACAATAAATACTCCAGGGCTCAGGGGAGCCAGTATACGACTAATACCGTTATAATACAATTTAAGAAAATCAACCAACACTATTATGGATACATAATTCCATGGCTCCAGTAAAAAAGACCACTTGAATATTATATATATATATATATATATATATATATGTATATCTCACTTTGAAATAAATGCAACACTCGGATATAGAAAATTTTACTCTAAAGGGACCACACATGCAAATCCCCCTAGTATGACTCTTTCATACTTCCCTAACGAGGGTCTACAGTAAATACTATCTACATCACAGCTATAGGTCTCCTATAACAAACCGACTTTTCCTCCGCGCCATCCAAATCTGTGATTTTCTGTTTTCCATCGAAAAATAATACTTATCCGGCGCATTAGTCCGGTGCCCACCCCGGACTACTTTTTTCCAAATGATGTTTTTTTTTCCATTCCCCCCACCACCTACCGATGTCTGCTTTGCATCTCATTTTCCTCGGAGTGACTATGGGATGTGCTGATTTGACCCTGTCACAGTCCTTAGTAGCCCACCGGGAACTACCCGTAACCTCTCCTAAAAACCGGGACTAAAGATACATTAGAGCCGGGACTAAAGATACACTTTTTTCATGCAGTCAAATAATTGCTTTTAAATTCGTTACTTTACCAATTCCCTTTGATTTTCTGCATCTCCCGATTTGAAGAGTATCAGATGTAGTAATATGTATAGCAGTGATCTGCTGACATAGTGATTCGATGCCTGTTCAGGGCGATCTTCTGTTAGTGGAATGGGTCTCCCATCTCCTGCGCTGCCGGCTGTTGTCCGCTGCGCACTCTTCCATCTCGCCAGGAACCATGGCACTGGACCATTGAGCTCCGTTACAATCATAGGTGGCCCAATAAGGGAGCCACCTGAAACTTCAACCTAGGATCTACATAGATACGGTGTAGCAACCTGTTTTTCCTTTTTTTGTTTTCTTTCTCTTTTTTTACGGAGAATTCTTTTAATGTTTATGTATATACAATTGATTTTTGATATGTGTATTTAATTATGATGTATACTGATTAGTGCAATTTGACCCGCTAGAGCATTTTCTGTATAAATGTGACGGGAACCTATCCCAATACACAATTGGATCTGACGAAGAGGGGGTCTCCGCCCCTCAAAACGCTTTATCCCTTTGTAATTACCAGCATGAATAAAGACTTTTTGCTGTATGTAAAACCCGAGTCCGTGGATGATAACTTCACATCTCCCACTGGAAATGAGCGCTACCAAGCACCGCCTTTTCGTGGATCATAGATCCCACCTTCCTTCTCCATTTGCCAGACGTCCAGGACCAGCTCCCGAGACGACCAGGTACCCAGCAGCTCTTCCACCACTGCCTCCCAGGGATCTGGGATACAAGCCTACGACAGTGTTGTGTCTGTAACACAACATCCTCAGGTGAGCATACCAATCTCTGTTCACCTATATACATCCTATAACACATTAGTGCGCTCTTCTCGGTTTCCTTTTTTTGCATATATTCGAGTCTCCAAAGTGTCCTGTGAGGTCTGCATGTTAAAGGCTTTATCCAGAAATAGAAAAACAGAGCTAAATTTTCCCCAAAAACAAACACCACACTTATCCTCAGGGTGTGTGGTATTGCAGTCAGTTCCATTGACATGAATGGAGCCAATAGATCAATGGGAGGCTGCTGCACACGGAATCCTCATGGAAATTCAGCATGAATATTCTGTAGCGTGACCATCCCCATATAATTAATACAAGTAACAAGTTGCTTAATTCTGCATTCAGAAACAAACAATAAAAAAAAAAGTACCAAAGTGGCCATAGCCTTTAAAAGACATAAACAAAGTTAATTTCAAAAACAGCACCACCCCTGTCCTCAGGTTGGGTGTGGTATTGCAGTTCAGTTCCACTTAAGTAAAAAGTGCAAAGTTGTCATACCACAAGCAACCAGTTTGTGGTATGATCGTTTTTTTTTTTATTAAATGCTAGATAACCCCTTTAAATCCTGGAGTGTCAGGAATATTCTCTGAAGAGTTTAGGTGGTATGATGAGGAACCATGGGGACTGAAACGTGACAGTCCATGTGTGTATAAATACTTTGTCTGTAAAGCACTGTGGTGGAAATATGGTGTGAGGATACTCTGCTGTACCTGTAACGCTGCAGTTTACTACAGCAGAATCCACTATGAATTTGATTGTACCAGATGGTGCTTAACCCCTTAAGGACTTAGGACGTATGAGTACGTCCTAAGTCCGGTCCTTGTCTATAATGCGGGATGGTCCCGGCGCCTATTCACAGCCGGGACACGCAGCTAATAGCGCACGGCCACGCGCTATTAACCCTTCCGATGTGGCGCCCAAAGCTGAGCACCGCATCGAAAGTTAAAGTAAATGCTTCCCGGCTGCTCAGTGGGGCTGATCAGGGTCATCGCGATAAAATCGCGATGCCCCGATCAGCTACCCCGGAGAGAAGAAGGTCCCTACCTTCTTCCGTAGGCGCCCCGGGTCTGATTGATTGCTCCATGCCTGAGTTACAGGCTGGAGCAATCAACCACCGATTACACAGCTTGTTGGAAATGTCCGAATTATAAAAATATACTGCTTTTAAAACCGCACGTTCAATGGCGTACGCGCAAAAAAATTCAAAAGTCCAAAATAGCGCATTTTTGATAACTTTTTATACCACAAAAAAAAGTGAAAAAAAGTGAATAAAAAGTGATCAAAAAGTCTGACCAGAACAAAAATGGTACCGCTAAAAACTTCAGATCACGGCGCAAAAAAGTTATAGGGCTCAGAAAATGACAATTTTAAACGTATAAATTTTCCTGCATGTATTTATGATTTTTTTCTGAAGTAATACAAAATCAAACCCATACAATCGTATGGACCTACAGAATAAAGATAAGGTGTAATTTTTACCGAAAAATGTACTGCGTAGAAACGGAAGCCCCCAAAATTTACAAAATGGCATTTTCTCTTCAAGTTTGTCGCACAATGCATTTTTTTTCCGTTTCACCGTGGATTTTTCGGTAAAATTACTAATGTCACTGTAAAGTAGAATTGGTGGTGCAAAAATAAGCCATAATACAGATTTTTAGGTGCAAAATTGAAAGGGTTATGATTTTTTTAAAGGCAAGGAGGAAAAAACGAAAATGCTAAAAAGTGAAATCGCTCAGTCCTTAAGGGGCTAAGACCCTACATACCTGTAAATCCACCAAGAATAGCTTATGAAAAAGAGGGCCCATGGTCATGTCAAAGGTCAGCTCCAAATCCCCTTAAAATACTGCATAGGAATCTGAATCAGACTTAGCACTCACGAAAGCACTATTAGTGTAAAATATGCCTTATGAAGAATCAGGAAAACAATTCACCTAGTCAGTGTAAAGGTCCCCATTCACTTTAGAGAGTTAACTAATCATTTTCATGACTACAATCTACGGCCTATGAATAACTGCATTAATTATGATGAGTAAGTAATTTACTTGCACAGACTTTGTTCCATTTATGATCTTTATGAGTAGAATGTTCTCCTAGACGTTCAATAATTAAAGTACAAATACCCCATGACCCAAGAAGATGGGAATGATTATCTTACCAGCATGACGTTCCTTTACTGTACTTTAATTAAGTTCAGACTGAAGGGAGAGCATGGAGTCACTTATTGAATGTGGATGTAGCTTATTTTTTCTTTCTTTTTTTTAACAAACCTGCTTTATTTCATTCATTGTTCACCGCCCCCACATTTCTTTTCTCCGCACACGGATAGTAAAACATAAAATTACTGAACTACAGGAATACAATAAGACATAGAATATGTGAAACTGCTTAAAAAGGGACAACCGGTAGAACTGGAAATCTTATTAGAGAGCAGACTAAAATGCATTTTGTTACCAAAAAATAAATTCTTTGAAAAGCAGGGTCTTTGACATTCTTTAAGAAGCAAAGTTCAGCATTACATATAAAAGATTAATCAAACTATTCATATATAACGTATTAGGACCTTCCACAGGCATGAAACATGCATACACCAATAGTTCACATCAATCCCTTAATGGCTGTATTTCATCCAGCAGTGTCATGTGCTGATCCAATGAATATATCCATTTTCATGCTGAAAGTTACAAAGGAAAGTTTGCACATTGTCTTTAATTGCACAGTAGCCAGAGGTCATCTGGTAACGGATCTAGATCAGGACGTTCCTTGCCGTTTCTGTTGCTGGCTTCGGATGACATCCAGCTGTTTCTTGCATTGCTGATAATATGTTGAAAGGCTTTTGTTTTCATCTAAAAGCTTTTTGTGCTCCTGTACCAGACGAGATGTATTCTGTTGGTCTTTTTCATCCTGGTCAAGTTCTGCTATAAGTTCTTGCCTACAAAATAATGCCAAACATAAACATAATTTTGTATAGAAGCTCAATACACAATACATGTAGTTCAGTAATGCACTCTACCTCATGCTGACTTCTATCTACAGTGTGGGGAAAAAATATGCACAGAGTCCGCAGTGCTTTACAAGTCTAATTTACTTTTCCTCTTTGTAATTTATCATCTTTATGCATATATCATTTTTGTAGAATTGTTGCTTAGAAGGGAGCCTTCGTTTCTACTGTTTATTCTCATTCAGGTTTAAATTCAAAGGCAGCAAATCACATCATAGTTGGACCTGCTCTCAGGTGTGGATGGAACTATCATTGAAGTGGTTTGATGAAGTATGTGTGATGTATGAAACCGCTGTAACCTTAACGTTACTGGCGTCCGGGTTCCCCTGCCTTTTAGGTTTTATTATGTGCACTCTGAATAAAAGAAGGTTCCTTTTACCATAAAGACTCTGGTGAGAGCTACCCATTATTTCTTATCTACGTGCATTTAAGAGTGTGTTTTTGTGCATATTCTTGGTGTAGAGCACCACTTTTTATAGACACCTTCAGTTGAACTAAGCCACAACAGATCTGCACGATCTGAGCCTGATTCATTACTCCACACCGGCAGCAGTGCCAAGTCTCTGTGCCTCTTCTTTGACATAAGCACCTATCATTGTAATGTAAAGATGCACATATCTGCACACTATCCTAACCTTTCCCGCTCCCCACCCCTGATACATGCACTTACTTTCGCTGCAGTAATAATGCTATCTCTGTTTGCACTTTCATGTATTCCTGTGCCATTTTGCAGTGCTGTTCAAACACAGCCATAGATTCTTTGGAGTTTGGACAGGGTGCTAGAGGCTGGGTGGAAGAAAAAGAAAAATTACGTCAAGATCAAACAGGTTCTTCGCAACTAATGTGGACACATCACATGTAATTTGGAAAATTATAACTATAACAAATTATATACACACACCATCTTTCAGCTGCTATTGTTTTACAGCAGGGATGAATTTATAAGAACAAAAGTATTAGCAAGGTGTTAAAAGTGTTATTTATATTAACTTTTGACAAGTTCAGATCGCACAGGGCCTGCAATTGTTCGTAAGAGCACTTCAGCTAGCTATTACCAATGATGGCCCCAAGTCTCATGGCAGAGACCCGATAAGAGCTAAACATGTCTGGATGACATGCCAAAAGTTTACATAAACAACACTAAAGCTTTAAAGAGGTATTCTAAAGAGATTAATTGACAGTATATGAAGGAACACGTGTAACATACATGTAAGAATCCTTGTACTAACTTGTAACTGGTGATCCAGAGTAAGGTAAGCCATTGGTATAGAGTTATCTGAGCCATTGGTATCTGGAATATAAAGTAGATAATATGGATTATGTATCTACAAATAAAACAAAATACACTTTAATATAAACACCTTTATATAGGTGATCCAAAAGAGAGACTAAACATTTTTTTCTGGAGGTTTCTCTCTCCAATAAGTTTTTTTTTTCCCCATTGTAAAAGTTTTCATCACAATTTTTGAAATTATCAGGGTGCCATTATAACTGGGCATCTGCTCTGATAACATCTTTAAGACAGATGCTTTTGTAAAAGCCACATGGATCATGGAAATATTATTTTGGAGGTGACTCTATAGGAGAGTTTTCTAGGCATGCTTTATGATCTGTGCAGGGTTTAGCTTGCAGGGAGGTAGAATAGGTTAGATTTGACCATCAACTATTGTGAGTGGTAGATTTTTCTTATGTATATACATCTGACACTGCATGTCAGAATACGAGAAGACTGCTGAAAAGTTCTCTCTAGAGAACATATGAAAACAATGAGCACTGAACAACAACAATGAGCAACTTTTTAAAATGATAAAAAAAAAAAAAAAATTCATTTTGTGGTGACACATTCCCTTTAACCTCTTGAGGGCCAATGGCGTATGGGTATGCCCTTTCGCCCTGGTGCTTAAGGACCAAGGGCATACCTGTACGCCCGTGGGAATTTCTGCGTGCACCGAGCAGAGACCAGAGCGGGATGCCTGCTGAAATCATTCAGCAGGCATCCAGTGACAATGCCTTGAGGGGTCCTGAGAACCCCCCTTGCCGGCGATTACCCCAAATCCCCAATCAGATCGACGATTTGAGGCGATTCCGGGCTGATCGGTGACCAGATAGCCCGGAAAATAGGAATGATCGGAGCTGCCAATGACAGCCCCGATCATCCTAAAAGGATAGGAGCGAGGTGGCAGGGGTGCCACCTCCTACTATCCCCTGCCATTGGTCGGTTAGGCTGACCGATCAATAGCAGCTGGGGCGGGGGTTAAAGTTCATTTCCCCCGCTCTGCCCGGCCCTGGAAGCCGGGACAGAGCGAGGAAGATGGCGGCAGGTACCTTGGGCACGCAGGGACCGGTGGCAGGCGGGGACCGAGGACCGGCGAGTGGAGCAGGGGAGGACTGGCAGGCAAGTGGAGGCAGCCGCAGCATCAGAGGCAGCAGTGAAGATCGCTGTAAAGTGATCTTCACTGCTGCTTCTAGGAGTTTCAAAATTACAACTCCCAGCAGGCAACTCCAAAGGCTGTCTGGGAATGTTGAGAGCTGTACTTTTTGAAACATCTGCAGGGCCACAGTTTGGAGACCACTGTACAGCCCTTCCACATGTTGCAAAAACTACACCTCTCAGCATGCCCAGACTATTCAGGCATGCTGGGAGTTGTAGTTCTGCAACATCTGGCCCTTCAGATGTTGCATAACTACAACTCCCAGCATGTCTGGACTGTCTGGGCATGCTGGGAGTTGTAGTTTTGCAACATCTGGAAGGGGACTGTTTGGAGACCACTATACAGTGGTGTCCAAACTGTAGCGCTCTAGATGTCAATTCAAAGCATGCTGAGACTGTCCAGGCATGTTGGGAGTTGTAGTTCGGCAACATCTGGCCCTTCAGATGTTGCAGAACTACAACTCCCAGCATGCTTGGAGTTGAAGTTTTGCAACATCTGGAGGGCTATAGTTTGGAGACCACTACATAGGGGTCTCCAAACTGTTCTCCTCCAGTTGTTGCATAACTACAACTCCCAACATGCCCTTCGGCTGTCTGGGCACGTTGGGAGTTGTAGTAATGCAACAACTGGAGGCACACTGATTGGGAAACCTTTTCTGTTTCCCAACCCCTGTGCCTCCTGCTGTTTCCCAACCCCTGTGCCTCCTGCTGTTGCAAAACTATAACTCCCAGCATGCACTGACAGACCATGCATGCTAGGAGTTGTAGTTTTGCAAAAAGCTGGAGGCACATTGGTTGGGAAACAGACTTAGGTGACAGACTACCACCACTGTCTGTTTCCTAACTAACTCAGTGTTTCCCAATCCCAACCAGTGTGCGTCTAGCTGTTTCATAACTACAACTCTCAGCATACACGGTCTGTCAGTGCATGCTGGGAGTTGTAGTTTTGCCCCCCTCCCATGTGAATGTACAGGGTACATTCACATGGGCGGGGGTTTACAGCAAGTTTCCCCGCTTCAAGTTTGAGATGCGGCAAATTTTCTGCTCTAGTTCAAACTCCCAGCGGGAATCTCACTGTAAACCCCCACCCATGTGAATGTACCCTAAAAAAAAAAAAAAACACTACACTACACCAACCCTAAATAAAGAGTAACACTACACCCTTACACTGTCAGCTTGTGTCCCGCTACTGTCAGTGAGGAAAAGCTAGGAGTTGTAGTTTTGCTAATGCTAGAGGAGATGTGAGGAGACATACTGAGGGAGGGGGCGGAGACCTGCACTGTGAGGCCACGCCCCCTCCCTTTGAGAGGAATTCAGACTAGTGAGCTAAATTGAGTGTAATAAAAAAATAAATAAAGGTGCTAGACACATAAAAATTAGATGTACATGGTCAGGATTAGGTACTGAGTGATATATATTTTTTTTTTTAGTTTTTTTTGTTGGATCTGACGGGTACACTTTAAGGTCAAAATGAGCTCGGTCCCCAAGGGGGTGAAGAGTACCTGTCACCAAACTTAAAAAAACTTTTAATATATTGTTCCTTATGTTATTATAAGACATTTTGCTATTTACTTGCTGTTAAAATTCTCAACCTTTATAGGTTTTTAATGTGATTGAAAACACGGCCTCTAGGTGGCTCTGTTCTGTTCCCAAACAGTTAATTTGGTCTCCACCAAGGTTGATTGCCACGTCTGAAATGAAAGTGCTCCCAGCTGCTCAGTCAGGCTGATCAGGACAGCGCTTACCGCAGTGTTCCCGATCAGCTGTACGGACACGAGGAGGGTGTCTACCTGCCTTCTTGCTGTCCAATTGCCGAATGACTGCTCCGCGCTGGAAATCCAGGCATGAGCATTTGAGCGGCAATAACTGATCAATGTTATGCGATTGCATAGCAGTGATCAGTGTAGGAAATCAGTGTGTGCAATGTTATAGTCCCTTATGGGGGCTATAACATTGAAAATAACATTGCAAATATATTATATATATATATATATATATATATATATATATATATATATATATATATATTATATATATATATATATATATAAATATAAATAAGTGAACGTAAAGTGTTAATAAATGTGATTTAAGCCTTTTCCCATTAAAAAAAAAAAAAAAAAATTAACAATGTAAAAAATAAATTTTAACATATGGTATCGCCGCGTGCATAAATGTCCGAACTATAAAAATATAACGTTAATTAAACCTCACGGTCAATGGTGTGCATGTAAAAAAACTGTATTTTTGGTCACTTTTTATACCATACAAAAAAAATGAATAAAAAGCGATCAAAACAAAAATTGTACCGCTAAAAACTTCAGACCACGGCCCAAAAAATTAGCCTTCATACACCCACATATGCAGAAAAATAAAAGTTATAGGGGCCAGAAGAGGACATTTTTAAACGTATAAAATTTTCCTGCATGTAGTAATGATTTTTTTCCTGAAGACAGACAAAAAATAAACCTATATAAGTAGGGTATCATTTAAATCATATGGACCTACAGACTTTTTACCGAAAAATGCACTGCGTAGAAATGGAAGCCCCCCAAAAGTTCCCCCCAATTTTGTCACTTTTTTGGGGGTTTCACCATAGATTTTAGGTTAAAATGCTTCTAGGGGTTTCAAAATTAGGTTATTACAAAGTAGAATTGGTGGCGCAAAAAAATAAGCCATCATATGGATTTTTAGGTGGAAAATTGGGTTATGACTTTTAAAAAGGTAAGGAGGAAAAAACAAAAGTGCAAAAAGTCCTTAAGGGGCTTAGTAGTAATTCCATATGCTGACCACTGTCCTCTTGTATAAAAAAAAAGATGGGAAACTTCAGAGAACTCTCAATGCTGTGTGCATTTCTGGACATTTATGGAGTTTTAAGTCGATCCCATTCCATACATAGTGCAGACCCTTTATCCTTAACTTATCTTTTGCTTCAAACTCCATTTACTATAAATGTCATGCTTCCTGAAAAAGTTTTACTTATTGAACCTTAAATTTACCATAACTGTGGAAATTACAATAGGTATTTTTTCTTCCTAAAGCAATTTTAGTTAATGTGAACTGCAAAATAAAGGAACTTATTACCTGAATCATCAGTAACCAGTGGAATACCACGTGCTGGCTTGTCGGGGGTTGGTCCTGAGGTAGTTATCATCCTCACACTAGGACTTGAGGATCTGCTGCTATTTCTACTTTCCTAAACAAAATACACAAAGAAATACTGTCAATGACAATGCCGTGAACTGGGCCAAATCATACTATGAAAACCAAAATAAGGACCAGCTACCAAAAGGTTAATAAAAACACATGAACATACTTTATTAAATATCAAAAACAAACATTTGATAAAAACAATAAGAAAAGAGTATATGAGGTGGTAGCAATGACAGGTGATAAATGGTATACAGGTTACGTCACAGAAATATGAAATAATAGTAACAGTGTAACTGTAAAACTGGGCAAAAGCAGATAAAAGATACTATGCAAATTCTACAATGATAAAGTAGTATGAACATACCTGCCATGTACCCTGTCAGAGACAACCACCAGAAACCCCAAGGTACAATTCGCATACGCTCATCAGGGGGCGTGACCAGTTTTTATTTCTGTGACGTAACCTGTATACCATTTATCACCTGTCATTGCTACCATCAGCATCTTCTGCATCCAAAGTGCCTCAACTCCTCTCCTTTCTTGTTTTTATCAAATGTTGGTTTGGGACATTTAACAAAGTATGTAAATGTGTTTGTATTAACCTTTTGTAGCTTGTCCCTATTTTGATGTTTATACTTTCCTAAAAACAGTTTAGGAAACAGTCAACAAACCATATTGTCAAGCATTGTCAAAACATTTTACCAAAAAGCAATATTTACCAAACTACTTTAGCTGTAACGTGAATGTCCACCTTAGGCTGGGTTCACACTACGTTTTCTCCCATACGGGAGCGCATACGGCAGGGGGGAGCTAAAAGCTCGCGCTCCCGTATGTCATTCATTTCAATGAGCCGGCCGGAGTGAAACGTTCGGTCCGGTCGGCTCATTTTTGCGCCGTATGCGCTTTTACAACCGGACCTAAAACTGTGGTCAACCACGGTTTTAGGTCCGGTAGTAAAAGCGCATACGGCGCAAAAATGAGCCGACCGGACCGAACGTTTCACTCCGGCCGGCTCATTGAAATGAATGACATACGGGAGCGCATACGGTGACATACGGGAGCGCGAGCTTTTAGCTCCCCCCTGCCGTATGCGCTCCCGTATGGGAGAAAACGTAGTGTGAACCCAGCCTTACACCAATATTTTGTTTAAAAACTCAAGTCTTTTCTGCCAGGAAGCTCCATAACAATATACAAAATCTGTCTTCCTAACAAAAATAGCTAAAGGGGTACTCTGGTGGAAAACAATATTTTTTTTCAATCATCTGGTGCCAATCCTTCCAGTACTTATCTCCTTATTTAGGTGCCTTTTTTTGTTGCAAATTTTAGGTGGACATTCGTGTATCTTTTACTAAGAAGAGACTTCTCTGTCATAAAGCCCAGACTGGTAGAGTGCTGCAGTGATGTCCCATCTGCACACAGGATCTTTGGAACTCAGCCTGAGTCACCATCGGGCTCTTTGTCATCTATTTCTAAGGCCCTTCTCCCTAGTTACTTTGTTTGGTTTGGTGCGGTGACTAGCTGTAGCAAGAGTCCTGGGATTTCCAAACTTCCATTTAAAGGGGTAATCTGTAGAAATGGGGGATAAGATGCCCAGGAGTACCCTCACCTCAGCAATATGGTAAAACCACAAATTTAGAACATACAAACTTTTTTGGCATAGAGTTGCTGTAAGGAAAACATCTGGCCACAGATTGCCCCAGAAAAGTCAGCTGATACAAAGTGCCATTCTGCCGCTACTATTCTCAGTCACAGGAGGATTCCTACCTGGGAACCCCCTTCTTTCACATCCTGTGATCATTTAGAGTCCAAACAGTTGGCCCCCTTTGACCAAAAGACAGGGTAGAGAATACTTCTTTAAGCCTATTTAAACTATCCACATATGTCCGAGAAAATGCCATGTATTTTTCTGAAAATGCAGGTAAACAAATAATAATAATAAAAAATAATAATAATAAAAACAAGTGTCAAAAAATAAATTGTCCAGATTTTTTTCACAAGACTTAGGAGCCATGTACCTCAGGGGACACCTGCTTTAGGGTCTAGTGTAACCAAGGCTAGTTCCCCATCAGTCACATAAGGAACAACCAGATCTTGTACAGAACAGAAATTCTTCTTATAGAGGTGGCTACTTACCTGATTGGATTCTGTTCCAACAATACTGAGGTCCTGCACAGATCTGCGCCTCAGCTGCCCGTTGCCTGCTGAATATCAAAACAAGAAAGAATTTACCAAACTCTGTTCCTAAGTAGAAGTGACGGGACACAAATGTGGGAGCTTGGTATTTGTACAAGTCCATAGGCAGACAGACAGAAAAGGATCCACACAGGGAGTGAGAGACAGCTGCGATATTTTAACTCGAGAAGTACTGTTCAGCAGAAAGTATATACCAAGACAATGACCACTCCTATCACACGTTTAGCAGATCTGTCCTTCACCATCTTCTGCCATGTCATTTCATAGGCTGAATGCTGTCCTGGGCTGATGACGGCATCTATTTCCAGGGCCTTACATTATTCTGTTCTTACAGCAGGAATGCTGACCTAATAAGCCTGCTAGGAACTTTAGTACCTTAGTTCTGATTTCCAATGGCCACCTTAGTGGGTACATGATAAACACATGTCTCGCTTCTTAAAGATCTCTGGAAAAAAAACAGGCTGCAGAAAATAACCTTTAAGCACTTGCTCTCTGCCGCTCCCATCCTAAACTGCTCAGATCCATCCCTGCAAACAGTAAATTCATTGCAATTATTCTTTCTGCTCTGACACAATGTGACAACATCTACGTATGCCCAGGACAACAAGAATAGAAAGGTCTGTATAGAGAAAATGTGTCAATTACCAAGGTCACTTGTGTTTCATGACTAGGGAATACGTAATGTTTGGATTGTGTATTAACACAGGAGATCAGTTGACCAGAAGAAAACCCTGAGATTGCTTGAAGCAACAGCTGAAAAAAATGCCTGAAATTCTTGCTTCACCATCCTGAATTACATAACATTTCATAGTAGCAATTCATTACCGAATGAACAGTTGCTGTAAGAGCCAGCCCACTGTACTAGCAGTGCAGCCTCGTGTATACAGTACATGGCAATAAATAGTCAATACCAGTAAACTAACCAAAGTGAAATGATACATACAAGTTCACAAATTTGCCTTTACAGTAACCAGAAGTATAAGGTAGCCATTTATCCACCAAAATACACAGACTAGGTCCAGCTAACACCTATTGACACCTTTTCTAAACCAAAGCAGGACAGGATCACTCCGGCCAATAATAGATGCAGTTTTTCACGGATGACAGTTTTGTGGATTTGCTAAGACTGGAGACTAAAACACAAGGGAACCAGCTTTAGGATGGAAAAAAAAAGTTCTTGAGAGAAGTCATGAAATGCAAACACACACACATACACACACAAACTAAAATCCACCACCACAAGTGTGTAAAAAAAGAATAATTGTTCACAACCCACCACCCATCATGCCATGCTATAGACAGACTTCTAAGGCAGACAATGTCCATTCTGTCAGGCAGAGATAGCAGACCTGTCCTAAGTCTGGTATGTTCCAATGGAAACTAAAATAGCAAGTTACTTACTGTATTGTCCACTAAAGGTATGTCAACCCAATGAATACAATTAGTTCTATAGATGGTTATAAAAGCAGCACCAAATTTTTATTTAAATGTAAGGAATCTTAGTGTCATTGTTGTTTACAAAACCACGTCAAAAGTTCCTCTGGGTTTGGGTGCCAAATACTCCAACATATTGCTGGAACAGTTAGGGATCAATGCTCAGCTAGGTACTTCTATCCCAGTGTCTACCTGCTGCAGAAGACAGGTGCCATAGATTTTCTATAGAATCTGTATCCTGCAGAGAGGCACTTCACTAGAACTAGCAGGAAGAAGTGCTTAGCTATTGGTGGTGGTCTCCGCAACCAGACCCCGATTGATCACACTTTATTTACATTTATTTTAAACTGAACATTCTAAGGTTGGCTTTAGGAAAACTATTTTGTTAAGGGTACGTTCATACGTACATGATCCCGCGCAGATTTGATGAACGTGAACGTACCCTAAAGGAGTTTTACCATGAAGACAAAAAGATCTAAGCTAATGCATGTGAAATGAAGTATATTAGCATATACAAGTAATTATCAGAAATCAGTCATTTTTGACAGTACTACCGATATAGGCTGGATAATCTTTTTCTTTGCTTGTTTCCATAGTATAGATCCTGAAAGCTGTGTTCTCCTCTGGTCAGGCATGCTCAGTTTTCCTCACACAGTGAATATGCAGCCAATTGGTTTGCAGCATATACAGTGGATACACTGCACACAGTTCACTTACATACTTCTGTATGAGGGAGTCTGGCTAAATATTCACTGGCCAGGATAAGGTAACCTTATATAATAATAATACTATATTACAGTCTGTAACACTTCATTCCCTTAACAGGAAGTGGAGGGATATTATTTACTATAATATCACTGTACGCTGTAGCAGCACGGAAATGAGCATCTGCACTAATGACTGCTGGAAGATGACGTTCACAGCAAACCATGTGACAATTAGAGGCTCTGCCCACCATGGATTCCCATATTAAAAAGGGGAATGGATTAAAAATAAATAAATAAAAAGTCAGAGAGAAGGAAATAAGGTCATGTCTACATTATTGTGAGGACAATTATTTTGATTCAACCTTACAATATTAGGTTTGCTGTGGAAAATGAATCATGGTAAAAGCCCTTTAACAATAGGTTTTTGTTGTAGGTCAACATGGGGGTTATGCAATGCACAACAATGTATTTGTGTATTTTTTTTTTCTTTTTGTGTTTTATCATATTTATATTAATGTAAAAGCCGCATGCCCACTACAACATACAAAGTGGTGTTTTTATTTTCCCGTACAGACTAACTTTTCCCTGACTAAAAAAGGGACTTGCGTAAAAGTGTGTTTAATTTTTTTGTGGTGTCATCAAAGTTGCAGGTACTAAAATACACAATTTTAACACAAAAAAAGCTGGTGTTTATGTGAGATTTTTTTTTCCTCGCTATTACTGTGATTCCTGGGATCCTGAGCACCAGAGTAAAAGAATTTTACAGTAAATTGATTTCACTTCCACCTTTTGGTTTTATTGGCATTTAAAGGATGTCGTCATTCTAACTAATTACAGCAATTACACCATCACGGCTATTACTTATTGAGCAAGTGAATCACCCCCGGCAACAACACTGATCTAATATTAGCAAGAATTAAATGTGGTGGCAGAAATATTTATCATTCTTCAGTCAATACAGCGGCACTTGTTCACACGCTGGAATGGCATGAGAAATGAAGTCATAATTATTAGGGAGGGAGCAAAATAAAACACAAGCGACAACATAAAGTCCCCGACCAAGGAAGAGAAGGCGAGGACAATCAATTAGCATGGTTAGCGGGGACACTTATTTTAGAAGAGGCATGCATGTTATTTTATACACTCCTAAATTCCACTAATAGTAGAAGCTTAAAGAATCATCATCAAATGCTTCTCACTCCAATTTACGTTTCAGTCACAAGAAGAACCAGCACAAATGTAATAAAATAGAATCATCACTACAAAAGGTTTTTTAATTGTAAAGTAACTCATAAAACAAAACCATAACATGTTAAATGCATTATTTGGTGTAGATTAGTGGCCTATTTTAACTTTGTATTCCTTTCCATTTTAGCTATTACTAATCTGCTTACAACTGCTGAAAAAACTACATTAGTTACCTAAATGGAATGACCCTTGCTTTTCTGAAACAAGACCAGTCATACAGAGGAAAACAGTCAAATCCCAACTCCGCTAAAGATAACACTCCACGCAGATTACCCCATCAAGGAGTGTTATGTACGGAATGTCTGCAACCGGTTAACAACGGAAAACCACAAAGCCCCTGGGTTCAATATGAGAAGTCTGAGCTTCTGAACATCTGTTTTTTACAAAAGGAAGAAGAGACCCTGGTTGTGTATATCCTGCACCCTTAAAGTGTACCTTTCATAAACAAAATTTTTTTATATAAATGTAGATAACATTTGTATATTTGTAATATACATTGGTTAAATTTGTATATTTTTGGGTGAAAAAATGCTGTCTCTGCGTCTATTGCTCTGTGCAGACTCCTGGCTTGTCAATCATCCTGATGTGTGAGACGGAAGCATGTCACAGAGCCCCGCTTGTCCTCCCTGCACAGAGCCCCGCTTGTCCTCCCTGCACAGAGCCCCGCTTGTCCTCCCTGCACAGAGCCCCGCTTGTCCTCCCTGCACAGAGCCCCGCTTGTCCTCCCTGCACAGAGCCCCGCTTGTCCTCCCTGCACAGAGCCCCGCTTGTCCACCCACATTTCCTGTATTTGAACTCCTCAGAGACACACAGACAATAGCTGCAGGGACGAAAAAAAATATATGTATATTTTTTAACCAATGTATATTACAAATATACATATAAAGGTATTATCTACATTTTATAAAGAGATTTTGTTGACTACTGGTACACTTTTAAAAGGGAATGTATCAAATGTTTTGCTACTGATTAGAGGCAGATACAATTTTTTTTAAATTTTATTTTAGTAATCTACTTCTATTTTATAATTCAGTGTTTCCCAACCAGAATGCCTCTAGCTATTACAAAACTCACAGCATGCCCAGACAGCTGTCCTGGCATGCTTGTCTTATCTTTAAATGCTTGTAACAGAGCAGAAGCTATGCTTCACAGCAGCCTCATATGGCCTACAGGAAATCGTAGTCTGGAGCTGACCAACTCATTGGCTGCTGTGAGAAAGTTTTCAAGACACTCACAGATTGTGCAGAGAATGGAGGTGGAAGCGGTGATCATCATCTGTTGTAGCTGGTAGATCCTGTCTTATCTTTATATAGGGGTCACTTTTCACAGTAATCCTAATTGTGAGGAGAATGCTGAAAAGGTAGTTCTGGCTGTGTATGCCAGGTCCCGCCTCCATTGCATGAACCTGGCAATAGATGCTGATACATCGGGTATCTGCAAAACTGAACCTCGTTCTAATATGGTTCACCCTTACTATAACCCCATGTATTGGGCTTACAAAGCAAGTGAATCAGCTGTTAGTTTCACTTTAAGATATGCAAGGTGCACACAGCATTGCTGTATGGGATACAAATGAATTGAAAATGTGCATTATTGTGCTTAGGAACAATACTTATGCTATTCAGAATACCAGGTCCATAAAATTGGAGCAGCAGCAACACAGAAAGTAATTTTGCATATTTTGGCCTGATTTTAATAAAGTAGAAAAGGGAAAATATTTTGAAATTAAATAACAAAAGGCACATAAAATGTGAGTGCTTATATAGTTACCGAGTGCTTAATAGGACACTCAATCTACAACCCTGTGATGGAAAAGAGTTGAAGACTGTACAGACAACCAAATTGGAGCGAGAAGCATTTCTCTTTTTTGTGATTAATCTTTGGCTCAGAAGGTTACCATCCTGTAGTACCTGTTATGATGATCTCAGGGACATCCAGAATATTGCCAAATGAAGCAGTTTTACGGTGGCCTCGTTTAGGCTTGGTATAGGCTGCAAAAACACATACACAATACACATGCAAACAACTACAAGTGGTACAGGGCACAGTTCACAAGGGCATGAAAGTGTACAGCACAGTGTTATACAATGGAAATGCATGCAGAAAAACAACCATGCATGCTACATACATGTAAAAAGACAAGCATGAACATGCACAAAAAGACCGGGGCACACAACGTAATTCAAAAGGTGAGAAGACTTCTAAAACCATCTCATATCTACATTTTTGGATATTGACTTATTGAGCTATAGGCTTTAGTACCTATTGAAAAAGTACAGGATTATAAACTGGATGGGGTTCAATTGCTAAAACAATCCTTCAAGAGATTTTCTTGAAATGGTAAGGATAAATAGCTGTTCAGATTTATGAGGGAGGATGATGCATATAACAATGTCAGCACATTTACAGAGACGTTATGAATAAAGAAATGGACAAAGACCTGACAGCTCTTATGACATGTCTGAAAAAGTATACAGAGCAATTCTGGAGCATCATTTCTAAGAACTCTACATTGTGCACTTCCTCTGTTATTACCCCCAAGACATATACGAATAAACTGAAAACTAGATGTTACCATTCCTCTTTGGATGGTGTCAGGCTGTATAGGAAAATATGCCATCAATGCTGTCAGCATTTTTAGGGAAACTCACCATTAACAAATGGGAATTGTAACATACAGATGACAATTTATTAATCCCTTCCTGACCCATGATACAGAGTTAGAGGAGGAAGTATCATGGGAGCCTAATCCAGGGTGCAACCTGTACACTGCAGCTGACACCGGCTGATAAGACATAAGAGATCCCTCCAAAACTGCTCATTGAACTGTCAATAGCGCTCAATAGTGACTGTTGCTAAACAGTTAGATAGTGAGTTGCTTTTGGTCTAGTACTCCAATTGGCACCCCCACAAAGTAAAGAACAAAAAATAAATAAATAAAAACACTCTCTCCTAATAAGTCAACTCAACCTATCAATAAAAAAGTGAAACCCATTTGGTATCACCGTGCCTGTAATTGTCTGACTAACTAGTACACTCCTGACCCACAACCAAGGATAGAAACAGAAAAACTCCAATACTAGTCATCACATCCCAGAAAAAAAAATGAAAAAAAAAAGTTAAAAAGCCAAATTTATGCAAAAGCAGTATCAATAAATACTACCGATCACAAGTCAAAAATGAGCCATCATGCAGCTCTATAGATGAAAAAATAAATAAAAAAAAAGTTGTGGGTTAAAACATAGCAAAGCACTTTTTTTTTTAATTTTTTTTTTTTTTTTTTTACAAATTTGGTATTCCTAGATCTGCACTGACCTATAGAAAAAAAAATCTTGCCCGAGACTGGCACACAAATTTGTGCAATTGCATTTTTCCCTTTCAATACTGCCCTACAAATAGTGTTCTCTGGCTTTGTAATACATGTTAAAGTAATATGAAAACGATACAGTAAAAAGTAAAACTTGTCACTTTAAAAAATTATCCCTCATCTGACTGAAATTAAATGAAAATAAATAAAAATAAAATAATCTTATGGGTCTTAGAAGGTGGGGAGGAGCAATAACAGAGGAATAGCATATTGCAGTGTTGTAAGGATACATGCCCTATCTTGGGAATGCATACAAAAATAAATGGTAAAGATATGACAGAGCTGAAGCATAACATCAGTGCAAGTGTGACAGATCAACACAGCAGGTTGTGATATAAAAACTGCACCGGTTTATGGATTTGGTTGCTGTGAACATGCATTTCAAAACACAAAGCACAACTAGATGGTCAACAGCCCCATTAGATTTCCCATTCACCAAGAGTGTACTAAAAGAAGTCACTTCTTTATTTGAACCAAAAATTGCCTACTCTACAGATTAAAACCCCAACTGCGGTCAGATATTGCTGTAATTCCGCCTAAGATTGTGGTCTGAAAGTGGTATTCCAGTACCTTAAAGATGTATCCTTTATTCCCATGTTCAACCTCTGGGACCATTTCATGATCTAAGCAGGGCCCCGACTCCATGGACTGGGGGTCTGGGATCAGATTGTGGATAGGAGACATGCTGTTTTGAGGTTGGAACACCCTTAAGTTCACAAAAATGACATGTCTGCATCACACACACCACTTGTTGGAGTGGGGTTGTACAAATTAAGTGTTATATTGTCATTTGCGGGGTCAGCAGTGAACACATTGGTGTGTACTACAGACTTAGAGTAGTGTAGAGAAAAGTATTCCCAATCCGTTGTGCCCAGGCAAAAAAAAAGGAACTTTAACTCACCTTCCTGCGTTCCCCCATGGCGCTACTACAGCTGTTCGGTCCTCCAGTCCGGTCTTCGGTGTGCACGGATCGTCACACCGTGCTCAGCCTATTACTGGCCACAGCGATGTCCCGCCTTGGCCGGTGATAGGCTGAGCACAGTATAACTGAAGGAGGAAGACGATTAGACTGGAGGACCGAACATCTGTAGCAGCGCTACGGGGGAACACTGGAAGGAGAGTTGTTTTTTTTTTTTCCTTCCCCCAACGGACTGGGAACGCTTTTCTCTACACTACTCCTTTAATACTACTGTCACAAGACCACTAGCTTAGGCGATGAATGTACAGTAATACTGTCATAATTGACCAATAGCTGAGTTCTACTGAGGTTTTAATCTATAGTGTAAGAAATTTGTGTTCGTAATATAGATAGAAAGAACTACTTTTAATAAACATTTGGTAAAAAAGAAATGTATGGTACTATTGACCACCCACTGGTGGTTTATTGTATTTGGTTTGAGTTTAACCCTTTAGTCTTGCATATGTGGATTTGAACATGCACTATGGGGTTACTTGCATAGAGATAGTAGATGAATGCACTCGTGTAGAAATACAACTAATCTTTTGTATTTAGTGCTAAGTTAAAAATGTTGTAGAAGCATCAAAATGTAATAAAATGCTTATAGCAGAATTTTCTTAAAATGTGCAGCAAAACTCATTTCTGTGCGAAGTAAAGCGCCTCTTCTTTGTCAGCGGCTTCCTATTTTAAGCCTTACACTGTTGCCATTTTCACCTTTCATTGAACTTTGCAGAATTTATATCATAATATTATGCTGCAGTTATACTCAATGTTTCTCTCTGTGGCTTTATCTTTTATGGCAAATTAATGGCACTTAAGTGGTAGTTGTTTGCCCTAACAGCACTTCTGTGTCTTAGACATGTTTTTTTCCTTCTGTTATGGGATCTATATGTTTTATTTTTCCATTACACCGTGTGTGCGCTATACTTTATTTTGTTCTACACCACCCTCCTGCCTCAAATACAGACAGTGCCAATGGGTATAATAGGCTCAAATGTTCTTGGCATCTGAAGCAAATTGTGAATGATAAAAATTAATAGCTTGATAAAGTTAACTACCAGTAATAAAACAATAGGCATTAAGTGCACAGAGCTGCAACAGCTCGAAACCTCAAAAAAACAAAAAATAAATTATTTTGGGAATATCATAACCTCAATTTTACAGATCAATCATCAATCTGAAAGCATCCCTTGGGGGTCAGTATACTACACTGGTTTACCTATCACTTCCACATTAACAGCCATTAATATTGCCAACAAAGTCGCCCCAAGATTGAAGTCTGCTAGGGCCAGTAATTCCTAAATTTTGTGTTCTCTATGCTCTTTACCTGTACTTGCAGAAATCCTTGCTTCCAATTCAGACATGTCTGCACTCATTCGTTTGCTCTCAGATGTGCCCAATATTGAAGAGGGCTTCCCTCGTGTATCTGACAGGCTTTCTACACTGCTACCTCGAGAAGGTGGCAAACTCAAACGGCCTGGTTCACCCTGCATGAAAATAGTAGAGTAGATAAAGATAAAAGACCAAACAAAAAAACAACTCTATTATAAATAGGATAAATTTATATTTTGAGTTCTAATTTCCAACTATATTCAATGTCTGTTTGCAAACAGTGAATAAAAAAGATTCTTACCCATGTCTAGAGACTGAAAACCTGTCTAAAGAATTGCATGCTCACACATAAAGACAGCTTAAATGGTTTTCTGGGCATTAAAGGGGTACTCCCCTGGAAAAAACTTTTTTAAATCAACTGGTGCCAGAAAGTTAAAACAGATTTGTAAATTGCTTCTATTTAAAAATCTTAATCCTTCAAGTACTTATCAGCTGTTGTATTCTACACAGGAAGTTCTTTTCTTTTTGAATTTCCTTTCTGTCCGACCACAGTGCTCTCTGCTGACACCTCTGTCCATTTTAGGAACTGTCTGGAGCAGGAATAGGTTGGCTATGGGGATTTGCTCCTACTCTGGACAGTTCCTAAAATGGACAGAGGTGTCAGCAGAGAGCACTGTGGTCAGACAGAAAGGAAGTTCAAAGAGAAAAAAAACTTCCTCTGGAACATACAGCAGCTGATTAGTACTGGAAGGGTTAAAATTTGTATATAGAAGTAATTTACAAATCTCTAACTTTCTGGCACCAGTTTAAAAAAATAAATAAATAAAAATAAAAAATTCCCAGTGGAGTACCACTTTAAACATTGAATCTACAGGACAGACCACTAATGTCCGATTGGCAGGTTGCTGACACCTGGCACCCCTGTTGATCGGCTGTTTGGCAGAGTTGCAGCTCTTGTACATACACCATGAATGGCTGGAAACAGTTGGCTTCATGCATTGTGTAGTATTGGTGGTGCCAGGTTACTGCAGCGCAGCTCCCACTAAATTAAATACCGTAAGAGCTGATCTGCAGTAACCCAGCACGGCCACTACATATCGGCTTCCAGCCCTGTTTACTGTGTAAGTTGGGTGTGACAGCTCTGGCACACAGCTGATTGGCACTGTGTTAGGTGTCTTCCCCCCCCCACTGATCAGATAATAATGACCTATGATAAGAATGTTTCATCAATAAAAAGTATTGGAAAACCTCATTAAAGTGTATCAAAGCTAGTAATCGACGATTATCGGTTTGGCCGATATTATCGGCCGATAATCACGATTTTGGACATTCTCGGTATCGGCAATTACCTTGCCGATAATGCCCCGCCGGAGACTACCATCGCCGCCGCTGCCCCATTGCCTCCCCTCATCCTCTGCCCACATACTGCCGCCGCCCCATCGCCTCCCCCCATCCCTGGTGTTATAATTACCTGTTCCCGGGGGTCCGCGATCCTTCTGGCTCCTGCGCTATTGCTGTGCGCTACACTGCGTAATGAAGAGGGACGTCCCCAACGCGACGTCACCGTCAGTGCGCACAGTGACAGCGCAGGACGCCGACAGAGCCAGAAGGATCGCGGACCCCCGGGAACAGGTAAACACCGGGGATGGGGGGAGGCGATGGGGCGGCGGTATGTGGGCAGAGGATGGGGGGAGGCGATGGGGCTGCGGCATGTGGCCAGAGGATGGGGGGAGGCAATGGGGCAGCGGCGGCGGTATGTGGGCAGCGATGGGGCAACTGTGGTGGTTAGACTCAGGACCCCAGGACAGGCAGGGGGAGAGAAGCGGGTGGCGGCGGCGGTCTCTGCCACCGCAGTTCATTGATTTAAAGCACCCGCTTTAAATCATTGATCTGCAACGGCTTCTGCCCCGCCGGGGGGGGGGGGGTTGAAATAGCCAATAACTTATACCGGAATATCTGTATAAGTTATCAGCTATCGGCCAGAAAGGTGACAGATTATCGGGATCGGCCCTAAAAAAATCGATATCGGTCGATCCCTAATCAAAACCCTCAGTATAAACTAAAAGGTGTATTAACTGGCAGCAGGTCTATAAAAATTATACAGGAAGAGATCACTTGAAAAAATCCATAGTGAAAAACTCCAGCACTTCCAGAGTGGATAAAAAAAAGTATAGAATTTATTCAATCTCTGTGGAGGTAAAAAAAAACATGCATAGAAGGCAGGAAAATACGATAAAAACCGACGCGTATCGTTAGCCTTTGTCAAGGTATGACATGACCTATGTCATACCTTGACAAAGGCTAACGATACGAGTCAGTTTTTATTGTATTTTCCGGCCTTCTATGCATATTTTTTTACCTCCACGGATATTGAATAATATCCACTCTGGAAGTGCTGGAGTTTTTCACTATGGATTTTTTCAAGTGATCTCTTTCTGTATTGCTGCCTCGTGGAGCGGCCACGTTTCCCATGCACCCAGACTGGATGAGCAGTAGAGACCGAACACTACGAGGGTGAGCTGTATATATTTTCCAGTTTCTCTATAAAAATTATAGCTAATTAAAAAGTTGCAAAAAACTTTAAAATATAGAAAATAAGGGTTACAACCACAAATCCTTGCAGAATTAGTAGGGAGAAGTAGAGGAGTAGTAAAACCCTATACTGATCCCGCAAAGTTTCTAGTATGGAGACCCAAAATGGCGTTTTAACAAAAATTACACAGTTTGATACAGAATCAGATGCTTTCACATCTACTTACTCCCTGCTTTGACTGGTTTTTCAAATGCGCCAATTTTGACTCTATCCGTTTGATTGTATCATCGGCACTAGCTTGGATATCATCACTTTTATTGCTGGTATTTGTAGAAGTAATGTCAATGCAAGATCCTGTTGGAGAAAACAGAGGTCATTTGTTAATCTATTACAATATAATTTCTAATAGTCATGATATATGTACTTAAAGGGTTACTCCGGTGGAAAACTATATATAATATTATATATATATATATATATAATATATATATAATATATATATATATATATATATATATATATATATATATATATATATATATATATATATATATATATATATATATTTTTTTTTTTTTTTATGAACTGGTGCCAGAAAATTAAACAGATTTGTAAATTACTTATATTAAAAAATCTTAATCCTTTCAGTACTTTTTAGCAGCTGTTTGCTACTGAGGAAATTCTTTTCTGTTTGAATTTCTTTTTTGTGCTGTCCACAGTGCTCTCTGCTGACACCTGATGTCCCCCATAGCAAACCTATGCTGCTCTGGACAGTTCCTGACATGGACAGAGATATCAGAAGAGAGCACTGTGGACAACACAAAAAAGAAATTCAAAAAGTAAAAGAATTTCCTCTGTAGCATACAGCTGCTAAAAAGTACCAAAAGGATTAAGATTTTTTAATAGAGGTCATTTACAAATCTGTTTAACTTTCTGGCACCAGTTCATTTATACTTCATGTGAATGGCTCTAATGAGCGGTGTACTACACTTCACTCAGATGCAGCTGCATGGGTCTTGCGCACATCCTACGTTACCCAGAATCCTTGTAATTCACACGGTAGAGAGATGCACTAGATTCTCCTTTAAAAGGGAATTAACTCTTAATACTGCGGACACCCTATTTGACTGCAGCATTTTATGCTCTTTGTAGCCTTGTCAAACAAGGCCAACATGATCTAAAAGCAAATAATCTACGGTTTATGCTCCACAGATTCACTTTGAATTTCAACAAGAGACTTCTAGATGTGCTTGAATTGTTACATTTTCAGCTCTGAGTTGTAAACGTGCCACTACACATAGCCACTTAAAATAAACTAACGAGTCTAGTGGATGGTGCAATGCCATGATGGCAAATCAAAGGTGCCAACTATTTTGCACAACGTGTGGCCCTTCCAAGCTGCACTGTGGCACAAGCAATTAATGCCCAACATGAGCCCTTATGAGGGTTGTGTTTTAGAGATTGCTTCATGTTAAAGAATGAATATATCAGGTAAGACCATTTTTTAGCCTACTACTGTATATAATGTGTTAATTATATGCTTTATTATATTATTGAAGCTGTGCCTAGTAGAAGAGCTCCACTGAACTGAATAATTGTAAGCTGCAGTGCCATGCACAGCTGCACATACTGCTGACTGATAGGGCTGTGAGGTATAGCCCCGGAAACCCCTTTAACCCCTTAAGGACATGCACCGTAAATGTACGGTGCTGCATAGCGACTCTTAGCTCACAGCACCGTACATTTACGGCGCGGCTGTGATACAAGCACAGGAGCTGCGCTCGCTTTATTCCCGGTGGCTGTCAGCAGTCGCTGACCTGCCGGTAATGGCGGACATCAGGGATCGCGCTGATGTCTGCCATTATCCCCATGAGGTGCTGTGATCAATACAGATCACGGCATGTGCGGCACTTACAATGGCTGATTTGATCGCCCACGGCACTGCCGTGGGGATCAGATCAGCCAGGATGGCGGAGAGAGGTCGCCTCATCTGCCTCCGTCCGTCTCCCGGGATCTTCTGCACTGATCTGCCTTCCAGCAGACCAGAGCAGAAGATAGCCGATAATACTGATCAGTGCTATGCCCTATGCATAGCACTGATAAGTATTAGCAATCTAATGATTGCTATAACTAGTCCCCTATGGAAACTAAAAAAGTGTAAAATAAAAGTGTGCGTAAATGTCCGAACTATAAAAATATAACGTTAAAGGAGTAGTCCAGTGGTGAACAACTTATCCCCCTATCCTAAGGATAAGGGATAAGTTTGAGATCGCGGGGGGTCCGACCGCTGGGGCCCCCTGCGATCTCCTGTACGGAGCCCTGACAGCCCGCGGGAAGGGGGTGTGTCGACCTCCGCACGAAGCGGCGGCCAACACGCCCCCTCAATACAACTCTATGGCAGAGCCGGAGCGCTGCCTTAGGCAATCTCCGGCTCTGCCATAGAGTTGTATTGAGGGGACGTGTCGGCCGCTGCTTCGTGCGGGGGTCGACACCCGCTATTTGGCCGGAGAGCCGGGGCCCTGTACAGAGAGATTGCAGGGGGCCCCAGCGGTCGGACCCCCGCGATCTCAAACTTATCCCCTATCCTTAGGATAGGGGATACATTTTTCACCACTGGACTACCCCTTTAATGATCCCCTACGGCAAATGGCATAAAAAAATTAAAATAAAAAAAGCCAAAATTTCTGCTTTTTTGGCACATCAGACTGCAAAAAAATTTAATCAAAAGACTTCAGATCATAGATCAAAAAATGAGCCCTCACACATCCCTGAATATGAAAAAGTTATGTTAGAGGTGGTCAAGTTAGAGGTGGTCAAGATAGGGCAATTTTAAAACATACTGATTTTGTAAAAAAAAAAAAGTTTGGGATTTTATAAAAGCAGTACAATAATAGAAATGTATGTAAACATGGGTATCATTTTAATCGTTGACCCAGAGAATAAAGAAAACATGTATTATTTACCGTAAAGTGCCAAAACGAAACCTCCCCCAAATTTGCAAAATTATGATTTTCGTTTAACCCCTTAAGGATCGGGGTTTTCCGTTTTTGCACTTTCATTTTTTCCTCCTTACATTTAAAAAAATCATAACCCTTTCAATTTTACACCTAAAAATCCAAATGATGGCTTATTTTTTGCGCCACCAATTCTACTTTGTAATGACATCAGTTATTTTACCCAAAAATCTACGGCGAAACGGGAAAAAAAAATAATTGTGAGACAAAATTGAAAAAAAAAGTGCCATTTTGTAACTTTTGGGGGCTTCTGTTTCTATGAAGTAAATTTTTCGGTAAAAATGACACACTCTATTCTGTAGGTCCATACGATTAAAATGATACCCTACTTATATAGGTTTGATTTTGTCGGACTTCTGAAAAAAAATCATAACTACATGCAGGAAAATGTATACGTTTAAAATTGTCATCTTCTGACCCCTATAACTTTTTTATTTTAACGCATATGGGGCGGTATGAGGGCTCATTTTTTGCGCCGTGATCTGAAGTTTTTAGCGGTACCCTTTTTATATTGATCGGACTTGTTGATCACTTTCTATTCATTTTTTCATGATATAAAAAGTGACCAAAAATACACTATTTTGGACTGTGGAATTTTTTTTGCGTACGCCATTGAACTTGCGGTTTAGTTAATTATATATTTTTATAAGTCGAACATTTCCACACGCGGCGATACCACGTTTATTTTTATTTACACTTTTTTTTTTTAAATGGTAAAAGGGGGATTGGGGTTAAATGATAAATAATTGGGAAGGGGTTAAATGATCTTTATTCCCTTTTTTTTTTCACTTTTCTTTTGCAGTGTTATAGCTCCCATAGGGACCTATAACACTGCACACACTGATCTTTTACAATGATCACTGGTTTCTCATAGGAAACCAGTGATCGATGATTCTGCCGCTTGACTGTTCATGCCTGGATCTCAGGCACTGATCAGTCATTCGGCGATCGGACACCAGGAGGAAAGGTAGGAGACCCTCCTCGTGTCTAACAGCTGTTCGGGATGCCGCGATTTCGCCGCGGCTATCCCAAACAGCTCCCTGAGCTAACCGGCATGGTTTCACTTTCGTGGCCCCATGTTATAGAAAGTGAAAGGACTCAGGAAGTACCGGTAAGTCCTTGGTCCTTAAGGGGTTAAATTTCCTTACACAAAATTATTTTTTTAGGGTATAATGAGTGATGTCATTACAAAGCACAACTGGTCACGCAAAAAACAAGCCCTCATATGGGTCTGGGAATGGAAACATAAAAGAGTTATGAATTTTAGAAGGAGAGGAGGAAAAAATTTCCTTAAGGGGTTGAAAAAATAAAAAAAATTAAAAACATTTAATTTAACTTTACATTAAATAGGGTTAAACTACAACATTCTCCTAACATGTTGGAATATATCAGAAGTCTTTTATAGGCAGTAAAAAGCATCAGATCTCAAGTCAAGTGCTTTTAGGGGAGAGGCCAGAGTACAGAAAAGTCAGCACTGAAAACGTAATACCGCTTATAAATGTATACATATTACTTCAAATTAAATGGTAGAAAGTATAAATGGTTTCTGTACAATGATTTGTCAACAGTCAGACAACTCCTGTAACTCCTATTCCTTTTATTAATAAAAGTCTTAACTACCCATCAAACTAACTAAACATATCCACAGCAGGACAAACATAACCGTTTACCAGTCATTTCAGGTAACAGATCAGGATAAGCTGTCATGTGTCCATGAGGAGTAGCATCATTTCTGTCTTATATAACTTTTTATGGCACTTTCTAGTGTTTTGCTCTACAGGCTCTAGCTATAAGTTTGCAGTTGTCCTTCAGCTAATTGATCAAGCCTAGCCACTATGGTGTCTCCTATACACTGCACACATAAAAGGGGAACCTGCCTTTTCTTTGTCTACAATGTAAGAAGCAGCAGCATTAAGGGCATTAAAGAGCATTAATAAACAGTCTAAGCTGTAGTTGCATAGTTCATAAGGTTTTAAAATTACAAGAGTCAAGAGACCAGTTCAACCTATATCCCTACTGTGTCCATACTAGGTTGATGCAGTGGATAGCAAAAAACCCTTATGAAGCTAATGCCAACAACCAGGTGGAAAATAATCCCCCCCCCCCTAAATATGGCAATCAGAACAAATCTCGTGAACAGCATTCTATCTCTATAAATCTAATATCATTAACTTAGAATGTTATTACTCCCTGAAAATTCATCCTCGCCCCTTTTGAACACTTTAATTTAGATCAGCATAACCACTTCCTCTGGCAGCAAGTTCCATAGTCTCACTGCTCTTACAATAAAAAACCTTCTTTCTTCTAGGTATAGAGGAGGTCACCTTGTTATAGATACTGTCCTGGGTATAAATAGAATATGGGAGATCTCTATACTGCCCCAATATTATTTATACATAGTTATTAGTTCGCTCCTATGCCATCTTTTTACTAAACTAAATAACCCTAATTCTGAATCTTTCTGGGTACTGTAGTCCTCCCATTCCCTGCATTACTCTGATTGCCTGTCCTTGAACCCTCTTCAGCTACAATATGTCATTCTTGTACACTGGTGCCCAAAACTTTATACAGTATATCATGTGTCTGACTAGTGATTTGTAGTGGTAGAATTGTTTACTTATCGTGGGCACCTATGCCCCTATTGATGCACCCCATGATCTTATTTGCCTTGGCAGCAGCAGCGCGACTCTGGTCGCTACTGTTAAATTAATTATTGACTAAAACTCCTAAGTACTTTTCCATGTTAGCCGTCCCAAGTGTTCTCCCATTTAACACATATTCCCAGTCTGGAATTTTTCTCCCCATGTGCATAACCTTACATTTATCAGTGTTGCACCAAGTCTCCCCCTTCTCAGCCCAAACCTCCAACCTATCCAGAACCATTTGTAACAGTGCACTGTCCTCTATTGTGTTAACCCCTTTACACAATTTAGTAATGGATCCGCAGTGTATTTTACGCTGCGGATCTGCCGCTGATCCAACCTATAGTGTGCCTCCAGCTGTTGCCACGCCCTGCCCCACCTTACCCCAACCCCTGGCCTGCTCACAGCAGCAATCTGCTCCTCAGAGCAGCCACACAGGAGCCTGCGAGTCACCGAGTGCACTGCAGTGTACTCTGACATCGTGGAGCAGCTGCAATGTCCGAGTACACTGCGCATGCGTGTGCCGACTCGCAGGCCTGTGTGGCTGCTTGGAGCGGTGGATTGCAGCTGTAAGCAGGCCAGGGGGCTGGGCGAGGCAGGGTAACAGTTGTAGGTAAACTATGGGTCAGATCACCAGTGGATCAGCAGCTTATAATACGCTGCGGATCCATTACATGTGACCATACCCTTACAGTTGTCGGTTTGCAGTCTCTCTGTATCGCAGAGATATTTCACTTTCTCTCCCACCTCCATAAACTTGTATTGGTAGCAAGTAATCTTTTAGGAGATGCTGTTCCCTCCGAACTGAAGCTGCTTTATCACAGTGAATGAAAGCAGGGGCAGTTAAGCTTGATAAGAGAAAGAACCATACTTTTCTACTAAGATTATACTGCCTTTTATTTGTTTGTACTATGAATTTGTGTAAAGTTTCTTAAAATTAATGGTGACCATGGGGGGGGGGGGGGGGGGGGGGGGGATACTATACTGTAATGCTTATTTCAGCTCCAGATTTAGCCCTCACGCAGAGGAAATGCTACAGATTTCCTACATTAGAATTTCCGTGCAGAAAAATCACATCCACATACTGTGGAAAGAGTCTGTAAAATCCACGTTCATATTGACCTATGGTAAGGATGTCAAATCATGTCAATATCAGTGACTGATGAATATGTCAATAGATATACAACAAATTGTTGTGGTAATTTAAACCTAAAGGGAAGCGTGCATTAAGATGTAGGATTTAAAAAAGGCATCTCTGTTAAAGAGCCAGGGACCAAACACTCCCTTCTATGAGGGTCAACATGTTCAATGTCCATAGCTAAAGTTTCATCTGATCTTTTATCTACTTTTCCTACCACCTATAGTCCAGTTTGACCAAATACCTACCATAACAGACATCTATCTACCTGTGCTCTACCAAGATGAGGTTCAAAATCAACTTTTTTAATATAACCAAACATTATCTAGGCAACAACTCTGTTCCCGCTTCCCATAGATGCCATATGTCACTGTAAACAACATTTTTCCACACATTTTGACTGGAAAGACTTTGCTGCATACATTTAACAACAATGGACATTATACATTACAAAGTCCACGTTTACAAAGAATTAGCTTTGCTTGCATTTGTGTGTATGGTCAGCCTAAGCACTACTATAGCTAATGCAGTTGTCATTTGAGAAAACAGTTACTAACCTGTACTTGTGGCAGAATTGCTTTGCCCTCCATCAGAGTACTGGCATGGATACTGTAAAGATACATCAGCTCCAGGAAAATACTGCAGAAGAATTTCAAATCATGAAAGCCTGCACTCTATGCACAAGTGACAGAACAGGAAAAGTGGGCCAACTGAAAATAATATTTTACTTGATGGAAACAATTGTTTATTCACATGTGGCAGATTTATTGCAATTTTGAGGTGTCTGAGTCTGAATTTCTGCAAGCCCTATTCAGAAATGGCAAACAAATCTACTGTGCAAACATAAACATGAAGGGAACCTTGTACACTAGAGATCTGATGTGAAATTAGCTAAATTTTAATATAATCAAATAAAAATAAGTAAATGATGCCTTGCTTAACATTGCTATTGTGCTCCAGCGAGCATTAGAGCTGGCTCCCCTGCCTCACCAATATTCCACCTCCGACCTGCCCCATTCCATAATGTGAGAGGCGGGTGAAATGAGTGCTCTGCTCCTCCCTACACCTGGCTCTCATATCACAGAAGGGGGTAGGCCATGGGCGAAATATTGATGAGGCAGGGGAGCTGCACAAGCCAGCTCCCCACCTCCAATGTGCACTGAAGCGCAATGGCAAGGACCTTGTAAGAACTATTCAATAACCTAACATGTAAAAATGTTAATTACCCTTAATTTTAAAGCTCTTCACCTGCACCATAACCCAGTAGACTGGGTTTAATGCAGGTGACCAGCCTGTCAGATGTTTTAAATGCCAGTCTTTAAATTCCCACCATAGACTCGAGCAGAATGAAATTCAACAGAAGCTGGGGCAAAATCTCACAAAAGCAAACATATGGAAAAAGGGGAAGTATGTGTCAATAGGATTAGAGGTGGATTCATAAGAAAAGTTGATTTTTTTTTTTTATAAATTTTGCACCTCTTCATGTTTTATTTATGACATTGGCTTTCATGACCTGCATCAAAACAGCATGTGTGAAAAGCACCCATGGGTCACCAAAAGTACAGTAGAGAATATTATAAGCATTTTACAAGAAAAAAATAAAATAAAAAAAACACCTTGCCTGCATAAGATGTGTCATTATCTTGACAATCTCTTCCATTGAAGGTCGTTGAGACGGATCTTTTGACCAGCAGCGAGTCATTAAGCTTTCAATAGGCTTAGGTAAATTTTTAATTAGAGGTGGCCGAGTACCTGGGAATTCAAGAAGAGAAGGTAATTAAGGAGGCAGATTAAACTGATGAACGCAAAGATGCTGAACATACTACCAAAGCTGAAAGTTGTGCTATTATCAAAGCAAATTGTACTTCATTGTAAAACAAACAAAAAAATAAATAAATAAATTCAAACCAAAAAAACATAGGACTCTTGGGAGCTCAACATAAAGGAAGGTACCCGTACAGTCACCAGGTCTCATGGATTTATTTTGAAATGGTTAAAGAGGCACGGTCACTAACATAAAATATTGATATGTTGCAGTTCTATTACTAACACATTTCTTTTAAAAATATTTTTGTAACCTTGTATTTGACCCTATAATTTCAGCCACTATATGTCCTCATGCAAGCTATTTTCATATTCACTTCACGGCCACGTCATATGCCATTAGCAGCTTACACTCACTAATGACTCATTCAACCTCTTAAAGGAATACTTATCCTGATTGTGGGGGGTCCGACAAAGCTGCATCTCCACCACTCCTAGAGATACACATGGAGGGAGGGTGTCGGCCACGGAGTCATGCTGCGGTCGACACACAACCTGAATGGGGAGAGCCATGTCCCTATACCGGAGATTGCCATGATGAATAGCGATTCTGGCATTTACATGATTATTGGATGCTGCTACAGGTGTCATGTGTACGACTGGGACCACTGCAAGACGTTTGTAAGGTGCCAGTTGGTTACTGTGGTAGCAGGGAGCAGCAGTGTGATGAAACTGCCCCAGGCACCAGGAAGAAGGCCAGGCCCAAGCCCGTTACATTACACTTCTGCTCAGTCTATCACTGTCCAAGGAGAGAAAACACTGCAGCCGGTGATTAGCTGTGAGCAGTGTGTTGTGACCAGGAAAAAAATTCATATAAAATAGGAAATATTCAAAAATAAAAATAAATCAGAGTTCTTCTTTAAAGGGGTACTCCGGCCCTAAGACATCTGATCCCTTATCCAAAGGATATGGGATAAGATGTCTGATCACTGCGGTCCCGCCGCTGGGGCCCAATGCTATCTCGCATACAGCACCCACCTCGCATACACGCCCCGACGGCAGTCACCCCCCCTCTCATAGGCCTGCATTGCGGGGGCAGGGCATGATGTCACACAGGGACGGAGTTGTGACGTCACGATACTCCGGCCCCGTAGTAGTGACCTGGGAGACTCAGTCTGCCACGGAACAGCAGGAAGCAGAGATAAGCCCTCCGGCTTCCTCCACAGTGGATCGCCCACCCGCGATCGCGCTGCGGGGGGCGATCCACCCCACTAGCCCACCAGGGAGCATTCACAAGTTCCCTTTAGATGCCGCTGTCAGCTTTGACAGCGTCGATCCAAAGGGTTAATAGCCAGCCGCATGCTGGCTATTAGCGGCAGCCCCCAGCTACTGAAATCAGCAGGGGGCCGTAGAGTACGGAGTGGGCAGGAGTCCGGAGCGTGCTCCATACACCCAGAGCGCCGCCGTGCTTGTCAGGTCCGGCCCTGCACGAGCCAGAAAAATTCACCTGCCCGGCGCCCGGAACTGCATCCCTGAAAAGATCGATTCAAAAATATTTTGAATCGATACAGTATCGCCAAATGATAAATCGCTATAATCAAGTGAATCTATTTTTTCTTACACCCCTTGTCAAAATAGTGCCATTTTAACCCACTTAGGCACCCAAGGCGTCCAGGTACGCCCTGACGCCCTGGTACTTAAGGACCCAGGGCATACCTATCAGCAGGCAGCCCGTGCAAATGCCAGGGGGGTCCTGAGACCCCGCCCCCCCATATGTCGGTAATTGACCAGATGACCCGGAGATACATGGTGATCGGCGGTGTAGAAAACAACCCCAATCACCTCCTGTATCTATGGGCACAGCCCCCCCCCCCCCGGTTCAAGGCCATTTGGAAATGCCTCCATTACACGGATAATGCGGCACGTCCCCCCCGAAGTGATCCCACCTATGACCGGCTTTACAAAGTGAGGTCGATCATAGATCACTTAGGGACCACATTTTTGGAGGCCTACGTACCCTTCAGAGAACGCTCAGTAGATGAGTCTCTTATCAGTTTTAAGGGGAGACGCATCTTTCGCTAGTATATTCCCTCGAAGCGGGCACGGTATGGCGTGGAACTTTACAAACTTTGTAAGAGTACCTCCAGGTATACTTACAAGTTTAGAGTATATGAGGGACGAGACTCCCGTATTGAGCCCCCAGAATGTCCCCCCACTCTGGGTGTTAGCGGGAAACTCGTGTGGGACCTTGTGCACCCATTGCTGGATAAGGGTTACCACCTTTACGTGGACAACTTTTATATAACAGCATCTCTCTTCACATTCCTTGCCGCCAGATCCATGTCCGCTTGTGGGACTGTGCGGAAGAACCAGATAGGCCTCCCTCTAAATTTGATCCAGACACCTATGCCCAAGAGCGAGTCCTGTGCCCTTACTATGAAAACCTGTTGCTAGTCAAGTATAAGGATAAGAGGGATGTCCTTATGCTGACCACTATTCATGGTAACGGCAGCTCACCTGTCCCTGTGCGAGGTACAACAACGGTCCTGAAGCCAGATTGTATTCTGGACTACAATCGGTATATGGGGGAGTTTCTCTCTCTGATCAAATTCTCAAGCCATACAATGCCATGCGCAAAACACGGTTATGGTACAAAAAAGTTGCGGTCTAATTGGTACAGGTTAGAGTACAACTCTTTTGTACTGTCCTAGCACGCTGGCCACACAGGGACATTCCTCCAGTTCAAAGACGAAGTCCTAAAGGCCCTGATCATTGCCGACCGGGAAAGAGCAGGCCGGAGTTGCCAAGGAACTGAAGTTATAGGTGCCAGGATCGTCCCAGGCCAACACTTTCCAGGTGAAGTCCCCCACACTGGAAAGAAGGGACGATCCCAGAAAAAAAATCCAGAGTGTGTCACAAGAGGGGGATACAGAAGAACACCACCACTCAATGTGACACTTGCCTCGATCATCCGGGCCTCTGCATTAAAAACTGCTTCAGGGAGTATCCCACTTCCATGCAGTACTAAATTTTCCATTTTCATTTTAATTTCCCATAATTTGAGCCCGATGTACCAAGTTCATAGTACATTCCAAGATTTAACCCCATAAACCACTAAATTGCCCCCCCAAAAAAACAAAAAAAACCCTGATAAGACCTCTGGGGGTATGTTTTCCAAGAATGGGTCATGGGTCACCATCATCGGGGACTTTTTTTTAATGTTGCCTCGCTCTCTCCACCTGAGACGTATGCGTTTGAGGCAACAGGTTAGGGACGGCCACACATTACATTCCCAGAATGATGATTCAGGGAATAGGGTTTGGGGTGGGCATATTTTTTTAGTTTTGGCTATGCTCTGGGTCATCATTCTGGGAACATAACCAGTTTTATTTTAGTAATTTACCCCATGTAACGCTCCTTGAGGGGGGGGGGGGGGGGTGTCCCGCTTTTCTGGTTCCATAGGCAGCTACACAAAAGTTCAAGGCCCCTGACTGCGCTCCTGCTCCACCGAGACCTGGTGTGCACCCGCAGAGATGTTTACATCCACATATGAGGTATTTCCTTACTCCAAAGAAATGTACAAATTTATGGTGACATTTTCTCCTGTTACCACTTGTGAAAATTAAAATGCTGGGGTTACCCCAAATTTTTGGTGTAAAAAAATCAATTTTTTCCTTTTCACATCCCACTTTAATGAACATTTATTAAACACCTGTGGGATGTTTTTTGCTGTTCTGGCACCATAGGGGCTTCCTAAATGCAACATGCCCCCCCATTTCTGCAAAATTTGCAAATGTGACCCTCTTCTGAGCATTGTAGTGCCCCCGCAGTGCACCCGACGTCCACATATGGGGTATTTCCATACTCAGAAGAGATGGGGGTTACAAATTTTGGGGGGCATTTTCTCCTATTACCCCTTGTAAAAAACAAAAATTTTGGGGGAAACCAGCATTTTAGTGAAAAAAAATAATAAAAAATGTACACATCCAACTTTAACGAAAAGTTGTGAAACACCTGTGGGGTGTTAAGACTCACTGTACTCCTTGTTACGTTCCTTGAGGGGTTTTAAAGGGGTACTCCGGTGAAAACCTTTTTTCTTTTAAATCAACTGGTGGCAGAAAGTTAAACATTTTTGTAAATTACTTCTATTAAAAAGGAAATTATTTTCTTTTTGGAATGCTCTCTGATGACATCACCAGCACAGTTCTCTCTGCTGACGTTATTATAATAATAACAACAACAATGCTTTATTTATTGTTGTCCTTAGTGGGATTTGAACCCAAGTCCCCAGCACTGCAAGGCAGCAGTGCTAACGACTGAGCCACCATGCTGTCCTTAGCATACATCCGCTATGCATTGTTGCTAAAATGGACAGAGATGTCAGCAGAGAGTACTGTGCTCGTGATGTCATCAGTGTTCCAAAAAGAAAGGAATTTCCTCTGTAGCATTCAGCAGCTAATAAGTACTGGAAGGATTAAGATTTTTTAATAGAAGTAATTTACAAATATGTTTAACTTCCTGCCACCAGTTGATTTAAAAGAAAAGGTTTTCACCGGAGTACCCCTTTAATTTCCAAAATAGTATGCCATGTGTTTTTTTTTTTGCTGTTCTAGCACCATAGGGGCTTCCTAAATGTGACATGCCCCCTAAAAACCATTTCAGAAAATCCCACTGTCACACCTTCCCTTCTGAGCCTTGTAGTGCACCCACAGAGCACTTGACATACACATGAGGTATTTCCTTACTCGAGAGAAATTGGGTTACAAATTTTAGGAAGATTTCTCTCCTTTTACCCCTTGTAAAAATTCAAAAACTGGGTCTACAAGAACATGCCAGTGTAAAAAATGAAGATTTTGAATTTTCTCCTTCAAATTTGCTGCTATTCCTGTGAAATACCTAACGGGTTAAAATTTTTGAATGTCATTTAGAATACTTTGAGGGGTGCAGTTTTTATAATGGGATCATTTAATTGGGTATTTCTAATAAGAAGGCCCCTCAAATCCACTGCAAAACTGAACTGGTCCCTGAAAAAATTCAATGCCAACATAAAGTAGACATATTGTATATGTGAATAAATATAATTTATTTGGAATATTCATTTTCTTATAAGCTGAGAGCTTCAAAGTAAAAAAAATTCAACATTTTAAATTCTCATCAAATTTTGGAATTTTTCACCAAGAAATGATGCAAGTATCGTCAACATTTTACCACTAACAAAGTAGAATGTGTCCCGAAAAAACAATCTCTGAATCAGAATGAAAAGTAAAAGCATCCCAGAGTTATTAATGCTTAAAGTGACAGTGGTCAGATGTGCAAAAAATGGCCGGGTCCTTAAGGTGAAAATGTGCTGGGTCCTTAAGGGGTTAAACAGTTTGAGATTTTTTTTTAAGTGGTACAATGATAGAAAAGTACCGTATATATTCAAGTATAAGCAGAGTTTTTCTGCACGATTTTTTGTGTTGAAAACACCCCCCTCGGCTTATACTCGAGTGAACTCTCCACCCTCAGTGGTCTTCAACCTGCGGACCTCCAGATGTTTCAAAACTACAACTCGCAGCAAGCCCGGATAGCCATTGGCTGTCCGGGCATGCTGGGAGTTGTAGTTTAGAAACATCTGGAGGTCCACAGGTTGAAGACCACTGCGGCCTTGGTCATCATCCAGAAGCCCCCCCACCCCCTTTAGTTTTGTACTCACCTCCGCTCGGCGGGACTTTAGGGTAAGCTGGTCTGGACCATCTGTGCTGCAGGGACCGTCCGGTGGGGAGGGATAGTCGTTCCGGGCTGTCCATCTTCACCGAGGGGGCTCTTCTCAAAGCTTCGCACTCGTCCCCGGTATAATGATGTTGCCTTGACGACGACGCACAGGGACGTTCATCGGCAACGTCCCTGTGCGTCGTCGTCAAGGCAATGTCATTATTTCGGGGCCGGGCGCGGAGAAGAGGCCCCCCCGGTGAAGATGCATGCTGGGAATTGTAGTTTTGGAACATCTTGAGGTCCGCAAGTTGCAGACCACTGTTAAATCAGACATTGAAAAGCGGTGATGAAGGGGGTGGTGTGGGATGATGACAGGGTAATGATGACAGGCGGTGATGATGAGGAGGGGGGGTGGGATGATAGGGGGATGACAGGCGGTGATGATGAAGGGGGGGTGTGGGATGATGATAGGCGGTGATGATGAAGCGGGATGATACTGGGGGGGATGATGACAGGGTGATGATGAAGGGGGGGATGATGACAGGCGATGATGATGACAGGCGGTGATGATGATGAGGGTGTTAATGACGGGGGGTCTGGATGATGACAGGGGGGGGGGGATGATGTATTTCCCACCCTAGGCTTATAGTCGAGTCAATAACTTTTCCTGGGTATTTGGGGTGAAATTAGGGGCCTCGGCTTATATTCGGGTCGGCTTATACTCGAGTATATACGGTATGTAATCATGGGTATCATTTTAATTGTATTGACCCACAGAATAAAGAAAACATGTCATTTGTACCGTAAAGTATACAGTGTGAAAAAGAAACCCTTTATAATTTGCTAAATTGCGGTTGTCATTTAAATTTCCTCACACAAAGTTTTATGGGGTCGCCATACATTTTATGGTAAAATGAGAGGTGTCATTACAAAGTAAAATTGATTGTGCAAAAAACAAGTCCTCATATGGGTCTGTGGATGGAATATGAGAGTTATAGCTTTTAGAAGGCGAGAAGGAAAAAATAAAAAAAAAACACAAAAAATAAAATTGGCCTGGTCCTTAAAGGGGTACTCCACAGAAAAACAGCTTATCCCATACCCTATTCCGGGCTGGCAGCATCCGGGAACACGGAAGCTTGGAGCTTCCGCGTTTGTAACATCACGCCACGCCCCTTCCATTCATGTCTATGGGAGGGGGGTGACTGCTAGTACATAGCCATCATCCCTCCTCCCATAGACATAAAAGGAGGGGGCATGGCGACTATAGTCGCCAGTCATCCACACAGCTTACAGATCAAATCAATTAGATTAAAATTGATTTGAAAAAAAAAATAAATAAATAAAATAAAAAAAAGACTTTGGCCACTAGTTATTTTTTTCATTCTTTTGCAACAGTATTTGGAAGCCAAATGTATATAATGTATATATAGTATATGTGTGTGTGTATATATATATATATATATATATATATATATATATATATAGTGTAATTATCACGACATGAGACACAAGATGGAAAAATGCATAGATATGGAAATAGTGGGGTTTCTCGTGCACATTTGTTTGTGTAAATTTTTTGGCAAAAAAAAAAAAACATAAAAAAAAAATTTGCAGCTCAAGTTCTTGCCTCAAGTCCACTATATTTTTTCAAAATTTCTTAGGATAAAGTGAAATTTGGTTTGCCTTTTGCAGTTGTAACCATAAGTCACTTAAGAATGCACGCATCTTTGATAAATTTGGAGTGAGTAATTATATGGTACCCACGTCCAAATGGCATGAAAAATACAATGATACATTCCCCTACAGCCTCCTGTGCACACACACACAATAAATGGGAAATAATATTTCACTCACCATTATGGACAGCCCACATTATCCGAAATGCAGGACCTCCTATTTCATCAAATGGCTTCCGTCTGGTTATTACTTCCCAGAGAATGATGCCCCAACTGAACACATCACATTTTTCACTGTAGTTGCTACCTAAATACAAAAGATTAAAGATATACCTATCTTGTAAACGAAAATATAACTAAATTTGGTAACTGTGTAACCTGTATACAAAAGCAAACTGCATGTATGTACACAATGAGACTTTTTATTTAGATTTTTTTTGGGCTATGCTCAGAATTTTTTTTTATTTTTATTTTGGAGGTTCAAAAATATGCTTGTGCAGAATGAACCTAAAAATGTTCTTATAACTTTTTTTGGAGCATTTTATGGTGTTTTGGGAGTGTTTATAATGGTTTTGTACACAAGGTATTTGCCTACAGCTTGTGGCATTTTCCATGTTTATGTGCAATAAGTGTGCATATACATATTCTGGTTTAACATATTTGATTACTAAAAATCCATTTTAAGATTTTTCAACATAGCCCCTTGTGCTTTGATGACAGCTTCACACACTGCTGGTTCTCAATAGAGATGAGCGAACTTACAGTAAATTCGATTCGTCACAAACTTCTCGGCTCGGCAGTTGATGACTTATCCTGCATAAATGAGATCAACTTTCAGGTGCTCCCGTGGGCTGGAAAAGGTGGATACAGTCCTAGGAGACTCTTTCCTAGGACTGTATCCACCTTTTCCAGCCCACCGGAGCACCTGAAAGCTGAACTAATTAATGCAGGATAAGTCAACTGCCGAGCCGAGAAGTTCGTGACAAATCGAATTTACTGTAAATTCGCTCATCTCTAGTTCTCAACTAACTGGTAGGTCTTGTCAAGAGTAATTTGTGTAATCTCTTGTCTTCATAATGCGTTTGTACTAATCCTACCGCTACACAACTGATGGTCTCAGTTTATCCGTATCCAACTACTGTTCTCATCTACATTACAACAAGAACCACTCAACTTGGTAAAGATGCAGTATCCCAAAGCCCGATTTTGTGGCTGAGCTGCTAAACCAGTATACTTTATGTTGTTATGCAATCCTTAATAACTGTACTAGTATCCCTGGCAGGCAGCGAAAGGGTTACCATACATACAACACACATCACATTTAATCTCCACAAGTTAGGCAACCATGCCATCTTCTCATATTTTGTAGTCTTGCTCTCCTTATGTTACATAACCAGGAGGAGATATGATAATTATCACCTATGTTTACCCAGTATAGCTGTAGATAAGCTGAGTTTTTCACTATGAGAGAGGCAGGGAGGACGTATTAACTGCAGCATTCCCTTTGGCAATAATGCTTAGCCAGGCCCATGTAACCCATGGAAGCCTGTACTAACAGAGCACCGATTACCCTGATCATTTCTGTGCTATGAAACAGCATTGTTCAGTATACGCAACCACAAGACTGCATGTAATAGTCCACTATAAGGACTTAAATATAGTGAGGGAAAAGGGTTAATAAAATGTGAATAAGACCAGTCCCTAAAAAAAGTTTAAATCACTTTTTTTTGTTTATTTTTTTTTTTTAAATAAAAGTAAATAAAAAGGCAACATTGCAAAACAAAGAAGGGGGATTTTCTGAGTACAGTACATTTTACTTAATGCATTAGTGCTGCCACAGCATTCTGCAAAGACCCGACATGTCCTCTCATCTGGTTTGCATACCAGTGGTGCCATCATTTGTATTTCAACAGGAAAATTGACCTCCAACATAACTCCAGGTAATTTGACCAATAGAGAGTGTAATGGAGTGTTGCGTCAGATGACACAGCCTTCACAATCATCCCATACAATCGCACATGGGTTTAGTTTGGATGAGTAGCTCAGTAGTTCTAGGGACTCCCCCTGGAATTGTTTTCCACCTGTCTTGACTCCCTCATGAAGCTGACTAAAAGAATTCCATTAGCATGCAAAGCTGTCAAAGCGCTTTGTTCATCCATCATTTTTTATATTTAAAATCAATCACTTTTTTGTTTACTACCTTTATTCTCTAAGAGGGAGATTTATCAAAACCTGTGCAGAGGAAGAGTGGTGCAGTTGCCCATAGCAACCAATCAGATTGCTTCTTTCATTTTCCACAGGCCTCTTTAGAGGCCTGTGGAAAATGAAAGAAGCGATCTGATTGGTTGCTATGGGCAACTGCACCACTCTTCCTCTGCACGGGTTTTGATAAATCTCCCCCTAAGTGATCCTTCATATTTGTCATGTCTTTAAAATGAATCTAAATTATTTATAAAAAAATAATTATATATATATTTAGGAAAAGCAATGTATTGAAGAGGGGAGTCCAAACTTTTGACTGGTAGTGTATGAAAGGTGGGAGTTTTGTGTACCTCACCATCAGCAAAACAAATATGCTCCAATGCTCGCTTAACTTTGTGCCAACTGTAAATACATGTTTTATGTTATTTGCCTCTGACCATACAAGTAACAAGTGTATCCGACTGCTTAAAATACACACAAAATAACCCTACTAGATCACAGATATACTGTGGATGCAGATGTATTCCTTCAACAATAATTACCTTCAAAAACTTCAGGAGCCATCCAAGCAGCACTCCCTTTGTTGTTCGTCATATGAGTCTGAATATCACAGGCGGTACCAAAGTCACATATCTTCAGAACCGTGCCTCCAGCTACCAGAAGCAAGCTGCAAATCAAAAGAATTGCACATCTATGAAAACTTGCACTTTTTCTCAGGAGATACTGACATTGCATAGTTTTTACCATAAGAAAAACAAGAGTGCAATAAATGTCAGATTCCTTAGATGCAAAGACCATTTCGCAATAGGTTCTAGTGAACCCTTCTATGCAACCAAATGAACGGTGGTGGGTCATAAAACAAGTCGGACTAGTCCCAATAATCCTAAACCTGCTATTAAAATATTGTTTACTTAAGGGTTCCTGTCATTTCACAAAACTCTGGGACATGCCAAAAGTTCTTGATTGTTCAGGGTTTCAGTGCCGAGACCCCCCCAACCACCAATCGATAGAACAAACAGGGAGAAGCGAGCAGTATCCTGATTTACTCCCGGCTCGTAGTGATTACAATCTGCTTGACAGAACAGACCTGTTATAAGTCTATGTGAAGCATGACATAGAATACTGAGAGCCAGGGAGTGAAGCACCCTACTACCAATTTTTCCCTTGTTTATTCTACTGATTGATGGGCACAGAGACCCCAACAGATCAAAACTTTTGAAATATCTGACATTTAATTTTTATTTTTTAAACAACAGACACTAAGCTAAAATATGTAGCCAAAAAAAAAAAAAAAAAAAAATCGCCTACTTTGGTGGTTTAAGATCCCTGTGAATAAGAGCCTTTGGTTTCATGCTGTGTAAATATGCTACTCCTTGGGCACACTGTAAACACCAACTCATCGCATGAGCAGCTGTGTAGTAAGGCAGGGGCTCAGCACCATGCAGCACTGCAAAATAAAAGTGACAAAGAAAGAAACTGTATTGACATAAGAAATTAACAGTTTAAAAGAACAACTTTCCTTGCTAAAAAATATATAATTTTGTCTATGTGCTTAAAAACACACGATTATATAAATATATATATATTTCAACAAACAATGGTGCAGCACTCCAAGGTAGCTCAAACTAAAATGTGCGTTTATTCACCACATTTCCAGCAACGTTTCAGCTCAACACTAGAGCCTTTTTCAAGCATAGCGACAATCCTCAAACAAGGAGTTTATATACCCAGTCATGTGATACATCCAATAAAACCATTTTACATTAATAAAGTGCAAAATCATCCAAAAGATTACAATAAAGTGCAATATATAGTGCATGTTTATGAGTACTCACAAATACATACAGTGCTGGTTTGGTTAAAGATAAATACAAGAAAATGGCTTGAAACACAGTGCTCAAATGAGGTATTGGTAGTTTTACACATGTATTGTATATCCTGTTGGTACCTGCCATCTAGATTGCCACAGTTTCTATATTTGAATTGTTATACCTCCTCCATGTATTAGTATACAAAGTACTGTGGAGTGAGATATGCAGTGATTGCCTGTGTAGGATGCCGCTGACAACTAGATAGCATCGGCGGTATCCAAGGAGGCGAATCATGTGACTGCTGCCGATCACGTGATCGGTGGTGTAGCAGCCTGGAGCATGCGCAGAGCGCAATAGTACAAGCCGGCGGCGCCATGACAGTTACGGAGAGGATACGTTATCTCCTGTGATTATACACTAAGATATAAATTAACAGTTGATGTTATAGCAATTGAGAATCTAATTATGTATGAGGACTGTATTTCTAGACCTTTTCTTGTATTTAGCTGTTTTTAAGCAAACCTGCACTGTATGTCCTTGTGAGTACTCCTAAACATGCAGTGTATTTTGCACTATATATTGCACTTTATTGTAATCGTGTGGATGATTTTGCAGTGAATTAATGTTAAATTGTTTTATTGGATGTATCACATGACTGGGCATATAAAGCCTTTGTTTGACGATTGTCACTATGCTTGAAAAAGGCTCTAGTGTGAAGCTGAAATGTGGTGAATAAACACACATTTGTTTGAGCTACCTTGGAGTGCTGCACCATTGTTTGTTGGACTGTCTGAATGAGCCGCGATTGGGCCTTGGATGCTTGGTACCCATGATTCTTCTTAGGAGTGCTGCAATTGTTCTGATATATATATAATATATATATATATTAGATGCTGTAACAAAATGTTTAATGAAATACCAGTGCAAATGAATAAGGTGCTACTGACATATGCATTGATAGAACCACAGAGAATCAGCTATATCCCATTCAGATGGCATCTTAGGCTCCTTTCACACTGAATATTCATCCATTATTAAACATCTGTTTTCTGTGTAAAAATGGCTGAATAACATCTGTCAAAATAACTGGCATATTCATCCGTTAAGACCCGTTATAACATCCCGCATGTACGGCCGTTTTAACACCTCTGCCTACAGACTCCCACAGCCGGCACTACTACTACTCCCATCATGGAGCAGACTTGTTTCGATGATGGGAGTAGTACTTCCCCTTCTGCGGGAGTCTACCGGTGGCTGGGGAGGCTACATTAGTGTTTGTACTACTACTACCCCCATCATGGAAAAGACTATTCCATGATGGGGGTTGTAGTACAGGGGTTGAGGGATTGATCTCATCAGGTCTCACTTCTGAGACCCAATGCGATCAAAAGTTGCTAAACAGGGAGCGGGCGGCATGCTCCACTCCCCTGCAATGTACGATTTATTTTTAACTGAGTTTTAAATTCCCCGCCGGGAGCCCTGAATGGCTGGCACTGAGGAGCCATTCAGGGCTCCCGGCGGGGTTTTGAAACTTCAGTGCGTCTCGTTATTTACCCCATGTGTATATGTATGATTCCCCGCCTGTATATAGATGCGCTGTGGGTGTCAAACATATATCCATATGTGTCTGGCCCCCACAGTGCTACTATAATCCTCTGCCTTCGCAGCACTATGAATGAAAAATATTCTATCAGCAGTGCATCGGACAGGCCAGATGCGCTGCTGTTCGAATACTTTTCATTCATAGCACTGCAAAGGCATATCATTATAGAAGCGCTGTGGGGGCCAGACATATATGGATGTGTGTCTGACACCCGCAGCGCATCTACATACAGATGCCGCCACAGCGCTATGAAAGACAAGTATTCTTTCAACAGCGCATTGGGCAGGCCGGCCCGATGCGCTGCTGATAGAATACTTTTCATTCATAGTTCTGCCAGGGGTTTATGATAGCGCTGCAGGTGTGTGGGGGGGGGGGGAATATATGCGCTGCAGGGGGACAGTACCTATATAAATGAGCTGCAGGGGGGGGGGCAAGATACATAGAAGCGCTGCTGGGGCCAGACATATACCACCCCCCTACCCCGAGCGATTCTATATATCTTTCCCCACCGCAGCTCTTCTGTTTGAAAACCCTGCTGTGAGCCCTGAATGGCTCCTCAGTACCAGCCATTCAGGGCTCCCGGCAGGGAATTTAAAAATGAAAGTAAATACATCGTACATCGCAAGCCGCCCGCTCCCCTGTTTAATAACTTCTAATCACATCAGGTCTCAGAAGTGAGACCCGGTGCGATCAATCCCTCAGCCCCTGTACTACAACCCCCATCATGGAACAGAGTCTGTTCCACGTAGTACAAACACTAATGTAGCCTCCCCAGCCACCGGCAGACTTCCGCAGCCGGGAAATTACTACTCTCATCATGGAAACAAGTCCGTTTCATGATGGGAGTAGAAGTAGTCCCTCAGCACTGCAGGAGTCTGCTGATGTCACCTCTGCTGAGCATGTTCAGAAGTAATAAATATTATAAGCCAGGTGCAAACTGATATAAAGGCCCATCTGTTTGCCATAGACTTTAATGTTAAAAATAACGGCCGTTAATTTACCCGTTTCTTGTGATAGAAGAAAAATTTGTGCATGTGCCGTTATTTCTTCTGTCACAAATAACATCAGTTATTCATGACTGGCTATAACGAGTCATAACGGATAATCAAAAAAATCCCATAGACTTTATTGAGATTTTATAACGGCCGTTTAACATCCATTTTTAAGGCTTTCTAACGGGATTTTATAAAGGGTCTTTTAACGGAGCAACTTTATAGTGTGAAAGGGGCCTTAGTAATAGCCTATGCCGTTTCAGTACTGTCAGGAAGAAACTGGGAGCCCCTGCAGTGCCTATTGTCAGAGAGGAATGTAAGGGGAGCATTGTGTGCAAGGTTATATCCCAGGCGTGCCATCGTTGTCATGAAGCTGTTGTCATGGATCATCACTTAGGTCCTGGTGTAAGCAAATCCATTGATTGCACGGACCTGCAGATACCTAATTTATTGTGGGGCTTATGTATGTGTGGATTATGTAATTCCTGGTATATGTTACATCTATTACCTATTTCCCTCCATTTATTTTGGGCACCCTGGCAAGAACAGCTCCTACCATGCATTAAAAGGGCATCCCAGGAAGAATAGCTCCCACATGTACTAACTAGGCACCCTGGGAAGAACAGATCCTACCATGTACTAACTAGGCACCCCAGGAAGAACAGCTCCTTCCATTTACTAACTAGGCACCACAGGAAGAATAGCTCCTACCATGTACTAACTAGGAACCCAAGGAAGAACACCCTCTAACATTTACTAACTAAGCACCCAAGGAAGAATAGCTCCAACCATGTACTAACTAGGAACCCAAGGAAGAACAGCTCCTACCATGTACTAACTAGGCACCCCAGGAAGAATAGCTCCTACCATGTACTAACTAGGCACCCCAGGAAGAACAGCTCCTACCATGTACTAACTAGGCACCCCAGGAAGAATAGCTCCTACCATGTACTAACTAGGAACCCAAGGAAGAACAGCTCCTACCATTTACTAACTAAGCACCCCAGGAAGAAAAGCTCCAACCATGTACTAACTAGGCACCCCAGGAAGAACAGCTCCTACCATGTACTAACTAGGAACCCAAGGAAGAACAGCTCCTACCATTTACTAACTAGGCACCCCAGGAAGAACAGCTCCTACCATGTACTAACTAGGCACCCCAGGAAGAACAGCTCCTACCATGTACTAACTAGGCACCCCAGGAAGAACAGCTCCTACCATGTACTAACTAGGCACCCCAGGAAGAATAGCTCCTACCATGTACTAACTAGGCACCCCAGGAAGAATAGCTCCTACCATGTACTAACTAGGCCCCCCAGGAAGAACTGCTTCTATCATGTAGTAACTAGTCAACCCAAGAGCAACTTTTAAAGGAAATCTGTTTCCTCTAGATTACACTCAGACCTCAGGTGTCAAAGTGGCTGTACTGAGCCTTCCCCCTCCCTGCTTTGACTGAAGTACATGGCTCAGTGTTTGAAGCAGAGCCCTGTACATCAATCAGTTAAGACAGATGGAGGCTCAGCACAGCCTCTGACACTTTAGTTCTGAGTATGTTCTAGAGCCGACAGATTCCCTTTAACATGTTGAAAACCTTTTTTATTGGGGTGTCTAATAGATTCTTTAAGTGTGCATACTACAGACTTTGGAATGCAGACACAGAGGCTCCGACGTGGGATACAAATACTACCAGGGAAGGAGTCACAGAAGCACAGATATATTGGATCAACAAATGGGTTAAAATTTAATCATAAGCACATCCCCTACCACCACCACCAGAAGAGAAGTTTCATATGCAATTCTATACTGGCAACACACAACTAGGCTTGTCACTGACACACAAAATTGTCAGTCACAAGTATCCTTACTATGTTATCTACGGTCATCAGACTTTGTAGCAGACTCTCTCACAGTACTAGACATTAAGTAATCCGTGAGGACAATGTCATCCCCTTTGTAATTATGAAGTGGAATTATGCTTGGAAATTACAAAGTGTGAACCCAGACTAATACTCTTGTGCGCATGAGACCTTATGGGACTTGAAAGGGATCCTCTTGAAAGGGAACCAATGTAGTCCAATCTGCAGACATCTTGTTATAGAGCAAGGCGCTAAACAGATTGACAGTTTTGCGGGAAAGTTCTATTATGACTTGTCATTTATTACTGGATATCCATCTACTCAGGTCAAACTACTATTTAACATAAGGTCTCCAAATTGGACTGCATTTTCAGTATGACAGGTTCCCTTTAAAGAGAAACTTATGAATACCAAAAATTTTACAAAAAGTAATATGATCGTCTAACATACAAAAAAAACTTCACATTTACCATTATATAAGGAGCCTCCTTCTGCATATTCCATAACTAGACATACCTGCAAAACAAAACCCAAAGTAAAATAGTAGAAATAATAAATAAATGTGGCATGATAAATTGAAGTTAAGAAGTAGTAGCCTTATTTTTCCCTTCTCATATATTTAAGTTAAGCAAATCTTACCGGATTTAGGCAAGCTCCATATAGCTTTACAATATTTGGGTGATTCACACGTGACAACTGGCGAAGCTGAAATTAAATAAAAAGGAAATTTAAATGGATTGAAAGTGAAAACCCTCTACGATGTAAATGACATGACATCCCGTCTCAGTTACCAAACAAATTATGTGAAATGCAGCTTTTCTGGGCAGAATGCTTCACGCCTGAATTCGGCATGACTCAGAAGACCTGTTTGCTTTTACACGTTTGCCTGTTTCCCTGCTATATTTATTTATTTATACTTTTTACCTTGTGTATATTTTCATTGCATTGAGAGTTCAGTGAAACACCACAAATAAAATTAGTGGGTTTAAAGGGGTACTCCAGTGGAAAACTTTTTATTACTTATTTTTTTTTAAATCAACTGGTGCCAGAAAGTTACCCAGATTTGTAAATTACTTCTATTAAAATTCTTAATCCTTCCAGTATTTATTAGCGGCTATATGCTCCAGAGGAAATTTTCATTTGGGATTTTCTTTCTGTTACGAGCACAGTGCTCTCTGCTGTCACCTCTGTCCATTTTAGGAATGGTCCAGAGCAGCATATGTTTGCTATGGGGATTTTCTCCTGCTCTGGACAGTTCCTGACCCCTTTAACTGCTTTGCCATTCTAAGCTATGGAAGTTGACGAAAGCCACACAGGTTAGGCCTATAAAGAAATTTTTTTTTATTAGCATTGATATCAGTTCCAAGTATGCAACTATAGGTTTACACCACATAAAGCCACATTAACACACCGCACCGCATTTAGCTTCAGTATTTGTAAAGCATAACCAAGAGTGGAACCTACACAGAGAAAGCCTATAATCTTAGCACCTGTTTAGCATTAAGGACACTCCTGATTTTAGTTAAAATTATTGATGCAAAAAAAAAAAAAAAAAAAAAAAAAAGACAAAAATAAGCTCCGGCAATTTTTTAACAATTTATTTATTTATTTTAAATCTTCCGCCCCGGCCTGCACGCCTGTGAATCACGACAGCACAGAGGAGGGAAGCCTGCATGTGCATTGCATGTACATGCACATACAACGCCCCCCTACAGGCCCCAAAGGTGAATGGGGATGGTGCATTTACCCACGGACCAGCTTCCAGGGCCCCGCGGACCAGCTTCCAGGCCCCCGCGGAGGGGAAAAACAGCTCGGTTTAATTAAGGTAATACACCCTCTGTCACCCCCTGTCCAACCCCCTTTGTCACCCCTCTGTTAACCCCTTGTCCACTTTCCAATCATCCATGTTCACCTTGTCCGCCCGTCACCCATGTTCACCACCCCTCTGACCACCCCCCAGTCTACCCCCTATCACCAATGTCCAAACCCCACTATTTACCCCTCTGTCCCTTTGTCACTCCTGTCCACCCGTTACCACCTTGTTACTCCTGTCCACCCGTCTTTCACCCCGTCACCCATGTACACTCTTCTACAACCATCTGTCACCCATGTACACCCCTCTGTCACACCTTACACCCGTCCCCCATGTACACCCCTCTGTCACACCTTACACCCGTCCCCCATGTACACCCCTCTGTCCACCATGTATACTCATTTACACACCTGTCACCCATGTACACCTTTCTGCACCCGTTACCCCTTTACACCTATACACCCCTGTATTCCTCTTCACTTGTAAAAGGGGAATCTGAATCTACACACCCACAGATAAATAGATATTGTGCATTGTGGTAGTTTCCATTTTTTTTTGGCTCGTTAAGTTCGGTAGGGGTTCCCCGGAAAAAATAATAATAATTCACTGCTCTATACTATATGATCCGGTTCTCAGATATAATTGCAGGACTGCCAACAGCTGGCACAAAAAGGGAGTGCTGTGCTGGGCAGGGGCTATATGGCCTAAAAGTAATATTTTTTTTATTTGGGGAGAAAGTTGAATTGCAACATGGCCAATCTTCATGTTTTCAAAATTAGAAATATGCCGATGTGAGGGTCTTGCTGTGCCTCCCTCTCTCTGTTCAGAACTTATGCATACTCAATTGGGACAAACATGCATGTGGGGATTTGGAGAGAACTGCTTGCCAAACAAACAGGCAGCTCACAGCTATCAAAAATGTATCACCTGCTTTGGTCTGTGTCTAGAGTTAAAATGAAATCCTTATGGGGGTACAGACTTGGAAAGGTGACCCCTACAGTAAGGTGGGGTGTAGTGACTGTAGAGTAACTGATAGGGCAAGGCTCTTGTCAGCTGCAGGAAGGTGCTGTGCGGATGCTTCTGCTGTAACAGAACATATAGGGAAAGTTATCAAAAAACTGTGCAGAGGAAAAAATAATAAATGACCAGTCTTATTGGTTGCTATGGGCACCTGGTCATTTTTTTCCTCTGCACAGGTTTTGAGAAATCTACCCAAAAGTTATTTTTCAAAACAATCCGGGGAAGTATTCTGTACTAAAGTGGCTGTTGCCGCCATGTCAAGGTTTGCAGGGAGTTCCAGCAGCAGTTTGTACATTCATGCAGATCAGGTTGTACTGTCAGAGTGGGTCAGCCAATAAGCTCTGGAGTGTGAGATATAAATGCAGCTTAAACATTCATGCAGATCTAGTCAGGCTTAAGCCAATAAGATACACTGAAATCGTTCCCAGCCACAAGGGGAATTGACTGAATAATGTCGGTCGATCAATCGCCCAGTAATACTGCCTGTACTGTCAAACAGGAATATTGGCAGTTCAAAGTTTGGGAAATATCAAAGTACACCAAGAAGTGCATCCAGATGTGATAGGTGAACATTTTGTTGTGGGATAATGATAATAGCAAATGTGTAATAGCACCAAAGTGTGGGTCTGGCCCCTCAAGTTGCTCCACCAAGCAGTCTTTGTATCCCCTGTTTGGTATTAAACACTCGTCATGATCTACCCATCATATGAACCTGCTAGCATTGATCCTGGATGCCTGATATGCTGCAGGAAGTTGTAAGGGCCGACCCATTCTGCTGTATCTCCGCCGTTGAAATCATCAGCAGTAGGACAGAGTGGACATTCGCCATCTCGGTAATGCAGTCAGGTGGATTTCCACTAAAATAATAAACATGTTTATTGTTTTGGTGGAGGTCCGTTCTGCCGGCAAAATCCAATTGAAAACATTCTGCCTGCTAAATTTCAGCAGTGTGGATGGGCCCTTAGGTTGTCTTAAGGGGGTCTCATTGCTGGGTTATAACTTTGCTTAGATGGCTTAATAACATTTGTCCAAACCAGCATCAAGTGACAAACTACAAGTAATAAGCTCTTCCACGTTTGTCCTTATCCCTACAGAATAATAAATACAAGGATTTTCTTCCTGCACCCTTTTAGAAACATAATTGGGATTTTTACCTCCACAATAAAGGCTTTCCTCTCAGATTCACTTTCAATTTGTTTGATAGCCACATCTTTTCCACGCCACTTGGCTTTACAGACAACACCAAAGGTTCCTCTTCCTACTACCTGTTGAGAAAGACAACATACATGCGATTACATTTCACTGTTGTGAGAGTTATTATATTTTTAATTTTTTTCTGAATAGTGTAGTCTGTATGTCTGTGTGTCATAGTGAATTTTTCTAAAAAATACTGTTAGGGTGGGTTCACACAACGTTTTGAAGATATGGTGACCGGTATACCATGGTTTTAGGTCCGGTCAGAAAACCAGATACGGGGCAAAAATGAGCCGACCGGAGTCACTACCCGACTCCGGTCGGCTCATTCAATTGAATAAGATACGGGCCGGGTCCCGCTGGAATACGGCCTGGTTTTAACTCCCCCAAGCCGGATCCGGTGGCTATCTTCAAAACGTAGTGTGAACTCACCCTAAGGCTGGGTTCACACCACGTTTTTCAAATACGGTTACTGTATACGGTTTTCCGCTAAAAAACTTATGGCAAAAACCGTATGCAACCGTATACAATCGCTCCAAATTAAAACATATACGGTTTATACTGACTGAAGAGCAAAGGAGAAGCAGGTCCTTCTTGTAGCTCAACTCTCCAGACAATGGCCAGACAGGGCGTTTCCAGAGGGAGGGGGCAGATGTCTGGGATGAATTCTAGAAAGATCTGCGCATGTGTCAACTCCAAAAATGGATTAGAAAAACCGCGTGCAACCGTATTCTGAATTATTTGTACGATTCTCATAGACAACAATGTTAAAAGAACCGCATACGGTTCGCATACGGTTTTCCAACCGGAGGCAAAAACGTGGTCGACAGCGTTTTTGCCTACGGTTGAAAAATCGGCAAAATCGTATCCGAGGCAAAACGGATGCAACCGTACACAACATTTGGAATAAAATTTACAATGCATTCTCTATGCATACGGTTTCGGATACAGTCGTATACATTTTTTTGCCAAAACCGTATACGGTTATTTGAAAAACGTGGTGTGAACCCAGCCTAACGCAATAAACAGGCATTCATTATTCTACATGTTTATATCCTTTTCAAATTTTTAAAAACATAGGTTAAACAAACACAAACAGTGTGAAACCATATGCATGAACAAATGGCTGACTAGAAAGCCAAACCTCCAGGACAGACTGCCAATGTTCATAGATATGCTGATAATCTTGGAGCATGAGGTTCTACTAAAAATACATGGTAAGGCTATGTTCACATGTTGGATTAAAAACCAAATGTGCATATCTGAGGGATAAGCTAACCGGTGTACAGAAGGCCACTATCGTAGATTCCATTCAAGTAAACGGAGCCAGACAGTCTGCTGCATGACAGACATGGATTCAGAGAGACCCCACTGACTTTAATGAGGCTCATTGGGTTTCTTTCAGATACCTGGCATTTTGCTAGATATACTAGATACCGCATGCAGCTTATTTTTTTGGCATTTTATTTAAACTGTATAAATGGAGATGTAAACTGTTGTTTCATAGCATTTATAAGTTAGAAGCTGAATGCAGAAACAAAAGCAAAACAAAAGTTTATTTACCGTATATAATAGAGTATAAGCCGTCCCAAATATAAGCCGGGGGCCAAAATTTCACCCCAAAAACCCAGGAAAAGTTGACTCTACTATAAGCCTAGGGTGGGAAATACATCTTCCCCCCCCCCCCCCCATGTCATCATCCAGACCCCCGTCATCACCGCCTGTCAATCCCTTCAGTGGTCTTCAACCTGCGGGCCTCCAGATGTGTCAAAACTACAACTCCCAGCATGCCCGGAAAGCCATCGGCTGTCTGTGCATGCTGGGAGTTGTAGTTTTGAAACATCTGGAGGTCCGCATGTTGAAGACCACTGCACAGGCCTTCGTCATAATCCAGACCCCCCCCTTTTTGTTTTCTACTCACCTCCCCTCGGTGGGAAGGAAGGGTGAGCTGGTCCAGGCCATCTATGCTGCAGGGACCGTCCGGTGGGGAAGGTTAGTCGTTCTGGGCTGTCCGTCTTCACCGGGAGGCCCTCTTCTCCGCTTCGGCCCGACCCCGGACTAGTGACGCTGCCTTGACGCCACCGCGCAGGGACGTCCTCGTCAAGGCAACGCAACTAGTCCCGGGCTGGCCCGAAGCAGCGAAGAGTGCCTCCCGGTGAAGATGGACAGCCCAGAACGACTAACCTTCCCCACCGGATGCTCCCTGCAGCATAGATGGCCCGGACCAGCTCACCCTTCCTTCCCACCGAGGGGAGTAGAATATGAGGGGGGTCTGGATGATGACGAAGGCCCGGTGGTCTTCAACCTGCGGACCTCCAGATGTTTCAAAACTACAACTCCCAGCATGCTGGGAGTTGTAGTTTTGCAACATCTGAAGGTCCACAGGTTGAAGACCATTGATTAAGGGATTGACGGGCGGAGATGGACGGCCGGGACCATACCCTCACAGCTAAAGCCAGAAACATTTTTTTTTTGGTTCACTCGAGTATAAGCCGAGGGGGGCGTTTGCAGCATGAAAAATCGGCTTATACTCGAGTATATATGGTAGGTAACTACTAAAAAAACAAACAAAGAAAAACAGCAGGCTGTTTTTAGCATTACCTCCAGAGATCCAGTAAATTATAGACAGATATAGGACATTCCAAATATAACTCATGGTGAAGGAATCTTAATAAAATCACACAGACTAAACTGACTGATGATTTTTTCTTTTTGGGCCAAAAATGGACATGATGTTTTCTGCAGGATTTCCCACAGAGACTGCACATAGCTAACTCAGGCACAGGATATGCTGGCCCAAAGTTCACAATTTGTCACCGACCTGACTGTTCTAGGATCTAGTCCCTAGGTGCACAGCTTGTCGCTATTGTGCAAGCATTATAAATCTGCTTCATTTAAATTTCAGAACAATTTCTGACGCCTCCCCAATGAAATGTGCCGGTAACCCTGTCAGAGGCCTGACATTTGTCTGACATGATCACCCCACAGGGAAACGCTTCAGCCTTGTTTTATGTAGATCACAACTTACAAGACAATAGATTATTCCCTCCCTGTGCTGTATTTCCATTAGTCCAGTACTAATCCAGTGCTTGTAGCTGTACACAGAAGGCATCGGCCATTTACCAAATCCACAAAAGAGAAAACAGAAGACCGCAATATTCTATTCTACACATATTCCATCTTCATATAGCAAGACAGAACCAGGTGATAACAGCAGCAACTCAAAGATCAGCCTTTCCTTGTAATATACAGTAAGAGTTATATTTATAGTTACTGAAGGTGACATGTATTCAGGGCCAAAAGAGTCGAGACTGAAACAAATTTAGGTTTTCACAAAGATTGCAGCATTAGTGATTTTAGATATATTGCTCAGATGTTTCTATAGCAGTGGTCTTCAACCTGCGGACCTCCAGATGTTGCAAAACTACAACTCCCAGCATGCCCGGACAGCCAACGGCTGTCCGGGCATGCTGGGAGTTGTAGTTTTGAAACATCTGGAGGTCCGCAGGTTGAAGACCACTGTTCTATAGTATACTGAAGTACAAGTTTTTTAACTTTTTTTTTTGACAAATACATAAAGTTTATGCAAAGACTTAAAGTTTATGCAAAATATGTTAATTGAACTGAACGGTCAATGGCGTACATGTAACCAAAAAAAATAATTCCAATGTCCTAAATTGCGTATTTTTGGTCATAAAAAATTATAAATAAATAAATAAAAAGTGATAAAAAAGTTCCATTAAAACAAATTATGGTACTGATAAAAACTTCAAGTCAAGGCGCAAACAATTAGCCCTCTTACCACCCCGTATACAGAAAAATAAGTTATAGGGGTCAGAAGATGACAATGTTAAACATACTAAAAAATAACTACATGCACCACAATTCATAAGTAAAATAAAAAATGTATTTAAAAAAAACTATATAAATTGGGTATCACTGTAACCATATGGACCTACCGAATATAAATATGGTGTAATTTTTAAAGAAAAGTGAATTGTGTAAAAATCAGAAGCCCCCAGTGTTACAAAATGGCATATTTTTTTTCCCAATTTTGCCCCACAAATAATTTTTTTCTGGTTTCGGCATAAATTTTTGGGTGAAATTATTGATGTCATCAAAGTATAATTGCTGGCACAAAAAATAAGCCCTCACATGGGTCTGTAGGTGCAAACATTAAAGTGTAAAAATGAAAAAAACTGTGGTCCTTAAGTGGTTAAATGGGAACTGTCAGATAAAATAACTTTTTGATATGTTATAAAGCATGCAAAAATATGTTTTGCAATTGCTTTCATCAGAAAATTTTCAGTATTTTATATTGAAAAAGCCAGTCAAAAAACTGACTACAAGGGGTCCCCCTGCCTACTGGGACACATACAAACACCATGAGTGATTGCAGGGCTGCAGGCAGGTCCGGGGCCCTCTGTGAGTCAGAGCAGAGTGAAGAAGGGGGAGGAGTCACAGTAAGAAGAGAGGGACATGCCCCATGTCTCTGCATGGACAGAAACCTCACTGAGCAATGATGGCAAGTAAATATAGGTAATTATGAGAGAAATATAGGACGTAGACACATACAAATTAGGCCCCTTTAACACTATAAAGTTGTTCCGTTAAAAGATCCATTCTAAACATCCATTAGAAAAGCCTTAATAACGGATGTTAAATGTCCGTTACAAAATCCCATTAAAGCTGCAGGAGTCTGCCGGTGACTGGGGAGGCTACATTAGTGTTTGTACTACTACCCCCATCATGGAACAGAGTCTGTTTCATGATGGGGGTTGTAGTACAGGGGCTGAGGGATTGATCTCACCGGGTCTCACTTCTGAGACCCCATGCGATCAGAAGTTATTAAGCAGGGGAGCGAGCGGCATGGTCCGCAACCCTGGGATGTATCGTGTGTTTTAACTTTAAAATTTTGAAATCCCCCACGGGGAGCCCTGAATGGCCGGTACCGAAGAGCCATTCAGGGCTCCCAGCAGGGTTTTTAAAATGAACATTGTGAGTGGCAGCAGGGGCCATATGTATATTACAAGCGCTGTGGGGGGGGCAAGATATATAGCTCTAGCCCACAGGATATTTATAACATGCCCCCCCCAAAGCATTAATAAAGACATGACCCCCGCCAGAACACACACTATAATATATATTATATTATACCCCCCGCAGAGCATTTATAATGTGACCCCCCCCCCCAGAGCATTTGTCATAATATGCCGCTGAAGCACTATGAAAGTTATAGCTATCAGCAGCGCATCGTGCCAGCAGCCGGCTGGCCTGATGATGCTGATGGAAATAATTTTGATACATAGCGCTGCGGCAGCATATGTATATAGAAGCGCTGTGGGGGCAGATAATGTTATATGTCTGCCCACCCAGCGCATCTATATACATATACCCCCGCAGCGCTATGAATGAAAAGTATATCTATAGGCAGCACATAGGGCCAGCAGGACTTTATAACTTAATATCTTCACCAACCCTGGAGGCACAAACGTCCCCCGGGGATGGTAAGGATAATGATTTTAGCATATAGAACGCATGGCCAAATATGCTAAAATATGCTGTTTGGTTCCCTTTAAGTTCCATGGCTCTTTGTGGAAGTGAACATTGACTTAAAAGGGTAATAAGCTATAGGTTGGAGACAATTTTCTCCCATCTGGAGGACAGCATTGCCTGTAGATGCCATACCTCCTGCTGGATTGCCTCAGTAAGAACCAACACCACCAAGAACACTAGTCAAACACGCTTTAGATTTTAAAATGTTCTATACACTGCTATGCTGTATACGGATGAGTAAAGGAGATTACAGGACAGACATCATTCTTGCAGATTATTCATGACATAGACCTTGACATGTGAATCTTCCATGCCAATCATGTGGCTTATCAGGAGACTGTCCCAGAAACAGCTTCCGAGAAGTGGAATAGATTTGTCCCCTTCCTAGGACTTTGCACTAGACAGCAAAAGCCTTTTTAACAACCATGATCTTCCCAATAAGGTAATATTCCATATAGGCTTGGCTTAGGAGTAGACCGAGCTCTATGCAAGTCATACGGGAATATATTGTAACAGATTCTGCTTTACATCTTTATTGTTCAAGTGACAGAGGGGTATTAAGAAACAGGTTACAAATCTTGCCAAGTCACCTTTTGGACAAGCATATTTGTCAACAGCAAGCATACAACAGCACAGCGTTGGGCTCCCTTGAAGAATGACCGGTATGCGGTACATACGAGAATCTATAAACTCTTCACCGTGCTGGCACACACCTGGAGCTCCACTGGGCTTCCTGAATAGCAAGACCCATTTGGTCCTGTATCAGATTTTCTTCCATGTCAGAAAAACTGACATTACAATATTCATGAATAAGGGTGCATTCACACCACATTCTTGCAAAACAGTTCCAGTATCAGTTTTTTGAAAACAGTATAACCAAAACGGATGCAACCGGATGCATCGGTTTTCAATGGAGAGTCACTCCATTGAAAACCGATGCATCCGGTTACATCCGTTTTGCGTCTTGTATGCTTTTTTTTCCCCTACCACAGTTTTTTGGTCCGGGTGAAAAACCGTATTGAAACTATATATATAACTATATATATATATATATATATATATATATATATATATATATATATATATATATATATATACATATATATACACACATATACATACATACACACATACACATATATATATATATATATATATACATACATATACACATATATACACATACATATACACATATATACACATACACATATATACACATACATACACATACATATATATAGAAAAAAACTGTGCAAAGTCGGTTCCCATTGACTCCCATGTTAAAAAAAAAAAAATTTATATATTATATAATTTTTTTTTTTTTTTTTTTTTTTTAACATGGGAGTCAAAGGGAACCGACTTTGCACAGTTTTGTTCTTGGAATTTTAAACAAGTAAAAAAAAACATCATAACGGAGTGAAAAAAGTTAACATCTTTTTTTCTTAAAAAAAATAGATGCAAATGGACATTTTTCTGTACACCGTTTTTAACCGTATATTGGTTAAAATTTGGACACACGTTTTGATACAGTTAAGTACGGTTTTGAGGAATCAGTTTTTCATCAAAAACCTGATATGGGAACTGTATTGCAAAAACGTGGTGTGCATGCAGCCTAGGAATGTGTTTTTCCCAGTCACAATAGTGACAACCGACAAGCTAAAAACCACATGTATTTCTTACATGAACTAAAGATCTTAAACAAGACACGGCTTTTGGAAAATTTCCCAGAACTGTTTCAGCACAATAATTAATAAAATGAAAACATACACTAAAACACAGAAACAAAGAAGTTAGGCTATGTTCACGCTAGGGATCGACAGATATCGAATTTTTAGGGCCGATACCGATAATCTGTGACCTTTCAGGTCAATAGCCAATAATTTATACCGATAATCCGGTGGTTGACCACAATTTTGTCTCCGGTTTAAAAACCGTACTGCAACCGCATACTTTTTTTTTTTTTTTTTTTAACATGGACGTCAATGGGAAACGCACATGTATGCGGTTCCATATGGGAAAAACGTATACGTTTTTACTTTGCACATGCGCATTTGAATCCTAAAGTCCCCACCCAAGACCCCTCCCATTAAAAATGGACAAAATTTTCAAAAACGTATGGATTTTTTTCTCTATAAAAACTGACGGAACTGTATGCAATTTTTAAAACCATATACTGTTTAAAAACGCATACGGTTTACTTTTTTCCATACTATTCCATCGTTTTTTTTGCCATACGGTTTTCTTTAGAAAAACGGATTGAAAACAGTATGACAAAATCGTGATGTGAACCCAGCCTGACCCAGGAAGAAGTACAGTGCCGCCTACAAAAAAATCTAAACAGACAAATCACCAGGTCCAGATGGCATTCACCCCCGTGTTCTAAAGGAATTAAGTAATGTAATAGACAGACCCCTATTTTTAATATTCAGGGACTCTATAGTGACAGGGACTGTTCCCCAGGACTGGCGCATGGCAAATTTGGTGCCAATATTTAAGGGGTCAAAAGGTGACCCTGGGAATTATAGACCTATTAGTTTAACCTCGGTTGTATGTAAATTGTTTGAGGGATTCCTAAGAGATGCTATTTTGGAGTATCTTGTTAAAAATAAATGTATGACCTCGTATCAGCATGGATTTATGAGGGATCGATCCTGTCAAACTAACCTGATCAGCTTTTATGAGGAGGTGAGCTCCAGACTGGACCAGGGGCAATCGCTGGATGTCGTATATTTGGATTTTTCCAAAGCATTTGATACGGTTCAACATAAAAGTTGGAGCATAAAATGAGAAGGTTTGGGCTGGGGGAGAATGTGTGCAAGTGGATAAGTAACTGTCTCAATGATAGGAAACAGAGGGTGGTTATTAATGGTACTTATTCTGATTGGGTGACTGTTACTAGTGGGGTACCACAGGGGTCCGTCTTGGGTCCTGTCCTATTTAATATATTCATTAATGACTTTTCAGAGGGGTTGAATAGTAAAGTAGCAATCTTTGCAGATGACACTAAACTCTAAAGCGGTAAACACTATAGAGGACAGTGCACTGTTACAAATGGATCTGGATAGGTTGGAGGTTTGGGCTGGGAAGTGGCAGATGGGGTTTAACACTGATAAAGGTAAGGTAATGCACATGGGGAAGAAAAATCCGGGCTGGGATTATGTATTAAATGGGAGGAAAACTTGGGACGACTGACATGGAAAAGGACTTGGGAGTCTTAGTTAACAGTAAATTTAGCTGTAGTGACCAGTGTCGGGCAGCTGCTGCCAAGGCAAATAAAATCATGGGGTGCATCAATAGGGGCATAGATGCCCACATTAAGGAAATAATTCTACCGCTGTACAAATCACTAGTCGGACCACACATAGAATACTGTGTACAGTACTGGGCATCCGTGTACAAGAAAGATATTGTGGCGCTGGAGAGGGTTCAAAGACGGGCAACCAGAGTAATACGGGGAATGGGAGGACTACAGTACCCAGAAAGATTATCAGAATTAGGGTTATTTAGTTTAGAAAAAAGAAGGCTTAGGGGAGACCTAATAACTATGTATAAATATATCAGGGGACAGTACAGAGATCTCTCCCATGATCTATTTATACCCAGGACTGTATCTATAACAATGGGGCATCCTCTACGTCTAGAGGAAAGAAGGTTCCTACACCAGAACAGACAGGGTTTCTTTACTGTAAGAGCAGTGACTGAAATTCTCTCCCGGAGGAGGTGGTCATGGTGAACTCTGCAATAGAGTTCAAAAAGGGTCTGGATGCATTTTTGGAGAGTAACAACATCACTGGTTATGTATACTAGATTTATAGGGACAGAAGGTTGATCCAGGGATTTATTCTGACTGCCATATTTGGAGTCTGGAAGGAATTTTTACCTCTAGTATGAGTTTTTTTTTTGCCTTCTTCTGGATCAACTCAACTCAATAGGGACTTATTAGGGGTATAGGTTGAACTTGATGGACTCTGGTCTTTTTTCAACCTTATTAACTATGTTACTATGTTACTGCTCAAAAGATAAACAAATGGGAACACTAAGATAACACATCTTAGATCTGAATGAATAAACTAATCGTATGGAATACTTTGCCTCTTTACATAGTTGAATCTGCTGACAACAAATTTATCAACCCATGGAGGTCTGGATATGGAGTCACACTCAAAATCAAAGTGGAAAACCACACTACAGGCTGATCCAACTTTTATGTAATGTCCTTAAAACAAGTCAAAATGAAGCTGAGTAGTGTGTGTGGTCTCCACATGCCCGTGTGACCTCCCTACACTGCCTGGGCATGCTCCTGATGAGGTGGCGGATGATCTCCTGAGGGATGTCCTCCCAGACCTGGACTAAAGCATCCACCACCTCCTGGACAGTCTGGTGCAACATGGAGTTGGTGGATGGAGAGAGACATGATGTCCCAGATGTGCTCAATCGGATTCAGGTCTGGGGAACAGGCGGGCACGTCCATAGCATCAATGCCTTCCTCCTGCAGGAACTGCTGACACACTCCAGCCACATGAGATCTAGCATTATCTTGCATTAGGAGGAACCAAGGGCCAACCTCACCAGCAGGGTTTCACAAGGGGTCTGAGGATCTCATCTCGGTACCTAATGGCAGTCAGGCTACCTCTGGCAAGCACATGGAGGGCTGTGCTGCCCCCCCCAAAGAAATGCCACCTCAAACCATTACTGACCCACCGCCAAACCGGTCATGCTGGAGAACGTTCTCCACGGAGTCTCCAGACTGTCACATGTGCTCAGTGTGAACCTGCTTTCATCTGTGAAGAGCAGAGTGTGCCAGTGATGAATTTGCCAATCTCGGTGTCCTCTGGCAAATGCCAAACGTCATGCACTGTGTCAGTCTGTAAGCACAATCCCCACCTGTGGACGTCAGGCCCTCATTCCATCCTCATGGAGTCCGTTTCTGCCGTTTGAGTGGACACATGCACATGTCTCCTGATGTACTGGCTTGTCTCCTGGTTGTGCCTCCATGCTCTGGACTAGAGATGAGCGAACTTACAGTAAATTTGATTCGTCACAAACGTCTCGGCTCGCCAGTTGATTATTTATCCTGCATAAATGAGTTCAGCTTTCAGGTGCTCCCGTGGGCTGGAAAAGGTGGATACAGTCCTAGGAGACTCTTTCCTAGGACTGTATCCACCTTTTCCAGCCCACCTGAAGGTTGAACTAATTTATGCAGGATAAGGCATCAACTGCCGAGCCGAGAAGTTCGTGACGAATCGAATTTACTGTAAGTTCGCTCATCTCTTCTCTGGACACTACCACTGACAGACACAGCAAACCTTCTTGCCACAGCTCGCATTGATGGGACATCCTGGATGAGCTGCACTACCTGAGACTCCGTCTCATGCTACCACTAGAGTGAAAGCACCACCAGCATTCAAAAGTGAACAAAACATCAGCCAGGAAGCTAAGGAACTGAGAAGTGGTCTGTGGTCACCACCTGCAGAACCACTCCTCTATTGGGGGTGTCTTGCTAAGTGCCTATAATTTCCACCTGTTGTCTGTTCCATTTGCACAACAGCATGTGAAATTGATTGTCAGTGTTGCTTCCTGAGTGGACAGTGATTTATCAAAACCTGTCTAGGGGAAAAAGAGTTGCCCATAGCAACCAATCAGGTCCCTTCTTTCATTTTTAACAGGGCCTCTGCAAAATGAAAGAAGTGATCTGATTGGTTGCTATAGGCAACTTTTCCTCTGGACAGGTTTCGATAAATCTCCCCCATTGTGTTGTTTAAGTATTTCCTTTATATTTTTTGAGCAGTGTTGTTTACCCCCCATAAAAGCTAGTTTGCACTCCAATTTAGCAAAATTGGGATTTAGTCTGGATACTGAACTTTTTCAACAGGCCATACCAGTATTTACATGGAAATTCGGGCACAAAGTTTACACTACCTTTGCAATTTTTCCAGTTTTATATATTGTTATGAAGAGAGTTCACTCACCGCTCCGGGTGCTCAGGCTTTATTTCAAGGTAAGGTGCAGTACAAAAAGCGCATAAAAGGAAGCGCAAGTCAAGGAAGTAATCAATAAAAATTGGTACACCATACAAAATGACATCGATTTGAAAACTTTCTGTAAAGCTAGCGTGGAAATGTAATAAAAAAACTGCTTGTCCACGGGACTAAAAAAAAAAAAAAAAAATGAGCAAAATCTACTTGTGCCTCATGACGATCCACTTGTCCGGGCCAATTTTTGCTTTTACAATCGTTTTTCCTCCTCACCCTATAATAGCCATAACTACCTACTATAATGATACCATTTAATTTTTCAATAACATTCTCCGAACCAAAAAATTAAAAAAAAATGTATATATATATATATATATATGAATTGAAATTGAAATAGTATAAGATAATTTTACTAATTTGGTGGTTCTCTTCTCCACACCATTTACCTTGTGGTTGAGCTAACATGATCCACCCCACTAGCCCACCAGGGAGCATTCACATGTCCATTTAGACGCCGCTGTAAGCTTTGACAGCGGCGATCTAAAAAGGTTAATAGCCAGCCGTGGCGATCGCCGCATGCTGGCTATTAGCGGTGGCCCTCGGCTACTGAAATCAGCCGGGGGGCTGCAGAGTATGAAACGGGTAGAAGTCGGGAGCCCGCTCCATACAGACTGCTGAGTGCCAACGTGCTTGTCATGTCCGGCTCTACTTGCCCCAAGCAGGGCTAAGGGCTGGAAAAATTCACCTGCCCGCCGCCCAGAACTGCATGTTCCGGGCGGCGGGCGATAGGAATTCCACATCCCTGTAGACCCCTTCTTTTAAAAAAAAAAAAATGTAACACCATGGCAGTATCCTCACACGTAGCAAGTTTACAGGCCCACAAGAATCTAATTTGTTGGAAAGAACAGTTCAGAAAGGTAACTTTAAATGTTGCTTGTGTGCATGGTGTCCATTTATGAGTACAGAAAAAAATCCAACAGTAGGAGGTGTGAATATACCTATACACGATTGTATCTGTTGCCACACCACATTTGAAATCTATGCCATCCTCTGCCCGTGCATCCAATTTTATATCGGCTGCACAAGCAGGTCACTAAACACCCACTTTAGAGAGCATGTATACTCCCTGAGAACAGGGAAAGGAGCACCCAGATTGATTACTCAAATGCGTGAAGTACACGGAGATCATAAATGCTCAGCAATGAATAGGTGCATCTGCAGTATGGCAGACAGACGAAAAGCTTTATTACAAAGTGAAGCCCATTGGATTAGGAAAAGAGCCTTAGGGAATGCAGGATTGAATGATAGGCAAGACCTGAGTACGGTATGATTTGCTAGGAGTTTATTCACTGTGTACATACATTTGTTTTTAAAGGAGAACACCAGAATATAAAAATTGTCCTCCATACTGCCGGCAGAAAAAAAATAAAGATGTATATACCTTCCTTCGCTCCCCCGGGGCCTCCAGTAACCAGCTCCTGTCTCTGCCGCGATCCTCTTCCTGGCAGTGTGATGTTTTCTGCCCCAGCAGCAGGTGACGGTGTAGTGAAGAATTTTGTGTCCTGAAGCGTTCTCACACTGCCGCTCAGCCTATCGCCGGCCGAGTCGGGACTTCGCTGCGGCTGGTGATTGGCTGAGCACAGTATGACTCACCAACCACCGGCAACCAGGAAGAGGATCGTGGTGGAGACCGGAGCGGGTTACCGGAGGCCCGGGGAGTGAAGGAAGGTATGTACATCTTTATTTTTATTCTGCCAGCAGTATGGAGGACAATTTTTATATTCGGGAGTTCTCCTTTAACTTGTATTGTTAAACACGCACCTCACCTACGTCAGGCAGGGCGTGAATTTATACCTCCCCCTGCATAGGCGAGATTGAGTCTGGAGAAACACCATGGCGGCGTGAAACAGTGCTGTCACTCTTATGTGGCGTCCGAACCCCTTTTATACGTTTTGTAGTGCACCTTGAAATAAAGCCTGAGCACCAGAAGCGGTGAGTGAACTCTCTTCATTTCTCTTTCCTCCTGGATTATTGTTGCATGAATACTATAGAGATCGAGCACCTCCACAGCTCGTAGATTCTACTGTGTGTATGGACTCATTATGTTCGCAAAGCTTCAATTGCTGGAGAAGGTCGTGCCAATCGCTATGTCTGCTATACAGTGGTCCCTCAACATACGATGGTAATTCGTTCCAAACGACCCATCATTTGTCGAATCCATCATATGTTGAGGGATTCATGCAATGTGAAGTATAGGAAGTTATACTCACCTGTCCCCGCCGCTCTGGACCGCGTCCTCACCACTCCCGATGCAGTCCCGCTGCTCCGGCATCTTCTTCGGGATCCTCTGGCTTCTTCCGCATCTTCTCTGGGGTCCGGGCCTCGCTTTCTGGTGATGTTATTACGTTGCGGCGCCGGCACGGTGTGTCCAGCGACGTAATAACGACGCCGGAAAGCGAGGCCCGGACCCCGGAGAAGATGCAGAAAACGCCGGAAGATTGCGAAGTGGACCCGGAGCAGCGGGGATAGGTAAGTGAACCTGTCCGGGGTGCTTAAACTGCTATCCGGCAGCAGCTTAAGCATTTTGCGCTGTCAGATAGCAGTTAATGCGATGGGCCCGAAATATAAAAGCATCGTATGTCGATGCTGACATCGACATGCGATGGCCTCTGAGAGGCCATCGTATGTCGCTTTGATCATATGTCGGGGCCATCGCATGTCGGGGGGGGGGGGGGTCACTGTATATTGTTATGTTTAATGGTTACTTTTTTCCTTAATGTTCTATTTTAAAAACTTGACAAAAAAAGAGAAAAAGCTGACAACCTAAGTGAATGCACACCAACCACTGTATAAATGTAATACAATAAATTTTATTTTTATTGGAAGACACAAAGGGGGAGTACAGACAGCATTAAAACATACAACAAAATACATAGAGCCTAGGAATGTAATCCTATCTCTATCCCCTGACTCATGAAAAATAAGCAAAAAGGGTGAATCTGTTAAATGCATATACATAAGCAACCATGTATGCACGCCAGAAGCTCAAAATATATAGCAGCAATAAGTAATTATATAAAGTGCCTAGTGCACCCGATAAATAGACCTATCAACATATGCCAAATAAAAAGTAATGTGAGCAACACCCACAAAATATGAGTGTATAAAGATCCCTATCCCCAAAAACCGTGTGAAATGATGATAAGCTCTGGCTGCAAAAAGGTAGTGATCCCTTAAGGTAAACAATGAGGACAGTTTTCACCCAGGCAGGGGACCGGCTTGCTCCACGCGTTCCGCCTCACCCAGCGGTGGCTTCCTCAGGAGTCTTTGTGCTATATTTTTAACTTGACACAAAATACTTATAGTAATAGTTTGCAAACTACTGTATATGTTGAAATGGGGTCTGAACATACCGTTTGGTGGAGCTTACTTTGAACTGAAGATAGCTTTGTGATACTGTTGTGGAATCATACACATTTTTGATGCATTTTACAGCAAATGACCAAAAATGCTATTTTTTTTACCAGCAATTTGGGAAAACCAAGCTAAAGACACAGCAGTGCCACAACGGTACCACAAATAAAATGCAACTTGTGAACAAAGCCTAAAACTTGGCAAATAGTTATTTTTTTCTAAAGTTCCCTTCTTAAAGGGATATTCCAGAAAAAAAAAAATAATAATGTTTTTTCATATATCAACTGGCTCCAGAAAGTTAAACAGTTTTGTAAATTACTTCTATTAAAAAATCTTAATCCTTTCAGTACTTATGAGCTTCTTAAGTTAAGGTTGTTCTTTTCTGGCTCCGTGCTCTCCGATGACAGGTGTCTCGGAAAACGCCCAGTTTAGGAGAGGTTTGCTATGGGGATTTTCTTCTAAACTGGGCGTTTCCCGAGACATGTGTCATCAGAGAGCACTTAGACAGAAAAGAACAACCTTAACTTCAGAAGCTCATAAGTACTGAAAGGATTAAGATTTTTTTAATAGAAGTAATTTACAAATCTGTTTAACTTTCTGGAGCCAGTTGATATATAAAAAAAGTTTTTTCCTGGATAACCCCTTTAAAGGGGTACTCCACTGGAAAACTTTTTTTTTTTTTTTTTTTAAATCAACTGGTGCCAAAAAGTTAAACAAATTTGTAAATTACTTCTATTAAAATATCGTAATCCTTCCAATACTTAGCTGATGTTCTGATCCAAGGGGAAGTTTTTAATTTTCTTTCTGCCTGACCACAGTGCTCTCTGCTGACATCTCTGTCCATTTTTCTGGAGGGAACAACAACTTGTGGGGAGAAAAAGGACATTTCTCTGGCGCTTGCTGGAAGTAACTCTGAAATTATTATTTCAGACTTCAAAGGTGGTAGAAGTAAATAGCGTTTTATTTGTACGAAAACTGGGTGACAATGCGTTTCGAGGGAACAGCCCCCCTCTTCCTCAGGACATGATTATGACCTGAGGAAGAGGGGTGCTGTCCCCTCAAAACGCGTTGTCACCCAGTTTCTGTACAAATAAAACGCTATTTACTTCTACCACCTTTAAGTCTGAAATCATCATTTCGAAGTTACTTCCAGCAAGCGCCAGAGAAGCGTCCTTTTTCTCCCCACATCGCTGCAAGTTGTGGTTCCCTCCAGCTTTACGACCATTCCAGGAATCCAGGCACGGATGGACACTGGCTGCTGCTGTTATCCACGACAGCCCCCCCAGGCGATTTTCCCAGGCCCGGAGCACAACACAAGGTGAGCAACTCATTTGCACACTTACTCACTCTTGTTAACACGAGAAAAAGGCACAGGGTGCACTGGTATATGTCCCTTTATTTCCTATATAAAGTCTCTGTCCATTTTAGGAACTGTCCGGTGTAGGAGCAAATCCCCATAAAAAAAACTATCCTGCTCTGGACAGTTCCTAAAATGGACAGAGGTGTCAGCAGGGAGCATTGTGGTCAGGCAGAAAGGAAATTCAAAAAGAAAAGAACTTCCTGTGGACCATAACAGTAGTACTGGAAGGATTAAGATTTTTTTTTTTTATAAATAGAAGTCATTTACTAATCTGTTTAACTTTTTGGCACCAGTTGATTTAAAAAAAAAAAAAAAAAAAAAAAAAAAAAATGTTTTCCAGTGGCGTACCCCTTTAAGCTATGTTTGACTCATTAACTCGTATGAGGTCTCTAAAGAATGCCACCTCAGTTCGCAATCTCAATGGGGTTTTAAATAGGAGCAAAATGGAAAAAAGTTAAGTCTCATATTTTCAAGGCAACACAAGCAAGCTATAAAAATGTGTATAAAATATATAAGGTTACTGTATGAAATGACATAGGTTTTTAAATGTGTCCTCCATATGTTAGGGTACGTTCACGCAACAAAATCTCAGCTTGGCGCTAGCACCATGCATACATTAGCCATGATTGATGGCAATACAGTCTGCATGAATTTCCGTCAAAAGAATGAACATGAATTTGAATTTCTGTGGTGCAAATTCTGCAGTCTGCTCTGTGCAGCAGAATCCCAGTGAGACAATGGGCAGCTGCTGCACCGGAATTGCATAGTGTGAATGTATCCTTATATTGCCGACCGTAATTACCAGTAATGAAAATTATGCTTTGGAACTACTGCAATGGTTCCGAAACCTGGTCAGTAGCCTGGATGCAGATTTGCCGCAAATCTGTGGCAGAGACCTCAGGGTACGTCTGAGATTTTACAGTGATTTTGTTTCCATCAGAAAAATCCATCATCTGAAAATACCCTTATGATACGATGACAGACGTCTACGTGCAGCACTGGCAGCATCACAAATGCTGTAATATTGCTATTTCCATTGCCAAGATGGTAAACGGAGGAATTTAGTGGTAGCTATAAAATGATGCTTCTTATAGGAAGATCCATTTCCCATAAGGCTGGTACAGTTATTGTGCTGTATAACAGTATGATGCGAGAACGGGTTTGGACACCCTGCTTTTACTAAAGAAAGCCTTAACAGAGGACCCACAATGGGGTCTGATTCCATCCTTGGCATTACAAATAAATCCCTTAGGCTGGGTTCACACCATGTTTTTGCAAAACAGTTCCTGTATTCCCCTAAACCGTACCAAACTAACAAAACATGTACAAATTTTAAACCGTATATGGTTTGAAAAATGAGGTCCGGTTGCATTTGTTTTTAACTTTTCACTCCACTATGAATAAAGTTTCACTGTGCAAAGTCAAAAAAACGTATGGTACAAACCGGATGGAACTGTACGCACATAAGGTTCTGTATTGTTCCTATTGACTCCCATGTTAAAAAAAAACGTATACGGTTTATTACGATTTTTCACCGGGACCAAAAACCGTGGAAGGCTACGGTTTTGAGTACAGGGGAAAAAAAACAAACAGACAAAACAGTACAAGACGCAAAACAGATGCATCATTTGTATACGGGAACTTTATTGTAAAAATGTGGTGTGAACCCAGCCTTACATATAAAAAGGCCAGGATGAGATGTTCATAACATGACCACACTGGCCGAGAGACATTAAGGCTAGGTTCAGACTACGGAATCTCCGTCCGGAGACTCCGAGTGCAGCCAGCGCTGACTGAATCAGTCGGGCGCTAGGACCGCGCGGACACTGCATTCTCCAAGAGACTGCAATGTGTTCCGTGTGGATTTCCGCCTGAAGAAAGAGCAACGTCTTTCTTCAGGCAGAAATTTCCAAGCGGATTTTCCTTTCACAAATTCCGAAGGGTACGGAAAACCATTCACTTCACTATACATTTTAGCAAGTGGAATTTCCGTAGTCTGAACCTAGCCTAAATGGTCAGGCCCCAGAAGCCTTGAGTAGGATATACATCTCTACCATGAATGGGAAGATAAGTGACAATGGGGGAGATTTATCAAAACCTGTGCAGAGGAAGAGTGGTGCAGTTGCCCATAGCAACCAATCAGATTGCTTCTTTCATTTTCCACAGGCCTCTAAAGAGGCCTGTGGAAAATGAAAGAAGCAATCTGATTGGTTGCTATGGGCAACTGCACCACTCTTCCTCTGCACAGGTTTTGATAAATCTTCCCCAATATGTTAATCTGGCTTCATCCTTGGGGCAGTGTCCCTTAATACCTTGTCTATGTCTAAGCCTGTTAGAAAACTTTGTAATCCCCAACATACAGCACACGCCAATCCGCTTAGGACTAAACAAATTCTAATATGCCAGGGCACAACCAAGACAATATAATCCGTACAGCAGGATCTCCAAACCGTGGACTGCCAGCTGACCGCCAATGGCTGTGTGGGCATGCTGGGAGTTGTAGTTTTGTAACAGCTGGAGGCACACTGTTTGGAGACAACTGCCGTACAGCAACGCCACAGAATGCTACAACTTTATCACCTGCATGACCGATTACTGTCCTGTTGATATTCAACACTTTTGTTGTATACCTACACAACATTTTTATTAATTTTTTATTGTCTAGTGGGGAAAAATAAAATTCTATCTCTTAGGCTCGGTTCACATCTCCCTCAGGCTCCACAATATGAAGCTCCATCAGCAAATCCATCGTCAGGAACGCAGAACGGACACAGAACAGGACGGCGTACAATGGCAATGAGAACATAGCCTAAGAGTGAAATAACTGTCTTAGGCTGGGTTCACACCACGTTTTTCAAGTAACCGTATATGGTTTTCTGCAAAAAAACGTATACGACCGTATCCGAAACCGTATGCATAGAGAATGCATTGTAAACCGTATTCCAAATGTTGTGTACGGTTGCATCCGTTTTGCCTCGGATACAGTTTTGCCGATTTTTCAACCGTAGGCAAAAACGCTGTCGACCACGTTTTTGCCTCCGGTTGGAAAACTGTATGCGAACCATATGCGGTTCTTTTAACATTGTTGTCTATGAGAACCGTACCCAGAATTTTAGAATACGGTTGCACACGGTTTTTCTAATCCGTTTTTGGAGCTGACACATGCGCAGAAGGAATTTCAATAGAACAATAGTAACTTTATTAAATTGCTGGAAAACTAATTCCAACATAATAGCAAAACCGTTGGCAAAAACTGATGCAAACGGATAGAACCGTATACGTTTTAATTTGGAGTCATACGGTTGTATACGTTTTTTGCCATACGTTTTTTAGCGGAAAACCGTATACGGGAACTGTATTTGAAAAACGTGGTGTGAACCCAGCCTTACTAAAATCTGAAGTTAATCACTCTTGTCATAGACATGTCAGTGATCAGTGGTGGGCCCGGGTGTAACCATCACATGGGAAGGGGTCTACACTGTGGGGAAGATTTATCACTGTCATTTTATAAAGGTAAAATTTGCGCAATTTTAAAATAGACAACTTTGGCAAAAGTGACTGTGCAACGCAGTACTTCATTCTTGACTATGCAATTGGCTAGAATTATTAACTGCGTTTTTTTTTTTGTTTTAAAGCGCTAAATAGAGATGAGCGAACTTACAGTAAATTCGATTCGTCACAAACTTTTCGGCTCGGCAGTTAATGACTTTTCCTGCATAAATTAGTTCAGCTTTCCGGTGCTCCAGTGGGCTGCAAAAGGTGGATACAATCCTAAGAGACTCTTTCCTAGGAATGTATCCACCTTTTCCAGCCCACCGGAGCACCTGAAAGCTGAACTAATTTACGCAGGAAAAGTCATCAACTGCCGAGCCGAAAAGTTCGTGACGAATCGAATTTACTGTAAGTTCGCTCATCTCTAGCGCTAAATAATGTGCATACGTAAAAAAAATAATTCATACCACATCTACCTTGCCTTAGGAAAAAAAAATATACATCCTACAACAAGTTCTAAGCTGATTTTTTATCTGTGCAAAATGTATCAAAGTCTGTGCCTGTTTGATAACTTTGGCGCACAGAATCAAAAAGGCTGTGAAGTGGCTGCACGGACACATTGATAAATCACCCTCTGCGTCTGCTCCTCCTGCTTGTATGTTATCCAAAATGACGGTACAGAAGGTATTTGCATAATAATAAAACCAGGAATAATGACGGAAAGAACCCACTGATAAGCCAACGGTAAATACCATTGTTATCAGGGTCACCTGCACTACAAGCCTATAACAATAGTGTAGTGACGCTGATGACAGATTCCCTTTATAGGGGTACTCCACTGGAAAGCTTTTTTATTTTTATTTATTTATTTATTTTTTTAAATCAACTGGTACCAGAAAGTTAAACAGATTTGTAAATTACTTCAATTTAAAAATCTTAAACCTTCCAGTACTTATCAGTGGCTGTATACTACAGAGAAAGTTCTTTTCTTTTTGAATATCCTTTCTGCCTGTCCACGGTGCTCTCTGCCGACACCTCTGTCCATTTTAGGAACTGTCCAGATTAGGAGCAAATCCCCACAGCAAACGTATCCTGCTCCGGACAGTTCCTAAAATGGACAGAGGTGTCAGCAGAGAGCACTGTGGTCAGACAAAAAAAAAAAAGGAAATTCCAAAAGAAAAGAACTTCCTGTGGAGCATATAGCAGCTGATAAGTACAGGAAGGATTAAGATTTTTTTTTTAAATAGAAGTAATTTACAAATCTGTTTAACTTTCTGGCACCAGTTGAATAAAATAAAAATAAAATAAATGTTTTCCAGGGGAGTAACTGAACTGAAGCAGTAAAAATAAATGACACATACATTTTCATTGCCTTTTGGGCCAAGACGTCTGTTATGAAAACAACACATTACACCAGGGGGCTTTTGGCTGTTGCAAAACTACAACTCCCAGCATGCCTGGACAGCCGAAGGCTGTCCAGGCATGCTGGGAGTTGTAGTTTTGCAACAGCTGGAGGCACCCTGGTCGGGAAACACTGCATTAGAGGCATGCTGTCATTGGCTGACATCATAAGAGATCAATATAAAATTGGATATCCCAGAAAGAAACAGATCATAGTACTGATGAGACACGAAGGGTTCTCTAGTGACCAGAATAGGGTACCAGGTGAGACTACCCCAAGCACTGGTGGCCATCTTTAGGGTCAAAAGGTAAGTGCCGGTCACGCACTATGTGAACTAATGTCAGCAGTCACAGACTTATTTAGGAACTGTGTTATCAGCTTGTCCAGCCCATAGCCTGCTAGATCAACACCATACCCCCACGGGCATCACACTACAGTATATACAGCGGCATATGGCCCGCTACCCAAGGGACACACAATGGGGGGAGATTAAAACCTGTGTAACGTAATCGCAGCGCCCGCACTCAGCCGTATTCGGGAACCGTATTTAATGCATGTCTATGAGCCGACCGGAGTGAACCGCAGCCTTCGGTCAGCTGCGTTTTCGGCCGTATGCGGTTTCCCGACCGCAGGCAAAAACGTGGTCTACCGCTGCGGTTCACTCCGGTCGGCTCATAGTCATGCATTAAATACGGTTCCCAAATACGGCTGAGTGCGGGCGCCGCAATTAAGCCCCGCCCCCCCTCCTCCCAGCCTTATTCGGGAACCGTAAGTACAAAACGTGGTGTGAAAGCACCCTTAAAGGGAATCTGTACTGTGAAAAGGGTCTGTTCAGTCTCTTACACTGTCACAGTGCCTTACAAGAAATAATCTTAAAGTGGTTATCCAGGAAAAAAACTTATTTATATATATATATATATATATATATATATATATATATATATATATATATATATATCAACTGGCTCCAGAAAGTTAAACAAATTTGTAAATTCTATTAAAAAATCTTAATCCTTTCAGTACTTATGAGCTGCTGAAGTTGAGTCGTTCTTTTCTGTCTAAGTGCTTTCTGATGACACCGGTCTCGCGAACCGCCCAGTTTAGAAGCAAATCCCCATAGCAAACCTATTCTACTCAGTGCAGTTCCCGAGACAAGCAGAGATGTCAGCAGAGAGCACTGTTGCCAGACAGAAAACAACAACTCAACTTCAGCAGCTGATAATTATTAAAAGGATTAAGATTTTTTAATAGAAGTAATTTACAAATCTGTTTAACTTTCTGGAGCCAGTTGATGTGTGTGTGTATATATATATATATATATATATACACACACACAGTTTTTTTCCTGGATAACCCCTTTAAGATTATTTCTTGTAAGGGACCGTGACAGTGTAAGAGACTGCAGACACCCTTTCACAGTACACAGTTTTTCCTGGAATACCCCTTTCACACGTACAGGATCTGCTGCATATTTTCTGCAGCTGATTTTTCTACCCGTTGACGTTAATGGGTAGCAAAATAAGCTGCACAAAATATGCAGCAGATCCAGGATCCATGGCAACATACCTTTAGGGCACTGTTTCCCAACCAGGGCGCCTCCAGCTGTTGCAAAACTACAACTCCCAGCATGCCTGGACAGCCTTTGGCTGTCCGGGCATGCTGGGAGTTGTAGTTTTGCAACAGCTGGAGGCACCCTGGCTGGGAAACACTGCTTTAGGTTTTAAAAACAAAGGTTATATTTAGAGGTCCCTGCAGGTAGTCACACTGCACCAATAGGAGTGGTAAAGGTGCAGATCTAGGACCCTAATTCTGTAGAATAGGCCTCTGTGGAGTGGCCCACCAGGACACTTATGGAAAGCTGCACCGGCTTAAAGTGTAGGACCCCTGAGGCCACCATGGCCAATGTCATTGTGTTAGTGACACCCAGTGATGACAGATGGGGCAGTGTACATGTATGTGCACAGGATGAGACTAGGGACAGGTATCCACACACAGGGATAGGTGACAGCTCCTCGCCCCTCCCCCAGCTCCGATTGTTGTCCCCCAACTCACCTCTTCCACCTCGATCTCCTTGAAGTCAATCTCCTCGAAGTTGAGCACCGGAGGGGTTTCAATCATGTCAGCGGAAGAGGCAGACATGCCGTTCCCTCAGCAAGCGAAGCGGGACCTCGGACAGATGCCGAGCACACAAGAAGCGCTGGTGACCAGGTCCGGGGCCACCATACACTCGGGCTTCACGGGCGGCCCCGGCCCTGCTGTATCCAGGTGACCCCCAGTGGGCGTCCCGCTGGTGAGCTGATGTATGGCAGAGATGGGGGGACGCACTCCCGATCCCACCATACACGTAAGCGTCGGAAGCTGCAAAGGCCGGGAGCACAGTAGCGGTGAAAGGGGCGGGGCCTACGCTACGTCATTCCCGTACGGCTACGGAGTTTACAGGAAGAAGATTTTTTTTTTCTCTAAATAAAGAATCTTTATTGAAACGGCAACAAGGAGCAAAGCAGCTGTACAGGAGCTATGGCGAGCCGAAATGTCACGTGACTCGTGGACGCTTCTGCACAAGTCTGTAGTTTAGGCGCCCCCGAAAGGAGGGAAGTCTGTGGGAGCACAGCACGTTATGGCTAGGGTCACATTCACACCTGTGTTGGAAGCCACCATTACTTATTCCATCCTAAACAAAATATCGCAACACGCTGCACTGTTATGCCTGGTGACGTGTCAGACGCTGTGCCAGAAACCAAGCAAACCCCATTAAAAACTACATTTTAGGGGAGACGATTCTAATCATGTAACTAGTCCTTTAACCCCTTAAAGACCAAGTCCATTTTCACCTTAAGGACCAGGCCAATTTTATTTTTGCGTTTTAGTTTTTTCCTCCTTGCCTTCTAAAATCCATAACTCTTTTATATTTCCATCTACAGACCCATATAAGGGCTTGTTTTTTGCGTGACCAATTTTACTTTGTAATGAAACCTCTGATTCTACCATAAAATGTACGGCGAGCCCCCAAAAATTTTTTTTTTAGGGAGGAAATTTAAATGAAAACCACAATTTTGCACATTTGAGATTTTCGTTTTCACACTGTACAATTTACGGTAAAAATGACATGTGTTCTTTATTCTGTGGGTCAATACGATTAAAATGATTCCCATGGCTAGATACTTTTATATTTTTGTACCGCTTAAAAAAAATCGAAAACTTTGTGTACAAAATCAGTAATCAAAAATCGCCCTATTTTGAACACCTATAACTTTTTCATTTTTCCGTATATAGGGCGGTATGAGGGCTCATTTTTTGCGCCGTCATCTGAACTTTTTATCGATACCACATTTGCATATATAAAACTTTTATATAATTTTTTATTAATTTTTTAAAATAAAATGTGACAAGAAAAGCAGCATTTTTGGACTTTTTAAAATTGTTTACGTTTACGCCGTTCATCGTACGGGATCATTATATTTCTAACATTATATTTTGATAGTTCGGACATTTACGCTTGCGGCGATACCAAATATGTTCATTAACCTCTTCAGGACACAGGGCGTATGGATACGCCCTGCATTTAGAGTCCTTAAGGACCAAGGGCGTATCCATACGCCCGTGGGAATTCCAGTCCCCACCGCTAGCCGGTTGGGGACCGGAGCCGGATGCCTGCTGAAATCATTCAGCAGGCACCCTGGCACATCGCCCAGGGGGTTCCTGAGACCCTCCCCCATGTCGGCAATTGGAGAAAATCGCATGTCAATTCAGACATGCGATTTTCTCCAATTCCGGGCTGATCGGGTCTCTGGTGACCCGATCACCTGGAAAATAGGGCTGATCGGAGTTGTCAGCAACAGCCCCGATCAGCCTAAAGGATAGGAGTGAGGTCGCAAAGCTGCGATCTCCTCCTATCCCCTGCCATTACTTAGAACGGAGTTCTGACCAATGGCAGCGCAGGACAGGGGGTACATGCAGGAGAAGATGCCTGGGGACCTGGGTTCTTCGCTGGAGCCTGCTGGATCTGTGCTCAGGTAGGGAATCGACTGGGGGGGGGGGGGGGGAATTGAAAGTGAAAGTAAATCGATCTTTACTGCTTTACTGTGGCAACCACTAGGGGGGCCAAACTGCAACTCCCAGCATGCCCAGACAGCCAAAGGCTGTCTGGGCATGCTGGGAGTTGTAGTTTTGCAACATCTGGAGGGTCACAGTTTGGAGACCACTGTTACAGTGGTGCCCAAACAGTAGCCCTCCAGATGTCGCCAAACTACAACTCTCAGCATGCCTCAACTGCCCAGGCATGCTGGGAGTTGTAGTTCTGTAACAACTGTCCCTTCAGATTTAGCAATTTTCATGACATTTTGGGATTTTTCACCAAAAAAGGATGCAATTAACGCCGAAAATTTACCTCAGAATCAGAATATTCGGTAAAAGCGTTTTCGCGTTATTAATTCGTAAAGTGACGGTGGTCAGAATTGCGAAAAAGGGCTGCGTCCTTAAGGGGTTAAAAAAATGACGCTTTTTGGGGGTAAAATGGGAAAAACTGACAATTTTTATTGGGGGGGGGGGGGTATTTTTCACTTTTTTTTTTTACTTTGACTTGACAGATGACAGGGACTGACTTGACTTGACTCATAAAGCTGTGACTTTAGCTTACTTGACTTGATGGTGGCTGCAGGACTGGACTTTGAAGCTTCCCAACACTCTGGACACATACACTAGGCACGACTGCACTGGACCTCAGCTTAGCAGAAGAGCAGAGCTCAGAAAGAGAGAGAGAGAGAAGCTAGCTCCACCCAGGGCTTATATGGGGGGGGGGGGGGGACTAGCAGGGAACCCATAGGTCACTCTTGGGATCACCTGGTCAATGGTACCTCCTGGTTAACAATCACATGTCATATCACATGGTATAACTCTTAAAGCAAAGTTACATTTTATAACACTTTAGATGGTAAAACATATTTATAATGGGTAAACGAGTGCAGGGGGCCTTGGGGACACTGAAGGAGGCTGCCTGACAGGACAGCAGGAGCACGGGGTAACACCTCCCGTACTGGGCCACCTCATATATAGATGACTGTATACTCCACCCCAAGAAATTAACTAGTGCTGCTCATCTTACTGCTCAGCCCAGCAAAAAGGTTACAGTAAACCAGCAAGCTATATTTGGGCATATTTGCAAAAAGATATGCTGACATATATTGTAGCGTACTCACGTTGAGTTGACGTGTACAAGTGACTACATTCTGTCCTTGCCTTGGACGTACGATAATGATCTTCTAAGAAGACTGGCATGGAGTTATACATATTATGTGAACTTTAGGTTGATTTTTCCTTGCCAGATAAATAGTAGAATCAGACAATAAAATCGGAGAACAAAGAGCAGTTGGGTTTGTGAATCCATGAAAAATCTGTAAAAATAGGGAACTCTTGCCCGAATTCATGTAGCTTCAAATGGTGCTCCCAGATACTGTCTCTCGCTATGGTGATTTCTCGTATTAATACGATTCTCATATCTAAACAATTGAATGCCATCAGAGCAGACTAGGTTGAATTATTTACTAAAGTTTGGCAGCCCTGGATATCTTCCTCCCATGCCCCTAATATGCATTACTATCTCTCATTATAAGGTTTCCCCATACCGTTGTTATTTCACCAGATACCTTACTGTTGTTTTTCCCTGACTGTTTTAGGTCACTCAGGCTGAGCTATGGATAATGCTCTCTCATTGCTTATACTTGTTATTATTTGCTGTTGTATGGCGTCTCCCTTTCCCAGCCCTCCCCCTTCCTGTTTTCCCGTCTCCCACCCCCCCTTACCTTAATTGTTATTGTATTTCTTTATGCTTTTATATTTACATTTGGCTTTATGTACGCATCCCTCTTTGTATTGTTTTTCTTGGTTTGTTAATAAAACAGACTTATCCCCTTTATGAACATGACAAAAACTGTCTGCCCATAGCAACCAATCACAGCCCATCTTTCATTTTGTCAGATTGCTCTTGTAAAGTGAAAGCTGAGCTGTGATTGGTTGCTGTGGGCAAGGCAGTCAAATGATAAATCTGGGTCAATATGTGATTTGTTTCGGTGGCGGCCTCAGCAGGTCAGTGTATTGTACTCATCATCATTTTGCAGCTTGCAGTACCATATATGTATTGAGTTCATATCAGTATATTAGCTGCATGGAAGATATAAGGTCACCTCTAAAATTCCAAATAAGTGGAGACTTGTGAAGTCTAATGTATATGATTTTTTACTAATATAAAATAAAGCTACAAGTTGGTTTCATTGAAATCTGGAGTCTTCTCTTCTTTAACATATCAGTGTATTAAACTATAGATATATAAAACAAATAATATTTATAATTTCTTTCAGTTTATCTGTAAAGAATTTGGGTGGATATTTACTAAGCCACACCAGTGGCTTATATCATCAAAAGTTGAAGATTCTGTGCAAAATGGTAATTTTTGCACACAAAGGTGCTTCTTTTGAGGATATACACCACTTGGGCCAAGGGAGAAGGAAGGCGGCAGAGAGTAGGCTGGAAGAGGGTGCGGCTTTTCATGTGAGGAGGGTGTGTCGATTTGCGACACCAAAAGTCATAGAAATCTACACCAACTGAGAGCCGGTGTATATTTCTGCGCAGCCACAGAGCTGCTGGATTTACTAAAATGGGGAAAGAAAGTATTTTGTCAGACACCAATTTTGCAAGTTCTCCCACTTAAAAAGATGAGAGAGGCCTGTAATTTTCATCATATTTATACCTCAACTCTGAGAGACAGAATGAGAAAAAAAATCCATAAAATCACATTGTCTGATTTTTAAAGAATTTATTAGCAAATTATGGTGGAAAATAAGTATTTGGTCAATAACAAAAGTTCATCTCAATACTTTCTTATATACCCTTTGTTGGCAATGACAAAGGTCAAACATTTTCTATAAGTCTTCACAAGGTTTTCACACACTGTTGCTGGTATTTTGGCCCATTCCTCTATGCAGATGTCCTCTAGAGTTGCCCAGCGACAGCCCCTCTAGTTTTGGGGCTGTTGCTGGGCAACATGGACTTTCAACTCCCTCCAAAAGTTGTCTATGGGGTTGAGATCTGGAGACTGGCTAGGACACTCAAGGACCTTGAAATGCTTCTTACGATGCCCCTCCTTTGTTGCCTGGGTGGTGTGTTTGGGGTCATTGTCATGCTGAAAGACCCAGCCACATTTCATCTTCAATGCCCTTGCTGACGGAAGGAGGTTTTTACTCAAAATCTGCCGATACATGGCCCCATTCATTCTTTCCTTTACATGGATCAGTTGTCCTGGTCCCTTAGCAGAAAAACAGCCCCAAAGCATGATGTTTCCACCCCGTGCTTCACAGTAGGTATGGTGTTCTTTGGATGCAACTCAGCATTCTTTCTCCTCCAAACATGACAAGTTTTTTTTTTTTTTTACCAAAAAGTTCTACTTTGGTTTCATCTGACCATATGACATTCTCTTAATCCTCTTCTGGATCATCCAAATGCTCTCTAGCAAACTTCTGACGGGCCCGGTTATGTACTGGCTTAAGCAGGGGGACACATCTGGCACTGCATGATTTGAGTCCCTGGTGGTGTAGTGTGTTACTGATGGTAGCCTTTGTTACTTTTGTACCAGCTCCCTTCAGGTCATTCACTAGGTCCCCCCGTGTGGTTCTGGGATTTTTGCTCACTGTTCTTGTGATCATTTTGACACCACGGGGTGAGATCTTGTGTGGAGCCCCAGATCGAGGGAGATTATTAGTTGTCTTGTATGTCTTCCATTTTCTAATAATTGCTCCCACAGTGGATTTCTTCACAAAAAGCTGTTTGCCTATTGCAGATTCAGTCTTCACAGCCTGGTACAGGTCTACAGTTTTGTTTCTGGTGTCCTTCGACAGCTCTTTGGTCTTGGCCATAGTGGAGTTTGGAGTGTGACTGTTTGAGGTTGTGTATATATTTTTGTTTCTTACAAAACCTTTCTATATAGTTTAACAAGGAAAATTTATGATCCCTTTTAAACCTTTCTCAGCTGGCCTCTAACAATTACCAAATGTCTTGGTATACCCCTTTTTGAGTTTCGCCTCCATCTTTTAACATTTTGCAATTTTATGTCTAAAATATATGCTTTCAATTTGGGAAGTGCCCATCCACCTTTACCTTCTGGGGCTATTAGGTGTCCGTATTTCTTATTTTTATAAATACTCCTTTTCTGCCCCAAATCAGATTGCTCAAGATTAATTTCAGCCCCCTACACCAGCTATCTGCTATACAAATAGGGAATGCATAGGAGCAGTATAAGACCTGGGGGAGAATGAGAAACATGTGGACCAACCATAACTCCAAGTTGTCCTCCCCCAGAAAGATTTCTCCCAGTTGAATAACAAGTAAAACAAGAGTGCAGGTTAGCAACCATGATAAGAGGAATAGAGTAAGAGTCAGAATGGTTATTCTGAATCCACACCAGAGAGTGATAAGGTAAGTGCTCCCATTATAGCAAGGCATGCTTGCCATTTAAATGAATGGCTGACTATGTTATATAGTGGGTGACAAAGCGAGTGGTCCCTACATGTTAAAACAGTATATTTTCCTCTAAAGCAATGCAGAGTTTGCTGGATAGCCTCTTCTTCCTCACCACAGCTTCTGCCCATCCAGCAGAACTTGGTTGACAGGCCCTTCCCTATTCATAAACACATGAAACTCATGTACAGGCAAATTGAACAACTGTTATATTTATAGTATCAAGGAACCAATAAGTAAAATTATTAAAATAAATCCAGACAGTATGTGTACCACCATTGATGCAAATTGCACTGTAGGGTTAGACTAGTTAGTAAACACAGAAAGTGCAAAAATATGTGAAAAAAAGGCTAAAGGAAACTGAAAGCAGTGTCACCGCACTATCCTGACCCTGTTTCTACCAGGTAAAAATCAGTTTAGCTGTTCAGGAGCCGTTCATCTTGGTGCTAGTATGGTATTTTCTTTTTAACTGCACTGGAGGCGGACCTTTGCTGTATGTTTAACCCCTTAAGGACTGAGCCCTTTTTCACCTTAAGGACTTGGCCATTTTTTGCAAATATGACCACTGTCACTTTAAACATTAATAACTCTGGAATGCTTTTAGTTATCATTCTGATTCAGAGATTTTTTTTTCGTGACATATTCTACTTTAACGTAGTGGTAAAATTTTTTGGTAACTTGCATCCTTTCTTGGTGAAAAATCCCAAAATTTGATGAAAAATTTGAAAATTTAGCATTTTTCTAACTTTGAAACTCTCTGCTTGTAAGGAAAATGGATATTCCAAATAATTTTTTTTTTATTCACATATACAATATGTCTACTTTATATTTGCATCATAAAATTTATGAGTTTTTACTTTTGGAAGACACCAGAGGGCTTCAAAGTTCCGCAGCAATTTTCCAATTTTTCACAAAATTTTGAAACTCGCTTTTTTTCAGGGACCAGTTCAGGTTTGAAGTGGATTTGAAGGGTCTTCATATTAGAAATACCCCATAAATGACCCCATTATAAAAACTGCACCCCTGAAAGTATTCAAAATGACATTCAGCAAGCGTTTTAACCCTTTACGGGTTTCACAGGAATAGCAGCAAAGTGAAGGAGAAGATTCACAATCTTCATTTTTTACACTCGCATGTTCTTGTAGACCCTATTTTTGAATTTTTCCAAGGGGTAAAAAGGAGAAAATTTTAACTTGTGTTTGAAACCCAATTTCTCTCGAGTAAGCACATATCTCATATGTCTATGTTAATTGTTTGGCGGGCGCAGTAGAGGGCTCAGAAGGGAAGGAGCGTCAAATGGTTTTTGGGGGGCATGTCACCTTTAGGAAGCCCCTATGGTGCCAGAACAGCAAAAAAAAACACATGGCATACCATTTTGGAAACTAGACCCCTCGGGGAACGTAACAAGGGGTAATACCCCACAGGTGATTCACGACTTTTGCATATGTAAAAAAATAATAATAATTTTTACCTAAAATGCTTGGTTTCCCTAAAGTTTTACATTTTTAAAAAGGGTAATAGCAGAAAATACCCCCCCAAAATTTGAAGCCAAATTTCTCCCGATTCAGAAAACACCCCATATGGGGGTGATAAGTGCTCTGCTGGCGCACTACAGGTCTCACAAGAGAAGGAGTCACATTTGGCTTTTTTGAAGGAAATTTTGCTCTGGGGGCATGCCGCATTTAGGAAGCCCCTATGGTGCCAGGACAGCAAAAAAAAACCACATGGCATACCATTTTGGAAACTAGACCCCTCGGGGAACGTAACAAGGGGTAAAGTGAACCTTAATACCCTACAGGTGTTTCACGACTTTTGCATATGTAAAAAAAAATAAAAACATTTACCTAAAATGCTTGGTTTCCCAAAAAATTTACATTTATACAAAGGGTTAAAGCAGAAAATATCCCCCAAAATTTGAAGCCCAATTTTTCCCGATTCAGAAAACACCCCATATGGGGGTGAAAAGTGCTCTGTTGGCGCACTACAGGTCTCAGAAGAGAAGGAGTCACATTTGGCTTTTTGAAAGCAAATTTTGCTCTGGGGGCATGCCGCATTTAGGAAGCCCCTATGGTGCAAGGACCGCAAAATAACCCCACATGGCATACCATTTTGGAAACTAGAGCCCTCGGGGAATGTAACAAGGGGTTAAGTGAACCTTAATACCCCACAGGCGTTTCACGACTATTGCATATGTAAAAAAAATTAAAATTTTTTTTACCTAAAATGCTTCTTTTCCCAAAAACTTTACATTTTTAAAAAGGGTAAAAGCAGAAAATACCCCCCAAAATTTAAAGCCCAATTTCTCCCGAGTACGGCGATACCCCATATGTAACTTAACTGTTGCCTTGAAATACGACAGGGCTCCAAAGTGAGAGTGCCATGCGCATTTGAGGCCTAAATTAGGGATTGCATAGGGGTGGACATAGGGGTATTCTACACCAGTGATTCCCAAACAGGGGGCCTCCAGCTGTTGCAAAACTCCCAGCATGCCTGGACAGTCAACGGCTGTCCGACAATACTGGGAGTTGTTGTTTTGCAACAGCTGGAGGCTCCGTTTTGGAAACCGTGGCGTACCAGACGTTTTTCATTTTTATTGGGGAGGGGAGGGGGGCTGTGTAGGGGTATGTGTATATGTAGTGTTTTTTACTTTTTATTTTATTTTGTGTTAGTGTAGTGTAGTGTTTTTAGGGTACAGTCGCACGGGCGGGGGGTTCACAGTAGTTTCTCGCTGGCAGTTTGAGCTGTTGCAGAAAATTTGCTGCAGCTCAAACTTGCAGCCCGATACTTACTGTAAGCCTCCGCCCATGTGAGTGTACCCTGTACATTCACATTGGGGGGGACATCCAGCTGTTGCAAAACTACAATTCCCAGCATGCGCTGACAGACTGTACATGCTGAGAGTTTTAGTTTTGCAACAGCTGTAGGCACACTGGTTATGTATCACAGAGTTTGTGACCTTACTCAGTGTTTCAAAACCAGTGTGCCTCCAGCTGTTGCAAAACTACAACTCCCAGCATGTACGGTGCATGGTGTAAGGTGACTGCTGGGAGTTGTAGTTTGCAACAGCTGAAGGCACACTGGTCGTGAAACACTGAGTTAGGTAAAAAAAAAAACTCTAAGTTTCACAACCAGTGTGCCTTCAGCTGTTGCAAAACTACAACTCTCAGCAGTCACCGACAGCCAACGTGCATGCTGGGAGTTGTAGTTTTGCTACAGCTGGAGGTTTGACCCCCCCCCCCCCCCCCCCATGTGTATGTACAGGGTACATTGCCATGGGCGGGTTTACAGTGAGTTTCCTGCTTGAAGTTTGAGCTGCGGCAAATTTTCCGCCGCAATGCAAACTCCTAGCAGGAAACTCACCATAAATCCCCACCTATGTGAATGTACCCTAAAAACATAAAAAACACTACATATACACCCCCTTACACTGTCCCCTCCCAATAAAAATGAAAAATGAAAAAAATGGACCCTCCAGCTGTTGCAAAACAACAACTCCCAGCATTTCTGAACAGCCACTGTATGTCCAGACATGCTGGGAGTTTAGCAACAGCTGGAGGCACCCTGTTTGGGAATCACTGGCATAGAATACCCCTATGTCCACCTCTATGCAATCCCTAATTTAGTCCTCAAATGTGAATGATGCTCTCTCACTTTGGAGCCCTGTCGTATTTCAAGGAAACAGTTTAGGGCCACATATGGTATATTTCCTTACTTGGGAGCAATTGTGTTACACATTTTGGGGGTCTTTTTCTCCTTTTATCCCATATGAAAAGGAAAAGTTGGGGTCTACACCAGCCTGTTAGTGTAAAAAAAAAATAAAACTGTTTACACTAACATGCTGGCGTTGCCCCATACTTTTTATTTTCACAAGAGATAAAAGGAAAAAATGACCCCCAAAATTTGGAACACAATTTCTCCTGAGTATGGAAATACCCCATATGTGGACGTAAAATGCCCTGCGGATGCACAACAAGGCTCAGGAGTGAAAGCGCACAATGTACATTTAAGGCCTAAATTGGTGATTTGCACAGGGTTGGCTGAATTTACAGTGGTTCTGACATAAATGCAAAAAAAATAAATACCCACGTGTGACCCCATTTTGGAAACTACACCCCTCACGGAATGTAACAAGGGGTACAGTGAGCCTTAACACCCCACAAGTATTTGACGAATTTTCATTAAATTTGGATGGGAAAATGAAAAACAATTTTTTAACTAAAAAAGCCCACCAAAATTTGTAGCCCCATTTCTAATGAATAAGAACATACCCCATATGTCGATGTAAATTGCTCTGCGGGCGAACTACAATTCTCAGAAGAGAAGGAGCGCCATTGGGCTTTTGGAGAGAAAATGTGTCTGGAATTGAAGGCCACGTGTGTTTACAAAGTCCCCATGGTGCTAGAAGAATGGACCCCCCCCACATGTGACCCCATTTTGGAAACTACACCCCTCACGTAATGTAATAAGGGGTACAGTGAGCATTTACGCCCCACAGGTGTCTGACTGATTTTTTGGAACAATGTAATTTTTCATTTGCACTGCCCACTGTTCCAAAGATCTGTCAAACGCCAGTTCTGGCACCACGGGGTCTTTGTAAACACAGTTGGCCTCCGACTTTCATTCCAACCAAATTCTCTCTCCAAAAGCTCAATGGCACTCCTTCTCTCCTGAGCATTGTAATGCGCCAGCAGAGCACTTGACGTCCACACATGGGGTATTTCCTTACTCAGAAGAAATGGGGTTACACATTTTGGGGGCATTTTCTCCTATTACCCATTGTAACAATTTTAAAAAGGGGCTTCCTAAATGCGACATGCCCCCCAAAAACCCTTTCAGCAAAATTCACTCTCCAAAATCCCATTGTCGCTCCTTCCCTTCTGAGCCTTCTAGTGCACCCACAGAGCACTTAACATCCACATATGAGGTATTTCCTTACTCGAGAGAAATTGGGTTACAAATTTTGCAGGAGCTTCTTCTCCTATTACGCCTTGTAGAAATTCAAAAACTGGGTCTACAAGAACATGCGAGAGTAACAAATGAAGATTTTAAATGTTCTCCTTCACTTTGCTGCTATTGCTGCCATTCCTGTGAATCACCAAAGGGTTAACAAACTTTCTGAATGTCATTTTGAATACTTTGAGGGGTGCAGTTTCTATAATAGGATCATTTATGGAGTATTTTTAATATGAAGGCCCTTCAAATCCACTTCAAATCTGAACTGGTCCCTGAAAAATTCTGATAAAGACATTTTTTAAAAAATTTAGAAAATTGCTGCTGAACTTTGAAGCCCTCTGATGTCATCCAAAAGTACAAACATGTCAACTTTATGATGCCAACATAAAGTAGACATATTGCCTATGTAAATCCATATAACATTTATTTGGAATGTCTATTTTCCTTATAAGCAGAGAGCTTCAAAGTTAGAAAAATGCAAAAATTTTTCACATTTTTGAATTTTTCACCAAGAAATGATACAATTATCGACGAAAATTTACCGCTATGTTAAAGTAGAATATGTCACGAAAAAACTATCTCGGAAACAAATTCATAAGTAAAAGAATCCCAAAGTTATTAATGCTTAAAGTGACAGTGATCAGATTTGCAAAAAATGCTCTGGTCCTTAAGGTGAAAATGGGCTTGGTCCTTAAGGGGTTAAAAGCAACCATACCCCCTCAGGATTGGTAGGTATGTGTGGTGGTTTATCAGTATTTTGTACCTGCACAAGTTCTCCTATATAGGATCGTGGCTTGGCTGCATAATTGTAGGAAATGTTTTTTTTCTTTGACTTGCACCAGAAAGCAGTAAGTATGCATTCTTTTCCGTAATTCAAGTAAATTTGATTGCATTTTCTGTGATTTTTATTGTTGTACCATTGCAGGGACTTGCAAGACAATGAGGAACCTTGATGTGATGACACTTGCTGCAAGCTTGATATACATGCTAAAGCGGGTTGCTGTGGCATTGCTTTTGCAATAAGACGGAACAGCCTGGGAAGGATAGCAGCAATGAGTGAAATAGTAAACCATTTTGTATAGAGGATAGTGTAATTACATAACATAGTTATGACATACTGACTATAAATGTCCTTGTCATAAATCAGGTTAGAGGACACTTTACTAATACAGTAGCAACAAATAGAGTTCAGTGACCAAGCTAACAGGCAGCATATTGCCTCTTTTGAATATGTAAATGAAGATTAAGATGTAAGATTAAGAAAACTTCTCTAGGAGAAATAATCCCTCTGTAGTAGGTGTTCAGGAAAAATGTTGGGCCCCCTCACATGCAACGATTCTATGAGAGATACCAAATTAATGCACTGAATTTATCACATGCTTGCAGAGTAGAACAAGTGCACTAAAAGCACAAAACACCCTAAAATGGTCAGTGTCCTAATAGACCAAAATTACACACTACCCCAAGGCATAAGCCTAAGTAGACCAATTGGAGTGACAGAGGTAGTGACGGGCACTGTGGGCTGTATATTATGACGTGGCTGGTAGTGTCACATGATATACTTACGATCACAGTTGAGATGAGGATACACATCAATTCTAGCTACTGTGGATTACGCGCAAATACGGCACCCTGTGGTGAGTATTAAAGATGAGCAAATCGAATCAGATGAAGTCTAATTCGTTCCAAATTTCATGAAATATTAGATTCAATCGAATCCGAACTTCAACTCGATTCGAAATAACAAATTTCTTTCTTAGCGACATCCCTGCGATTGTCTTGTATATTGTATAGATGCGAGCGGCTTTCTCCTGTGCTTGCATCTCTGCAATAGATAGGACGATCGCAGCTGGTGTCAGGAATGACATCTTCTGTGATCTGTCCTTAACTGCAGGTACTACTGCTCCCAACATGGAGCACACTCAGCTCCATGCTAGGAGCAGTAGTCCCTGCTCTAATAGACAGATTGCAGCGAGTGTTACTTCTGACACCCAATGTGATTGTCCTGTATAATGTATAAATGCAGACGGCCGGCCACTCTTCTCTGGTCCCACTGTAGTATGAGTATATGCCGTATATATACCTATTATTCATATTACCAGCAGAGAGCTGTGATTGACTGGAACCATCTGGCCAATCACAGCTCTCTGCAGGAAATATGAATAAGTGATGTGAATTCTTTTCACATCACTGGCCAGCCGGAGTAAAGTGCAGTGATGCGAGCGCAGTAGAAAGCCCCTCCATCTCAGCAATAGATAGAATAATCGCATTGGGTGTCAGGAGTGACACCCGGTGCGAACTGTCTATTAGTACAGGTACTACAGCTCCCTTCATGGAACAGTCTGTACCATGCTGGGAGTAATAGTACTACCTAAAAAATTTAAATAAATAGAGAAAAAAAGTGAAACACATACACACTTTATTAAACACAATATTAAAATACATTACTAATTAAAAAAAAATTTAATTATAAAAAATATATTTTTTTTACATTTCAATGGCCCCTTTCTACATTTTTATTATTGTCGGCTACATTTTTAGGTCCCTGCCCCCTCACATAAATTGATCCCTGTTTAAAAATGAGATTAACATTTTTTAATTTTTTTTTGTCTTTTGGGGGTGAGCGGGTAGGGACCAGAAAATTCAGCGCTCAATATTAAAAATGAATGAGGCATGCATCATTTTTTATGTATTAATTACAACATACATACATTATTATCCCGGCCATCTGCCTCCGCAAATTACAATATGAAGTATCTTTGATTTCTGATAGAAGACCTCTGTAAATTTATGGATTTTTAGTAAATTGGGGAAACCCAGCTTTTTTTTGCCAACTGTATTATACATATTACTGATGTCCCTGTCCTCGGCTCATTTATGACCCCCTGCAATTATTCATGGCAGCACATCTAAATGCCCGGGAAAAAGCAAAAAAGTAAAGTGAAAATAAAATAAAAAAAATTATGATTTAGAGTGAAAACTGGAAAAAAAAAGTTTAAAATGCACTCCTAATTCATTTTTAATATTGAGCGCTGAATTTTCTGGTCCTTGCCCGCTCCCAAAAATTGAAAGACAAAAAAAATGTTAATGTTAATTTTTAAACAGGGATCAATTTATGTGGGCAGGCAGGGACCTAAAAATGTATCCGACAATAATAAAAATGTAGAAATGGGCCATTTAAATGTAAAAATAATATATTTTTTATAATTCATTTTTTTTTATTAGTAATGAATTTTAATATTGTGTTTAATAAAGTGTGTGTGTGTGTGTGTATGTGTGTTTCACTTCTTTCTCTCTATTTTTTAAATTTTTTAGGTAGTACTACTACTCCCAACAACAGACTGTTCCATGATGGGAGCTGTAGTACCTGTACAAATAGACAGATCGCCCCAGGTGTCACTCCTGACACCCGATGCGATTGTGCTTTCTATTGCAGAGATGGAGCGGCTTTCTCCTGCGCTCGTATCTCTGCACTATACTCTGGCCGGCCAGTGATGTGAATAGAATTCACATCACTTATTCATTTTTCCCGCAGAGAGCTGTGATTGGCCAGATGGTTCCAGCCAATCACAGCTCTCTGCAGGAAATATTAATAATAGGTAAGTATATGGCATATACTCATACTACAATGGGACCAGAGAAGAGCAGCCGGCCTCCCGCATCTATACATTACACTTTAATGTCTATTAATGCAGGTACTACAGCTCCCAGTATGGAGCAGAGCAGAGTGTGTTCCATGTTGGGAGCAGTAGTACCTGCAGTTAAGGACAGATCACAGCGGGTGTCACTCCTGACAACCGATGCAATCGTCCTATCTAGATGCAAGAAAGCCGCCTGCATCTATACATTATACAGGACGATCGCAGCGTGTGTTAGGAGTGACACCAGGGGCGATCTATTAGCACAGGTACTACTACTCCCTTCGTGGAACAGTCTGTTCCATGCTGGGAGTAGTAGCACTATCTAAAAAATGAAAAAAAAAATTGAGAAAAAAAAGTGAAAAACACACATTATTAAACACATTATTAAAATACATTACTAGAAAAAATTTGCCGAGAATTTATTCTGATCAAATCGGTTAATTTTTTTTTTATTTGGCGAATCGGCCGAATCAAATTTTTTTAAAATTCGCTCATCTCTAGTGAATACATTTAAGTGATCTTGTTTTGGTTTGTATAATGTAGTCTGCCGTTGGCCAGAAGTAGTAGTGAGTACTATTACTGCAGCTGGAGATTTGGGGGCACAGTGACATCATGCTTACAGAAAATGATTGCAGTAACACATTTTTGCTATACACATGTTTATTTCCTTTGTGTGTATTGGAACTAAACAAAAAAAGGGAGGAAAAAAAGCTAATTGGACATAATGTAACACCAAACTGCAAAAATGGTCTGGACAAAATTATTAGCACCCTTAACTTAATATTTGGTTGCACACCCTTTGGAAAAAATTACTGAAATCAGTCCCTTCCTATAACCATCAATAAGCTTCTTACACCTCTCAGCCGGAATGTTGGACCACTCTTCCTTTGTAAACTGCTCCAGGTCTCTCTTATTGAAAGGTAGCCTTTTCCCAACAGCAATTTTAAGATCTCTCCACAGGGGTTCAATGGGATTTACATCTGAACTCATTGCTGGCCACTTCAGAACTCTCCAGCGCTTTGTTGCCATCCATTCTGGGTGCTTTTTGATGTATGTTTGGGGTGATTGTCCTGTTGGAAGACCCAAGATCTCGGACGCAAATCCAGCTTTCTGACACTGGGCTGTACCAAAAAGCCTCCTGGGTCTCTTGCCATAGTGTTTAATTTTATTTAAATGTCATCGGATAGTTTGTGCTGACACTGGTGCTCCCTGAGCCTGCAGGACAGCTGGAATATCTTTGGAACTTGTTTGGGGCTGCTTATTCACCATCTGGACTATCCTGCGTTGACACCTTTCATAAATTTTTCTCTTCTGTCCACACTCAGGGAGATTAGCTACAGTGCCATGTCTTGATAATGTTGTTCACTGTGGACAAAGGCAAATCTAGATCTCTGGAGATGGACTTGTGACCTTGAGATTGTTAATATTTTTCCACAATTTTGCTTCTCAAGTCCTCAGACAGTTCTCATCTCCTCTTTCTGTTGTCCATGCTTAGTGTAGCACACACAAACACACAATGCAAAGACTAATTGAACTTCTCTCCTTTTTATCTGCTTTCAGGTGTGATTTTTATATTGCCCACACCTGTTACTTGCCCCAGGTGAGTTTAAAGGAGCATCACATGCTTTAAACAATCTTATTTTCCAGAATTTTGAAAGGGTGCCAATAATTTTTTCCAGCCCATTTTTGGAGTTTGGTGTGACATTATGTCCAATTTTTCTTTTTTTCTTCCCTTTTTGGGTTTAGTTCCAATACTACACACAAAGTGAATAAACATGTGTATAGCAAAACATGTTACTGCAATACTTTTCTGTGAGAAATACTTCATTTTCTAGAAAAAAATTCAGGGGTACCAACATTTACAGCCCTGACTGTAGAGATATATATATATATGCTAGCAAACAAGAAAATTCACTTGCACTCACCAGTCTAGTGGAGGTCTGTATTCTGGATGATCCGTGGAGCTGGGAGGTCTGTTAATGAGGGTGCTCTCATCCACAGACCTCCCAGCTCCACAGATCATTCGGAATACAGACCTCCACTAGACCCGTGAGTGCGAGTGAATTTTCTTGTTTACTAGCATATTATTGCCTACTACCTTTGATCACCTAGCACCCCAGCAGGGAAAGAAAATATTTGCAACTACGGCCACCGACCACAATCGCTCTCCTAAGTTCAGCAATACATAACACAATGGGACATTAAAGCAGTGCCCTCCAATCTTTCTACTAATACTAATATATATATTAGAGATGCACCGAAATTTCGGCTGCCGAAAATTGTCAGCCGAAAATGCCCCTTTAGGCTGACATCTGCCTGTAATGGTGGACATTGGAGATTGCTCCGATGTCCATCATCGACCATACCCTGCAGTCCCCAGCTAATTCTATTAGTGTGGGTCTGGCGCTAATAGCAGACATGCAGCAACCGGCTACTAACCCTCTAGATCGCTGCTGTCAAAGTTGACAGCAGTGTCTAAAGGGACATGTAAATGCTCCCAGGTGGTCCAGTGGGGTGGATCGCCCCCCTGCAGCGTGATTGTGGGGGAGGGGGAGGGGTTGTGAGGCTCAACCAAATGAATCTAATGATTCTCTACTAATAAAGTGTAAAAATAAAGTTAAAAGTTTAAAAAAACACCCATTAACCCCTTCCATATTAAAAGTTTAAATCACCCTCCCTTTCCCATTTTTTATATAAAAAAAATATGAAAAAATAAACATATTTGGTATCGCCACGTGCGTACTTGTCCCAACTATTAAATTATTACGTTTTTGATCCTGCACTGTGAACGACATAAATGCAAAAAAATCCAAAACGCAAAAATTGCTGATTTTGGTCACATCACATTCCAAATTTTTTTTAATAAAATGTAACAAAAACTATATAAAAAAAAAGGGGCGGGACAATGCATTTTTGGTTTCAGTTTTTGGCCAAACACAGCCAAAATTTTCGGTTTAGGCTGAAAAATGTACTGAACTGTGTTCTGGCCCCTATATGGGCTATACGCCAGAGATCAATGGAGTTCTATAGTCCCCCTAAGGGGACTAATAAAGTGTAAAAATAAAATTCAAAGTTTAAAAACACTCATTAACCCCTTCCATATTAAAAGTTTAAATCACCCTCCCTTTCCCATTTTCCATATAAAAAATATGAAAACTAAACATATGTGGTATCGCCACGTGCATAATCATCCCAACTATTAAATTATTATGTTTCTGATCCTGCACTGTGAATTGCGCAAGCGCAAAAAATCCCAAATGCAAAAATTGCTGATTTTGGTCACATCACATCCCCCCAAAAAAGTTATAAAATGTAACAAAAACTATATTAAAAAAAGGAGGGCCAGGACAATGCATTTTCGGTTTCGGTTTTTGGCCAATCACAGTCTAAATTTTAGGTCTCGGTCCAAAATTTTTGTACTGAACTGAGTTCTGGCCCCTATACGGCCTATTCATGTATTGGTATTTGTTAGGTAATTTGTCTTAGAGTTGGCTGACTGACACTTCATAATACTCTCTGAAGATATAATGGGATCTAATGCCTATTCAAGCTGTGCTCTCACATCTAAGTACTCCTTTCTATGTGATTTCTAAAGATCTTCATATGTAAACTTAGAAGTCAGTACAAAAAAAAAAAAAAAGTCCCTAACTTTGAGTGATACTTTACCAGCTCACATACTGTTTGGGTAGCTTTAGTCATATGAAGTTACATTAGTAACTTTTGGTTTTCAGTTATGTATGAATTCAGGTAGAAAACAGCCATGGTGCACATCTGCAATCTTGTATAATGATCTGATTGCTTCTCAGCATAATATCAAAAACTAATAGGTTGTTAGTATACATTTTTGATAAAAAAGTACAAGCCCACTCGCCACGTCAAGGCCACCTATTTAGAGTGGGTCCCTAACGTCCCTAGCATAAAATGGCGTAGCACCGGGCGGCAACCACCACCGCCGTGACACCAGTGCCCACGGGGGGGGGGGGGGGGGGAAACGACCCACTGGCAGAGCGGCCCCAATGCCACTCAAACCAGTCTATGGGTCGCACCCCCCCCCCCCCCCCCCCCCAGACACGGTGCCATGCCATGGCAGCAACAGACGCCGCACAGCACCACACCAGTGTGAACAAGGTGTAATAGCTCACTTACCATGCTCTCCCAGTCAGACTGGGAGGCTGCTAGGAAAGAAATGGCCCTTGTGTAGCTAACTACTACTTATATAGGGTTGGGCTGAGGGGGTGGGGAAGAGTGCAGCACATGTTCAAACAAAAAAAAGGAGGGGATAGAAAACACAGTGTGAATTCAGGTAGAAAACAGACATGGTGCACATCTACAATCTTGTATAATGATCTGATTGCTTCTCAGCATAATATCAAAAACTAACAGGTTGTTAGTATACATTTTTGATCAAAAAGTACAAGCCCACTCGCCACGTCAAGGCCACCTATTTAGAGTGGGTCCCTAACGTCCCTAGCATAAAATGGTGTAGCACCGGGCGGCGACCACCACCGCCGCGACACCAGTGCCAACGGGGGGAAAACGACCCACTGGCAGAGCGGCCCCAATGCCACTCAAACCAGTCTATGGGTCACACCCCCCGCAGACACAGCGCCACGGCAGCAACGGACGCCGCACAGCACTCTTCCCCACCCCCTCAGCCCAACCCTATATAAGTAGTAGTTAGCTACACAAGGGCCATTTCTTTCCTATCAGCCTCCCAGTCTGACTGGGAAAGCATGGTAAGTGAGCTATTACACCTTGTTCACACTGGTGTGGTGCTGTGCAGCGTCCGTTGCTGCCGTGGCGCTGTGTCTGCGGGGAGGTGCGACCCATAGACTGGTTTGAGTGGCATTGGGGCCGCTCTGCCGGTGGGTCGTTTCCCCCCCGTGGGCACTAGTGTCGCGGCGGTGGCGGTCGCCGCCCAGTGCTACGCCATTTTATGCTAGGGACGTTAGGGACCCACTTTAAATAGGTGGCCTTGACATGGCGAGTGGGCTTGTACTTTTTGATCAAAAATGTATAGTAACGACCTGTTAGTTTTTGATATTATGCTGAGAAGCAATCAGATCATTATACAAGATTGTAGATGTGCACCATGTCTGTTTTCTACCCGATTTCAGTTATGTATGTTTACAGTTGATTAACAAAGCACCACTAAAAACTTCATTCTGCTATGGGTTTCCAGTCCAGGCCAGAAAACGGATATGGTTGAAAAATTACCCATCCGAAGTTACTTGTCTGTTCGGCTCATTTAATTGAATGGGGAATGGTACAGATCAGGCAGTGGTGCTTCAGGAGGCGTTTTCGAAATTACCCTGTCAAATTAAGCTTCCGGAGGCTGAAAATATGGTGTGAATGCAATGCCTGTTGTCACAGACAGATTGGTAAATTTGGGCCTGTGTGTTTTTTTAATGGTTTCTATTAGGACACAGTATTGGGCCTAGCTTGTACAATGGTGCTTGTTAATGATTTGTAATAAAGGGAACACCCTCTACATCTTCCTTTCTGCCATTGTTAATTAGAATACTTTTTTCTTTTACTCAAGAGTAGGAAGGGGTGAGAAGGTGAGACGGTGCCAATTTATAAATCAGAGTTATCCTTATATATTGATTTATACAATAATAACACACTCGTAGAGTATGGTAAAGCTGCATCTCAACTAATGAAGGTCAGCCGAGAACAGAGTGAAATATTGTACTGTCATTTGGGAAACAACACATTTAAGAATCCAATTCATCATCTACAATTTCTACGCTAAAAGAAAATGTGTTATTCCCTCTCATGCTAAATTAGGAGAAAATGTACTTTGTAGACACTAAAAGAAACCATAATGGATATTTGATAAAAGTCATTATTATAAATCGGTGTCTCTATGGCAACTAGAAAAATAAATGGCAACAGCATGCCTGCACTCAGTAATGAATAAGCATTCTTGTTTATTCTTTGCTCTTCAAGTTTTGAAGACATAATGTACAGTACAATTTTACTACAAAGTTTACCTAGTTAGCATTCAACACCATCTCAAAAGACCTGTACAGTAACCAAATACAAACATCTAACTCCATTCTCAAAATCACTATGATCAGGGCCAGTTTTAGACTTAGTGTGGCCCTGGGCAAAGTTGAAAGTGGGGCCCCCAAATGCTGAAATATTTCACTAACAAGCCAGTGACATTTAGTTAAAGGGGTTATCTGGTAGGGTTTTTTTTTTTTAAATATGCCCATTCTGCGTGGTATGGAAAAAAAACTGTACTCACTTCCATTGCTTCTGCTCTGGGCCCAATTCATCATGCTGCAGCTCAGCAAAGCGGCAATATGACATATTGGGCCCAGACACCAGAAGAAAGATCAGGGGCACAAGCCGCAAGACATATGTTCCCCTACACACACAATATATATGTATAATTTGAGATTTCTCAAAACCTGTGCCGAGGAAAAATTGACCTCTGAAATACAAAAGAAGTGATCTGACTGGTTGCTATGGGCAACTTTTCAACTTTTCCTCTGCACAGGATATAAGAAATCTTCACCAAAGTTCTGAAATCATACCACTACCTACACAAAGTGATTAAATATTACCTCCATACTGTTAGGACCCATGGCAGAATTTCCAAGTGGAATCCAGCACTAAAATCCCATTTGGAAAGGCTGATACAAGTTAATTGTGCTGAATGGAATTTTCACTGAAATATGTACAGGGCAAATTTTTTGTGGCAGCAAAGTCTTAAATCTTTATTAAACAATAAAAACATTAAATTTTTTTTTATGAAATCCTCTCGTAAATGCATTGCTCTCAATAGAGCTGACTTATTTTAGAGTGACCACATGAAATGTCTGCTCGGAATTTCTCTAAGCAGGGTCCTTGTAAGACTCACCGCAGACGGCTTGTACCCAGGGAGTAGATGACCCGTAATACCACGGTAGTCTGGAGCAGGTGAAGTAGTAGATCCGCTGGACCTGTGTGGCAGATGGCAGAGTCTAAGGTGCCGCTGGTTTTCACTTGCTGCAGCAGGCGACACCCAGGTCGCTACCCCTGGTACGACTCGACCACACATGCGGCTGAGGTGAAGCGTGGTACCAAAGGAATAGGCAAGACGTAGTCGGGCAGGCTAGAGGTCAGGGCAGGCGGCACAGGAGCGTAGTCAGTAGGGTAGCAGAAGGTCAATAGGCTGGCGGCTAGAAACACGGTCGGGTCACGGAATAGAGAGGCCTGGTACATGGCAAAGAATAACTAGAAGTGCTTTCTCTAAGGCGCAGGGCAAACAAAGATCCGGCAGGGGTGCTAAGGAGGAGCTAGAACTAGAAATGGTGCAGGTGATACTACTAATTGTGGGCGCACTGGCGCGCGCGTAAGAGCTGAGGGACAGAGGCCGGGGATGGAGGTAAGTGGCGGGCTGGGACTTGCATGCAGGCGATGCGAATCCCAGCCCCGCCGGGGGCCGGGACACGGGGGAAGATGCGCTCACGGACGGAATGTCCGGCCAGAGTACCGCTTATGATAGTCCTTACTGAAGAAAACACACTAAACAAAGACCAATAATACCACATATTACCACCACATAGTCACTGAATAGTTTAACCTTGCTGGTACTGAATAAAACACACTGGGGGGAATTTACTACGGCTGGTGTTTCCATCTCCAATGTAAAATCCAATCCGTGTCTGCTGCACTGGATTTATTAAGAAGCGCTGGCCTCCCAATAAACCCAGCACATCTGTGGTACACCAGTTACTGGAGTAAATTATATAACATGTGGTGGGCCGTCTCTGCTGGTGCATGGGACCAGGACCACTGCAGCCAATCAATAGACTCAGCGACCATGTATAACTAGTACATTCACATGGCTGCTGAGGCTATTGATTTGCTGCAACAATCCTATGCAGTATAAGGTGACATAATTGGAGCACTACTGCCAGGGACTCTGGAGCACTGGCAGCACTGGACAGGAGCAACAAGAGGGATACGTTTTTTATTCAACCTCCCAATCCCTGCCCCCTGGTAATTTTTTGTAAAGCTGGAAACCCCCTTTAACATATCTGGTCAATAATCATTATGACCTCTCTCATGAGCAGATTGTAACTATCATTATAACAAACATACCACAGTGAAATGTCAGAAGTTTGTATTGTTGGGGGTCCGGGTGCTGAGACCCCACTGATCACTAGAATGAAGGCGCAGAAGTGTGCAGCTGCACGTGCTGTGCCGTCTCATCTCCATTTTGCACAGTTAAAACAAGCACCATATTTACACAATGGAAGTCTATGGGACGTCTGGTATATAGAATTGTCAGAAGTCCCATATACTTTCTTTATAAAACTGATTTTTATAGTTGTGAAGAGCAGAGAAAAGAGGCACAATGTGTACAGCTGCGTGCTTCTGACCCTTCATTCAAGCGATTGGTGGAAGTCTCAGCACCTAGACCCAACTGATACAACCTTCTAACATGTCACTTTGGCATTAATACTTCATCACTGTGACATTTCAGAAGTTTGTTATAATGACAGTTACACTTTAGGATACATAGTGCATTGGCAGCGTACTTCATGCTGTGAAAAATCTGCTGTGCATTTTGCTATGAGCAGACACACAGGGCTTCCCCATCGCAGTCCTGTGTGCGCAGTAAGGTTTGGAGGCAGGCCACAGTGTCAGTCTTGTCGGTACGCTCACCCCAACTCCAAACCTTACTGCACTTACAGGACTGCAGTGGGGAAGCGCTGTGTGTCTGCTCATAGTGTATTTCTCAATGCTAGGTAGATTTCTTGCAGCATGAGAAATGCTGCATATGCGTTGTGGGGGACCCCTACCCTTAACCCCTTAAGGACTCAGGGTTGTTCCGTTTTTGCACTTTCGTTTTTTCCTCCTTACCTTTTAAAAATCATAACCCTTTCAATTTTCCACCTAAAAATCCATATTATGGCTTATTTTTTGCGTCGCCAATTCTACTTTGCAGTGACATTAGTCATTTTACCCAAAAATGCACGGCGAAACGGAAAAAAAATCATTGTGCGACAAAATCGAAATTTTGGGGGCTTCCGTTTCTACGCAGTGCATATTTCGGTAAAAATTACATCTTATTATTATTCTGTAGGTCCATACGGTTAAAATGATACCCTACTTATATAGGTTTGATTTTGTCGCACTTCTGGAAAAAATCATAACTACATGCAGGAAAATTTATATGTTTAAAAATGTCATCTTCTGACCCCTATAACTTTTTTATTTTTCCATGTACAGGGCGGTATTGGGACTCATTTTTTGCGCCATGATCTGAAGTTTTTATCGGTATGATTTTTGTTTTGATCGGACTTTTTGATCACTTTTTATTCATTTTTTTAATGGTATAAAAAGTGACCAAAATACGCTTTTTTGGACTTTGGAATTTTTTTGCGCGTACGCCATTGACCGTGTGGTTTAATTAATGATATATTTTTATAGTTCGGACATTTACGCACGCGGCGATACCACATATGTTTATTTATTTATTTTTTTACACTGTTTTATTTTTTTTATGGGAAAAGGGGGGTGATTCAAACTTTTATTAGGGAAGGGGTTAATTGAACTTTATTAACACTTTTTTTTAAACATTTTTTTTGCAGTGTTATAGGTCCCATAGGGACCTATAACACTGCACACACTGTTCTCCTATGCTGATCACTGGCGTGTATTAACACGCCTGTGATCAGCATTATCGGCGCTTGACTGCTCCTGCCTGGATCTCAGGCACGGAGCAGTCATTCGTCGATCGGACACTGAGGAGGCAGGTAAGGGCCCTCCCGGTGTCCGGTCAGCTGTTCGGGACGCCGCGATTTCACCGTGGCGGTCCCGAACAGCCCGACTGAGCAGCCGGATCACTTTCAGTTTCACTTTAGAAGCTTTGACCGCCGCTTCTAAAGGGTTAATACCGCACATCGCCGCGATCGGCGATGTGTGGTATTAGCCGCGGGTCCCGGCCGTTGATGAGCGCCGGGACCGACGCGATATGATGCGGGATCGCGGCGCGATCCCGCTTCATATCGCGGGAGCAGGCGCAGGACGTAAATATACGTCCTGCGTCGTTAAGGGGTTAATGAAAAGTCGTCAAACACCTGTGGAGTGTTAAGGCTCACTGTGCCCATTGTTACATTCCTTGAGGGGTGTAGTTTCCAAAATAGTATGGCATGTGGAGTTTTTTTTTTTTTTTTGCTGTTCGGGCACCAAATGTGACATGCCCCCCAAAAACCATTTCAGCTAAATTTACTTTCGAAAAGCCAAATGTGACTCTTTCTTTTCTGAGCATTGTAGTACGACCGCAGAGCACTTTCCATCCACACTTGGGGTATTTCCATACTCAGATGAAATGGGATTACAAATTTTGGAGGGCATTTTCTAGTATTACTCCATGTAAAAATTTTAAATTTTGGGAAAAAACTGCAGTTTAGTGAAAAAAAAATTATTTAGACATCCGACTTTAACGAAAAGTCATCAAACACCTGTGGGGTGTTAAGTCTCACTCTACCCCCTACCCTTGTTACTTTCTTTGAGCAGTGTAGTTTCCAAAATAGTATGTCATGTGTTTTTTTTATTTTTTTTTTGCTGTTCTGGCACCATCGCATAAACGGCCATCCGGCAGCGCAGGCTGCTTCAGCTGCCGCCGGATAGCCGTTTAAGATGCCCCGTGTGGTCCGGTGATGGTCACTCACCTGTCCCCAACATTCCGGACTGTCCTCTTCGGGCTCCGCTGCATTGCCGTCGCTCTGCTTCGTCGTCATCACGTCATCGCGCACGCTCTCCCGTCAAACAACAGGAGTGGCGTGCGCAGCAACGTGATGGTGGCGATGAAGAGCAACGATTCCGGCCAGAGACGGTCCAGAGCGGCGGGGACAACCCGGGGACGCGGTGACAGCGATGGAGGGTGACATCAAGGACAGTGGTGACGGTCTGGAGCAGCGGGGACTGGTGAGTATAACTTCCTATACTTTACATTGCACGGATCCCTCAACATATGATGGTTTCAACTAACGATGATTTGTTTGGAACGAATTACCATCGTATGTTGAGGGACCATAATGGGGTCATTTATGGGGTATTTCTAATATGAGGGTCCCTCAAATCCACTTCAAAACTGAACTGGTCCATGAAAAATCCATATTTTGAGAATTTTGTGAAAAATTGAAAAATTGCTGCTGAACTTTGAAGCCCTCTGATGTCTTCCAAAAGTAAAAACATGTCAACTTTATGATGCAAACATAAAGTAGACATATTGTATATGTGAATCAATATTTAATTTATTTGGGATGTACATTTTACTTATAAGCAGAGAGTTTCAAAGTAAAAAAAAAAAATCAAAATTTTCAAATTGATTCAAGAATCAACAAAAATTTACCACTAACATAAAGTAGAAGATGTCATGAAAAAACAATCTCGGAATCAGAATGAAAAGTAAAAGCATGCCAGAGTTACTAATGATTAAAGTGACATTGATTTGATTTGCAAAAAATGCTCTGGCCCTTAAGGTGAGAATGGGCTTGGTCCTTCAAGGGGTATTCCAGGAATTTCTTTTATTTGACTCTGCTACAGGTGCTATAAAGTTAGTGTACAGTAGTTCATAATATAGTGTCTGTACCTGTGTGTGACGGTTTTCTCACAATTCTTATGTGATTTTCACCCCAATATTTATTTTTAACAGCATACAAAATGATGGTTGCAATGCGGCCGAGACCTGACTCACTAGTCAGCTGATGACAGGGAGCCTGTCTGCTTCAATGGGTGGAGTGATCGCTTGGTGGGAGAGGGATCAATCTGTAACTAATGCAACAGCTGTAGGCACCCTGATTGAAAACCACATGTCTTTGAATGGATGCAGCTCATTTATGTTTCAATGGGTGAGGTGGCTGATGTGTGGAAGGGAGGAAAATGGAATTGTGGGATTTGTAGTCAAAAAAGAAAAGTCAAACAGGAAATACCAGTTCACAAAAAGCTGGCCACAGTGTTATGGTAATCTCACAACATAGCCATTTAGCCCCAAGACAAGCGCAGATCTTTCCTAGTATGTTAATTACTGTCTGCCAGGTACGTACTAAAATCACCTTACTGTTTCTTTTTACACTTTTTATATCCCCATAGGGGACTATTTATAGCAATCATTTGATTGCTTATACTGTTCAGTGATATGCATGGGGCATAGCACTGATCAGCATTATCGGCGATCTTCTGCTCTGGTCTGCTCGATCTCAGACCAGAGCAGAAGACCCCTGGAGAGGCAGGTGAGGGGACCTCTGTCTGCCATTATGGGTGATCGGATGCCCGCGGCACTGCTGCGGCCGATCCGATCATCCATTTTACCAACCGCACTGCCACATATGCTGTGATCTGTATTGATCACAGCATCTGAGGGGTTAATGGCGAACATCAGCGGATCGCTCATAGCAGCCAGGACCTGCTGTGCATGACAAAAGCACCACTCCGGTACTCGCAGTTATGTACAGTACAACAATGTATGTCCTGTGTCGTTAAGGGTATAAAATCACCTTAAAGGAACCTTATAACCACTTTAAAACTATTTCAATACCTTCCTGGGTGACCGTAGCAAAGTTATACATGGCTCTTAAGCAGTGTTATACACAAATTTTAAGAGTTATCAAATGCGATTTCTGTCAGAAATTATTCACTGTGAACTGAAACTTTTTGAAAAATTTTCTCAACTCTACTGCTGAGGATGGTAAAACCAGTTATAAGGTTTAGGGGGTAATTACTTCTTCACATAGAGCCATGAGGGTTCGGATAGCTTTTTCCCATATTAAATAAAAAATTATCACTTAAAAAAATAATTTTGTGTTACATGCGTAATATTAAAATTTGTGTGATCCGAAACATTTAATTGTGACAAATGTGCAAAAAAAATAAGAAACCAGGGAAAGGCAATTACTTTTCACAACACTGTAGATATGACACTGTTCAGAATAGCTGATAAAGAGTTCAGCCTCCCCCACTCCTGTGGAATGACCTCTGCACAGGTCACATACCACAGAAATCTCTCACATTCAAAGAATAGGGTCTGGGCCAGACTATTGAGTTTATGTCCCTGGTTTGCTGTAAAGCATATCTCTAAATATTGGTAAAACAGCTTGGGAAAGATAGCATTCTCTATAATAATGTACAAATAATACAATAAGAAAATGGAAACACATTACAAACACATATTACTGTATTTTTCCCTTAGGTCTTTATTAACATTTTTTCTCAGTTTATCTTCTGCTGTTTCCTACTGCTTAAAGGGAACCAATCATCAGATTTTACCCTATAAAATGCTTGGTAAAGCGTTATATAGGGTAAAATTGTTGTCCTCACCATCCCCGGGGGACGCTCCTGCCCCCAGGGATGGTGAAGATATGAAGTTATAAACTAGTCACCGCCGCCGCCGTAAGTAGTCACCTGGGCGGGGAGCTCTTCTCCCCTACTCCCGTTCTTCGGCCGGCAGCGACGCCCCGTCCGCTTGATTGATGGGCAGCATCATTGTTCCACTCACTGGACAGAGCGATGACGCTGCCCGTCAATCAAGCGGAGGGGGCGTCGCTCCCGGCCGAAGAACGGGAGTTGGTGAGAAGAGCTCCCCACCCAGGTGACTACTTACGGCAGCGGCGGTGACTAGTTTATAACTTCATATCTTCACCATCCCTGGGGGCAGGAGCATCCCCCGGGAATGGTGAAAATAAAGATTTTACCCTATATAACGCTTTGCCAAGCGTTATATAGGGTAAAATCTGATGATTGGTTCCCTTTAATCCTGTCCTGATGGCTTGGTTTTCTCTCCTGGGCGATCTTCTAAGCTGATTTGTGACCAGATCAACGTTGACATACCGACTGCAGAAGAGAAATTGAGCAAAATACCCCAAAATACCTAAAGGAAATATGTTTTATACCACATTATGTACATTGTAATAATAAAAAGTACATTTAAAGGTGTACAAAGCCTTTTAAAATCACTGGAGTCCCTTTGAATTAGAAAAAAAAATCACTGGAGTCACACCGCTAAAAATTCAATGTGCATACACACTAATGCCATATTAATTCTTCTTCTCTACCTAATGCAGTGGATATTAATGGCTTTCTAAGGATAAAGGTAAAGGGGAAGTACTGTTACTGAGAAACTATCAATGTACATGGAAGCACTGCTACTGCTATGTTCAAAGCATAGCCTGAAGAAAGTGCACAATCTGCATATTATTTCCTAGTGAATTTCAGGAAAGGTATATGCTTGGATGCCTCTGTTCAGTGATACTTAAGCTGCTAAGTAGTGACAGAAACATAGCATTACTGTACTTATGTACCATTGGCAACTAAAATTAAATGGGATTTTAAGAACGTGAGGAATAATAGGATCAACTGCGGACACAGTTCAGTGCCCTAATCTGCGTATTGTGAAAGGGCCAAATATTAGGGTAATGGGATAAGTAGAAGGAAATTCACGTTTTTATCAAAATGTTATAAATTAATAAAGAAACTTGAACAGCATTTGAAGCCATTAGCTCTCTTAAATATTAAGTGATGAATGAAGTGGATAAATAAAACTATTTATATTGTATACTTTTAGTTTTTTTACTTTTATAAATTTACTGAACATTTCAATTGAAAGAAAATGCAAACAATAGATGATATATAGAATTTTTTATTTTTTTTATCAACTACGGCTTCTCCCACTTTTTCTCCTGCTATTCATAACGGTACCCAGCGGCCCCCATAATAGTAAATGGGAGGTGCTGGGACCCGTTGTTGCCTGTTGTTCCCCATCATGAGAACGGCCGTTGACTTTGACGGCCGTTCTCGACAGGGAGCAACGGCAGTTTGAAATAGGCCTTAGCTGTATAAGGCTTAGTTTCCACTTGCTTTTTTTTGTATCAAAAATGCCCAAAAAACTGCAAATTATGCCGCATGGCGTTTTTTTTCATGAAAAAACGCTGCGGCCAGATATTAGCTGCAAGTCTATGGCAAATCGCAAAATGCAAAATCCACTTGGCGTTATTCACTGTGGCATTTTTTTTTATCCTCTTGCCTTTTTTTTTTTGCAATTTTGAGCTTCCTGGCAGTTTTTCAAAAACGTCAGCATGTTGAGACTTTGGCGTTTTTTTTCACAAAATCTTGGTGGTTTTTGCCCATTATAGTCTATGGAAGAGCAAAAACGCCCTAAAAAACGCCATGTGAGTTTAGCCTTGGTATTTTTTTGGAGTTTTTTTCAGCGTTTTTTTCTCAGTTATAAAAAAGGTGCAGGACTCAGGAACAGGAGGAGCTGCTATTTCACAGGTCCTGTGTCCAAGCTTTGTTCTAACTTTAGTGTTAAATTTCAGCATCATGGCACCCCGTATTTGCAATGATGTTTCCAAGCTTATTCAATATGTGAGTACAGTTAACTGTCTGTATTTTAGTTTTAAAATGATTATTGTTTTATAAAATAAGTAAAAAAGGGTTAGCTTTATATTTTAATTTAGTGGGGTTAAAGGGGTATTCCATGATCTTTTTTTATTTGTCTCTGCTACATGGGCTGTAAAGTTAGTGTAGTTCATAATATAATTTCTGTACCTGTGTGTGACGGTGGTCTCCCAATTCTGTGTGTGACGGTGGTCTCCCAATGTGATTATCGCCCCAATATTTTTTTTCAACTGCCCTGTGTGGGCAGTGTGGCTTTGTGGTGTTGCCTCTGCAGAAATGTGAGTGTAAATGCAGGGTTCTGCCTCCAAAACACCATGCGCATACAGGGCTGCTGTGGGTAAGCCCTCTGTTGTTTGATGATTTGCAAATATGCAGTGTAATTAATTATGCACATTGGTGTAGATTTATCAAAACCTGTCTAGAGGAAAAGCTGCTGAGTTGCCAATAGCAACCAATCAGATTGCTTCTTAAATTTTTCTGATCTGATCTGTTGAAACCCCGCCCATGCCTTCTCAACAGCCACAGTCCGAGCTATATTTGGATTTTAACACCTCACTGCGGTCACCACCACACTGATATATATATATATTTTTTTTTTCTAAATTTGAAAAACATGTTTATGTTAATGATATGTGTGGGAATTTAACACACTTTATGTTTGTTATTTATTTTATTCTTGTTGTTAGTTCCTGACAACCAGTGGCTTGCCATATTCTGTTGTGTATGTTTCAATAACATGCTTGTACACCATATTTCCTCATTTGTTTCTTTAATATAAAAAAATAACAACTTAACAAGTTTCATGATTTATTACTACATGTGAAATGTCAATGTGGAAAAACAGACATGGTAGTACATCTAGGTCTTCAAATAAGATAATGTGCATATATTAACACACACATTATATATATATATATATATATATATATATATATATATATATACACATATATATACACATAGATACATATATATATATATATATATATATATATACACATATATACACACACACACATATATATATATATATATATATATATATATACATACACACACACACACAGACACATTAGATATCTATAAAAATATAACGGTTTGTGCATACGGTAGCATGATCCGGCATGACAATTTTAAATGCCTTCCCTGCCGTATCCCTACTGGCCCAATGCCAAACAACATTAATTACAATTAGCCGGATGGAGTCTTCAGCTGCCTCTGCTGGGCTCAATAAAATGAATATTGTACGGCAGTGGTCCAATGTACATATGGCAGTGGAGGGTTTAGAAATTATCTTGCCGAATCAGGCAGCCATATGCACAAAATGTAATGTTAAACCAGAATAACAGGTTGTTAGTGTACATTATGAATTATCATAACGTGCTAGCCTGCTAGCCACGTCACGGCCACCTGTATATAGCAGGTCCCTAACATCCCTAGCATAAAATGACACAATGCAGGACACTTTTTCAGAGATAACAAGCACTAAAAAAAAAAAAAAAAAAAAAAAAAAAAAGAGCTATAAAAATCACATTAAGTCAAACTCACAGAAATACACGACAGTTGCCAGGGCACTGAACCTCCAGGAGACAAAAAATAATCTGCAAAACAATCTCGCACACATATTCCACTTAAAAAGGGCCTAGATGTATTCCATCTTATCGAGGTAGGAAAGAATTCAAGATGTTCCTCAAAATCTACGTCCAAGCCATCACGATCTCGGACGTAATTATGAAGAACACAGCATGCTTTCACCATTTGATCAACGGTCTCCACTTTTAACTGGATTACAGTGTGAAGAACTCTCCACTTATTAGCCATTATGCCAAAGTCACATTCTACAACCTTTCGGGCTTGGCTCAGACGGTAATTAAAGATCCTTTTCCGGGAATCTAAGCCTCGCCTTTGAAATGGTCTCAAGAGGTTAGTGGAGAGTGGAAAAGCCTCATCTCACACCATTACAAAAGGAGCTGGATCAGATGTTCCAGGAAGAGGTCTGGGAGGGGGCAAAGAAATTTGGTTCATGAGAAGTTGGCGCCCAATCTTTGAGGCCTTCAATACCCTTGAATCTGAGGAGCTCCCATATCCACCTATATCCACCGCCAAAAATTTATAGTTTGTGTCAGCAACAGCCATAAGAATGAGTGAAAAATATATTTTATAATTAAAATATAAAGAACCAGAATGGGCAGGCTTCTGTACACAGGTATGTTTACCATCCACTGCACCTAGACAGTTTGGAAAATTTGCTACCTGTTCAAAACCAGCAGCCACTTGGAGCCAAATTTCAATAGTAGGTGCAGGCATCACAGATGGGCATAATTTCTCCCAAATCAAAGTACATGTCTCCTTTACTATATTGGCTATTGTAGTTTTGCCCACAAAAAATTGGAAGAAAATGATTGTCCAGTTGCCAGGAATCTGAAAGAGAGAAAAAAAAATGTAAGTACATAATCACACAATACAAAAAAAGGAAGAAAGGGGTTAAAAAAATACATACCTTATTGTGATCAGAAGCCGAATCACAGATGGAATAGGCTTCCTCATGTAGGTCTCCTGAAGAGTCAACCAGGGCCTCAACATGTTCAGCAAACTGTCAAACGAAGAAATGGACATTCGTGTGAAGGAAAAAAACATCTGAGGGTACCTAAGAAAAAAAAAAGGGGAGTAAACAATTAGCCAAACACATATGATGAGAATATTGCACAAAAACATTTAAAACTAGCTATAAAAAAATGGATCAATACACATTCAGACATAATGCTCAGCTTTAACAACAAAAAAAGGTTCAAACAAAATGAGCTAAAAAAAATACAGAGTTTGAATACCTAAAAATAATCTAAACACTGTATATACTTTCGCAAACCATGATATCAACATGAAAAAGTGCCCTGCTGAGCCATGTGCCAATGCAGAGGATGGACCCAGTATCTGTGTCTCCTATGCGAAATAGGCTGGAAACAAACATTTCAAATTATAAAAGGATAACATACAATTTGAAAACATCAAAAAAAATGACTTGAAAAAAATACATACCCGACACATCACCTGGATTCTGCATGCCAAAAGCAACAACAGACAGTTTGCATAATCATTTGGGGCCAATCTTCCAAGTGGAGTAGACCTTCTGAATAAAGGAAGTGTTACAAACCACTGAAAAGAGATAAATGCCTCCACCGGGGCGGATTTAAATAGAACTCTACTGAGGAAATGACATCAGGAGTGGGAAGATACGTGCCATTAATCCTAATCCTTTTTAGCTGGGTCCAAAATCGAACTTGGTAAGGCTGGAAAAACTGCTGAATTGCAAAAAAAGCCATTTCCACACAAAGTGAAAAACGCCAGTAAAAATGCCAAAGCATAGGAAAAAGCTGTGGCAGTTTTTCTGGCGTTTTTGCTGGCGTTTTTTTAGGTGTTAAAAAAAAAAACAAGTGGAAACCTAGCCTAAGGGGGGAAAGGAAATGCGAAAAATGACTGTTGTGTCTGAGACCAGAGACTAGTGCCTCTAACCCATAATCCCATTTGCATTGGCTAAATTGTTTTCCTGAGTTTAACCCTTTAACCTCACTATGGAGAAGTAGAATAAAGTGGACAAGCAGCAAAAAGAAAGTACTTCAATCAACAGGTGGTGTTCAACAGAAAAAGACCGATTCAAATAGGCCACCTTAACTCAATTTGGGAGCAGAGAGTTACAAAAACATTAATTTCACAATTCTCTGGAAGTTTTTTTTTCTGGTTTAGTTTTTATAGTGTTTATCATGTGACATAAATTTCATGTTACCTCTATTCTGCGGGCCAGAATGATTATGGTGATACCAAAAATTCTTCTTATATATATATTTTTTTAAATTTTTTTTAAATTTTTTTTTTACCAATTATATGTACTTTTACTTAATTTTTTAAGTTTATTTTGTCCTCATATATTTTTTTTTTTTTACCTTTTTTCAAGTGGATATGACAATTGCTAATGCAATACACTGCAATACTTCTATATGTAAGTGTATTATGCCTTTCGGAAGGTGGTTATAGCTTTACAAAGATGGCAAAATCGGGTGTTATTAGAACTTCAGCTGCCATGACAATATATTAGAATCTACTTTTGCATTGTGTGTGCTGGTGGAGTGACAGGCTGGAAATGATAAACTAGAGACATGTTACTTCTGTCTCATTACTCACTGCAAAACCTCCAGTGTATTCCTATGAGATGCAGCTTTAGCCTAAACTCTTAAGATAGATTTCTCCCTGTCGAAGCAGTGTGAAGTTACATCTATATATGTACACACTGGAGATTCTGCACAGAGCTGGTAGTAAAAACAGACAGTGTTTTTTGAAGGGATATTCCACTGGCCAGCCTTGTGAACATTTTGTTCCGAATGTTGTGTGCGTGCTGCAGGGTCTGCCACACCCCCTCATGATGTCACACCACGCTCCCTCAATGCAAGTCTATGGGAGGGTGTATGATGGCAGCCATGCCCCCTCCCATAGACTTGCATGGAGGGGCGTGGGCTGATCGCATGAGGGGGGGTGTCAGACCCCAGCAGTGCGGACACAGCTTTCAGAACTAACTGTTCCGAACGCTGGCCAGTGGAGTACCCCTTTAGGGTAGCTGTTTAACTTAGATCCCCCAGAAAGGATTTGATAGGTGAATATGTTATTCTGTATCTCATAGGAAGTCAGCTACAAGGGAGAGACTTATCTCTGCCCACACAGGAAAACATGCCATTTTCTGCTAGTCTAAGTGATGATCATGTGACCCAAATGCAATAATAACAGAACTTAACATCTGCAGCGAAAAACACTTATACCCTATCCACAGTGACCTCCTGCATGGGGCCACGGCTCTTCCGCGTCTCTCCCGTGCAGAAGGCGTGCCGGCCACAGTATGAAGCGGTGGCAAACACTCCTCCTCCATGTAACTCAATGGGAGAGGCGGGGAGGCAGCATTCTTGCCTGCCTCTCTCATAGAACTGTATGGGGACGGGGAGGGGGCGTAACCATCGGCCTCTCAGGTCAATGCTACGCGCATTAGCGCTCACACCTTGCGCTAAGGCCGGAGCCCTGTTTAGGAGATCAAACACTTATTCTCTATCCTGTGGATAGGGGATAAATGTTTTCCGCCGCAGTTGTCCTTTACTCCAAGGGGTACTCCAAGGAAAACATTTTTTTTAAACCAACTGGTGCCAGAAAATTAAACAGATTTGTAAATTACTTCTATTTAAAACTCTTAATCCTTTCAGTACTTATTAGCTGCTGTATGCTGCAGGGGAAGTTCTTTTCTTTTTGAATTTCCTTTCTGTCTGAGCACAGTGCTCTCTGCTGAAACTTCTGTCCATGTCAGGGACTGTCTAGAGCAGAATAGGTTTGCTATGGGAATTTGCTCCTGCTCTGGACAGTTCCTGACATGGACAGAGGTGTCAACAGAGAGCACTGTGGTCAGATAGAAAATAAATTAAAAAAGAAAAGAACTTCCTCTGTAGTATAGAGTTTCTGGAAACTGATGCTAGAACTGATCCCATTCATTTCAGTGGGTCAGTTCACAATCATCCAGTCTCTCAAATTTGATGCCAAATGGTTGGAGACGCCAGAGAGCACCTGCTGTGTTCCCCTGTTTGCCGTTCAGAAACAATGGATGCCGGATGCCATACCACTGATGACAACTTGTAATCAGTTGTGGCATTGGTTGCGTCCATATCTAGGCTGAGTTCACCTATGCCAGAGGCCGGACATATGGGAACCCAGCCTTATTGAACATGTTGAGAAGTGCCAAACTTATTGACTCTAGGGTAAGTAAGATTAAGTGAAAAATATTTTTTTTCCTTTGTCTGTCTCCCTTACTTTCTGTGCTGTAAAAACCTTTTGGGAAGTCACTCTCTGGCCCCTCACCTTCCTCACACCTGCAACTGTTGCCTGTTCTTACAATCTGCTCAAGAAAGTAGAAGAACTCAACTTCATTTACTGAATTCTCTACTGACATTTGACAAAGGGTATTGATTTTATTGTCATTGTGAATGTGATATCTTAATTTTCTGTGGTGGGACCAGTTGCTGATGGTCCCTGGAAGGATGAACATTATTTAAAATGCAGTGCAAAATCATTTCTGGCTACACTTTTAAGCAGAGATGTGTCTCTGATAGATTCCCGAGGCAAGTGAATTCAAACAGCAAGAGTCGCTGGCTAAAACCCTGAAAACTAATTGGTAGTTACTCATGGCTTATTGATGAATGGTAGCTGCTCTGCACAAGATGTTACATGAATTATAGAGCCGGCACTGGGGAATAATGTATACCCATGTTTCCAAAACAGACAGACACTGACTGTTATGCAGACTTCTTAAAGTATACAGTTGATGCTGAGTAATCTGATAAGCACGATAGCAGGGCTCTGGCAAGGGCATTCTTCTCATTATAGTTTCAGAAATGTGAATGTTAAATTAGCAAAAACAATAATGGATACATAAATATGAATTTTAATTTAGGAAAGGCAATCTGCAGTGACCAGTGTGTAGCAGCATACTAACAATGATGTACTTAAAGGTTTGGTTACTAAAATAATATTTACTTACATGAAGTGAGATACTTTAATTGATTTTGAAAGGGCTCTCCAGTTTAATTAAAATTGAACTAAAGCCTGCTAGGTGTGGGAAATAAAATACACTTTACTTGCCTTGCCTAGTCGAATGCTGGCAGTGCCCAGTGCCTCTGTATACCTACCATGATAATGCACTTTCCCAGCTCTGAATCCATTGTGGCTGCAGGAGAAACTGCCCCCTGTTAGAGGGAGTTTTTTTGCCTGGAACAGTTTTAGCCCATATTTTTTGTATGCTCCATTTATATACTTTAATAAGGTGATCATATTCCCCCTTAAAGGGGTACTCCAGTGCTTACACATCTTATCCCCTATCCAAAGGATAGGGGATAAGATGTGTAAGCACCGGAGTACCCCTTTAAACGTTTCTTCTCAAGACTAAACAAAAATATAATTCTGTTAATCTTTCCCCATCGCTGATGTTCCATGCCCCTGTACCCTTGTATGCCTCTGTACCCTTTCCAGCTTTATAACGTCCTTTTTATGAACTGGTGAACATATTCCAGGTGAGGCCGCACCAATGCTTTATAAAGTGGAAGTATTATGTCCCTGCTTCCTTTGATACATGACAATATCCTACTGGCTTTAGAAGCAGCTGCCTGACATTGCACCATGTTCTGTAGTGTTTGATCTACAAGTACACCCAGATCCTTCTCTACTAGTGATTCTCCCAGTTTAACTTCCCCCCCCAAGACATTTTTTTTGTACCCAGATACATAACTTTACATTCATCCCCATTGAATTTGCCAAGTGGATGCCCACACACTCAGTCTGTCCAGTCTGTTCAGCTTTTAACTTATGCACATTTTCCATAGACTGTGCTTCAAAGCTTGGTGTCATCTGCAAAGATAGAAACTGAGCTGTTAATCCCATCCTCTATACAAAATTGGCCCAGTACTGAAACTTGGGGTACACCGCTAATTACCGGAGACCAATCAGTATACGAATCATTGACAATCACTCTCTGGGTCCTTAAAGGGGTTCTCTGGTGCTTAAACATCTTATCCCCTATCCAAAGGATAGGGGATAAGATGCCTGATCGCGGGAGTCCCGCCGCTGGGGACCCCCGGGATAATGCACGCGGCACCCCGTTTGTAATCAGTCCCCGGAGCGAACACGACTGATTACCGGCGACTACAGGGTGGGCGGCGTGTGACGTCACGCCTGCGCCGGCATGTGACGTCACGCTCCGCCCCGCAATGCAAGCCTACTCCAACAGTCATGCTTTATCATTCTCAGCGCAGGAGCCAGCACTACAGGAGAGGTAAGCTCTCCGGCTACCTTAGAAGTGGATCCCAAACCCCCCCCCCCCGCGTGCACGATCGTACTGCGGGGGGGCGATTACCCCCACTAGACCACCAGGGAGCGTTTAAATGTCTCAACTTTGACAGCGGCGATCTAAAGGGTTAATAGCCGGCCGTGGCAATAGTTGCATGTCGGCTATTAACACCAGCCCCAGCTACAGGAATAAGCTGGGGGCCGGCATGACGCAGGCTTGTTGACGAGCCGCCTTGTCCTAAGTCGGCAACCGGTTAATGCTATTTTTTGTTGTTTATTGCTCTTTTAATATCAGTTGTCAGCTTTGTAAGATTTTGTTGTAATCATTTATACTTATTCCCCATAGGGATAATATTAGCAGTATTGCTATTAAGTGTAGATTTGAAAAGCTCCTATTTATCATCTGTATCAGTATTTGGCCACACCTCCTCCCAGTCTATGTCCTGAAGTGTAGCTTAGTCCAGGGAAATCTGCCTTTTTTTAAATTATATGTTCTTGCCCACCCAACATGCCCTTGTTTTCTATGATTGTAGTCGAAAGTAACTTCACACTCACAGTTACATTCCCAATCAGCTCTGCATTTTTAGAAATGACCAGCTCTAACAGAGCATCACTTCTTGTTAGGTCCTCCACAAACTGGGCCATAACATTATTCTGCAATAAGTTTAGAAATTTTCTACACGTTGCAGTTTTAGCCAGACTATAACCCCAAAGAAAGGGTGCCAATATCACTCTTTTTTTTTCAATCTTATTCTTTTCAGATCCACTTCTGTGTTTGGCTGTAATACTGCCAGTGGCGGACTGACAACACTCAGGGCCCCCAGACCAAAAAAGTAAGGGCCCCCGGCGATGCTCTGCTGCTGGTCACACTTCTGCCCCAATTCTACCCAAATCCCTCCACCAGCCCTACACACAAAATAAACAAAATTTTATATATAAGAAACACTTTAAATGGGCACTGTCACCAACTTTATTTTTTGATATGTTGTAGTACTTATGTACTACAAAATATCTCTAATATACTTTTATTTATTTATTTTTCATTAAAAAGGTTTAATTTACATTTAAAAACCGGCCACTAGGGGTCACCCTCCTAGTGGCCGGCTGCAGCCTGGTGTGACGTCACGCCTGAAAAAGGACTGATTTTGAAGTGGCAATCAGTCCTTTTTCAGTTAGGCTGCACTCGCTCCCTGCCTGTCAATCAGACAGGCGGGAGCGAGCGCATTGGCTCCCCGGCCACTGGCTTGGAGGCCACTCCTCCCGCACATCGCCGCCGCCGCTGTCCCTGCACGCCCGCTGCTGGACTCTGCAGTAACTGCAAGTGTAATGAGGGAACGGGGTATGCTGGGCGGGGGGGGGGAGGAGGGAACGGGCTAGCGCCATAGCGGGGGGGGTGGGGGGGAACGGGCTAGCGCCACAGCGCCGCTTGTAACTAACTGCACAGGGTGCCTCCAGCTGTTTCAATACTACAACTCCCAGCATACCCTGACAGCCAATAGATGTCAGGGCAAGCTGGGAGTTGTAGTGGTGAAACAGCTGGAGGCACCCTGTGTAGATGAACTAAGGGCGGAAGTTCCCCCCCAGTAGGCATCAGTGACGTGGTGCCTGCTGGGTGCTGGGAAAGTCTGCCTGGTAGTGAGCACACTGCCAGGCAGACAAAAGGCATTTTTAATATAGTAAAAATAAAAATTAAAAGCAGGGAGGGGGTTAGGGATAGATTGGCAATAGGCAGGGACAGAAAAAAAAAATAGGATGGTGGGAGCTACCCTTTAAGGTAGGTAAAATAATTTCCCATGACCAATAATACCAATATACAAGGAGTAAATATATACAACCACACAATAACTGGATAATACCGTCTTTCTGTACTGAATATAACCATTTTACACAGACCAGTATACTACACAGGATCTGTATACAATATATGTGATAATATACAGGACCATATGGCGGTAGATATCAGCTGTACACAGGATGGGTATACCATATAAGTGATTACAGTTACATTTTGGGACTCACAATTATGTATTTTCTGATCGGTGGTGTCCTCTTTCCTTTTCTTCTACATCCAGATTAGGCCGCCATGTCCATTTCTCACCATCTGCAGGAAAAACATGTTAGACATTTTTCCATTCCCCTTCCCTTCTCTACATAATCTTTCCATCTATAAGCCCACAAACTGTAATAATGCCCTTCTTGGTGTCCTGCACAGTAAAAGGGCGGGTAGGTAGGTAGCCAAGTAAATAGTTAACTAGGTAGGTAGATCAGGAAGCCAGATATGTAGGTAGGTGACTAGGCAGGTAGGTCGCTAGCTAGGTAGTTAGGCAGCCATGTTTGAAGACCAGGTAAAGCAGGTATAGTATAGTTAGGTAGCCAGGTATGTAGGTAGGTAGCGAGATATGTAGATAGGTAGTTAGGCAGCCAGGTATGTAGGATAGTCCCCCATAGTAGGTGTAGGCCGTAGAGTTCCCTCACATCAGTTGTAGGCAGCAGAATTCCCTCACAGGTGTAGACAGCAGAATTTCCCTCACATTAGGTGTAGGCAGTAGAGTTTCCCTCACATTAGGTGTAGGCAACAGAGTTCCCCCACAGTGAGTGTAGGCAGCAGAGTTCCCCCCACAGTGAGTGTAGGCAGCAGAGCTCCCCCACAGTGGGTGTAGGCAGCAGAGCTCCCCCACAGTAGGTGTAGGCAGCAGGGTAAGCAGCAGGGTCCCCCCACAGTAGGTGTAGGCAGTAGGGTCCCCCCACAGTAGGTGTAGGCAGCAGGTTCCCCCCCACAATAGGTGGAGGCAGCAGTGTCCCCGCACAGTAGGCGTAGGCATCAGAATTCCCCCCACAATAGGCATAGGCACCAGAATTCCCCCCACAGTAGGTGTGGGCACCAGAGCTTCCCTCCCCCCAAGTAGGTGTAGGCAGTAGGTGTAGGCAGCAGAGTTAGAGTCCCCCCCAGTAGGTGTGGACAGCAGAGTTAGAGTCCCCCCATAGGTGTAGACAGCAGAGTTAGAGTCCCCCCCAGTAGGTGTATACAGCAGAGTTAGTGTTCCCCCCAGCAGGTGTATACAGCAGAGTCAGAGACCCCCAAGTAGGTGTTTTACAGCAGAGTTAGAGCCCCTCAGTAGGTGTATACCGCAGAGCTAGAGTCCCCCCCCCAGTAGGTGTATACAGCAGAGTTAGAGTCCCCCCCCCAGTACATGCAGGCAGCAGAGCTCCCCCCCCCTTCCCAGGTTGAAGTCCCACACAGCGATCTTCTCCGGAGGGCAGCAGGGGCCTGTGTCTTTCTTCCTACACAGTGCAGGAGCCAATGAGTGATGTCTTCGGCGCCTGCACTGGGTGGGGGCGGAGGTCACGTCTCCTCTCGCAGATGCTATTCACACAGAGGGGACGCCTTTCCTGTATGTGCGTGTATCGCACATACAGGGGAATGCAGCGCTGTCTGCTAGGGATCCAGGACAAGTGTCCTAGATCCCCAGGAGCCGCGGGCCCTGTACCAGGCCGGGCCCTCGGATGGCGTCCGATTGGACCAGCTGTTCAGTCCGCCCCTGAATACTGCATTAGACAGTACCACAAAAACTGCAAATGTGATTACTGCCTTAAAGCCTTCATGGATGAAGGTGCAGGCTGTGAGATCATAACTTCAGTCTCACAGAAGACATATCAGAAGAGTGTCTACAAAAACATGTATATGGGGATTGTGAATTACAAGCAAGAATATATTTGGAGGAATGCTTTTACACATGTATTGCTTTGCAGTGAAAGCTACAAAAATGCAGCTAATCATTATGCGTCTGGTTGCTATATTTTGAGAAATATATCTTGAAATGGAATTGAGAAAGATATTTCATTTTTAACATAATATTTCATCTTTGTTTGCAAAGCAAAATAAGCTCTTTACCAAAAATATATATATAAAAACATCACTTTTGTAGGAAAATAAGAAAAACATTTTTTTTTGTAAATTGTTCTTTTGGCATATACTTGCCCTCCATCTTTTCCAAAAGTTATCAGGAATATATTTGCCCAGGGCTATGTTTTCAACAATATTGCTTGAATGGAGAATATTTTTTAGTGCTGTGACAGGTCAGTTCAGTTTAGCAGGAATAGAGATAATATGGCCCAATTATAGCGGCCTCAGTTATGGGGTTGTTGAATTGAATTTTTATAAGAAACCTTATACATTAGTACTTACTTCGCTTTCTTTCAACTCCATCGGGAGTGTTTTAAAGGTAACGGTTTTAATGGTTTTTCTGGTCACTTCATTTCCACTTTATATTGAAGATCAACAACAGCTTATATATCACAGAATTATAGCAAATAAAAGCTAAGTACTCTTATTGTAATGGTGGTAAAAACAGCAGTGCAACTTACACCGATCGTTATTTATGGCAAAGATTTAGTCTCTGTTCTCTTTATGTTTGGCGTGTAAATCTGGTGTAGTCACAGAGAAAATATTCCCATGTGTACTCTGGGCATATAGCTTGGGCTTAAATGGGTACTCTGTCCCTAGACATCTTATCCCCTATCTAAAGGATAGGGGAAAAGATGTCTAATTGCAGGGGTCCCACCAGTGGGGACCCCCACGATCTCTGTGCTGCACCTGGCGTTCGTTTAGAGCATTGGGTTTAGCGACTAAGGTTCGTGACATCACTGCTGCGCCCCACTCTTGACATCACGGCCACGACCTCTTACTGCACGTTTATGGGAGGGGGCCCATAGACTTGCAATGAGGGGGCATGATTGTGACATCATGAGCTGGACGTGACCGTGACGTCACAAGCCTCCGCCCCGCATCGCCAGTCATCCGGCATGAAGTAAAGTTCACTCTGTGCACCGCATGTCTGGGGTGCCGTAGCCAAGATCGCAGGGGCCCCCAGCAGCAGGACTCCCGCGATCAGACATCTCATCCCCTATCCTTTGGAGAGGGGATAACATGTCTAGGGGCAAATTACCCTTTTAAGGAGCTGTAGACCATTGCAAATATCTACTGCAGGCTAGGTTCACACTGGGGATGCTTTATTTGAGGCCTCCATAGCAAATTCTGTTCAACAGCGATACACGGAGCCAACTTATCTGCTGCAACTATGGACTGTGACTCACCCCATTGACTCAAATAAGCTTTCTTTGGTTTCTGACTTGTGTCCATCATTTCACTGGATTCTAAGTGGACAAACTACCCATTGTCTACCTATTTGCATGGATTCTGCAATGGAAGCCCCAAATGGAGCCTCTGAACAGATGTGAACCTAGTCGTAGACTTCAATTGTAAAACAAAAAATGTACATTACGCAGTGCTTGTATTTGTGAATGCACTTGTATAGGACAGCACAGTCAACTGTGCTTTCTTTTTTTTTTATCAATTCTTTATTTTTCAAACTTTTTCATGTTCTTTACACAAAACATAGAACAAACACAACCAAGTGAGTCACGCAGGACTAAAATAGCAGCATAGTAACCACAAGTTCACAACTAATGGTAAATAAGTAGCGTCATGGCATTGCAATAAATGCGCCAATCGTACATTACACGATGGAACATTAGTCTAAAACTGCAAGACCATTCTCGTGGATCTATGTATGAAAGTCCCAACTAAGTGAAAAGGACAACAGAGCAGAGAGAAAACAGAAAGGAGAAATAGCTAGTAACAGCAGAAAGAAGAAGAACTTGGTTGGGAGAGGGTCAGGGAAAGAGAAAGGGGGGGGGCAGGCATAGAAGGCTAACAGTAGCCCTATGAGTAGTAATGACAAGAAGAATAACGGGGGGGGGGGGGGAGGGAGGGGAAGGGGGGGTATAGGGTAAGGGGCCAAGAAGAGGAGGAGGAAGAAAGGAAAAATAAAGGAAAAGTGAGGGGGAGGGGGGCAAGGGTAGGTGTAGAAATAGGGGTAGAGACCGGTCTTAGAGAAGAGGGAGAAAGAAGGTAAGAGGAAGTGGGAAATGGAGGGGGGAATAGAGAAGAGGGGAAAAAGGCAGAGAAAAGAATGGGGTAGATACAAGGAAGTCCCCAAAATATGGAGAGCAACAGTAATCCGCTATGAAGGAGGGTGAGATACAGCAGGAGAGGCATTGGAGGTAGAGGGGAGGGAATCAGCGGAGACAGGATGACAAGTCAGGGATGCTGAATATTTCAGGGATGCTGAATATTTCAACCAAGGAGACCATACCCTTACATAAGTGTCATGAGAGCCCAGGCTCCAACTCGCCAACTCCTCCATTCTACATAAGTCATGTACTTTTTGATACCATTGAGCCAGTGTGGGTGCCGTGGTCTGAAGCCAGTGCAAGGGTATCAAAGTTTTTTCAACAGAAAGCAAGTGGGCAACCAAGGATTTCTTGTGGAGACTACAGTCAGTGTTGGAGAGCCCCAACAAGACCAGGTAAGGGTCTTGATGGTAAGGGTACTCCCGAAAGCAAGGCGTTACACCACGAGGTCAATCTAGGGAGGAGGGTGGGTGTAAACTTTTTGTAATAAGGCAGACTAAGGCCATCGGGCCCTGGGCTCTTCCCTGCCGGGAAGGAGGACAAATCCTTGCTCACTTCCTCTTCTGTGCATGGGCGTAGGAGTATAGACCCATCCTCCTCCATGAGGCCTAGCAGTTTCAAGTTGTCAAGGAAAGTTTTGATCGCCAAGGGTCTGTCAGGTGGGTGTGTGCTGGTGGGGGAAATGTTATACAATGAGGCATAATATGCCGAGAAGGCCGAGGCAATGGAAGGAGTGTCAGCGGTGAGTTGGCCTCCAGGTTGCTGTATGGAATGGATGTACGTCTGGTACCTGCGTTTCTTGATCATAGCAGAAAGGAAGGTACCCCCTTTGTCCCCATGAAGGAAAAGCCTCTGTTTGAAGCGTGTGACATGTGCAACATACTTATTATGAAGTAACTGTTTCAATTCGTCCCTCAGTTACGTCAAGGGCCCCTCCCTTTGTGCGTCACCCTGTGGCTCCGCCCCGCTGTCTAGACGAGCAATGTGCTTTAATAGCGCATCAATGGCCAAGGATCTGTCCTTCTTAACCTTTGTCCCCAATGCTATCAGCAGTCCTCTCATGTAGCATTTGTGCGTCTCTCACACCGTAGAAAGAGAAACGTAGAGCGTAGTATTTATGTCGAAGAATGTTTTCAACTGGGCGTCCAGAGTAGCAACCGACGCTGGATCGTCCAGAAGTGAGTCATTGAGTCTCCACGACCAATCCCTGACAGGGATTTGGGAGATCAAGACTGAAGCCAGGACGGGGGCGTGGTCGGACAGTGTGTGGGAGCCAATGTCGACAGAGGCGACCAGAGGGAGTAAGCTGTCATGGCATAGGAGGTAATCCAAGCGCTGAGCCGACTGGTGAGGAGTAGAAAAGAAAGTATAGGTATGGTCCCCTGGGTGCAGACAATGGCAAGCATCGACTAGACCCAGTGAGTGAAGTTTATTTCTCAAGGTGCTGAGGGCAACAGAGGAAACAGCCGAACATCTCGAGGACGCGTCCCATTTGGGGTCGAGGGCACATTAAGATCCGCACCTACAATGATGGGACCTTCAGCAAACGCCCTTAACTCCCCCAGGACCCTCACCAGCAAACAAACTGTGTGCTTATTAGGGGGGTATAGTGAGGCCAGAGTGTATGTCCTGGTACCAATCCTACCTTTTAAAAACAAGGCTCTGCCATCTCCAGAGTCGTGTTGAGCCAGCAGCTGGAAGGGGATGTCTTTATGGATCGCGATGGAGACACCTTTAGAGAAGTTTCCGCTTCCACTACGATACCAGAGAGAGAAATAATTAGTAGGCAGATTTGGTATGCGACCCTGTTTAAAGTGCGTTTCTTGCAGGAAGGCCACCGAAATACCCTCCTTCCTTAACAAGGACACCACACTATGACATTTTGCCGGCAGGTTGAGACCCTTCACATTATATGTCAAGAGTTTCAAGGAGGCCATAGCGAATGTATATGTTTAGGGGGAGAAAGGGGAGGGGGAAGAACAATAGTCCTTGGAGCAGCGAGTAGGGAAGCAAGCAACCAAGAAAGCCAAACTAGAGAGGCTGAAGGAATGGGGGGGGGGGGGTAGTGTGGGGGGAGGGGGTGCAGAGGAACGAATAGGAGAAGGACCGGTCTCAGGAGGAAAAGAGAGGGGGGGGGGGAAGAAAGAAGGAAACTAGAGGGTGAGAAAAGGAAGGAGGGACAGGTAAGAAAAGAGAAGGAGACTATGAGAGCTTAGGAGAGAAACAGAAGAGAAGAACAAGTATTAGAGAAGGAAGAAAGAAAGGAATATGCAGAACAAGAGTGCCTACACAGGTAAGGCACTAAGTACAAAGAAGTCGAAAGATTTAGGAGACACTTTCGAAAGTGTACTCAATGGGGTACAGAAGTAGTCCTGAACAGACAGCCGGTCCGATCTGGATTGGGGAGAGGGAGGGGAGGAGGGGGGGAAGGTAGGGGGAGAGAAGGGAAGGTCACGAGATCTAGGAGGGGGAAGGGTAAGGCCACACAGTAATACAGGTCCACGGCAGTGATTGCCACCATGGTCCAGCGGGACCGTCAGATACATAACACCAACCTCAATATAATAAAGTGGTAACAAAACATGCATAGTCAGAAAAAGAAGATCAATTCATATTAACCATATGTAAACCGTCACAGTTGGGACGGGAGTACATATGTAGCCCACGCCGCGGCAAGGGCCTCAGCCGACATAGGGAAAAAGTCTCAGTGATTCAGTCCAGTAGAGTAAGCCACATGAATGGTGTGATGGCAAACGAGCATCTTCCAGACAATAAGTAATAGTTCTGGCGCTTATGGAAGTCCAATAATAAAGACCAAAAATAGAGGTTAAAGTCTTTAAGTGCACATGAGGCCCAGGGAGTAGGGGCATATAGGGGGGGGGGGGGGGGGGATGAACGGTGAAAGGAGAGGGGGGGGGAGAGGCACCCTGTAGCACCGGGGTCAAGGCACCCTGTAAGGCTTTAGCCACCGCCTGTTGCACCACCTTCTTTATCATTGAGCGAGAAAGGAGGCCTCTAGCATCTTCTCCACCAGAGTCCACTCGGCTGCTAAGGAGACTGTCGGCATCGGAGTCGTTGTCTCGCTCTGCCTCCCTCGTGGTGGCCGGCGCCATTTTGGGAACACGAAGTATTGCGCTACAACCACCAGATTTTTTCCTGAAGTATTGCGCTATAACCACCAGATTTTTCCCCATTTTCACTTGACAGGAGGGTTCCCCCAGCTTCTGTTTATCTTTGTTGCCCATTTGTGCAGGGTGGAAGGGAGGAATTATGCAGTATCAGGCACGGCTGTGGAGAGCTGCTCACTCAAGCTGCCATCCAGCTCCGCGGTCAGGCTCTGCCCCGTCAACTGCGCTTACTAATACAGTTAGTAAAAGGATATGTTAATGCACACACGTATGACATATTTCTAAAAGACACTCTTGTGGTATACATCCTGTGAATAGAAGTCCATGTGTACCCTTGGCACATATACAGCAGGAGAGTTTCCCAGCATAAATGCAAGTCATACACACCAAACAATGTGTGCTATACATATATATATATATATATATATATATATATATACATATATATACATATCTCTCTCTCTCTCTCTCTCTCTCTATATATATATACATATATATATATATATGTATATGTATATATATATATATATATATGTATATATATATATATATATATATATATGTACCTTATAAACTCGACTATTAGCCGTTCCGAATATAAGCCGAGGCCCCTAATTTCACCCCAAAAACCCAGGAAAACCTATTGACTCAAGTATAAGCCTAGGGTGGGAAAGACATCATCCCCCCATCATCATTCCTCCCCCCCCTCATGTCATCGTCCCGCCCTCCTCTGTCTTCATCCCGACTCCCACTGTCATCATCCAGACCCCTCCATCCCTCCTGTCATCATCCAGACCCCCTCATCCCCCATCATACAGATCCCCCTTGCACCCCATATCATTATCCAGATCCCCCTCATACCCCCGTGTCATCATCCAGACTCCCCTCTCTTGTTCTCTTCTCACCTCCCCAGTCGCAGCTCTGTTGGTCCTTCCCTAGCAGCCGTCCAACGTCGCTGCAGGGACTGTCCGACTTCTAGTTCGGACCATCCATCTTGACCGAGATGGATTGACCTGCAGTACAAATCAATGAAGAAATGTGCTATAAGGAGCAACTTGTCTCTTTGACTTTAGGGGATACACAGTTTCAAAAACATCTACAGTAATTTTAAGACAGCTCATAGATAAATGTGATCAAATATTTCTACTGCTAGAAATCTCTATTACGTTATCGTAAGCCAGGCATTGTTCATTTAAATAGGCCTTTTTTGGGAATGTTGTGTCCAAGATTTCTGAAAAAAGTGATAAAGGTGTCAAATCCTATTTCAGTAAATTTCCCCTTTAAGCACAAGTTAATAAAATGTCACTTGAAAAAAAAGCAAAGTGGATCTTTGAATACATTACAGAGTATGCAAACTCATATGTCAAGTACGTCATAGAGATAGGACAAGACATTGCGATTATTGAAAAAATTATACCACTTGATTAGAATGACGCTTGGAGGAGCAGTAAATCCATATGTTTTTAGTGGTGAGGAAATATGCCAAACCACAGATGCTGTTTGGCCTCAAATAAGCAATTAGTGGAACATTTTACAAGTTCTGTTGAATAGTTTTAAGCTTGTTTTGTTGAACTAGATATTCCAGTTAATAAGTTAGCTATCTCCACTTGAATGACAGCCAGAAAGCACACCCACAATATTTAACAGTCTTTTAAAACAGTTCCAATACTTTCTCTGTACGTCTTTTATTTGTATTCTATTTCATTTAAAGTGACTAAGTCAGGAAAAGTGAGAACAATTACACATATAAAGATACAAACAGTTGAAATATTAGTAACTTTTAGCAAACAAAAGTCTATTATTCTAATTAATGTGAGTACTTTGAGAAACTTTTGTTTGCTTTCCTATGAATGTTTTGTTAGACAACTACAAGCTAGGTCTAGAGTATGTATAATTTTTAATTGGTTCTAAACCTGTTCTGTGACCTTTTTAGAGCTCACTCTAAAGTGATGGGGAGGCTGATCTGTGAGCAACAGCTATTGTGCATACCTATGTTATCTATATGCTGATGTCATCACTGTACCTTTCACTTTAATCCTGTTTGTGATGAAAAGTAGGGCATGGCTGGAAAGTGATCTGTATAGAACAGGAAGACTCAGCTTAGTTTTAGGCCTATTGGCTGGTATGGAAACTGCAAGATTCGAAAAATTCGAAAAAAAAAATCACCAACAATTCTTAAAAAATATGTTTACAACATTGGTGTCATTTAATATGCTATATTCAACCAAAAAATATTGTTGAGGGGGAAGTGCCATAAAACATAACCTTTATTCGATTACTAATAATAGCAACACTATTCCAAATTAATCGTGCTCTAATGAACCAGCACCAAAAACAAAATAAAGATCAATAATTTGCAAAAAGTCTGCAGTTACCACACGTTATTGTGGATTTATCAAGTACTGCTAACACCTAGGTCAGATGTTCTAATTAACACACTGAGGTGGTTTACTCAGCTACTATGCAAAGAAATGAACTCCCAACGTGTTTCTGCCACGATAATATGGCGTCATCAGGGAGAAAACAAAAACTGCTAAGCAGATCCACTAATCCAGGCTTAGCCAAATTGTGGTCCAATGTCAGAGTACTTATGAGCTCCAGACTGGACCAGGGGCAAACACTGGATGTCATATATCTGGATTTTTCCAAAGCATTTGATACGGTGCCACATAAAAGATTGGTGCATAAAATGAGAAGGAATGGGCTGGGGGAGAATGTATGTAAGTGGGTAAGTAACTGGCTCAGCGATAGGAAACAGAGAGTGGTTATTAATGGTACTTATTCTGATTGGGTGACTGTTACTAGTGGGGTACCACAGGGGTCAGTCTTGGGTCCTGTTATATTTAATATATTTATTAATGACCTTGTAGATCTTTGCAGATGATACTATACTCTGTAAAGAGGTAAACACAATAGAGGACAGTGCACTGTTACAAATGGATCTGGATAGTTTGGGGTTTGGGCTGAGAAGTGGCAGATGAGGTTCACACTGATAAATGTAAGGTAATGGGTTATATATTAAATGGGACCAAAAATACCCAAACGGACAACTAAAACCTGGAAGTAAAAAATTATTATTATGACTAAGCAGTATGTAAGTGACCAAGCACTATCGATTAATCCAGGTACTGGTGTTGGCTATAGGTATGTGAACTCCAAACAGAAATAGCAAATAACAAGAAAGAGAAAAACGGAGTCACTTATAAAATGTATATCATTTTATTAATTCCGTGGAATATAAGTACATAAAAATTGTATATATATTAGTTAAAAAATATTATTTTTCAAGGAGGAATGAGGCTAAAAGGTGGTGTCACCGGCTCTGCAATGAAGGCTGGGTATGGTGTATATATTTACTGGATCCACCACAATTTGTACACAAATTTGCAAAAACAGGATGTTTTAGCAACATGTAGGAAACATGTATATGAATCTCACAGTGAGAGCGAAAAAATTATTATATATATATAACATGCAAAATAAAGTGCAGTGTGCATGTAAACAAGCATAACATTGTGGGGATACAAATCAGTATAGCGATATACCAGAGTACAGCAGCAATCAGCAGAGACCGGGACAGCACCACTCCAACGTACGTTGGAGTGGTGCTGTCCCGGTCTCTGCTGATTGCTGCTGTACTCTGGTATATCGCTATACTGATTTGTATCCCCACAATGTTATGCTTGTTTACATGCACACTGCACTTTATTTTGCATGTTATATATATATAATAATTTTTTCGCTCTCACTGTGAGATTCATATACATGTTTCCTACATGTTGCTAAAACATCCTGTTTTTGCAAATTTGTGTACAAATTGTGGTGGATCCAGTAAATATATACACCATACCCAGCCTTCATTGCAGAGCCGGTGACACCACCTTTTAGCCTCATTCCTCCTTGAAAAATAATATTTTTTAACTAATATATATACAATTTTTATGTACTTATATTCCACGGAATTAATAAAATGATATACATTTTATAAGTGACTATATTAAATGGGAGCACAGTTGGGTCGACTGACGTGGAAAAGGACTTAGGGGTCTTAGTTAATAGTAAACTTAGCTGTAGTGACCAGTGTTGGCAGCTGCTGCCAAGGCAAATAAAATCATGGGGTGCATCAATAGGGGCATAGATGCCCACGACAAGGAAATAATTCTACCACTGTGCAAATCACTAGTCAGACCACACATAGAATACTGTGTACAGTACTGGGCACCAGTGTACAAGAAAGATATAGTGGAGCTGGAGAGGGTTCAAAGACGGGCAACCAGAGTAAAACGGGGAATGGGAGGACTGCAGTACCCAGAAATATTATCAGAATTGGGGTTATTTAGTTTAGAATAGGGGAGACCTAATAACTATGTATAAATATATCAGGGGGCAGTACAGAGATCTCTCCCATGATCTATTTATACCCAGGACTGTATCTATAACAAGGGGGCATCCTCTATGTCATGAGGAAAGAAGGTTTCTACACCACCACAGATGGGGGTTCTTTACTGCAAGAGCAGTGAGACTGTGGAATTCTCTCCCGGAGGAGGTGGTCATGGGGAACTCTGTAAAAGAGTTCAAAAGGGGTCTGGATGCTTTTTTGGAGAATAATAACATTGATGGTTATGTATACTAGATATTTAGGGACAGCATGTTGATCCAGAGATTTATTCTGACTGCCATATTTGGAGTTGGGAAGGAATTTTTATCGCTAGTATGAGGTTTTTTTTGCCTTCCCCTGGATCAACTCAGTATGGACTCATTAGGGATATAGGTTGAACTAGATGGACTCTGGTCTTTTTTCAACCTTACAAACTATGTTACTATGTTAAGGGGCACGCGATACATACGGCTGCACAGTGACAGACGGCTCCCTGCCACTGCGGGTAAACGCTCCGTCCTAGGTCCAACACCGGAAACCAGCGACAAGACCGCACTCCTGGAATAAATTGGGGACTATGCATCGCAGCCGGACATACCGTTGTCCCTTTTGCTGAATATTTACACCTGTTTAAGTGGTGCACTATGTATCAGGTGCCCCTTAGTGTTATAAGCTCATAAGTACTCTGACATTGGACCACAATTTGGCTAAGCCTGGATTAGTGGCTATCTGCTTAGCAGTTTTTGTTTTCTCCCCTGATGATGCCATAGTATCATTGCAGAAACGCGTTGGGAGTTCTTTTCTTTGCATGGTAGCTGAGTAAACCACCTCAGTGTGTTAATTAGAAGATCTGACCTAGGTGTTAGCAGTATTTGATAAATCCACAATGACTTGTGGCAACTGCGGACTTTTTGCATATTATTAATCTTTATTTTGTTCTTGGTGCTGGTTCATTAGAGCACAATTACTTTGGAATGGTGTTGCTATTATTAGTAATCAAATTAAGGTTATGTTTTATGGCACTCCCCCCCCCCCCCCTCAAAAATTTTTTTTGTTTGATTATAGTATACATTTATGCTGGGAGTTGCTAGCCCCTATAAGGATAAGTGTCATTTAAAAAAATGTTGACGATATGTTGTCCAGACAAAAGTTGAGATTGTTATAATGTCCGTTTCTGTGTTTTTACATTTTTTTGTTTTGGGTCTGGTTCAGACTTTGTTTTTATGTCTGAATGGTTTCTGTGCTAATTCTTCCTTGGGTTGGAAGAGTTTATGCTCTCAGCCTATGGCAGCTCGGGTGTAGTTTTAAAACCCGAGGCCTGCTGGAACGCTCTGGTGGTGATTAGATCTTACCCTGACCATGTCTTGTTTAATGATGCACCTTTGCTATATCTGTCTGTTCTTAAATCCTGAGTTTTTACCATGGATTCCCGTCCTGTTTGAGATGTAGATTTTATTCTGCTTGGTTTTAGCACATTTGTCTGGTTTTAGTATTTTGTATGTTCGTTCTGTATTCATCTTTATTTATCCTAGTCTGTATTCACACTGTGAGTTTTGTCAGTCCAGTTTTGACTTTGTTAGTTCTTGCTACTCCTAGGATAGAATTCCTGAGCCTTGTGCTATTCCATCTATCTAGGAGTGAGTGTATTTTGTGTCTGTACCCATGTTTACATGTATTTACAGTAGTCTTTCTGTTTCCTTCTAGACCAGTACCCTGATCACTCGGTGGAGAGTGCCTGCTGGCTAATAGTCTATTTGGCTTTGTTATTGATGTCCCTCCATGTTTGGAGTGAAGAGTCTAGTGTGTTCATGATTACTGATCCTTAGTGTTTTCTGTACATTACCAATGGTCTATAGTGTCCTCTGTACTTTAACACTGATCTGTGTCCTCTGAACTTGTGTTTTATGTTAGTATTTATATTCTGCCTGGTTTAACTGTTTGTTGGTTATTATTACCCCTATGTTCCTGACTCGTCCCGACTATGTACAGTTCCGAATTGTTCCGTTTGTTTTGTTGACCTTGACGCCATTGCACTTTAGCGCAGGAAGGGACCGGCGCCCAGTTGTCGATCCATCATTTAGGGTGGATGGGCAAGTAGGCATGGAGAGTGTTTCTAGGGACAGCTTAGAGCTCACCTCTCCCGGCCCCCTATTTATGACAAACATATTGGCTCTCCTAGAATCTGCATGGACTGCATGGACTTATGCACGGCAGCTTGCTCCTCTCCCCGTTCTGTGTCTGTGAGACCTGGATGTCCCCATAGACTTGTATTTTAAGTCCCTCCAGGTCACGTGACACTGAGGCAGGAGAGAAAGCAAAAAGCATGTACTTCTTGTAATCGGTCTGGATCTGAACACTCAGATCCTAACTGATAAAAACTTTTATGGTAAATCTATTTTTATTGAAGAAAAGCAATAACAATAATGAAGCAATCAAAGGTGTAAGCAAGTATCGAGCCACTCGGTACGGGACACACAGGTCTACAGAAAAAGGTAACAAACGTGATGGTCCAACATAAGATATCCAAGTATTACAAGAACACAACCCGTTAGTCATATAGCTGTGGAGCAGACAGTAGTGGAAAGAAAGGAGGAAAAAAAGAGGAAAAAGAAAGATATAGGGAGAGGGAAAGGAGAGGGACATGAAACAGAAGACAGAAGGAGGACTAAGGAAAGCATAACAACACATAGAGGATAAAAAGACGTAGAACACTCAAACCAGACAAGCAAAGACCAGCACAAGCGACACCGGGACGATGGGGAATAGGGTAGGAAGGGGAGGGGTGGAAGGGAGGGGGAAGGAGGAAGAGTGACAAAACTAAGACACCCAGCTAAGGAATTCAGTGCCAGGGCTACTAAACTGCAGTAAAAGCATCCACAGCGTCCTTATCATTAGAGAATAATTCATCCATTCTACAAATACGATTCAGTGCATCCACGAACTCAGTCCTGTAAGGAGTCACTGTACACTTCCAGTGTCGCGGAATAACAGTTCTAACGGCATTAAGGAAATGCCTCAACAGGCCCTTCTTAGCTGCCGGGATTGAACTCATATTGCTGTAGACAATATCGATGGAACTTTAAAAAAGTGCTCAGGTCTCAGGATTCAGTTATCTGAAGAGAAATTTATGTAATCAAATAAAAATCTTAATTCTGGCAATGTATTTTGACACTGGACCATGCTTTTTAGATGATTAAAATTCATTAGAGTTTTTTTTTTTTTTTATCATAAGAGATTAGAAAAAAACAAACTTAAGCCTTAGAGGTGCTAACCCAAGAGAGGCATAATCTATAGTGTACAGTCTGTCCCAAATGAGATCACAGTACTGTGGTGGGATGGTACATGCAATATTTCCAAATGGTAAGCTAAGAACCTTTATTGTTTGTTTTATAGTACTACTACTGTTTTAAACATCTTATACAGTATTACACATATATCTTAGCGCTAGCAGTTTGCATTTGTATTTCGGCCATAGCAGCATGTACATGTATACTTATAACATTTATAATAGTTGTGTGGGTTGTGCTGACCAATTTTAGTTTTTTTGTGTTACATGTGTATTATTGTGAAGCAGACACCCCATGATTGTAAGAGAACCTAAAAACATATGTGTTTGGAAAAGTAGTGGGTAAGGAGAACTCACCATTTTACTATCTGACAAAATAAAAACTAAAAAATCCTGGATTTACTTTTCTAAAATACATAAAATAATGATAACATATGACCATTATTATTTGTGACAAAATAGCAATTTATGCTTAAAATACCTGTAAATATTTTGTAACACATTTATGCTGAGTTTTATAGGTCTTTAACCTGTTTCTTATGTCAAAGTCAACTTTTGTGTCCTTATCATCTGAATGGATAGGTAATATTTGTGCTTCTGAATCCTTCCATTTCATAAAATAGTTTTGCACTGTAGCATACCTTCTGGATGTGAGCTGATATTTGTCTAGCTGCTTATTAAATCCTAACACTCTGTGTGTTTAGACTAATAACATTTAGTCAGTTTCTTCCTTTCCCATTTATTTTGTTCTCTCTCATGCACTTGTGTATTCATCACATTTATCTTGCCGACTTTAAATCCAATGGCTCTTCTTTATAGTCATGCAATATGTATATTCTGATTATCTCTTTTCTATTGTGGTAAAAATGGTTTTGCTGTTCTGTTTGTAAAACTTTAGCCACAACCTGCAAGTTTATGTGCCCTGGGGAACATTTAACGTAAATGTTTGAATTATTTGTGATGCAAGGGAAGATTTTATATTGCTACTATGCAGTTTTCTTATCACTTTCTTCCCCTTTTATAAATAAATTAGATTTATTCTTGCCTGATCTCCACATGTTGGTCCAGGTATAGGAATGGGAATTCAATTTGCTACACAGCATAGAAAAGTATTTTGCACAAATTGTAATAGTTTATCCTTAAAGGGGTACTCAGCCCCTAGACATCTTATCCCCTATCCAAGGATAGGGGATAAGAGGTCTGATAGCGGGGGTCCCACCAGTGGGGACCCCTGCTATCTCTCCTGCAGCACACGAGTCATCTGCTCTATGTAGCTAAGTTTTCTCCATGGCTGATGACTCACGATACATCGGCCGGCGGTTCGTGATGTCATGGCTCCGCCCCTTGTCATGCATGTCCCGCCCCTTTAATGCAAGTCTATTGGAGAGGGCATGACAGTGACCAGACCCCCTCCCATAGACGTGTGACATCACGAGGGGTGGAGCCATGACCTCATGACCGCCGGCCCCTATATCATGAGTCATCAGCCATGGAGCAAACTTAGCTCCGTAGAGCTGATGACTCCCCGGGGGCTGCAGGAGAGACAATGGGGGGGGGGGGGGTTTCCCACCCGCGGGACTCCCGCGTTCTCATCTTATCAGAGTACCCCTTTAATTTTCCTTGCCCATCAGATTTGTCAGTCTGCAGCCGCAAGAAATTTCTGCTCTAGGTCGATCCTCCAAGATTTGGTTAGACCGGCAAGAAAATTTTCTTGGTAAACACAATTTATTTATATGAAATTATAAAACTACCTTTAGAACTCTCGAATGCCCCCTTTTACCTACAATGCAATTTGGCCCTGCTCACACAATAGATTTGAATGTGTATTTTGTTGCAAAAACTGCATGTATTCAGCACTAAATGCATTCCACTTTCGCTCCCCAGACCTCATCACTTTGTTTTCAGTGGGGATCTTTGATTTCATCCATACTGTCATTTAAACACTGGTCTGTTGTAGAAGGAATTTCCTGTAAAATGTAGCAAAAGTCATCAATAAGAAGCCCTGTGAATGTATAAAGCATAAGATTGTATGTTACAACTTTATACAGGTTACATACCTGCAGACCACTTCTAATCCCCTGAATAATGTGAATAGAGGTTACATTGCTGTTTGTAGGTTATACTCATTTTGAAGAGGCGATCAATCTTTATTTACTGAGTAACATAAATCACCTTCTTCCGTTAAAATAAGGTTCTGTTTTAGTGCCCACCTGCTCAGTATGACACCTGATTTATCTAGCATCCCTTCTCCCTTTGTCTCTTACTATTGCTGACACCAACACCATTTAGAAGTGTCAGATATGAAGGGGCTGGCATAATTTATCAGCTGTGCTGGACTCTTCATGGGGCCTAAACTGATAATCAGATTCCTGTTGGGCTGGGCAGAGTGAGGTGTTATCCACCAATTCTGGACAATATTGGGAACTATTGTGATGACTAGTAGAACTGTAGAGGGTCTTGGGAGCTAGGAGGGTAGCATTTTATTACCATTATCCCTATTGGCTCGGTGAATGCTTACTCTGTGACTGTAAAGCATTTGCACTGTATAAGAGAAGCAACTAAACTAAATTGGTATTCCGGCTTTATACACGGCTGTCACTCCCTCTCTCATTGACATCAATGGAGTGGTGTGGTGTGATGCCACTAGGGGCGTGTCCGTGACATCACGTCCCCGTCTCGGAGGCAGCGCCTTTGGATAGGGGATAAGATGTATAAAGTCGGAATACCCCTTTAAGTTGCTGTTGCACATCAGAGTCTGATCTGCTGCATGTATTTAAGAAGAACAGCTCTCTATTTTGGCTAATACCATGGCATGGGGACAGGACATATGCCCACCTACCATGTCCTCAAGAGAGTCAACTTGTTGTGACCCACAGTAATTCAGGAGTTGTAGGAGGTGAAAGTGAGAGTGGCAACTGCATCCACAGCAATAGTTGTGTTAAGGACTGACACAATTTCAGTATGAGAAGAGTCCCTGTTCTTATACTTCAGTAGACATAGCAGAAGTTGAGGATACTTACTAAAGTCCAGAGACTGACTGCTACCTTGCTGCTAGTAGTCCCAAAAGAAATGTCATAGATAATATAGTTTTTGACACTGCATTATCAGTTGATTCTGATCATGAAGCCTGTGTCCCAATGCCTCACAAACAGTCTCCACCATTGCACTTGTTGAGCTAAAGGGAGATGTAAGGGGGAATAACAGCCCTCTGTGGTAATTATATGTTTTTCTGTGTCAAATTATTGCTATATCTTGTTCAAACTTTAAATTTTTTGTTGTGCTGTGTAGTTGTGGATCCTCTTCGACCTTGGAGCCTTTGCTCCACAAAGACCACAGACTGCTGGGTTTGGTGATGTTACCTGCTTTGCACTGGCAGTGTAAATGCTTTTCCCATTAGAAATTTTATTTAAGGTACCTTCTTCCTGGGGTGAAATCTGGTTGCCAGGAAGCCCTATGGCAGCACTACTCCACAATGGCAGAAGCAGGGTGGCTCATACAGTAAATGCCTTGCTTTTATGCCATTTTGTGACAGTGAGTAGCAGCATGACAATGGAGTAGTAGCAGAGCTAAGTTGAAGATTTGTAACAGTGACAGCTGCAAGGGAATGCAAGCCAGTGAGAATCCTGAGAGTTGGGCCTTGACAGTGCCAAGGATGACTCCCAGTGGCTGAAGGTGGTCCTGGATGATTGAGTCTGGGAAAGGCTGTATTCTACTATTCCCTGCAAGAAGCCATAATAGAATGGCAATAGGTTGACTTCGGTGGACTTACTGACCAAAAGACTAGAAATTCCCTGTACCTATGCTTCCTACCTAAATGTTTTTATGTAAGGAGAGCACAGTCAACTTTCACTGCCTGCAGTGTATTTGGAAAGGGACCGGGGCGGATCAGAGCGTCTGCACATGAGTCCGATCTGATCTCCGCAGTTCCGTTTATTATTTTCTAGTCCTAGCAGGCATATGAGGGCTTGCACTTTGTAATGTCACCCTTTATTTTACTATGAGTACACTTAGAAACAGAAAAAAGTCAATAAAACAGATTGGGGGGGGGGGGGGGGATTGTGTTCATTTTTACACTATTTACTGTGCAGTAAAAATGTCATGTCACCTTAATTTGTCAGGTCAGTATGATACCAAATTTGTATAGTTTTTGTTAAGCTTGACAACTTTACAACAAATCTTTTTGTTAATGTTTCAGATCACCATATTCTGACCCCTATAACTTTTTTAATTTTCTGTTTATGGAGCTGTGTTAGGCTAAGTTTCCACTTGTTTTTTTGTGTGCATTTTCCCCCCAAAAATGCCAAAACAGCCCCCATGGCGTTTTTTTCATTGAAAAAATGCTGTGGCCAGATGTTAGCTGTAAATCAATGAGAAAATTATTTTTCCACTTTGCATTTATCAGTTTGGCATTTTTTTTAATCCTTTTGGGTTTTTTTTCACTCTTTTTTAGCTCCTTGGCGGTTTTGCAAAGTTGCAGTATGTTGAGCCTATGGTGTTTTTTCCCCTGAAATCGTGGCTGAAGTCTATGGGAGTAAAAAAAACGCCAGGAAAAACGACATGTGGGTTTTAACTTTGGCGTTTTTGCACGTGGTTTTTATTCTTATTTGGACTTAGCAATCCAAAAAAGTGTTGGAGATACCTTTTTTTTAAATAAAATTTCATAGGGCAGACTAGATGGGCCAAATGGTTCTTATCTGCCGAAACATTCTATGTTTCTATGTTTCCATAAAAAAAAAATATTAAAAATGATACTGTAGTGATAGAAAAAATTGTATTTAACAACATTTTTCTTTTTATAATGAAATTTTAATTAATTTGTAAACAGGGATCAATTCATGTCGGTGGGCAGGGCACTAAAAATGTAGCCGACAATAATAAAAATGTAGTGTGTGTGTGTTTTTCACTTTTTTTAAAATAATTTTTTAGGTAGTACTACTACTCCCAGCATGGAACACACTGTTCCATGATAGGAGTAGTAGTACCTGTACTAATTGACAGATCGCCCCGGGTGTCACTTCTGACACCTGTTGCGATCCTCCTGTATAATGTATAGATGCGGCCAGCCGCTCTTCTATGGTCCCCTGCACTGCCATATATATACACCTATTCATATTTCCCGATGGTTCCATCCAATCACAACTCTCTGTGGGAAATATGAATATATATATATATATATATATATATATATGTCAGTGCAGGGGACCATAGAAAAGCGGCTGGCCGCATCTATACATTATACAGGAGGATCACAGCGGGTGTCAGGAGTGACATCCGCTGTGATCTGTCCTTAACTGCAGGTACTACTGCTCCCAACATGGAGCACACTCTGTAGAACCTGCAGTTAAGGACAGATCACAGCGGGTGTCACTCCTGACACCCGCTGCAATCATCCTTCATCCCTGAGATGCGGAGTGGCTTTCTCTTGTGCTCGCATCTCTGCTCTGTACTCTGGTCGGCCACTCACCATTCATATTTTCCCCTGAGAGCTGGAATTGGTTGCCACCATCCAGCCAATCCCCGCTCTGGGCGAAAAATATGAATGAGTCATGTGAATTTCTATTCACATTACTGGCCGGCCCGGAGTATGGTGCAGAGATGCGAGCGCTGTATAGAGCCACTCCACATCTCTTCTATATTATGGACAATGGCATCAGGTGTCAGGAGTGACACCTGGGGCGATCTGTCTATTAGTACAGGAACTACTACTCCCATCATGGTGAGTACTAGTACTACCTAAAAAATATTTTTAAAAAAAGTTAAACACACACACACAACATTTTTATTATTGTTAGCTACATTTTTAGTGCCCTGCCCACCCACATAAATTGATCCCTGTTTAAAAATTAATAAAAATGTTGTTATAAAAAATATAAATTTTGTTAAATACATTTTTTTCCATCACTACTGCAGCATCCTTTTTTTTTTTTTTGGTACCCAACACATTTTGAAAAAACGTCAAAGGGGTCAAAAATGCAGTTTCCACTCAAAGGAAAAAAAAACAAAGAAAAAAATAATCACAGGGAAATGCTGTGGCATTTTTTCTAGCGTTTTTTTCTGGCGTTTTTTTGGGCCACAATAAAACCAAGTCGAAACTTAGCCTTAGGGCTCATTGCATGCACTCTGATCTGTAGTTTTTATCTTTACCATTTTATAGAAGATTTTGATCACTTTTTATTACATTTTTTCTAGGCTGCAATGTGACAAAAAAAAGTAATACTGGTGTTTAGTATTTGCGGTAGTGATCACTACCATTATGTTTTAACAGTCCGGACAATTCTGCTCTAAATGATAGCAAATATGTTTGTTTGTTTTTTGTTTAAATTTTTTTGTTTGGAAAATGGGAAAATAATTTAATAGAATTCATATTTTGGGTGGGGTTTATTCATATTTGTAAATATATGTAAAACCTTTATAGTCCTGCTAGGGCAGTTTTTCTCAAGCGCAGTCGTCAAGTATTCCAAACAGGTCATGTTTTTAGGATTTCCTTAGTCTTTCACAGGTGATATACAGTGCATAGTGAAAGTATTCAGCCCCCTTGAACTTTTCGACCTTTTGCCACATTTCAGGCTTCAAACATAAAGATATAAAACTGTAATTTTTTGTGAAGAATCAACAAGTGGGACACAATCATGAAGTGGAACGAAATTTATTGGATATTTCAAACTTTGTTAACAAATAAAAAACTGAAAAATTGGGCACGCAAAATTATTCAGCCCCTTTACTTTCAGTGCAGCAAATTCTCTCCAGAAGTTCAGTGAGGATCTCTGAATGATCCATTGTTGACCTAAATGACTAAGGATGATAAATAGAATCCACCTGTGTGTAATCAAGTCTCCGTATTAATGCACCTGCACTGTAATGGTCTCAGAGGTCCGTTGAAGTGCAGAGAGCATCATGAAGAACAAGGAACACACCAGGCAGGTCCGAGATACTGTTGTGGAGAAGTTTAAAGCCGGATTTGGATACAAAAAGATTTCCCAAGCTTTAAACACCCCAAGGAGCACTGTGCAAGCGATAATATTGAAATGGAAGGAGTATCAGACCACTGCAAATCTACGAAGACCTGGCCGTCCCTCTAAACTTTCAGCTCATACAAAGAGAACACTGATCAGAGATGCAGCCAAGAGGCCCATGATCACTCTGGATGAATTGCAGAGATCTACAGCTGAGGTGGGAGACTCTGTCCATAGGACAACAATCAGTCGTATACTGCACACATCTGGCCTTTATGGAAGAGTGGCAAGAAGAAAGACATTTCTTAAAGATATCCATAAAAAGTGTCATTTAAAGTTTTGCCATGAGCCACCTGGGAGACACACCAAACATGTGGAAAAAGGTGCTCTGGTCAGATAAACCAAAAGTGAACTTTTTGGCAACAATGCAAAACGTTATGTTTGGCGTAAAGGCAACACAGCTCATCACCCTGAACACACCATCCCCACTGTCAAACATGGTGGTGGCAGCATCATGGTTTGGGCCTGCTTTTCTTCAGCAGGGACAGGGAAGATGGTTAAAATTGATGGGAAGATGGATGGAGCCAAATACAGGACCATTCTAGAAGAAAACCTGATCGAGTCTGCAAAAGACCTGAGACTGGGATGGAGATTTGTCTTCCAACAAGACAATGATCCAAAACATAAAGCAAAATCTACAATGGAATGGTTCACAAATAAACATATCCAGGTGTTAGAATGACCAAGTCAAAGTCCAGACCTGAAGCTAATCAAGAATCTGTGGAAAGAACTGAAAACTGCTGTTCACAAACGCCCTCCATCCAACCTCACTGAGATCCAGCTGTTTTGGCAAACATTTCAGTATCTCGATGTGCAAAACTGATAGAGACATACCCCAAGAGACTTACAGCTGTAATCGCAGCAAAAGTATTAACTTAAGGGGGCTGAATAATTTTGCACACCCAATTTTTCAGTTTTTTATTTGTTAAAAAAGTTTGAAATATCCAATTAATTTTGTTCCACTTCATGATTGTGTCCCACTTGTTGATTCTTCACAAAAAATTAGTTTTATATCTTTATGTTTGAAGCCTGAAAAGTTCAAGGGGGCCGAATACTTTCACTATGCACTGTAACTGTGGTGATGCCTGATTCATAATTATACAGTTCAATGCAGTACATGTACTGCTTTCATCCTTTACATTTGTGCTTTATTGGTAGAGCCTGCCATAGGCAGTGTAACTTGAGATGGCCATTTAAATGCCATTGTTAATTTTGACAGAGGCATCTAAACTGTTAATAGTTGACAGCCAAGCTCGAGTCCTAAGCTTTCTCCATACACCCTTAACACCCTTGTGATGTAAAAAAAAAACATCCCAAGGTGTTAGGCTAAGTTTCCAAAGTCAGAAGTGGATCCATAAGGGAGGAGAAGTATAAGTCTTTCCTTTATTTCGTTTATATGTCCCATTCCTTTTGAATACACTTCTGGCTTGGGCTCAAAAACTGCAGTGGCAGTATTCCAAAAATTGACAGAAAAAAAACAAGTTCAAACTTAGCCTCAAGGGATTAATGTGCATAGAATACAGGACCCCGAAAAAGCTCCTGTCCTCAACTTAGAACGTGATTACAGCTTCCAGCAGCTCTTTCTTTAAGGACTTATCCGTTAGTAGATGTAGCTATTTTTTCTTTAATGTTTATTTTTTCTTATTTTGCATTGATATTTTGGTGGTTTAAAATGTAAATATTTCAAAGAATAAATTCATATTGTGACTAGAGGGATTACTATACATTTAATTTTGAGTACTGCTCTGTTATAACATTTTAGTATTGTATTACCAAGGCAAAAAATTTCTGTGATTTTGTCTTCTCCTTGAATTGCTTTAATTCACAAATGTGAAATGCAAAACTAATAAGATTAATAATGCTGGTAACTTAGGCACTGAATAATGAAAAATCCTCTTCTATTAATGACCAAAACAATGTTATTGAAGTTTAGGGCTTTCGCAAAAAAGCAATAAAACTAAGACTCTGTTGCTCCTTTGGGAGCCAGTAAAGTGTTAATGAGAACATAAATTAACTGTACTTTATAAATCAATTACATAATACCGTTAGGACCACAAATAAGATATAAGCATTGGTAGTTTCTTTTGGGACATGCCTATTAACTAAATATAGAAGTCAGTTGTGCTATCACAGGGTATTCTTCTGCCAGTGCAAACTAATACTATAGTCTTTTATACCTATGCAAGTCAATAATACACCATTTACAATCATAATCTTTCCTATTAACGTTTCCTGTGCATGGTCTAAAATCTATATCAGCCAACAATGCATAAAATTCATTAGGCGATGTGGTATTCCTATGTTCCCCTTTTCCAGTGTGAGATGTATCTCCTTGGTGTGCCATGTAATTCCAATGTAGGAGGAAAAAAAAACAGAGTATCAGCTCACCGGGATCCACAGTGCACGGCAATCCCCAATACGAATACCATACAAGTGGAACAACAGCCAGCACCTGTTAAAACTTGAGATTTTTTATAATCCTTAAAAGTCCATATAGATAGCAGTGAGGGAAAACATAGGAACAATAAAGTCCAGGAAGTTCAAATGTAGTTATACAAGTTACAAGATAAGCAAATGAGCTTTAGAGGGAGTTTGGAAGTAGCTCCCTCAAACATGCTGAAAGGGCTAGATAGATGAGATGTAGACTTTTTTTTTAATCAACTGGTGCCAGAAAGTTAAACAGATTTGTAAATTATGTCTATTAAAAAATCTTAATCCTTCCAGTACTTATCAGCTGCTGTTATGATCCACAGGAAGTTCATTTCTTTTTGAATTTCCTTCCTGCCTTGACCACAGTGCTCTCTGCTGACACCTCTATCCATATTAGGAACTGTCCACAGCAGGGTAGGTTTTCTATGAGGATTTGCTCCTACTCTGGACAGTTCCTAAAATGGACAGAGGTGTCAGCAGAGAGCACTGTGGTTAGATCTTACTCTGACCAGGTCTAGTTTATGATGCACTTTAGCTTTTGTCTGTTTTTGCATATATCCTGAGTTTTAACCATGGTTACCTGACCTTTTTGATATATAGATTTTAGACTGCTTTGTTTTAGTACTTTTGGCTGGTTTTAGTATTTTCTATGTCTGTTCTGCATTTGCTTTGTGTTGCCTTAGTCTGTATTCCTACTGTGCGTTATGTCAGTCCTCTTTTCACCTTGTATATTCCTGCTACTCCTAGGATAAAATCCTGCTTGGAGCCTTGGGCTAATCTGTCTATGAGTAAGTGAGTCTTGTGTATGTACCCTTGTTTGCTTGTATTTAGTATTTCTGTTTCCTCCTAGGTCAGTATCCTCAGCACTCGGTGGAAAGTACCCGCTGGCTAGGAGTCTATTTGGCTTTGGTATTGATGTCCCTCCATGTTTGGAGTGGGGTGTCTAGTGTGTTCATTGTTCTTAGTCCAGTGTGAACAGTGCTCTGAATTTCCTGACCCGTTTTATGTTAGTATACTATATCCTGCCTAGTTTGTATTTAGATATGTGTTCTGGTTATTGTATTCCCATTTTTTACCTGACCTGTTCCCCTACTATGTGCAGTTCCGTTTTAGTTTTTTTGTTGACTTTGACGCCAATGTACTTTAGCGCAATAAAGGGACTGGCTCCACATTGTCATTCACCGCTAGGGTGTCTTAGGGACAGCTTAGGGCTCACTTCTCCCTGCCCCCGTTTATGTCAAGTCCTTTTTGTTGGCAGATGCCTGTCAGTGTTAAAATGCACATTAAGGTATCAGAGAATGCATTGGCTTTTTCTAAGCATTCCAAACAATTCTCACTTTTGGGAATAACAACAAGATTGGTGTCCCAAAATAGGGAAAAATAAGCTTTTGTATGAAAAGTTAATAAAATTATCCCTTTTTGTTAATTATGGGTTATATATATGACCTAGCTGATAGTAGCAGCAGCAGCAATGGTGATGGTGGATTGGTGGTAGTTGTAGTAGCCAGTTGACAGCACAGCAGGCAATGGTGGACTAGTAATAATTGCAGTAGCCAGCATACAGGTCAGTAGGAAGTTTTGGACTGGTGGGACTTTATCTGTGACATCTGACACTGGAGTTTTAAGTTCCTTACTAATCCATGCCTGATTCATTTGAATAAATGTGAGCTTTTCTATATTGCTGGTAGACAATATTGTTTGCTAGGGGGTTTCGTTGCCTGCCGTGATGAACACTATCTCTGCCTACACTGGAGGATGGACAAGGGAGAATACTCATGGCAAACTGGGCAAGTTCTGGCCAATTGTCTAATCTGAGTACCCAGAAATCCATGGTTACCAATAAGGTGGTGTTGAGGAAGACTATTTTGGCACTGTAAATCTAGAAGGGCATGTTCCATGTTGAGGTCTGCAAGATGTCCGTGGAGGAGGAAGGACAGCAGCTGTTAGAAGTTGAACCTGGTCAGCACAACCGCATAGGTGTCACTACTATTTCCTGGCCTTTTCATGGTGGAACCTCAGTCTGCAAGATGTTAACCTATTGGGCTTTAAAAGTCATTCCCATTACATTGGGAATGTAATAGTTTTATAGTTAAGACAATTACACATGTGGTGACACCAAATATGTTTATAAAAAAAAATGTCACTGTTTTTTGTTGCAAAAATTAGAAAAGGTTGTGATTTAAAGGGGTTCTCCACTGCCCTGCCTTCCGAAGCTCTGCTCGCAGCGACAGCGGTCGCGCCCCCTTCCCATAGACTTTCGTTGAGGGGGCGGGTGTGATGTCATGAGGGGGCGGGTGTGACGTCATGAGGGGGCGGGCGTGACGTCACGAGGGGGTGGCCTCAAACACGGAAACCTGCACACAGCGTTAGGAGTAATAAACTTCCGGACGCTGCGAGCGGAGCTCCGGAAGACAGGGCAGTGGAGAACCCCTTTAAATTTTTATGAGGGGGATGTCTTTTTATATTTTTAAAAACATTTTTTAAAACATTGAGGGACTTATTATAAGCCATCAGTAGATACATGGAACGATGTTATTCTATTGCCTAAGGCTGGCTTTACCCCTTTAGGACAATGGACGTAAATGTACATCCTGATGTGCTGGTGCTTTGCGCACCAGGATGTACATTCACATCCTGTACATGACGCGAGCACAGGAACGGTGCTCGCATCTTGCACTGCAGGTCATGGCTGCTATCAGCAGCCAGGGACCTGCTGGTAATGATGGACATCAGCAATCTCACTGATGTCCGCCATTAACCCCTCAGATACGTGATCAATTCAAATCACGGCATTTGCAGCAATGCAGAACTTCTAAGCGCTGATCTGATTGCCCGCTGCAGGGATGACAGATGGAAGTCCCTCACCATCCTCTGCTTCTCTCCCGGGATCTTTTTCTCTGGTCTGCCTTCCATCTAATGATTGCTATAAAAAATCCCCTGTGGAGACACAAAAAGAGTAAAATAAATGTGAAAAAAAGTAAATAAAAATATGAAAAAGACCCTCCCCCATAAAAATTTTAATCAACCTTTTTCCCATTTTACTAATAAAAAGTGTAATAAAAAAAATGTGTAAACATATTTGGTATCCGTCCGAACTATGAAAATACAATGTTAATAATCCTGTATGGTAAATGGCGTAGAGGTAAAAAAAAATCAGAAATTGCTGATTTTTCGCCACATCACATGCCAGAAAAAGAAGGTAAAAGTGATCAAAAAGTCACATATACGCAAAAGTGTTAACGATAAAAACTACAGATCATGGTGCAAAAAAATTAGCATTCATACAGCCCCGTATACGGAAAAATGGGAGAGCTAGGGGAGTCACAACACAATAGGGTGATTTAAAACATACTAATTCTGTTTAAAAAGTTTGATTTTTTTAAAGTAGTACAGTAATAAAAAAAAAGCGTGTAAACAATATGTATTGACGTTGTAATTGTATTGACCCACAGAATAAATAGAACATGTCATTTTTTACAAGTGCATTGTGCAAAAACAAAACCCTCCAAAATGTGCAAAAGTTTGCTCCTTGCAGCAGATGACAGGGGGTGCTGCAGGAGAGATCACGGGGGTTCTCAGCAGCGGGACCCCCACGATCGGACATCTTATCCCCTATCCAAAGGATAAGATGTCTAGGGGCGGAGTACCCCTTTAAGGACAAAATGTGCTGTGTCCTTAAGGGCTTAACAATCACTGATCAATAGATGACCCGGAAGCACAACAGGAAAGGCCCCAGGCTTCCTCAGCAACACATCATGGGGGTACCGATGGAACGACTAGACACCAGGGATTACTGTCATTTTAATGTTTAGATTGCTTCATTTAACCATTTAAATAACGGACATCAGAGTGATATCCGATGGCCATCATTTACAGAAGATCTGCCAATTATGATGCAGACCCAGCTATGCAGGCCCGCACCATGTTACCCTCACCTGAACCATGATGTACCGGTATGTCAAGAGCGGGAAAGAGGTTTAGATTGAATGCCTATATTTTACGGTGGTGTTATACTGTGGTGAATAGTTCTAAGTAACAGTGCAGTATCTAAGCAGTAATATTCTAAGAAGCTAACTTGTCTAGAAGTGCACAAGTATCGGTATTTGCACAGTTTGACATTATTGCTAGTCACAATTTTTGTCTTCATTGCACAATGATCCCCTCCCATTCCCCTTAATGATAACAACTTTATCATATGTTCACCCGATAAACATTTTCTCATGGATGATTTAGTTTCTTTTTATAATGAAAATAAGCTGTCCATACACTGACCAGTAACTGGTAGCCTTGTGCTTACCAGAGCTGCAGTATTTTAAAGGGGAAAATATCAGTGGGGAACAGATCAGCAGCCTGAAATTTTGAAGAGATAAGAAGAGGTAAGAGGAGTCAAACTATTAGCTGTATTTCATGCTCATAGTTCAAGATTCAAGAGGATTTTACCAATGTAGAACATGCATGCCTTCTCCCTTCCCCTTGACTAGTTGACATACAAGGCTGTTAAAAGTCAATCAGGGAGAGATGGGGGAGGGATGGGGCATACATGCTGCAGCTTGAAAGGAAAACGTGATTTTATAACTTTACAGACAGCCATCAGCCAAGAGACAGGTATCTGCGCATGATAAATGTCGCAAATCAATAGTCTCTGATCATAGTTTCTTCTAATGTGACAGAGCTAAAATGAATAATGCATGCAGACAGTAAAAGGGAATGTTCACATGGCAAAATGTCATTGCGGAATTCCATAGTAATATTCCGCACAGACATTCTGCTGCAGCAGAGGCTCATTGATTTCAGTGGGATTCTGCGGCACTGTTTACAAGGTGGAAGTTGCCACGGAAACATCTGCCGCGGAAATCCCGATTTCAGCATCTGCTAAAAGAATAGACTTGACTATTTTTTGCTAATTTAGCTAGGAAATGCATTGTCGATTAGGAGACAGCTCATTTCCAAGCAATCCTTGCCCCTGCTAGATTATTTAAATGGGCAGAATGTCTGCACATTCCGTGTGGACATTCCTCACATTTTGCACCATGTAATAGCCAAAATATTCATATATATATATATATATATATATATATATATTTATATATATATGCATATTCATAGTGTACGATCTGTCCCAAATGAGGTCACCTTATCGTGGTGGGATGGTACACACTATTTGGCCAAATGGTAAGCTAAGAACCTTATTTTTCACCAAAGCAATATTGCAAAGTAAAACATGTCACATTTCGCATATAGCTTAGTGCTAGCTGTGTGCTGCTTTTATCCTCTTGTTTGTATTTGACAGGTGGACTGGAGACACAAGATCAAGCACAACTGACACGGATAGCTTTTGTTAGTACTTACAATGACATTTCCCCTTTGATAGGTAAAATATTATGTAGACGTTGGCATTTATTAGGTAGTTATAGCAATATACCTGAGTTCACTTTGCCCCCTTTGATGTCATACAGGAGGGCAAGGAATTTAAGAGATAAACTTGTGAAGGCGGATGTCTCAGTAAGGACGGGTAAAACACAGAGATCGATTACTTTTGAAAAGAAGGCGGAGTTACCCTTGTAGAGCCAGCATTAACTGCAAGTTTATGCAAAAAGGAGTTCACACACCCCAAAACTGGAGTTGAATATCCTATCAAGCATTATCTAGACTGTAACTCTTCTTATGGGATTTATGCATTTTGGTGCCATGTGGTCTCCTGTATATAGGGGAGACCACATGGGACATGAAAATGAGGTTAAACAGCATAGATATACCATCAGAAAGAGGAAAGTAGATCTACCTGTGCCAAAACATTTTGCAGACATGGGACACACTGAAAGTGTACTACGTTTTATGGTAACTGATCATGTTCCCCCCCTTTAAAAAGGGGGGATGACAGACAAGCCATACTTAAGCAACAAGAATTAAAGTGGATTTTTCTGCTTGGGTCATTAAAACCCAATGGGTTGAATGTAGACTTTAAAAATTTTTCCAGGATAGGGGGAAGGTAGACACCTCAGACATAGCTTGATAGATTGATGGGTCTGTATCTGTACATTCACTATATATTTAGATATGTGAGATAATTTTTTTTTTTTTATTTTGCTGTGGTTTACTAATTAATTTTAAAAAACTTTTATTCACTTGTTTTAATATATCTTATCACCTCACTGTATTAATACGATTCACCTTTTTTTGCACACAAATTCACAATTATTGTACATCACACATAGTAATCACACACTGTGAATACAGGTTAATGATATTCAACAATGGATTTACAGTATAAATATTAATTTATTCACTTATTAATAGTATTTACACATTATATTATTTACACGTATCTGGGTAATTAAATTATCACTCACATAATTTGGGTTCATTATGGGCTGACACATGTCACACTGACGTTTTAGTTTTAATTTTATAAATTTTAATTTAATTTTATTTATTTATTTTTTTATTTTTTTTATTTATTTATTTATTTATTTTTGATAATCATGTATCTACTGTAGTATTCACTATTGTAGATTAACCCATATAATTAAATGGTTCCATATCGATACCGTTTGATTTTTCTATATATACAGTAAATAATGCAATGGGATAGATTTATAAGGTTGGGGACGATAATGTATAATACACTAATGGATTTACTATTATTACATTTATACTTATATTAATTGTGTTATGATATGGGGTATGAATAATGAATTATGGTATAATTGGTATGAGTTAATAATCATGTATGTTTGCACGGATACAAAATTATTTATCTTTCAATTTATTTATTATTTATTTATTTAATTATTGATTGTACTTATAAATTTTATTTTAATAATTGCACAATTAAGTAGGTTTGTAGATAATGTGTGATTTATAATTTATAATTAAATGTATACTGTATAAAATAGCCATCATTGTGTAGATTGGTGTCCCCCGTTTTGTCATCTATTACTTATTACTGTTGATTGTTGGATGTAAACCTAAGATATTTGGGAGCACACGTAGAGTACAGATGTAGACAGGAGAAGTGATCTGGTGGAGATACCAAGTATGTATGTGACGTGCGCGATCTAGTGCGCCGCCGTGGCGTCCTTTACCTAGCAACCCTGCCCTGTCCGAAGCTGAAGTCGGGTGCGCATGCCCGGTGACGTTGTTCGCCGGTCCTGCGCAGTCCGGTGAAGGTCCCGGAAGTGGGGCAGGAGCCAGCGGGTGCGGACATTGCGGCGGCGCCGAAAAAGACCGCGCACGTTGACACATCAATATCCGGTCATAGATAGATATAAGGCGGCTTAAGAAGATACTAGACAGCAACGGCCCCCTTGAGAAAGGTTACGAAACGGCGTTGGGGACGGTGGAGCAGCACACGAATGGGTGAGACATTAGCACTTCAAATCCTTTATATAGAGATTGTTGACAATACTATGCACTTTATTGCTATTATGTATGTCTAGCCAGGCACTTTCTTATTATAGAATGACATATGCCTCCATGTTAGGTAGCAGTTTGCACTTTATGTTGAGGAGGGGTAGGTAAGGTATTCTCCATGCACAGGAGTGACATTTTACTTAGTTCATTTTGAGATTGTTAGTGCTCCCGAATATCTGTGGTGTGTTATGCTCCCTGTATAGTTGCTCGGCCTATGCTCTGAGGTCCTCCAATTTTTAGTATCCAGTTGGTTTATATTTAATACAATTATAATAAAAGTTACATTTTATTCAAGTGGCATTGTGTAAACTCTTCCTTTTTTTTTTTTTTTTTTCTCCTTCTGTTGTTATATTGTGATATGAGTTTTCCCCTTTCAATGAAGGATCATTATAGACACCATGTAGCTAAATATGGCCATTTACTATTTTAGGTGTCAATTTGGATTTCTTTTTTGGTTTTGGTTAATATGTGAGATATATGTAGATCATGATACAATTTTTTGCATATTTTTGGCTTTTTTTTTACAGTGTTAAGTTGAGAGAAGAGTCTCAACTCACCAGACCAATATTGAATGATTGAATTTATTTATGTTAATAGTGTAAAATAAAAATTGGATCGCTATACATATGTCATATGTGGTGATTTGGTCTTGTGGGAGCGTGGGTAGGGATGGTCACAAATTTATTAAATTTTTTCTTTTTTCATATACTTTAATTTTTGTTTATGTACCTTATAATATTGGTCACTTATATGTGCCGAAATGGTCCTGGACTGATACAGTCCCACACAGTTATGTCCCATTTTGCTTAGTATATGACCGTGAAGGTTGTGGAAATGCAGGGGGTGGGCACATGTGCCCCCTTTTTGCCACCTATTGGATGGTCTTAGGGAGAGCATGTGCCTTAGGTGTTTGGCATTGGGTACATAATGGTGGTCAGCGAAATGTACATATACTCACCTCACTCTAATTTATTGTTGGTACGCAGAACCAACACTGTGTGCATGCCAGAGAACCAGACACTAAAAGTTTTCTTTATTTTATTATATTGTTTATTTCTATTTATGTATGGTAAGGTTTGCCAGGATGTAATATGGCACCTTAGCCTTCATAGACTCCACTACACATGTGCAGAGTCTATAGCTTGCTAAGATATGGCCCCATCATGTAGCTGTGCGCATATGCAGACGGGTTGCCATGACAACCCACACGCTCCACGACAACCCACACGCTCCACTAGACTGACAGATCCCACTGGACATGATATCATTTGCAAGCGATCGCGCTGGTTTAACGGTGCGACGTGCATGCGCAATTGTAATGTTTACAAGCAGAGTGATGAAGCAGGGAGTGCCGGTGAGTGCTCCCACAGCCACTGTATTTATTGTTTTTAATTACACGAGGGTGATATATATTTACAATAATCATTCAATTTGTGAGGTGAGAGTATATATGATAAATGGGGTAAAATTCACTTTTGTTTAATGTGTGGTATATACATTGATATGGATTTGTATACACTGTTTGAGAAATTTAGTAGACTGATGCTTTACTACGTACACTATTTTATGAATTTTTGTACACTAATTGTATTAATGTTTTCACTATTGGTACTTGATTTGTACCCTTATAAAAGGTGTGTTAGTCACTGTGTATACTGAGCTTGAAAAAGACCAGGAGAGCTGGTTGAAACGTTCTGTGACACTCATTTGTTCTGATGGAATAAATCACTTTTTTTATTTTTATGGATACCTGTGTGCTGCGGATATTCCTTCCTATGTGTATATATATATATATATATATATATATATATATATATATACAGTACAGACCAAAAGTTTGGACACACCTTCTTATTCAGAATTTTCTTTATTTTCATGACTATGAAAATTGTAGATTCACACTGAAGGCATCAAAACTATGAATTAACACATGTGGAATTATATACATCACAAAAAAGTGTGAAACAACTGAAAATATGTCATATTCTAGCTTCTTCAAAGTAGTCACCTTTTGCTTTGATTACTGCTTTGCACACTCTTGGCATTCTCTTGTTGGGCTTCAAGAGGTAGTCACCTGAAATGGTTTTCACTTCACAGGTGTGCTGGTGTGGAGGAGGAGGTGTGATGATGTGGGGTGCTTTGCTGGTGACACTGTTGGGGATTTATTCAAAATTGAAGGCATACTGAACCAGCATGTCTACCACAGCATCTTCCAGCGGCATGCTATTCCATCCGGTTTGCGTTTAGTTGTCCCATCATTTATTTTTCAACAGGACAATGACCCCAAACACACCTCCAGGCTGTGTAAGGGCTATTTGACATAAATTGCACACCAATAAGGTCCTGTACACGACCGATTTAATAAACCTCTTAGCCAAGTATCAATGTAACTAATAATCACCAACTGACCAACACCAGTGAATAGAGGTGGCTTAAAACATCACTTTTAATATATACTCAATAAAAGTAGAAAGTACAATCAGTGCCATTCCGTGCATGTACTCAATAATCTTTAATCCAAATTATAACTGCTAAAAGCAAATATAATTATATCCAAGCTAGGAGTGCTATACTGTAATACAAGCACATCCAACCATGAAAAAAGTGTGCTACATCAAGGCACAATCTAGCTGATGTGACAAATCACTTGGGGTCACCCAGCAAATAGTTACTCCTTCAGTCATCCAATGATGGCGACTGAGTCGCCATCATTGGATGACTGAAGGAGTAACTATTTGCTGGGTGACCCCAAGTGATTTGTCACATCAGCTAGATTGTGCCTTGATGTAGCACACTTTTTTCATGGTTGGATGTGCTTGTATTACAGTATAGCACTCCTAGCTTGGATATAATTATATTTGCTTTTAGCAGTTATAATTTGGATTAAAGATTATTGAGTACATGCACGGAATGGCACTGATTGTACTTTCTACTTTTATTGAGTATATATTAAAAGTGATGTTTTAAGCCACCTCTATTCACTGGTGTTGGTCAGTTGGTGATTATTAGTTACATAAGGGCTATTTGACCAAGAAGGAGAGTGATGGGGTGCTGCGCCAGATGACCTGGCCTCCACAGTCACCAGACCTGAACCCAATCGAGATGGTTTGGGGTGAGCTGGACCGCAGAGTGAAGGCAAAAAGGGCCAACAAGTGCTAAGCATCTCTGGGAACTCCTTCAAGACTGTTGGAAGACCATTTCAGGTGACTACCTCTTGAAGCTCATCAAGAGAATGAGTGTGCAAAGCAGCAATCAAAGCAAAAGGTGGCTAGAACCTAGAATATGACATATTTTCAGTTGTTTCACACTTTTTTGTTATGTCTATAATTCCACATGTGTTAATTCATAGCTTTGATGCCTACAATTTTCATCTACAATTTTCATAGTCATGAAAATAAAGAAAACTCTGAATGAGAAGGTGTTTCCAAACTTTTGGTCTGTACTGTATGTATATATATATATATATATATATATATATATATATGTGGTAACCTTGGGGGATAAAGCCTTGTGGGGTGTAGGGTATTTAGGGTGTTGCTGTTCAGAATAGTAAGGGCACTGATAACCCTTGTCACTCGTGACGCCAGGGTGGGGGTTAAATACTGTAATCTTGATAGGCCTATTGCCACCCTTCCCAAGAGCAATAGGTGATGCAGAAATAAAGGATTGTCCACAACCACTGTTAACTGAAAACTTGCAGGAACTTTTACTGAAGGATTTCTGTACATGCAGCAATAGTAACAGTCCAGATAACAGAGTCTCTACAGATATGGTTGAGCAGCGATGGACAGTTGGTTGGGATCAGATAAGCTCAATTTAGCTTCTTAGAGATTTTGTAGCATAGATCCGCTGGATTAAAGGGTGCCTTTAGGTCCAGTGATCTTGCGCTGGGTAGCGGGGAATTGTTTAGTGTATCCACTATGTTAGAGGCCCGAGGCCGCAAGGCTTTGGCCTAGTAAATTGTATTGTGAGCTGCGAAGGTCCTACCTCTTCCAGAATCAGCAACCCAAGAGAGCGATCAAGATGGCGCAGCTCCCTTATATGGGCAGGGGCTGGCCGTTTTGGATTGGTCCATAACAACTGTCACTCACCGTTACATTGAATTGTGGGTGAACACTTCATGGGAACCTCCAAAGGTCCTGTACCAAAACCATAAAGTTCTAACCTTATCATGTGACCCACAGGTACTGCTACGCTGAATAGGTAGGCAATTAAATATATACACATTTATACTTATATTTGTAAGAGCTTCTATACAGTCATAGACTAACTGAGGGGTGACAAGGGGATAACTATAGGAGAGGGACCCCGACGTTCCTAGGGACTCTGACTATGGGGACCTCTACAAAGGTAACGTATGAAATACGGTACCGGGACACCACATATATATATTGTTTAAGAGCACAGCTGTCTGTCTGTTAATTGTTAGTTCTCTGTTCTATTGAGAGCACCAAATCCATTGGCTCACAGCTCAGATTTTCCGTACTGTGGATTAGCATAGGTTAAATGTTATTTTGATTACAGGTACTGGTAATCCTAGCCTGTAGTTACTGGTGGGAAAACTTGACAACAGTATCCCACGGTACTTGCAATGATCAAAAACCCAAAGAGTGGGCAATCTTACAGATATCTCCTGTAACAGACAGCAATCAATTATGAACATCAATATAATCTGTTTTAGACATTCCCATAACTTGTAATCAGTTTCATCTGGATAGAAAAGAGTTAACTATTGTCCTTTTAAGAGTCAGTAAAGCACAACATTTCTTACAGCAAGAGCTCTAGGAGCCAATGCATGTTATATAAACTAGTCAGTGATTTGGGTATTAAACCTTTGTAAATATACCCCAGTGTGTTCTGATTAAGGTTTGTTTGGATGCCGCTGACAACACAGCAGTCTGATGACATGCTGGCACTCTAATGAATGCAGAGAGACAGCATTTCATTCTCTAGTCTTTTTTAACAAGTCGTTTTCTGGAGTCTTTTCTCAGCACAAGCCTCATTTCTAAAAACACTGTTAAATATCAGAACCAATTTAAAGGGTAGCACAGTTGCTATAAAGCTGGCAAACGCTGTAAAAAATGAGACAAATAATAGAATGAATTATGCTTGAATACTCGATTTATTACCTGTTGTGATGGCAGGGTGAGATTTTCACTGGTTATTACATTTTCAGTACAGTCATGTATCATAATGCATGTATGCTGCTTCTCTGTGTCAACATTTCATTCTCTGAAGACGCATTTATAGGGTGCTGATCGTTAAAAGGATTTGTCATTTAATTGGAAAACGGGATTGAATAAAGGCTGAGATTCTTGCTGTCTAGCTTTATCGTTAAAGGTAGAAATAAGGAGACAAAACATTGACTATTATACTAACAGCTTTGCACCAAACTCATCTTTACTTGGACTACTTCATGGAATAATCTGGTGCACAAACTACGCTCCGCACATGAGAGTCACGCTTTGGCTTTGCTCATTATTAGGCATTTTCAGTCTGATTCAAAAGGGTATTACAATTTCATTTGCATTCAGAGGCTTATTGCTAGTTAACCTAATGAAGCTGATCCAGTAACGTCATTCCCGCTATCTACCTTTCCTAAGTCAGCCAAGTAAAGTTGGGAAGAAGCTGATCATCTCGGTTAGAATGAGCTGCATGGCTCTGCTAGAAAACACATAATGACTTCCTAAGAGACAGCAGAACAGCTCAGTCCTCATAATCTATAATTGAAGGAATCAAATACAGCAATTATCCTACTGCTTTGCATTATTGCTCACACAATTTGTGCCCTCCACATGATTCCTGCATTTCAGATTTATCAAATATTATCTGTAAATTTTTATGCAAGTATTAAAGCCAGCGTTTTAATGTTTCATTATTTTACAAATTAAATTGGTATTTTTCCATCATTATCTTCTTAAGGGAAAATGCTAACTTGCTGAATGTTATTTGAAGCACAGTAAAGAAGTTACTGATCTGTTTCCGTAATGTATATTATGGATATTTTATGCTTTGTTTGCTCCAGAATATCTGTTGTGTGCAAATAAAACAGTAGTGACAGTTGTACGAACAATAATAATAATACGAATAATAATATTAATAATAATAATGATAATAACAGTTATAATCTAAATTTTTTGTTAAGCTTATATATTAGGAAAGATCTACCATTCTGCCTCTGTTTACTGCTGTGTATAAGGTGCATCCTTGCCTTAACCTTGTATGATGTGTTGTCCTAAATTACATATTCACATGACTGCCTTGTCTTTTGCTCATCCGAAATATTCATAAATGCTTATAGAAAAAAGTAGATATTTTATATCTGCATCTTACCTCCCCATCGTACACACATGGGCCCTCATTTACTAAAGTCCAACCGACTCTTTTTCTTGGTTATTGCGCCTAAATTTTAGTGGCAATGTCTGTGCGACTATTTATTTTAACCGACAGCCAAGAGGCCGAGTGAAATTTCAAAAATGGAGTGATTTCTAACAAGGGACTGTTTGCCATTGTGTTTTTTGTGAAAGTAACTTGTTTTATAACCTGAAAACATTTTGTACAGTTCAACACTTTTATGATAAAAATATTGAATGCTTTTGTGATTGTTAATGTTTATATATATTTTTTTCTTTTTAAAACATTTGCAATATTAGGTTTAAATCAATTTAACACCCAAGCTGATAAACAAGTAGAATTGTTGTAATGTTTGAAAAATTATAACATATGAATACTTTTGATTCATGAAAACATTTTTAAACAAACAGGTCTAAACCATTTTGACTCACACAACTATTTCTTTAGCTCGGAGTTTGTGCAACACAAAAAAACGTGCAACAGAAAAATAACCGATATGTGCAACAGAATAGTAAATAAGCCTGTAAAAAAATGTCGAGTGATATTGAAATCACTCCAGAATAAACACTCCACTCTTAGTAAATCAGGGCCATTGTATTTTTATGCTCTAGTAAAATTTTCTAAAGATCTGTTAGAAAAGATGGTTAAGGTAAGGTTCACCCCATGATTGGCTACAGTGTTTTAATGTCCTGTTCTAATGGATACTTGTTGTACACACTTTTAACAACCATGATGGAAGCCCCATTGCAAATTGGTCACAAACCTGTTTTAAAGGGGTACTCCGCCCCTAGACATCTTATCCCCTATCCAAAGGATAGGGGATAAGATGTCAGATCGCGGGGATCCCGCTGCTGGGGACCCCCGGGATCTCGGCTGCAGCACCCACCTCAACGGCTTCCGGCAACGCTGGAGGCTTCGGATCACGACCATGCGAGCGAAAGAGCATGACGTCATGACTCCGCCCCCGTTTGACGTCATGCCCCACCCCTCAATGCAAGTCTATGGGAGGGGGCGTGATAGCCGTCACAACGGGGGCGGAGCCGTGACATCACAACGCTCCGGTCCCGTGATTGACAGTAATCAGACTTATTTTAACAGGGTGTGTTGTGCAAGATCAGGGGGGTCCCCAGCGGCGGGACCCCCGCGATCAGGCATCTTATCCCCTATCCTTTTGATATAAAATATGGCAGTTCATCAGGATAACAAAATCATGGTTGCTGGTTATAAATCCTATGATACAGAAAACATATTGGCACTGATTAACTATTGTAAACCCAACATGTTTTTGAAAAATCCCAACATATTTACTAAGGTTTCCACAGAAAATGTGGTGGATTTGAGCTGATAAAAACCCTACAGATCAGAGCATGTGCAAAAAAAGCAAAATGTAGGGAAAAGTGCAAAATGTAGGGAAACCTTAGTAAATACTGTGGGAAAAATATCTGTTGAGAAATAAACCCTAAAAAGAGAGCTACACTTCACTCTTAATAAATCAGGGCCAATATGTACCACCATACGATATTCATTCACACTCATGACTGTTCGCAGTAAGACAGCATACAGTCTACTCCTCCGTACAATACCCTGGTACAAACTCAGCTGCCAGGGTAAGCTGATGTACTGCTTGTAGTTATATGCTGTATGTAATGCAGACTCCCAATATTTATGGACATTTATCAACGGGTTTAGTTAGGTTTTCTTTACTATAATTGTCGCAAAATTGTCGCAACTGCGACTACGCGATTTTTCGTGCGACATTTTGACTGGAAAGCGAGAAAAGCAAGTTTTCCAAAAATTAACTACGTAGTAATAATTTTTAAATGGACTACGGGTAGTCAGGTATTTATTAACTGCGACAGTCGCAACTGCGCAAAAAAAGTCGCAACAGGGTTAAAAATTGACTAAATTTACTCCAGCTCAAACATGGAGCAGAAAAAGCTACTACCAAAGTAAAAAAGGAAAAATTGCTTACGTGAAAGAAAATTATCAACAGGCTGAAACCAGTTGATAAATAAGTCACACATAAGCAAAAAAAAAGTAAGGAAAAAATTACTAAAAAAAAGAATACATAAGCAAACATTGATAAATGTCCCTCATTGTCATTAGTATCAAAATATATCATTTATAACTTAAAAGATCCTTTATAACACTGATTGATGCATAAAGATGTCATTTTATTGAAGTCAGAAGGGTTGGAGTTTCACAGGCAAGCAGCAGCATAACTACCGTATTTTTCGCCGTATGAGACGCACTTTTTCTTCCCCAAAACTGTGGGGGGGGGGGGGGGGAGTTGGTGCGTCTTATACGGCAAATACACATTAAAACCCTGTCCTATCGCGGTGGTCCCTGCGGCCATCAACGGCTGGGACCCGCGGCTAATACTGGACATGCCCTGTATTAACCCTTCAGATGCGGCGATCAAAGCTGACCGCCGCATCTGAAGCAGGAGTGACACTAACCCGGCTGCTCAGTCGGGCTGTTCGGGACCGCCGCGGTGAAATTGCGGCGTCCCGAACAGCGTATAGGACACCGGGAGGGACCTTGCCTACCTCCTCGGTGTCTGCTCCGTTCCGGGATCCCCTGCATGTCCTTCGTCGTCATCACGTCGTCTAGCACGCCATCCCGTCATCCAATAGGAGCGGCATACGTAGCGACGTGATGGCGGCGACGGAGTGCGAGGATCCCGGGCAGCAGAGTCGTTCGGGAGCGATGGGGACACCTCGGGGACGCGGCGACAGCGATTGAGGGCGACATCCAGGGCAGCGATAACGGGTCCGGAGCGGCGGGGACACGTGAGTATTACCTCCTATACCAGTGGTCTTCAACCTGCGGACCTCCAGATGTTGCAAAACTACAACTCCTGGCATGCCCATACAGCCAACGGCTGTCCGGGCATGCTGGGAGTTGTAGTTTTGCAACATCTGGAGGTCCGCAGGTTGAAGGTTCAGAATCTTTTTTTTCTAGATTTTCATCCTTTAAAATTGGGTGCGTCTTACATGCTGGAGCGTCTTATATGGTGAAAAATATGGTACTTGAGTCACAGCTAAAGGTTGATCTGTACCCCTCCCTACTTAAAGGGGTACTCCGGTGAAAAACTTTTTTTTTTAAATCAACTGATTTGTAAATTACTTCTATTAAAAAATCTTAATCCTTCCTGTACTTATTAGCTGCTGAATACTACAGTGGAAATTCTTTTTTTTTTAAACACAGAGCTATCTGCTGACATCATTTTACACCTTAGGACCCGGCCATTTTTTGCACATCTGACCACTGTCACTTTAAACATTAATAACTCTGGAATGCTTTTAGTTATCATTCTGATTCAGAGATTGTTTTTTCGTGACATATTCTACTTTAACATAGTGGTAAAATTTTGTGGTAACTTGCATCCTTTCTTGGTGAAAAATCCCCAAATTTGATGAAAAATTTGCATTTTTCTAACTTTGAAGCTCTCTGCTTGTAAGGAAAATGGATATTCCAAATAATTTTTTTTATTCACATATACAATATGTTTACTTTATGTTTGCATCATAAAATTGACGTGTTTTTACTTTTGGAAGACACCAGAGGGCTTCAAAGTTCAGCAGCAATTTTCCAATTTTTCGCAAAATTTCCAAAATCACAATTTTTCAGGGACCAGTTCAGGTTTGCAGTGGATTTGAAGGGTCTTCATCTTAGAAATACCCCACAAATGACCCCATTATAAAAACTGCACCCCCCAAAGTATTCAAAATGACATTCAGTCAGCATTTTAACCCTTTAGGTGTTTCACAGGAATAGCAGCAAAGTGAAGGAGAAAATTGACAATCTTCATTTTTTACACTCATATGTTCTTGTAGACCCAATTTTTGAATTTTTACAAGGGGTAAAAGGAGAAAATGTATATTATATTTGTAGCCCAATTTCTCTCGAGTAAGCACATACCTCATATGTCTATGTAAAGTGTTCGGCGGGCGCAGGAGAGGGCTCAGAAGGGAAGGAGCGACAAGGGGATTTTGGAGAGTACGTTTTTCTGAAATGGTTTTTGGGGGGCATGTTGCATTTAGGAAGCCCCTATGGTGCCAGAACAGCAAAACCCCCCCACATGGCATACCATTTTGGAAACTAGACCCCTTGAGGAACGTAACAAGGAATAAAGTGAGCCTTAATACCCCACAGGTGTTTCACGACTTTTGCATATGTAAAAAAAATATATAATTTTTTTTCACTAAAATGTGTGTTTCCCCCAAAATTTCACATTTTTGCAAGGGTTAATAGCAGAAAATACCCACCAAAATTTGTAACCCCATCTCTTCTGAGTATGGAGGTACCCCATAAGTTGACCTAAAGTGCACTACGAGCGAACTACAATGCTCAGAAGAGAAGGAGTCATATTTGGCTTTTTGAGAGCAAATTTTGCTCGGGGGCATGTCGCATTTAGGAAGCCCCTATGGTGTCAGGACAGCAAAATAACCCCCACATGGCATACTATTTTGGAAACTAGACCCCTTGAAGAACGTAACCATGGGGTACAGTGAGCATTTACAACCCACTGGTGTCTGTCAGATCTTTGAAACATTGGGCTGTACAAAATGTTTTATTTGCACAACCCACTGTTCCAAAGCTCTGTCAGTCACCAGTGGGGTGTAAATTCTCACTGCACCCCTCATTACATTCCATGAGGGGTGTAGTTTCAGAAATGGGGTCACATGTGTTTTTTTTTTTTTTTGCATTTGTCAAAACCGCTGTAACAATCAGCCACCCCTGTGCAAATCACCTCAAATGTACATGGTGCACTCTCCCTTCTGGGCCTTATTGTGCGCCCCCAGAGGACTTTATGCCCACATATGGGGTATCTCCGTAGGAGAAATTGCATTACAAATTTTGGGGGGCTTTTTTCCCTTTTACCTCTTGTCAAAATGAAAAGTATAGGGCAACACCAGCATGTTAGTGTAAAAAATTTATTTTTTTACACTAACATGCTGTTGTAGACCTCAACTTCACCTTTTCATAAGGGGTGAAAGGGGAAAAAGCCCCCCAAAATTTGTTAGGCAATTTCTCCCGAGTACGGCGATACCCCATATGTGGCCCTAAACTGTTGCCTTGAAATACGACAGGGCTCCGAAGTAAGAGCGCCATGCGCATTTTAGGCCTGAATTAGGGATTTGCATAGGGGTGGACAGAGGGGTATTCTACGCCAGTGATTCCCAAACAGGGTGCCTCCAGCTGTTGCAAAACTCCCAGCATGCCTGGACAGTCAACGGCTGTTCGGCAATACTGGGAGTTGTTGTTTTGTAACAGCTGGAGGCTCCATTTTGGAAACAGTGGCGTACCAGACGTTTTTCATTTTTATTGGGGAGGGGGGCTGTGTGGATATGTGTATATGTAGTGTTTTTTACTTTTTATTTTATTTTGTGGTAGTGTAGTGTAGTGTAGTGTTTTTAGGGTACAAACTTGCAGCCTGATAATCACTGTAAGCCTCCTGCCCATGTGAATGTACCCTGTACATTCACAGGGGGGGGGGGACCTCCAGCTGTTGCAAAACTACAACTCCCAGCATGCACAGTCTATCAGTGCATGCTGGTAGTTATAGTTTTGCAACAGCTGGAGGCACACGGGTTGGGAAACACTGAGTTAGGAAACAGAAAATGTTTCCCAACCAGTGTGCCTCCAGTTGTTGCAAAACCACAACTCTCAAACATTCTCAGGCATGCTGGGAGTAGTAGTTCGGCAACATCTTTAGAGCCAGATGTTGCCGAACTACAACTCCCAGCATGCTTGGAGTTGTAGTTTTGCAACATCTGGAGGACTACAGTTTGCAGACCACTAATACAGTGGTTCCCAATCTGTGCCCTTCCAGATGTTGCAAAACTACAACTCCCAGTATGCCAAAACTGTCCAGGCATGCTGGGAGTTGTAGTTCTGCAACATCTGAAGGGCCAGATGTTACAGAACTGCAACTCCCAGCATGCCTGGACAGTAAGGGCATGCTGAGGATGTGTAGTTTTGCAACATCTGGAAGGGCACAGTGGTCCAAAAACTGTGGACCTCCAGATGTTGCAAAACTGCAACTCCCAGCATGCGCAGATGCCAAGGGCTGTCTGGGCATGCTGGGAGTTGTAGTATACAGGGTCCCATTACAGCAATGCATGTCGCTTTAAGGCGACGTGCATTGCTGTAAAGGGCCTGACCACGGCTGAAGATCTACTCACCTGTCGCCGCCGCCGTCTTCATCGCAGGAATCCGGGTCTTCAGGGACGAGGTAAGTACCGGGGCCGGTTAACTAACCAATGGATCGCAGGGGATCGGAGGAGGTGGCAGGCTTGCCACCTCGCTCCTATACTTTAGCATGGTCCTGGCTGTCTGTGACAGCCGAGATCATGCAAAATTACCGGGCGGTCGGGTCCCAGAGACCCGATCAACCCGGTATCGCCGCAGATCGCAGGCGCGATTTCCCTTGCGATTTGCGGCGATCGCCGACATGGGGGGCATACATGGCCCCCCTCGGCGTTTGCCCTGTATGCCTGCTGAAGCATTTCAGCAGGCATCCGCTTCCGATCTCTGCCCGGCGCGCGGCAGGGACCGGAAACTGCCAGGGCGTAAGTTTACGCCCTGGGTCCTTAAGTACAAGGGCGCCGGAGCGTAAAATTACGCCCTGGGTCCTGAACAGGTTAAAGAACTATATTTTTGCTCCTGAATGGGCCCTAGCTGATTTGCTTTGACTTTTTCCATTGCGGTTAGACCTATGGATACCGAAATGACTGGAGGCCACATCTGTATTCTCAGGAGTTAGGGGTTTTAAGAGTCTGCTGCTGGTAAATAAATGCATACCTGTTAACTAACCTAAATATTTATGTTTTAATGTCCTTGTGTTCCTATAGCCAGAAGGATGATTCTAGCTCTTTTAAGTTGGATATTGCGATTCTCTCCACATGTCTTTTATTGGCAGGTCTGAGGAATCTCTTAATGTATGGTGTCTATAAATCAATTCCTTCCCATCACCGGCATATATTATTCACACAGCTGGACGGTTTTGTCAGGTCTGCAGTATATGTATGAAGGATAATGGGATATTCCGAGCTCATATATTTAGTGAGATCTGTTTAGGGAATTATTTTAATCTTAGATTGTTTTCTAGGTTTTGCAGCTGGAGATTTGGAAATGCCTTTCCACTAGATATATTATAGGTAGTGTGGAGGTTTCGGCTGACCCTTCTGCACAGAGACTTTTTCTTCTTGCCCTGTTCTCATTACGGAGCTGCCAAGCAAACATACTCTAGGGAAGGAGTGGACCTTCTCCTACATATTAGTTTGTTACCCAATAATATACACAGGATGGATTTCACAGAAAGTGATGTATTATCCTTCTGTTGTTATTAAGCAGGAGTTCCAGACATAGACACAACATGGCAACATTTCAGAACAAGATGCTATGAATATTGCAAATTCATATGTATACATGGAAATGTCAAATACATACAGTGATCCCTCAACTTACAATGGCCTCAACATACAATAGTTTCAACATACAGTGGTCTTTTCTGGACCATTGTAAATGAAACCAGACTCAACATACAATGCTATGGAATCTGGGAAAGAACCAATCAGAATGGATATTTCACTGGTAAAACCAGTGTATTCCTAAAGTGTATGCACTGACTGATGTCTGGTAGCGCCCCCTACAGTACAGGGAGGTATTACATGTTACCTGTACCAGGGTTACCTGCTCCTTTGGACACCAGGTAAGGGCAGCTCCATTTTCCTTTTTTTAGGACACTGCATGTACTGTACAGGACCCTGAAGAAGCTTCTGTCCTCTACATAGACCAGTGTTTCCCAAAGAGGGTGCCTCCGGATGTTGCAAAACTACAACTCCCAGCATGCCCGCATGCTGGGAGTTGTAGTTTTGCAACAGCTGGAGGCACCCTGGTTGGGAAACACTGAAATAGACAGTGATTACAGCTCCCAGCAGCTCTTTCTTACTTTTATATGTAGAATTTGCTTTATCTCTATTAGTTATCTACTTATTGATCTTTAATCCTCACCTTTTCCTATTTTTGGATGACATTTTGGTGCCTTTAGAACCAATTACCAGGTTTCCATAGAGTTCTGGTCTCAACATACGATGGTTTCAACATACAATGGTCGTCCTTTAACCAATTAATATTGTAACTTGAGGGACCACTGTATATATATTTTTTAAACTATGTACAATATACATATCATAACAAAAATATGTGTTATACAATGTGCACACACATAACTTTCTTTACTTCAAAAGTAAATAAATATTAATAGGCAATGAATATACTATGCATCATTATTTCTTTCCATTATGCTTTTATATGCAACACCATCTGCAATTATTTCAGGCATGACCACTAGATGGCCTCATCTTTCTTATAGTTCTTATAGTGTTAAGCTCAGTGACATATTTTAAAGCTAACTTATATTCAGGAGTCTTAAATTTTTGTTTGCAAATAAACACATTTTGTCTGCAAAATGTAGAAAATCCGTAGATAGAATACTGATGTATCTATCTATATATATATATATATATATATATATATATATATATTTAAAAAAAAATAAAAAAAAAGTCTAGAGGAGCTGTTGGAATTTGTAATATTATTATAATATAATAATATTATAATATAAAATGTTATTGTCTAATTAGATGTAACTTTAAGAGCTTACTACTCAATCCTGTGGAAAAAATGATTGATAAAACAATTGTGTAAGGTTCTGTGTAACAGAAGAAATCATCTTTGATATAAAATGTAACACGTCATATGATCTCTAAGGATTTTCTTTAAAAAAGTTTAGATTAAAATGGCAACTCGTAGGCTACATCTTGTTTTATGGGAAGGACTTTGGAGACATTTAAACATTATCCAGACATAACATAAAAGGGGTATTCCCATCTTAACATTTATGACATATCCACAGGATATAAGTGTCTGATAAATGCAGATGGCATTGGGACCCTCAACTTTCTTGGCGCAGCCCCTTTTAGATGTCCCCACAGCCTGGATGTATTGAACAAAAGTAGTTGGGTATATGATGACTTCTTAGCAGGCTGTTCTTTTCTATTTACATAACGCCCATGTACAGTACGTAAATGGGAGTTGCTTCATTGTCAAGTTCTGACGCTCTAATGTCCATTGTAGGTGCTGTTGGTGGTGTACAGGCATGGAAACTCTAAATGGTCTGGAACTAAACAGCCCCATGTACATCAAGCTGTGATGGACTGTGCATGCTGATATCCTTCTATCATAATATCCAGAATTAACTGTAGATTTTCTGTGGGCCGCCAGACCAACCAGCCTCCAGAGGCATTTTTTCTTCCCCAAAACTGGGGGGAAAAAGTCGGTGCATCTTAAACGGCGAATACACCCCTATCGCGGCGGTCCCTGCGGCCATCAACGGCCGGGACCCGCGGCTAATACAGGACATCACCGATCGTGGTGATGCACTGTATTAACCCTTCAGACGTGGCGATCAAAGCTGACCGCCGCGTCTGAAGGGAAAGTGACACTGAATAGCCGGGTTAGTGCTTACAGGACACCGGGGGGGGGGGACCTTACCTGCCTCCTCGGTGTCTTCTCCGTTCAGGGATCCCCTGTATGGATGGCGCTCTCCTTCCTCATCATCACGTCTTCGCGTACGTGCGTCGGCGTGCGTAACGACGTGATGACGGCGACGGAGAGCGAGGATACCCGGCCGGCAGCAGAGACGTTCCGGAGAGACGGGGACATGGCGACAGCGATGGAGCGACATCCAGGGCAGCGGTGACGGGTCCGGAGCGGCGGGGACACGTGAGTATTACCTCCTATGCAGTGGTCTTCAATCTGCGGACCTCCAGATGTTGCAAAACTACAACTCCCAGCATGCTCGGAGTTGTAGTTTTGCAACATCTGGAGGTCCGCAGGTTGAAGACCACTATTGGGTTCAAAATCTTTAATTTTTTTAGATTTTGCACCTAAAAATAGGGTGCGTCCTATACGCCGGTGCGTCCTATAGGGCGAAAAATACGGTAGATTATAATTTTTTTTAAATTTCCATTTTTTTTTTTTTTTTTACCATAAAGCAAAACATAAATTATCCACATTTGTTATCACTGGGATTGTACTGACCCGTAGAAGAAAGTTAGCATGTCAGTTTCAGCGTACTGGGAACAGCAGGAAAATTGTTGCCCCACAAAATTGTGCAATATCATATTCTTTTTCAATTCTCAACAGTGCTCTGCAGAAAACGGACACAGGAGTGAGAACAGGTATGTTTATTACTATGTTCTTGACCCACATTGTTATGTAGACAAGAAATGAAAATGTGGTTTGACTGGTGATTATTATCTTTACACGCTGAACACATGTTTAGTGCCGATGTCTCTCAGATTATATAAGAATTACAAAGCTATACATTATACATGAGGTCATTTAGCTTTTGTGATTTGTTCTTGTTACAGTTTAGTAATATGTACAATGTTTGGTGATAGTTAATGTGATTATAGCAGCTTATAGACATGAAGTGTGACGTGACGTCACCAGGGGGATGTGGCATTATGTCACGTCTCCAGTCCAGAAAATTCAGGTTTCCGAGCCTGGAGACGCAGCTCCGCATATAATGAGGGTGCTGCAGGGTCCCCCGCAATCAGACATCTAAAGGATAGGGGATAAAAAGTCAGAATACCCCATTAAGCATCACCTATAGGTACTGCAATGCACATCAAATCAGGGTTTAATGTTAATCTCAAGGGTTTAGTAGTGTAAATTGTCCCAAAAAAAGTTTACAATTTTCTCTGCTTTGGATAATTGATAAAGAACAAAACACAGGTAAAATCTAAAGAAAAACTGTTAACTCTTTTTTTTTTTTTTTGTATTATAACAATATTAATTTACTATTGTATAGTGAATTTTGCCACCCTCTTAGTTGGAGCAGTCTTAACGTCAGTTTTATTTGATGTATTGCATTAAATGGGTTATCCCAAGATTATAACTTATCACCTTTTCGCAGTTGGTTGGACATCCCCACTGATCAGATATTTATCTACCTAGTGGATAAGGGGATATGTTAAAATCCTTGGGTAACCCCTTTAAAGGTCTTTATTCTTAAAAAACAAAAGAATTAGCAGCATATATCAGGAAAGCCTGGCAACATTTGCAGGCAAACATCTAAAGACGACTTGTCAGAAGAACCTGCCAAATGCAATTGAAACAATAACAGTGAATAAAGGTGATAAAGCAAAAGGTGCACTTTAATAGACACAATTGTACGACTGCCATTAGCCTGTCTGGCCATCATTTCACTGCACTAACAAGGCTGCACATGACCTGCTTGTATGGCTAAAGCTCCAACTGCTGGATAAATTCAATTTGTCCATTCAGATGTGCAGCCAAGTTGTGAAATGATTTTGATACCTGGCAGGGTGAAAAAATAGGTCTAGAAATTAGTCTGTTCAGTGACCAGTTAATTGCATTTATATTTAGAGGCGTCAAAGCCAAAAAAGCAGTTTACAAATATAAGAGGGAACTGGGGTCTTTACGTTTTTGTAAAAGTTAAAGGGGTACTAAGGGGTACTCCGGTGGAAAACTTTTTTTTTTCCCAAATCAAATGGTGCCAGAAAGTTAAAAAGATTTGTACATTACTTCTATTAAAAAAAAATATTAATCCTTCCAGTACTTATTAGCTGCTGATGACTACAGAGGAAATTATTTTCTTTTTGGAACACAGTGCTCTATGCTGACATCATGACCACAGTGCTCTCTGCTGACATCTCTGTCCATTTTAGGAACTGTCCAGAGCAGCATATGTTTGCTATGGGAATTTTCTCTACTCTGGACAGTTCTGAAAATGGACAGAGATGTCAGCAGAGAGCACTGTGCTCGTGATGTCAGCAGAGAGCTCTGTGTTCCAAAAAGAAAATAAATTTCCTCTGTAGCATTCAGAAGCTAATAAGTGCTGGAAGGATTAAGATTTTTTTAATAGAAGTAATTTACAAATCTGTTTAACTTTCTGGCACCAGTTGATTTAAAACAAAAACGTTTTCCACAGGAGTACCCCTTTAACTCCTTAACAACGCAGGACGTATATTTATATCCTGCTCCGGCTCCTGTGATATAACGCGGGGTCACGTGGTGGTCATATTGGTTCTGTCCGGCGGCCATCAACGGTCGGGACCTGCGGCTAATACCGGACGCCGAATGACTGCTTCGTGCCCCAGATCCAGGCAGGAGCGGTCGAGCGGCTATAACACTGATCAATGCCATGTTAATGCATAACAGTGAACAGTGTAAGAGATCAGTGTGTGCAATATTATATTCCCCTATGGGAACTATGACATTGCAAAAAGAAAAAGTGGAAAAAAAAGTGTTCATAAATTTGATTTAACCCCTTCTTTAATAAAAGTCAGAATCACCCCCCTTTTCCCATTAAAACAAAAAAACGATGTAAATAAAAATAAATATAAACATATGTGGTATCGCCACGTGCGTAAATGTCCAAACTATAAAAATATATAATTAATTAAACCATATGGTCAATGGCGTTCACAAAAAAATCCAAAGTCCAAAATATCGTGATTTTGGTCACTTTTTAAACCATTAAAAAATTTATAAAAAGCGATCAAGAAGTCCAATCAAAACAAAAGTGGTACCGATAAAAACGTCAGATCACGGCGCAACAAATGAGCCCTCATACATTCCCATATGCAGAAAAATAAAAAAGTTATAGGGGTCAGAAAAGGCCATTTTTTTACACTTACATTTTCCTGCATGTAGTTATTATTTTTTCCAGAAGTACGACAAAATAAAACCTATATAAGTAGGGGATCATTTTAACCATATGGACCTACAGAATAATGATAAGGCAATAATGAAATGGAAGCCCCCAAAATTACAAAATGGCATTTTTTTTCGCAATTTTGGCGCACAATGATTTTGATTTTCGTTTCACCTTGGATTTTTGGGTAAAATGACTGATGTCACTGCAAAGTAGAATTGGGGCACAAAAAATAAGCCATAATATGTATTTTTAGGTGGAAAAATGAAAGGGTTATGATTTTTAAAAGGTAAGGAGGAAAAAACGAGAATGCAAAAACTGAAAAAGGCTTTAATGTTCAAATACATACATTATACAGAGTTAGATAAATATCATATAAAAACACAACTAGTCCTAAACTGTCATGAATTTCTACTCCATAATGTAATCCCAGGATGAGAAAGTTGATTACAATTGTTATTTAGGTATATCTGTTGCTGCTGTCTAGCAGTCTTGATGTGCCAGAAAAACATTTTATTATGTGGTCAGCAACAGTCGGATAGGTGTTGCCAGGCGTTCACAATGCCCTTAGGCTGTCACGCCTATCCCCTTTAAGTCAGCTTTCTCGGAGAACTCGCCGCATGCCAAAAAAATGTGATTGAGGGCGCATGCGCTGAGAACTGGTCCCAGCACTGATGTAAAGGGGATATTCAGTTCTACATTGTTTATAGGTTATACTATACTTCTAGGGGGTACTTGGGAGAGAGAGGAGAGAGTGAATACTTTTGGGATTTATTTTTTGTGTTGGAGGGTATATAATAAAATACATAATTGAAGAATGATGTAATTGTAAAATTTTGTAAATTTGATGTAGAAAAATAAAGTTAATAGAATGAAAAAAAGAAAAAGGAAAAAAAGAATGTTTTTCAGGCTCATCAAGACTGATCAGGAAGCATCCACAGGTATACCTAAATTGCAATTGTAATCAACTTATTCATTCTGGGATTAGTTTACGAGGGTAGAAATTTTTGACAGTTGCGCTTTAAAGACATAAATACAGGGCATGAAAGCAAATGTTACCCTCTTACTATGTGCTATCAAAGAGAAGGAGAAACCAATCTCTACATGACTATTGATTTTGAAGTGTTCTCATTTGTATTCTCACATATTCACCTCCACATCTTCAACTTTAAGATGCAAAGTCTCAAGTCAACCACATTTTGATCCGTACTGCATAAATAGCTGCCTGCAGGGAGAATTGGGAAGAATGAACAGCAGAAAGACATATGCAATACATGTTTCATTTTTTTATTTACAAATGTATTATCTCTCATGTAATTAATTGATACATTTTAAAGAAGGTTTTCATGTGCTTTTTCCAAATGTGACAGTTGTTTTTTAACATGGGATGAATCCTTATTTCTTTAAATATCTCTGATAATTTAAACTCCAAACATAATGAGGTATACAGAAAATGTTACTTGGGTTCATATATGCAAGGTAGGAAAAATGTGGATTCAGTGCCTGCTTGAGGATCACTGGAGGGGATCCCCCCAAGATTTCCCAGTTCTGTGATATCTTTTTGTTAGGGGGTTATTATATGGGCAGACCCATGAACGATATGAGTGCTCATTTAAGGAGCCTATTGCTTGGCACAACTATCGTATGAGCAGGGCTGCTTATTCTTAACCAGCTTATAGGATATGCTCAGTGGACCTATAACAAAGGAAATATTGTCCTGTTCAGCTGAAAATTGCCCCATGTAATAGGGCCTTTACTTTGGGCACCTCACAGCTGGTACCATCCTTAAAGGGATATTCCAGGATTTTTTTTATTTGACTATGTTACAGGGGCTGTAAAGTTAGTGTAGTTCATAATATAGTGTCTGTACCTGTGAGTGACAGTTTTCTCACAATTCTTCTATGATGTTCACCCCAATATTTATTTTTATCAGCATACAAAATGACTGTTGTCTCAGACTTTTCCCAGCTTGCAATGCGGCCGAGACCTGACTCACTAGTCAGCTGATGACAGGGAGCCTGTCTGCTTCAATGGGTGGAGCGATTGATTGGTGGGAGAGGGATCAATCTGCAACATCTGTAGGCACCCTGATTGAAAACCACACTGATTTGAATGGATGCAGCTCATTTATGTTTCCATGGGTATGGTAGATGGAATTGTGGGATTTTTTGTCAAAAAAAGAAATGTCAAACAGGAAATACAAGTTCACAAACAGCTAGCCACAGTGTTATGGTAATCTCACAACATAGCCATTTAGCCCCAAGACGAGCACAGATCCTTCCTAAACATGTCCATTACTGTCTGCCAGGTACGTACTAAAATCACCTTATGGTGGATAACCCCTTTAAATACATTAAAGGGGTTATCCAGCCTGAAACAGTTTTCCGGGCATTTCTGTCCTCACAGTGTGTCAGCAGAAGCATCAAAGAAGAGGGACGCTGTTTAAACTCTTCTGGATTGTGAACATTTGTGCCTCAATGCTACTTATTCTGTCTCTCTCTCTCTCTATGTTACTATATGTATCTAACTACAAATATATACTCCCCAATGTACTGATATTATATACCGTATATACTCGAGTATAAGCCGAGTTTTTCAGCACGATTTTTCGTGCTGAAAACACCCCCCTCGGCTTATACTCGAGTGAACTCCCCCACCAGCAGTGGTCTTCAACCTGCGGACTTCCAGAGGTTTCAAAACTACATCTCCCAGCAAGCCCGGGCAGCCATCGGCTGTCCGGGCTTGCTGGGAGTTGTAGTTTTGAAACCTCCGGAGGTCCGCAGGTTGAAGACCACTGCGGCCTTCAACATCATCCAGCCCCCTCTCACCCCCTTTAGTTCTGAGTACTCACCTCCGCTCGGCGCTGGTCCGGTCCTGCAGGACTGTCCGGAGAGGAGGTGGTCCGGTGGGATACTGGTTCCGGGCTGCTATCTTCACCGGGGAGGCCTCTTCTAAGCGCTTCGGGCCCGGCCTCAGAATAGTCACGTTGCCGTGACAACGACGCAGAGGTGCGTTCATTGCCAACGTACTTCTGCGTCATTGTCAAGGCAACGCCTCTATTCCGGGCCGGAAGCGCGGAGAAGAGGCGCCCCCGGTGAAGATAGCAGCCCGGACCACCTCCTCACCGGACCACCTCCTCTCCGGACAGCCCTGCAGGACCGGACCAGCGCCGAGCGGAGGTGAGTACTCAGAACTAAAGGGGGTGAGAGGGGGCTGGATGATGTTGAAGGCCACAGTGGTCTTCAACCTGCGGACCTCCGGAGGTTTCAAAACTACAACTCCCAGCAAGCCCGGACAGCCGATGGCTGCCCGGGCTTGCTGGGAGTTGTAGTTTTGAAACCTCTGGAGGTCCGCATGTTGAAGGCCGAAGTGGTCTTCAACCTGCGGACCTCCGGAGGTTTCAAAACTACAACTCCCAGCAAGCCCGGACAGCCGATGGCTGCCCGGGCTTGCTGGGAGTTGTAGTTTTGAAACCTCTAGAGGTCCGCAGGTTGAAGACCACTGAGGGCGAATGATGAGAAGAGGATGATGAAGGGGGGGGGTGTGGGGATGATGAAGGGGGGTGGGGATGATGAAGGGGGGGGGTGTGGGATGATTACAAGGGGATGATGAAGGGGGGATGTGTGGGATGATAAGGGGATGTGTGGGATGATGACAAGGGGATGATGAAGGGGGGATGTGTGGGATGATAAGGGGATGTGTGGGATGATGACAAGGGGATGATGAAGGGGGGATGTGTGGGATGATAAGGGGATGATGAAGGGGGGATGTGTGGGATGATAAGGGGATGTGTGGGATGATGACAAGGGGATGATGAAGGGGGGATGTGTGGGATGATGACAAGGGGATGATGAGGATGTTAATGACGGGTCTGGATGATGACAGGGGGGGATGAGGTATTTCCCACCCTAGGCTTATACTCGAGTCAATAACTTTTCCTGGGATTTTGGGTTGAAATTAGGGGTCTCGGCTTATACTCGGGTCGGCTTATACTCGAGTATATACGATATATATATATATATATATATATATATATATATATATATATATATATATATATACACAAACTGTATATGGACCAAGCAGGGAAATGGTATGTGTTGCTGTGTACTGGGAAATGCATAACCTTGGACAGAAAGCAACACTGAAGTATAATAGCACACTAATAATAATATCCAATTCAAATGATCTTTATTGCACAAAATTCTTATACACACAAAATAAACACAAACACAGAGGGTGTTTAAAAACAGTTAAAACTGGCCCATGAGAGCCAGAGCACAACTCAGGAGAGAGGCCATGATCTTTTCGGTTCGGGCCTTATTTTTCTGACCGTTGGATCTCTTCCGTTTGATTCCCTCATTTTCTTTTGGTGATAATACCTTGAGATGATGACTATGGTCGACACTATAAGGAAAAGAAAAGACAACTTACATAATAAACTTTATTGGACCTATACGTGGCCTGAGGGCTCTTCCCTCTATTTAAATAATGCACTTCTGATGTGGAGCCTTGATTGGGATGTGTCGGCACTGAAGTTGAAAGCTTGGAGGAGAATCCATAAATAACCTCTCCATCGTACATATTTCTTTGAATGCATTTTTATTGTAGACCATATATAAAATTCTCTCCCCTGGGTTCTTTGAAATATAGTCAACCAGGACTCCATTATTATGTGTGGGTATCTAATTGCTCCCCCTTCTTGTTGTACTTCCACATAGATGTATCTTTGATGTATTCTTTACATTATTAAAGGAGATCTCCAGTGCGGACTATTCTTATTCCATCCTGCCCCGGCTGCAAAAAAAGAGAAAACAAACTTTCACTTACCTTCCTACATTCCCCTGGGGCTCTGCAACAGCTGATCAGTTGGCTGGGCTCTTTGCTTCCGACTTCCTTTAGCCCGGGATGTCACAGGGCACTTCGGCCAATCACCGGCCGCAGCAATGTCCTGACTCGGCCGGTGATAGGCTGAAGCGCCATTGACGCCCGGGGCTAAGGGAGGTAGTAAGTAAACAGCCCGGCTGACCGATCATCTGTTGTGGAGCTCTGGGGGTACGTAGGAAGGTAAGTGAAAGTTTGTTTTCTCTTTTTTTGCAGCCCGAGCAGGATGGAATAAGAATAGTCAGCCCCGGATATCTCCTTTAAGTGACAACAAGATAAATATATTTCTATATTGTATAGAACATCTTGTATACATTTGTACTCTCTCTTACAATTTTTACATTTGTAGTCTCTCCTTCCTTCCATGGCCAGCACTCCACCCATTCGGCCCAGGCGTTGTTAATTAGCAGGAGACTGCATAAGGGTTTACATTCTCCCAGCCCTCTGGCAGAGAGCACATGGTAGGTTTCACACTGGTGTGGTTCTCTGTGGCAGCCATTGTTTCTGTGATGCTTTGTCTGTGGGGTGATGTGGCCCAGAGCCAGGGGCTTGGTTGGGCAGTAGTGGGGCTGCCTGGCCACTGGGTCATTCCCCCGGTGGGCTTGCTGTCTCGGAGGCAGTGGTCGCCGCCCGGTGCTAGGGACCCACTCTGACTAGGTGGCCTTGATGTGGCGAGTGGTCTTGTACTTTTTGATCAAAATGTATACTAACAACTTGCTAGTTTTTGAAATTATGCTGAGAAGCAAGTAGATCAAAATACAAATGGTGGATGTGCGGCTATGTTTTTTTTTATTTTTGTTGTACACTTTTTGCTCTTTGTTACACTTTTTTGATGGAATAAACCCACTATTTTTTCACTATATGGAGTGCTGCACTACTTTATATATATATATATATATATATATATATATAATTTTTTTTTGGGGGGGGGGGTAAGTTCACAATGGGGAAAGAAAATTGCTTTGTATTGAAAGACATGACTGAACATGTAACTCAAAGGAAAAACTATGCTTCCCTAAAAATCTTTGCTCTCTTGGCAATAATACTGAAGCTCCCCCATTGCTCAGCTGTCAGGATCCGCACAGGCTTCAGCTATAGCATAGTAGAAATCAATACGTGATCACTAAAATGACAGTATAAGCAATACTTTTGGATGTAGAGTTCTATAGTACTGGCTTTAAACTCAGAATGTTTCCACTTACAAGGGAAACTCAGGGCAACCAGACTCTCCCATTTTATTTAATTAAATAATAATTTATGTGACCATATAGATAATAGTACAGTATATACCCGCATAGTGCATATCTTAAAGGTTAGGGACAATTTTGGAATTGGAATTACATTGTGTTGTTTAAGTGTTCCCTTTATTTTTTTGAGCAGTGTATATATATATATATATATATATATATAGAAGAAACAGTCCAAATGAAGAAGCACCATGCGTGGCTGTTGCCAAGGGTGCTTGAGAAAGGCTCCATTGAGGAGCCGAAACGTTGCGCTTTTCTACAGATGTGTGAATAAATACATCCGCACGGGGTTACACGTATTTGGAGTGCCGCTCTCTTTGTTTTGTGGTATATATATATATATATATATATATATATATATATCTGAGCCACCATTCACAACATACAGCAGTGAGTTAGCGGTGATGCATTTAATGTATGCCAAGCTACCCATTACTTGTTATGGGGTCCGTTTTAACATAGGATGTGTCGGCAGATAAGAACCATTTGGCCCATCTAGTCTGCCCAATAATCTGAATACTATGAATAGTCCCTGGCCCTATCTTATATGAAGGATAGCCCTACGCTTATCCCATGCATGTTTAAACTCCTTCACTGTATTTGCAATCAACATGCAGTAGAAGCAACATGGGCAAAATATACAACATTTAAGAGTTGTAACTTTTGTAAATTCAATTTAGGAGCAAAATGCCTACACAGTTAATGAGTTAATAACATGCCGATCTAAGAATGCTGTGCATGTTATATTTTGCCTGTGTGGCTTCTACTACGTGGGAAAAACCATTAGACAACATTTTATTCGTATTAGAGAACATTTTTATTCGTTCCGTACATTAAACGGTGCTCCTCGTCTAATTTCCCACGTAGTGGAGGCCCACGGAAGACATCCAGAAGTATTGTGCTTTGCATTTCTAGAAAAAGTGTACACTAAACCAGGAGTTTTGAAAGATAAAAGATTACTGCAGCGGGAAACGCACTGGATTTTAAAAACTAACGCATCGGGTCCACTAGGACTTAATGACAAAGTAGAAATGGCAGTATGTTTTTAACAAATTGGTACATATATATGCTTTTAATATACATGAATATGTATAGGTTATTCAACTATTTGTAGCGATTTACCTCCAACCTTTTATGTCATAAATCACGTGGTGCAAGAAGAAGTAATCAGTGATTGGATAAGGATTGATGTTTCGCCTGTTTATTAGACCGTGTCCATACCAGCTATGAGGCCAGAAGAAGCACGATCCTTGCATGGAACGGCTGCTGTCGCTGCTTAGCTGTACCTGCCTTATATCCGTTACTTCCTGTATATGTGATGTGAGGATTTAATAAAAGAAGAGGTTTTGAAGATACCCTGTGAGTTGCCGACTGTGCTTTCTCTATTTCTATTAGAGTGAAATGTAAGATGACAGTACCAGTGTTTATTCACAAAGATAACACACAAAATTCAGTCCACAGAGAATGGGGGCAATCCAGAGTAGTTAAATCCACAGTCAAGACACACAGTCCACAGAAGAAGCTTACAATTCAGGGTAGGAATTTCCACAGCTAATGGCTACAGTACACAGCCAGTCTCCACTTACTGGGCACAAGGGGCAGAAGGATATCCATGAGATACAGCTTTAAGTTCTCTTCTATTTGATGTCTCCATAGGGATGTTGTTTTTGGCAGCAATTCCCTGTCCTAGCATAGTATTGGCTCTCCTAACAATCAGGTTCTAGGTTCCATAGAAGGTACTGTGCTCACATCAGCTACTTGCTTAACAGAAATCTACATGCAGATCTCTGGGCAATGACATCTTCACACTCCAACAAAGGTACTGTCCTCAGCCTTCAGTGTCTCACCCCAACATAGCAATGACCTTCCAAGGTTGGTGGTTCCAGTCTTCCAGGGAAGTGCTCTACTGATATCAGCTCCTCGGATCTGGGATCATCATACATGAACTACCCTACCCCCCATTCTTAGGTCCCTTTCTTATATATGTCAATGTGGGAGGCACCTGGGACAATTATTAAGGCACCCTCAGAGAAGATAGGGTCCTTTTGATTAGAATCAATCAAATTGTTTTCTTGTACCCCTATCCCATGTGCAGATATTATGATCAGTCATGACAGTACTCTTCAGGAGTCCCCACTTCTATACACTGAGCAGCCTTATGCATGTGCAGAGCGAGGTGTAGAGTGATTATACAGGAGCAGGAAGTACTGCCTTCGATAGTCGCTACTTCTGTATATATTTTTATGGCAGCATATTTGCACAAGGTAAGGCTGAAATATACAACACTGCATGCACCAAGTTTGTTAACATTGTGTCCTGATAAAAAATGCATACATTTACAAATGGACCAAACACAGTCACAGTTACTTTACATTTGGTCTATTGAACTCAATGGATCCAGCATGCATATAGTCCAGTCTTAGAGATCAGCAAAAACAAGTAACACACTTCTATAGATCAGTGATAACCAGTAATACACTTTGTACTGTAAACTCCCGTATATTAAACTGTATATTGTACATTACTAGAGATAATTGACAATCAGTAACACTGTATATTCCTAAAAATTATTGATAACTTGTATGCTGTAAACAATACTATTGTCTGTGCGCACATCTTTATGTTGATCTGTACATGATGTGTACTGGGTGTTACAAGTGTTGTACATGCAGTGCTGGACTATAGCTGCACTTGACCCTCACTTACCAAATCAATGAAGGTGAGAAACTTCCAGCTACCCCCTTAGGACTGGTAAGTAGGCATCTCTTGTAGAATAGTGGCCCAGCACAGGTATGAGAAAAGGACACTGATCTGCAGTACTTGGCATGGTATCAGCACCCTCACAGGCAAGATGGCCAGGGAACAGTGCAGGTCAGCAGCAGCCTTTCCACCATGTTCACTGTATACTGTGCTGCACATTCCTCCATTCCCTCCCCATCCCTCATTGGACTGCGGTTATACTAGACTGTGGACTGACTTGTAACTGGCTGTGGTTACACAAGAATGTGGACTGACTTGTAACTGGCTGTGGTTACAAAAGAATGTGGACTGACTTGTAACTGGCTGTTGTTACACCAGGCTGTGGACTGACTTGTACCTGGCTGCTTTTACACTAGACTGTGGACTGACTTGTAACTGGCTGTGGTTACACAAGAATGTGGACTGACTTGTAACTGGCTGTTGTTGCACCAGGCTGTGGACTGACTTGTACCTGGCTGCTTTTACAGTAGACTGTGGACTGACTTGTAACTGGCTGCAGTTACACAAGAATGTGGACTGAATTGTAACTGGCTGCGGTTAAACAAGAATGTGGACGGACTTGTAACTGGCTGCGGTTACACAAAACTGTGGACTGACCTGCTGTTACACTAGACTGTGGACTGACTTGGAACTGGCTGCGGTTACACAAGAATGTGGACTGACTTGTAACTGTCTGCTGTTACACTAGACTGTGGACTGACTTGTAACTGGCTGCGGTTACACAAGAATGTGGACTGACTTGTAACTGGCTGCGGTTACACTAGACTGTGGACTGACTTGTACCTGGCTGCTGTTACACTGGAATGTGGACTGGCTTGTACCTGGCTGCTGTTTCACTGACTATACTGTGGACTGACTTGTACCTGGCTACAAAAATCTGAATTCCCAGCCACTGGGATTCGGATCACACGCAACCTGTCCCGCTGTACTCCCATCCTGCCCCCAGCTTGTCTGAATGGACCTTGGCTTGTGTAGACAAAAATCCTTGCACCAAAATGGACCTTCGCTTGTGTAGATAGAAATCCTTGCACCGGCCCTATTGTGTAATGCACTATTATACTACTATGTCCTGGCAGTACAGTGTATGACATTATTAAAACCTGGTGGCACAGTGTGTGGCACTATTATGTTCTGGAGGCACAGTGTGTGGCACCATTATATCCTTGCAGCACAGTGTGGCACTCCTCTATCCTTGTAGCACAATGTATGACACCATTATATCCTGGTGGCACACTGTGTGGCACCATTATATCCTGGCGGCATATACAGTATGAAATGTTTTATAATTGCACCCTTTGTTTTGTCCAGGCCCCCAGTATGCTCCCCTCAAAATATTAAAGTTGGAGATTCCACTAGTAAATGGTGAGTCTCACTGCTGCCCTGCCCCACTCCAACATTCAAGTCTTCACACAGCAGCTGCACTACTTCTCTCCTGCTTGCGCCCTCCCCACTTTCTTTCCTTAAGCCTTGTATTGGAACGTCAACACTTTCCTCTTTAGCATGCAGATGACAGCAGGGAGGGGCTTCCCTGGCTTCTTCGCCTTCTGTGTTGCCTTGAGACAAACCCTGTACACAGAACATCATTGATGTGACATTCATTGTTCAGGACAGGTCTTTTAAATCCCATAGACCACATGCAAGCCAGGTGGATCATAATGCCATCTGAATCAATGACATCACGTGACCAAATCAGGAAGTATAGTAAGTGGCATAAATATAAAATAGAAGCAAGTCAGAGATATTCAGGAGGTCTATGTGTAACAGGCTAAAGCTACTGCAATACCATGGTTATTAACGGCAAAATCTATGTTCTATCCAGGTCCCCATCACAGAAGAAATATATTAAACACTGGTATTAAAATACCATCTAGCTACCATAGGTGAACTCACGCAGATATTAAAGAAAATATCATGCTCATCTAATTTCTCATTATTCTCTTAATAAGAAGGAACAATGTGTAAACATGTGCTTGCATTGCTTTTCCCCAGTGTAAAGTCTGATGCATTGAGCCTGTGTTGTGGTACATTAAAGCCATACAGCTCCGTAGTATAACACGTCACAGCCTTCATGGACGGCCAGATAGGCTTAGGCAGGCAATGTATATATGGAGATATCTTCTCCTAGAAGCAAAGCATTACAGAGCTGATGAAACATGCCACCCGTTTTAGTATCAGCAGATGACATACTAAAGTAGCTTATAATGGGTCAGGTTGGGATTTTAATATCTTCATGGAATCCCTGCTTATTATCATACTATAGCTACCTGTAAATGGTGTAATATAGGTTTATAATAGGTAGCTAATGTATATGTAACTTCCTAATATATTAGGAGATGTTTACTAAAAGTACATTACAGTGATACAATGTACAGACACAGTATTTATGGCTTTTACATCTACTTTTTCTTTGGCTCTTAGCAAGTGTTGGGATCAATACTAGAGCAAATGAGGCTACAGATGCTGGCACTGGGACATGTTGTTTCTGTCAATTGTAGCAAATTCCCTTGAGGTGCTGAAGGGAGCAAATAAAGGCACTTGGTTCACAGATACTTTTAATGTTTTTTGTATGTCTGTTCATGGACAGAATAGGAGAATAGGAACAGCTGCACCCCTGCCATGCATTTCATCTATATGCTGTAACTCTATTTTCTATACAGCGCAGGACCCCTTTAGTTTTTAGTTTTTATGAGCATTAATGTCTATGAGTTCAAGAACACAGAGGATGTTCTCACCATTTGATGGCACTCTTGCTAAAGATAAACCTGACAGAGATCCTTTTTCCAAATAATGTTTATGATTTTCCATTTTTTTTATCTTGTGAAAAGATAGCCAGCATATTGGAGTAACTGTGAGGCTCAAAACTTAAATGCTTTCCAATTTAGCAAAAATAATGCCATATTTGTTAGTGAAATCCTTCCAATAAACAAAGCTGTGTACTTTCTGCACTACAGGAGACATTTTCTAGATGTTTCATTTTGTTTTCTATAATCCATGTAATTTTGTTATATGTATACTTAAAAAGTCTGTGAATGAGAAATAGGACTCATTCTAAAGATTAGCGATTAACATAATGTGGAAAAGCCGGTGATGTAGCATGAATTTTATGAGCCGCATTTATATTCAGATGCATAGTGTGATTGTTATCGCTATGATTTGTTAAACATGAATACTCCCCAGATTATGAGAGTTAGTACAAATCTCTTCAAATATATTTTATGACTTTGCTTGCAGTATCAGTAGGGGATTCTATAATATTTCACCCAACCCAACTCCGAGAGTGTTAAAGCAAATCTAATTTTGAGAGTAGAAGTCATATATTACTCTATGTCCGATCTATAACAACCTACCATGAACTGCTTTGATTTTCATTTTACAATATGAATCTAATTGACTTTTCTCAAAGATCTTGACTAATTGATTTTTTGCGTTTCATTTCCGCAATGGAGAAAAAGTTTAATGAAAGATCAATCAAGGTCAGTAGTAGAAAGAATAACGGTCTTATAAGAAATATCTTAAATATTAAACATTTACAAGGCCTAAAATTCTATTTAAATTAAAATAGTTTGAAAATGTCCATAGAGTTTACTAAATAGACTACTTGTTCACTAAACAGACTGTGTGCGCAAAGGTAGTAAATCTTTTACATGTAGCTGTAGATTCTGCAGCAAAATTTGCAGAGTTATATGCCCCTGGTATAGACACTGTTATTTGAACAAACTCTGCATAGATCAAACATAAAAGTGATTATAAGAAACTTTGCAATATATCTTATTAGACAAAATTACTTCTTTCTCCTGTTATCAACTCCCCCCCTGCCATGAAGATCAGCTTACCTCAAACACTCCACCTCTCCAAGGGAATTTTCACCGGTGCAGACGGACTTCAACACAGGCAAGGTATTCCAAACTTAATCAAAGCTGTATAGCAATTTTATTGAACTTACAGAACAACGCGTTTCAAGGTCTGGACTGGCCTCTTCATCCGATTGTTCTGTAAATTCAATATATTTGCTATACAGCATTGATTAAGTTTGGAATACCATGCCTATGGTGAAGTTTGTCTGCGCCGGGGAAAAATCCCTTGGAGTGGTGGAGTGTTTGAAGTTTACTATTACGTCTGGAGGACAAGGGATCGGCTGAACCTGGACCGTACTTTCTTATGCCTATAAGAGTGTTGTGCCTGCCCGTTACACAACAAAGTGGGCAAGCGCTTCCAATAATTTCCTAAGGCATATACCTGATGGATGATTACACTATGGAGTGCTCCTGTATTTGTTTTATGAAAATCAGCCTAGCTTTGTCCTGTGTCTCCAAGACAAGAAATACAAGTCTATATATGGGGATGAAGGAGCTCTGCCAAACAACCAACTTTGGGAGAAATGTAGATTATGGATAAAACAGGCAGAACAGAAATCTACTAAAAATACCATATACAAGTTACAAAATTACCATAAAATAGTGTTGCCCCTTATGTAAACACAGGGCGTATTATTATTATTATGTAAACACACAGTTTATTCTGAAAAGTCACTGGAAATGACAGGTACACTTTAAATGGGCACTGCCAGATATAAAAACTTTTTATATGAAATGTCACAGGAGGTGGTAAAGAGGGGGTGATACATTTGCACAGATGGTAATAAAGACATAATGGAATTGCACAGGGGGGGGGGGGATCAAAGGGAAATTATATGGCACAGGGGGTAAGGAGGGATGATTTGGAACAGAGCACAGGGGGAATAAAGTGGCACAGGGTATAAAGGGGAAATTAAACATTTCAATTGTAATGCTGGAAAGCAATTTATAGAGGTGATGGGCACATATTTCTTTTTCTACCTGCTCAGTGACCTATACGCAGGTTAATATGTCATTTTCTGGTCCAGTTTCCATGTGTTCAGGTAGTTGTTATAAATAAAAGCATTGTAATAACTTATCAAGAAGCAAGATGGTTGCCCCCCCCCTATCATTTTATTATAATAGAATACAAATGATCAGACAACTAAAAATATGTTTCAGTATATATTTTTTTGTAAAATATATATGTGTACTATACATTTGTAGAAATAATACATTACTTTTGAAGAAGCTAACATAGTTGTTATGTACTCATCTATGTGTATTGTAAACTAACAAATTTTTATATAAATTAAATACGGCATCATGCTGTACAGTGTGCATTCCCTACATAAGAAAATTATGTCATGAGATTTGTTAAAGAATGGGTTTTTCCCTCATATTTATACCACATAACCCCTTAGGGACCAGGCCAATGTTGACCTTTTTTTTTTCAATAGCAAGAGCTATAACTTTGTTTCATTTTCTTTTGCTGTAGCTGCACAAGGGCTAGTTTTTTTTTCATGATAAGCTATATATTTGAAGGGAACCATTTTTGGTTACAAATTTATAAGCTATTAATGTTATTAGTTATTTTGGGGAGACATGAAAAAACTTGGTTACATTTGGTGCTGTTTACCATGTTGTTTGAAATGTATATACCACCTCTATCCTATGGACTGTTATGATTACAGCTATACCAAATATGTATAGGCATTTGTATAGTTTACTACCTTTGCACAATAAAATACTACTCATTAGAACTTCATTGGTGGTTTTCATTGGTACTACTGTTACTTTGGGAGACATGGTACTTGTTGATTAAATGTCTTTTGTGGTGGTGGAGGGAATAAAAAAAAGACTATTTCATAATTTTTTTCTTGTGTTTTCCATTATGCCGTTTACCATCCAATTTTTATAACAAGGTTAACTTCACTTTACTTTTGGGGAAGTTAAAGGGAATTTTTTTATTTCTTTTTTTAATATACACATTTTTTTTTAATTTTTAAATAAACTTTATTTTAGCATGTATAATTTTTTCTAGCTTTTTTTTTTAAAGGATTTTACAAACTTCTATTTATTGCTATAATGCTTTGGTATACTCCTGTGTCCTCATGATCACCATGACTTACCTGTACATCATGGTGCTTTCATGTAAGACAGACCGTAATGTACAGGTCATGTGTCATGGTGCCAAAGGGTTACACCTTTGTTTTCATAAGGAATTAACCTATGGATGTTTTTAGAGCAACACGTTTTTGTGCAGCTTAACATTGTTCTCCCTTTTATTTCTATTCCTACTGATTCTTCTGCAAACAATATTTTTCCCTTTAAAGAGGGAGAGAAAGTTTAAAAGCTTTAAGTATATAGTTATAATGGGAATAGCTGCTTTTAAGTCTATTCTGTAATACCTAAATACATAAGGTGACAGAACTGTAAAAATGCAGTTTATAGCTAAGAGCTAAATTACCACACAATGCCTCACAAATTTCTTTGTGAACGTGATAATTCAGCATTATTTTCAAAACAGCAATATAATATAGAATTCACACATGGAAGTCCCTAAGTAGAACAGTAATGATAAAACGTGAACCAAAACCTTTCTTTAATTCTAAAAACAGATATAACATCAGATTCTCTTGGTAGTTAGTATTTTGTTCTTAACTTTCTTTTTGAAGATTCTCTCTACAAATGAGTTAATAGACATGTTTGCCGATCAGACCCCATTATTTCCGAATAAATTCATTTTACTGAATATACCATAAATTGTATCAAAAATAAAAATAGATGATCATAAATACCGTATTTTTCGCCGTATAAGACGCACTTTTTCTTCCCCAAAACTGGGGAGAAAAAGTCGGTGCGTCTTATACGGCGAATACACCCCTATCACGGTGGTCCCTGCGGCCATCAACGGCCGGGACCCGCGGCTAATACAGGACATCACCGATCGCAGTGATGCCCTGTATTAACCCTTCAGACACGGCGATCAAAGCTGACCGCCACGTCTGAAGGGAAAGTGACACTAACCCGGCTGTTCAGTCGGGCTGTTCGGGACCGCCGCGATTTCACTGCGGCGGTCCCGAACAGCCCGACTGAATAGCCGGGTTAGTGCTTGCAGGACACCGGGGGGGGGGGGGGGAACCTTACCTGCCTCCTCGGTGTCTTCTCCGTTCAGGGATCCCCTGTATGCCGGCGCTCTCCTTCCTCGTCATCACGTCGTCGCGTACGAGCGTCGGCGTGCGTAACAACGTAATGGCGGCGACGGAAAGCGAGGATACCCGGCCGGCAGCAGAGACGTTCCAGAGCGACGGGGACACGGTGACAGCGATGGAGCGACATCCAGGGCAGCGGTGACGGGTCCAGAGCGGCGGGGACACGTGAGTATTACCTCCTCCTGCAGTGGTCTTCAATCTGCGGACCTCCAGATGTTGCAAAACTACAACTCCCAGCATGCCCGGACAGCCGTTGTCTGTCCGGGCATGCTGGGAGTTGTAGTTTTGCAACATCTGGAGGTCCGCAGGTTGAAGACCACTATTGGGTTCAAAATCTTTATTTCTTTAGATTTTGTCCCTAAAAATTGGGTGCGTCTTATACGCCGGTGCGTCCTATAGGACGTAAAATACGGTACTTACTATATCTAAAACACTAATATGCTTTTTGTCCAGCTTTACAGACAGAAAATCCACAGCATATAAGAGTATTAGCAAAGTATATAAAATTTCAACAAATCTAATCCACACCCTCCACAAAGAATCCACACCAAAAAGGTTGTGGATAAGCTACATATTTGTTTAGATGTCTTTTTAACCACAGTTCAGTGTGGAAGTCAAAATGATCAATTCTGCTATGAATTATTTTGTCCACAACAAAATCTACATGCGCGGCTATCAAACTGCTATTTTTTTTTTCTTTTCAGAATCCGCAGGAAGATCTACAGTGGCAAATCCATAACAACTATGCCCCAATATCTTCACAATTTAGGTGTGGGTTTCAACCTGCACATTTCCCTGTATGTCACATGTAAACATACCATAAGGGTGCATTCACATTTTGATAATATACCGCTGTGTGGAAGTTCATCAGATCAACAATTTTTTTTTTCTTGAGGGGGGGGGGGGGATTTCCTTGCTTAATTCTGACTGGATCACAGTCATTATGGGGGGTGTTTATCAATTTTGCCTGTTGACAGTCTCTTTTTACCCTTTTTTTTCCGCTTTGGTTGACGTGGACATGCACCAAATTTATCATTTGGTGCAAGTTGTTAGTAACTTTGGCTCAAATGTTGAAATCAGCTGTTCATAGCGCCTTTTACACAGAACTTACCACCACAGAGGACGGCGTATTTTACCCTGTAGAGCGGCCATTTCGGAGTCCCTCCTGCAGTATATCAGCAAGCGACATGAGTTATTTTCTTTTGTAGGGTTTATAGCCACCATGTGAAATGGATTTTATTTTCATCTTGGGTAGTTTTTTTTGTTACTTTAGTGCAGTGGTCTTCAACCTGCGGACCTCCAGATGTTGCAAAACTACAATTCCCAGCATGCCCGGACAGCCGTTGGCTGTCCGGGTATTTTGACACCTTTACATTTTCTGACATTGCTAAGTGTGTTTTCCATGTGCAAAATTTCTTGGCGGGGATTTGTGCCCAAAAAATGGGATTTGCCCCAAAATTGCGCCAAAGATCGATTGGCGCAAATGATGAATTACTGACTAAAGTTAAAATCACGCACAGGACCGTGTGATTTTGAGAAAGTTGTAAAAATGACAGTGGAGAAGATGCGCCAAACTTTGGCGCAAAAATACACTGCGCCAAAGTATGGCGCCAAAGTTACGTGAAAAAAACCCACATAAATCCTTTGATAAATACCCCTCTATATTCTTATAATAATACTAGAAGCTGTGTGCAGGTATTCAGCTCTCCTCCTGTGTCCCGCAGCGCCCGGACTGGTGCGGACCGCACCAAAGCACAAGTATACAGCAAAGAACGATGTCCAGCGTGCTCCTGTTTAAAAAGAATTTTCTTTATTTCATGACACCAAAGTACAAGGTAGACACTTGTGACGCGTTTCGGCTCATCACAGAGCCTTAGACAAACTTTCATTTTTTTCAAAAGCAGCACTGGACATTGTTCTTTGCTATAATAATACTAGAAGAGTTCCCAGCATTGCCTGGTCTTTTAACCCAAACCTTGTGTAAGAGGAAAGGCAACAATGACACTATTGTCCTTACAGCACGACCTCATATCCCCACCTCATTTCACGACCTCATATCCCGTCCTCATATGTCGACCTCATATCCTGTCCTCATGTCCTCTCCCCTGCATTAAATATTGTCTGCACAGGAAGTTCACATATATCAGTTGGCTGGGTTCACATATATCAGTTGGCTGGGTTCACATATATCAGTTGTCCGCTATAGTTTCCCTCTGGCGTGCATCGGAGAGAAACTGATGCTAGAACTGCTCACATTCTCAATTTTGATGCTGAATGGTTAGACATGCCGGAGAGGACCGGACATTCCCCTGTCCGCCTTCCAGAAACAATGGATGCTTGATTCCATACAATGGATGACAACTTGTCATCAGTCGTGGCATCAGTTGCATCCAGATCTAGGCTGAGTTTACCTATGCCAGATGCCGGACATATGTGAACCCAGCCTAACCTGATCAGGAGATGTATTAGTCCACTGACTTGCATGAAACTTCAGACAAAAAAAAACCCACCCTCTCCAAATGGAGATGGGTCAATTCAAGTGTAAAGGCTAATAATTTAGCCTGTATTTGTGGGAGGGGCGGGGAGTCCCTATAAGAACCCGCGGCAGTATCTGTCTCTGACGCCGCGGGTTCATCACATGACTGGGGATCAGCTGACACACGAGTCAGCTGATGCACGGGAGTTCCGGTTTCAGTGTACTGGTAAGCGGCCGGGCCGGCCGGGGTGGCGGTGTCCGCTGCAGCCCTCTCTCCGGAGGTAAGCCGGAGCACGGAGGGCACCCTCGGTCAGCCCTGGCCCCGGTTTCAGCACCGGATCCCACGTTCCACGTCAGCCGACTGGATGTTATGGGCGGCGGCTGAGGCCGGTGAGTATGCTGTCCTAGTCCCGGTTCCCGCAGCCTTGTGGAACGGCACTCCGAGGCTTGGTTAGGAAGATGGCGGGGACCGGGAACAGGGAGCAGCCCGGCCTTCTATCTGTACTCTGCTGGGTACAGCATACTGCATTTAATCTCGGGGATAGCGGAGGATCAAGGGCGGTAACAAGTTACGGTACCGCAACAGTGAAGGGTAGCGCGGTCTCCCTCAGGTCGTGCGGGTCTTGCAGCTCTGTGTGCATTTATACCGGGGAGCTGTAAGTAGTATGATGATACTTTTGGTGTTTTTTGCCGCCGGGCATATCGGGTATCTGCAGCATTTCAGCAGTGCATCGTATATGCAGGGTCTGTCTCATATTGTGGGCAGCACGGCACCTAGCACGTGGATAAATCAATGCCCGGTGCCATAGCTCAGTAGGGACTTGCACAGCATTGATCCCTGCATTTTCTATTCTAGATATTTAAGTTCGCTAGTACGAGGCACTGATTTTTCAATAGTTATGGGTTGTCGTGAACGGTTCCTATATATGTTGCTTCATTGTGAGGAGGTCCACGATCCTAGCATTTCTTTCCATCAGGCATTTGTTACGACCATTGTGAAGGTCGTCACGAGAAAAAAAAAAAAAAAAAGTGTAAGGTATCAAAATAGTTTAGGAGTGTCACCATCGTGGTAAGGTCTTCGCTTGTCATTTGGTTGTGCAGATAGGTTAGGTTAATCTTAAGTCGCAGTGGGCGTTATTCGCACGCTGGTAGCATTCATTTTGTATGCACGCTCGTGGCATTTATACTGTTTACGTGCTCGTGGCATTTATACTGTACACACGCTTGTAGCATTTATACTGTACACACGCTCGTGGCATTTATACTGTACACACGCTGGTTATACTGTACACACTTGTAGCATTTATACTGTACACACTTGTGGCATTTATACTGTACACACGCTCGTGGCATTTATACTGTACACACGCTCGTGGCATTTATACTGTACATATGCTCGTGGGATTCATACTGTACACACGCTCGTGGCATTTATTCTGTACACACGCTCGTGGCATTTATTCTGTACACACGCTCGTGGCATTTATTCTGTACACACGCTTGTGGCATTTATACTGTACAAACGTTCGTGGCATTTATACTGTACATATGTTAGTGGCATTTATACTGTACATATGTTCGTGGCATTTATACTGTACTCACGTTCGTGGCATTTATACTGTAACACAGGCTCGTAGCATTTATATTGTAGCAGGATTTATGCTGTATATACGCTCACAGCAATTATATTGTACACACGCTCGTAGGATTCATACTGCATTTACGCTCGTAGGATTCATACTGCATTTACGCTCGCAAGATTATACTGTACACACGTTTGCAGGATTTATACTGTACAGACGCTCATAGGATTTATACTGAATTTACGCTCGCAGGTGTACACGTCTTTGTAAGATTGTACTGTACACACGCTCGTAGGAGTCATACTGAACACGTGCTTGTAGGGTTCATACTGTACACACACTCGCAGGGTTTTTACTGCACATACGCTCAGAGGGTTATACTGCACACTCGCAGGTAGTATTTACACGGTACACACGCTCGTAGGTTTCATACTGCACACATGCTTGTAGGGTTCATATCATATATACACTTATAGGAGTTACACTGTATATACGCTGGTGGCTCGTGGGAGTTGTGCGGTGCATGTGCTCGTGGTATGTGTGCTGTATTCACGCTTGTAGGGTAGTGCTGGGCACACGCTTATGGTACCGCATATATGCTTGTACAGCGCATGGAGTGTTCTGTGCGTAAGTACGTGGTCACTACATGCATGCATATTGTTCATTCTTTGCATAAGTTTATCAGATTTGTTTGGTGCAGACGTTCATATAGTTGTTCTTGGCCATACGCGCATGCACTTGTGCATACGCGCATACTGTTTTCTTGATTATAGGTTCATCTAGTTTATTAGTACAGTCGCTCATAGCTTGTTATACGGCATAGTTCCGTACATATGCACTTAGTTTGCTCTTTTCCTATGTGCATGTAGTTGTCCCGAACTTACACACATAGTTTGTCCTCATTTCTTCCAGGTTAACTTAGTTGTAGCTTATAGGGCATATGGGCTCGTAACTTCAGATTACATTATACAAGTGAGGTAGTATGTTATTGTTTATACACTTGTAGCACACTCTCGTGCATAGATTCATTGTACTTAAGCTTGTAATTTACATATGCTAGTATTAATTACACTGTTCTTACGCTTATGCTGTTATATCTTACATCCGCTTGTTACTTTGATATTGTGGATAAGTGTTTATTGCCATGGCAGCATTTACAGTGGGCTTTATTCATATAGTTCGCTTGTGTATACGCACATAGTTAATTTGGTCTATACGCTCAGGGTTTCATGCTAATGTCAGTTCCTATAGTTTTCAAACGTTATAGTGTTTACAGTGCACTTCTGTAGATTCATTGTAGTATCTGCAGTGCATATAGTTTCATAGCATTAGGGCACATGCGTTCCTCACTTAGTATTTATACAGCTGTTGCGGTCGGGGCATCGTATCTACCATGCCAGCAGGGGGTGGTACTCAGTAGTTGTTGCTGATATGTGTTCAGAGCTACAGCCTCACGACACATAGGTGGTGTATACCCATTATCCCTGCCACGTCTACAGGGGGATACATTGCAATTGTTGTTATTGACACGCCTTCAGTGCGACAACACTACGACACAGTGGTGGTATACCCATTATACCTGCCCCATGTATGTGTGTGTATATATATTTATATTTGTATATAAAAAAGGAAAATCGCTTCGGGTCAGTGCTTTCTAGTTACTGTACAGTGGGACATACATCGTATGTAATTCATGTGTTGTATCATACATCAGCGCTTCATGCAATTATATAGTCGTACTGGGCATGTGTGTTGATAAGTTGCTCTGTGCATCTGCTTATATGGTTTGTTCAGTGCACATGTTCGTTCATGCAGTTCATTCTAGCTATACGTTCATAGGTTGTTCGGTACACGCGCTCAAAGTTTTGAACATACGCCCCCTAGTTTGTCTACGTATACGGTTGTGGGTTGTTTGACTCAGTAGTAATAGAGGATAGAATGAACAGAAAAGGTGGTGGAGTCTGTCTGTATGTAAGAAGTGGTATGAAAGTCAGTGTGAACGATGCCATAGTGTGTGATGATTTTGAGGAGGTGGAATCACTGTGGGTAGAATTACAAAAGGAGGGAAATACTGAAAAAATAATATTTGGGGTAATCTACAGACCCCCTAATATCACTGAAGAGATAGATGTTCGGCTTCATAAACAAATAGAGAGGGCCACCCGGGCAGGTACAGTGGTAATAATGGGAGATTTTAACTATCCAGATATAGATTGGGGTCCGGGGTTGGCTAAAACTACAAAGGGGCGACAATTCCTAAATTTATTGCAGGATAATTTTATGGGCCAGTTTGTGGAGGACCCAACAAGAAGTGATGCCTTGTTGGATCTGATCATTTCCAACAACGCAGAGCTGATTGGTAATGTAACTGTGCGGGAAAACCTTGGTAATAGCGACCACAATATAGTTACTTTTGACTTAAAATGTAGAAAACAAAGACAGGCGGGGAAGGCAAAAACATATAACTTTAAAAAGGCAAACTTCCCTGGGCTGAGGGCTGCACTACAGGACATAGACTGGGGGGAAGTGTTCTCAAATACTGATACAGAAGGTAAATGGGACATCTTTAAATCAACTCTAAATAACTATACAGCTAAATATATACCAAAGGGGAACAAATATAAACGATTAAAATTAAATCCTACATGGCTGACACATGATGTTAAAAGAGCAATAAACAACAAAAAAATTGCCTTAAAAAAATACAAATCTGATGGGTCAGCGATAACATTTAAACAGTACAAAGAGCTTAATAAAATCTGTAAAAATGTAATAAAAACAGCAAAAATTCAAAATGAGAGACAGGTGGCCAAAGAAAGCAAAACTAATCCTAAATATTTTTTTAGATATATAAATGCAAAAAAAAAAAGGACAGAGCATGTAGGACCCCTTAATAATGATAATGGGGAGGTTGTCACAGGCGATCAAGAGAAGGCGGAGCTACTGAATGGGTTCTTTAGTTCTGTATATACTAGGGAAAAAGGAGCTGACATTGGCCAGGTCAGTGCTGGTAACACATCATGTAATGTACTGAACTGGCTTAATGTAGAGATGGTACAAGGTAAGTTAAGTGATATAAATGTAAGCAAATCCCCAGGGCCGGATGGACTACACCCAAGAGTTCTTAGAGAGGTAAGTTCAGTAATATCTGTACCCCTGTTCATGATATTTAGAGATTCTATGGTGTCTGGTATTGTGCCAAGGGACTGGCGCAAGGCGAATGTGGTGCCAATCTTCAAGAAGGGCTCTAGGTCTTCCCCAGGAAACTATAGACCGGTAAGTTTAACGTGCATTGTGGGTAAATTGTTTGAAGGACTTATAAGGGATTACATACAGGAATACATAGGGGATAATTGTATTATAAGTGATAGCCAGCATGGGTTTACTAAGGATAGAAGTTGTCAAACCAATCTAATTTGCTTTTATGAAGAGGTGAGTAGAAGCCTTGACAGAGGAATGGCTGTGGATATAGTGTTTCTGGATTTTGCCAAAGCATTTGATACTGTCCCTCACAGACGTCTGACAGGTAAGTTAAGGTCCTTGGGCTTGGAAACTTTAGTTTGTAACTGGATTGAACACTGGCTCATGGATCGTACCCAGAGAGTGGTGGTCAATGATTCGTACTCTGATTGGTCCCCGGTAATTAGTGGTGTACCCCAAGGTTCAGTACTGGGCCCGCTGTTGTTTAATTTATTTATCAATGATATAGAGGATGGTATTAACAGCTCTGTTTCTATCTTTGCAGATGACACCAAGCTTTGTAGCACGGTACAGTCTATAGAGGATGTGCATAAGTTACAGGATGACTTGGATAGACTAAGTGTCTGGGCATCCACTTGGCAAATGAGGTTCAATGTGGATAAATGTAAAGTTATGCATCTGGGTACTAATAACCTGCATGCATCGTATGTCTTAGGGGGGATTAAACTGGCAGAGTCACTGGTAGAGAAGGATCTGGGTGTACTTGTAGATCACAGACTACAGAATAGCATGCAATGTCAGGCTGCTGCTTCCAAAGCCGGCAGGATATTGTCATGTATAAAAAGAGGCATGGACTCAAGGGACAGGGACATAATACTCCCCCTTTATAAAGCATTGGTACGGCCTCACCTGGAATATGCTGTTCAGTTTTGGGCACCTGTCCATAAAAGGGACACTGCGGAGTTGGAAAGGGTGCAGAGACGCGCAACTAAACTAATATGGGGCATGGAACATCTTAGCTATGAGGAGCGATTAAAGGAGTTACAATTGTTTAGTCTTGAGAAGAGACGTTTAAGGGGGGATATGATAAACGTATATAAGTATATTAATGGCCCATACAAAAAATATGGAGAAAAACTGTTCCAGGTTAAACCCCCCCAAAGGACGAGGGGACACTCCCTCCGTCTGGAGAAGAAAAAGTTTAGTCTCAAGGGGCGACACGCCTTCTTTACCGTGAGGACTGTGAATTTATGGAACGGTCTACCTCAGGAACTGGTCACAGTAGGAACAATTAACAGCTTTAAAACAGGATTAGATACATTTATGGAACAAAATAACATTAATGCTTATGAAGAAATATAAAATCCCATCCCTTCCCCAATATCGCGCCACACCCCTACCCCTTAATTCCCTGGTTGAACTTGATGGACATATGTCTTTTTTCGACCGTACTAACTATGTAATTGCTGACATGCTTTCAGAGTAACAGCCTCATGACCCAGAGATGGTTTATGCCCTTAATGCCTGCCACGTCTGCAGGGAGATGCATGGCGTAGTTGTTGTTAGGGACATGTCTTCAGAATAACATAACACCATAATTAGGGGGTGTATACCCATTGTGCCTGCCATGTCCAGGGGGGTACGTTGCATAATTGTAGTTACTGACACATCTTCAGAACAACTTTAACACGACACATAGGCAGTGTATACCCATTATACCTGCCGCATCTGCAGGGGGGTACGTTGCATAATTGTTGTTACTGACACGTCTTCAGAACAACAATAACACGACACATAGGCGGTGTATACCTATTATACCTGCCACATCTGCAGGGAGGGGGGTACATGGCATAATTGTTGTTACTGACACGTCTTCAGAACAACAATAACACAACACATAGGCGGTGTATACCCATTATACCTGCCACGTCTGCAGGGGGGGTACGTTGCATAATTGTTGTTACTGACACGTCTTCAGTGCATCAATAACACGACACATAGGCAGTGTATACCCATTATACCTGCCACGTCTGCAGGGGGATACATTAGCTAATTGTTGTTACTGACACGCCTTTCAGAGCGACAACATTACGACACATAGGCGGTGGTATAGTTAAATTCATGTGTTGTATTGTATATCAGTGCTTAATGCAGTTATTCAAGTCATACGGGACATATGTGCGGATAAGTTGCTCGGTGTACCTGCTTGTTTAGTTGTTTCAGTGAATATGTTCACTCAAGCAGTTCATTTTAGCCATACGTTCATAAGTTGTTCGGTGCATGCACTCAGTTCGTACATACGCCCATATAGTTGTCTGTGTATTACATTGGTTGAGGTTTTAAATTCGGCTGGACCAGTTACGTCTACAGCTCAATCCAGATACAACCTGACACGATTTCAGGTTGGCGGCAATGTCATTATACGTTATGTTATTCAGCTGTTGGGTTATGCGCAGGGATATAGCTTTATTTTCTGTTGTTAATTGCCACGTTCATAGGTCTATTATGGGTACAATCTGGTTGGTTCAGGTTGACGGTCATATTATTAGTTACAGATTTGGTTGAGTCTTTCATTTATGTTCGGCCTGTCATGTCTACAGGTTTATTCAGTTGCAACCTGACATGACTTTTGGTTGGCGGAAATGTCATTATGCGTCCATATGTTTACTTAGCATTTGGGTTGTGCGTACAGGGACTTAGCTTGGCTCTGGGCGGTTGGTTTTGTTGTCTCGGCTTTAGGTTGACGATAGTAACCATATGTTGGTTGAGTTTCATTGTCATGTTTGCTGCATTAGTGGTTTCATTGCCGGTCACGTCCACAGGTTGGTTACAGTGGTAACCTGACACAAGTTGAGGTTGGTGACTAGGTAGTCACATGTGTATAAACGTTGGTAGCACTTGGAGTTGTGCATACGGGCATAGGGTTGTTCACTGAGACTTTTTCACATCTACAGCTCACAGAGATCTGGTATACGTTCACAATGTTTTACGTCAAATACCCAGAGGAGGTCTCACGTGCAATTTTGCATTTATTGGGTTTTGCCACTCTTATTGCATCTAGTATAATACTAACAAAGTATCTGTCAGTTATCCAGCATAGTTTACGTGGTTTAGCCTTGACAGGGCGTCATTGTTTGCGTCCCATGCCATCAATCTGCCCTGAAGAGTGCGCGCAGAGGGAGGTTCGCAAGCCCTCCAGCCATCAGCCCTGGCAGCTGGCTTAGTCAGTTGGTTAGTTGACGTTTAGGCATTCCCCAGTGAAATGTCAGAGGCCACGCTGTTCTTGAGTTGTCGTGGTTTCTTAAGGTTTAGGGGTATCGCATTTAGATGCATGACCGTAGTTACATTAGTTTGTTGGGATACAGATAGTTACGCATTGAAATTGTGTAGCAGAAGAAGGTAATTGTCCGGTCAGGTTGTCATCATACGGCATTTTCTCAAGTCACGAGCGATGCTCAGTCTGAGTGTTGCAAGCTTTGCTTCCGCACATCAAGGATCCAACGGGATCAGCCGCTGCCATTGTCAAGGGGGTAGCATTTATTACTACGTTGTTTGTGAAACATATGTCAAATACTATTATAGCGAACTGTCGATTATATCCAGTCATTCACTAAGCATTGGGGCAGCTGCACAGACGTCACAACATGGTGTGCCAGCATATGTAGTAAGGTAATTGGGGTGTTCAGTGTTACGTGCACTGTACCCCCATTTCATAGTCAGTAATGCTCAATACATTTCAGTCACTGGCAACATGGTTATGTGTGTTAATAGCGCTTTGTTCTCATTATGAGTTTTGCCCTCTATTTTTCAGGTGTACTCCTACGCGGCAGTATGTGGCATAACTCTAACTGCATAGATAGGTTACAGGATTGAGTAGGAATTACGAGCTTAGTAAGAGGTTTAGTTAGGTAGGCTCGCTATACGAATGAGCACCGACCACAAGTGTAAAGGCTAATAATTTAGCCTGTATTTGTGGGAGGGGCGGGGAGTCCCTATAAGAACCCGCGGCAGTATCTGTCTCTGACGCCGCGGGTTCGTCACGTCCCACCCAACCCTCCCTCAATATCATTTTCATGACTATCATTATACATCAGGGTATGCCCTCTATTTTTCAGGTGTACTCCTACGCGGCAGTATGTGGCATAACTCTAACTGCATAGATAGGTTACAGGATTGAGTAGGAATTACGAGCTTAGTAAGAGGTTTAGTTAGGTAGGCTCGCTATACGAATGAGCACCGACCACAACTGTACTTTATTTTTTGTAGACACATAAGTAACATGTACACCAAGTTTCATTGAAATATCTCCAGCTACTTGGACGATATGCTGGAACATACTCACACACATACATTGAGATATACAGTATATATATATATATATATATATATATATATATTCAACATCATACTGTGGAATGTGATTGTTTACATTCATTTGTGTGCTTCTGGAGGGAGAGTGTCTTTCCCACTCAATTTTTTGGGATCCCCTTTTTGTGGGATCATTTTAATTGATTTTATATATCTGTTTCGTATATTTTGTATACATTGTTCTGGCGCCTGTGGTGTGCAATTATTGTATAGTGTGTAGCATTTTCTCCTTGTCTAAATTGCATAGGGTGACACTGTTGAATGAATGTGGGGGGAACATAGTGATAGTAATGGAGACAAATTAGAGAACGTTATAGGCCTGCCTGAAGCTTATATAATGCCCATAGACTTCTATAATGCTCTATAGTAACTCCTTATGCCTTTAATTTTATACAGAGATATATGGAGTGTTTTCCTGTTAGATCCCATATAAATCCAATTGTCACACTATTCAAACTACCACTGAAAAACTTAACTTACCCCTTGAATGTTGAAAACATATTTATTTTATTCTTACAAATGTGTGAACAATGCTGCCTGTTTCTTGGAAATGCAGAATTAATTATTGTATTTAGACTAATTTGCACTTAAAACATTAAAACTGAGGACTCTACTAGTAAAGATTTGAAAAAGTTTCCAATTTGCAAACATTGCTTCATTTCCTAAAATTATGTTACCTATATTTGCCTTAAGTAAATAATTTCCTTTAATGAAGGCAGCAAAATGTACTCTTCTTGCACAACTACATGAATATCCATCACATAACCTGGTTGCATATATATCGTTGTGCCTTTTCATACAGATGTGTACTAACTAACTGTAACCCCTGTGGAGTTGGCCGCATTATCTGAAATGCCCAGTAGATGGCGGATGGAGACCACAAATGAACTAGTATGCTTTTAATAAAAACTGGAGCTGTGATCACATGATTAGTAGTCAGTTCATGAGAGATCATGCTGATTGGTGGAAACTTTGGTCACATGATTGTGACATCACACAGGTCCTGTGCCCTGAGGATTTGCTCAGATGACCACAAGCTTAGCCAGAAAAAAAGCTGTGAGAGACTGCACCACTGAGACAGCACCTAGCTGAGGGAACTTGCTTCACACAGGGCCACACCAGCTGAGAGTCCAGACGTCTGGTGAATACAGTGAGAGGAGACTGCTGCTGGTCTGACCTGGTGAATGGTGTTGTAAGGGTAAGCCTAAACCTTGTTCCACTATAGGGCATCTGTCTCCTTACTCAAAGTAAAGACTCTGAGGTTCAGTGGTGGATATTACACAGTGCAGGCTGCTTCAGTGACTTATAAGGGCCCAAACACTCCTATGTGCACCAACGGCCATTGAGGCAAAGATAAGTGGGTGGGCCGCAGGTGTGCTAGTGGGTGGGTGAGGAAAATCCCCATTGCATTCCTATCTGTGTTACACTATTGTATTAGCCTAGGTATGTTGTTCATTTGCCACTTACTATATAAAGTTAGTTCACATCAGGCTGTGTCAGTCTCATTGTACCAAGTATGTTCCCAGTGGGACCCCACATCTCTACCCCGGATGCTCCACTGGGTGGAGGCACTGCCACGGACATGTACCCCAGCTTCCAGATAGCGGAGGCTCAGGACCTGTCAGGCGTAGTGACACTATGGCGCGCTCTCAAAAACCCGCTACATAACCTTTTCTTATGGCTCAATATATCCCAATGTATATGTCACTAGCTTAGGAAAAAACAAAACATTTCAATACTAAGGAGATGTCAGGATTTGTGATGTGAGTTGCCTATTGATGGTTTTGGTAGCATATTTTATTGTAAAATTATATTATGTGACTAAAACAAAATTGCAACTCCCACACCAGCAAGTGCTTACAACATAAAGTGATGTACTACGTTGTACCCTAGGGATGGGCATATTTTGAATATATATGTGGGCTTCAATGTCTGAGAATAGGGCTGGCTTTATGGACATTTAGTTTTACAACCTAAGGCTAGGTCCGATTTTTCCATCTGGAACTCACATTTCCCAGCACATTTGGGCCCTTGTTTTGTGAGGAGGAGGCACGGTGCGGTGGGGGCGGTGCGGGGGCAGGGCATTATCGGCTTATCGGCAAGGTAATTGCTGATACCGATAATGCCCAAAATCGTGATTATCAGCCGATAATATCGGCCAAACCGATAATCGGTCGCTCTGATGCTCCCAGCTAGCCGTGGCAGGCTGGAGCTGCAGAGCACCGGTAACACTGATCAATGCTGAGCCAAAGCTTAGCATTGTATAGTGTATGGAATCGAATGATTGCATGGTATAGCCTCCTATGGGGACGAAAAAAATAAAAAAAAAGTGTAAAAAAAAAGTTAATAATGTGAATAAGCCCCTCTTCTAATGAAAGTTTAATTCAGCCCCCATTTCCCATTTTTGTAATAAAATAATGTAATAAAAAATAAACATAAACATATGTGGTATCCCTGCATGCGTAAATGTCTGAACTATTACAATATAAGGTTAGTTAAACCACAAGTTTGATGGTGTACACGTAAATAAATACCAAATTCCAAAATTGTGCATTTTTCATATACATATGAAACATATACACATATATGGACCTACAAAATGAAAAGAAGGTGTCATTTTTACCAAAAAGTGGACTGCGTGGAAGCAGAACCCCTCAAAAGTAAAACTTTTTTTTTTTGCTTCACCGCAGATTATAAAATAAGTGATTTCATAACGAAGTACAATTGGTGACACAAAAAACAAGCCCTTATATGGATCTGTAGGTGCAAAATTAAAAGTGTTATGATTTTAAGAATAGGAGGAGGTAAAAACGAAAGTGTAAAAACTAAAACTGGCCATGTCCTTAAGGCCAAAATGGGCTGAGTTCTTAAAGGGTTAAAGGGGTTGTCCCATAAATCAAAATTGGTAATATCAGATGTTTTTCTTATACATTTATTTAAAGTAGTACAAATATACTGTTTTGTAAGTACAGTAACTTACACTCCAATACTGTTCTTCCCTATGGATCTGATCACTTACTGGTTTCCTCTCTAAACTGTGACCCTGCTGTTTCCAGGCATCAGTGCACACACTTTTCCACAACCCCCCTTGGTTTCATATGTAGTAGAGATTAGCTGCCATAACCTTCAGGAGACTGCAATTGAACTGAGTATGTGCAACCCTAATTCACATAATGCATCAGTTTAGACCTATTTTTTATGCTAGTTCTTTAGAAGGTCCATGGAGCAATATGGTCTTGGAATAGAATAAAATCACCAGTGTCTATTTGCGCCTTTACACAAATGGGTGCAATACCAATATCTTATTCCTATAGCACAATGGATCATTTTATCTCTTGTTTCTACAACGTAATTCCGATTAAGATAGATATTTTTTTAATTTTTAACTATTCATATACGACGACAACCTTCTGAACTGATAGTTTTGGGTATTAGATTCCTGGTTGAGCCACTTAACCCCTTAAGGGCGCAGCCCATTTGGGCCTTAAGGACGCAGACAATTTAATTTTTATGTTTTTGTTTTTTCTTCCTCGCCTTCAAAAAATCATAAATCTTTTATATTTTCATCCACAGACTAGTATGAGGGCTTGTTTTTTGCGTGACCAGTTGTCCGTTGTAATGCCATCACTCACTTTACCATTAAATGTATGGTGCAACCAAAAAAATGCTATATGTGTGGTGAAATTAAAAAGAAAACCGCAATTCTGCTAATTTCTGAAGGTTTTGTTTTCAGCCCGTACAATTTACGGTAAAAATTAGTTCTTTATTCTTTGGGTCAATACGAATAAAATGATACCCATGATAACATACTTTTCTATTACTGTTGCGCTTAAAAAAAATTAGTATGTTTAAAATCCCCCTATTTTGAAGACCTATAACTTTTTCATTTTTCCGTATAAGCGGCGGTATGAGGGCTAATTGTTTGCACCATGATCTGTACTTTTTATTGATACCATATTTTCTTATATAGAACTTTTAATCAATTTTTTTTATAAATGTTTTGGGGAATAAAATGTTATAAAAAAAAAAGCATCTATTTTGGACTTTTTTTATTTTTACGTTCACGCCGTTCACTGTACATTATCATTAACATTTTATTTTAATAGTTCAGATATTTACGCACGCGGCGATACCAAATATGTATATAAAATATTTTTGCAACACTTTTTGGGGGTGAAATAGGGAAAACGGGACACTACGTTTTTATTGGGGGAGGGGTTTTTTCACATTTTTTAACTTAATTTTTTTACTTTTTTTTACTTTAATTTGTACATTTTAATAGTCCCCATAGGGGACTATTTATAGCAATCACTCGATTGCTAATCCTGTTCAGTGCTATGTATAGGACATAGCACTGATCAGGGTTATCGGTCATCTTCTGCTCTGGTCTGCGGGAAGGCAGATCAGAGCAGAAAACGCTGGGAAGGCAGCGGAGCCAGGTGAGGGGACCTCCGTCTGCCGTGCTGGATGATCGGATCGCTGCGGCAACGATGCGGGCGATCCGATCATCCATTTTAGTGACCGCGATGCTGCAGATGCCGTGATCACGGCATCTGAGGGGTTAATGGCGGACATCCGTGAGATCGCGGGTGTCCGCCATTACGGGCGGGTCCCTGGCTGCGATCAGCAGCTGGGACCTGCCGCGCATGATCCGGGCATCGCTCTGATGTCGCGGTTATGCTTAGGAGGTAAATGTACGTCCTGGTGCGTTAAGTACCACCTCACCAGGACGTATATTTACGGCGCTCGTCGTTAAGGGGTTAATGGAGTTCTTTAGTAAAAAAATACCTTTTCCCATATCCAAAGGAGGAGGAGTAATAGACCGCAGGGGGTCCAAGCACTGGGACCCCCACGATCTCCTGAATGGGGGCCTGGCAGTTTGCTGGAAGGGGGCGTGCCGACCCCTGCACGGAGCGCTGTCTAACACATTCCCACATGTATCCCAGAGAGATACATGGAGGGAGTGTGTCGGCCGCAGGTTTCTGCAGAGGTTAGATCGGCCACTTCCGACAGACTGCCGGGGTCACGTTCAGGAGATCGCGGGGGGTCCCGTTGCTCAAACTCACCTCCCCCCGTGATCTATAACTTATCTCCTATCCTTTGGATAGGGGATAAGTTATTTTTTGCCACACTACACCTTTAAGACCTCTGTACTGCCAAAAAAAGGACCTATAGAACAGAATGGTATTCAGAGATGGTTATTCACTATACACAGTGGGCCTCATTTACTAAGAGTGTTGGGTTTTTACTAGTGGGAAAAGTTGTTTCAGACTTGCAGGATTCCTCTCTATTTACTATTGGGAAAAGTCGGAAACGTTTTCTGACCAGCTTTTTCCAGGTGGATATTTCCAGCCATTTATCCACAGGATTTTCTGTGAATTCAATAGTAAATCGGTCGGGTTGTGAAACCACGCCCCCTTTGTGGCAGACCACGCTCCTTTTTGACTTTTCACAATGCAATGTCGGGTTTGTCGGATTTTCCAGGCGCACACTGTCGCACACTGGCGCAGACATGTCTCAGACACTCTGTGCCAAGATAACGAGACAAAAACTGGTCAGTTTCAGCTTAGTAAATGAGGCCCAGTATCTACACATAATGCAGCACCACAGAACTCTTGCAGTAATATCTTTGGAACTATAAAAGCCTAGTAATTAAATATATTTCTATGTTATATCTTCTTCTAAACAGGGGGCAATGTTTAATTGCTAGACCGATAGCTGTTTCTTTTATCTCACATTGCTTGGGCTCCTACCTCTTCAGTAATAAGCACTTTTGGTTCAAGGACAGAAATTTCATACATAACTGGAAGTTTTGCTTTAACCTTGCTTTGACACGTTTACATTTTTTTTAGATATCTCTGAAATTGTTAACATTTTAACTGTTATTTCATTGATGTCTTTGCTTCTCATCTCTGTTGGGCCTTAGAGGAATGTAAATGTAAAAAATGCATATTAAATTCAATATATCATAATCTTTGGCTATGGAGTTTTACATAATTTAGTTTATAGCAAGGTTTCAAACCCTTCGATAAAAAGAATACAAAAAGTATTGTTACATTGTAGTGCGTGTATATATATATATATATATATATATATATATATATATATATATAGATAGTACCCCTTAAAGGGGTAGTCCAGTGGTGAAAAACTTAGGGGATAAGTTTGAGATCGCGGGGGTCCGACCACTGGGGCCCCCTGCGATCTCTCTGTACGGGGCCCCGGCTCTCCGGCCAGATAGCGGTTGTAGACCCCCGCACGAAGCGGCGGCCGACACGCCCCCTCAATACATCTCAATGGCAGAGCCGGAGATTGCCGAAGGCAATGCCATAGAGTTGTATTGAGGGGGCGTGTCGGCCGCCGCTTCGTGCAGAGGTCGACATGCCCCCTTCCCGCGGGCTGTCGGGGCTCCGTACAGGAGATCGCAGGGGGCCCCAGCAGTCGGACCCCCCGCGATCTGCAACTTATTCCCTATCCTTAAGATAGGGGATAAGTTGTTCACCACTGAGTCCCCACTGGACTACTCCTTTAAGGGTACCAACTTCATTCAAGAGCCATAACATTTTTATTTTACAAAACTGTATGATGGTTTATTTTATGTGTGATGAGCAGTAGTTTTTATTGGAATCATTTAGGGATGCATAAAAAGTACTGGCTAACTTGTATTCATTTTTGGAGGAGGAATAGAAAAACATCACCATTAATTTTCGCAAGTGTATTGCAATGCAAGTCTATGGTACTTCTGGCAGATATTCTGGCAGTACTTATATACAGCTTGCTTTAGCTGCGGAGTTCAGAGTTAGTTGGCTTTTGAACTGGGGTCCTGCTGCCTGCCTGAAATTATAGTTACCCACTAAGGGCTCATATGATTTTTCATTTTCTTTGCATTTTCAGGAATGGGTTGTAGATGTTTTAGAACATTTTATTGGATACAAACAGTATGTGTTAAACAATTCTGCTATTGTTTTTCCATTTTCTATGCAAAAACAGTGCAGATTAATTAACAAGTATTTTTGTAAATTTTTTTGGCTGTCGGCTATTTTATGAATATATTTTTACTATTATTTTATGAATATATTTTTTTACTATTATTTGTTGTTTTATTTATTTATTCTTTTGTATGGAGAGCTTTCTTATTTATCATTGTTTTCTTAGGTAAGCAAGTTCTGAAGGCATTTTTTTGTGTTAGTTTTGCTTGTGTGTGACATATTTATCATACTATCACAGAGGGTTGATAAATTTAGAGCACATAAGCAAAAGCATAAAGTCGCAGCTGAGACTTTTGTGAGACTTTTTTGCGACTTTTAAAATTAGCTTGTTTCAAGAGGTTTGCGACTTTGTTTTCCTAGGTCATAAATGCGTAACCACTAAGTGAAAACTGTAATTTTCTTATGTAAGGCTGTTTGTAACTTTTTGCTTACCCACAAAAGTCACACGAAAAAGTGCTTAGGTGCATGCACGTGAGTAGTAAGCAAAAAAATAAAAATACTCTAAATACCTTGATAAATGTCCCCCATTATGTTTTGTTTTAGTACATGCAGATTCGAAAACGTGAAGCTTTTTTATTTACATATCACTTTTATATTAGTAATCTTTTATTATTTGTAATATATAATGCATATTGTAATGCGTATTGTTTTCTTTATACTGTTCGCTAGGTCCGAAGCCAAAGACTTTTATTCACCCACATGGTTCTACACTGCTCAAAAAAAATAAAGGGAACACTAAGATAACACATCCTATATCTGAATGAATGAATTAATCGTATGAAATACTTTCGTCTTTACATAGTTGAATGTGCTGACAACAAAATCACCCAAAAATTATCAATGGAAATAAAGTTCATCAACCCATGGACGTCTGGATATGGAGTCACACTCAAAATCAAAGTGGAAAACCACACTACAGGCTGATCCAACTTTGATGTAATGTCCTTAAAACAAGTCAAAATGAGGCTCAGTAGTGTGTGTGGCCTCCCTACAATGCCTGCACCCCAGTTATCCGATGCATGGAGTGAACTTTGCTCTGTGTTTGATGACTGGTGATGCGGGGCCAGAGGATTGTGACATCACGGCCATGCCCCCTTGTGACATTGCGGCTACGCCCCCTCAATGCAACTCTATGGGAGGAGGCGTGACGGTCGTTATGCCCCCTTCTTATAGACTTGCATTGAGGGGCATGGCCGTGACGTCACAAGGGGGTATGGCCGTGACATCACGAGCCTCTGGTGTTGCACCCAATCCTCTAAACAAATGCTGGTTGCAGCAGGGTGATCGCGGGGGGCCCCAGCAGCGGGACACCTGTAATCAGCCATCTTATCCCCTATCCTTTAGATAGGGGATAACATGTCTAAGGGCAGAGTATTCCTTTAAGGATGTAAAAAAGTGTAACAGCATTTCAGTAAATGGAAATGCAGTTTATTCGTGTTCACAGCTGCAATTTTTCACTTCAATTCTGCAACTTTTTTTATTATATTAATTTTACTGCATATATTTTGGATTTCTGTAGTTTAATATAATATCAATGTTCAAAGAATAATCCTTAAACTATTGTTTAAAAAGGAATATTGTTACAAAACATATATATTAAAATACATCTGGAAAAAAATACCTTGTCAAAACAAAGTTAAGGTATGGCAATGTAGAAATAAAAATACCTTTTGTAAGTTTAAGGTAAAGAAGGGCTCTTATTGTATTAATATTGTTATTGTGAATAAAAGACCATTTTGTTCAGAAAGCTTCCAGAAATATTTGATGTATGTTATGTTCTATGAAATGTAGACAATGCATTTTAAAAATTAATTCTATGCCACATAAATAATTAATTTATGAATTGATTTAAATTGAGCTTGTACTTTTTTGTCAAAAAAATAAAATAAAATAATAACTATTTTACCCTATAGATTACTGATAAATTGGTCGCAATGGGGATTCTTTCCTCCTCATTCTTTTCATTTCTATTTAATGTACTCAAATAAAGTTGTCTTCTAATATATATATATATATATATATATATATATATATATATTATTTTTTTATATAAAATGTACTTTATTATGTAGGTGAATGCACTTTAGTTAACATTGTTAAGTGCATAAAATACCTGTATTCTAAGCAAAATAGTCTCTGCATTGTATATTGTATAAACTTGATGAACTTAGCCCAGGATTCTCCTTAGAGACGCAATTCAATTACACAGCAAATTAAAATAATTAGGAAATACCACTAATTGTAAGTTAATGGAGAACAAACTATACAAATGATTTTGTTGCAGTGCTATAAAAACAGAAAAAATCCAACCTACAATAATGCGGATACTTGCAGATATACTGCCAGCACCTTCTTAGGATGTCATGTCCACAGTGGATAGATAGTAAGTCCTGATACCAGATGAAATTAAGATTTTAATGATTATTTTAATGATTATTACTGCCCAGCTCTCTTAGGGAAAAATAATGGCTGCTACATACGTTTTGATTTCCTTGAAGATACCCTTGAAATAGATGTAATTTTAACACTAAGAAAATGACTTTTTTCAGAAAGTTCTTCATACGATATTGACAGTTTGCCCAAAAATTCTATTTTAATAGTAGTTCTGGTAAGCAGTATTCTGTGATTTCAGGATAATTTTGTGAAGGTTCAGTGATGAAATGACAGTTCTGCTGAGTAGGTCCACTGTTACTTTTCATAGCGTGTTTTCCTCGTCAGAGAAAGAACTGTTGGATCATTGAAAATGTGTTAGAGGCAAAATGAGAAAGATATGTCTCATTTTGATTTTCAATCCACAATTTTTAAGTTGATAAACATATTTACTTTACTTATCGTGTTAGACGAATATGCTTACTCGATTTATTCCAGGCAAGTTAGCAACTCTGAAAAGTTTTGTGCAAAGTCAGAAAAAATAAATATTCTAGAACAGATTTTTTTCAATTATAATACCAATGCCAAACTATCTATCTATCGCAATTTACTATGAGGAAACTTCAACCTGAGTTTATACCTTACCTAATAGATTGGCAGGTAGTTCATTCTCTGCCCTCCTAAGGTAGCTTGACTAGTGACTTTCCTACATTTTCATATGTAAAAGTGTAACATTTACATGTTTTGCATACATTAAAATCATTGAACTGAATGTTTACACTCACTGAAACCTATAGTACTAAAGAAAGTTTAGCACTATTGAACTAAAATCGATATATAAAAACATATTCATCTTTTAAATCTGTATTTGCATCTTAAATAGTATATTTTTCCTTCTATTTGTTTCACACAATTCTGAGGGCAGTCATCTTTCCTGAACATAAAATGTATTACCTACAGTATATATTTTTACTTGCTAAGGCTATGTTTACTCAGTGTATTTCTGTAATATTTTATAATACAAAATGCATCCATGAAATTGCATCCGCATTTGCATAATGAATTGCTCTATGTAAGTCTACGGGAAAGTGGTTGTTTGTGCACACAGTATATAAGAATTTGGACATTTGGACATACAAAAGTAAAAAATAAGCGACTTATCAATAATTTTTACAGATGAAATATGGCAATAAAAAAAAAAATAAAATAAAAAATAAAATATGACTGAAAATACACCATGTGAACATAACCTAAAACAAGATTATTATTATTATTATTATGTTATTATTTTTTAGACTTCCTTTACTTCCAGAGTGCTGTACAGTAAATACAGGGTAAAAAATATATGTCAGAAATGTATGCACAATAAACATTAACAAAGTAAATGACGGTTTGTTACAGAAAGAGAAAAGAACCCTGAATGCTAGGGTTTACAATCTACATATGAGACATATTACATTTTCTTATCTTTTTTTATTTTCTAATTTTTTTGCATTCAGAGATTGACTTCTTTAGGATAGTTTTCTAGACATGCTCTGTAAACTGTGCATGCTCTGTAAACTAAGTTATTCACTAAACACAGCATAAATGAGGACTAGTAATGATACTAGTAATGATACTTTTACATCATTGTAAGTAAAGTTATGTTCCATGATGCCTTAAATACATATAAAAATTAAGTAATTAACTGTTCATTATTCTGCATTACATTCTATGGAAGACTAAGCTTGACATACATGGCAATAATAATAAAAGAAATTCAAATGATTGGAAAAATAATTAAGACATTTTAAACATTGGTATTACTAATACTATTAGGCTAATTCACACTTTGCTTTAATTTATACAGTTTATTCTCTTAACCCCTTAAGGATCCAGCCAATTTTCGTTTTTACACTTTCATTTTTTTTTCTCTTCCCCTTCTAAAAATCATAACGCTTTCAATTTTGCACTTACAGACTCATTTAGGGGCTTGTTTTTTGTGTCACGAATTGTAACTAGTAATGACACCACTTATTTTATAAAGTAATATGCAGCAAAACAAACAAAGATTATTTTTGTGGGGTGAAAAAAAACCCACAACATTTTGTAACTTTTGGGGGCTTCCATTTCTACGCAGTGCACCTTTCAGTAAAAATGACATATTATCTTTATTCTTAGGTCCATACGGTTACAAGGATACCCAATTTATGTAGGTTTTATTACATTTTTTGACTTAAAAAAAATTATAACTACATGCACCAAAATAAGTATGTTTAATATTTTCATCTTCTGACCCCTTTAACTGTTTTATTTTTCTGCCTACGAGGCTATATAAGGGCTCATTTTTTGCACCGTGGTCTGTACCATTTTTGTGTTAATGGGACTTTTTGATTGCATTTTATACTATTTTTTTATGGTATATGATATACAATTTTGGACCTTGGTGTTTTTATGTGTACGCCATTGACCATATGGTTTATCTAACCTTTAATATTTTAATATTTTAATAGTTTGTATATTTACACCCACATTGATTGTGTAAATTGAGCGTTTTACTTTCATTTTAGATGCCCGGCATTAACCTTGGGTCCTGGCTTCTGATAGTAGTTGGGACCAGGGCGTACAGGTGCGCCCTGCATTCTTAATTTCCAGGATGTAAGTACCCATATGCCCTGCATCCAGAACCGGTTAAGGCCATGTGTATACAATGTTAAAAAAAAGTCTGTATTCTCTTTATGACTACAAAAAACACCTGATCATTTTTGAATTTATTTTTTTACAGACATGTTTTTCCAAAACCAGTTAAAAAAGGTCTGTAAATAAAATATGTCTGTTTTTATGCTGTATAAACATAGCTTAAAGGGTTACTCTGCCGAAAAACATCCCCTATCCAAAGAATAGGGGATAAGATGTCTGATCGCGGGGGGATAGGGGATAAGATGATTACCCCTTTAAAAAGGATAAACATGTATTTGGTAATGGATGCTAAAAATCAAAAGCCTTGCTTTAAAATGGCTCTGAAGTGAGGCTAAATGTCGCTGTTGCACCTTTGATGGAGTAAATCTTTTTTCTGTTTTTACACTACTTTTGTAGCTCTACGGTTTACTTTTTGTGGATACTGATTATATTAGTTGTGCTCCCAAAAAATGTAATATCTATGCAACAGATTATTCATTTGTTTTATATGTTTCCATTTTTGGGAAAGGAAGGTTAAATAGAAACATTGTTGCTGCATGACTATTATTTTCTGTACACACCCCAATAGTAAGGCTGGGTTCACATATGTCCGGCATCCGTGAATTCTGCAGTGTGTACATAGCTATAGACTTCCATAGGTGGCCTGAAAAAAGCCCTTGTGTGCATGTATTTTAGTGTTTTTTATATGGCATCCCCCCCCCCCCCCCGATCGTTCATGACGAGTCAAATGATGACAGAATCACATAATTGTAGTGAAAAAAAAACAAAGGTCTTAACACACCCTAATAAAAATGCCTGCACTAATACAAACTATTTTTGAAAAAAACGCAAAAGATGCATCATGGACAGGGCCGTCTTTAAAGGGGTACTCTGGCCCTAATTAATCTTATCCCCTATCCAAAGGATAGGGGATAATATGTCTGATCGCGGGGGTCCCATCGCTAGGGACCCCCAAAATCTGTCATTCAGCACCCACCTTTGCGAGCTCTCTGCAGCGCTGGAGGCTCCGAGTGTGCAGTGTGACGGCCTTCACACCCCCTCCCATAGACTTGCATTGAGTGGGTGGGGTGTGACGTAACACGGGGTGGAGTCATGACGTCACAATACTCAGGCCCCATGGTCGTCACACTGCACACTCGGTGTTAGGAGTAGTTAGGGAACATAGCCTGAATTAGTTTAGAAAAGTTTATTTAGTGACAGGTACTCTTTAACCCCTTCCCTAATAAAAGTTTAATAATAAAATAATTAAAAATACAAACATATATGCGGTATCGCAGCGTGCACTAATGTCTGAACTAATAAAATATAAAGAAACACAGTAAAATGCCAAAGTGTAAAAAAAATTAAGTCCAGAAATGCAGATTTTTGGTCACTTCATATACTAGAATAAAATTTTATAAATCATGATAAAAAGGTACCATCAAAACAAAAAAGTGTCCCGATAAAAACTACAGATCATGGCACACAAAATGAGCCCTCATTCATCCCTGTATGCGGGAAAGAAAAAGTTACAGGGGTTAGAAGAGGACACTTTTAAGCATACAAATTTTTGTATAAAAAGTTAGAATTTTTTAAAAGTAGTAAAATAAAAATAACCTATATTAATTGGGTAACATTTTAACAGTATGGACCTACAGAATAAAGCTAAGGTTTCACTTATACTGAAAAGTTCACTACATAAAAACGGAAGCACTCAAAAGTTGCAAAATTGTGTTTTGTTTGGTTTTTTAAAATTTTGCCCTACAAATAATTTTGTTTGTTTCACTGTAAATTTGGAGGTAAAATTTGTGATGTCATTAAAAAGTACAATTGATGACAAAAAAAGCAAGCCCTCATATGGGTTGGTAGATGGAACAATAAAAGAATGATGTCTATTAGAAGGCAAGGAGGTAAAAACTAAACCTAAAAAAAAAAACAAGCTCAGTCCTGAAAGGGTTAATATGCACAGTCAGTGACTTCACAGTACAGGGTAATTATACACAGAAAAAGTAGTGTACTGTAGTGTGCGGCTGTAAGTGTATGTCTGTAGTGTGTGTCTGTAAGTGTATGTCTGTAGTGTGTGTCTGTAAGTGTATGTCTGTAGTGTGTGTCTGTAAGTGTATATCTGTAGTGTGCGGCTGTAAGTGTATGTCTGTAGTGTGCGGCTGTAAGTGTATGTCTGTAGTGTGCGTCTGTAAGTGAATGTCTGTAGTGTGTGTCTTTAAGTGTATGTCTGTAGTGTGCGGCTGTAAGTGTATGTCTGTAGTGTGCGGCTGTAAGTGTATGTCTGTAATGTGTCTGTAAGTGTATGTCTGTAGTGCGTGTCTGTAAGTGTATGTCTGTAGTGTGCGGCTGTAAGTGTATGTCTGTAGTGTGTGTCTGTAAGTGTATGTCTGTAGTGTGTGTCTGTAAGTGTATGTCTGTAGTGTGTGTCTGTAAATATATGTCTGTAGTGTGTGTCTGTAAGTGTATGTCTGTAGTGTGTGTCTGTAAGTGTATGTCTGTAGTGTGTGTCTGTAAGTGTATGTCTGTAGTGTGTGTCTGTAAGTGAATGTCTGTAGTGTGTGTCTGTAAGTGTATGTCTGTAGTGTGCGGCTGTAAGTGTATGTCTGTAGTGTGCGGCTGTAAGTATATGTCTGTAGTGTGTCTGTAAGTGTATGTCTGTAGTGCGTGTCTGTAAGTGTATGTCTGTAGTGTGCGGCTGTAAGTGTATGTCTGTAGTGTGCGGCTGTAAGTGTATGTCTGTAGTGTGTGTCTGTAAGTGTATGTCTGTAGTGTGCGGCTGTAAGTGTATGTCTGTAGTGTGCGGCTGTAAGTGTATGTCTGTAGTGTGCGGCTGTAAGTGTATGTCTGTAGTGCGTGTCTGTAAGTGTATGTCTGTAGTGTGCGGCTGTAAGTGTATGTCTGTAGTGTGTGTCTGTAAGTGTATGTCTGTAGTGTGTGTCTGTAAGTGTATATCTGTAGTGTATGTCTGTAAGTGTATGTCTGTAGTGTGCGGCTGTAAGTGTATGTCTGTAGTGTGTGTCTGTAAATGTATGTATGTTAGTGTGTGTCGGTCAGTCAGGCAGGTGTGTGTGTGTGGGGGGGGGGGGGGCAAAAAAAAGGATTAAAGATGGCCCTGATCATGGAGGACAAAAGAGGACACAGTTTTTTCTTCAGGCCAAAAAAGCCAAACAAAAGTTGTGTCTGTAGCCTCAGAATTAAAACTGACTCTGCAGTAAAAAACATTGCATTTTCCAAATAAAATAAATAAATAAAACACCAAATAAAAAAAAAATGCTTATACTAATACACATTACACCACAAAATACACAAGCCATAAAAAAGTGAACAAAAATTGTGTCTGTTAATAGTCCTGTACATAGGTTTTTATGGTTGGTCATTTCTTCAGCAGTTTCATCTGTTGGAGGATAATGGCTACTGAGGCATTCATAAATGAAAAAATATCGAAATAAATTGGTATCTGACGTTATCTTAGTAAAGAAATATATTTTAGCCAATGACATTAAGACATTTTAGTCATATTCGCTGAGATCATTTAATAGGGAAGCTGAGCCCTGGGAGAAGTGAAATATGTGCCATCAATTTATCTTCCTATAACTGTTTTACATCTTTATGTATCAGTCTATTCTACATTCCATGGAAATCTATCATTCACCTATAAATGATCTTTGTCTTAATCTCACTGTCCTGCATAATTCAGGAGTCTAGGAAATCTCCCAAGCCTGTACTACTCTGCAGTGGATTTTCTGCTGCTTAAACAAGCAGCAATTTAAGACCAAAGAATATATGAATCTATGACCCTTTTTGTGAAAAAAACAACCAGAGGCTTAAACTATTGTCAGAAAGGATATTATTACAGAGCTATTTCTGCACAGTGTAAAAAACATGAGGCATAGATTAGATACATACTTTTTTTTAGATAGCTGATGTATAGATAAATAATAGATAAATACATCAATTAATAATGTATCAATAGTTTTAGTCGATAGATATATAGAATGATTTATCTGTTCTCCCCATGTTTGCCTGGGTTTCCTCTGGGTACTCCATTTTCCTTACATACTACTAAGCATACTGGTAAGTTTATATGGAATTTAGATTGTGAGCCCCAATAGGGACAGGAACCAATGTAATTCATTTCAGCGCTGAGGAACGTGCTATATAAATTAGTAATATAGCTAAACATATATAGATCAGTAGATAGATGATACTTGATAGACAATAGAATATTACACAATAGAAAGGCAGATACATAGACATATACATACATGAACTATTAGATAAATAGACAGACAGACAGTAGATGGATAGGTAGATAGATAACAAATAGATAATTTTGAAGACGTAAGATAAAAAACAGGTAGATCATTAAAAAATTGTAAATACACAATAGATAGAAAGAAATAATATAATAGATAAATAGTTACATAGTGTGTTGTTAGCTAGGTAGATGGGCATACACTGACCAAAAAAGATAAAGGGAACACTCAGATAACACATCCTAGATCTGATTGAACTAATCGTATGAAATACTTTCATCTTTACACAGGCTGATCCAGTTTTGATTTAATGTCCTTAAACAAGTAAAAATGAGGCTCAGTAGTGTGTGTGGCCTCCATGTGCCCATATGACCTCCCTACAATACCTGGGCATGCTCCTAACCGGTCATGCTGGAGGATGTAGCAGGCAGCAGAACGTTCTCCATGGCATCTCCAGCGTCACGTCTGTCACATGTGCTCAGTGTGAACCTGCTTTCATCTGTGAACAGGGTGCCAGTGGCAAATTTGCCACTCGTGGTGTTCTCTGGCAAATGCCAACTGTCCTGCATGGTGTTGGGCCATAAGCACAACCCCACCTGTGGACGTCAGGCCCTCATACAACCCTCATGAAGTGTGTTTCTGACCGTTTGAATGGTCCATGTCTCCTGGTGTATTGGCCTGTCTCCTGGTAGCGCCTCCATGCTCTGGACACTACGCTGACAGATACAGCAAACCTTCTTGCCACAGCTCACATTGATGTGCCATCCTGGATGAGCTGCACTACCTGAGCAACTTGTGTGGGTTGTAGACTCCGTCTCATGCTACCACTAGAGTGAAAGCACCGCCAGCATACAAAAGGGACCAAAACATAAGCCAGGAAGCATAGGAACTGAGAAGTGGTCTGTGGCCACCACCTGCAGAATCACTCTTTTTTGAGGGTGTCTTGCTAATTGCCAATAATTTCGACCTGTTGTCTGTTCCATTTGCACAACAGCATGTGAAATTGATTGCCAATCAGTGTTGCTTCCTGAGTGGACAGTGTGATTTCACAGAAGTGTGATTTACTTGGAGTTAGATTGTGTTGTTTAAGTGTTCCCATTTTTTTAAGCAGTGTATAATTACACAATAGACAGGTAGGTACATTGATAGATAATAGTTAGATCAACAGGCAATTACATTATCGATGCATAAACATATTTTTTGCGCCATTTTTTCCATTAAAAAAAGCCCAGCAAATTGTTTAAGGCTGAAAATACCAGCCTTAAACATTGTGAGAACATAGAAGATGGATAGGTTCATAAATATCAGGTGGTTAATTACTAGATAAATAATTACATGATACATAGGAAGTTAGATGAATACTTACATAAAATATAATGGATGGATAGACATATAATTTCAATATAGGCATGTAGGTACATGAATAGAATTAATACATCAACAGGTAATTACCCAGATACATAAATAGGCCTATCATTACATAAATAGATAGCAAATAGGTGCATCAACAGATATTTACATAATAGATATAGATAATTTTTACAGTGTAAATTTTTGACCATAATTGTCAATTACAACGTGAAAATGCGTGTGTAAAATATGGCACAAATTTTTCTATATAAGAACCTACCCTAAGAAAGGTAGGTAGATATAGAATATATCAATAAATAAAAAGTTACTTGACAGATGAAACATAGAAACATAGAATGTGTCGGCAGATAAGAACCATTTGGCCCATCTAGTCTGCCCAATAATCTGAATCCTATCAATAGTCCCTGGCCCTATCTTATATGAAGGATAGCCTTATCCTTATCCCATGCATGTTTAAACTCCTTCACTGTATTTGCAGTGACCACTTCTGCAGGAAGGCTATTCTATGCATCCACTACTCTCTCAGTAAAGTAATACTTCCTGATATTACTTTTAAACCTTTGCCCCTCTAAACTGTGTCCTCTTGTGGTAGTTTTTCTTTTAAATATGCTCTCCTCCTTTACCTTGTTGATTCCCTTCATGTATTTAAAAGTCTCTATTATATCCCCTCTGTCTCTTCTTTCTTCCAAGCTATACATGTTAAGGTCCTTTAACCTTTCCTGGTAAGTTTTATTCTGCAATCCATGCACTAGTTTAGTAGCTCTCCTCTGAACTCTCTCTAGAGTATCTATATACTTCTCGAGATACGGCCTTCAGTACTGCGCACAGTACTCCAAGTGAGGTCTCACAAGGGACTATGTACAGCGGCATGAGCACTTCTCTCTTTCTACTGCTTATACCTCTCCCTATACATCCAAGCATTCTGCTAGCATTTCCTGTGCTCTATTACATTGTCTTCCTACCTTTAAGTCTTCTGAAATAATTACTCCTAAATCCCTTTCCTCAGATACTGAGGTCAGGACTGTGTCAAATATTCTATATTCTGCCTGAGGGTTTTTATGCCTTATCTTGCACTTATCCACATAAAATTTCAGTTGCCAGAGTTCTGACAATTCTTCTAGTTTTCCTAAATCCTTTCCATTTGGCGTATACCTCCAGAAACATCAACCCTGTTACATATCTTTGTGTCATCAGCAAAAAGACACACCTTACCATCAAGACCTTTTGCAATATCACTAATGAAGATATTAAACAAAATTGGTCCCAGTACAGATCCCTGAGATACCCCACTGGTAACAAGACCTTGCTCTGAATATTCTCCATTGACTACAACCCTCTGTTGTCTGTCACTCAGCCACTGCCTAATCCACTCAACAATATGGGAGTCCAAGCTCAATGACTGTAGTTTATTGTTAAGTCTTCTATGTGGGACAGTGTCAAAAGCATTACTAAAATCTAGATATACGATGTCTACTGCCCCTCCGCCATCTATTATTTTAGTCAACCAGTCAAAAAAATCAATAAGATTTGTTTGACATGATCTCCCTGAAGTAAACCCATGTTGTTTTTCATCTTGCAATCCATGGGATTTTAGATGTTCTACAATCCTATCCTTTAGTAGGGTTTCCATTAATTTCCCCACTATTGATGTCAGACTTACTGGCCTATAGTTGCTTGATTTCTCCCTACTACCTTTCTTGTGAATGGGCACAACATTTGCTAATTTCCAATCTTCCGGGACGACTCCTGTTACCATTGATTGGTTAAATAAATCTGTTAACGGTTTTGCTAGCTCACCACTAAGCTCTTTTAATAATTTTGGGTGTATCCCATCAGGCCCCTGTGACTTATTTGTCTTCACTTTAGACAGCAAACATAGAACCTCTTCCTCTGTAAAGACACATGCATCAGACGATTCATTAGTCTTCCTCTTTAATGATAGATAGAGTTATATATAGATGATAGATAGAGTTATATTTTGAATGCCATATAAATATATATATATATATATATATATATATATATATATATATATATATATAATGGTCTGTATACAGTGTATAAAAAAAAGATTGGAGTTTTAATTATTTTAGAAATACACCAAAGGTAGTAGCCTGTTTTTCCCACTTGTGCAGACATGGGTGGATTTGCCATTATACTGTGCAGTTCCTCAGTTTAGACATTTAACCCAGACATTTTACAAGTAATCATAGGTGTATATTGAAACACAAAGACGTTTATTCACAGCTATAATCTTTCAAATATATTTGTGAGCATGGGGATTTGATGAATAAAGTCTCACCTCCTATAATAAACCCATCGGGCCTATTTCTGAGATTTCTTTTTTTTTTCTCAGCAATAGCACATTTATAAAAAAAAAAAGAAGCCGAGCTGGTTTCAGTTGTCTGACTACTGCAGCGAATGCTATTATGTTATGTTCTCCTTTATTTTTATTGAAATATTTTCTGTTTTAGTGATCTTTAATTCATTTCACTGCGATACAAATAAAGATGTTGATAGATCTGTTTTCAGAATGTGAAGCCTTTTGGTATGAAAAGGATTAAATGGTTTCTGTGAGAGGGATTTTGGTTCATTGCTGTACAGTGCATTATACATATCACATTTAGCTGTTATGGAGATTTGGGTGTTGGCTGCTATCCAGAGAGAACTATTGAGCAGAGTGAGTGACTAGTTAAGATGTTTGGTCCGTGAATTGTGTGCCGGTGACAAAGCAGATTGCACTATGATTCTGCTGGACATAGGAAAATGAAAGAAATGTAGGTGGCGCTCTTCGACTCCAAAATACGCTGCAGAGATATAATACAGTCTAGTTCTAAAATAAAATCTCTGAGAAGCGGCTTAGTGTGCTGTAAATGTTGTACTGCCATCCGTGATCATACAGCCTAACATTTAAATAAATATTTTATTATTTATTTATATAAATAGATTTCTCCTTGTTTTTAAATGAACCTAAATACTCTATTGTAGTAAAACCATAGCACTTAATGTTTCTCTATATGGAGGAACTGGTACGATTGCAAATGTTCTTAAATTCACAAGTTGCCCCTATTTTGCATTTATTTTGCATTTATTTATGTATTCATAATAATAAATGTATATCTTTTTATTGTATTACATATGTAAATATGTAGTGGTCCCTTAAAGAGTACCTCTCATGATCTTGTTGCAATTTAAAATCCTCCAGGTCTCTGCCCCATCATGATAAACCACCCCTTCCCTTTATTTAAATTATTTGTTAGTTTTCTACCTTGATATTGCTCTGTATTCTCTGCTCAGTCTCCCTCACTCTGCTACACACAGCCCAGAGCAGTTTAGTCTGAGATGAGCTATGATTGGATAAGGCTGCACCCCCAACCCCCCCTCCCCCTCAATACTTCAAACTGCATTTCCTGATTTTCGACTTTTGCCAGGCCAGCAGGGGTCCAAAGTATGTGCAAGAGATAGGGGGAAATGTGCTCTTGACAAATAGGGAGGAACATAGTGGCAGCTTTTTTAATCAAAAATAAAACATAGAAAGCTTCATTTTTTTTAAACAAAATACAAATGTTTAATGAGAGTGCCCATTTAACTTACAATGGCCTCAGGTTACAATATTTTCAACATGAAATGATCTTTGCTGGACCATTGTAACTTAAAACCAGTTTCAACATACAATGCTATGGACAGTGCAGATCTGCAAAATACGTCAATAGCTGGAAGAACTGACCAATCAAAGTGAACATTTCACTGATAAAACACCTGTATTATTGAAGTGCATGCACTGACTGGCTGTCTGGTAGTGCCTCGCTATAGTACAGGGAGGTACTTCATGTTCTTTACTACTCTTTACCGGTGTGTTTTTTTTTCTTTTTTTGTGATGGTTTGTTATTCACTCTATGCATTGCGATGTTATTACACATATTTATTTGGTTAAATTATACAAAATTATTTATTGAAATTATATATTATGCACATGCATATTGCCATGTATTATTATCTTAATTATGTATTTCCTTTTGCACATTATTTCTTAGATCTGTTTTGTTTTTTTAGCACTTGTGCATTATTCTGAATAATTTTATTAGATCCATATTTTCACTTTACGTATGCACAGGATTTTTATGAAATGTAGACAATGAAAAAGATTATGTTTCTGCACCTTAGTATGTTGTTTGTTATTCATAATATGGGCATTTTTTTATTGCACTAAGGCACTTTATGGTATAAGGAGAGAGGGAGTTATGAGAAGGGCTTAATAGAATTGAGAGATGTGTAATGCTGGATTCTGGCAGTGTGCATGCATGCTTTCCCGGAGTCTGGGCGCTTTCCTCTACGAGTGTCGGGAAGCGCAGGGCTGGACATGATGTGTCAGGGACCTGCGCTCTGTTTATGTGACGTGGCCGGAAGGATTGCGAGATTTCTGCACATGCACCAGTGTCTGGAAGAAGGCGCACTGAAGTTCCTTCAGTCTGGGGAACAGTGACCCTTGAGAAAATACAACAATGAAATGTACATCAGGCCTGGTGGTGGAGGCTGGCATTATTGGTAAGCCATGGTCTTGTGATAGGGGAAGATTATGCATAGAGGTAATGAATGTTGTTTCTAGATGATCTATAGATAGATGTCGGACCAGTATATTTGCAAAAATCTAGAACCCAGTACACTTTAGCAAATACCTCCAATAAATAGGATTAATGGTAACTACCTTTTATCGGCTGTAACGATATTGTAATTAATTGCATGGGGCAACTGCACCACATTTTTTTAGGACTTTATTTCCACTACACATTTGAAATATATTTTTTAAAGTGAGTATAATAACAAAGAATGCAATAGTTATGCTTTTGGTTGTTCTTTTCATATATAAAATGCATAGAAAGCTATAGTGCAAGTTATGAATACTAAGACCATATAACTACATTTATTTTCAAAAATAGTAAAGAAGAGGATTGGTTTTCTAAAATATTGGTTTACAGAATCCAAAAATTCATCACTTTATCTATACTAGATTTTCATTCTTACTGAGACCAGTTTAGGTGCATTCTATATTAGTGTTTGTCTTTTCATTTTATTGACATATTTTTATAACCAAAAAAATTAAATGATCTTTATATGTTGCGAACTGGTTCAGAAAACAGATCAATGAGTATTTGTTTCTACCAGGTCAGTAAGGATCTGTTTTTTTTTTCAAGCTCCAACAAAATTTGCTTTATGTTTTTGGATCAAGAAAATAGAAACAGATTCAGTCAAGTGACAGAAAAAATGGAGCATACTGATACAATTTTATACAACAGTTGTCCTTGGTTGCTACACAAGACATAGAATATATGAAGAAAATAAATATTAGCGGAATCATGCCCTTCAAAGTCTCATAACATGAACCTAGTGACAGATAAAATGAAAAACTGTGGGAAGAGCAATTTTCATAAAAATAGAATCAGATCCCAAAAACTGTCAAGGTAATATTATTGTAGGCACCTTTTTAAATTGTTTGGATTTGTTACTCACAAAAAAATACAAACAAAAATACAACTGCACAAAAAGCATCTTTTTTTTTACTAAGAACATCTAAATTTTGATTTTCTAGAATCACTTATGAATCCTTCAGTCTCATGAGTCTGACTGAAGGATTTATTTACAATATTAATTAATTTCATGAATGCAAAAGAAAAAAAAATTGCAACAATATGCCACTTGGTAGACAGAGGAATATGTGGACTTAAACTATGAGATTATATCTTGTGCCTACATTTAACAAATTCTGTCTGCTATATTTGCTGCTTAGAGCTGCAGACAGCATTGCATAGCAGTTAGGGTATAAAAGCAGACTGTATTTTTCCTCGAGCTAATGGTGGTTGCCAAAGTTATGAAATCACCTTTAAAGGGGTTCTCCGGTGCTTACACATCTTTTCCCCTATCCAAGGGATAGGGGATAAGATGCCTGATCGCGGGAGTCCTGCCGCTGGGGACCCCCGGGATCATGCACGCAGCACCCCGTTTGTAATCAGGCGACCACCAGGCTGGCGGCATGTGACGTCACGCTCCGCCCCTCAATGCAAGCCTAAGGGAGTGGGCGTGACAGCTGTTTGTACAACCTGCCTCAGACAGGCTTTACTAGCAGAGCACAGCTCTAATTGATCAATGCAGTTTAATTAAACATGGGATTAAATGAAAAAAGTACCAAATACCAGGCTTGCTGATTTTTAGTCCCATCATATATCTTAAGAAAAGAAAAAATCAATAGCGTTTAAAATATTCCATATATCTCCCAAAATGGTACTAATGAAAGTCTAAAAAACAAAATATATACAAATCGGGTACCACTATAACATGTAAATTGTACTGTGTAAAAAATAAGCTCCTCAAAATTAGCAGAATTGCTTTTTTTTTTATTTCACTTCACTAGAACTTTTTTTGTGTAACCATACAATTTATAGTAAAATGAAAGGTGTTATTGCAAAGTATAGTTGATTTCACAAAAACAAGTACTTATATGACTGTGTGAATGAAAAAATGAAACAGCTATGGCTCTTAGAAAGCGAGGTGAAAAAAATGAAAATTAGCGGTGTCCTCAAGAGGACCTCTATTTGTACCTCTGTCTCTTGTATTAGCTGTGATCACGCCTGACTGCAGCATACAAAGACCATACCATGTGTGTTCCAATCGGTTTATGGATATCATTGTCAAATATGAATCCAAGAAATTGGAAACCTTGAATGAGGACATCACCAAGTTACAACATGAACTGGAGCCGTTTAAAGGTATGGCTGACTTTTCTGATCTATTACAAAAGACTAATGAGCGTTTTGCCAAGTTAGAGGAAGAAATAATGGAGACTAAGAAATTAAAACTGCAGCAAGATATGCGGGACTTTGAACTTAAACAACAGTATGACTGAGGTCGTTGGGAAAACTCTTTTACCACACCTAGATCTATACTTGAAAATAAAAAACGTGGATATAAAAAACACACACCTTCGCACAAGGTCACTTTTAGCTCCTCGGAGATTGATTCTGACCGCGAGGGGGAAAGTACAGAATCAGATGGATCAGTCGTCCCCCATACCTCAAAAAGCGCAAGGCACAAGATAAAAAACACAGGAGGGGGGGAGGAAACACCGAAAGAGATCCCCCGCGTTTACGTAGTCAGGCCCAGAGGAACTTGAAGTAATGAACCTGTCAAGTAGAGATCTTACCACTGATCAGATCTCACTTCTTTCAAAAGGACTTCATTTCTCACCAGTAAATGGACTTAATGTGTTTGGCCCCCTTTGTGAAATAAACCGTTTTGTACTCATTCTTACTGTTAAAAGACACTTCTTTAGTTTAAATCCTGCAGAGAATGATGACCCCTGTTCTCAAGTGCATTGTCACAATGAGTTTCAGGGGCTGTCATTCTCTGACCAAACCACATTAAGCCAACTCATTGAGTTAAATATTCATGGTTCACAACAGGATGATTTGGTGTCAAGAAATACCATGCATTTAAACAAGAATCCTTAATTTTACCCTCTATCCTCCCGTACTGATTGCATGGATCTCTTCCAGGCCGCAGTTGAGGAGGATCTGTTTTTTCTGCCACCCCCCCCCCCCCCCCGAGATCAGACAACCTTCCCGTAAGAAGCGCATAGCTCTACAGGAATTAGCTACTTATGATGATATAAATAATATAAATGATAAACGGGGACTGGTTACAGTTGTGGATAAAAGCATGTATATTGGAGAAATCAATAAATTGTTGCAGGACCATACCACATACCAAAAACTTAGAAACTTAGTGCAGATCCCACTAAAAAATTCCAACAGGAGTTATCCATTTTACTGGATGAAGGTCTTGCGCTGGGCGTCATTACTGGGAGAGACAGGGATTACCTCTTTGTAGGGGAGCCTGTCATCCCGGTCATGTGCGCCCTGCCAAAGACCCATAAAGGGATAGTCCCTCTACCTATGAGGCCCATTGTGTCCAGCAATGGGTCTCTTTTGGAGTGGCTGTCCAATTGGGTCGATTTATTACTGCAACCTTTAGTGCAACATGTCCCTGGATATCTCAAGGATTCCAGGGATGTCCTTAGAGCCCTTGAAAAGGTACAGTGGACACCAGGAGCCAATTGGCTTTCCTGTGATGTGGTGTCACTGTCCACTAAAATTCCATGGGGTGTTGCCATGACTGCTCTTAATTTCAATTTAACCACTTTCAGCAAATACTCGTCTGACCTTAAAGAATACATCAAAATGATAACATGCTTCCTTATATCCCGCAACTATTTCATATTTGACAGGACATTTTACGTGCAAACTAGAGGTGTCTCCATGGGTGCCAAACACTCACCATCCCTAGCAAATTTGACAATGTCCTTTTGGGAAGCCATCTACATCTTTACACCTGACAACCCATTTGCCAGCAGCATACAGTGGTACGGTCGCTTCATTGACGACCTACTCCTAGTCTGGAGGGGGGATGCCGTGACCGTGCCACTGTTTGCTGCATACTTCAATGACAACCCATATAACCTCACATTCACACATCAAGTAAATTTGCAAACTATGGTATATTTGGAAAAAAAGAAATGGAGGGGGTCCAGCTCCTGGGTTGAGGTATCCAATAAAACTTAACCTTTAATGGCAACTAATTAAAACATGGAAATTCGCCACAAGGTGGCGAGTGACATGTCACTAAAAACAAAAAGGGGGGGGTGAAACGCCGACGCGTTTCGAGCAGGTGCTCTTAGTCATGGACTTAGTCCATGACTAAGAGCAACTGCTCGAAACGCGTCGGCGTTTCACCCCCCCCCTTTTTGTTTTTAGTGACATGTCACTCGCCACTTTGTGGCGAATTTCCATGTTTTAATTAGTTGCCATTAAAGGTTAAGTTTTATTGGATACCTCAACCCAGGAGCTGGACCCCCTCCATTTCTTTTTCTCAGTTCCACGGGGAGTGGCGGCTCCCTGTCTCCGTGCTCCGGGACTATTGCCTGATGCTTGACACATATGGACTTTGGTGAGCTGATCAACTCCTTTTTGTTTCTCTACTACATTGCCGTCATGGTATATTTGGACTTGACTCTCACAATTACCGGTAGGGGAGTTTACCAGACTCAAGAGAAATTGTTTGGACACAGCTACATATAAATCTCAGTCCACGGAACTCAAAGATAGATTAAGGAATATAGGTTATTCCCTACATACTTTACACAGGGCTGAAGACCTTGTAGCCAACAAGGACAGAAGTGCCCTTGTTAGTCCACAATGCATCCCAAGAAATAAAATAAAAAAAACTAATTTTAGCACTCACCTACTCTCCTCATTTCAAAAAGATTAAACAAATTATAAACAGGCACCTTCATTTGCTCAGGAGGGATGAAACATTATCATCCATACTGAGTGATGGGTGCCAAATAGTCTCCAAAAGAGCACCCACACTCGGGGACCACTTGTCACCAAGTATGGTTTTGAGTGAAAGATCCAGCAATCCACGTTGGCTAGCTCAAAAAGGTTTTTTCAAGTGCGGACAGAAAATATGCTGCACTTGTACTGATGTCATACCCACCAAAACCTTTACCATTGCTGACGGTACCAAAACGTCTTCCATTAATTCGTACATTAATTGCAATCACACCAATGTGATATACATCATAGAATGCTCACTCTGTCAATTAATGTATGCTACACGACCAGAAAATTAAAAACCAGAGCTTTGGAGCATTTGAATGACAGTACCACTACATCGAATAGACATAGATCAGCAGCATCTGCCCATTTCCAGACTGCACATCAGGGTAATACTAGTGGTTTTACCGCATCGCGGGATGCGCCTGCATGTGAGCCCCAGTCCGTCACTCACCTGGTGCTTCTGCTGCCCCAGCCTCTGCCTCTCTGCTCCGGTACACGTGTCCACATCCCCTAGGGCGCGTGTGCTGGAGCTTTAAGATTTAAAGGGCCAGTGCGCTCATTAGTGTAATTCACCTGTGGCTCATTGATAAATTCCTCCACCCTCCTCACTTCCCTGCTGGATCTTTGTTGCCTTGTGCCTGAGAGAAAGCATTCCATTCTTTTGCTCTGTGACTTGACCTTGCTCCTCTGCCGCCTGCCTACTGACCTTCTGCTATGTCCTGACTACGCTACTGTGCCGCCTGCCTCGACCTTCTGCTATCCTGACTACGAGCTGCCTCATCCCTCCTGTGCCTCACATCTCCTCAGCCGCCTGTGTGGTCAAGCCATGCCAGGGGTAGTTACCTGGGTGCTGCCTGCCGCAGGAACTCCATCCCGCTTTGGGGTGAAAACCAGCGGCATCTGAGACTCTGCTCCCTGGTTCAGTCCGAGTCATCTGCCAGACAGGTCCAGCGGATTCCTGTCTTCTGAAACGTGTTACAAATTGTCTATGTACTTATTAGTACACAGGCTTATATACATGCATATATAAAATATATCATATACAGTATACCATCCCATTTTGTTAAGAGTTCACTGAAACCCAAAAAGATATAGTAGATTTACATTACTCAGGAGGATAATATCTGTTCACATACGTATATTAATTTAATGAATCATTAACCACAAAGAAACGTATCACAGTATGTACCAAATGACCCTCAATAAGTACCACATATGTGGTCTCCAAGCACTCTAACATGTTGTAAAGCTCACCATATAAACTGCAAATCTACTAGTGATGATATGCTAGAAATGTTTAATAAGTTTAAGATATAAGAAGTAAGAAACAATAACATTTAGTTGGTTAAACACAAAAATATCTTGGTGTTATTACTTTGTATATGATAAAATGAATCCAGCCAGGTAGTATATTGGTAGTGCTGTCAAATGTACAGTGTTACCATCATACCATACTGACACGCTCAGGATAGTGGGATTAGTTCACTGGCTAATATACCTGCATATACTGTATGTGCATAAATATATATATATATATATATATATATATATATATATATATACTAGCTGAGTACCCGGTGTCGCCTGGTTTTTCCTCCTAACCCTTGTTGGGGAGGAAGCTTTTGACTTCATATCCCATCCTCATATATTGTTGTCCTATACCATCCTCATATCTCAATCTCATATCCAGTCCTCATATCCTGACCTCATATCCTGTCCTCATATGCCCTCCTGATATCTCGACCTCCTTTCCCGACCTCCTATCCCATCCTCATATCTGGACCTCCTAGCCTTACCCCATATCCTGTACCCATATCCCGACCTCATATCCCGTCCTCATATCTTGACCTCATATCCCGTCCTCCTATCCCATCCTCCTATCTCGACCTCATATCCCGTCCTCATATCCCGACCTCATATCCCATCCTCATATCCCATCCTCATGTCCTGACCTCATGTCCCGACCTCATATCCCGTCCTCATATCCCGTCCTCATATCCCATCCTTATGCCCCATACTCATATTCTGTTCTCAGGTAGGACTGATTTGTGAGGAAGATATTGTAAGCTGAATATAGAAGGGGACGTGGCTTTGTGGGACTGGGCGTGGTTTGCAAGCCAGACCGATGCACAAGAAGGGTAGAGAATAAAAGAGTGGGGCTTAAACAGTGGGCATGTCTTTGTGAGATGGGGTGTGGCTTGCAAGCCAGACTGATACATTCATCAAGAGATGCAGAGCGAGCTTGAGGAGTAAGGTACTGGAAGTCCCATATACTTGCATGGGACTTTAAACAAAAACCCATCTTTTATATAAAGGAGTAGGTAAGTGTTAATTTAACTATCATATCTTTTTATTTGAAATATAAATAATATGTGTACCAGGTATTATTGAAATATCTCCAGCCGTACAGGAATTATGTGGGAACATACATTTCCCATAGATTTGCATTGGACTTTAAACAAAAACCCTGACCCTCACAAATGGGGGTAGTTAAGGGTAAAGTTAACTATCCTATATCTTAAGTGCGTATATACGTAACATGTGACCAAGTATCAAATTATCTCCAGCCCTTTGGAAGTTATGCAGTAACATATATTTCCCATTGACTTGTATGGGACTTTAAACAATAACCCCGTCCCTGGCAAATGGGGTTAAGTAAGGGTTAAATCACCGATCCTATGTTTGTTGTTGACATATAAGTAACATGTGTGCCAAGTTTCATGTTAATATCTTTAGCCTTTTGAATGTGATACTGGAATATACACACATACAGACATACACACACACATACACACATTGGGGGAGATTTATCAAAACCCGACCAGAGGAAAAGTTGCTGAGTTGTCCATAGCAACCAATCAGATTGCTTCTTTCATTTTTGAAAAGGCCTCTGAAACATGAAAGAAGTGATCTGATTGGTTGCTATGAGCAACTCAGCAACTTTTCCTCTGGCCATTAAGTTTTATATATATATATATATATATATATATATATATATATATATATATATATATATACATATATTCCATTACATAATCCTGCAAAATCCTATATAATTCATTAAAAACCTGCTATCTGTTATCACCATAACAACCTGTTGTATAAAGCTATTGCATACAATCCCTTATTTTTTGCATTTCCATACCGATTTTTATATATTTTTTTTATTAATTACTAACATAAGTGTACTTAAGAATGTTATCAAAATAAATTACAATTAGTTTTGCAAAAAAAACTGGGCCTCATACAATAACATGGAGCTCAAGTGAAGAACACCATGGCAGCTTAAATGCTAGGAAAAAAACAAAGAAATGTTTTTTGGCCTTAAAAAGGGTTATCCCACCTTGTTCTATCTGGCTTTTCTGGCTCCGCTGGCCTGTTTGCAGCAGTCGGAAGTGGTCAGGAAAGATGAAAGCAGCCGAAGTGTGGACTTACCGTATATACTCGAGTATAAGCCGACCCGAGTATAAGCCGAGACCCCTAATTTCAACCCAAAATCCCAGGAAAAGTTATTGACTCGAGTATAAGCCTAGGGTGGGAAATACCTCATCCCCCCCTGTCATCATCCAGACCCGTCATTAACATCCTCATCATCCCCTTGTCATCATCCCACACATCCCCCCTTCATCATCCCCTTGTCATCATCCCACACATCCCCTTGTCATCATCCCACACATCCCCCCTTCATCATCCCCTTGTCATCATCCCACACATCCCCTTATCCCACACATCCCCCCTTCATCATCCCCTTGTCATCATCCCACACATCCCCTTGTCATCATCCCACACATCCCCCCTTCATCATCCCCTTGTCATCATCCCACACATCCCCTTATCCCACACATCCCCCCTTCATCATCCCCTTGTCATCATCCCACACATCCCCCCTTCATCATCCCCTTGTCATCATCCCACACATCCCCTTATCCCACACATCCCCCCTTCATCATCCCCTTGTCATCATCCCACACATCCCCTTGTCATCATCCCACACATCCCCCCTTCATCATCCCCTTGTCATCATCCCACACATCCTCTTATCCCACACATCCCCCCTTCATCATCCCCTTGTCATCATCCCACACATCCCCTTATCATCCCACACATCCCCCCTTCATCATCCCCTTGTCATCATCCCACACATCCCACACATCCCCCCTTCATCATCCCCTTGTAATCATCCCACACCCCCCCCCCTTCATCATCCCCACCCCCCTTCATCATCCCCACACCCCCCCCCCCCTTCATCATCCTCTTCTCATCATTCGCCCTCAGTGGTCTTCAACCTGCGGACCTCCAGAGGTTTCAAAACTACAACTCCCAGCAAGCCCGGGCAGCCATCGGCTGTCCGGGCTTGCTGGGAGTTGTAGTTTTGAAACCTCCGGAGGTCCGCAGGTTGAAGACCACTGCGGCCTTCAACATGCGGACCTCCAGAGGTTTCAAAACTACAACTCCCAGCAAGCCCGGGCAGCCATCAGCTGTCCGGGCTTGCTGGGAGTTGTAGTTTTGAAACCTCCGGAGGTCCGCAGGTTGAAGACCACTGCGGCCTTCAACATCATCCAGCCCCCTCTCACCCCCTTTAGTTCTGAGTACTCACCTCCGCTCAGCGCTGGTCCGGTCCTGCAGGGCTGTCCGGTAAGGAGGTGGTCCGGTGAGGAGGTGGTCCGGGCTGCTATCTTCACCGGGGGCGCCTCTTCTCCGCGCTTCCGGCCCGGAATAGAGCCGTTGCCTTAACAACGACGCATCTGCGTCGTTGTCAAGGCAACGTGACTATTCTGAGGCCGGGCCCGAAGCGCTTAGAAGAGGCCTCCCCGGTGAAGATAGCAGCCCGGACCACCTCCTCACCGGACCACCTCCTTACCGGACAGCCCTGCAGGACCGGACCAGCGCCGAGCGGAGGTGAGTACTCAGAACTAAAGGGGGTGAGAGGGGGCTGGATGATGTTGAAGGCCGCAGTGGTCTTCAACCTGCGGACCTCCGGAGGTTTCAAAACTACAACTCCCAGCAAGCCCGGACAGCCGATGGCTGCCCTGGCTTGCTGGGAGTTGTAGTTTTGAAACCTCTGGAAGTCCGCAGGTTGAAGACCACTGCGGGTGGGGGAGTTCACTCGAGTATAAGCCGAGGGGGGTGTTTTCAGCACGAAAAATCGTGCTGAAAAACTCGGTTTATACTCGAGTATATACGGTACATAATTTGTGCTACTCCTGTTGACTTTAAAGGGAGTTACGCAAACAACTTGGGCTACTCTGTTTGCATAACTTCGGTAGTTACATAAACAGCTTAGCTTGCAGGGTTACATAGCAATCTACATAGCTTCCCCACTTTGGGTGCTTTCGAATTTCCAGATCACCTGCTGCCTGCTGCAAATGGGCTAGAAGAGGAGGAAAACTGAATATAGCAAGGTGGGACAACCCGTTTTAAAGTAAAAAAATGTCCCGGGCTTCAGTGGGTTAAAAACAATGTTGTTTGTAAATAAATCCGCTATTATATATCAAATCATTTATGAATACCATCCCACTTCTGGAGAGATAAGTTTGTATTTCAAGCCAGGGCTGTAAGGTTATTGTGACAGGGCTGTAAGGTTATTGTGATTGTTTTTAGTCGGCCCTATTTCCTTCATTTTTTCAGAAAGCAATCATAGATATATCTATTCAGAGAATAGATTTATAGCACAATATCTAGATGACACATAGTGAAAGCAGAAATAGTGATCTAAAAATGGATGAATTGAGAATAACATATTATTAGTGGAGAAGGTCACAGAATGGCTTTTGCAATTAACGCTTAATTCAGTGTTGCTGGTAAAGTTTATTTTATATATTTTATAGCCTAGCCTTTCAGTCATTTCCTATGTAGACATGGTGGGATATATGCTCAGCTAGTATAAAATCAAAACAAGGAATTCTGTTTTCTGTTCTGCAACACAGGAACGATCCTACTGTGAAAATACCGCACTTCTATGGTTATTCTAGCTGAGCGGGTCTCAGTTTTAGAATGCCATAGCTTCTTAGTCAGAAAATTGCTGTGTTCTTTAAATCCCCATTTGACCTTGCCTTTAGGCTTTTTAGAACTCTTTGTCATGTCTGGTTGACATTTTAACAGTAGGATAGTGTGGAAACCATTTGTCTTAACAAAGAATGTAATGTACCGTAAAACCAACAAAAGAATTGTAAATGTGATAAAATAAGTGTTTACTTTCTAAAAGGTTGTATGACTTGTATTATGTGTAATAAATACCATTTGTTGTTTAGAACGCACCAATAATTTTTGCTCACTACTTTTGGCCATTTCCACATGTATCAGTTCCACAGGGATAATTTTTTTTTGTGCCGTAAGTTTATTAAGAACGTACAAGAAAAATACAATACAAAATATGCATGAAAACTGAATTAGCTCAAATGGGTAGATGACCCAAGCAGGCCAGAGAAACAAAAAAATAACCCAATGTAACCAGGATGAGGGGGAAGGGGGGGAAGGGGAGAGAGGGTGTCACGAACCGGCAGGACTGGTAGTGGATCCTCTGGACCAGAGAGGTGATGGCGCGGGCTGTACTGGAGGACCGGTTCTAAGCAGTTACTGGTCTTCACCAGAGCCCACCGCAAAGCGGGATAGATTTGCTGCGGCGGTAACTACCAGGTCGTGTCCCCCAGTAACAACTCGACCTCTCTGGCTGCTGATATAGCGTGGTACACAGGGAGAAGGCAAGAGCGTAGTCGGACGTAGCAGAGGTCAGGGCTGGCGGCAAAGGTTCACAGGCGAGGAGACGGTAGCAATGGGTTCGGCAACTGGCAAGGCAAACAACACAGTAGTGAATGCTTTCTCAGAGGCACAAGGCACAAAGATCCAGCAAGGCAGGAAGGGGTAGGTAGCTTATATATGAGGGACACAGTAGGAGGTGAGGAACCAGCGCACCAATTACCGGTGCGCTGGCCCTTTAAATAGACTGAATCCGGCGGGTGCGTGCCCTAGAGAGCGGGGCCGCGCGTCGGGATACAGGAGTGCAGGGAGCTGTGAGCCGAGCAGGGATGCGGCTCGAGAGAGCGGGGACCAGCCGCCACGCCAGCCGCGTCCCTGAAGCCGTGGAACCCGTGCTCCCGGTCAGTGCGTCTTACCGAGAGACGCCGGGACCCCGGGACTGAGGTCTGAGGCAGCGGGCGCTCCGGTCCTGAGCTAATGACCGGAGCGCTCGCTGTGACAGTACCCCCCCCCCCTTAGGTCTCCCCCTCTTTTTGGCACCAAGAAAGTTGAGGATGAGACTGCGGTCCAAGATGTTCTTCTCAGGCTCCCAAGACCTCTCCTCAGGACCGCAGCCCTCCCAGTCAACCAAAAAATCTTTTCGAGAGAAGCGATTAAAGATGGCAGGTTTGAGAAGGGAGACATGGAAAGAGTTATGAATTCTGAGGGAGGGGAAGATGGAGCTGGTAGGACACCGGATTAATGCAGCTCTTGACTCTGAAGGGACCCAAGTAATGAGGGCCCAGCTTGTAACTTGGTACCTTAAATCTGATGTATTTTGAGGCGAGCCACACCTTGTCACTGGGACTGAATTCCGGAGGAGCTCTACGACTTTTATCGGCCTGGAACTTCATACGGGCCGAGGCCTTGAGGAGGGCTGAGTGGGTCTCTCGCCAAATAGAAGAGAAGTCCTGAAGGAGGTCCTCTACAGCTGGTACAGAAGAGGAGATGGAGGTCCGAGGTAGAGGTGGCAGAGGATGACGACCAAAAACCGCAAAAAATGGAGACTTATTGGAGGCGGACGACTGTTTGAAATTATAAGAGAACTCTGCCCAAGGGAGTAAGTCCGACCAATCATCTTGGCGAGAGGACACAAAATGGCGTAGATAATCTCCCAGAATCTGGTTCACCCGTTCAACTTAGCCATTGGACTGAGGGTGATGATACGAGGAAGAAAAGTCCAGCTTGACCCCGAGCTGACCACATAGAGCTCTCCAAAATCTGGAAATGAACTGCACCCCACGGTCACAGACCGTGGAGGTGGAAGATGTGTAGAAAAAACTGTTTTGCCAGCTGAGGTGCGGACGGGAGACCAGGCAGGGACACAAAGTGAGCCATCTTCGAAAATCGGTCCACCACGACCCAAATGACCGTCATACCATGGGAGGAGGGAAGATCAGTGATAAAGTTCATGGCGCTGTACGACCAAGGGGCCTCCGGAACAGGAAGCGGCAGAAGAAGACCCGCAGGTTTCTGACGAGGAGTCTTTTCACGGGCGCAGATCGCACAGGACTGGACGAATTCCATGACGTCTCTCTCCAGCGAGGGCCACCATTATCTTTGGGAAATTAATTGAAGAGACTTCTTAATCCCAGGATGACCGGCAAAGAGGGAAGTGTGACCCCACTTGAGAATTTGTAATCGCTGACGAGGAGGAACATAGGTCTTACCCGGGGGAAGAAGCCGCAAGTCCACAGGTGCAACCGAGATTCTGGTGGGATAATGTGTTGAGGAGTGGGTACGTCGCTCACCACATCTGAAGAGCGAGAAAGGGGATCTGCCCTGATGTTCTTGGCAGCAGGGCGGAAATGAATCTGGAAATTGAAGTGGGTGAAGAAGATGGACCAACGGGCTTGGCAGGGATTTAGTCTCTGAGCTGACTGGAAGTAGGCTAGTTTCTTATGGTCCGAGAAAATAGTCACAGGGTGAGGAGCACCCTCGAGAAGATGTCTCCACTCCTCCAAGGCTAATTTAATTGCCAACATTTCTCTGTCCCCAATAGCGTAATTCTTCTCGGCGGAAGAAAAGGTTTTAGAGAAGAAGCCACAAGTTATGGTCTTGCCTCTGGATGACTTCTGAGTTAGCACCGCTCCAGCTCCCACCGAGGATGCATCCACTTCAAGATAGAATGGCTTGGAAGAATCTGGCCGGGAAAGAACAGGTGCAGAAGCAAAGGCGGCTTTCAGGGACTGGAAGGCCTCTTCAGCGTGAGGAGGCCAGGTTTTGGGATTAGCACCCTTTCTAGTCAAAGCCACAAGAGGAGCCACCAGGGTGGAATAATGAGGAATAAATTGTCTGTAGTAGTTGGCAAAACCCAGGAACCTCTGGACACCAGAGGGGCGTGGCCAGTCCAGGACCGCAGAGAGCTTGACTGGATCCATTTGAAGTCCTTGGGCTGAGATGATATACCCCAGGAAGGGCAAGGAGGAACGCTCAAACAGACATTTCTCAATCTTGGCGTAGAGGCGGTTGCTTCTGAGACGGGTGAGAACTTGTCGGACATGGACTCAATGTTGATCCAAATTAGAGCAAAAAATAAGGATATCATCCAGGTATACTACTACACAGGTGTAAAGAAGGTCCCGAAAGATGTCGTTAACGAACTCTTGGAAGACTGCAGGTGCGTTACAGAGTCCAAAAGGCATCACTAAGTATTCAAAGTGACCGTCCCTGGTATTAAAAGCGGTCTTCCCTCCGAATGCGGATCAAATTGTAGGCCCCGCGGAGATCCAACTTGGTTAAAATTTTGGCTCCTCTGAGACGGTCAAACAGCTCAGAGATTAGAGGCAGAGGGTAACGGGTTTTTAATGGTAGTTTTATTGAGTCCTCTATAATCAATGCAGGGACGGAGGGAACCATCCTTTTTAGACACAAAGAAAAAAACGGCTCCAGCAGGAGAAGGAGATTTCCTAATAAACCCTCTCTGTAAATTCTCACGTACATAGTCAGACATGGCCTGAGTCTCTGGAGGTGAGAGAGGATAAATTCTGCCCCGAGGTGGAGTAGAGCCAGGTAACAGGTCAATAGGACAATCATAACGCCTGTGAGGAGGAAGAGTCTCCGCTTGCTTTTTACAGAAGACATCTGCAAAACGGTGGTAAGGCTTGGGGAGACCTGGTGGCGGAGGAACTGGCGGGTCCCGTTTGATAAGAGCAGGCTTGAGGCACCGGTCAGAGCAGGAGGGACCCCAACGCAGAATCTCCCCGGTGGACCAATTCAAGACAGGACAATGGCGTTGCAACCACGGTAAACCCAGCATGAGTTCGAAAGAGCAAAAGGGAAGAACAAAAAATTCCAGAGTCTCTGTATGAAACATCCCAATGTCCATCCGCAGGGACTGGGTGCGGTATCGTACCGTAGCAGACAGTCTCTCCCCATTGACCCTTCTTAAGTTGTCCTTTCTTAAAAGTGGCACAGAGAGCTTCATTGTTCCAGTTCAGCTCGGAGGCAAGGGTGCAGAACTGGATGGCATAGTCACCCACAGTAGAACTTCCTTGGGACAAGTTTAACAAAGCAGTCTCTGCTGAGGTAACCCGGGCAAGTTCCTCGAAAACATTACGAAACTCCTGACAAAAACTTTGGACAGATGCGGTGGCTGGATCAGCCCGGTCCCAAAGCGGTGTAGCCCAGGCCAGGGCCCTCCCGGAGAGTAGACTGAGAATGAAGGCTACCTTGGCTCGCTCAGACGGAAACTGGTCAGACAGTAGCTCGAGGGGAAGAGAGCACTGAGACAGGAACCCTCGGCACAACTTAGGATCTCTGTCGTATTTCTCTAGTAGGGACAAACGGATTCTGGACCCAGTGGCAGTTGCAGGCGGAGGTGATGCAGCAGGTGCAGACGGAGGACCTGGCTGTGGCTGAGAAGGCAGGAGCTGCTGCAACATAGCGGTAAACTGGGCCAGCTGTATACCCTGCTGGGCCACAATGGTGGTGAGGTCCGCTAAACTTGGCAGGGGAACATCAGTGGGATCCATGGCCGGATCAAACAACACAGTAGGGAACGCTTTCTCAGAGGCACAAGGCACAAAGATCCGGCAAGGCAGGAAGGGGAAGGCAGCTTATATATGAGGGACACAGTAGGAGGTGAGGAACCAGCGCACCAATTACCGATGCGCTGGCCCTTTAAATTTACTGAAGCCGGCACGCGCGCGCCCTAGAGAGCGGGGCCGCGCGCGCCGGGATGCAGGAGTGCAGGGAGCCGTGCGCCGAGGATCAGGAGAGCCGAGCAGGGACGCGGCGCATGAGTGGGGACCAGCCGCCACGCCAGCCGCGTCCCTGAAGCCGTGGAACCCGCGCTCCCGGTCAGTGCGTCTGAGGGCTGAGGCAGTGGGACTGAGGGCTGAGGCAGCGAGGTAATGACCGGAGCGCTCGCTGTGACAGAGGGCTACAGGAAGTGGGATCACAATAATCAAATACAGCATTGCGATATGGCGGAAAAGGCGACGGTATCAACCCCAAAGAGACACAGTTAATATAATTACAAAGAGAGGTGGTAGGACTCATCCATTGCATGGGAAGAGGCTATTCACAACCCCAAACCTTATCAAATTGCAGAACAGTATCACCTCTAATAGCATTCAAACGTTCAGATAACATAATGTTATTGACACTTGGAATGACCACCGGGTTATAGTGCGGGGGAACAGGAGACTGATGCGGGGTCTTGGACTGCTATACCTACCTGCAGTCCAGAGCCCCAATCCTTCAAAGGTCCCCCTCTTCTAGTGCTGACTTGCGCTTTGAGATGGGCCCGCCAGCTGGATTTAAATATTCATAAGCGCTATGCCTCAAATGACCTGTGCTTATGAATATTTAAATCTAGCCGGCAGGCCCGCCTCAAAGCACAAGTCAGCGCTGAAAGAGGGGGACCTTTCGGGGGATCAGGACTCCGGACTGCAGGTAGGTATAGCAGTCTGAGACCCCACATCGGTCTCCTGTTCACCTGCACTATAACTGGGTGTATCGGGTTATAGTGTGGGTTAATGGGTGACTGTTTTCCTTTAAGAGACAAAGCAAGAGTACGCCACTTAGCAGCCACATGAATCCGTGCAGCCAGTAATATAAACTGGAGCAAACAAATCCTGGCATTGGGTATACCAGGAGTTTTGTTACCCAACAGACAAACTGTGGAGTCCAGAGGGCCGTCCCTATAATCACAGAGGCAACCAGGTCCACAACCTTATGCCAAAAGGCAGACACATGCTGGCAGGTCCACCAAATGTGTAACATGGTACCATCCACCGGGCACCTTCGAAAACAGAGAGGGGAGACCGATGGAAAGATAGCATGCAACCTCAAGGGAACATAATAGGCTCTGTGGAGGATTTTCAAGGCTGTTTCAGGACCCCCTCCCCCCACACACCTTTTTTATTAGTAAAATGTATTAAAGCTTCATAGGAAAACACAGCAGGAGAGGTTTTTCTATCTGTCATCTGGACCAGTCTGGCATCTCAACTGGCAAGCCTAATGCCAGAAGCGATCCAAATGATGACAGTAGTAAAGGCTTTGGCTTCAGTTTCGCTCCAGTGTAGTAGTAAAATGCCTTAGGTTATATTCACATAGTTTCTGTAATTAGCAGCATCCCATTGTCCATAATGGAATTCTACTGCACCATGCACACTGATGAAATTCAAATTCATGTACATTCTTTTGGCGAAATCCACTTGGATATGCATTGCACCCTATAGAGACGGTGCATGTCCGAGTAGTCCTAGCATTGACTGATTCAGTCTGCACCGACAGCAGACGGAATGCTCACCCAGAATATCTCCAGGAAAAGATTCAATAGTGTGCGCATAGCCTTAGGGAAACTAATGCTGTCATTATTGTCAATGGGATCATTCCTGGCATCGGCGATTGTAAGGAAAAAATCCTTGCTGTCACGTATGGGCAGGGGGGAGTGCACACTATTCTCACCGACTCCCCTGTCCCTGCCTACTTAGGTACCTGCCCTAGACGACAGGTCCATAACTACGGGGACAGTCCCTCCCTAGACAAGTGAGGGACATAAAATGTCAAAATAATAAAATACAATAATTCAGACTCAGGTCAAGGAACAGTAGAGAATAGACAGACTAACAAAACAAAACTAACACACTCACACAATGAGTCAATGTCCATGACCCGCGTCAAAAGCCAGGAGAAGTCAAAGTACAAAATCGTTAATATCAGAGAGAAGTCGAGAAGATAAGCCAAAAGCCAAAGATGTCGGGTTAACAAGAATAAACAGAGTAAATCGCTAGCTACTGGAGTTGGGGCTCTTTCACAGGCTCTGAATGAGAGCAAATTTCCAGGTTAAATAGGCAACCCCACAGGTGCTCTCATCAAAAGGTCAGCTGACCAGCCAGACAGCTAAGCGTAACCCGGCAACAAAAACAGACAAAGAACCTGTCAGAACCTTTTAACCCTATAGGTTCTGACACTTACAATGCACATGCTGTGTAGATATCACTAACTTTAAGCAAACTGATAGCAAGGAATAAAAAAGTACATTAGAAAAGCAATTCTCATGAAAGAAACATCAGTTCTGTATAAACAAGTAATTTTTTTTCTCATTACCTAAGTGCATGAAAAAATTACCTTCTAGGGTATGATGTTTAGTTTGTTTTGAGTTCAAAAGATTTTGTGCGCCTTTAACTCCCTGTTATAGTACTTTCCCTACATGTATCTTTGTACCTTTTACAAATGTTTATATTTTATTATGTTCAATGAGTGTACTGATCGACTGTGGGGGAAAGACCTGACAGACATGCTTCTGGAGAGGTTTGTTGCCCCAGTAAAACAGCCCATATTATGCTTGTACAGGTCTCTGTTGTGGCCAGTGACATGAAGTGTGCACTAAACTTTGCCTGACCATGTTCTGTGGCATGATTCTGGGTGAGTTTGCCTATCCAAGACATCAGAGTGACCCTGTAGGGACTTAGAGACATCTGACCCTAAGGTCATGGGGCCCTTAGAGAATTACATGTGTAAAGTGGCTAGAAGGTATTTGCATGTGTGCAAGGGTACACTGAGATCCTAGAAGGCAAAAAGCTTGTTGTAAGTGGAGTGGAGTTTCTGACAGCAGTAGCAGACAGTGTACTAGAGCTGGTGGTCAGTGACTGGGGATGTTTTGGCCTAGGGCCAGAAGATATTATGATTACAGGGGGTTACCACACGGGCCATCTTCAATTATAATTGGACTTTGGGAAAAATTTTATTTGGGCCTTTATCCCTACCAAAGGTGGTGTAAAGGGGTACTCCACTGGAAAAAAAAATTCTGTCCAGAGCAGGAGAGGTTTGCTATGGGGATTTGCTCCTACTCTGGGCAGTTCCTAAAATGGACAGAGGTGTCAGCAGAGAGCACTGTGGTCAGACAGAAAGGAAATTAAAAAAAGAAAATAACTTCCTGTGGAGCATATAGCAGCTGATAAGTATTGGAAGGATTAAGGTTTTTAAATAGAAATAATTTACAAATCTGTTTCTGGCACCAGTTGATTAAAAAAAAAATGTTTGCCAGTGGAGTACCCCTTTAAAGGAAAACTTTCACCAAGTGACCCACACTAAACCCAGAGCTCTGGCCATTGTTACTGTGCATGCGCTGGTCCCTCGCTACACCCGTAAATCAGGAGTAACGAGTCTTCAGGGAGAGGGTGAAAGGTTTAGGCGCATGCGCTCTGCAGTCACTAAGACGTGGAGTTGTAGGCAATTATTGTGCTAATTAAGGGGGCAAGCTTATGAGTGTCAGAGGTAGACAGCTGGCGGGGGCCCCGCCTTGAAGCGCGATGCAAGGGCAAAACAGCTGAACTTTACCAGCGCATAACTCAGCAGCAATTGGAGGAAGAAAAATAAGTGACCTCTCATTGGATTCCGGTTCACCCACACTATAACCCAGTGTATTGGGTTTAGTATGGGTGAACTTGGTGCCAGTTTCCCTTTAACCTAAGCAAGACATTCTGTCAGACACCTTTCTTATGGGATGAGCAATTGCGGCACCTTAGGTTGTTAGCAGTTGTGACATTGGCAGAAGGAGGGGCAGACCCCAACAATTGACTCCACTAAGGAAATAAAGGCTTATTTAACCCTTTATTCTGCCATGGAAGGGAGGCTGCTAAGTGCCCTTTGTGCCCCCTGGCAAGATTCTGTATCAGGTTCAAACCCCTCTACCCCCGCCTTCCTGTATATATTCACATGTACAACACTTACAGTCTGTACCCACACTCTGGCCACATACAACCTACTAGTGTTGAGCGGCATAGGCCATATTCGAATTCGCGAATATTCGCGAATATATGGACGAATATTCGTCATATATTCGCGAATATTCGCATATTCGTTATATTCTCGTTTTATTTTCGCATATGCGAATATTCACGTATGCGAAAATTACCATAGGTGAATATTGGCATACACAAAATTAACACGCGCGTAAATTCGCATATGCGAAAATTAGCATATGCTAATTTACGCATGTGCGAATTTATGCATATGCAAATTTTCGCACGCCAGTCTCACACAGTAGTATTACAGCCTTCTTTACACCACACAAGCTGGAAGCAGAGAGGGATGATCACTGTGATGTGTACTGTGAAGAAAAAAAAAAAAAATAAAAAAAAATAAAAAACGAATATTCGTAATTACGAATATATAGCGCTATATTCGCGAAATTCGCGAATTCGCGAATATGCGATATTCGCGAATAATATTCGAATTGCGAATATTCGCGAGCAACACTACAACCTACACTCACACTTAGGGTATGTATAATCTATAATTATACTTAGGGTGCATACAGGCTACAGTACATTCATACTCAGGGGACAGACAACCTACACTCACATATAGGGTACTTGCAGCATACAAACACACTCAGGGTAGATGCACAGTCTACTAACAATCAAGCAATATACAATATCCTGGCTCCTGCTATACAGACCTGACTTAGAGAGGCACAGCATTAGGCTAGACAAGGCCCAGCAAACAAACCACAGAGGGTTGGAGCTGCTGTGAGTACCGACAGAGCTCCTTCTGGTGGTGGACAACTACAGTGCTCCGTGAAGTTGTACAGCCCTTATAGTTCAGGCCAGGCAGCACAGCTGGCTCAAGAGGCAGCTGCTTGAGCCCCCCAGGAATGCCAGCCCAGGGCAGCTGCCCCACGTGAGACAGTCCCTGGTTACCACTGCAGGAAGCTACTATCAAGAGAGCCATGAGCCAATAATGTGAACATTCCTCTAAAACAGCCACGGAAGTGAAAGGGCGCTGGACACACAAACAGGGAAAATTATTTGTTTATTCACCCATGATGCAACACGTTTCACAGATAGACTGCTTCATCATACATGCAGCAGTCTATCTGTGAAACACATTGCATCATGGGTGAATAAACAAATCCTTTTCCCTGGATGTGTGTCCAGTGCCCTTTCACTCCCGTCACTGTTTTTGGAGGAATGTTCATATAGTTGTTTTTTTGGATCAGACGTGGAGCGGCTGCAGGCACCCATACTCTTATGCTGTTTCCATTGTTACACTTGGTGGAGTGTAACTGAATTGGGTTCGTGTTGCCTTTACTTACCTACACGGGTCTCAAATGTTATCACACCATGGAGCGCTGTCTCTACTTTGTTTTAGATTATCAAAAGAGGACATAGTGACAGTCAGAGTGGTAAGTGAGCCATAACAACAGGGGACAGTGAGTGTAACAAAGACCAAAAAGTACACGCGTCCTTGTGAGTGCTTCCAGTTAAGTCACTGGGACATCACAATGAATATGTGACTCAGCTGCTCATGAGAATCAAGCATTTAAATGTTCCAAGTAAGGCTGGGATTCTATTTGGCAGATTTTTTTAAGCCAGAGCCAGAAGTGTGTACTCAAAAGGAATGGGTAATTTTAAAGAAGGCTCAAAACTGCAGTGACATCTCCTTAAAAACTGCCAAGTGGAAACGCAACCTCAAGTACATTTCTGCATTTCACTTTGTCTAGTCTCTGTCTAAAATGGCTGAAACTGGTTGGTGACGGTACCATTTCTGTGTTACACAGTGTTTTATTAGACTTTTGATTTTAGGCATATTTTTGTGAACAAAAATATTAACTTACACAGATGTTTAAATGCATAGCATACAGTTGTACCACTGCTAAAGACGTAGTGGAGGTGGGATATAGAAAGGCCACAGCACACCTGGATATATATGATAACTTAGAGAAAAAAAGTTTTGCCAAAGCTTATATCACATATGCTGTTTTTAGCCAGTTTGTATTGCAAATTTAGAGAATAAGCCAGAAATTTAAAATATTAAAAATATGTATCACTAATCCAACAGATAGTTGATAAATATCTGGCCACTGGGACCCCCACCAATCACAAGAATGGGGGTGGGGCTTTTGTTCCCTGAATACATTATAACAGATCTCAGTAAGTGGCCTCAATAAAGAGTGTTTCTCCACATTATCCCTGTTCTAACCACCTGCTCCTTGTCACGTACCGGCAGGACTGGTAGTGGATCCTCTGGACCTGAGAGGCGATGACGCGGGTTGTACCAGAGGACCGGTTGTAAGTGGTTACTGGTTTTCACCAGAGCCCGCCGCAAGGCGGGATGGTCTTGCTCCAGCGGTAACCACCAGGTCGTATCCTCCAGTAGCAACTCAACCTCTCAGGCAGCTGATATGGCGTGGTACACAGGGAGCAGGCAGGAGCATAGTCGGACGTAGCAGAGGTCAGGGCAGGCGGCAAGGGTTCACAGGCGAGTAGGCTGTAGCAATGGGTTCGGCAAACAGGTAAGGCAATACACACTAAAGGACTGCTTTCTCAGAGGCACTAGGGCACAAAGATCCGGCAAGGGCAGGAAGGGGCAGGAGGCTTTTATTAGGGAAGGCAGGGAGAGTGAGGGACCAGCTCACCAATTACCGGTGCGCTGGCCCTTTAAATTTACTGAAGGCGGCGTGCGCGCGCCCTAGAGAGCGGGGCCGCGCGCGCTGAGAGGCAGGGAAGGACGGCGCAGGGAGCAGGGAGACTGGTGAGTGGAGCTGGGACACGGCGCGTGAACGGGGGCCAGCCGTCACGGCAGCCGCGTCCCAGACACAAGGGAACCCAGGGCAAAGGATCGAGGAAGCGGGCGCTCCGATCCGGGGATGGGGACCGGAGTGCACGCCTTAACACTCCTGTTGCACATGTGGGAGGGCGACTATTGCTCTGGAGAAATAAAAGGCCTAAGCTAGAAGCCAGGACATACCAAGTTGAGCAGGGTATTGGCCATTGAACCCTAAATGCCATGCTACTGTAGCGACATAGGACTGGAGACTGAAATAATCCACGTTCTATCTCTCTTCCTTGCACTGCATCATCTCTCTCTGTCCTTTTAATGCAATTCACATCATATATGGGACAACACACATTTTTTAAGAAAAAAAATCATAGACAACTTCCAAAAACTTCAGACAATAGAATAAAATACTCGAGTTTTTGTAGAGTGTTTGTAAATTACAAATTGTTAGCAACCTTAGTCTAAAGACCGTCAAATGGTGAATGCCTTCTGAAAAATGATACAGATAATAACCTAGTGCAAGATCAATATTACAGTGTATTAACAAAGCTTAACAATTTGCATTCATTCATTCTATATTTAAACTGTTATATGAGACTTGGCATTGGGCATATTTTTTAAATCAACTGGTGCCAGAAAGTTAAACAGATTTGTAAATTACTTCAATTAAAAAATCTTAACCCTTCCAGTAATTTTTAGGGGCTGTATACTACAGAGGAAATTATTTTCTTTTTTGGATTTTTCTTCTGTCACGACCACAGTGCTCTCTGCTGACCTCTGCTGTCCATTTAAGGAACTGTCAAGAGCAGTATAGGTTTACTATGGGGTTTTCTCCTGCTCTGGACAGTTCCTAAAATGGACAGCAGAGGTCAGCAGAGAGCACTGTGGTCGTGACAGAAGATAAATCCAAAAAGAAAAGTATTTCCTCTATAGTATACAGCCCCTAAAAATTACTGGAAGGATTAAGATTTTTTTAATAGAAGTAATTTACAAATCTGTTTAACTTTGTGACACCAGTTGATTTAAAAAAAAAATAAAAAGTTTTCCATGGAAGTACCCCTTTGATAGTGTTTCTCATAATTCTCTGTATAAAGAGAAGGCTATATGTGCCACTATAATACAGATGAGAGGAGCGCTCCCTGTGCGGTATCGGTGAGGTATATAAACAGAGGTGAAATAGTGTAGAAACTCGCTCACCTGTTATGGTTGTGCAAAGAAGGCACAACACTTTAGAAAGCATGTATATGGAGAGGACTGCAGCGGCTTCCCACGTTGGCTAGCAAACTTGTAGTGACTGGATGCAAGGAAGGCAGAGAGGAAAGGAAGCTGGATCGCGCTGTCACAAAACGGAAGGGTACTCCACAAAGGTTAAAGTAGGTACTTTTATTCTTTGAACATGCAACGCGTTTCAAAACCATTCGTGTTTTTCATCAGGCATATATGCCACTATGGGTTCAGTGAGTTTCTAAAAAAAAATTCTAAACAAGTATCTTTGGACATGTAAACCATAACACTATGAAATTAACAATGATTACTCTTATGATATGAACATGTTTACTAACAATTTACTAGATATAAATAGTGACAACCTATATTGTATCCAAGGTACAATTTTGTGGGTTTACATTTAAAACTATTTTGATAACTACATTTTTTGTGAAAGTGAAAAAAGCTAAAATGTAAGGACCCTGCCTAACATAGTATTTTGCTACTTGAAATTCTGATGGCGTCACCCGGTGCATGAATTTCATTAAATTGTGTTTTAATGCCTCTCTACTTGCTAGGTATTGTAATAACCTCTCCTGACCTATTTGGACTGTAGGATTCCATGTCATTTTAAATTTCTCTTCACTATTTCAAAAAGTGATAGACAGTCTGTGACATTGTCTTCATACGTTAAGTATTCGACTCTTGGCGAGACAGAGTAAAATTAAACACAGCTATGGATTAATGTTTAGGACATTGCATATGACAGTGATCCTTAAACTTAGACATGAGACAGCAGGGCAAATTAATAAGGGAAATTGACAGTCATTTATACATGCCAGCATTACCAGGCATCTCAGAAAACCTGCCAGTAAAAGGTCACATCTCTTCTGCCACCAAGAGATCCAGCAGCATGGCTAAATGATATTTATTTCCAGACATCATCGTATTCAGGAAGAAGGTAAAGTGTATTTTCTAAGATACTAAAGAAGTACATCTGTGATTCCGAAGACCTGGCTACTGTAACTCAACAGAGATCGATGTCACAGAGAAAGTGATAAGCTGTTGATAGAATTACAACTACCTGTCAAGACAAAGTCACTGGATTTCTGACAGCAACAAAGGGCGGACCAGTTACTTTTTAATTTTATGAATAAGGGCTAGTGCTTAAAGATTATAACTGAATGGAGTTTGATGGTTTAAAGGGAAAGTTTAGCAATAAAAATGTAGTCCAATCTACAATTTCCTTGGTAATTTGTCATTATTATTATTGATATAATCCTCTGCTCATTCTGGGTTAAAAAGTCAAGTAGGCAATGCTCATCAGTGATTGACAGCTATTTATGTATATGTGTGCATATAGAGAACTGTCAATCACTGAGTAGGACCACCCACTTGGCTACTTAGCCCAGTATGAGCAGAAATTTACATGAATAAATGTCAAGTTATACTAGACCTTTCCCCACAATAATGCATATCAATCTACCGTATATACATGAGTATAAGCTGAGTTTTTCAGCACGATTTTTCGCGCTGAAAACGCCCCCCTCGGCTTATACTCAAGGTAACTCTCCGCCTGTCAATCCCTTCTCAGTGGTCTTCAACCTGCGGACCTCCAGATGTTGCAAAACTACAACTCCCAGCATGCCCGGACAGCCATCGGCTGTCTGGGCATACTGGGAGTTGTAGTTTTGAAACATCTGGAGGTCCGCAGGTTGAAGACCACTGCGGCCTTCGTCATTATCCAGACCCCCCTTTCATTTTCTACTCACCTCCCCTCGGTGGGAAGGAAGGGTGAGCTTGTCCGGGCCATCTATGCTGCAGAGACCGTCCGGTGGGGAGGGTTAGTCGTTCCGGGCTGTCCATTTTACCTGGGAGGCCCTCTTCTCCGCTCCGGGCCGGCCCCGGACTAGTGATGTTGCCTTGACGACGACGCACAGGGACGTCCGTGCGCAGCAGACGTCCCTGCGCATGAACTTCCCTGTGCATCATCGTCAAGGCAATGTCACTTGTCCGGGGCCGGGCCCGTAATGGAGAAGAGGGCCTCCCGGTGAAAATGTACAGCCCGCGAACGACTAACCCTCCCCACCGGACGGTCCCTGCAGCATAGATGGCCCGTACCAGCTCACCCTTCCTTCCCTCCGAGGGAAGGTGAGTAGAAAACTAAAGGGGGGTCTGGATGATGACAAAGGCCGCAGTGGTCTTCAACCTGCGGACCTCCAGATGTTTCAAAACTACAACTCCCAGCATGCCCTGACATCCGATGGCTGTCCGGGCATGCTGGGAGTTGTAGTTTTGCAACATCTGGAGGTCCGCAGGTTGAAGACCACTGAGAAGGGATTGACAGGCGGTGATGATGAAGGGGGGGGGGGAATGATGACAATGTTGATGATGACGGGGGTCTAGATAATAACAGGGGGGATGATGACAGGGTGATGATGACGGGGTGATGATGACGGGGGTGAAAATGACAGGGTTATAATGATGGGGGTGATAATGACAGGGTGATGATAAGGGGGTGTTAATGATGGGAGTCTGGATGATGATTACATGGGAGGATGATGTATTTCCCACCCTAGGCTTATAGTCGAGTCAATAACTTTTCCTGGGTTTTTGGGGTGAAATTAGGGGCCCCGGCTTATATTCGGGTCGGCTTATACTCAAGTTTATATGGTTCTCAGCTCCTTTTTCTCTATAATAATGCTGCCTGCAGATTGGACTGCATCTACAACATGTGCAGGATGGCTATGAAAGAATATAGATCAAAGCTTCTGATAGGGTAATATTTTTTAGGGAAAATGCTGCAAAATGTTTGTTGTCCCGTCACTTTGTTCCCTCCCGATATTGGTGTATATCCTTATGGAATTAAGCATTGGTAATCACTACAGTAAGTGAGTGCCGTGGATCATTCCGCCTGTATCATACACTCTTCTTTGTGGGTCTGTGATTTGGGGTAAAGATCTAAGGGTAAAGACCTAGAAGGCATGTAGACTCCACTCCCACATGTGTCCCAAAGCCAGAGCAGTTTAGTAACAAAGCGGGTCCATTCTTGTTGCATGCTACATAGCAGAGACAGCAAGGGTTTACAAACCATAGACACATATGATGTGGCTGCTATGGGATCCTTAACCCCTTAAGGACCAAGCCCATTTTGGCCTTAAGGACCAGGCCAATTTTATTCTTGCATTTCTGTTTTTCCCTCCTCGCCTTCTAAAAATCATAACTCTTTTATATTTCCATCCACAGAGCCATATAAGGGCTTGTTTTTTGTGTCACCAATTTTACTTTGTAATGACATCTCTTATTTTACCATAAAATGTAGGGCGCAACTAAAACAATATTATTTATGTGGGAAAATTGAAAAGAAAACAGCAATTTTGGAAGGTTTTGCTTTCACGCTGTACACTTTACGGTAAAAATGACGTTTTCTTTATTCTGGGGGTCAATACGATTAAAATTATACCCAAATAGTTTGAGATAAAAAAAATCTCAAACTATTTTAACAAAATTAGTTTGTTTGAAATTACCCTATTTTGACCACCTATAACTTTCTTATTTTTTTTGTATACGGGGCGGTATGAGGGCTAATTTTTTGTGCTGTGATCTGTACCACTTTTGCTGAGGTTTTACTTTTTATAAAAAAAAATTTATATAAAATGTGACAAAAAAGCAGCAATTCTGGACTTTTTAATTTTTTTTACGTTTACGCCGTTCACCGTATAATTAACGGGATAATTAAAAATATATTTCGATAGTTCAGACTTTTACTGTGATACCAAATATGTTTATAAAAAATTTTTGCACTTTTTTGGGGGTCAAATGGGAAAAAAATAATGATTTAAATTTTTATTGGGGGAGGGGATTTTTTAACTTTTTTTAAAAAAAATTTTAAACTTATTTTTTTACACCTTAAAAGTCATTTGATTGCTAATACTGTTCAGTGCTTTAGATCTCAGACCAGAGCAGAAGACCCCTGGAGATGGACGGAGGCAAGTGAGGGGAACTCCTTCTGCCATTATGGATGATCAGATCCCCGCGTATTGATCTGTATTGATCTGTATTGATCACAGCATCTAAGGGGTTAATGGTGGACATCCACGTGATTGCAGATGTCCGCCATTACCGGCGGGTCCCTGGCTGCTGATAGCACCGGATCGATGCTCGCGGTCATGGCGGAGCGTAAATGTATGTCATGGTGCGTTAAGTACCACGACACCATGACGTACATTTACGTCCATTTTTGTTAAGGGGTTAAAGGTGTACTCCGGTGGAAAACTTTTTTTTTTTTTTTATCCTTCCAGCTCTGTGAGAAAGGCTAATCAGAGATGAAGCCTGCAGAACAGAAATCTGCTGAAAAATACCACATACAAGTTATATAATAGCCAGAAACAGTGCACGCATGGCACAACTTTCTGAAAAGTCACCTGAAATGACATGTACACTTTAAGGGGTTTAAGTAGATAAATACATTTGTTATACCACTTTCTCTAGTAAAATAAATATGAGGTACTTGCATGTTATATCACCTAACGAGGAGTTATTTCTACTTGGAAACACATAGGGGGAAATTTATCAAAGCATTTAGTAATTATTTATTTGCTTAAAATTGTCGCAAAATTGTCGCACGTGCGCCTACGCTCTTTTTTCTGTGACTTTTTGCTTGTTCAGTGTCCTAAGCAAAAAATAAAAATCTTGCTTACCAAAGCAAAAAGTGATTTTTGACTTGCAGTGGTCAGAGATTTATCAAGTGCGAAAGTCGAAAAAAAGTCGCATTGCATGAAAAAAACCTTCTAAATTTACACTAGCTCAGACATGGAGCAGAAAAAGCCACTACCAAAGCAAAAAAAGAAACATTGCTTACGTGAAAGAAATTTATCAACAGGCTGAAAGTAGTCGCACATAAGCAAAAAAATTGTAAGAAAAAAATAACTAAAAAAAAGAATACATAAGCAAACATTGATAAATGTCCTCCATAGTCCGCCCAACGCTAGTAATTCTTCTTCTTCAAGCACTCCAGAAGGTTTTGCTTTCACTTTGACGCTAGCATGTTTAAAACTGTCCTTTTTTCCCCCTTTCTGTTCAATTGGAGCTTATCTGCAGCATGTCTGTTTTTGAGAACCAGAAAATCAACAGCAAATATACATTCTATTCTATGTGCTCTTACTAGACATGTACATATTGCCAGTGGCGTAGCGTGGGTTGTCAGCACCCGGGGCAAGGCAAGTAATTTGCGCCCCCTAACCCGTGGATTTTAGCACTCGAGTCTCTTCCACTAGATTAGTTACAGAAACCCTTACCCCCTAAGCACATGTATTGTTTGTTATGAAAATACTGATGTAATTAAAGTAAAATGCATCTAAATACAAGATTATTTTCAAACACTTTATTGAGTGCGAACATGCATTACACATTCTCCACATTTTCAGCAAGTCTATGAATACAAATCTACAAATGTAGTAACCTAGCATGGGCCATGCTATTATATGTCCTCTCACAACCATCGTAAACGACAAAAAATATCAAGAACAAAAACTAAACATTAAAATGGAACCATACCCTGGAGATGATCCAAGGCACATGACTTTGGGTATTATAAGTAAGCGGCAAATGTCAGGGGGGCATTATATGTGCATTATATGGGCACATGACAGGGGGGCCCTGTCATGTGCCCCCACATATATTGCCCCCTGACATGTGCCCCTCACATATAATGCCCCTGTCCTGTGCCCCTCACATATAATGCCCCATGTCCTGTGCCCCTCACATATAATGCCCCCTGAGGGGGCAGGACAGGGGGCATTATATGTGAAGGGCACATGTCAGGGGGGGCATTATATGTGAGGGGCACAGGATATGGCGTATTATATATGAGGGTCACATGACGGGGGGGGGGGGGTCCTGTTATGTGCCACCACATATAATGCCCCCCTGACATGTGCCCCTTACTCATCATTTGCTCACTTATAATTTGCTCCCCCCTCCCCTGTCCTCACGCCCGTCACCTTTCTCCCACACTGCGGCTTCTCCATTCCTGCAGTCAGTGAGAGCCGCGGGGACATGATCTCCGGGTGCCGGCTCGATGATGTGATGTCATTGCGCCGGCCTGCCATGATTGGCTCTCACTGACTGCAGGAATGGAGCAGCCGCGGCGTGTGATAGCAAGGAGACGGGCGTGAGAAAGGGGTGGTGGAGCGGGACAGCCGACAGCTCCCGCACCACCATGCGATAGTTCAGGAAGAGGGGCAACAATCTCGGGGAGGGCAATTGCCCCGTTGCCCCCCCCCCTGGATCCGCCACTGCCTCCACAGACGGCAGCGACCCGGCGGCTTGGATCGGATTCGCACAGCCAGCACTGCAGAGAGAGTGAGTGAGCCAGGCAGGGGCAGAGAGATGCGAGTGCGAGCACGCCTCCCCAGATTTTGCGCCTGGTGTGGCCAGCCCCCCCTGCACCCCCCACGCTACGCCTCTGCATATTGCACAATTTGCCGAGGTAAGCACCCATTTGGTGTATTTGCCAGTGTTTTTGCTCCAGCAATCAAACTAATAAGTGCTCTGAATGTAATTTCCTCTCTTTAAACATTGTTAAACTAATGGAAACTCCACTTAAAGGGGGACTCCGACTTCAGGTAAAAGTCTGAAGTTCTGAAACCACTAGAAATCCACTTCCTAGTTAAACAGTTGCTTTGTATTACAGTTCCCAGAATGCATTGCCTTTCCGCAACTCTATATCACAGTCCTTTTACCCTGCCTGCTTCATTTCTACAGCACTACTGCTAGTTTTAATTGTCCCAATAAAGATATATGTATATATTTGTTCAGAGGTGGTAACATCACACAATGGGTGGCTATTCAGCTCAGACACACAATCCAGCCACACCTATTCGACAGCAGATGATGATGTGTTGTCGTGGAAGAATGGGAGGGGCTGGAAGGCGCTGAGACATTACCACATTGTAAAGAAAAGAACTACACAATTTCCTGTCAGGGGTAAATCATGCATAAACATGCGAAAGCAAGTGCAACTTGTGATGACACTATATTACATAGTTATATATCTTGGGTGATTATTTCATGAAACTGGAATATGCCTTTAGTAATCTCACTGAAATTAATTGATGCCAGGGTTGGGTATTAATTGCATTATTGCTGCCTAACTTCATAGTTTATTACCTTTGTTCTTTACATTTAAGTTTTTCTATGAGCAAGTATTATTTCCATATGTCAGTCTGCTTAGATCTCAAGTGAAATTAAATGTTATTATTGGATTTTCCATTTAAAGGCCATTGACCTTAACCACTACACTTTAAATAATACATGCTTATTGCTAAGTCTTTTATCTATTATCTTCCAATGCCTTTTTTTTTATGTTAAAAAGCCTTCTGCCATGGATATAATTAATGTTTTTTCCTGCTCTTATGCTCTTGGTGCATAAGGTAGAGCCCTTTTAGTGGAGAAAAATATATTCTCCATTGAAAAAACATCAAAGCCTGGAAACATCAAATAACTATATGTTTTGGGTATACAATAGACTAGGAGATGATAGAAACTAGAGCTCATTAATGAAATCGTCAACTATGATATTTACTAAACATCATTCTAAATATGATAGGATTGTATTTCTTTTCTTAGATTAACATTAGAAAGTAGCTCTAACTTGATAAAGTAATATACTATACCCACATGAACAGAATGAAATTTACAATTTATGGCATAATTTTAGCATTTTAGGTATCCCTGTCATAAAAAAAAGCCCCCTCCCCATTCTAATTATCATATGAACTTCAGCACTGAGACCCCAACTGATCAAACCTATTGACATGTTTTGACATTTTATGGGATAACTCTATTTTAAATGATTTTTCTTTTAAATGGAAAACAAGCCCGTGTCCCGCCTTCTCCCTGCTGCCTGGGCCCGTTACATGACACTGGACTCAACATATCACAAGCCAAGGTGGGACGTCACTGCTGCCAACAATAAGCTGGTCACAGTATGACGTGTCGGGCACAAGATGTGGAAGAAGACTGGCCCCAGAAGACAGAAGAGGGATATTGGCACATCGAGGGAACCGCAGAAGATGAATTAAAGTTAGTTTTTTTATTTTTTGTGTTACGGGCACAATGGAAATAAAATACATTTCACAGGAGTACTCCTTTAAGTAAGTCATGGTTCTGTTGCAGAAGTATGGAGCAGGCTCGGCAACTGAGCCAACTTCATATACGGCAGGTGCTGGCTGCAATCTGCAGCTGACGCCCGCCCTTACTGACTTTCATCTAGGACCAGTCTGATGTAACTCTATAGATGCTATGATCACTTAAGATTACAGCATGCAACAAATTTTTTGACAGGTGCAGTGAATGCTGTTTCACAGCCCGAGGCCTTTTAAAGTTTGTCAAAGCTGCCATGATAGTTCTGCTAATACTAGGCTGTACTAGTTGAGTGTAGATTTCACAGTTCAATGCAAACGTAGCAGTAGTGCACTGAACTGTATAACACAGGGGAATCACAAAAATGTTACATACCATACTTTTCAATTTTACCAGATAAATAATTTGTTCTGGTTTCATAATACAGTATATGGTAAAATAAAAATATAATGGGTCATAGAAGATAAGACAGGGGAAAAAAATTATAAAAAAAATCTAAATTGGCTGGGTTTGGAAGGGTTAACATAATTAGAATAGGTATGTCTTCTTACATAGCCCTAGAGCACTGCAGATTTCACAACCTAGGGTACATTCACAACACTTTTTTACATACGATTGCTGTATACGATTTTTTATGTTAAAACTGTACATAACCATATCCAAAAACGTATTCATTGACATCCCATACAAAAATGTACACAACTAGATGTATCCGGTTGTGTACGTTTTTGTTCTTGTAAGTTTTTTCCCTTGCCCAAAACATTGGTCTACCACGGTTTTTGGGCACAGGTCTGTCCGATTTTGGGTACTTTTATCTATATCAGTGTTTCCCAACCTTTCTCGGGGCGCCCCTCTGAAAAAATTTTTTTGCGGGGGCCCGACCGAAGTTGACGAGCAAAAAAAAAAAAAAAAAAAAGGTGCAATGCACACAAATTCCAATACCCATTTATCAGTGGGTATGTAGTTTAAAGTGCTGCTTTATACAGCAACCCACATGTGATGTCTTCTCTTATCAGCATTGTTCCCTGTTCTTCTCCGTCTGGTCCGGACCATCCTGATCATTTCTTCCAGCCACAACTCTTCACCGTTAAACCTGCAAAACAAATTTATTAGGCTCCGCACTTTACCAGCATTAGCCTCCAGATTCCCCTTTTACAAGTGAAGAGGAATACAGGGGCATATAGGTGTAAAGGGGTAACAGAGGGGTGTACATGGGAGACAGTTGTGTAGAGGAGAATACAGGGGGTGATAGAGGGCTGTACATGGGTGACAGAGGGGTGTACATGGGAGACAGAGGGGTGTAGAGGAGTATACAGGGGTGACAGAGGGGTGAAGGGGGTGATAGAGGGGTTTAGAGGAGTGGTGGCAGAGGGGTGTAGAGGAGTGTACATGGGTGGCAGAGGGGTGTAGGGGAGTGTACATGGGTGGCAGAGGGGTGTAGAGGAGTGTACATGGGTGACAGAGGGGTGTAGAGGAGTGTACATGGGTGACAGAAGGGTGTATAGGAGTGTACATTGGTGACAGAGGGGTGTGGAGGAATGTACATGGGTGACAGAGGGGTGTAGAGAAGTGTACATGGGTGACAGAGGGGTGTAGAGGAGTGTACATGGGTGACAGAAGGGTGTAGAGGAGTGTTCATGGGTGACAGAGGGGTGTAAATGGGTGTATATGGGTGACAGAGGAGTGTACATGGGTGACAGAGGGGTGTAGAAGACTGTACATGGGTGACAGGGGGGCGTCGGGGGTGACAGGAGTGACAAGGTGGTAACCGGGGTGACAAAGGGACAGAGGGGTGTACATGGGTGACAAGTATGTGGTCAGAGGGGTGGACAATGGGGGGTGAACATGGGTGACACAGGGAGGGATAGGGGTGACAGAGGGGTGGACAAGGGTGATAAGCAGTTAAAAGAGGGGTGGACAGGAGTGACAAAGAGGTGTGAATAGGGGGGTGGACATAGGTGTCAGGTATAGACGGGGGGTGGTCAGAGGGGTGGATGGGGGCTGAACATGGGTGACAGGGGGATGGACAGGGGGGACAGAGTGGTGGCCAAGGTGGACATGGATGACAGGAGGGTGGACACAGGAGCTATGAGGGTAAACAGGGATGACAGGAGGGTAGACAAGAATGACAAGGGGATAAAAGAGGGGGACAGAGGGGTGAATAGGGGGTGGACTTGGGTGACAGGGGGTAGAGTGGGGGGTGAACATGGGTGACAGGGATGGACATGGGGGGGTGGACAAGGTGGACATGGATGACAGGAGGATAAATATGGGTGAGGGGGGATGGACATGGGTGAGAGGGGGTTGGACATGGGTGAGGGGGGGTGGACATGGGTGAGAGGGGGGATGGACATGGGTGAGAAGGGAGATGGACATGGGTGAGAGGGGGGATGGACATGGGTGAGAGGGGATGGACATGGGTGAGAGGGGGAATGGACATGGGTGAGAGTGGGGGATGGACATGGGTGAGGGGGGGGATGGACATGGTTGAGGGGGGGATGGACATGGGTGAGGGGGGATGGATATGGTACAGTACCTTAAGCAAGCCCTTTTTCTTCCCTGTTCTTCCCCTCTCCGGCAGGGCAATCATACACTGCGCCGCAGGGGGAGGGGGACGCTGGGGCACGGGTCACTACACTGGCCCGGCGCAGCTTCCACATACTTCCCCTCTCTGGGCCGCAGGGGGAGGGGAAAGCTAAGGGATGCTGGGGGACGTAGGGGTATGCTGAGGCCTAGAACAGCAGCCCCTGATCATGTGACTCCTCCTCCTCCATGTGACTGATCACATGATGGTGACATAATCGCAGGTCCTGTTACAGCCCCAGGCGCATGCACAGCGCACGCAAACTTCCCTCCCCCTGCAGCACCAGGGAGTGAAATAAAATAAATAAATAAATTTGGACAGCAAAATCCCGCGGCACCCCGGGCAGTGCCGAACGGCGCACCAGTGTGCCGCGGCACCCCGGTTGAGAATCACTGATCTATATGTATAAAACTCAATGGGGGAGATTTATCAAAGGATTTAGACTGGTTTTTCCCGTCTAAATTTGTCGCACAAAAAGTCGCAGTCTAAATATGTGCGACTTTTCTGCGACTTTTGCTGTAGAGGATTTTTAGAACATGATGCATGCAAGTCTATTTTAGACGGAAATGCATTGGAAAATGCATTGGTGCTGAATTTATCAAGTGCGACTTTTGTGCGACAAGTCGCATCTGCCCAAAATACGCTGAAATGTCCGACCAAGTTGGAGCAGGTCTAAATGCAGTTTAAGCTGTAGACCCTGAAGTCTGAGCACAGAATTTATCAAGGGCTGTGAGACCTTTGATAAATTATGAGCACAATAGACAGGAGACTACAACATACGCTGGTCTATAAGCATACCCAGAATATACTAGATTAGTAAATATCCCCCAATGTTTGTGTGTGCCCTTGTATAAAAAATGGGTTTTTGTTTCAAGTTCCATGCAAGTATATGGGGCTTCCAGTACCTTACTCCACAAGCTCTGCTCTTCATCTCCTAGTGAATGTGTCAATCCGGTTTGCAAGCCACACCCCCTCTCACAAAGACATGCCCACATTTTAAGCACCACCCCTTTCATTATCTACCCTTTTTGTGCATCGGTCTGGCTTGCATATCACGCCCAGTCCCACAAAGCGACGTCCCCTTCTATTTTCAGCTTACAATATTTTCATCACAAATCAGTCCCACCTGAGGACAGGATATGAGGATGGGACATAAGGACATGATATGAGGTTGGGATATGAGGAGAGGATATGAGAATGGGATATAAGGACGGTATATGAGGTCAGGATATGAAGACAGGATGTGAGGACGGAATATGAGGACGGGATATGAGGATGGGATATGAGGATGGGATATGAGGATGGGATATGAGGTCGGGATATGAGATCGGGATATGAGGACAGGATATGAGGTCGAGATCGGAGGACGGGAAATGAGGTCGAGATAGGAGGTCGGAATATGAGGAGGGGATATGAGGATGGGATATGAGGTTGAGATATGAGGACAGAATATGAGGACGGAACATGAGGGCAGGATAGGAGGTCGGGATAGGAGGTCAGGATAGGAGGTCAAGATATGAGGATGGGATATGAGGATGGTAAATGAGGTCATAATAGGAGGATGGGATAGGAGGTCAGAATATGAGGACGGGACATGAGGTCGGGATAGGAGGTCGGGATAGGAGGTCGGGATATGAGGACAGGATATGAGGACAGGATATTAGGTCGAGATAGGAGAACAGGATAGGAGGTCGGGATATAAGGACGGGATATGAGGTCGAGATAGGAGGTCGGGATATGAGGAAGGGATAGGAGGACAGAATATGAGGTCGAGATATGATGACGGAATAGGAGGTCAGGATATGAGGTCGAGATATGATGACGGGATATGGGGTTGGGATATGACAACAATATATGAGGACGGAATATGAAGTCAAAAGCTTCCTCCTCCCCAACAAGGATTAGGAAGGAAAAACCGGGAAACGCCGGGTACTCAGCTAGTGATGTTATAAAAACTGAATATGTATTTTTTTTATAACATTGTACTCAATGCAAGACATTGTACTCAATGCATTGAGCATTAAAATACATACGGTTGTGTCAGCTTTTTGTTTCCTGTTCAGGGAAACAAAAAATTGATAAGAAAATGGCCCTGATTTGCTAATGTACACCCAACATGTTTTGTCGGGTTGTCAGCTAGATTCTGTCATATTGTGCCAGAAATTTTGTCTGTGCCAGAATGTACGCCAGAATTTGCGCAAGAATCGAAAAAGCCTGACTAGCTCTCCGAAAAAGGGGTGTGACTGCCGTGGAAAGTGGGCGTGGCTCCCGAAAAGGGAGATTTTTATAAAAACCCAACATACTTACTAAGGTTTCCACAGAAAATGTAGTGGATTTGAGCTGAGAAAAACTCTACAGATCAGAGCATGTGTAAAAAAAACTAAATGTAGGGAAAGTGCAAAATGTAGGGAAACCTTAGTAAATACTGTGGAAAAAATTGTAGGGAATTAAAAACCACAAAGAAACCTACACAACACTCGTACTAAATCACGGCCACTGTGTGTTAAAAATATGATGTGAATGTAGCCTTAGACATTAGGTATCTGGCGCGTAAAGTTTACATGTCAAAAGTTTTGATTGGTCGTGGTCTCAATGCTGAGACCCCCATGATCAAAAGATTGAGCTTGGTGATGCACTTCACTCTCTGTCTCGCAGTGATATCCCTCAAATTTCACTTTAGACACTTATAGTATGGATGCTGGACAAATATGAAATTCATAATTCAAATAAATAAATATAATTCCTTTTTATATCACAAGGAAAAAAGTGCCACAATGCATTTACCAATGATGAGAATAATAATAATAATAATACATAATCCATAGGAAAAATTCAACTTAGCAGAGTGCAAAGGTGCAGTATGATCTGTTAAAAAAAAATACACGAGAAAATATAACAAGGGCTGTAAAGCTATGCTGGGGTGGTGAATGTCTTGGATTAAAAAATATATTTATGGTCAGGAAATAAGTTATTATAAAATGGTGCTGACCATTAACTGATGTACCTGGACAGAATAAACCACATACCATACAGGAAACATAACCAGGTAGATGGTGCATTGACAATGATGCCACAGATGATAACTGACACTACACTAAGTGATAAGGAAACACATGGCCCGAAGATCACCACTTCGCCAAATTTATTTGCGGTGAATCTATATTAAAAATGTCTATTTCTGGCATACAGAGAGCCTCAATAGGGGTGTAGAACACTTTGCATTGTTCTAACATGCATTTGGAGTGTGCTGAGGTAATGAAATAATACTGTTATTCAGTATGATCTGCATAATACAGGCATCACTGTTAGAATCACTGCCGCAGAGCGGCACAATGACAGAGCCTTGAGGTGGCATCAGTATGAGGAGACCATATAGTGCAGGGGTCTGCAAACCCTGGCACGCGTGCCACTCATGGCAGGCAGGGTGCATTTGAGTGGCACGCGACTGAGTGCTGACCTGCAGGAAGTCCTGGGACACTGTCACTTTAAGCGGCTGCTAAAAAATACGGCCAGGGATGGAAGATGTATCCCTCCCCCTCCCTCTCCCTGCCCGGTTATTGCTGTGTGGCAAACAACTTAAGAGAGAGAGAGTTTTCTCTCTTTTCCTCCCCTGTCACCTTTCAGCTGCAGTGCTCCGCTATCTGTCGGCAGCATGGAGGGGGTAGGGGGATCGCTCTGAGCTCTGTACCGGCCACAGTGAGGTGTCTGAAGGAGGTCAGGGGTCACTGCTACAGACCAGTAAGTCGTCTGCATGTTTCTGTGGAATATACTTAGCTCAGCTCCTGGCTCTGACAGCAGCTTTCCTGCCCCAGAGACAGGCTCTGGTCTCTGTAAGTCTATAGATCCCTGTATTCCCCCAGAACAGTGTTCATTCACAGCTTCCCCATAACAGTGTTCATTTACAGCTTCCCCATTAGTGTGTCATTCACAGCTCCCCCATAAGTGTGTCATTCACAGCTCCCCCATAAGTGTGTCATTAACAGCTCCCCCATAAGTGTGTCATTCACAGCTCATCCATAAGTGTGTCATTCACAGCTCCCCATAACAGTGTTCATTCACAAATCCCCCATAAGTGTGTCATTCACAGCTCCCACATAAGTGTGTCATTCACAGCTCCCCCATAAGTGTGTCATTCATAGCTCCCCAATAAGTGTGTAATTCACAGCTCCCCCATAACAGTGTTCATACACAGATCCCTCATAAGTGTGTAATTCACAGCTCCCCCATAAGTCTCATTCACAGCTCCCCCATCAGTGTCCCATTCACAGCTCCCCCATAAGTGTGTCATTCACAGATCCCCCATAAGTGTGTCATTTACAGATCCTGATAAGTGTGTCATTCACAGATCCCCCATAAGTGTGTCATTCATAGTTCCCCCATAAGTTTGTAATTCACAGCTCCCCCATAACAGTGTTCATTCACAGCTCCCCCATAAGTGTGTCATTCAACTAGCCTCCATTTTTTGACCAAGAGTGCTGTTGCAACTTTCTTTTTTGTACATTTTGTATTTGCCACAGCAGCGGGCACCTGTGTATTAGGTTGTTGTGCTGGCTATTTTTCCTTTTGTTTTTACTTTGTAAGTTGGGGGGTGTGGCACTCTCTTTAGCCGTGCGCCCCAATCCTCTCAGACTGGAGGTGGTTTAGTCAATGGCTGATCCAACATGTCAAACAGTCAGAGGCTATATGCACAGCAGAGGTGAGTTATCATGTTAGGGTCCCATCCGCGGCGCGATCCCGCTTCATATCGCGGGAGCCGGCGCAGGACGTAAATATACGTCCAGCGTCGTTAAGGGGTTAAAGGGGTACTCCAGTGGTTAATTTTTTTTTGACTATATGGCATCTTCTTTGTAAGTTTAGTTTTTTTGCAATATACATGTGTTATATGTTTTGGCAGCATGTATGTGTTTTTCTTACCTGTTTGTTGGGCAGGAAGTTCTGTAGTTCAGAGAGTTTTCTTTTACTGTTGTCCACAGTTCTGAGTCTGTTGTGGACAAGATGTCACAGCTTTTTTTCCCCCCTCTGTCTGCATGAGAGGAATAAGCCACGCCCCCTCATCTCATCAAGCTGAGTACACAGCTCCTCCCCTCCCCTCCCCCTGCTCTGTATTCTAAGGACACAGGTCTGCACAGGAGAAGGACCTCACAGAGAAGATAAGTGTTATCTGAAGGGAAGGATGAGAAGGTGCACGGGCTGGGGATGTATGGACTGTAGCCTTAGACATTAGGTATCTGGCGCGTAAAGTTTACATGTCAAAAGTTTTGATTGGTCGTGGTCTCAATGCTGAGACCCCCATGATCAAAAGATTGAGCTTGGTGATGCACTTCACTCTCTGTCTCGCAGTGATATCCCTCAAATTTCACTTTAGACACTTATAGTATGGATGCTGGACAAATATGAAATTCATAATTCAAATAAATAAATATAATTCCTTTTTATATCACAAGGAAAAAAGTGCCACAATGCATTTACCAATGATGAGAATAATAATAATAATAATACATAATCCATAGGAAAAATTCAACTTAGCAGAGTGCAAAGGTGCAGTATGATCTGTTAAAAAAAAATACACGAGAAAATATAACAAGGGCTGAAAAGCTATGCTGGGGTGGTGAATGGCTTGGATCAAAAAATATATTTATGGTCAGGAAATAAGTTATTATAAAATGGTGCTGACCATTAACTGATGTACCTGGACAGAATAAACCACATACCATACAGGAAACATAACCAGGTAGATGGTGCATTGACAATGATGCCACAGATGATAACTGACACTACACTAAGTGATAAGTAAACACATGGCCCGAAGATCACCACTCCTTGAACAAGGTTTGTGAAACACATTGGAAAGTAAGGTAGATGGGCACTAGGATTTCTGTAATACACTTTTCATTTACTGTGCTTCTTTGGGCTGTGTGCTTGTCACTAGCGATGAGCGAACTTTAGAAAAATTCGATTTGGCCGATTCGCCAAATTTATTTGCGGTGAATCTATATTAAAAACGTCTATTTCTGGCATACAGAGAGCCTCAATAGGGGTGTAGAACACTTTGCATTGTTCTAACATGCATTTGGAGTGTGCTGAGGTAATGAAATAATACTGTTATTCAGTATGATCTGCATAATACAGGCATCACTGTTAGAATCACTGCCGCAGAGCGGCACAATGACAGAGCCTTGAGGTGGCATCAGTATGAGGAGACCATATAGTGCAGGGGTCTGCAAACCCTGGCACGCGTGCCACTCATGGCAGGCAGGGTGCATTTGAGTGGCACGCGACTGAGTGCTGACCTGCAGGTAGTCCTGGGACACTGTCACTTTAAGCGGCTGCTAAAAAATACGGCCAGGGATGGAAGATGTATCCCTCCCCCTCCCTCTCCCTGCCCGGTTATTGCTGTGTGGCAAACAACTTAAGAGAGAGAGAGTTTTCTCTCTTTTCCTCCCCTGTCACCTTTCAGCTGCAGTGCTCCGCTATCTGTCGGCAGCATGGAGGGGGTAGGGGGATCGCTCTGAGCTCTGTACCGGCCACAGTGAGGTGTCTGAAGGAGGTCAGGGGTCACTGCTACAGACCAGTAAGTCGTCTGCATGTTTCTGTGGAATATACTTAGCTCAGCTCCTGGCTCTGACAGCAGCTTTCCTGCCCCAGAGACAGGCTCTGGTCTCTGTAAGTCTATAGATCCCTGTATTCCCCCAGAACAGTGTTCATTCACAGCTTCCCCATAACAGTGTTCATTTACAGCTTCCCCATTAGTGTGTCATTCACAGCTCCCCCATAAGTGTGTCATTCACAGCTCCCCCATAAGTGTGTCATTAACAGCTCCCCCATAAGTGTGTCATTCACAGCTCATCCATAAGTGTGTCATTCACAGCTCCCCATAACAGTGTTCATTCACAAATCCCCCATAAGTGTGTCATTCACAGCTCCCACATAAGTGTGTCATTCACAGCTCCCCCATAAGTGTGTCATTCACAGCTCCCCAATAAGTGTGTAATTCACAGCTCCCCCATAACAGTGTTCATACACAGATCCCTCATAAGTGTGTAATTCACAGCTCCCCCATAAGTCTCATTCACAGCTCCCCCATAAGTGTCCCATTCACAGCTCCCCCATAAGTGTGTCATTCACAGATCCCCCATAAGTGTGTCATTTACAGATCCTGATAAGTGTGTCATTCACAGATCCCCCATAAGTGTGTCATTCATAGTTCCCCCATAAGTTTGTAATTCACAGCTCCCCCATAACAGTGTTCATTCACAGCTCCCCCATAAGTATGTCATTCAACTAGCCTCCATTTTTTGACCAAGAGTGCTGTTGCAACTTTCTTTTTTGTACATTTTGTATTTGCCACAGCAGCGGGCACCTGTGTATTAGGTTGTTGTGCTGGCTATTTTTCCTTTTGTTTTTACTTTGTAAGTTGGGGGGTGTGGCACTCTCTTTAGCCGTGCGCCCCAATCCTCTCAGACTGGAGGTGGTTTAGTCAATGGCTGATCCAACATGTCACACAGTCAGAGGCTATATGCACAGCAGAGGTGAGTTATCATGTTAGGGTCCCATCCGATATGAGGCCACCTCCGCGTGGTGGAGACACATTTTTGATCAAAAAGTGTGCTAAGAGCCTCCATTTTTTGACCAAGAGTACTGTTGCAACTTTCTTTTTTGTACATATCCCCCATAAATGTTTCATTCATAGATCCCCCTATAAGTGTGTTATCCAAGGAACCCCCATAACAGTGTGTGATTTGCATATCCCACAAAGGTGTATAATCTTAAGATCCCCTATAAATGCATCATCCAGAGATCCCCCCATAAGTGTGTTATCCACAGATCCCCCTATAACAGTGTATCATCTACAGATCCCAATATCATCTACATATTATGCATGTCAGTGATTCTGGGGTCTGATTCTGGGGTTTATATTATGCAGGGCAGTGATACTGGGGTCTGATTCTGGGGTCTGTATTATGGTGGGGTCTGATTCTGGGGTTTGTATTATGGTGGGGTCTGATTCTGGGGTCTGTAATATGGTGGGGTCTAATTCTGGGGTCTGTATTATGGTGGGGTCTGATTCTGGGGTCTGTATTATGGTGAGGTTTGATTCTGGGGTCTGTATTATGATGGGTGATTATTCTGGGGTCTGTATTATGGTGGGGACTGATTCTGGGTCTGTATTATGGTGGAGTCTGATTCTGGGGTCTGTATTATGGTGGAGTCTGATTCTGGGGTCTGTATTATGGTGGAGTCTGATTCTGAGGTCTGTATTATGGTGGGGTCTGATTCTGAGGTCTGTGTTGTGGTGGGGTCTGATTCTCTGGTCTGTATTATGGTGGGGACTGATTCTGAGGTCTGTATTATGGTGGGGTCTGATTCTGTGGTCTGTATTATGTTGGGGACAGATTATGGGGTCTGTATTATGGTGGAGTCTGATTCTGAGGTCTGTATTATGGTGGGTGGTGATTCTGAGGTCTGTATTATGGTGGGGTCTGATTCTGGGGTCTGTATTATGGTGGGGTCTGATTATGGGGTCTGTATTATGGTGGGGTCTGATTCTGGGGTCTGTGTTATGGTGGGGGGTGATTCTGGGGTCTGTATTATAGTGGGGACTGCTTCTGGAATCTTATTATGGTGGGAACTGATTCTGGGGTCTGTATTATGATGGGGTCTGTATTATGTAGGGCGGTGATTCTAGGGTCTGTATTATGAAGGGCAGTGAAAGTGGGGTTTGTATTATGCTGGGCAGTGATACTGGGGTCTAATTCTGGCATCTGTATTATGGGGGCCTGTGATACTGGGGTCTGATTCTGGGGTCTGTATTATGGTGGGGTCTGATTCTGGGGTCTGTATTATGTAGGGCAGTGATACTGGAGTCTGATTTTGGGGTTTGTTTTATGGTGGGGTCTGATTCTGGGATCAGAATTAAAATGCTTTTCCATGCTGAACAAATACTTTTGGCTATTGTGGGCAATCCCCTCTTTGTATTGTCCTCATATTGTTCCTTACAGCAGGGACAATATATTGGAAACATTCAGAAAAAAAAACACTTACCCTGTGACAAGCCACATCCCCACAAACCCCACCCAGAGTAAGCCACACTCAAAATAAAGCCACACCCATATTTCCGGCACACCAAGTGACTTAAAATATTTTTTTGGGCACAGCACTACCAAAAGGTTGATTATCCCTGATACAGTGGCTGAATGACACAGCGTGGAGGAGTTGGCATCATGAGGAGACCATATAGTGTCTGAATGACACAGCCTGGAGCTGGCAGCAGCATGAGTAGACACTAGGGCTTCACAATCCCTAAGATTAAAAGATGAATTTTAAATTGAAGATTTATGGTAGCTAGTGCTACCATAATTTTTTTTAGGCCCAGGCCCAGCAGCATCAGTAAACCATATATTGGCTGAATGACACAGCCTGGAGTTGGCTGAATCATGAGGAGACCATATAGTGGCTGAATGGCACAGCCTTGAGGTGGCAGAAACATGAGGAGACCATATAGTGGCTGAATGGCAAAGCCTGGAGTTGGCTGAAGCATGAGGAGACCATTGAAATTTAAGATTTTTAAATGTAAATAAAAAAATTTGAAATTGAAATGGAGGATTTTGAAATTGAAATTTTAACTCCCAAGTTTTCGTGTTCCGGGCCCGGCGTGTGGGTACAAAGGACCAAATATAACAAGGAGTCAAATGTCACATGGCAGCACAATGACAGAGCCTGGAGGTGACATCAGTATGAGGAGACCATATAGTGCCTGAATGACTGACTGGAGTTTGTGGCAGCATGAGAAGACCATATAGGGTCTGAATGGCAAAGCCTGGAGTTGGCAGCAGCATGAGTAGACACTAGGGCTTCACAATCCCTAAGATTAAAAGATTAATTTTCAAATTTAAATGTAATATTTATGGTAGCCAGTGCTACCATAAACATTTTTAGGCCCAGGCTCAGGCCCAGCAGCATCATTAAAGTATATAGTGTTTGAATGGCACAGCCTGGAGGTGACTGAGGCATGAAGAGAGACCATATAGTGGCTGAATGACTGCCTGGAGTTTGTGGCAGCATGAGGAGACCATATAGTGTCCGAATGGCACAGCTTGGAGTTGGCAGAAGCATGAGGAGACCATTGAAATTTAAGATTTTGAAATTGAAATTTAAGATTTTGAAAATGAAATTTTAGCTAACACTCCCAAGTTTTTGTGTCCCGGGCCCCGGAGTGTGGGTACAAAGGACCAAATCTAACAAGGAATCACATGTCACATGGCAGCACAATGACAGAGCATGGAGGTGGCATCAGTATGAGGAGACGATATAGTGGCTGAATGAGTGCCTGGAGATTGTGACAGCATAAGGAGACCAAATAGTGTCTGAATGGCACAACCTGGATGTGGCTGAAGCATGAGGAGACCATATAGTGGCTGAATAGCACAGGCTGGAGTTTGTGACGTAATTAGGATACCATATAGGGGATTTATTGCACAGCCTGAAGTTGGCTGAAGCATGAGGATACCATATAGGGGCTGAATGAGACAGCCTGGAGGTGGCAGCAGCATCAGGAGTCCTGAAAGTGACCCTAATGCAGAGGAATGTCTGAAACTGGGGACCAGCACCTTAATTATGTTTTGCAGTATCCATGGCAGCACAATGAGAGAGCCTGGAGGTGGTACCATCAGCATGAGGAGACCATAGAGCAGCACAATTAGAGAGCCTGGAAGTGGCAGCATCTGCATGAAGAGACCATATAGCAGCACAATTAGAGAGCCTGGAGGGGGCAGCATTAACTTGAGGAGACCATATGGTAGCGCAATGACAGAGCGTGGAGGCGGTAGCATCAGCATGAGGAGACCATATGGTGGCACAATGACAGAGCGTGGAGGCAGTAGCATCAGCATGAGGAGACTATAGAGCAGCACTGTGAGAGAGCCTGGAGGTGGCAGCATCAGCATGAGGAGACCATAGAGCAGCACAATTAGAGAGCTTGGAGGTGGCAGCATCAGCATAAGGAGACCATATGGTGACATAATGACAGCGTGGAGGTGGTAGCATTAGCATGAGGAGACCATAGAGCAGCACAATGAGAGAGCCTGGAGGTGGCAGCATCAGCATGAGGAGACCATATGGTGACACAATGTCAGAGCCTGGAGGTGGTAGCATTAGCATTAGGAGACTATAGAGCAGCACAATGACAGAGCCTGGAGGTGGTAGCATTAGCATGAGGAGACCATAGAGCAGCACAATGACAGAGCCTTGAGGTGTCAGCAGCAACATGAGGGCCATGCCAACTGAGGGTTGAGTCTGAGGAACCCACCGACTGTTGATTGGAGGTATCGGATGTCACTTGGGATGAAGGGGATGACCGAGTGAACCGATCAATAACGTCTGCTGGGTTGCTGGTTGAGACACGACTGCTAGCTGACACCGGGAGCTCAGACCTCTCGCTGCGACTTCGGCTACCACACGCCCCTACTCTGCTGTGACCTCTGCCTGTGCCTGATGAATTTAGGCCTCTACCACTCCACTGTGCATGTCCTGGCACTACTCTGCCTGACATACTTATTGCATATATGAGGGGAGTACAATACGCTTCACTACGCTTAAAACATTATTTGTCTAGAACAGCAGCAGGTGTGTACTACTGGCTGTCCCTTGACAAATCAACAGGTACAAAATAGTACACTACTTAGATGTAGGTAAGTGGTAGAGATGAGCGAAGTTACAGTGATTCGATTCATCACAAACTTTTTTGTACCTGTTAATCTGTCAAGGGCCCACATACTGTGAAAGTCCAGGCAAAAGTATTCACCGGCTGGTGTTGTACTCAGATACTTTTTTAAGTGTACTGTAGTGCATTTTTCTGCCCTCACAAGTGCATACCACATACTAGAGATGAGCGAAGTTACGGTATTTCGATTCGTCACAAACTTCTCGGCTCGGCAGTTGATGTATTTAGCCTGCATTAATTAGTTCAGCTTTCAGGTGCTCCGGTGGGCTGGATTTCTGCTTATTTCTTAATGCACATCTGGGACTCAGGCCTTTGGTTAGAGTTCTTGTTTTTCTGAAGGGTTTTGCATGCTATGTTTGACATGTTTCCACTTTAGTGGAATGTCCTGGCTTACATGTTTATTCTTTTGTATTTTGAAAAACCAAATAAAGAGTTGTTTAAAAAAGACAAAAAAACTTTGTATTATATCTTATCAGAGAAAAGTGTTTCTTTCTTCTTTTATCGAATTTATAGCAGCTTACTAAGAGATCAGTTACATGCTGCCAATACAAGTCTATGGAGAGGGGGGGAGTGAGGAGGGAGGTGGGAAGGTAAATTAATTTGGAGAGTTCACAGAGAAAAAGAGAGAAATAAAAACACACACAGACTGCAAATAAACTACTGTAAGTATTAGCTCTTACCCCAGGGCCTAATCCACAGCTTACTCTTCACTACTGCTCTAAAATGCCCTCCATGCTGCTGCTTAGGGTGTGTATGGGGAGATCAGGTCCTCTTTTCAGTATGTGTGCAGTGTATAGGAGCCATCATATAGGCTGGATTCTACACACTTGCTTAGGGACAACTGCAAATTAGCGCTAGAACATGTAAAATAAAAATTTGGTTTAAAAAAAAAAAAAAAAAGCCATTTACATGTTATATAATGGCCAGGAATAATGCTACTCATGTATACATGCAGGAAAACTTATCCTTTAAAAGAACCTCCAATTTTCTCTACCCAAACACAGCAGTTTTATATTACGCTTTGTTACACACCCAGTACTTTTTGCATTCTTATAAATTTTAAGTGAATTTATAGTATAAAAAAAGGTATATTTTTTAATCAGAGAAAACAGTATTTACCAAAAGAAAACAAAAAAAAAAAAAAACAGTTTTGAGTAAATTGAGAAAATAAATGATTGCCTAGAGATGTACAGTATACAGATCTACAGGCAGTTGACACATGGAGAAATGCTCTATATGACACAATACACATTATTTTTTCATACTGTGATATATTTGGACTCGCTGTCAATACCATCTTGAATACTTCGCTTTCTAAAGATAATTATAGGATAGAATTTCTCCGGAGATCTGATTAGACAGTCTCTCCTGTGCATTAAATCTGAACAGGTCATAGTTTGTAAGTGCTCAGCAGAAATGCCGTTGTTCACATTTGTTTGCTTGCAGTTCTTTTGTGAGTAATCATAATCAGGTGAAAATGGAAGGTTACTCACACTGAGTGAAAAGGAAAGGTCATTTTGCCTCTGAATAGTTTGTTAGACTCTACACCGACTGCAAAGTCTTTTATTCCTCCGATATGTCTTAGAGATGCTTTTTGATCCCCTGTTGTTACCGTGCAGTATCACTTATTAGATGAATACAGAGACACTTTTACTTACTTTACTGAATGTAGGGCACCAATCTACTTCCATGAGCTGGCACTGGCTTAAAAACACTGCTTATTGAAATCATCAAAGGATATGGCGCTTGCTTCAATTGCAAGGGACTTGGGCAAAAGAAAATTGCGCTTGTCACTACACAAAGGATTAAAAGTAAGCTGTTATTCTAGATGTGCTTCTGTTGAAGGCAATAATTTGTCCCATAGACCATTTGTTTCACTTGAAAATTGTCGATGTTGTGTACAACATAATACTGGGCAATTTAATATTGCTGGTTTCAAGAAATTGTATCCCAATAAATAACCAACTCGGGACAATAGAAAATAAAATGTCTGATATCTCTTTAATTGAAGGATGTGTAGAAAAAGAATGGCACTTTTCACTCTACATTGAGTCGAACCTGTCAATTTGTCGCTAGAGTAATAGAATGGAAGTTTTGTATTTTTACACACTGGTTGTCCCAGGATTGATGTAGAATCTTCTAAAGGCGAATGGTAAGTAAATAAATTGTAGTAGAAAATACCAATAGCTTGTAGTTTAGCCCCCAGATTGTGTGGGTTACTTTTTCGTTTTTTTGCATTGCTCAACCTTCAGAAAATATTTTTGCTGTCCACAAGTTCTGAGAACCGATCTGTGACCAACTTTGTTATATTACAATGAGGAATTTAGTGACAAGTTTAAAAGCATCCATAGTACAGTGTTGGCTGGATTTAATGGTTAGAAACGCTATTTACCAAAGCTCATAGGGGAAGATTTATCAAAAAACGATGTAGAGGAAGAGTAGTGCAGTTGCTCATAGGAACCAATCAAATTCATTTTTCCATTTTTCAGAGGCCTTTAAAAAGAACCCCCCCCTCCCTAAAAAACAAAACAAAACAAAAAAAAAAAAAACAATCTGATCCTCTACACAGATTTTAATAAATCTCTCCCCAAAGGTGTATTTGAAGGAGAATGTATACATTATAAAAGGAACAAACTGTAGGCTTTACTACCTTCCACTGACTAAAGTTTTAAGCCAAAACTGTCAAAGATTTTTGAATAAGGAACGCACCAAGTTCCTAAAAGAACACCAAAGATGACCAGTTAAAGGGGTACTCCGGTGGAAAACTTTTTTTTTTTTTTTTAATCAACTGGTGCCAGAAAGAGAAACAGATTTGTAAATTACTTCTATTAAAAAATCATGACCCTTCCAGTACTTATTAGCTGCTGAATACTACAGAGACAATTATTTTCTTTTTGGAACACAGTGCTCTTTGCTGACATCTCTGTCCATTTTAGGAACTGTCCAGAGAAGCATATGCTTGCTATGGAACAGAGATGTCAGCAGAGAGCACTGTGCTCGTGATGTCAGCAGAGAGCACTGTGTTCCAAAAAGAAAATAATTTCCTCTGTAGTATTCAGCAGCTAATAAGTACTGGAAGGATTAAAATTTTTAATAGAAGTAATTTACAAATCTGTTTAAATTTCTGGCACCAGTTGACTTAAAAAGAAAAAAAAAAGTTTTCCACTGGAGTACCCCTTTAAAATGACTGTATAAATTGCAAAACTCTTTTGGTATATATAGATCAGGGGTCAAGTCCTGGGGAAAAAAAAATTGTGGGTCTAGTCCTGCTAATAGGAAAGGTGTTCCTGCTGTGAAAAGTGCAGGAACTCAGTTGCCACACATTCCTGCAGGACTTGAGCCCTGATATAGATCCTTTAGTCTTTAGCATAATTTTTTTTTAAATAGAGACAATGCTCAGAGGAACATGGATGAACTTAGTTGTAACATCTCTTCTAAATCATTGTCATTAGCTAGGTAATCTCTTCACAGACAGACGTATCCTTTTCTCCCCAAAGGTCCTTGTTGACACCTTTTAATTGAACAAGAACATTTATTATTGTTCTGTCTGACAAAATGTACAATTCTCTACAGAATCCCCAACTGAAGTTAAATAATAATCTAAAAGGCTTTATCCGGAGATTACTTTTTTTTTATTTTTTTTTATTTTACTACTATGCCTTGTCTTCCTAATAAAACAATAAAAACTTTATCTCACCTTCCTCACTCCCTCGCAGCCTCATTATCAGGATGCCTCACCTGCGGCCAGCGGCTCTGCTTTCCCTGGAGCTGTAGATTGTAGCACCTCAGCAGTTTTGAGGGGAAAGGCAAGGAGTTGGTATGAATGGGGCTGCGTAGCATCCTGTCTGCAGTACAGGCCAGCTCTGGCAAAGAAGACTGGCAGGCCGAGCACAGTAGTAAAAAAACAATAAAAAAATCACTGGATAACTCCTTTAACTCTAGGTCCATTTTAAGTTTCTACTTTTGGTTTCCACCCCAATAGAAACTTTTGACCTCAAGATATACCATGGGACTAGAATGTGCATTGATTTGGTATCAAGAGATTAACAGCAAACACCTAAGTTTAAGAAAAGTAAAATAAAGGGAATATCTGCAACCTGGTTAAAGGAGTACTCCGGCGCGCACTTTTTTCCTTTTATCCCGTCCGGGCTGCAAAATAAAAGAAAACACACTTCCTCTTACCTGCCAACGAGCCCCCGGTGCTCCGGTACAGGTGTTCGGTCCCCGGGCTGTATTCTTCTTACTTCCTGTTAGCCCGGCACGTCACACGGAGCTTCAGCCTATCACCGGCCGCGGCGATGTCCCGCCTCGGCCGGTGATAGGCTGAAGCTCCCTGTGACGTGCCGGGCTAACAGGAAGTAAGAAGAATACAGCCCGGGGACCGAACACCTGTACCGGAGTGTACCGGAGCTCCGGGGGCTCGTTGGCAGGTAAGAGAAAGTGTGTTTTCTTTTATTTTGCAGCCCGGACGGGATAAAAGGAAAAAAGTGCGCGCTGGAGTACTCCTTTAAACAGGTGGATAAGAGAAAGGGGTAAGAGAATATGATTAGGTAGGAAAGGAACCAAAATGGCGCTGGGACAGGGGAGGAGGTTAGAATTTCTAACTCTTTATCCGGGATAGCGAGGAAGGTACCAGGTTTCAGGTCCTATTATAGGTTCGGGCACTGCTGTGTAGTAGGCCAATTGTCAGTAGAGAGAGCATAGATGTGTAGCGGTCCTTAATGGCAGCAAACCTTTGAGTTTTTGTCAGGCTCCCTGAGACATTTAAAGATGATTGCCAATAAAATAGCATGAAAGAAGCAGACATTTTGCCAAAGACTTGATGTTGGTATATTTTATGGGGTTGTAGAGAAAAAGGGGGGAGTGGGAAAAACAGGTTCACCCATTATGACTTTATATTAATAAGATGAGACAACAGCTTTAATGAAATCAAAATGAAAAGTGAGATTGGTACATTGTTAAATGATTTTTGGGAATTGTACATCAGTGGGAATTAAAAAAACTACTTACAGTAGATTTTGCTCCGTGACAGGACCCATTTTTATACATTAGATAACAGGACTATTTTATGGGACTATTTTCTGGTTTATACTCGTGCCACTAAAATGTATTTTTAATCAAAATTAATTTTTAACCTTTACAAAATTTTGATTTAATCTCTTTTTTAAACATATCCTTTTTCCACAGGATAGGGGATAATTGTATTATCAAGGGGGGTCCGCAATCTCCAGAAGGGGGCATGTTTCTTACCAGAAGGTGTGGTCTGGGCTCAGTTCTGGAGATCGTGGGGGGAACTCAGTGATTAGAGACCTGTAGATAAATTGTCTGAAGCAAATCAGCTGCAAAATTTGCGTGTACTCATGTTACATGTTGCTTTTAATGCAAATATACTGTGGACTTTTATCCTTTTGTGGCATACTTTCTTTAGCCATATCTGTGATGTAAACTTATGCCACAGCATATTCTAGGGCTGTCTGTTTAGGAAGCCAAAGGATTAGGCTTCTTCCACACTGTCAAAAGTGTTCCGTTACAAATAGATGTTTTTTTTCCACTTTGACCGCCCTTAACGTTCGTTATTGTAACGGAGCATAACGAGAGTCATAACAGGCAAAGAGGATCCTATTCACTGGAATGGGATTCTTCTAAAGTGCGTTTTTACTCCGTTATTGTGGCCGAAGATAGCGGGAGAAAAAGACGTGTCAGGCACAAATTTTTCTCCCACTATCTTCCTAACGGACGTCACCTACCGGGCGAAAACGGTAGTGTGAAAGAAGCCTTAATCGGCTAAATGTTACAAGCCTGACCTACATTTCTTATTCACTAAGGAAAATAACAACCCATATAAGGGTGTTAGATATTTTTGAGAAAAATATGGTATGGTCTCAAAATAAGAATACTAAAACATTCTAATAGCTTTTTTTTTTTATTGAAATGAATGTGTATCTATTGTTATGAAAACAAGACACTTTTATTGCATAGGTCATTGTTCCAAAATCAGGGTTAACATAATACACCGCAAATGCTTGGTTTAGCATGTAACTATGAGTTTGAAATGTGACACATTTATGCATTGTACAGCTCTCCGGAAAGAATAATTAGGGGAGAAATGGATCTGCAAAAACAATTACCTTTCCTGGCTTCATTATGCAGATTAGTTGTAGGTTGTGAAAACTCTTTTTTAAAGATATGTTCAGTTCAAGGGCACTGACATTGTGGAAAGGTAAAAGAAATGTAGCAACTGAATGTATATAAGCAAAAGAATCACTAAAACACACTTGTAGTGTACCTCTCATGAAAAGAAAACTTTTTATATATTACAGATGAAACCCTAATAAACACTTTTCTAATTGGTTTTATTAAAAAAAAATTACTTTGAAAAATCCGCCACTAGGGGTCTTCCTAGCAGTCCTGGCCGCAAGCATTTCGGACTCAGAGCATGAGTCCGAAATCACTCTGCAGATAGGACTCAGCGCAGCTCCCTGCCTGTCAATCAGACAGGCCAGAGCGAGCGCTGCTCTCGTAGGTAAGCAGGGAGCGCTCCTGACCCACCATTGTCCTTTTACCAGCAGGGCACGTCAGCTCTGTCATCCGAACAGAGAGGAGGAGACCCAGGAGCTGTCGTCCCTGCCATGTGTCGGGGTTGTATGCGCGCTCCTGGATGCAGACGAAGAGCAGCAATTCCTAAACAGCGCCTGCCATGTCCCGCCCACTTCCTCCCCTCGCACAGTGCTCTGAACTGAGCTACCAAAGAGGAGAGAAAAAAAATGTATTTTTAGGAGGTTTTAAAGAAAAATAAATGCAGGGACAGACAGAGAGGGGGATTAGGGAGAGTTTAGATGGTGATAGGTACTCTTTAATGGCTATTTTTATCAGTTTAGCATTTTAACCTAAATAGATGTAATTGTTATTTTAAGAATATAATTGATTGTTAAATGTTGTATTGAGTAAAAACTATTATTTTGTAAACTTTCTGCAGATTGCACTTTCAAAATAATAGTAATTTCCACCTTATTGGCTGATTACAGATTGATTGATTATAAAACATTGACCCCACTGCTAGAACCTCTATTAATTGGAATGGGGTGAGTAGGCCACAATCACTTTGCATTTAAATATATACAAGTTACGGATACTTCTAAATACTTCTAAATGTTTTACAGCACTTGCCCCATTGGGTGCTGTATGTGCATAACTTTTCTCTACTATAAGCATTGACGTGTAGATGTAACCTATTTAACTTGAAGGGCTTCTGTGCCTCTGATCGCATCCTCTGCTTCTTGTGCCTTTCGGTACTGTGGTTCCAAGCTCATTGCTCAGTTACCACAGCCAAAAACCTTAGTGTCAGGATGGCTGGTTGACTAATCATAGCAATGGGACACTAAGCCAATCAGATTTTGGTCTTGCCATTCCATGCTCTAGCAGCCCTGGGTACTTAACCCCTTAAGGACTCAGCCCATTTTGGCCTTAAGGACTCAGACAATTTAATTTTTACTTTTTCATTTTTTCCTCCTCGCCTTCTAAAAATCATGACTCTTTTATATTTTTATCCACAGACTAGTATGGGGGCTTGTTTTTTGCGCGACCAGTTGTCCTTTGTAATGGAATAACTAATTATATCATAAAATGTATGGCGCAACCAGAAAAACACTATTTTTGTGGGGAAATTAAAACGAAAAACGCAATTTTGCTAATTTTGGAAGGTTTCATTTTCACGCTGTACAATTTATGGTAAAAATGACGTGTGTTCTTTATTCTGAGGGTCAATACGATTAAATGATACCCACTATTACATACTTTTATATTATTGTTGCGCTTAAAAAAAATCACAAACTTTTTAACCAAATTAGTACGTTTATAATCCCTTTATTTTGATGACCTCTAACTTTTTTATTTTTCCGTATAAGCGGCGGTATGGGGGCTAATTTTTTGCTCCATGATCTGTACTTGTTTTTGATACCACATTTGCATATAAAAAACTTTTAATACATTTTTTATAATTTTTTTTTTTTAATAAAATGTATTAAAAAAGTAGGAATTTGGGACTTTTTTTTTTTCGTTCACGCCGTTCACCATACGGGATCATTAACATTTTATTTTAATAGTTCAGCCATTTACGCACGCGGCGATACCAAATATGTCTATAAAAAGATTTTACGCTTTTTGGGGGTAAAATAGGAAAAAACGGACGTTTTACTTTTTTATTGGGGGAGGGGATTTTTCACTTTTTTTTTTACTTTTACTTTTACATTTTTTTACATTTTTTTTTACACTTGAATAGTCCCCATAGGGGACTATTCATAGCAATACCATGATTGCTAATACTGTTCTGTTCTATGTATAGGACATAGAACAGATCAATGTTATCGGCTATCTCCTGCTCTGGTCTGCTCGATCTCAGACCAGAGCAGGAGACGCCAGGAGCCGGACGGAGAGGGGACCTCCGTGCGGTGTTCTGAATGATCGGATCCCCGCAGCAGCGCTGCGGGCGATCCGATCATTCATTCAAATCGCGCACTGCCGCAGATGCCGGGATCTGTATTGATCCCGGCACCTGAGGGGTTAATGGCGGACACCCGCGAGATCTCGGGCGTCGGCCATTGCCGGCGGGTCCCTGGCTGCAATCAGCAGCCGGGATCAGCCGCGCATGACACAGGCATTGCTCCGATGCCTGCGGTTATGCACAGGACGTAAATGTACGTCCTGGTGCGTTAAGTACCACCGCACCAGGACGTACATTTACGTCCTGCATCCTTAAGGGGTTAAAGCAGGCATCTATCTATGGCAGATGACTATGATTGTTTGTTCTGCAGATTTCACTAGCTCTTTTTTTTTTTTTCTGACATCCTGATCACTGACCCTCTGCTGTGACTGACCATCTGCTTATATTGACCCCCTTGTAGCTTGTAGTTATACCTTGATGTGACCTATTGGCTTATCTGACATCTGGTGTCCCTTCTGATCAATAAACTATTTTCTAGTTTGGCCTTTATGAGCCCCCCTTGTACTGGCCCAGCTAAAATACCACATTAACTCCTCCCTTGGTCCCTTCAATAGTTTTTGGCCTTCTGGCTAGCATCATATCTCCACCTCAGTGCTCTGAAAACACAACCTCGGTCCCTGTCAGTTAACCCTTTCTGACCTCACAGAAGTCTAAGGTAAAGTCACAGGGGAAGCATTAGACTCAGAGTTGAGAGGCGTTTTGTTTGCTTATTTTTGGTTTAAAGTGGTCATTCAGGATGAGTCTTCCTTATCATTACAACAGAACTGTGTGTCATTGTGCAAACACTTTGCAATGTACATGATGGCTCAATATGCTATCAATAGGTCATGAAACATTATGATGGTAAAATCCCCACTCAAGCACAATTTTTTACAAAGACTGTAAATAGAATTTAGCAGTTAATAAAATATTTTGATAGACTGTAATACAACATACAGTGACCCCCCGACTTATGATGGCCCCGACATATGATAATTTCAACATATGATGGCCTCTCAGAGCCCATCGTATGTTGAAGGCAGCCTCGACATATGCTGCTGCTGTGTGTCGGGGCCATCGTGCCCCGTTCTGCCTCCTGTTACTCACATGCTGTCCTGCTAACTCACGCAGGCTTCCACTGTGAGCTCCGTGTAAGCCCCGCCCCCCCAGTGCAGCCATAGCCAATAGCCTGCAGCATCTTGCTGCAGGCATCCAATGAGCTGCTGGCTGCCCTCCCCTTCCTTTCCTATAGAGCTGTAGTCGGCAGGATGGTAATGGAGGACATTCTGTCCCCCCTGAAGGTATTTAAAGAACTGTACAGTACTGTATGCAATGTCACACATCACATACAAAACATATACACACAATACACCCCATACATCAATGTTTCCCTATCAGTGTGCCTCCAGCTGTTACAAAATTTTAACTCCCAGCATGCCCAGACAGTCAATGGCTGTACATGCATGCTGGGTGTTGTAGTTGTGCAACAGCTGGAGGCACCCTGGTTTGTTAAACACTCCCCATACACTCCACATACAATGGTCATCCCAGAACCAATTAGCAGTTTCCCATAGAGATATGTATTCAACATACAATGGTTCCAAGGCCCCAGAACCAATTACCATTTTTATATAGACATATGTACTCCACATATGATGGTTTCAACATATGATGGTTCTCCTGGAACCAATTAATATCATATGTTGAGGGACCACTGTACTTCTGAACAATAAAAAAAGTAGTAGTGAGCAAGTAAGCTATAGAGCAGTATCATCTTCAAGTAGAATCTAGGGTTCTAGGCAGCCTAAAAGGTGGCATTATCCCTTTTTTTTTTTTTTTAACCTAAAAAAAACTAGTGTTTTATTTTGTGCTGCATGTTTGTTTGTTTTTTGCTGCAGTATTTGTGAGATATTTTCAAAATAGTGTGTTTTGATTTGGGTTGTTTGTTACTGTTACAAGTCATGTGATTCTTTGATTATGTGATTCAAGAATTTCTAATGAAGGATGTATACAAAATACCTTAAAAATGCAACATATATTTATACATGCAATTTCTATAGAGAAAAAAACAACCTTAGAGGTCTGTGGTAGAAAGCACCACAGCTGGGTGAAAAAAAATACCTAGACATGCTATATATTTTTTTAAACGGCCATTGACCCAAAAAACTCATTCTAAATTAGGAAGAATTCCACAATAAAAGTCTACCAGCCAACATCTGGACACAATTTTTTTCAGCAGGTAAAATTACCCAGAAAATACAACCTAAAATGCAGCATTTATGGGGAAAAGCCAAGTGTGAATCCCCACCAGTAATCACTTTAGTAAATACCGTATTTATCGGGGTATACCACGCACCGGCCTATAACACGCACCCTCATTTTACCAAGGATATTTGGGTAAAAAAAGTTTTTTACCCAAATATCCATAGTAAAATGAGGGTGCGTGTGTGCGCGTGTATACCCCGATATACCCCAGGAAAGGCAGGGGGAGAGAGGCCGTCGCTGCCCGCTTCTCTGCTCCTGCCTTTCCTGGGGTCTAGAGCTCTGCTGTCGGCCCTTCTCACCCCCTGGCTATTGGCGCCGCTGCTCATTCTGACGTCATGCGCCGCGCCGTTCAGCGCATAGCAACGACGCCGGGGACGCACGCCGGAGGCCTGCAGCAGCGCGGACCCGACTCAGGTAATTATGCCACCGGGGATGGGGGGAGGCAACGGGGCAGCGGCGCCGGCAATGGGTGCCGCTGCCCCTTCTCTCCCCCTGACTGTCGGCGCCGCTTCTCTCCCCCTGGCTATCGCCGCCGGCAATGGGGCGCCGGCACCGATAGTCAGGGGGACAGAACGGGCAGCAGCGCCGATTCCGGCAGCAGGGCTGGCAGCAGGGCTCTAGACCCCAGGAAAGGCAGGGGGAGAGAAGCGGGCAGCGACGGCCTCTCTCCCCCTGCCTTTCCTGGGGGTGTATCGGCGTATAACACGCACACAGACTTTAGGCTAAAAATTTTAGCCTAAAAAGTGCGTGTTATACGCCGAGAAATACTGTATAATTCACTAATCTTCTGAGGCCACATGTACTATAACAGCCTCAGTTCAGTTAATGAGTGGCTGTACTATTGGCTGAAACTGTACTACATATTGTTGCAGTTTGGCATAACACCAGGTAAAAATATACAGCACTTAGCACACCTAAAGACGAGCATTGTTGGTTTGTAACTGTACCACAATGTTAGTTTCCAGTAGTAAATTATGGACGAATTTCACTGTAGTATTGAAAACTATAGTGCAACTGCAACACAACTTGATCATGTGTTTTTACCCATGGGATTTTTGACTTTTACATCCAATGAGCTTCATGTTTATCGCTTTTTTCACATTAGATAATGAATGCCACTTATGCCACTAGCAGCATTCTGCATTCGATGGGTGTAGAAACTGAGCAAATGAGCTACACGACTAGAGATACCCATGTCCTAGCACTCTGTTCAATGAATCTATTCTGCTCTGTTTGAAAATGCCTTTTAGTGCTCTGTGGTATTGGGCAGCATTAAACTACTTTGCCACTTTAGTACATTATATCATTAAACTTTTTTTGTCATTTATGTGCACTTCTTTGAAACTTCAGTTCTCACAGGTTCAGTTGATAATTCCAGTAATACTGCAAATTACTGAGGTACTTCATAGGCATAGTGGAGATACATTATATCAAGATCTATTCATTGAATTTTGAAGGGAGCTTTATAACCTGTACGATTGGCAGTTTGCCATTCTACAACTCAAGTTCATATAATCTTATTATTGTCTTTCAGTGCAAACAGAACGCCAATATTGTCTGCAGGGTTTCACAATGCATCACATGATAAAGTAGCAATGTGTACAATATATCTAGAGGTTCTACCAATAATAGTGTATTGGGTTTTCTATTATTTGTTTCTTCCTGGTGACTTTTTGATTGCTTTCTAGGGCAATGGTAATCTTCTCTACAAGGTATATTTGAGAAAGAACCATGCAACCAAAAGGTTGGGCAGAATTCTGCAGACAGGTTTCCTGACTAAAAAGTGATTTAGATATGTATTGTGTCTTCTTGTAGGTTTAAACACTGATTTGCTTTTACATTTTACCATTTAGCCATGTCTCCTCAATGCATCTGGTTAGGAACTATGGCAGTATAGATGCATCTAGTGATACCACTTCCCAGCATATGCCCCCCTGTTCCATTCTAAACGTGGAGATGGACCACAAGGAAATGAAAAAAATTGGGTTTTCAGAATTTTTAGAAAACTGTCTATAGGGTCGACCCAGCATAAAATAGACAATATGAATCTTGTGAAGCCATTTTCAGAGGGAGATGAAATTAGCATTGGCACTTAACTGTCCTGCTGCTATACAGCCCCCGTATGAAGGAAACTCCAATGCACTGTGTATTCTGACACCTTTTTATCACAGACAGTATAAACCTTTTCAACTATTTGTACTACAGTGGTTCTTCTATGGGATTTAACCAGATGAGCTGCCAATCGTTTCCCACTAGTGTGGGAATATTCCCACTAGTGTGCGAATATTCGCAATTCGAATTTAATTCACGAATATCGCATATTCGCGAATTCGCGAATATTCGCAAATATAGCGCTATATATTCGTAATTACGAATATTCGTTTTTTTATTTTTTTTATATATATATTTTTTTTCACAGTACACATCACAGTGATCATCCCTCTCTGCTTCCAGCTTATGTGGTGTAAGAAGGCTCTAATACTACTGTGTGAGACTGGTGTGCGAATTTTCGCATATGCGAAAAGTTACATATGCTAATTTTCGCATGCGCGAATATTCGCATATGCGAAAATAAAACAAGACTATTACGAATATGCGAATATTCGCGAATATGACGAATATTCGTCCATATATTCGCGAATATTCGCGAATTCGAATATGGCCTATGCCGCTCAACACTATTTCCCACACATACCATGGAGCCTTGGGAACTCAGGACCTGTTGTGGGTTTAAGGATGTCTTTCCTTAGATGATTTCAAGATCTGGTAAATCATTTTTATGTTTTCAATTCTTTAGCTTTAGAAATTGCTGGCTAGTTTATCCCACCCCATTTGCTGGTGTCATTGTCACATGAAAATGTTTAATTTCACCTATTAACCCCTTACAGATGCAGGATATACAGGTATGCCCTTGTGTCCTGGTACTTAAGGATGCAGGGCTTACCTGTATGCCCTGGTCCTGTTACCGGGGTTTAACGCTTTCTAACCAGCGGAGAACGCTTCAAACCCCGTGCTACTATTAGCAGCCAGGACCCAGAGTTAATGCCAGGCTCCACTGATCGTGCCGATGCCCTGCATTAACCTTTTAGACGCCACGATCAAAGTTGATTGCGGCATCTAAAATGAAACTAAAAGTATCCCGGCAGCTCAGCGGAGCTGATCGGGACAATCGCGGTTAAACTGCGATGTCCCGATCAGCTAAGAGGACGGTGGGAGGGGCCTTAACTGCCTCCTCGCCATCTGATCGGTGATCTACTACTCATAGTAACATAGTTCAGAAGGTTGAAAAAAGACCAGATTCCATCGAGTTCAACCTATATCCCTAATGAGTCCCTACGGATTTGATCCAGAGGCAGGCGAAAAACCCTCATACTAGAGGTAAAAATTATTTTCTGACTCCAAATATGGCATCAGAATAAATCCCTGGATCAACCTTCTGTCCCTATTAATCTAGTATACATAAACTGTAATGTTATTACTCTCCAAAAATCCGAGTTCACCATGATTATCTTCCCCGGGAGAGACTTCCACAGTCTCACTGCTCTTAGGCTAGGTTCAGACTACGAAATCTCTGGGCAGAAAATTTCCGCCCGGAGATTCCGAGTGCGGCCAGCGCTGACTGAATCAGTCGGCGCTAGGACTGCGCGGACACTGCAGTCTCCAATAGACTGCAATGTGTTCCGCGCGGATTTCCGCCTGAAGGAAGAGCAACACCTTTCTTCAGGCGGAAATTTCTAAGCAGATTTTCCGTTCACAAATTCCGCTTCACAAATTCCGAAGTGTGAATTTGGGAACGGAAAACCATTCACTACACTATAAATTTTAGCAAGCGGAATTGCTTTGAAATTGCAGGCGGAAATTCCGTAGTCTGAACCTATCCTTACAGTAAAGAACACCCGTCCGTGCTGGTGTAGAAACCTTCTTTCCTCTAGACGTAGAGGATGTCCCCTTGTTATAGATACAGTCCTGGGTATAAATAGATCATGGGAGAGATCTCTGTAAGGTCCCCTGATATATTTAATACATAGTTATTAGGTCGCCCCTAAGCCCTCTTTTTATAAACTAGATAACCCTAATTCAAATAATCTTTCTGGGTACTTTTCATAAATTACAAAACATCTTTCAACAAATTCTGCAAACTACAAGGCTCTTATAACAGCGATCAGATAAGTGCTAAACATTGTTAAATGATGTGCACTACAGACAGAGCTGTAGCTAGCTCTTTTTGCTCCTGAGACGAGAACAGAAAATTGTGCCCCCCTTCCCCCCATTTTGGCTTGGGGAACCCCTTGGAAAAAAAATAATTTGCGGGACACCTTTACCGAATAATTTTTTAAATATGTTTCTTATGTAGATTACAGTACGGTTTTATGCAGCGACTCACAAATGACATATTAACTGATCAGAGTCATTCTCTTTTTCTCTTCCTCATCTGGCACAGGACATCGTGATAATCTGTTCCAGCCAAAACTCTTGGGCAGAACCTGCAACACAAACATATTAGTATTAGACTCTGCACTTTTCCAGCATGCTTCTTTCATTTTTAACTAGGCCTTTGCAAAGTGAAATAAGAAATCTGATTGGTTGCTATGGGCAACTGGGTAACTTTTCCTTTGCACAGGTTTTGAAAAATCTCCCCCAATGTTTCCAGCCTAACTCAAATGCATCCAGCCCCCCCCCCCCCACAAGCACATACAATGCTTCCTGCCTTACCAGCCTTCCCCACGCACAATGCCTCCTGCCTCACACAAAATGGGTGTAGAGGGGTGACAGAGGGGTGTACGGGATAACAGAAGGGTGTCCTGGGGTTACAGAGAGGTTACGAGGGGTGACAGAGGTGTAGAGGAGTGAAAGAAGGGTCTGGGTGCACTACCTGAAGCTGAGTAGGCCTCTGTCAGCGCTGCCCCTGCTCCTTCCCTACATCCACATCATTCTGCTGAGGGACCAGGGAGAATCCAGAGTACAGAGTTGCTCCACAGGAGTGGGGGGCTACACAAGGATAAGAGCTGCAGCATCAACCTTGTAGAGGGGTTGAATAGTAAAGTAGCAATCTTTGCAGAGGATACTAAACTCTGTAAAGTGGTCAACACAATAGATTCCCTCATCCCTAGTCACTACAGCTAAATTTACTGTTAGCTAAGACCCCTAAGTCCTTTTCATGTCAGTCATCCCAAGTATTCTCACATTTCATACATAATCCCAGCCTAGATTTTTCCTCCCCATGTGCATTACCTTACATTTATCAGTGTTTAACCTCATCTGTCACTTCTCAGCCCAAACTTCCAACCTATCCAGATCCATTTATAAGAGTTCACTGTCCTCTATTGTGTTGACCACTTTACAGAGTTTAGTATCCTCTGCAAAGATTGCTACTTTACTATTCAACCCCTCTACAAGGTCAAAAATTAATATATTAAATAGAATAGCATCCAAGACTGACACCTGTGGTATCCCACTAGTAAAAGTCACCCAACCAGAATAAGTACCATTAACTCCTTAAGGATGCAGGGCGTATCTGTACGCCCTGAGTCCGCTCCCTTTCTATAACGCAGGGCCATGCTGTGGCCCCATATCATAGCGGGTCGGGCCCGGCCTGGGACCCATGGCTGATAGCTAACAACGGCCGGGACCCGTGGCTAATAGCGCGCGGCACTGATCGCGTAGCTGCGTGCTATTAAACCTTTAGATGCAGTGTTCAAAGTTGATCGCCGCGTCTAAAGTGAAACTAAACTGATGCCGTTTAGCTCAGGGGGATGTTGGGGGAATGCCACGGCGAAATCACGGCGTCCCACACAGCTGTAGGACACAAGCAGTGTCCCCTTACCTGCCTCGTGGTGTCCGATCGCTGAATGACTGCTCAGTGCCTGAGATCCAGACATGAGCAGTCAAGTTGCAGAATCATTGAAAAAAAAGTGAAAAAAAAGTCAATAAAGATCATTTAATCTATTCCCTAATAAAAATTTTAATCACCCCCCCCCCTTTTCCCATTTAAAAAAAAAAAAAACTGTGTAAATAAAAATTAATATATGTGGTATCGCAGCATGTGGAAATGTCCGAAATATACAAATATTTAGTTAATTAAACTGCATGGTCAATGGCGTACGCGCAAAAAAAATTCAAAAGTCCAAAGTAGTGTATTTTTGGTCACTTTTTATATCATGAAAAAATGAATAAGAAGCTATCAAAAGTCAGATCAGTATAAAAATGTTAACCCTAAAAACTTCAGATCACGGCACAAAAAATGAGCCCTCATACCGGCCCGTACACAGAAAAATAAAAAAGTTATAAGGGTCAGAAGATGACAATTTTAAACGTAAAAATTTTCCAGCATGTAGTTATGATTTTTTTCCAGAAGTACGACAAAATCAAACCTTTATAACTAGGGTATCATTTTAACCATATGGACCTACAGAATAAAGACAAGGTGTCAATTTTATTGAAAAATGTACTGCGTAGAAATGGAAACCCTCAAAAGTTACAAAATGGCGTTTTTTCTTCAGTTTTTTTGCACTATGATTTTTTTTTTCGTTTTGCCGTAGATTTTTGGGTAACATGAGTCACATCAGCGTTCTCGTGGACGGAGAGCATTGTTTTTTTCACTGAAAAGGATTTTTACTGCAGCTGCAGGCATTAACATCCCAGTCACTTTCTTCAGCATTGTATTACAGAGAGGGGCAGATAGCTGTGTGTTGCCTCATACATTTCAACAAGCTGCCTCAACTTCATAAACCTTAGCAGAGGAGGCAGGAATAATTTTTAAGCGCAATTAAGTGTCTTTGTTCCACAAAAAAATCACATACTGGTTATACTAGGCTGTAGACGGTATAATACCCAGCAGTCCATTCCTAATAGTCTTTGACAGAGTGCAATTTTGTTTTTAGTGCACATCTTTTTTTGGCTGCAGCACTGTTGTGTACTGCTGGTGTTTTACAAAAAAAAAATAAACAATGTAAGTGTACTGTAGTACATTTTTCTACCCTCATAAGAGCATTCGTCATACGTACATTTAAGTATTGTACTATTTTGTACCTGTTAATCTGTCAAGGGCATACATACTGTGAAAGGACAAACAAAAGTAATCACCGGCTGGTGTTTTACAAAAATATAGAGTTTTAAGGCATACTGTAGCACATTTTTCTGACCTCATAAGTGCATATCACATACGTACGTCTAAGTAGTGTACTATTTTGTACCTGTTAATCTGTCAAGGGCCTACATACTGTGAAAGGACAGACAAAAGTAATCACTGGCTGGTGTTTTACAAAAATACAGAGTTTGTAGACGTACTGTAGCTAATTTTTATGCCCTCATAAGTTCATACAGCATACGTACATCTAAGTAGTGTACTATTTTGTACCTGTTAATCTGTCAAGGGCCTACATACTGTGAAAGGACAGACAAAAGTAATCACTGGCTGGTGTTTTACAGAAATAAGTTTTTTTAAGCATACTGTGCCGCATTTTCTGCCCTCACAAGTGCATACCACATACGTACATGTAAATAGTGTACTATTCTGTACATGATAATCTATCAAGGGCCTACATACTGTGAAAGTCCAGGCAAAAGTACTCACCGGCTGATACTTTTTTAAGCATACTGTACTGCATTTTTCTGCCCTCATAAGTGCATACCCTGTACCACATACCTACATCTGAGTAGTGTACTATTTTTTACCTGTTAATCTGTAAAGGGCCTACATACTTTGAAAGTCCAGGCAAAAGTACTTACCAGCTGGTGTTGTACTCAGATACTTTTCAAGTGTATTGTAGAGCATTTTCCTAAAATCGTGGTCGACTACGATTTCAGGTCCGGTGGAAAACCGCATACGGGGAAAAAATGAGCCAACTGGAGTCAGCGTTTCACTCTGGTTGGCTCATTGAAATTAGTTACATACGGGACCGCATACGAAGGCATACGGGAGCGCAAGTTTTCAGCTGCCCCTGCCATATGCGGTCCCGTATGGGACAAAACGTGGTGTGAACCCAGCCTTAACCACTAGACATTTCTGTTACGCCTGTGCTCTGCTTTCAACAGTAGTATGTACTGTATATGTGTACTCTATTATTAATTTACCTGCCTCCCTATTTGGATGACATTTTTGAGCATTTAGCTTACAAACAACAAAGTACTTTGTGTGGGCTTGGGTTTATTTTTTTTAAATTATATTTAGGGACATTTGCCAAGGGATTTAGGTGTTTTTTTTTTCTTTTTGCTTACAGAAGTCGCAAGTACGTCTAATTGTGTTTTTGTGTGACTTTTGTCGGTAAGCAAAAAATACCAATCAGCCCTACCTAAGCAATTTTCAATTTTCACTTTGCAGTGGTCAGGAATTTATCATTGCAAAAGTCGAACGTAAGGAAATAAAAGTCGCAAACCCCTTCAAAAAGTCGCAAGTGTAAGCCAGGTCAGACCTTGATTACAAACTTGCCTTTGACAGCAAATTTCAAAAGTCGCAACTGCAACTTTTGTTTGACTTTTTGCGCAGTTCCACTCCCCAGCCTCCTGCCCGCGTCTATCCCCTGCACGCTAGGTGTTGCAGAACTACAACTCCCAGCATGCCCTTACAGTGAGGACATGCTAGGAGTTGTAGTTCTGCAATACCCAATGGGCAAGTGATAGATGCGGGCGGGTGACTTGGGAGCGGAGCCGGCCGACTTGAAAATGAAATTACAACACTGTAATTTCATATTTCCTGGGCAGAACTGTGATTGGTCCAGACCTCCTGGCTAATCACAGCTGCTAGCGAGAAATATAAAGTTACAGTGCCAAAGGGAGCAGAGCACAAGCCACTACTACAACTCCCAGCATGCCCTTACAGTAAGGACATGCTGGGAGTTGTAGTGGTGCGGCGTGGGTGAAAGATGTGCGGGTGGGTGACGAGCTTGTCACCTGCCTGCACATCTCCCGCCCGCGCAGCATGACTATAACTCCCAGCATGTCCTTTCTGCAAGAGCATGCTGGGAGTTGTAGTCGTGCAGCAGGGACAGGTGGCTAGCTTGTCACTCGCCCCTGTCGCACGACTACAACTCCCAGCATGCTCTTGCAGTAAGGACATGCTGGAAGTTGTAGTTCTGCAATACCTAGTGGGCATGTGATAGATGCAGGCAGGTGGCTTAGGAGTGGAGCCGGCCGACAGGAAAATAAAATTACAACACTGTAATTTCATATTTCCCGGGCAGAACTGTGATTGGTCCAGACCTCCTGGACAATCACAGCTGCCAGCAGGATATATAAAGTTACAGTGCCAAAACCTAATTTTTCCCACTGGGAAGCCAGGAAGTGGAGCACAAGCCACTACTACAACTCTCAGCATGTTCTTACAGTAAGGACATGCTGGGAGTTGTAGTGAAGCCGCACAGGCGGGCGGAAGATGTGCGGGTGGGTGACAAGCTTTTCACCCGCTCACACATCTCCTGCCCGCGCAGCATGACTATAACTCTCAGCATGTCCTTACTGCAAGAGCATGCTGGGAGTTGTAGTCGTGCAGCAGGGACAGGTGGAAAGTATGTCACCTGTGCCTGCTGCACAACTACAACTCCCAGCATGCTCTTGCATATGTGCGAGCAGGTTACAAGCTTCTCTGGCTTGCTTGTCATTCGCCTGCACATCTCCCACCAGCCACCCGTCGCATGACTACAACTCCCAGCATGCCCTTACAGTGAGTTGTTCTTTTTCTTCTCATTTCAGCTCTGAGGGTGCGCCCGCCGGGTCTCTCGGATTTAAAGGGCCAGTGCACCATTAATTGGTGCCTGGCCCAATTAGTTCTAAGCACTCCCCACTCCATAAAAACCCACTTCTCCTTCCTGTCCCTGCCGGATCTTGTTGCCTTGTGCCCTGAGAAAGCGTTTCTATGTGTTCCATTGCCTGTGTATCCAGACCCTTGCCGTTGCCCCTGACTATGAACTGTTGCTGCCTGCCCTGACCTTCTGCTACGTCTGACCTTGCTCTTGCCTTGTCTGTGCCTGTGTACCGCGCCTGTCTCAGCAGTCAGTGAGGTTGAGTCGCTATTGGGTGGAACGACCTGGGGGTTACCTGCTGCTGCAAGTTCATCCCGCTTTGCGGCGGGCTCTGGTGAAAACCAGTACCCCCTTAGATTCTGTTCCCATGGTACGGCCCACGCCATCACCTCACTGACACAAAGGATCCACCACCCGTGTCCTCCCCGTATACCAGTCCGGATCTTGACAGTAGATCCGGCCATGGATCCCGCTGAGGTCCCGCTGCCCAGTGTCGCTGACCTAACCTCCGTGCTCGCCCAGCAATCACAGCAGATCGCACAAGGACAACTGCTGACTCGGTTGACCGCTATGCTGCAACAGCTTCTGCCGCAACAACAGCAACCATCTCCTCCGCCAGCTCCTGCATCTCCTCCGCAGCGAGTGGCTGCTCCCACATTCCGCCTGTCTCTTCCAGACAAGTTTGATGGGGACTCTAAACTGTGCCGAGGATTCCTATCTCAGTGTTCCCTACACCTGGAGATGATGTCAGACCAGTTTCCTACAGAACGGTCCAAGGTGGCGTTCGTGGTCAGCCTCCTGTCTGGAAAGGCCTTGTCATGGGCCACACCGCTTTGGGACCGCAACGATCCTGCCACTGCTACAATCCAGTCCTTCTTCTCAGAAGTGCGTAGTGTCTTTGAGGAGCCAGCCCGGGCTTCCTCAGCCGAGACTGCTTTGCTGAATCTTGTCCAAGGGAGTTCTTCAGTGGGCGAATATGCTATCCAGTTCCGCACCCTCGCCTCTGAGCTATCCTGGAATAATGAGGCCCTCTGCGCGACATTCAAGAAAGGCTTATCCAGTCACATCAAAGATGTCCTGGCCGCATGAGAAATTCCTGCTAACCTGTCTGAACTCATCCATTTGGCCACCTGCATCGACATGCGTTTCACGGAAAGACGCCAGGAGCTTCGTCAGGAAAAGGATCTTGTTCACACCAGGTGGTTTCCTCCCAGGCTCCTCTCTTCCAACGTCCTTTGCAATCTGTTCCTGTGCCTCCTGCCGAGGAGGCTATGCAAGTGGATCGGTCTCGCCTGACCCAACAAGAGGGGACTCGCCGTAGGAATGAAAACCTGTGTCTATACTGTGCAAGCACCGAACATTTCCTAAAAGACTGTCCTATACGTCCTCCTCGTCTGAGAAACGCACCCACTCACCTAGTTAACGTAGGAGAGTCGTTGCTAGGTATGAATTCTACCTCTCCACGATTGACTTTACCTGTGCGGATTGCTATACCCGCTAATGCTACTTCCTTCTCCGTTGTGGCCTACTTGGACTCGGGTTCAGCAGGAAGTTTCATTGATGCCTCCCTAGTCAACAGATTCAACATACCAGTTACTCGTCTTGTCAAACCTCTTTTCATTTCATCCGTCAATGGAGAGAGACTGGTCTGCACCATGCGTTACCGCACTCAACCGCTACTCATGAGTGTTGGAGTTCACCATCATGAACATATTGAATTTTTTGTGCTACCCAACTGCACTTCTGAAATTCTTCTGGGCTTGCCCTGGCTCCAACGTCATTCGCCTAGCCTTGACTGGGTCACCGGGGACATTAAGAGCTGGGGATCTTCTTGCCACAAGCGATGTCTCCACCCAGTTTCTTCCTGCCAAGTCTCCATGGCTACTCCATTGCCAGGTCTTCCTAAGGCCTATCAGGACTTTTCGGACATCTTTTGTGAAAAGCAAGCAGAGGTCTTACCTCCACATAGACCTTATGACTGCCCTATCGACCTGCTCCCTGGTACCACACCGCCCTGTGGTAGGATTTACCCACTTTCTGCCCCAGAATCACAAGCTATGTCTGAGTACTTACAAGAAAACCTTAAAAGAGGTTTTATCCGGAAATCTTCTCCAGCTGGAGCTGGATTTTTCTTTGTCACTAAAAAAGATGGATCTCTCCGCCCTTGTATTGATTACCGCGGTCTCAATAAAATTACCTTAAAAAATCGCTATCCTCTGCCTCTCATCTCCGAACTCTTTGACCGACTGCGAGGTGCCAAGATTTTCACCAAACTTGATCTAAGGGGCGCATTTAACCTCATCCGTATTCGAGCAGGTGACGAATGGAAAACCGTCTTCAATACCAGAGATGGTCACTTTGAATACCTAGTCATGCCCTTTGGTCTATGCAACGCCCCAGCAGTCTTTCAGGACTTTGTTAATGAGATTTTTCGGGACATGCTGTATTCCTGTGTGGTAGTCTACCTTTGCAACATCCTCATTTTTTCCTCCAACCTAGAAGAACATCGCCTTCATATTCGTCAAGTGCTCCAGCGACTACGCCAAAATCAACTTTACGCTAAAATTGAGAAGTGTCTATTCGAACGCAGCAGTCTTCCCTTCCTGGGATACATTGTGTCCAGACAAGGTCTTCAAATGGACCCTGATAAACTTTCTGCAGTAATGGATTGGCCTCGTCCCACTGGCCTGCGAGCAATCCAAAGATTTCTTGGATTTGCAAATTATTATCGGCAATTAATTCCCCACTTCTCCAACATCGTTGCTCCTATTGTAGCACTGACTAAGAAAAATGCTAAAGGAAAAAATGTCACTTGCGGATTTTTCTCCAAAACTTTTTCCCCTCCAGAAAAAAACTATTCCATTGAAGACCGTGAACTATTGGCGATTAAGTTGGCCTAAATCCTCGCCAGGCTAGGTGGTCATTGTTTTTTGCCCGTTTCAACTTTCAAATCCATTTTCGTCCTGCAGACAAGAATGTCAGAGCTGATGCTCTATCTCGTACCACCGATGCCTCTGAAGCCAAGACCCTTCCTCCCCCCTGAGTGTCTGATCTCTTCTGCTCCTGCTTCTCTGGTGCTTCGTACCACCGATGCCTCTGAAGCCGAGCACATCATCCCCCATGAGTCTCTGATCTCTTCTGCTCCTGCTTCTCTGGTGCCTACCCCTCCAGGAAAGTCTTATGTTCCTCCCCGTCTTTGCCTCTGGATCCTCAAATGGGGCCATTCCTCCCTTCTGGCTGGTCACGCTGGTATCAAAAAAAATTTACAGTTAATTGCCAGACACTATTGGTGGTCCTCCCTGGAAAAGGATGTGACCGATTTCGTACAAGCCTGTACAGTATGTGCACGTGACAAGACCCCTCGTCAGAAGCCTTCAGGTCTTCTCCATCCGCTGCCAGTGCCTGAACAGCCTTGGTCCCACATAGCCATGGACTTCATCACTGATCTTCCTGTATCCCATGGCAACTGTTATGATTCGGCAGGCTGGAGGTGGATCCTCTGTGTCAGAGAGGGATTGGCGTGGACCGTGTCGGTGGACCGGTTCTAAGTTGCTACTGGTTTTCACCAGAGCCCGCCGCAAAGCGGGATGGTCTTGCAGCGGCGGTAGCAACCAGGTCGTATCCACCGGCAACGGCTCAACCTCTCTGACTGCTGAGACAGGCATGGTACAAGGGATAAGGCAAGAGCAAGGTCGGACGTAGCAGAAGGTCAGGGCAGGCAGCAAGGATCGTAGTCAGGGACAACGGCAGGAGGTCTGGAACACAGGCTAGGAACACTCAAGGAAAGGCTTTCACTGGCACAAGGGCAACAAGATCCGGCAAGGAAGTGCAGGGGAAGTGAGGTAATATAGCCAGGGAGCAGGTGGAAACTAATTAGGCTGATTGGGCCAGGCACCAATCATTGGTGCACTGGCCCTTTAAATCTAAAGAGCTGGCGCGCGCACGCCCTAAGGAGCGGAGCCGCGCGCGCCAGGACGTGACAGCCGGGGACCGGGACAGGTGAGTGACTTTGGATGCGATTCGCGAGCGGGCACGTCCCGCTATGCGAATCGCATCCCCGCCGGCAATGTCAGTGCAGCGCTCCCGGTCAGCGGGTCTGACCGCGGTGCTGCAAAGAGAGGGACGCCGTGAGCGCTCCGGGGAGGAGCAAGGACCCGGAGCGCTCTGCGTAACAGTACCCCCCTTTGGGTCTCCCCCTCTTTTTGGGACCTGAAAATTCTTTAATCAGGAAGACATCTGAGAACCCGGAGACAGGAGTAGCTTCCTCTAGGCACTTAACTTCAAAGGGTCCAAGATAACGTGGTCCCAGATTAAAACTGGGGACACGGAAGCGGATATACTTGGCGGAGAGCCACACAAAAACAGGAGGAGTTCTTCTTTTTTTGTCGGCATGCTTCTTCATCCGGGATGAGGCTAGTATGAGGGATTTTTGAGTCTTTTTCCAGACGGTGGCGAAGCCCCGGGAAACCTCATCAACAGCGGGCAAACAAGAAGGCATGGGAGTGGGGAGGGAGGGAAGAGGGTGAAGCTTGGCACGGGGCAGAGTGTTAACAGGACGGGGGCTATGAGGAGGAGACACAGCATAGTCCAGATAGGCCTTGGGGAGACCAGGTAAAGGAGGAGACACTGAGGTTTGACTGACGGGACTGGGAGCAGACGTGAGGCATTTTCTGTGGCAAGAAGCACCCCAGCTCTTGATCTCCCCGGTGGTCCAGACAAGGGTAGAAGAGTGGCGTTGGAGCCATGGCAGACCGAGAAGGACTTCAGAGGTGCATTTGGGCAAAACAAAAAGTTCAATTTTTTCGAGATGCAGTTTAATGCTCATGAGCAGGGGTTCTGTGCGGTAACGCACAGTGCAGTATAGGCGTAAATTTTAATTTCTGCGGCGAGTCCTCTCTTCAGGGGTCAGGCGAGACCGATCCACTTGCATAGCCTCCTCGGCGGGAGGCACAGGGGTAGATTGCAAAGGATACTGTGAGAAAGGTGCTCCGAGTGGTGTGGCCCATGGCAGGGCCTTCCCAGACAGGAGACCACGGCAGAGTCTAGAGTCCCCATCAAATTTGTCCGGCATGGACAAGCGGGGGTTGGGAGTGGCCGCTCGCTGCGGAGGAGGTGCAGGAGCCGGCGGAGGAGATGGTTGAGATGCTGCTGTATCTGTGACTGAAGTTGCTGTATCGTGGTGGTCAAGTACGACAGCTGGTGATCTCGTTGGGCGATCAGTAGAGATTGCTGGGCGATCACCGTGGAAATGTCGGCAAGACTTGACAGCGGTACCTCAGAGGAATCCATGGCCGCTCGCTGCGGAGGAGGTGCAGGAGCCGGTGGAGGAGATGGTTGTTGCTGTAGCAGCTGCTGTATCTATGACTGAAGTTGCTATATCGTGGTGGTCAAGTACGACAGCTGGTGATCTCGTTGGGCGATCAGTAGGGATTGCTGGGCGATCACCATGGAAATGTCGGCAAGACTTGACAGCGGCACCTCAGCGGAATCCATGGCCGGATCTACTGTTCTGATTCGGCAGGCTGGAGGTGGATCCTCTGTGTCAGAGAGGGATTGGCGTGGACCGTGTCGGTGGACCGGTTCTAAGTTGCTACTGGTTTTCACCAGAGCCCGCCGCAAAGCGGGATGGTCTTGCAGCGGCAGTAGCAACCAGGTTGTATCCACCTGCAACGGCTCAACCTCTCTGACTGCTGAGATAAGGGATAAGGCAAGAGCAAGGTCGGACGTAGCAGAAGGTCAGGACAGGCAGCAAGGATCATAGTCAGGGGCAACGGCAGGAGGTCTGGAACACAGGCTAGGAACACTCAAGGAAAGGCTTTCACTGGCACAAGGGCAACAAGATCCGGCAAGGAAGTGCAGGGGAAGTGAGGTAATATAGCCAGGGAGCAGGTGGAAACTAATTAGGCTGATTGGGCCAGGCACCAATCATTGGTGCACTGGCCCTTTAAATCTAAAGAGCTGCCGCGCGTGCGCCCTAAGGAGCGGAGCCGCGCGCACCAGGACGTGACAGCCGGGGACCGGGACAGGTGAGTGACTTGGGATGCGATTCGCGAGCGGGCGCGTCCCGCTATGCGAATCGCATCCCCGCCGGCAATGTCAGTGCAGCGCTCCCGGTCAGCGGGTCTGACCGGGGCGCTGCAGAGAGAGGGACGCCACGAGCGCTCCGGGGAGAAGCAGGGACCCGGAGCGCTCGGCGTAACAGCAACACTGTCATCTGGGTGGTCGTTGATCATTTTTTCAAAATGGCTCACTTTATTCCGCTTCCAGGCCTTCCTTCTGCGCCACAGTTGGTGAAGCAATTTTTTCTGCAGATTTTTCGTCTTCACGGGCTTCCCACGCATATCGTCTCGGATAGAGGCGTTCAATTTGTGTCTAAATTTTGGAGAGCTCTCTGTAATCAATTAAAGATCAAATTAAATTCCTCGTCCTCCTACCACCCGCAGTCCAATGGTCAAGTGGAGAGAGTGAACCAGATCCTTGGTGACTACCTGCGACATTTCGTCTCCTCCTGCCAAGATGATTGGGTCGACCTGTTACCCTGGGCTGAATTCTCATACAATTTCAAAAACTCTGAGTCATCCGCCAAGTCTCCGTTCTTTGTGGTGTACGGCCGTCACCCGCTACCCCCCTCCCCATTCCCACTTCATCGGGAGTTCCTGCTGTAGATGAATTGACCCGGGATTTTTCCTCGATTTGGAGAGAGACTCAAAAGTCGCTCTCACTGGCCTCTTCTCGAATGAAGAGACATGCGGATAAGAAGAGAAGAACTCCTCCTGTCTTTGCCCCTGGTGACAAAGTGTGGCTCTCTGCCAAATATATTCGGTTTCGTGTCCCGAGCTACAAGCTGGGTCCACGTTACCTCGTGCCATTTAGAGTCAAAAGTCAAATCAACTCTGTCTCCTACAAGCTCCATCTTCCTCCTTCTCTTCGTATTCCTAACTCCTTCCATATATCCCTTCTCAAACCTCTCATTCTTAACCGCTTTTCCCCCAAGGTCACCGTTCCTGCTCCTGTCACTGGGTCCTCTGACATCTTCTCGGTAAAAGAAATCCTCGCCTCCAAGGTCATTAGAGGTAAAAAAAAAATTCTTGGTGACTGGGAGAATTGTGTCCCCGAAGAGAGGTCTTGAGAGCTCTGGGCCCCGCTTCCCCTCCGGAGCGCTCACGGCGTTATTCTCCTACTTGCAGCGCCCCGGTCAGCGAGTCTGACCGGGAGCGCTGCTCTGTGTCCCTCGGCGGGGATGCAATCCCCGTGGTGGGACGTGCCAGCGGGTCGCATCCCATGTCACTTACCGGCCCCGTCCTTCTGCTCAGTCCCGGTGCACGTGCCAGGTCTCTCAGATTTAAAGGGCCAGTGCACCATTAGTTGGTGCCTGGCCCAATTAGTTCTAAGCACTCCCCACTCCATAAAAACCCACTTCCCCTTCCTGTCCCTGCCGGATCTTGTTGCCTTGTGCCCTGAGAAAGCGTTTCTGTGTGTTCCATTGCCTGTGTATCCAGACGCTTGCTGTTGCCCCTGACTACGAACCGTTGCTGCCTGTCCTGACCTTCTGCTACGTCTGACCTTGCTCTTTCCTTGTTCTTGTGTACCGCTCCTGTCTCAGCAGACAGTGAGGTATTGGGTGGAACGACCTGGGGATTACCTGCCGCTGCAAGTCCATCCCACTTTGTGGCGGGCTCTGGTGAAAACCAGTAACCCCTTAGATTCCGTTCCCCTGGTACGGCCCACGCCATCACCTCACTGACACAGAGGATCCACCACCCGTGTCCTGCCCGTATACCAGTCCGGATCATGACAGGTGGTAATATGAATGGTGATAATATTCCTCCTTTCTTGTTGAACTAAAAAGGGTTTTGTTTTTCTTGTCCTGTGTTTTAAAATATTTTTTTCATAGACGATGGGTAAGATAGCGGACTGGCTCTGTGAGCATACTTGGGAGTGAGCCACGGGATTGGGGGGGGGGGGAGGGGCAGCCTTGAACTGTGTAAGGGTACCCAAAATTTCTACTGGCTTATGTGTGCTGCTTATGTGTGCTAAAAAAATGGTATTCAAAAGTAATTTATTGGTTTCTACTTATGTGAGCCAAATATATCAACCCCATGTGATAGTATGATAAATATGCCACACATAAGCAAAACCAAAGCAAAAAAGAAAATTACTGCAAAACTTGCTTACCAAAGCAACAACGATAATTATCCCCATTACGTTTTTGTAGAGCATGGGGTGTTTCTTTACTTCCCCCTTGAGTGAGACCCTGACCAGCTCTACCAATATCATGCAACCCCTCTAACCTCATACCAAATATGCCCAACCCCTGTGCCCTTGTTCCCTTCTCAGCTGCAATTTGTAACCTGCTCTTTGTCGGCAACAATCTTTCCTACATCTACAAACTGTTTATTGACCACAACTTATCTTTCCTAGATGTAACAGAAATGTAACTGACAACCTTAGACACCCTCAGACCCTACTGCACTCTTCTAAGGCAACCTTCAATTTCCCCACACCCAATGCCCTGGTAACAAATGTGGTGGCAACAAACCTATATCCCGAATGCTGTAATCTCAACCAAAGCTTGGGCTAAGAAGTTACGGGAGATATATCTCACATATTTGCATGTTTAAATATATATATTTAATTAATGATCGAAATGTTCTATTGAGGTGATATTTAATACTTTTACTAGTGCCCATAATGAAAAAAAAAAAAGATATTTGTGAGCATTCACTATTGTTTTACTTAAAGGAGTACTGCAGGGGTGGGACAACTTATCCCATATCCAAACTATAGGGGATAAGTGTCTGATCGCTGGGGGGCTGACCACTCAGACCCCCTGCAATCTCCTGCACAGTGCCCCTGCTTTCTGTTTCAACCACAGTACGAAACGGTGGTCAACATGCCCCCTTCATGCATCTCTATAGGAGAGCCAGAGATACAGCATTTGTGTCCCTCCAGCTCCCCGATAGATATATGAGGAGGGGGCATGCGGACTACCACTTCATGCCGTTGTCGACACAGCTTATTAATGAAGAGAACCAGACATCGGGCAAGTGATCGCAGCGACCGCAGCAAGGGGGGGGGGGGGAGGGAGGGGGGTTGGGCTTCAGTGGTAGGACCCCCTAAGATTAGACACATATCCCTCATTCTTTGGATAGGGGATAAATTGTCCTATCCTGCCGTACCCATTTAACATACAGTATCTCATTGTTTTAATGTATTCTCAAGCATTCATAATATTGACTGCTGTAAACTTTACAAAACCTCAGCTACAGAGCTCAGGAGTATTTTAAGATTTCCAAGCAGATGTGGTACAAAAAGCCTTTTAATTTCTCTTTCTAAACCAAAAGAATAATGACAACGCAAGATCGTGTGGTGAAATGAGCAATAATTTGATAAACATTGTCTTTCCATTAGATCAGATCAATTAATCTGATTTTAATTTGGCTAAACATTTCCATATCAGAATCCCCAGAGCCTTGTGAATAATCTCTAAACACAATGACACTCTCAGCAGAGAAACATTATCCCTACTCACACTGTTTGTCCATATGGTCGCATCCCATGGTGACGGCGAGCACCCTGCTGTTTCAATCAAATAAATGTCAATTATCTGAGATGAATTTTTAGCACATGACTATGTGATTCTGATCCAGCCAGCTAAATATCATCAGAAGAAGAATTCCTGAAACCACTTCACTTTTTTCTTCATTATAATGTTTACTCAGGGTTGTAACAGAGCTGTTGGATTTGTGCTCTTATCAAGTAAATGTTGTAAATTGTAAATTACTGGACACTTTCTAGGATTGTCTAGGGTGTTTGGTATGTGCAGTTTTTTTTTATGTATGTCTGAAGTTCAAAAGAGACCACTGAACATTTAACCTCTTAAGGACTCATGACGTACCGGTACGTCATGAGTCTGCTCCCGATCTATAACGCGGGGCCACGGCCGGGACCCGTGGCTAATAGTGTGCGGCATTGATCGCGCTGCCGCGCGCTATTAACCCTTTAGACGCGGTGTTCAAAGTTGAATGCCGCATCTAAAGTGAAAGTGAAACCATGGCGGTTAACTCAGGGAGCTGTTCGGGATCGCCGTGGCGTAATCGTAGCATACTGAACAGCTGCAGGACACGAGGATGGTCTCCTACCTTGCCTCCTCGCTGTCCGATCGCCGAATGACTGCTCAGTGCCTGAGATCCAGGCATGAGCAGTCAAGCGGCAGAATCATCGATCACTGGTTTCCTATGAGAAAGATCAGTGTGTGCAGTGTTATAGGTCCCTATCGGAGCGATAACGCTGCAAAAGAAAAGTGAAAAAAAGTGAATAAAAATCATTTAACCCCTTCCCTATTACAAGTTTGAATCACCCCCCTTTTCCCATAAAAAAAAAAAAAAACAGTGTAATTAAAAATAAACGCGTGCGGAAATGTCTGAATTATAAAAATATGTCGTTAATGAAACCGCACGGTCAATGGCGTGTGCGCGAAAAAAATTGCAAAGTCCAAAATAGTACATTTTTGGTCACTTTTTATATAATGAAAAAATGAATAAAAAGCGATCAATAAGTCCTATCAATGCAAAAATAGTACTGCTAAAAACTTCAGATCACTGCGCAAAAAAGGACAATTTTAAACGTATAAATTTTCCTGCATGTAGATATGATTGTTTCAAGATGTACGACAAAATCAAACCTATATAAGTAGGGTATCATGTTAATCATATGGACATACAGAATAAAGATAAGGTGTCATTTTTACCGAAAAATGTACTGTGTAGAAACAGAAGCCCCCAAAAGTTACAAAATGGCGTTTTTTTTTTCAATTTTGTCTCACAATGATTTTTTTTTCTGTTTCGCCATAGATTTTTGGGTAAAATGACTGATGTAATTACAAAATAGAATTGGTGGTGCAAAAAATAAGCCAGCATATGGATTTTTTGGTGGAAAATTGAAAGAGTTATGATTTTTTTAAGGTAAGGAGGAAAAAACAAAAATGCAAAAATGGAAAAACTCTGAGTCCTTAAGGGGGTAATAGCATTACTTTATACTTATATATTGTTAATTTAATATATAAAATTTACTATATATGATGTATTATTCAGCAATTTACAAAATTAATTGTTTTGGTACAAGCCAATCACACAATTAATATATTGCAGCCATTGATATGACCAATATATAGTCACATTGCTATGACATATAGATGATGTCTTAGTTGTGTGTATAGATAAGCGAGCTGAGCCCGGAAATACAGTTCTCGCTCAGAACTTTAAGGTAAAATTGTCTTGAAGAACTTTTTAACTTTGTCAGCCTGGTATAGGTGCTATTTTTAGCACAAAGGATGAGGAACACATGGAGATTTGGCACATGGAGACCTAAATGAATAGAGAAAGTACTAGGAACACTGAGATGTTGGGGTAGCCCATCAAACCTTGCAGCTAGCAGGAAGATCACATGACCCCAGGTTATCCCATCATTGCTTGCATTATGTCACAAACAGCTTCTATGCCAATCAGGAGACAGCATACGGGTGGGTTTAACCCCTTAAGGACCAAGCGTTTTTCTGTTTTTGCACTTTCGTTTTTTTCTCCTTACCTTTTAAAAATCATAACCCTTTCAATTTTTGCACCTAAAAATCCATATGAAAGCTTATTTTTTGAGCCACCAATTTTACTGGGGGGAGGGGGGGATCCAAAAGATTTCCATTAAGATTTCATGGGCCAGTGTGCCCTTGATTGTTGCTTTCACCTGTCCCTTGTGTGATCCCCTCCCACACCCCCTTGCCCGATCTTTGCTCCTAGTGCCTCAGAGAAAGCGGTCATTGTGTTTTCCTTTCTGTGTTCCTGACTACTCCACTTGTGACCTGACTAAGCTCCTGTGCCGCCAGCCTACTGACCTTGCTATGTCCTGACTGTGCTTCTGTACTGCCTGTCCTGCCTTCCTGCCAGCCTCTCTATTTGTCTTCCCTCCTTAGTCTAGATACACCTAGCAGCCAGTGTGCTCAAATCGTGCCAGGGGTTGCGACCTGGGTGCCACTGTCCCAGCAAAACCATCCCGCTTTGTGGCGGTCTCTGGTAAAAAAATCAGTGGTACCTTAGACTCCACTCCCTGGCAAGGCTCATGTCATCTTCCACACAGGTCCAGAGGATACACTACCACCTGCCGTAACAGTTTCATTGCTGATTTGCGAAGTTCCTGTTGGCCACAAAACAAACTTTTTTGGAAAATTTGGAGAACCCGCCCAGCTGAACATTTGAAAAATTCACTCAACTCTAGTTGTGTGGACAGGTATGGTGTTGAATATCTTGGATTGGTTAAACAAAAATTACCTGAATATTACATTTACCAATAAAAGATATTGTCATCACAAATATCTTCTGATCTGGCTTAGTTTCCATCCAGCACGGTACAAAAGTGGCAGAGGAAACTGATGGTCAAACTGATCCCATCCATTTGAATGGGACAGTTCAATTTAATCCAGCATCTCAAGTGGAACGGCAGACCGGTGGACATGACAAACCAAGGAATACATTATGCAGTGTTCCACCATCCAGCTTGCTGAAATAACTTGATGCTAGACCATACCACAACTAATGCACTTTGCCATCAGTTATTGCCAGTGATCTGGCTCAGTACTGAGCCAGATCACTCAACATATGTGAGCCCACCTTTACTAGCTTAAGTAATTCTAGTTATTAGCTGAAAACTAAAAATGGAGCAAAAGCACACAAGTCTTTAGTGATTTATTGCTAAAAATGTTTTTGTGTTTTTGCTATTTGTGATCATGGCCTGAGCGTTTCTTCTTTTGTTAAGGAACTGTTCCAAGAAAAAGGCTTTTCTCAAAGAGGCTTAAAGTGTACTTGTCATTTGCACAAACTTTTAATATAACCTAGATAATAACATTAGATGTATATTTGTAATATACATTGGTTAAAATGTGTAATATACATTGGTTAAAATGTGTATATTTTTAGTTAAAAAATCCTGTCTTGTCTCTGCAGACTTGCCTATGAGACAAAATACAGGAAATGTGGGCAGGACAAGCAGAGCTCTGTGCAGGCTCCTGAATTGTCAATCAGCCAGTCATGTAAGTCGAGTAGTGTTGCTCGCGAATATTTGCAATGCGAATATTCGCGAATATAGCACTATATATTCGTAATTACGAATATTAGTTGTTTTTTTTCACAGTACACATCACAGTGATCACCCCTCTCTGCTTCTAGCTTTTGTGGTGTAAAGAAGGCTCTAATACTATTGTGTGAGACTGGCGTGCAAATTTTTGCATATGCTAATTTTTGTATATGTAAATTTTCGCATACGCGAATTTTTCGCATATGCGAAAATAAAACGTGAATATGCGAATTTAGCGAATATATGACGAATATTCGTCCATATATTCGCGAAATGGCCTATGCCGCTCAACACTAAAGTCGAGGGCATGACACAGAGCCTCAGTGCAGTTTGCTGTGTTTGCGTACTCTCACATTCTGGGCCAGCCTATATGGCAGGCAATTTGTCAAAATGACCCCCCTGCTTCTCTCAGTCCAATGATGTGCCCTCTCTCAAAGACTGTAAACTGGGCAAAATGTCTTTGAGTGCATTGTAGAGGCATGTCTAGCAGTCATTGATCTCTCCCCAAGAGGTACATTACCAAGAAGTAGCCTAAGTAGTCTGAGAACCTTTTTATAGGGCAGTGGGGGAAGCACTTCTTGTGGCAAGACCCAGTATCTAATCAGAGCACGCCTGTAATAATTTACATATCTGTCTAACTGCATGCCAACTATAGCATCAATCTACACTATTTATTTAGCAGTGTGCCCTGGATTTCTGTTTACATAAACACAAAATCTAGCAATTTTAGGTGGTTTAAAATCAACCAAAATATATTAAGTAGTTTCAGTGAGAGAATAAGGACCACCCTTCAAGCTGAAATCCATACTGGGAAAACAAGAAAACTAGATAGAACTGTGAGTCTTTTTGTGTACCAATCCGTTCGGAAACTTCACTAAAGAAATACTGTTTAGTTACATGAGCAATAATATGTAGGGGAATATGAGCATCTGTTTTCAATATAAATTTCTAAACTAGACTTTTCACTTATCTTTAGCTTTTAATTATTATTTGTGCTTTAATAATGACTCCATCTAGTAAACACTGATATTTACACTTTATGGACTTAAATGTCATTTGTGTTTATTGCCATATTATCAGTCCCATTTTGTATCATTGCTTGGATGAGCAGAACTATCAGCCTTCTCATGTTTAAAATGTCATAGAGATAAGAGGCTAACCTCTGTTATGCTGCATTGCTAGAATAATGTTTCCTTGTTGATCATTTAATTCATATGTGAGGATTTGTGGCTCCTGCATGAGAAAGATCTTTCTAAATCTTGAACGGTGATAGCCTGCACTTTATCTTCAAACTGTACATTTCATTTTTGATAATAGCTTTTCCAACTAGAATGAACACATCTGTAATAATAATTTTCAAAGAGCGTATGAAAATATGAAAAGTCAAATATCAAAGACTAGGATTTATCAAAAGCTATCACTATGAATTTGACCCAACAAATACCTCTTGCAGCTCTCCATCCATGGAGGTTATTGTGACTATGCAGTGGGGTACACTGACACAGGATGAACTTAAAGGTTTTGAATTCTGTTTCATCTAAAGGAGACTTACAAATATCTTAACAAAATAGAGCAATACAGTATATTCTCTGAATACATTGTAATTTTGCTTGAGGCAGCTCCTGTTATATAGAAAAATGTATATGTATGTTTTAAATATGGTTGTGTCAGAAAAAATGGAAAAAAATATTACAAGAGTAATAACTTTATTGACTAACCAGAAAAAAATATATGTTCAAGCCTTCAGAGACAGAGGTCCCTCCATCAGTCAAGATAACAAATGATTCACAAAGGGTCAAGTATAACATTGACACACCTTTAAAGAGGTATTTCAGCCATTAACACAAGAAGCACTTATCCTTACGTTCTGGCACCAGTTGATTAAAAAAAATAGTTTTCCACTGGAGTACCCCTTTAAAACATGACCATGGATTATAAATCAAGCCAGAATGTCGTCCAAAAGAAATATATACACACATTTTGTTTGGCTGCTAATCCCTAGTCATATATTAAGGCTTTTAGATGGTAAATGGTTTTAAATGGTACCTTGGTATTGGCATTGAAGAGGCAGTTTACTTTGTTCTGGAGAAGAGCTAGTTTGCATACCTTTTTTCTGGCCGTCTCTAAGGCGTTACAATGTAATAACATAAAGTATTTCAGTCCTAAACAATCAGACTTTTTTTTTTTTGTGATTTTGCACATGTTGTGGTCTAACGTTTATACCGGGTGGCTTGGGCCATGGATTAGTGTGTTTTTATTCTTGATTTTTTAAAATGTTATTTTGTTTTTTTAATTACTTGCATGCTGCATAATATGTCCCACAAGAGGACAAAAATGACCTTTAGATGGATATAAATAGATGAGATTTGTAACATCTCATCTATGCACCAGGTGCTAAAATTTGTTAAAGATTTTACCTGAGCCATTTCCCAGGTAAAACCATCAGTAAATCATCCATTTGGGAACTGACCCTATTCTGGAAAATAACTTATCCAGGCCCATCTAGACACAACAGCTATATCATACCTCGAAGTACTTGGCTATCACATGATCTGTTCACTTAATAGGGGACATTGAGCATTGTGTAGAGAAAAGAAGGAAGCAACTATAAACCACCTTGATCTCAAGATTGACTGCTGTCATCCAACCTGCTAGACTGAGGAGTGTCACATATGGGTAGGGAAAAGGTGAATTCCTCTATTCGCCCACAACCTCTTCCCTTCCTAATGTGTATCCGTCCTGACGGATCCACAACCACAAAGATGGTGCCAGCCTATTTACGTGCTGGGACTTCAGAGTAAAAATAACAAACTACAAAAACACTCTGTCTCAGGTCAGGGGATTGTCGGGAATACAAAAGGTAAACACACACTTAACTATACAGAGGGAGACAAACAAACCAACAAATAAATCAATCAATGTCAGAAAGCTGAAGTCAGAACCGAGAGAACTAGGGAGATGTCGAATCAGAAAGCAAAGAGTTAACCCATTAAAACAGAGCCAAAGTTAGATACCAGAATACAGAATACCATACAGAATTCTAGCTATAGAAATAATAGATTATACAACTTGTTCACTTAAGAATAAGACAGAATTCAACATGTGCACAATTTTTCTGCATATAAAATGTAAGTTTGACGTTCTAGTTCAGTAATCGTTTATCTCTAGCTGTGCAGGTTTGGAATATAATGCCCTGCAATGTATCATGGGCTCTCTTGATCTTTTCTTTCACCATTATCTTCAATCTTTGTCTAAAATATTTGGGACAATGTCAGCCATTAAATGCTAATTACACTAATGTTCTTTGTGCATATTATTCCCTGGGTGGCAGCCAAGGAGATAGCTGACAACTATTTCTTCAAAAATGAAGATGGTGAAATGAGTGTTTATACCGGCATCTGTGCGATGGCTGCCATTTCTATCCAAATAACAAAGTTCTTTGCTCAATGCAATGAGTGTGATAAATTGCAAATGATTTTGATTATTCCAACTGGGACTGGATGTAAGCGAGATTTAATTTTATCTCTGCTCATGCAAAGTCACAAAATCACTGTATGACATGGAAAATACCATTTCTTAAGAAGTTAAGTCATTTACACCCAGATGCTGGCCCAGCTAGATCAGATGTGAATTGTGTAGGTGATTAGTCTGTGTCATGCAATTTACCAATGTGATACATCATTGCAAATTGTTCACACTAATAAACTCAGTTCCTTGACAAAATAAGGACATAATGTAACCAATAATCCAAGCTGTTATTTGTTTCTAGTGAGTCTAAAAACATATCGGGGGACATTTATCATTGTTTGTTTTGGTAAGCAAGTTCTGAAGTAAATTTTTTTTTTGCTTTAGTTTAGCTTATGTGTGACATTTTTATCATACTATCACAGGGGGTTGATAAATTTGGAGCACATGAGCAAAACAAAAAAGTTGCAGCTGAGACTTTTGTGAGACTTTTTTTGCAACTTGCGACTTTTTTGTAAGGGGTTTGTGACTTTTTTTTTTGCCTACGTGCGACTTTTGCACATCATAAATTTGTGACCAATGCAAAGTGAAAACTGAAATTTGCTTTGGTAAGTCTGTTTGTAGCTTTTTGCTTACCCACAAAAGTCGCACAAAAAAAAGTGCTTCGGCGCACATGCAACTTTTTATGTGCACCCAGATTAAGCAAAAAATAAATAAATACCTTGATAAATGTCCTCTATCATACATAGTTAGAGACCATTCCATATTGTATTTCATGACTGTGACTGCGGTGACATCCACAATATATATTTGTCTATAGCTTGACATTAAATGTATTTCTGACTGTCCAGCACATTTGTTAAGTTTTGATGGTCATTGTAAGCAAAAGCAGTAGTAGGTTATAAATGTGAGTGCACAGTTTAATAGACCTAGATTAAAACATGAAACAAGTCCTCATATAGTCCTGTAGGTAAAAAAAAATTATATGATAGACTTATGGCTGGCTATTAAAAGTGAAAAAAAAAAATTGCTGCAAATTTAAGGGGTTACAATAAATCCCAGTAAAATAATAATATGTAATATATTTATAATAATAATAATAAATATATATATATATATATATATATATATATGTGTATATATATATATATATATATATATATATATATATAACTGTAAGCGTTATCTTTCACTCTCTTTTCCATATTTCCTATTACATAACATTGGGACCTGACCAAGTCACTATGACTCTCTACCAATATCATATCTATTAAAGCCAAATGATAACATTTATATAAACAATAATAACAAGAAAAAAAAGTTATATGACATTCTAAAGAGCCTACTCAAAAGACTGAAGCAATACTTAATATTTCATTTAAGCCCTATGATGCAAAGTTTTCAGTTTCAATTCCTAAATCCATTTGCAATCCCGTCACATATATTTTTTAGTAGAACTGATTCATTGCTCTTGATTTTCAACAGACCAGGATCACAATTGACATACATCTTGGTATACTGCTAGTTTGAGATTTTCCTTAGCATCATTCCTTGCCAACAAGAAGCCTCTCACACATTCACACAGTTGTATTTTCAGTTCCCTACTGGTTAAACCAAAGAAGATTTTAGATCAGGAATATGATTTGTAATAAAGTAGAATTTGTCAATTGAATTGAAAAATTCTGCTGCCCACTCTCTATGTGGGAAGGCAAAGCACCCACCATTAAATGTATCCTGTTTATGGACTTTAGGACCCACCCGTGCCATTACACCAGGTTGATGAGGCTTGGCAACTGGAAACATGAGGTCCGGTAAATCATGAGTAGCTTACAGGCCAGCTCATAAAGAGTATAGTCAGTAGGCACAAAATAGTTTGTCCCAACTTTCTTGCTATAAAGTATTGCCAGGGATCTGTAGCCTTTCTACTATGCTCTTACATGTTGCCAACAGATGGGAGTTGGAGTTTCAAGGGAGCAGTTCGGAGTGTCAAGTGAGCAGTTCTTAGTGTCATTTCTTAACACTTGAACAGCAATTAAACAGACACCTAAGACACTAGAATACCCTAAGCAGATGCTGGACTTTATGCAAATTTTTTATAGAGAAACCGATAATGGGTAACATAAATAGCATAAGTGAATCATTAATAAATATGACAACTCCTCGATACATATTGTTTATTGAAATATGAATAACATTTTTTATACTATAGCTACTTACTTCTTTTTGAGTGTGGGGGTAATTTTTTGTAATAAAAAAAGATTTAAAAAAAACAATAGTTGGAATACTGTAATCAGCATCTTTATATTATTATAATATTGTTTTCTTTTTATTAAAAAAATGAAATTTGACTCTGTTCTCATTAGCAAGGGTTGTGAAGAGAACATTACCCTTTTTCATGGACATAACTTTTATGCTAGTTATTAATTTACACATAAGTCACAGCATTGCCAATTAGTATAGAATATTCAGACTTTACTACAATGGTCTAATAGCCATTTTGTAAATATTGTCAAGAACATTTCATACCTCTTTCTATAATTATTTATAATAAGGAGCCTCCTGTTCAAACATTATCTCCCTTTATACTCATTCTGTTGTATCTAATATCTATTATATTACATGAAAATCGTGTTTCATTGTTATATTTGGTAGATTTTATCTTAATTGTAAATCATTTACTATATTCCCTTTCCTGTTATATTGCATTTTCTGGAATAAATTTACTTTGCAGCAATCCAGCTGTCACGATTCGGCTTCCAGGTAGTGGATCCTCTGTGTCAGCGAGGGATTGGCGTGGACCGTGCTAGTGGACCGGTTCTAAGAGGCTACTGGTTTTCACCAGAGCCCGCCGCAAAGCGGGATGGTCTTGCTGCGGCAGTAGCAACCAGGTCGTATCCACTAGCAACGGCTCTACCTCGCTGACTGCTGAGAAGGCGTGGGACAGAAGGACTAGGCAGAGGCAAGGTCAGACGTAGCAGAAGGTCGGGGGCAGGCGGCAAGGTTCGTAGTCAGGATGGGTAGCAGAAGTTCAGGTACACAGGCTTTGGACACACTAAACGCTTTCACTGGCACAAGGCAACAAGATCCGGCAAGGGAGTGCATGGGAGGAGGTCAGATAAAGGCAGGGAGCAGGTGGAAGCCAATTAAGCTGATTGGGCCAGGCACCAATCATTGGTGCACTGGCCCTTTAAGTCTCAGAGAGCTGGCGCGCGCGCGCCCTAGAGAGCGGAGCCGCGCGCGCCAGCCCATGACAGCAGGGGACCGGGACGGGTAAGTGACCTGGGATGCGATTCGCGAGCGGGCGCGTCCCGCTGTGCGAATCGCATCCCCAACGGCCAAGACAGTGCAGCGCTCCCGGTCAGCGGGACCGACCGGGGCGCTGCAGGGAGAAAGACGCCGTGAGCGCTCCGGGGAGGAGCGGGGACCCGGAGCGCTAGGCGTAACAGTACCCCCCCCCTTAGGTCTCCCCTTCTCTTTGTCCGGTAACTGCCTCCCCTGGGATGAGGACACCGGGAAAGAATGGAGGGTTTCCTCAACGGCAGGCAGTACAGCAGGAGTGGGAATGGGGAGGGAGGGCAGAGGGCGAGGCCTGGCACGGGGCAGTGTGACACCAGGACGGGGGCCATGGGGAGGCACAGAGGCTTGCCTGACGGGACTGGGAGGGGGGGAGAGGCACTTCCTGTGGCAGGCAGAGTCCCAGTTCCTGATCTCCCCGGTGGTCCAATCAATGGTGGGGGAATGAAGCCGGAGCCAAGGCAGACCGAGGAGGACCTCAGAGGTACAGTTGGGGAGAATGAAGAACTCCATCCTTTCGTGGTGGGGTCCGATAGACATCAGGAGGGGTTCTGTGCGGTAACGCACGGTGCAGTCCAATCTGGCTCCGTTGACCGCGGAAATGTAGAGCGGTTTGACGAGACGGGTCACCGGGATGCTGAATTTATTAACAAACGACTCCAAAATAAAATTTCCAGAGGCACCGGAGTCCAAGCAGGCCACGGCTGAGAGGGAGGAGTTGGCTGAAGAAGAAATCCGCACGGGTACCGTGAGACGTGGAGGAGCAGACTTGGAACCAAGAGACGCCACACCCACGTGAGCTGGGTGCGTGCGTGCGTTTCCCAGGCGTGGAGGACGGATAGGGCAATCCACCAAGAAATGCTCAGTACTGGCACAGTACAGACAGAGATTTTCTTCTCTACGGCGATTCCTCTCTTCCTGGGTCAGGCGAGACCGATCCACTTGCATGGCCTCCTCGGCGGGAGGCCCAGGCGAAGAGTGCAAAGGATGCTGTGGGAGAGGTGCCCAGAGATCTAAGTCTTTTTCCTGGCGGTGCTCTTGGTGTCGCTCAGAAAAACGCATGTCAATGCGGGTAGCCAAATGGATGAGTTCTTGGAGGTTGGCAGGAATCTCTCGTGCGGCCAGCACATCCTTGATGCGACTGGATAGGCCTTTTTTAAAGGTCGCGCAGAGGGCCTCGTTATTCCATGATAACTCGGAGGCAAGAGTACGAAATTGGATGGCGTACTCGCCCACTGAAGAATTACCCTGGACCAGGTTCAGCAAGGCAGTCTCAGCAGAAGAGGCTCGGGCAGGTTCCTCGAAGACACTTCGGACTTCAGCGAAGAAGGACTGGACTGTGGCTGTGGCAGGATCATTGCGGTCCCAGAGCGGTGTGGCCCAAGACAAGGCCTTTCCTGAAAGAAGGCTTACTACGAACGCCACCTTAGACCGTTCTGTAGGAAACAAGTCCGACAACATCTCCATATGCAGGGAACACTGAGACAAAAATCCACGGCAGAGTTTAGAGTCCCCATCAAATTTGTCCGGCAGGGACAAGCGTAGGTTAGGAGCGGCCACTCGCTGCGGAGGAGGTGCAGGAGCTGGCGGAGGAGATGGTTGCTGCTGTAGCAGAGGCAGAAGTTGCTGTAACATGGCGGTCAACTGCGACAGCTGCTGTCCTTGTTGGGCAATCTGCTGCGATTGCTGAGCGACCACCGTGGGAAGATCAGCGAGACTTGGCAGCGGCACCTCAGCGGGATCCATGGCCGGATCTACTGTCACGATTCGGCTTCCAGGTAGTGGATCCTCTGTGTCAGCGAGGGATTGGCGTGGACCGTGCTAGTGGACCGGTTCTAAGAGGCTACTGGTTTTCACCAGAGCCCGCCGCAAAGCGGGATGGTCTTGCTGCGGCAGTAGCAACCAGGTCGTATCCACTAGCAACGGCTCTACCTCGCTGACTGCTGAGAAGGCGTGGGACAGAAGGACTAGGCAGAGGCAAGGTCAGACGTAGCAGAAGGTCGGGGGCAGGCGGCAAGGTTCGTAGTCAGGATGGGTAGCAGAAGTTCAGGTACACAGGCTTTGGACACACTAAACGCTTTCACTGGCACAAGGCAACAAGATCCGGCAAGGGAGTGCATGGGAGGAGGTCAGATAAAGGCAGGGAGCAGGTGGAAGCCAATTAAGCTGATTGGGCCAGGCACCAATCATTGGTGCACTGGCCCTTTAAGTCTCAGAGAGCTGGCGCGCGCGCGCCCTAGAGAGCGGAGCCGCGCGCGCCAGCCCATGACAGCAGGGGACCGGGACGGGTAAGTGACCTGGGATGCGATTCGCGAGCGGGCGCGTCCCGCTGTGCGAATCGCATCCCCAACGGCCAAGACAGTGCAGCGCTCCCGGTCAGCGGGACCGACCGGGGCGCTGCAGGGAGAAAGACGCCGTGAGCGCTCCGGGGAGGAGCGGGGACCCGGAGCGCTAGGCGTAACACCAGCCAGAGGTGTTTTTTCTGGCTGCTCCTACATACTCTGTTCCCCAGGTCTGTTCATTACATGTCATTTATAGTGGTTTACTCCTTGCTAGTTTAACTGTAAGATAGTCAAGACAGGAACTTATTATAGTGTGAGCCTATGTGGTCACACAATAATCTGGCCCTTATTTTGGTAAGTAGTTTTACCAAAACCAGAAGTTGGTCTAAAACACAGAAAAAGGTGCAAATATTTCCCTGTTCTTTCCACTAATGGTTTTGGTAAAAAAAAAAAAAATATTCACCACAATGAGGACCAAAACGAGGGCTAAAATACTGTGTACACATAAGCTCAGCAGGTTAAATTGTTAGATCTGAGACTGCCTGTAGAATCGTTGTGACTGAAATGACATTATTGTCTTCATAAACCTTTGTAATATACCACACAGTAGATCATGCTCAATCGGTTTTCAAAGCATTACTATGTCGGCCCAAGCTGGGGTGTAACTGTGTTGTTTTATTGCGATACTTATATTTAGAGTTAAAAGAATCACAATGAAATAAGACTGAAAACACATGTAAAAAAACTGCTTAAAAACCTCAAAGCCTTGACTTTTTCCAAGCATTCCCACCATTATGCCTTATTTGTATTTTCAACAGAATTGGTGACGGTGTCTCAAAACAGTGAAGAAACATTAAATAGTGAAAAAATTGCATTTAATATTGGAAATATTAGAAATAAAAAATTATAAAAAAATTGGGTGACGGTGTTTCAAAATAGTAAGGAACTTGTAGATAGGGATTAACCCCTTAAGGACGCAGGGTGTACAGGTACGCCCTGATGTCCCTGGTACTTAACCTGTTACGGACCAAGGGCATACCTGTACGTCCTGGGTCCTTTCCCTTTCTATAATGTCATAGCGGGTCAGGCCCAGCCTCTAACAACGGCCAGGACCCATGGCTAATAGCGCGTGGCACTGATCGTGGCGTCCTGAACAGCTGTAGGACACGAGGAGGATCCCCTTACCTGCCTCCTGGTGTCCGGTAGCCGAATGACTGCTCAGTGCCTGAGATCCAGGCATGAGCAGTCAAGTGGCAAATTCATTGATCAACGTAAAAGATCAGCGTGTGCAGTGTTATAGCCCCCTATGGGGGCTATAACATTGCATAAAAAAGTGGAAAAGAGTTAATAAAGAACATTTAACCCGTTCCCTAATAAAAGTTTGAATCACCCCCTTTCCCATAAAAAAAAAAAAACAACAGTGTAAATAAAAATAAACATATGTGTTATCGCCTCATGTGGAAATGTCCGAATTATAAAAATATATCATTAATTAAACCGCACTGTCAATTGCGTATGCGCAAAAAAATTCTAAAGTCCAAAATAGCGTATTTTCTGGTCGCTTTTTATATCATGAAAAAAAGAATAAAAAGCAATCAAACAGTCTGATCAATACAAATATGATACTGCTAAAAACTTCAGATCACGGCGCAAAAAATTAGCCCTCATACCACCCCGTGTGTGAAAAAAAAAAAAAGTTAAAGGGGTCAGAAGATTACAATTTTAGACGTATAAATTTTCCTACATGTAGTTATGATTTTTTCCAAAAGTACGACAAAATCAAACATATATGGTATCTTTTTAATCGTATGGACCTACAGAATAAAGATAAGGTGTCATTTTTACCAAAAAATTTACTGCGTAGAAACGGAAGCCCCCAAAATTACAAAATGGTGTTTTTTCTTTAATTTTGTCGCACAATGATATATTTTTTCCGTTTCGACGTAAATTTTGGTGTAAAATGACTAATGTTACTGCAAAGTAGAACTGATGGCACAAATCATAAGCCATCAAATGGATTTTTAGGTGCAAAATTGAAAGAGTTATGATTTTTAAGGTAAGGAGGAAAAAATGAAAGTGCGAAAATGGAAAAAACCCTGGTCCTTAAGGGGTTAAGATTCAGGGTGTACATGTACGCCCTGGTCCTGTTTAGTGGGTTTAAACCATTCTCGCCAGTGGAGAATGGGTTAAAGGGGTATTCCAGGCCAATTTTTTTTTTTATATATCAACTGGCTCCGGAAAGTTAAACAGATTTGTAAATTACTTCTATTAAAAAATCTTAATCCTTCCAACAGTTATTAGCTTCTGAATTTGAGTTGCTGTTTCTGTCTAACTGCTTTCTGATGACTCACGTCCCAGGAGCTGTTCAGCTCCTATGGGGTATTTTCTCATCATGCACAGCTCCTGGGACGTGACATCATCATTGAGCAGTTAGGCAGAAAACTTCAGAAGCTAAAAACTATTGGAAGGGTTAAAAATTTTTAATAGAAGTAATTTACAACTCTGTTTAACTTTCCGGAGCCAGTTGATATATAATAATTTTTTTTTGCCTGGAATACCCCTTTAAACCTGGTGGGTCCCAGTTGCTACGGGCATTCGGGACCCACGGCTTGTGCCGGGCACCACCAATCAGCCAATGTCCAGCATTAACCCTTTAGGCACCACGATCAAAGTTGATTGCGTCTAAAACAAAAGTGAAAAAATCCCGGCAGCTCAGGGGAGCTGATCGTGACTATCGTGACAGAATTGCGATGTCCTGATCAGGTTACCTGACAACGAGAGGGTCCTCACCTGCCTCTTCATCGTCCAATCGGTGATCTACTGCTCGGTAGATCACCGATCATAGCATGCTCATAGCGTTGATCAGTGTATGCAATCAGAAGATTGCATGTTGTAGCCCCCTGTGGGGGCAAAAAAAAAAAGTGCAAAAATCAGAATTAATAAAAGTTCATTAACCCCTTCCCTGTTAAAAGTTTAAATCACCCCCTTTTCCCATTTTTTAAATAAAATAATGCAATAAAGAATAAAAATAATCAAATGTGGTATCGCCGCATGTGTAATTGTCCAAACTATTAAAATATAAGGTTAGCTAAACCACATGGTCAATTGCGTACACATAAAAAAAATACCAAAGTCAAAAATTGTGCATTTTTGGTCACTTCATATACCATAAAAATACTAATAAAACCCGATCAAATAGTCCCATCAACACAAAAAGGGTACCGATAAAAACTACAGACCATGGTGCACAAGAGTGAGCCTTCATATAGCCCTGTATGTGGAAAAATAAAAAAGTTATAGAGGTCAGAAGATGACAATTTTAAACATACTAATTTTGTTGCATGTAGTTATAATTTATTTAAAGTAGTAAAATAAATAAAACCTGCATATGTTTACAGGATATCCCTGTAACCATATGGACCTACAGAATAAAGATAACATGTCATTTTTACCAAAAAGTGCACTGCATAGAAACGGAAGCCCGAAAAATTTGCAAAATGGCATTTCTTTTTTCATTTCACCCCAGAAATATTTTTTTTTGTTTTGCCGCAGATTATGTTATAAATAAGTTCCAAATACAATTTGTGATGCAAAAAACAAGCCCTTATATGCTTCTGTAGGTGGAAAATTGAACGCGTTATGATTTTTTGAAGGTGAGGAGGAAAAAACAAAAGTGCAAAAATGCAAATTGTTTTGAGTCCTTAATCCCTTAAGGACCTAGGGCGTACAGGTACGCCCTTGGTCCTGCTCTCCTGATATAACGCGGGGTTACACAGTAACCCCGCGTCATATCACGGCGGGCCCGGCATCATGGTGAAGCCCGGACCCGCCTCTAATAGCGTGCAGCGGCGATCGCGGCGCCGTGCGCTATTAACCCTTTAGCCGCGCGCTCAGAGCTGAGCCGCGCGGCTAAAAGTGAAAGTGAAAGTTGCCGGCTAGCTCAGTCGGGCTGTTCGGGATAGCCACGGCTAATTGCGGCATCCCGAACAGCTGACAGGACAGAGGGAGGGCCCCTACCTGCCTCCTCGCTGTCCGGACGCCGAATGACTGCTCAGTGCCTGAGATCCAGGCATGAGCAGTCATGCGGCAGAATCGTTGATCACTGGTTTCATATGAGAAACCAGTGATCAATGATGAAGATCAGTGTGTGCAGTGTTATAGGTCCCTATGGGACCTATAACACTGCAAAAAAAAAAGTGAAAAAAAGTGAAGAAAGATCATTTAACTCCTCCCCTATTAAAAGTTTGAATCACCCCCCTTTTCCAATAAAAAAAAAAATCACACTGTAAATAAAAATAAACATATATGGTATCACCGCGTGCGGAAATATCCGAATTATAAAAATATATCATTAATTAAACCGCTCGGTCAATGGCGTGTGCGCAAAAAAATTCCAAAGTCCAAAACAGTGCATTTTTGGTCACTTTTTATATCATATAAGAAGCGATCAATAAAATAAAAAGCGATCAATAAGTCCTATCAATGCAAAAATGGTACCGTTAAAAACTTCAGATCACGGCGCAAAAAATAAGCCCTCCTACCGCCCCATACATGGAAAAAAAAAAGTTATAGGGGTCAGAAGATGACAATTTTAAACGTATTAATTTTCCTGCATGTAGTTATGATTTTTTCCAGAAGTCCGACAAAATCAAACCTATATAAGTAGGTTATCATTTTAATCGTATGGACCTACAGAATAAATATAAGGTCTCATTTTTACCGAAAAATGTACTACGTAGAAACGGAAGCCCCCAAAAGTTACAAAACAGCGTTTTTTTTTTCAATTTTGTCGCACAATGATTTTTTTTTCTGTTTCACCGTAGATTTTTGGGCAAAATGACTGATGTCATTACACAGTAGAATAGGGCGGAGGTAGCGGAATTCCTGAGGGGAATTAATATTCCAAGTTTGACAGAGGATGTCAGGGATTCCCTGGACGACCCAATTTCCCTCCAGGAATTGGATGAGGCATTGGCATCAATCCAAGGGAATACATCCCCCGGGTCTGACGGCATTCCCTTCCAGATATATAGGATATATTCAACTCTGCTACTTCCAAAACTGCTGGGTATCATTAATGAATCCTGGAGGGGGGGGGGGGGGGGTTCTCCCTAAATCTATGTGTGAGGCTAATATTAGACTCATTAGGAAAAAAGATAAGGATCCCTTAGATTTGGGCTCATATCGTCCTATCTCCTTGCTTAATACAGATATAAAGATAATAGCGAAAGCACTGGCAAAGAGATTGGAAAAAGTAGTGGAGGTAGTGGTGGGCGGTGACCAGGGAGGGTTTAGGTCAGGAAGAACGGTTCATGACAATATTCATCAGGTGTATGAAGCAATCCAGAGTGGATCCCGGGGCCCCCGCTCCATTCTGTCATTGGATGCTACTAAAGCTTTTGACAGGGTGGAGTGGGGATACCTCTGGGAAGTTTCGAAGAGGGTTGGGGTGGGCCCGAGGTTTTTGAGTTATATTCAGCTACTATACACTAACCCCGAGGCGAGTGTGGTGGTAGTTGGAACCCCCTCCTACCCATTCAGACTAAGCAGAGGAACAAGGCAGGGCTGCCCCCTCTCACCCTTCTTATTTTTAATTTATATTGAACCCTTAGCGGCTTGGATAAGAGATAATGATGTTTATGAGGGATTTGGAGAAAACGGAGAGAAGAGTAGGATCCTGTTATTTGCAGATGATATTCTCCTCTTTGTAACTAACCCACAATAAAAAATACATTGTATCATTAAGATGTTCGAGGCATTTGCCCCTCTATCTGGGTTGGAGACAAATTGGAGTAAATCTACTATGCTCCCCCTGAATGAAGATATGGGGGAGACGGTGGGAAGACTATCCGTGTTAAAAAAAAATGAATGTTTCCTGTATCTGGGAGTAAAAATAGCAGCCACGAATGATAGGTTTGTGAGCAACAATATACGGCCCCTTTTGAATAGTTTAGCTTTTTTTTCTTTCTGCCTCGCCAGTGTGGATCGGCAAATGCTGGTTCCGGAAGATAGAAGTGATACTGGGTAGATTGTTATGGGGAAGAAAAAGGGTTCGTCTGAAGTACAGATATTTTATGGCCCCTGGAGATAGGGGGGGATTGGACATGCCCAATTTCTTTGTTTATTACATGGCCGCGCAGTTGGTACGAATCGTGAATTGGAGAAATTCTAGATATTTGGAGAAGACTGTAGTAGATAAGGAGAAAGTGAACATATATGAGGTGTTGGAATTAGATGATTATGAGGAGAGTGGGTCAAGCAACACGATGTTATGGTATAAATATAGGAAAGTATGGGAAAGATTAAAGGGAGAATTACATGTAGGAAATAGTTTTGGGTTCACACCCCTATGGGGTAACAATAAATTTAAAGAATTGGTGAATTGTGAGTCAACTTTTTGGGATAGTAAGGGTATAAAACGACTAGAACAACTATTTGATAAAGGACAACTCTTTTCATTTGAACACATAAAAAGGGGGTATGATATTAGTGATAATGATTGGCTGTACTATTGGCAAGTTAGTCATGCAGTCCATAACACGATAGATAAGGAGATATATGTAACACAGAAACACAATTTCATAGAAGCACTAACTCAAATAGAGCACTTAAAAAAAAAAGGAATTTCAATTTTGTATAAGAAATTAAATAAGATTATTGGAGTAAGGGGGATCGACAGAATTAAAGACAAATGGTCCGGAATAGTGGGTACCGTGTCGGAGGAAGACTGGGACATTATGGCCCAAAATATAAGTAAGGTTTCTCGTAATATGGAACATAAAATTACACAATTTAAGATATTACACAGGACCCACTATTCCACGCTTCATTTACATAGGATAGGGGTGAGAATCACTTCACAGTGTGTCAAATGTGGTTTGGAAGAGGCGGACTATCTACATAGTTTTTGGTCATGTGAGAAGATATCTGTTTTCTGGGAATCTGTAATAAAAGAGGTAGAAAGTAAAATCGCTGTGAAGGTACCTCGTACGATAGAGTTTATACTGTTGGGAGCTATGGGTAATATGGGCAAATTTGAGTGCCTATTACATCGGATTTTGTTTTTCGCCAGACTGATTATATTAAGGAATTGGATATCCCCTAAAGAACTGCAAATAGAGGAATGGAAGGAGGGTCTGAAAACCATGAAAAATAAGGAGTTTAGATGGATGAGGAGTAGGGGTGGGCAAAGAGAATGTCGAAAAATTTGGAATTTATGGTAGACTTAAAAAGCTCTTCCCCCTTTTTTCTTTTTTCTTTTTTTTTCTTTCTCTTTGCTCTTCTCGGTGCCAGTGGGTTGGGGGGGGGGGTGGGGGGGATGGGAGGGGGGATGTTGATTAGACACACTAGGTAAATAAGTATTAATTTGGCTTCTATGGCTTCTGCTTTTCTTCCGATTGGTGATGTCGTTTTATTGGATTTGTACAATGGTGATGTTGTTTTATCGGATTTGTACATTGTATTTTTGTAATTATTAAAATAAAAATATAAAAAAAAAAAAAAAAAGAATTGGTGGCGCAAAAAATAAGCCATCATATGGATTTTTAGGTGCAGAATTGAAAGAGTTATGATTTTTTAAAGGCAAGGAGCAAAAAATGAAAATGCAAAAACGGAAAAAACCCCGGTGCTTAAGGGGTTAAAGTAAAAATTTAGTACTCAACGGGGTAAATATCTTTTGTAAACATTGAAAAAAATACAAACAATTCTCTCTTTTTGGACGTTGTAACAGGTTTTGTGGCTGGTAAGTTAAGAAGATTCTCCAGTTACATAAAATAAAATTATACTTGTTTTACAGATCATGGGTTGTGTATGTGTGGGCCTGGCTGGCGGAAGCAGCAGCAAGGATGATGGTGGACTGATGACCATGTTTTTTTTATTAAAACCATAAAATAAATGTAACTTGTCCTAAGATGGCTATGTCGTGTTAAATCCCAGAGCTTTTAATTGCATAGTTATGTTACACCCAGGTGGAAAACCTGAAAAATAGACATAACTGAGCCTAAGATGGCTATTTTGCATTCATTCCTAACAATTTAAAATGCACAGTTATTCTACCCTCCCCCATTCTATTTTATTGGTGAAAACTTTTATTAAAAATCTTGAATGTAAAATGTGTAGTTATGTTTAATCCACATAGAAATATTATGTTTGATTAAACCTAGAACATAACTGAGCCTTAGATGTCAATTCCATGTTTAATCTACACAATTTTAAATGTGTTGTTATGTTAAACCTGGTAGAAACATTTGGAGAGATTTATCAAAACCTGTTCAGAGGAAAAGTTGCTGAGTTTCCCATAGCAATCAATCAGCTCGCTTCTTTCATTTTTGAAAAGACCTCGGAAAAATGAAAGAAGCAATCTGATTGGTTGCTATGAGCAACACAGCAACTTTTCCTCTGGACAGGTTTTGAAAAATCTCCCCCACTATGTTTGATTAAACCCAGAAACTAAACGTAACTGATCCTTAGATTGCTATCCCACATTCAATCTCAACTGTTTAACTGTGTAGTTATGTTAAACCCTGGTAGAAATACTATGTTTGATTAACCAAAAACACATAACTGAGCCTAATGGTATATTCACACAGCGGAATATCTGCCTTGAAATTTTCCCATCAAACTGCAGACAGCGGTGCGCCAGCAGAGGTTTCTGTCCGCATTAGGACTGCTCAGAAATGTGTCGTCTACATAGACAGCAATGCATTTCCAGACTGATTCAGCCAAAAGAATTGCCGCAAAATATTTGCCATGTTCCCAGTGCAGTAGAAAGTAGAGGGATTCTGCTTCAGCAAAATTTCTGAGCTGAATTTTTAAGGCAGATTCCTCTTGAAAATTCTTGTAAACATGCCCTTAACCCCTTAAAGTAGATGTCCGGCGCAGACTTTTTCTATTCTGTCCTGCCTGGGCTGCAAAAAAAGACAAAACAAACTTTCACTTACCTCCACATGTTGCCCCGGAGCTCCGCAACAGCTGATCGGTCGGCCGGGCTGTTTACTTCCTACGTCCTTTAGCCCGGTACGTCACACGGCGCTTCAGCCTATCACCGACTGAGGTGGGACATCACTGCGGCCGTTGATAGGCTGAAGCGCCGTGTGACGTACCGGGCTAAAGGAAGTAGGAAGCAGACATCCCGGCCGACCGATCAGCTGTTGCGGAGCAACGGGCCAACATATGGAGGTAAGTGAAAGTTTGTTTTGTCTTTTTTTGCAGTCCGGGCAGGACGGAATAGAAAAAGTCTGCGCCGGACACCTCCTTTAAGGACAATGGACATAAATGTATGTCCTGATATGCTAGTACTAAGCGCACCAGGATGTACATTTACATCCTGTGCATGACCTGAGCACCAGAGCATTCATAAATACATATCACGGCATCTGTGACAGTGCGGCTATTGTAATGGCTGATCTGATAGCCCGCAACACAGCCATGGGGATCAGATCAGCTAAGATGTCGGCCAGGTCCTCTCACCTTCCTCCGCAGCTCTCCCGGGGTCTTATGCTCTGATCTGCCGATAATACTGATCAGTGCTATGCCTTTGCATAGCACTGAACAGTGATAGCAATCAAGAACAGTGACCCGCGGCTAATACCACACATCGCCGATCGCGGCGATGTGCGGTATTAACCCTTTAGAAGCGGCGGTCAAAGCTGACCACCGCTTCTAAAGTGAAAGTGAAAGTGACCCGGCTGCTCAGTCGGGCTGTTCGGAACTGCCGCGGTGTCCCGAACAGCTTACAGGACACTGGGAGGGCCCTCACCTGCCTCCTCGGTGTCCGATCGGCGAATGACTGCTCCGTGCCTGAGATCCAGGTAGGAGCAGTCAAGCGCCGATAACACTGATCACAGGCGTGTCAATAAAGGTAATTTAACCCCTTCCCTAATAAAAGTTTGAATCACCCCCCCTTTTCCCATAAAAAAAAATAAAACAGTGTAAAACAAAATAAAAATAAACATATGTGGTATCGTCGCGTGCGTAAATGTCCGAACTATAAAAATATATAATTAATTAAACCACACAGTCAATGGCGTACGCGCAAAAAAATTCAAAAGTCAAAAATTTTGGTCCCTTTTTATAACATTAAAAAATGAATAAAAAGTGATCCAAAAGTCCGATCAAAACAAAAATCATACCGATAAAAACTTCAGATAACGGAGTCCTCATTCCGCCCTGTATGTGGAAAAATAAAAAAGTTATAGGGGTAAGAAGATGACATTTTTAAACGTATAAATTTTCCTGCATGTAGTTATGATTTTTTCCAGAAGTGCGACAAAATCAAACCTATATAAGTAGGGTATCATTTTAACCATATGGACCTACAGAATAATGATAAGGTGTAATTTTTACCGAAATATGCACTGCGTAGAAACGGAAGCCCCCAAAAGTTACAAAATGGCGTTTTTTTCTTCAATTTTGTCGCACAATGATTTTTTTTCCGTTTCACCGTGCATCTTTGGGTAAATTGACTAATGTCACTGCAAAGTAGAATTGGCGGCGCAAAAAATAAGCCATAATATGGATTTTTAGGGGGAAAATTGAAAGGATTATGATTTTTAAAAGGTAAGGAGGAAAAAATGAAAGTGCAAAAACTGAAAAACCCTGAGTCCTTATGGGGTTAAAAAGTGAAATTGGTGGCACAAAAAATAAGCCATCATATGGATTTTTAGCTGCAAAATTGAAAGGGTTTTTATAAGGTAAGGAGGAAAAAACAAAAGTACAAAAACTGGAAAACCCTCCGTCCCCAAGGGGTTAAAGGGGTACTCCCGTTGAAAACTTTTTTTTTAGATCAACTGGCGCCAGAAAGTTAACCCCTTAACGACCAAGGACGTATATTTACGTCCTTGGCCGGCTCCCGCGATATAACGGGGGGTCATATCGGGTCGGTCTCGGCATATGTCTGATGCCGGGACCCAGGGCTAATAGCGCGCAGCAGCGATCGCGGTGCTGTGCGCTATTAACCCTTTAGACGCGACGTTCAAAGTTGAATGCTGCGTCTAAACCGAAAGTGAAAGCTGCCCGGCTGCTCAGCAGGGCTGATCGGGACCACTGCAGTGCAAATGCGATGTCCCGATCAGCTGGGACATGAGCGGAGGTCCTCTTGCCTGCCTCCGGTGTGTCCCCTCAGCGATTGATTGCTCCAAGCCTGAGATTCAGGCTTGAGCAATCGACCGCTGATAACGCTGATCATTAGCTATGGCTTTGCAGTGAACAATGCTGGCAATCAGTGTGTGCAGTGTTATAGGTCCCTATGGGAGCTATAAAACTGCAAAAAAAAAAGTGTAAAAAAGTTAATAAATGGGATTTAACCCTTTCCTTAATAAAAGTTCAAATCACCCCCCTTTTCCCATAAAAAAACACCATGTAAATAAAAAAATATATAAACATATGTGGTATCGCCGCGTGTGTAAATGTACGAACTATAAAAATATATCATTAATTAAACCGCACGGTCAATGGCGTACGCGCAAAAAAATTCCAAAGTCCAAAATAACGTATTTTTGGTTACTTTTTATATCATGAAAAGATGAATAAAAAGCGATCAAAAAGGTTTTTCTTTTTGGATTTCTCTTATGTCACGACCACGGTGCTCTCTGCTGACATATGCTGTCTATTTTAGGAACTTTCCAGAGCAGGACAAAAATCCCCATAGCAAACATATGCTGCTCTGGACAGTTCTTAAAATGGACAACAGAGGTCAGCAGAGAGCACCTTGGTCGTGACATAATAGAAATCCAAAAAGAAAAACAGTTCCTTTGTAGTATACAGCCCCTAAAAATTACTGTAAGGATTAAGATTTTTTAATACAAGTAATTTACAAATCTCTTTAACTTCTGGCACCAGTTGATTAAAAAAAATAAAGTTTTCCACGGGAGTACCCCTTTAAGGTCAAAATGGGCTTGGTCCTTAAGGGGTTAAATGGCTATAACAAATTCACAGCATTTTTAATATGTGTTTTTGCTAAAACACTGGTCAGTCCACTGCACTGCTCAATTCGCTAGGCATTTGTAATGTGATCACTTTTATGGGCTCACTCACTGCTGGCTGGGATTTGTAGTTTACCAACTGTAGACAATACTGCAGGTGATAAGTAGGTCAATGCCTTAAATCAGCCCACTGAACATTGCTTTGCTCTGATTGTAATGTGATTAACTCATTTTAGCTTTAACCCCTTAAGGACCAAGGACGTATGAGTACGTCCTTGGTCCCGCTCCCGTGATATAACGCGGGGTCCCACGGTGACCCCGCATCATATCACGGTGGGCCCGGCGTCATAGTGAAGCCGGGACCTGGCCACTAATAGCGCGCAGCACTGATCGTGGTGCCGCGCGCTATTAACCCTTTAGCCGCACGCTCAAAGCTGAACCACGCGGCTAAAAGTGAAGGTAAAAACTGCCTGTTAGCTCAGTGGGCTGTTTGGGATAGCCACGGCGAAATCGCGGCATCCTGAACAGCTTGCAGGACAGCTGGAGGGTCCCTACCTGCCTCCTCGCTGTCCGATCGCCGAATGACTGCTCAGTGCCTGAGATCCAGGCATGAGCAGTCAAGCGGCAGAATCATCGATGATCAATGTGATCAATGTGAAAGATCAGTGTGTGCAGTGTTATAGGTCCCTATGGGAGCTATAACACTGCAAAAAAAAGTGAAAAAAAAGTGAATAAAGATCATTTAACCCCTCCCCTATTAAAAGTTTGAATCACCCCCCTTTTCCCATAAAAAAAAAAGCACAGTGTAAATAAAAATAAACATATATGCTATCACCGCGTGCAGAAATGTCCAAATTATAAAAATATATTGTTAATTAAACCGCACGGTCAATGGCGTATGCGCAAAAAAATTCCAAAGTCCAAAATAGTGCATTTTTGGTCACTTTTTATATCATTTAAAAATGAATAAAAAGCGATCAATAAGTCCTATCAATGCAAAAATTGTACCGTTAAAAACTTCAGATCACGGCGCCAAAAATGGGCCCTCATACCGCCCCATAGGCAGAAAAATTTAAAAGTTATAGGGGTCAGAAGATGACAATTTTAAACGTATTCATTTTCCTGCATGTAGTTATGATTTTTTCCAGAAGTACGACAAAATCAAACCTATATAAGTAGGGTATCATTTTAATCATATGGACCTACTGAATAAAGATAAGGTGTCATTTATACCGAAAAATTTACTATGTAGAAACGGAAGCCCCCAAAAGTTACAAAACTGCGTTTTTTTTCAATTTTGTCGCACAATGATTTTTTTTCCATTTCACCGTAGATTTTTGGGCAAAATGACTGATGTCATTACAAAGTAGAATTGGTGGCACAAAAAATAAGCAATCATATGGATTTTTAGGTGCAAAATTGAAAGAGTTATGATTTTTTAAATGCAAGGAGCAAAAAACGAAAATGCAAAAACGGAAAAACCCCCGGTCCTTAAGGGGTTAATTAACTCACTCCCTTCTGGCTGGAAATTGTAGTGCACCAACTGTACACAGTACTGTGGGTGACAGGAGGTCACTGTCTGAGGTCAGACCACTGAATAATGCTTTGCTCAGATTGCTTTTGAACTCTTTAGGATTTGTGAAGGCTTTCTGTGATAAGAAGTCATTGCTCTTTTTTACAGCTTTCTCTCTCCAAAATGGGCAAAGCAATGCAGTGCGTGGGGCTTTATAAGGCTCTTAAAGCCACCCCTGTGCTGTTTCCTATTGGCCTGGGAGCTGTATTGGATATAAGCAAAGCAATGATTAGAAAACTTATAGTCAGGTGATCTTGCTGATAGCTGCAAGTTATGATAGACTACCCTGATGTCATCTCAGTATTCCCAGTACTTCCTTATTTCATTTAGACAGCAAAACGCATGGGCCTCATTTACTTTTGCACATCCGACATGTTTTGTCGGGTTGTGCACCAGATTCTGTCGCATAGCGCCAGAAATTCTGCCTGCGCCAGAATTTGCACCAGAATTTGCGTCAGAATTGAAAAAACCCCGACTAACTCTCCATTTTGCTAAGAAAAAGGGGCATGTCCGCCAGGAAAAGGGGACGTGGTCTCTAAAAAGGGGTGTGTTCCCGACATTTTCACAAAAAAACTATACATTTACTAAGGTTTCCACATAAAATGTGGTGGATTTCAGCTGAGGAAAACCCTACAGATCAGAGCATGTGTAAAAAAAGCAAAGTGTAGGGAAAGTGGAAAATGTAGGGAAACCTTAGTGAATACCTTGAAAAATAAATTGTAGGGAATTAAAACCCACAAAGAAACCTACACTCCACTCTTAGTATATGAGGGCCCATGTGTTCCTTATCCCTTTTGCTATTATTACTGCCATTACCAGGTTCGCGCAGCCACTGACACCAACGTTTGGAGCGAGGCCGGGTTCACCAGGCTCCGCTCACCTATCTCTGGTGTTTAGCTACATTTGTCCCAACTAATTAATTTTTTTTTTTTTTTTTAAATAGCGACTTAATAATTTTTCTTTTTTCCCACTAGTACTAAATCTATTATCTAAATTAGAACTTGGAAAAAATTACCACAATTACCAGAAAGAATGACTAACATTCATATTAATTGTGACTTGTTCAAAATAGACCCCATTTCAGTGCAATTTACAGAAATGACTGTGTGTAACTATTATATACTGTGAATTTTTGTGGTTGCAAAATAGCACAATTGACGAAAAAAAATATTGATGTATATTCATTTAAATATTTCTGGGTGTAAAAGTTGTGCTATTAGATAAATTAATGATGTGCAATTAACAGAAATTGTTGCTCAAACTTGAGCTGGACCCAAGGCCATTAACAGACCAAATGACTGATGTGTAATTCATTTAAGAGGTTGGTTAATCTGGTCGAAAACGGTGTAAGTAACATAAAATGACTAATGTGTATGTATAATAAATGATTGTTTATTTTGTGTTCCAAACTGAGAAAATAATTAAAAAAAAATAATTACTATGTCATATAAGTTGTTCAAAGGAGAACTGGGCCCAAATGTTCATTTTTTTATGCTTCTATTTGTACTTTTTCTCCCCCCTGACTTTATGCCTGCATTGTTTTTTTCTTGCATCTCATACTTTTAGGCTCTACTGTAATTTCTGGGAGTAATTTAGTAATGGGAGCCAATTTTAGGACCCAGATATAGGTGAAGTCAAGTTCTTAAGGCCAGCTGGTGTTATGACAGTAGAGCACTGTGGGGAATGCAAGATGGCTACCATTAGTGTCTTATTTTTATTTATTTTTTTGAGAGGACTTGAGCGAGCGGGGGGGGGGGGGGGGGCATTATGTATTGATGGAGCACAGAAATGAGTCACAAGTGTTATGTTAACACATGGTACATATGGAATAGATGGCAACATTGCTAAAATAGAAGAAACAATCTATTAAGAAAATATATAGTTTTCACAAATACGAAGTTCCATAATGAAAAGAGAGGCCAAAAGAAATCAAATCCTGCTTAATTGGCTGATATACAGAGTGAAATATTGAAGTACTATTATTGTAAGCATAGGGCTTTGAGGAACAATAAACTGTGGTTACATTGCTCAATAAAGCAATTAATGCAATGTGATCAAAGATTCATCTTGTCTGGTAATCCATTGGGTCATTAACTTTAACAATGACAACGCATTTCATTTATTGTTAAAAGTAATAGGCTGAAAAAATCCCTTTTCACTGAAACACTGCTATGTGGAAGAAGTCGGTCTATACTACTGAATGTATGAAGAACAATGTATTTTTTTCCCTTTTTGGATTAAAGGAATAATGGATGGCCAGTGATGTCATCTAAAGAAGAAAGTATCACATTTTATTCCCCATATCAAGTAGGGACATGGAAAGTGTGAATTATTTGCATTTTAAGTGATGCTGGAAGAAAAGGGAAAGATGGTGCAGGGCTGGAATAATGGGTGGAATTTATTTTAGTTTATTTTTTTAAACTTTTTGTTCAGATAATTTTTTTTTTTTTGTTTAACTGCAATTTTTAAGCTTCTTAATAGTGGAGGTTCAACCAATTGAACCCCTGTAGCTCATAAGATTGTAAGGATCAAGCTCCCTTCAGCTTGTTTCCAGTACAGATAGGGCCCTTACAACCCTGCTTTGCAAGATAAGCTTTAATGCTTTTGTTTTACAGTACACATGCAACCAGTAACACAATTTATTATCACAAAAATGTTTTTTTTTATCAATTCACGTACCCCAAGCATCTCCTAAAAACATAAAGACAATTTAAAAACAATGCGAGAAAGCAGATCGGCAAAGAGACTACAGTAGTAAATAACACCGTGTCTTAAAGAAATATGCATAAAAACAGGAAATTCTAAGAGTATAGCTAAAAAATTCATAAAGTGCAATTCTTATTTACAATAAATAAATATAATGCGTTTCATATTACAAAAAGAAAAGTGCTTAGTACAGTTACCAATGATTCACTATACATAAACAATGATGCATAATTCCTAAGAAGAATTTATCTGAACAGAGTGCAAAAGTGCAGTGTGGAATTTGCAAAGAATGGCCAAGAAAATTTAACAAGGGCTGTAAAGCTATACCTGGTGTGTTGACTGGCCAGGTTATAAGTAAATACAAAATGGTGCTGACCACTGTCACGATTCGGCTGGCAGGAGGTGGATCCTCTGTGCCAGAGAGGGATTGGCGTGGACCGTGCTAGTGGACCGGTTCTAAGTTGCTACTGGTATTCACCAGAGCCCGCCGCAAAGCGGGATGGTCTTGCAGCGGCGGTAGCAACCAGGTCGTATCCACTAGCAACGGCTCAACCTCTCTGACTGCTGAAGATAGGCGCGGTACAAGGGAGTAGACAAGAGCAAGGTCGGACGTAGCAGAAGGTCGAGGCAGGCAGCAAGGATCGTAGTCAGGGGCAAAGGCAGGAGGTCTGGAACACAGGCTAGGAACACACAAGGAAACGCTTTCACTGGCACAATGGCAACAAGATCCGGCGAGGGAGTGCAGGGGAAGTGAGGTATAAATAGGGAGTGCACAGGTGAACACACTAATTAAGCCAACTGCGCCAATCAGTGGCGCAGTGGCCCTTTAAATCACAGAGACCCGGCGCGCGCGCCCTAAGGAGCGGGGCCGCTCGCGCCGGGACAGGACCAACGGAGAGCGAGTCAGGTACGGGATCCGGGGTGCGCATCGCGAGCGGGCGCCACTCGCATCGCGAATCGCATCCCGGCTGGGAGAGGTATCGCAGCGCACCCGGTCAGCAGATCTGACCGGGGCGCTGCAATTGCAAGGATGTTGCGAGCGCTCCGGGGAGGAGCGGGGACCCGGAGCGCTTGGCGTAACAACCATTAACTGATATACCTGAATACAAAAAACCACATACCATACTAAAACATAATCAGGTAGATGATGCATTGGCAATGATGCCAAAGATAGTGATTGACACTGCACTAAGAAAAAAGTAAACACGTGGCCCAAAGAAACACTGTAAATGAAAAGCATATAACAAAAGTCCCAGTGCCCATCCACCTAACCCATTAACGCATTTCGCCAACCTTCTTCAAGGTGTGTACTTTTCTTTTACTGTACTTCTCTGGACCATGTGTTTACTCAGTGTAGTGTCAATAACCATCTGTGGCATCATTGTCGATGCATCTACCTGATTATGTTTCCTATATAGTATGTGGTGTTTTGTGTTCAGGTCAGCACCATTTTGTATTTACTTACCATAAATATATTTATTGATACTAGCCAACCTTGGGCATTCTTTGCACATACCACGCGGAACCTTTGCACTCTGTTCATATGAATTTTCCATATGAATTTTGCATCATTATTTATTATTTTAATGAAAGATTGGTTAATGCACTATAGCACTTTTCACCTTGTGATATAAGATGTATGATATTTATGGTGAATTATGAATTGCACATTTTGAATATTTGAGATATTCTCTTTGCATATTATATTTTCATATTTTATTTATTTTCCTATTCATATTTCTAGCACATACTACATAGTGTTATTTAGCATTGTAGCTCCTCCTTTTGCCATTGTTTTAAAAATGTTATTATTTGTTTATGTTTTTAGGGGATGCTTGGGGTATATATGGATTAATAAAAATATTTTTAGTGGTAATGTATTGTGCGACAGGTTGTATGCATACTATAAAGTTAAGGCATTAAAGGTTACCTTAAAGTGTCACTGTCATTAAAAACAACTTTTGACAGATTAATCAGTTGTTGATCACTCCTGAGACCCGCTGACTGTAATCGTGAGTTATAAGGCTAGGAAAAGGGTGGCATTGTGTACCGCTCTCCGGCCGGTTAAGAGATCTGTCCATTTCTCTGCATAGAAGTCTATGCAGAGAAATGTATGGATCTCTTGGCCTGGGAAGGGAGTATAATGCTGCCCACTTCCCTAGGTAATAATTTACAATCGCATTGGGTCTCAGAAGTGGAACTCGGTGCGATCATTTTTAATGACAGTCTTGCTACTTATGTAGATTACCTTCTGTGCCCTTAACTAGCTCAGTGGATCTTTTAGCCTATGGATAGATAGAGCCAGCAATTGTGTAGCCACAGATATGGAAGTGATTACATACAATAGCAAACATTTAGGAAAACTACCCTCTCTCTGGGCAAAATAAAATATCAACAGTTATCCTGATTTCAGTGGTGCATCACTTACTTGTGACTATGTTTAATTTTGGGTAACCTACAAGTTATCTATTGCAGTGTAAGGTCAGAGGTATGAGGCAGTAGCTCCATGTATTAATGTGATGTGTATTTTACCCATCCTATCACCACCGACAGCTGCACAGCTTTTTACCTATAACTATGCATAGAGAGAAAATTGTCAATCTGCATTGAGTGGCAGGAATAGGCCACACCTTAAAGGGGTACTCTGCCCGTAGACATCTTATCCCCTATTCAAAGAATAGGGGATAAGGTGTCTGCTCGCGGGGGTCCTGCTGGTGGGATCAACCACAATTTCCCTGCAGCACCCTGCGTTCTTTTAGAACACCGGCTGCAGCATCGGAGGCTTGTGACATCATGGTCCTGCCCCTCGTAATGTCACACCACACCCCCTCAATGCAAGTCTATGGGAGGGGGCGTGGTGTCTGTCACGCCCCCTCCCATAGACTTGCATTGAGAGGGAGGTCGTGATGTCATGAGGGGGCGTGTCCATGGTGGCATCGCCGCATCGCTAGTCATCAGGCATGGAGCAAAGTTCGCTCCGTGCACCGGATGACTGTTGTGCCGCAGCAGAGATCATGGGGGGACCCAGTGGCAGGACCCCCACGAGCAGACATCCTTTGGATAGGGGATGAGATTTCCAGGGGCAGCATACCCCTTTAACACGTTAATGACCATGGATGTGTATAGACGTCCAGGCAGGATGCACGTTCCTGCACCAGGACGAGTATACACATCCATGGTTCTTGTGGCTGCTGCCCAGTGTACCCACGAGATTGCAGCAGGGACCTGGCTGTAACACACAGCCAGGACCCTGCCGCACTGCCAGGAGTGAAGTAAACTTTGGTCCCGGCAGTTTAACCCTTACAGCCACGGTCAGAAGTGACCGCGGGCTGTATGTGTTTTGACAGAGGGAGCTCCCTCTGTCTTCCCTGCAGCACCCCGCAGCACGATCGCACGGTGCTGTGTGTGTGATCCCCGGTGGGTGGGGGGCCTGCCGCACTGCAATTTAGCCCTTACAGCTGCGGTCGGAAGTGACCACGATCCGTAAGGAGTTTTGATAGAGGGAGGGGACTCCCTCTGTCTCTCTCCTGTAACACCCCACAATGATCGCAGGGTGCTGCTAGTTACCTGGGCAGCCAGAGTGTCAGCATGTCCTGATATGCTGCCTGCCAGTGTAAAACTGGCAGGCAGCATATAACTGCAATGCTTCGGAATACTAAGTATTCCAAAGCATTAAAAAAAAGTTGTAAAAAAAATAATATAAAATAAATAAAAGTTTAAAAAAAGTGTAAAACAATGTTAAAAAATGTAAAAAAAAGTGTAAAAAAATTAAACAAAAAATAAAAATACATTTATTAAATAAATATAATGAAAAATTAAAATACACAATGTGTAGGATCACTCGGCGCACATCCGCAGCATATTACATGCTGCAGATACCTGCCAGTAGTGACAATAATGAGCTCCCTGCTGCAGCTGGGTAGCTTTGTGTGTCCACTAGTGTTGCTCGCGAATATTCGCAATGCAAATTTTATTCGTGAATATCACATATTCGCGAATTCGCGAATATTCGCGAATATAGCACTATATATTCGTAATTACGAATATTCGTATTTTTTTTTTCACAGTACACATCACAGTGATCACCCCTCTCTGCTTCCAGCTTGTGTGGTGTAAAGAAGGCTCTAATACTACTGTGTGAGATTGGCGTGCGAATTTTCGCATATGCGAATTTGGACTTATGCACATTTTTGTATATGCTAATTTTCGCATACCGTATGTTAATTTTCGCAAACGCGAATTTTCGCATATGCGAAAATAAAACGAGAATATTACGAATATGCGAATTTAGCGAATATATGACGAATATTCATCCATATATTCGCGAATATTCGCGAATTCGAATATGGCCTATGCCGCTCAACACTAGTGTCCACTCATAGTGGCAGATTTCCTGCCTGCAGTCATGAGCGGACACACTGAGCTACCCGGGGTTGTAAGGTTGCTCTATGTGACCCTACAATCTATCCCCTTCATTCAGCAGTATGTTAGAGGTATCCGTCAGCATCATGTCAAAAAAAGTGATGCTGACATATACTGTAGCAGCTCCATTCATTTCTGAATGAGACTGCTACAGTATACATTGGCATCCCTTTTTTGACATGACAACAGACACCTATACTGCAGAAATGCAGTATGAATGGGTACCAACCAACCCCCCCTCCTCCCCTCCAACAAAATAAACCAGCTTATTCAAGATTTATTTTTTTTAACGCTCAGTGATGGATATATTGGCCATGAGTGGGTGCTTATTCCCACAACATGACCGATATATCCATCAGGAACTTTAATTGTCACAGACAGCCGTGCGTCACTGCTAGCTGACCAAGGACCGATCATAGCGGTCTCAGGTCCAGCCAATACACTTGTAGGGGTGCGGCATTGTTCTGACAGCTCCAATCCTGTGCAGGCATGGAGTGGGGTTTATAATTCATAGAATAGTGCCCTGAAAGCCAAAGGGGGCTCCTCTCCTTCTTGGTCCTACCAGGCACTCAGGCAACCAGATATGGCCTAAGTAGAGGTACTGCCAAGCCCGGGACGAACAGTGTGATAAAATGTGGGATGCATTTCCTCCATTTCAAAAGTGGCTTATCAAAATTATGCCCAACAATTAAAGAATTTGTGGAAAAAAGCTAATTGCTAATTTTTTCCACTGACTTTGAAATAATTCTAGCCACACAATAAGGGCTCAATGTACTCACTTTTTCCCTAGGTAAATACTTTAGGCGGCGTCGTTTACAAAATGGGGTCACTTCTTGGGGTGCAGTATTGTTCTGACAGCTAGAATGCTTTGCAAGATGAAGTGCGGCCTATAATTTGTATAATGATATCCTGAATGCCAAATGGGGCTCCTCTTCTTTTGGGTCCCACCATGTCGCCATGCAACCAAATATGGCCTAAACGGGGGTATTACCAAACACGGGGCAAACAGCATAATAAAATATGGGGCACATTTTCTACTTTTCAGATGCAATGTACAAAAAATTTGTCCCACAAATGATGCATTTGTGAAAAAATGTTTTTTACTTTTTTCCACTGACTTTGTATCCATTCCAGCCACACAAAAAGGACTCAAGGTACTCACTTTTGGTCTAGGTGAATACTATAGGGGGTGTGGTTTCCAAAATGGGGTCACTTGTGGGGGTTCTGTATGGTTCTGGCAGCTAAAATCTTTTGCAGGCATGAAGTGCGGCCTATAATCCATCTGGCCTAAAATGATGCCCTGAAAGCCAAATGGCGCTGCTCTCCTTCTGGGTCCTACCACGCAGCCAAGGAACCAAATATGGCCTAAGCAGGGGTATTTCCAAATGAGCTGAGCAGCTCAATAAAATATAGGGTGCATTTCTGTCAATTTCAGAAGCTATGTAAAAAAAACATGTCCCACAAATTATGCCTTTGTAATAATTCTTGCCAAAAAACTATGGTGTTAAAAAATACTCACTGTATCCCTTGGGGAATACCTTGAGGAGTCTAGTTTTTAAAATGGGGTCATTTGGGGGAGTGTTCCTATGTTCTACCACCTTCAAATTTCTGCAAACCTTGCATAGCACATAAAAAAATATGTACTTTTCACATTTTCAAAATTTTCAAAATTCCAAGTTAAATTGTTAGACTTCTAATTAACTTAAAATGTTAATTAAAAACAAAATAAATGCTTTCAAAATAAAGTAAACATCTGAAAGTATAAGTTTCAGAAAGTATAAATATATGCAACCTATTAGTGTTAAAATAGCTAAAAATCTTTATTATTATTATTTTTTTATTTCATGATTTTTGCATTGTAAAAAAAACTGCAAATGATATTGGCTTACTTTTACTATGTACATGAAGGACAACTTGTGACAAAAAAACAATGTCAGTATTATTGTGATTGGCAAAACGTTACCAGAGTTATTCTCTAATAAAGTCAGACATCCCCGATTTGAAAAAACAGGCCTGGTCTTTCAGGGGCGTACAGGTTTACTTGTATTGGTCCTTCAGATGTTAACAACTCCTTTGACAAGTTGAACTTCTTAAATGAAAATGAAGACTACATCACAAAGTGTTAATCTGGATCCCATTCATTCAGTTATTGACATAGCAGAATGTTAGCTAAAGTGGATATTTTATTTACTGCAGAATTTTGCTTCTTCCACATCCTTTATCTGTGAAATATAGAGAAAGTTGCCCTATGGTTATCCATTCCACAAGTTATAGCTACGACTTAAAGAGAAGAATAGAGATACTAGGCCACTTGCAAACATTTGCCTCTGAGCAATAGAAATGGCAGCTTAGAAAAGCATGTTGATGGTAGGAGGGAAATATCTATGACTGATATTTTAGCACATTTGTTCTTGGTCTTATTTTTGTAGCATGTTTATATTGGTTGATTCAGGAATTATTTTTAATCCCGCTTTCTATTTGTGTGTAGAATTGAAAGAAATTCTGTATTTTTCAGGGTGTAATGCACAGCTTGCTGTTCGCCTCAGTAAGAAAGGCTATAATGAACTAATTTTATACTGCATTAATAGAACCAACTGTGGTAGGCACCTGAGTTTTTTACATACTTTTTTCGGATGTAATGTTTCAGTTTGTAATCATTTATATATTAGATTTTCAGGAAAAAATCCTAATGTAGTCACAATACCCTGTATGCCATTTCCACAGTGGGTAGCATTTTATAATTAAACAATTTGTTTTTGCACAGGAGCCAGCCATTACTTTCAGCTATGCAGCTGTTGAAGCTTTTCTTTTCCAGTCTCATTTGAAAGACCTTTTGCACTCTATCCTGTTAAATATTGGATTAGCACAAAATATTCAATTCAATAGAGCAGATTAGAATGCTGTATAAATCCGCCGTATGTAGGTTTGTAACATTTTGTCTTTTCTTTAAATTAAAAATGCATTGCATATTTCCAAAGTACGTGCATTTAGAAAACAACAGGAAAACTCAGACATCTATGGAGGTCATTTGGAAAGGACAAATATAATAGGACAAAACTAATGTATTCAGGGCTTTTTCGTAATGCAGTAAGAGGAAAATTACAGAAACGAACATAAAAGTTTCTGTGTCAACCACAGTAATAGCAATTACCAGGGCTTTTCTGAAAAAAACACATTTCATATCTATCTATCCATTCACCCATGCATTTAGTTTATATGGAGAAAACAAATGCTACAGTGGAGAGAGAAAAGATTATATATGACTGGAGTTGTGGGAAGTTTTGAAAAATTCGATTTGAGCGATTCAACTGATTTTTTGAAAAAATTTAGTTCAATCTGAATTTATTTGCAGCAAAACTATTTAAAAAATGGCTATTTCTGGACTACAGAGAGCCTCAATAGGGGAGTACCCCTATCCGCTTGCATCAGCAAGAAATCGGTGATGGCTTTCTCTGTTCGTACAGGTGTCCAACATATGGAGGGTGGAATTCCAACGACCATGTTGGGGATGTCGTTTTGACACTGCAGCTCAAGGAGCGTGTGCTTTGTGGTGTACAAGTGGCTGAAGTGCATGCAAAGTTTCCTCCCAATTGTTAGGATGTCTTGCAAATGAGGGTAACACTTCAGGAACTGCTTCACAACCAGCTTGAACACGTGTGCCATGCAGGGCGCATGGCTCACCCTTCCTTGTTTCAGCATGGCCAAGATGTTCTTCCCGTTGTCGGTCACCATGTTTCTCATTTCCAGTTTTCGTGGAGTAAGCCATGCTCCAATTTCTTTACGAATGACTTTTAGCAGTTCCTCCCCTGTGTGACTCCGTTCGCCAAGGCAAACCATGTGAAGAACAGCATGACACTGCCATGCCCTGCACACATGGTGTGCTGAAGGGCCACTGAGACTTGTCTGGGCAGTGGAGGCTGAGGACACGGTGGAGGATGAGGAGGGGGAGTCACACACTGTCACAGGACCAATGGCCTGAGAGCGTGGAGGAGGAGGAAGCGGCGTGACCTGTCCAAGTTGGTGTTGTGGCTTTACAGGAACCGCATTCACCCAGTGAGCCGTAAAGGACATGTATTGTCCCTGACCATAGTTACAGCTCCACACGTCGGCGCTGCCATGCACTTTGGTACACACTGACAGACTGGCCCACCTTCTCTTCCACGAAATTGTGCAGGGCTGGTACTGCCTTCTTCGCGAAGAAATTATGGCTTGGCACTCTCCACCTCGGCTTGGCACAAGCCATCAATTCTCTGAAAGGTGCAGAGTCCACCACTTGAAAAGGAAGGGACTTCAGTACCAGCATCTTGGACAGGAGCACATTCAGCTTCTGCGCCATTGGATGAGTGGGCGCATACTGTTGCCTCTTGGGCATGGCTTCACCGATGAATTGTTGGTGGAATGGCTGACTAAAAGCAGGAGAAGCAGGAGAAGCAGGAGCATCTGGAGCGACAAAAGGAGGGTATGTCACACAGCTCCCTTCTGCTGAGGTGGTGGAGCCTTGGCTGGCTGAAAGAGGGAGCGACGAGCCACTGGGTGATGCAGCACGCTGGACCACTACATCGGAGCCACGGTTCTCCCAGGCCGCTTTATGGTGGCGAAGCATATGTTGACACAGGGCCGTGGTGCCAACATTGGGACCCTGGCCATGCTTCATCTTCTGCCGACATATCTTGCATGTGGCTATGTGAACCTCCTCCGGATGCTTGATGAAAAACTGCCACACCGCCGAGTAGCTGATTTTCCCACCAACAGTCCGCACTAATTGACTGCTACTGCCGCCGTCTACAGGAACCTGTTCCACAACCTCCCGGGAAGGTAGGCTGCCGCGAAGCAGGTGGTCTCCCACGGGCACGTTTTTCCCGAATTTCCACTTCTGCCACCATGCTGTCAACCATGCTACCACCTTGCTGGCTCAGCTGCTGCCTCATGGGCAGCCTGCAACTCTTTTCTCCTGATGATGATGAAGCCCCTTCTGCACCCGGCTGCCAATTTCGATCGGCTTCATCATCATCAACAAGTGTCTGCACGTCACTGATGTTCTCCTCAGGTCTCAGGTTCCTCAACAGTGTCTGCTTCAGTACCCTTAACCCTGGCAACACCACCTCCCATGTCACTCTCCTCATCACTACTTGCCCGCCTAGCATGGGAAGCGACAGATGTTTCCTGCACTTCTTGGCTGGGCAGGAGCTGCTGACTGTCCTCTAGTCTGCTGCGACCTCTGCCTGATAAATTTTTGCCTCTGCCACTCCTCTGTGCATGTCCTGGCACTTCTCTGCCTGACATACTTAGTGCGTATATGAGGGGAGATCAATACGCTTCACTACGCTTAAAACAGTATTTGTCTAGAACAGCAGCAGGTGTGTACTTCTGCCTGGACTTTCACAGTATCTAGGCCCTTGACAGAATAACAGGTACAAAATAGTACACTACTTAGATGTAGGTATGTGGTATGCACTTATGAGGGCAGAAAAAATGGAAAAATGCGCTACTGTACGCTTCAAACATTATTTGAGTAAAACACCAGCCGGTGATTACTTTTGGCTGTCCTTTCACAGTATGTAGGCCCTTGACAAATTAACAGGCACAAAATAGTACACCATTTAGATGTAGGTATGTGGTATGCACTTATGAGTGCAGAAAAATGCACTACTATACGCTTAATAAACGTATTGGAGTAAAACACCAGCCGTTGATTACTTTTGGCTGTCCTTTCACAGTATGTAGGCCCTTGAAAGATTAACAGGTACAAAATAGTACACTACTTAGATATTCGTATGTGGTTTGCACTTATGAGGGCAGAAAAATGCGCTACAGTACACTTAAAAAAATATCTGAGTAAAAACACAAGCCGGTGAATACTTTTGCCTGAACTTTCACAGTATCTAGGCCCTTGACAGATTAAAAGGTTTAAAATAGTACACTACTTAGATGTAGGTATGTGGTATGCACTTATGACGGCAGAAAAATGTGCTACAGTACGCTTAAAAACTCTGTATTTTTGTAAAACACCAGCCGGTGATTACTTTTGCCATGACTTTCACAGTATCTAGGCCCTTGACAGATTAACAAGTACAAAATAGTACACAAGGCAAAAACTTTAACCAGCTCACCCCTCCTGTATGGATTGCATGTGCGGCAACATCAGCGTGGTTTGGATTTGAAAGCTCGGAGGAAATCACTAGAGCCAGGTCTCCAGGTTTGGCAACTCCAAGGAAAGAACAGGATATCCGTCTCCCAATGAAAAAAAGTTAAAAGTCCAACTTTAAAGAAAAATCCTTTTAAAAGCATATAGGTGGAAAAAAAGTGAATACACTAAAAAGTTAAAACACGACATGACTAAGACTTGTAACGAGTCGAAACGCGTTGGCGTTTTGTTTGTGTTTTTACTTTTTGGTTTATTAACTTTTTTCCACCTATATGTTTTTAATATAATTCTTCATTAAAGTTGGACTTTTAACTTTTTTCATTGGAAGCTGGATATCCTGTTCTTTCCACAAAATAGTACACTACTTAGATGTACACATTTGGTATGTACTTATGAGGGCAGAAAAATGCGGTACAGTAAAAAATTTTTTTTTTTTAAACGCCAGCCAGTGTATACTTTTGCCTGAACTTTCACATTATCTAGGCCCTTGACAGATTAACAGGTACAAAATAGTACAATACTTAGATGTACGTATGTGGTATGCACTTATGAGGGCAGAAAAATGTGGTACAGTACACTTAAAAAAAAAAAACATATTTTTGCACAACACCAGCAGTACACAACAGTGCTTCAGCACAAAAAAACTGGGTACTAAACACACAATTGCACTCTGTCAAAGTCTATTAGGAATGGACTGCTGGGTATTATACCATCTACAGACTAGTATAACCAGCAGATGATATGTTGTGGAACAAAGACACAGAATTGCGGTGAAAATTTATTCCTGCCTCCTCTGCTAAGGTTTAGGAAGTTGAAGCAGCTTGTTGAAATGTTTGAGGCAACACATAGCTATCTGCCCCTCTCTGTAATACTATGCCGAAGAAAGTCACTGGGAGGTTAATGCCTGCAGCTGCAGTAAAAATCCTTTTCAGTGAAAAAAACACTGCTCTCTGTCCACCAGAACGCTGGTGTGATTAGCATGCGAAACACTGCTGGAATGAGCTTTTCTGTGTAACACACACAAAGCGATGTCCGTCCTTAAGACTATGTTTACACAATGAATGTCTGCACAGAGAATCTCCATGCGGACATGTTTATGCCGGCAATGGGACCTCACTGGAATTTGCCGTCTCATAGACAGCTATGCATGTGGACTCCGCACATTGAATGAATGTGTTCATTCTTTGTGCGGACGCAGAAAATGGAATTTCCATGCCGGAAAAATCTTACACGGAAATTCCCCTGTGTGCACACTGCACCTCAGCAGAATCCCATTGAATCCAACGGGACTCTGCTGCAGCAGAACCTCTGTGCCGAATTCCAATGTGGAATCCGGTACGGAAATGCGGACATGTGAATATGGCCATACTGTCTCTTTCTTTGCATCTGATTTCATACAGAGACATATATTGTGGCGTGAAAAAGGATGAACAGTGCAGTATATCATGTCCTAGATAGGAGAACTAATAATGTGGCTTGCTGTCATGTGCTTGCTGAGATATATATATATATATATATATATATATATATATACAGTATATTAGTACACACACACATATTCATCCAGTAGAGCATAAGTTGGGCCATGGGGGATGAGAGGGCCTGGCAACTTGCAACTGCTTGGCTCTAAAAACTTGAAGCTATGCATGCTATGAAGCTATAATTTTAATATCAGATTAGGTTTGAAACTTTGCACTTAGAATCAGCAGAGTGTTGGTGGCATTTGTTTACTGTCTGCCACATACTGTACCCTCTGAACATAACACTACCGCGCACACTGTGCCCTATAGCTATATCACCCCAGACAATACACACCACACCCCTGTAAATCAATATACACTGAAATCCATTGTAATACATTGTGCCCCACAAATGACTGAATTATATACTGTACCCCAATTATTATTACTGTGCCCTATATATGAATTAATTATACACTGTGCGCCCATAAATGAATGAATTATATACTGTGCCCCCATACATACATTATATACTGTGCCTCATGTATGAATTTATTAATATGTTGTGCTTAATATGTAAAATTATTGCTTTACTGTACCCAATATATAAAGTAATTTTATACTATGCCCCTACATATGAAGTAACAAAATACTGTGCCCCATATATAAAGAAAGTAGACCTCGCCCCATAAATGAAAAACGTAGAAACTGTTTCTCCATTTATGAATAATACACTGTGTCCCATATAGGAAGTAACTTATATAATGTACCCCATATGAAGAAATGACAAATTGTGCCCCATATACAAAGAAATTACACACTGGGCACCCATATATGAAGAAATTATACACTGTGCCCCCATGTATGAGGAAATGACACACTGTGCCCACGCATACAAAGAAATTACATACTGTGCCCCATATACAGTATAAAGAAAATACATGTTATGCCCTCCGTATATAAGATATTAAATACTATGCCCTCATTTATTAAAAAATAATTTCACTTATGTGAAAAAAAAATAATTTCACTTATGTGAAAAAAAAGAAAACGCTGTGCCCTCATACATAAAGACATTTTGCACTGTGTATGTGTTACGCCGAGCGCTCCGGGTCCCTGCTCCTCCCCGGAGCGCTCGCGGCGTTCCTCTCTCTGCAGCGCCCCGGTCAGACCTGGTAACCGGGAGCGCTGCACTGACACTGCCGGCGGGGATGCGATTCGCATAGCGGGACGCGCCCGCTTACGAATCGCATCCCAAGTCACTCACCTGTCCCGATCCCCGGCTGTCACGTCCTGGCGCGCACGGCTCCACTCCTTAGGGAGCGCGCGCGCCAGCTCTCTAAGATTTAAAGGGCCAGTGCACCAATGATTGGTGCCTGGCCCAATCAGTCTGATTAGCTTCCACCTGTGCACCTGTCTATATAACCTCACTTCCCCTTCCCTTCCTGGCCGGATCTTGTTGCCCTTGTGCCTAGTGAAAGCGTTTACAGTGTTTGCCTTACCAGTGTTCCTGACCTCTTGCTATCTCCATTGACTACGAACCTTGCCGCCTGCCCCGACCTTCTGCTACGTCTGACCTTGCCTCTGTCTAGTCCTTCTGTCCCACGCCTTCTCAGCAGTCAGCGAGGTTGAGCCGTTGCCGGTGGATATGACCTGGTTGCTACCGCCGCAGCAAGACCATCCCGCTTTGCGGCGGGCTCTGGTGAATACCAGTAGCAACCTAGAACCGGTCCACCGACACGGTCCACGCCAATCCCTCGCTGACACAGAGGATCCACATCCAGCCTGCCAAATCCTAACAGTATGAATAGGATACACACCTGCCCAATGCTCTCTCTGGTGCCATCCTCACTAGATGCTGCTTTTGGGTCTTTGCTAGACAAGCTTGGCACCAATATAGGATTTTGACAGCCTGAATACATAATCATATTACCTACTTTTGGAAGGAGTGCAGAGCGGTGGTGCTGGGAGCCTAGGGCTCCTGTACACCAACTGGATAATTCAATCTTAAAGAAGTGCTTACAATTGAATATAAGAAGAGAACCAATGTGGGGATCCTACCTCTCCCATGTTCACCATACTGGCTGTTGAACAACCAGTTCCAGCGAATTGTTAGGAAGGAACCAACTGAAATTCCAAACTTTCTTGCGCTGTCCTCACAGCAGGGAGGGCTGTCAATCATGTGACATAAGGCGCTTTAGCAGCATAAGAGATGAATTCAGAGAGCCAACACCATGACTCAGATCTCCTGTGTAATGCCCCAATGACTTTAGGTACTTCATTTACACAGAGCAGACAGCAAAGACATTTTTTATTTCTAAAAATATAATACTTAGGCTGCTTTCACACTGCCGTTGTGACCCGGCAATACACCAGTCGTGGCAAAACGACGGGAGTATAGCAGAAGAAAAATTAGTGCATGCACCCTCTTTTTCTCCTGCTATACTCCTGTAAAACAACAGACCCCATTATAATCAATAGGAACCGGGGCGTGCCTGTTGTGACCCCTCCCCATACTCGTTGTAACCCATCCCAAAACTCGTTGTAACCCATCCCCATTTTTTTTTTCTAACAAGGCTTTTGCAAAATGAAAGAAGTGACCTGATTGGTTGCTATGGGCAACTGGGCAACTTTACCACTGCACAGGTTTTGATAAATCTCCCCCATTATCTACTATTGACAGCTGATTAGGGAAAACACATGAAATACACCTTTAAAAGCTTAAAGGGGTACTCCGGTTTAAAACAAATGTTTTGAAATCAACTGGTCCAAGAAAATTATACAGATTTGTAAATAACTTCTACATAAAAATCCCAGTCTTTCCAGTACTTTTAAGCTGTTGTATGCTCCACAAAAAGTTGTGTAGTTCTCTCCAGTCTGACCACAATTCTCTCTGCTGACAACTCTGTTCATGTCAAGAACTTCCCAGAGCAGGAGAGGTTTGCTATGGAAATTTGCTCCTACTATACAACTTCCTCTGCAATATACAGCAGCTGGAAGAACTTGAAGGATTAAGATTTTTATAATATGTAATTTACAGACCTGTATAACTTTCTGGTACCTTTATCTAACATTTAATTATGCAATTTCTACAGTTTTTCAGAAAGCTCATGTTATCAGATTTCATTTTTTAAATTTTATACCGTATACTTTTAACCCCTTAACGACCAAGGACGTATATTTACGTCCTTGGCAGGCTCTCGTGATATAATGTGGGGTCTTGTGGTGACTAATAGCTATTAACCCTTTAGGGAAGTAAAAGAAAGTAAAAGATTCCCGGCTGCTCAGTGGGGCTGATCGGGACCACCGCAGTGAAAATGCGGTGCCCCGATCAGCTGGGACGCGAGTGGAGGTCCTCTTACCTTCCTCCGGTGTGTCCCTTTGGCAGGCTTGAGCAATCGACTGCCAATAACACTGATCAATGCAAAGCTATGGCTTTGCAGTGAACAGTGTAAAAGATCAGTGTGTGCAGTGTTATAGCCCCCTATGGGAGCTATAACACTGCAAAAAAAAGTGTAAAAAAAATATTTTATAAATGTAATTTAACCCTTTCCCTAATAAAAGCCCAAATCACCCCGCTTTTTCCATAAAAAAAACATGTAAATAAATATAAACATATGTGGTATCGCCGCGTGCGTAAATGTCCGAACTATAAAAATATATCATTAATTAAACCGCACGGTCAATGGTGTACGCCCAAAAAAATTCCAAAGTCCAAAATAACATATTTTTGGTAACTTTTTATATCATGAAAAAAATTATAAAAAGAGACCAAAAAGTCTGATCAATACAAAAATGATACCGATAAAAACTTCAGCTCACTGCACAAAAAATGAGCCCTCATATTGCCCCATACGCAGTAAAATAAAAAAGTTATAGGGGTCAGAAAATGACAAATTTAAACGTATAAATTTTCCTGCATGTAGTTATGATTTTTTCCAGAAGTACGACAACATAAAACCTATATAAGTAGGGTATCATTTTAATCTTATTGACCTACAGAATAAAGATAAGGTGTCATTCGTACTGAAAAATGTTCTGCGTAGAAACGGAAGCCCCCAAAACTTACAAAATGGCATTTTTTCTTCAATTTTGTCACACAATGATTTTTTTCCCATTTCGCCGCAGATTTTTAGGTAAAATGACTGAGGCACTGCAAAGTAGAATTGATGTCGCAAAAAATAAGCGATCATATGGATTTTTAGGTGCAAAATTGAAAGGGTTATGATTTTTAAAAGGTTAGGAGTAAAAAACGAAAGTGCAAAAACGGAAAAGCCCTGCGTCCTTAAGGGGTTAAACATATATATCTACTACGGTGTCATGATCTTGTCATGAATGTTTCTTTTTTAATTGCAGTTTATTTTAATCTTTTTAAGTCTTTAATGCAGTTTCAACACATTCAGCCACTAAGTATTTAAATAATCAATATTGTTGCTTTACTTTTGTTCCTCAGTCTTCTGTGTGCATGAAGCACAGTTCATGCTTACTTCAATACTTACAATATTTGAATATTATAGCATTTTTAATATCTTTATATGCAGTATTTGTGTACTAAATCATAAATACTAAGGTTTTTTGTGACTTAATGGAATATTGTGATCACTGATTATGTTTTCAGATATGTGCAGTTAACACAGTCTAAGAAAATACTAACAGTATAATACAATGACATATTGTATACTGCAGTTGGTTTATCTATAATGTCATGAGTAATGTGGTTTTCTTCGCTCTTATGTCCCTGATCATACATTTTTTATTTATAAATATAGACAAACTCCAAACAACTAAAACACAAAACTGTAGTATTAAAGGAGTACTCCACCCTTAGACATCGTATCCCCTATCCAAAGGATAGGAAATAAGATGTCTGATTGCAGGGGTCCGACCTTTGAGACACCCGCGATCTCCGTTCTTGAATTTAAGGCAGGGTTCACCCAGCATAAAATATGGGATGTATTTAAAAATCATTGTGTAAACTTGAATACAGGCAAAAATTTTACGTTGTGTGGACCCAGCCTAAAGGTATATATATTTATTATTTGAATAAAATGTCTTCAAGTTTGCTACAAAATGTAAATTGTATAGCAATTGTTCAACTATAAGTAATTCTTAGAAGAATATGTAGGTAAAAGAGAGTAGTGTAGCTCACTATAGCTTAGTAGTGCCCAAGGTTACTGGTGTTGCCTAAAACCCGTTAGGCCAAGGAACAATTCAAATAATAATGTATAATAGAGTTATACAGAAAACCAGTCCTCATAGGTACGTAGAAAAAATAGTGGAAAGAAGGTGATATGTCCAAGAGTATGAACAATTTATTATAGATAAATGTCAGAATGTATATAGTCGAGATCTAACGCAGGGCCCTTGTGCAGACTCAACGGCAACAATAATAAAATAAATAAATAAATAGAATTAAACAAATAGCTGGTATAAAAATAGATACTATAAATAGTCCCCACAAATGAGAATGTCCGTATGTTCCATAAATATCAAATGGCCATGTAGCAGATGGTATAAACAGAGATCCACTGTGAAAGCAGTTAATGATAAAGTACATAAAAATGCTATGGCAGTATAAGTCAAATAGTGTGGTGCTTTGCTCACGTTCTCGTGCTTTTGGTTCACGTTCTGTTAGGGCTTCAGCCTTTGGTTATGGCTGCAGTATACCAGCCGTCCTGAGATGCGAGGGGAGTCGTGCTCCTTCAGCATAGATGACTGACACAGTTGGAGTGCGTGCATTAAGCACAGTGTTCCGGCTCCTAGGATGTCCGCATCAGCAAATGGGAGTCCTTGATGGATGCTCAGCTCCGGCAAGCATGAGCTCCTTGCTTGGTAGCTCTTGGCTCAATCTGTAAGGTAGTACAAAATGTACGTGCAAATCCCAAATGGGCAAATTGTTAAGAAATATTGCACAAGTCCTGATGGGAATAGTTGTTTGACCATATGAATTTGAGAGTGTGGAATAGTTCTCAATAGGGGTAAGTACAAGCAGAGGACTAGACACGTTTCAAGGCCATGGGCCTTTTCTTCAGTAGTCTTTTATGGATGTGAGACTATGTAACAGTCCAGTTTATATAACCCAAAGGATTAAGAAAGGGGAGGGGAGAAGGAATGGGAGAAGAGTAATGAATAAAACATGAAATGGATCTGGGGATCCTATATAAAGGCATATTGTGCAAACATATTGTAAAAATGGTCACACTACTGGATTTGAGACTTAGACAAAGAAGAAAAAGGAAGAAAGAAAAGAAAATATATGGTGTACAGATGAATGATATAAAAAAATAAAATAAATGGAGAAAACATGATAATGGTAGTAATAAAAAGTACATATATTAAAGGGGTACTCCGGCGCTAAGACATCTTATCCCCTATCCAAAGTATAGGGGATAAGATGTCTGATCGCAGGGGTCCCGCCGCTGGGGACGTCACACTCCACCCCCTCATTGCTAGCCTATGGGAGGGGCGTGACAGCTGTCTATAGTATAAAGAAAGGGACCAAAACACATACTCTATCATTACATTTTGCAGAGTACCACCTCCAAGACCCCTCTAATTTGTTCTTTACAGCTATCCAGAGTGTCAGAAGATATTGGAGAGGCGGAGATTACATCACATGTATGTCTAGAGCTGTAGCTAAAAAAATCTTTGAATTTGGTACATTGACACCCAGGGGAATGAATGTTGAAATATAAATTTTTGGCTTTCTTTGACACGCTTGGATCGGGCTCTTCTCCACGGCCCGTCACCGGCAGGTCGTTTACACATCGGTTCTTCTGTGTTGCTATTTGATATACTTTATTTTATTTGTGTCCAATCTATTCCATTATAGGCCATATTTATTTCTTTTAGGCGTTCCAGGTTGTCTCACATTAACATTTATCCATTATGATTGTTTATTTATTTATTTATTTTTTTCATTATTTTAATTTTATTATTTTATTTTTATGGCACTGTTATCCTTTGGATAGGGGATAAGATGCCAGGGGCGGAGTACCCCTTTAAGAAAGCAGGTTGACATTGCTTGGAGGGCTGTAAAGATGGTAATTTTCCAGAAATGGCAAATAGTACAACAGCCCTCTAATGTCCTAAAAACTAAAATCATTTACCAAATGATGGCAACGTAAAGTAGACATAATGTAAATGGGAAAAGTTTTCCAACAAAAAAATTTCCTACAGATATGAATCACAAAACTGAGTCATTATTGACTTCCTTTGTTTGCAGGATGTCACTTGCATTTACTATATTATGATTGTTTTAATTGTCTCTTGATGCATAGGGCGGGTGAAGCCTACAAGCTTGATGTGTCTACATGTCAGCTTTCCATCTATGTATGTGAATTGTCTTCTTCATGTTGACTACTCTTTGCTGAAGGTTGCTTGAAGCTTTAATGGATCTACGATAAAATTTGGCTTTTAAATGTATGTGAGTGCTTGCTATCTGCTATATTTCATTCTGGTTTTCCCATCCAGGTAAGGAGATCAAATGGAAAGGGATTCTGGTCTTCTCCTGGCAGAAAGTAATTGGCATGGATTGTTAATGTCCGCTTCTCTTTACATAAATGACAATGATTTCTGAAACTTTTTAATGAAAACATCATGTTCCAGTGATGTTTGCCTTACAAAGCGTTTTCCGGTGTTAAATTTTTAATGAAATTCTCTAAGCCTTTTTATTGTTTTTCTTTGAAGTAATATTGCTGAACATACCAAGGACAAATGTAGAAGTTATGAGAAACAATATATTACTCTTACCTTAAAGGCTTTTCTCCCTTAATTCCTTTGATTTGTTTTAAGTAGTGTCTTAGAAATCTCCCCCGTCAGATGTATAGATAACTCTAATTGGTGTAAAAGTTTGCATTCATTGACAGTAAACTAGGTCACAGAATGTACAGAATGAAAAAGGTCAATTAGGGTTTATCCGAATTTGATATGAGGACTCACATACGTTCACGTAGAACTACTTCCAATTATACGATGCCGCTTATTGTGCTTGAAATAAAAATGAAAACCTGAGAGATTTAAATCACTTGTTCGGGAATGAAAGATTTTGTAGCATAATGACCCAATTTATTAGCTAAATAGAAGAAAATAAATCCATTAGCTGGGAACAGAAAAGTTATTCATGGTGAAAACCACACACTCGCCTTTGTTATCCCTTTTCTAGTTATTATGCAATTGGGGGCAAACAAAGACCTAGCTGATGTGTTTGTATTATACCTTAAACTACATTGCTCACAGAGATTGAGTGGATGGGAGGAAAGAAATAGAGATTTTTCATTATTCAGAGACAGAAGAACTGACAGGAAAACTGAGAGAAATGGAGCCTGTCAGTCCATCTCAAAGTCTGCCTGGGGCTTGCAAAAAAGCATACAAACAGTGAAAGCATTCAGCTAGGAACACAAAGGGCAACCTGAGCATTGTTTTCTTATTTTGCTCATATAATATAAATGGGAAGGTTCACAGAGGGCACTTTTTTTCCCATCTCATAACTATTCTCCTTTTTAGCTTTAGAGTAACCTTCATGTTTTCTGACATTCTGTATAGTATTTGTAATGATGACAGAACTGCTGATGGGAGAGGGTTCTAGAATGATAAAAAAAAAGCTCTTTATTACCACTGATAACAGAGGACATCTGATTTTATATGACCTTGGTTTTAGAACTTAAATTTAATGTCTAACTAGATTAAAGTACTTTACTAAAATGCACAAAATCACTTACCTTTCCGCATCCATGGGACTGGGTGAAGAGATATGCAAAAACATCCATTTAGGAGTAAGCTGTGGATCTGAGAACCGCCTAAGCTACTTTTTTTATTGTCTACCGGTATCAGTAATAAAATGTGCCCTTAATATAGTGCACATTACTGTTCCATTTTTCATAGACAGCTGCTGGATTGTTAGGTTAGTTTTTCTGTGTGCTGACAGGTATTTACGGTTCAAAATATTTTATTGACATTTTTAAGAACTATTACAAGCACATCGAAAAGTCATTGAAAAGTCATTAAAAATGTAGCAAGAATTAAGATAACAATGACATATCAGTTAAACATAGCAAAGTTTCATCATTCCGCTAGCTTGGATGAAAAAAGAAGAAAATGGATATGCAATTGCAATACATTAGCACACAGGGCGCTGCTAAAATTATATTCAGTACTAGATGAAGTACACTAAGGTCGGATAAGGAGGCAACCCAGTACGCAGCAAATGGTTGCCAAATCCATGTCTCCATCTCTTCTATATACAACTTCAAAACATTTGAAAAATAGCCAAATGGGCTACAACAACTTTAACCAGGTGTGATCGTGGCCAGAGAAAACATTAAAATAGTAGGAGAAGCAGGACTGATGGTTCAGATTAGTACGACCATCCTGTGTATGATAACCAACAAGAGCTAAAAGTTTAAGGTCTAGAATATGAGTGCACCACCATAACCCTGTGTATGAGATAGAGAATATGTATGTAGGTGCACTCAAGACATAGAAGTTTGTGAAGGAGGAAGGGAAAATGCCCTAACAAGAAAGAAAAAGAAAGAGGGAGAAGAAAGGAGGTATAAGAAGTAGGTAAAGAAAGAGGAATGGTAGTCTAAGAAGTTAGATAGCAGTGTAGGGAGGGAGTGGCTGCAGTCTCACTTTCCATGGGTCCCATATACTATAAAATCTGCTCGTGTGACCTCTGCCTATTGCCCAAATCTCCTCCAGTTTATAAGAATGGTCAATAGTGGAAATAAGTTCTGCAAGAACTGGGGGTGTAGCGGTCTTCCAATATCTAGTGATGACAAGTTTCGCCATGACCAAGACTTTACAGAAAAGGTGACGGAACTGTGCAGGGATTTCATCAATGTGTAATAATAACAATGCCTGACCAGGGGATAGTTGTATAGGGAGGCCCAGCAGTGAGCAAAGCTAATTTTCCACTGATTTCCAATAGGAATTTACCATTGGGCAGGACCAGAGGATATGTAACAAAGTGCCTCTATGTCCGCACGCCCTCCAGCAAAGATCTGAGCAGGAGGGGTACATATGATGAAGTCTAGTGGGGGTCAAATACCAACGAAGATGAGTCTTCAATGCAGCTTCTAAATGTGACACACACAGTAAAGAGGAGTGAATATACCTATAGGCCCGTGCCCAGTCAGCCACAGTAGTGGTGATCTGTAACTCTTTCTCCCAGGCTAACATAGCACCAGTCAGGGTCAACTCCTTATGCTCATTAAGACCATCATATAATGGTTTCAACCCCTTGGATGTCTTTGTAAAATAATTAGATGCTACATTGGAAGCCAAGAGTAAAGAGTCCCTTGAGTGAGGCAAAAAATGTTTGATACGTAAGTAGCTAAATAATAATTTGGAAGGGAGATTGTAAAGGGATATTAATTCTGGGAAAGGTATAACACTATCATCTCCACACAATTGAGCAATTTGTAAAATTCCACTATTGATCCAGGGTGTAAGGTCAAGATCTGGCATGAATAACTGAAGAAGCGAAATCGGAGCAAATAGGCCGAAATTGTGAGTAGTAGGGTTGGAAAGTTTATGCAGTAACTCCCAGCACCTAAGCGCTGCGGAGGTAAAGGGCGATAAACAATTAGGTGGTTTGATGTTCCAAAAATAGAGGAAAAATAGAGCTCGAGGGGTTACCACAGCAGCACAAGAGCTCTCTATTTGGACCCAATGAACCCTGAAATGATTGTCCCACAGAGGTCTCAACATGCCCACTAGCGTGGCAATGTAATAAGATCGGAGATCCGGGATACCCAACCCACCAACTGATTTATGCTTAATCTCTATAGAATTAGGGATTCTCGGAAGCGAGCCACTCCAGATAAAAGAGGAAAGTGAATAGGTAAAGTACGATAGAGATACAGAAGTTTGGGGAGAACAGTCATTTTATATGCAGCCACCCTGCTAAGCCAAGAGACTTCAGCCTTCTCCAGGCGAAGCAAGTCAGACTGGAAATTTAGCAAAAACGAGGTATAATTGATTGCATACAATTGATGAGTCGAAGGTGTCAGAAAAATACCCAAATATTTTATACCTTTCAGCTGCCAGTCTAGGTGGTACTGAGCAGTTAAGTTAGAGAGTAGAGTAGGAGGAAGGTTAAGAGGAAGGATCTGGGATTTAGAGTTAAGTTTGTAATAGACACCATACCAAAGCTAGCTAGGAGAGATAAAGAAGCAGGCAAGGAGATAGAAGGGTCAGATAATGATAGGATGATGTCATCTGCATATAAAGATAGAATGTGAGAGGAATCACCGACCTGTATACCAGTTATAGAAGAAGAAGAGCGAAAAGACTGAGCAAGAGGTTCAAGCGATAAGATGAAGATAAGAGGAGACAGTGGGCAACCTTGGCGGGTGTCATTTGTGAGAAGAAAGGAATCCGAAAGCACACCATTGGAGAATACTTGAGCGGAAGGTCGGGAGTATAAAGCTTGTAAAGCTCGTAAAAAACACCCGTGTATCCCAACCTTCCTCAAGACTGCAAACGCATATCCCCAATGGAGGCGATCAAACGCCTTCTCGGCTTTGAGGGCGACCAAGGCAGATTGTATTTTATGGTGAAAGTGAGCTAAAAGCACAAACAAAACGCACCGACGCGTTTCGACTTGTATACATGTCTTAGTCATGGTCAACATGTACCTTAAATACATTAGTAACTGGTGACGTCACTCGCTGAAAACAGGAGGACTGAGGGTGAAAACAAAAATATGGAGTGGACACATATCAATGGGGTATGTTATACGTAAAAAATATTATGCACATAAAAGACATTACTAATAGCAGACATTTGTATAGATATACACAAACACTTTAATAGATGTAATTAAGATCATGTCTGAAATTATGACAAAACCATGTCCAACATTATCCAGGATGGCATTAGGGTTATACCCTGTAAAGCACGGTCACTTTATACCAGCTTTCCCCTAGTGATTTCAGTTCTACATCTAATCATCACACTTGGTTGACAGATAGAGGGAGTTATAAATGCAGCCATCCTAGATGTTCTACCTGTCAATATATGACTAACACCGAGACTTTTTGTTCAAGTACCACTGGTCGAAAGTTTAATACAAAAAGTTTCATCAACTGTCAAACTCATCATGTAGTATACTGTATAACTTGCATTGAATGCAACCTACAGTATGTAGGCTGCACCAGCAGAAAACTTAAGGTCAGAATACAAGAACATCTTTATATACCAGATACCAGTAGAATTACCAATAAATCCATGTCAGGTTTTACTAAACATATTGTTCAGCGACATTCAGGCGTTATTGCTAAAATCTCTGTGACTGGCTTAGAAAGGGTATGGCCGCCACGTAGAGGCGGAGATTGGAGTAGGGCTGTGTTCAAGCGGGAGGCGTACTGGATCCTTTGTCTTGACATTCGCTTCCCGCTTGGACTCAATTTCAGACATGATCTTAGTTACATCTATTAAAGTGTTCGTGTATATCTATACAAATGTCTGCTATTAGTAATGTCTTTTATGTGCATAATATTTTTTTATGTATAACATACCCCATTGATATGTGTCCACTCCATATTTTTGTTTTCACCCTCAGTCCTCCTGTTTTCAGCGAGTGACATCATCAGTTACTAATGTATTTAAGGTACATCCGTAGTCCTATATGTTGACCATGACTAAGACATGTATACAAGTCGAAACGCGTCGGTGCGTTTCGTTTGTGCATTTGGCTCACTTTCACCATTATTTTGGATTTTAATATGTTCAAATAAAGCCTTACTTTTATCCAGTCTTGGGAGCCAGATATCCTCCTTTCTCTTGCTCACTTGTTGCACCTGGGAACACGGCCCTTGTCTTTGCTCCGAAGCTTCCGCTGGAGGGTGTGCTGAATACCATTACATTCTGGGTCTGCATGCTGCAAACGTTGAGCTGAATCTTACTATTTCTATTTGGAATCTAGATTGTATTTTATGTTTGGTGATGTGATGTATAAGGTTAAGGACCCTACGGGAATTATCTGAGGACTGCCTGCCTCTCACAAACCCAGTCTGATCCTCCGCAATCGAGGGCAGAATTTCATCAAGTCTTGCAGCAAGCAACTTAGCATAAATTTTTAAATAACAATTAAGGAGCGAGATCGGTCTGAAATTTTGCGGGACATCCGGGCTCTTCCCTTGTTTAGGTAAGGTACCAATGAGAGCTGCCTGATTCTCATTAGGGAAGAGACCGGATTCCATAGGCTTTCTAAAGGTCCGAATAAATTTCCTAAAATATTCATTCGTGAGGCCGTCCGGCCCAGGAGACTTACCGGAGGGTAATGATTTAACAATGGTGTCTAATTCTAATTCTGTGATAGGGGCATTTAGAGAAGTAAGTTGGTCGCTAGAGAGGGAGGGGAGGTGTATCGAGTTTAAAAAGCCATCTATCGACTCCTGAGGAGGCTGAGCCGTCCCAGCATCTGCATGTAAATTGTGTAGATTAGCATAAAAGTCTTTCAATCTATTCGCAATGTCTCGGGGATAAGTCAATTTACCCACCCCCGGGTCATCCCATAAATATGGGATTTTAGCTTTAGCATTCCTACCTTTTATCCTATTCGCTAACAGCTTCCCGGTTTTATTGGAGCAGGAATACAGGGTTGCTTTAAATTTCCCCATACTCTTTTCATTATCCATAAATAGCTTTTCGCTCAATTGAGTTCTCAATAGTGTTAACTGTTCTTTAAGCTTTTGGGAGCATTGTCTTTTATTAATTAATGTTCACAAGAAGAAAGTAAAGAAGACATCGGCCACTCACCAGGTTTCAGCAAAAAGTATCTTCTTCTTTATTGAAGCATACTCACATACACATATTGATCGGAAGAGGTTGGTGGGGGGACAGTGATAGACGACCGAGCTCTGTTTCGCACGACTTGCGTGCTTCCTCCGGTCATACTAATTCCTACCTGTGCACAATTTATATACAGGTGCATGCAAAATTACCTGCCTATCACATCGCAGGACGGGAAATCACGTGACTGTGTGACGTGGAGGCAGGTAGGCGTGATTAAAAGTGAGAAGCAAGCTGTTAACTCTGTCCTATCATTCATTTCAATATTGCCTGTTGCGTTAGTTTGAAACCTGGTGAGTGGACGATGTCTTCTTTACTTTCTTATTGTGAACATTACTAAACCTGACTGCATACATCAGAGCATCGCCACCAGCATCACTTGCTACATTCAGATCCATTACCAGCACAGGCTCCTAGTTCAGACGCTTCACGCAGTGCCGCGTTACTACCTCTTTGAGAACTGTTTTATTAATTAATTCCACTGTGCGTATTTGTGGTAACAGTGTAGTAATATCTTTCAACCTCTCCCTTTTCACCTTACCGCCCAGTCGGATAAAAGTACCCCATATGAAAGCCTTATGGACATTCCATATAGAAGAAACATTAGCGGTTTCAACAGTATTAACAGAGTGTGCTGGGTGGTTTAATAGAAACTGATTGACCCTCCAGAGGTACGTGGGTGGGTACAGGTCAGATTCTTTAATGGTGATCGTAATGGCTGGGTGGTCGGACCACGTCATCTGACCAACAGTGGTTTCCAGTGTATTAAAAAAGACATCCCTATCAGTGAGGAAAAGGTCTATCCTGGAGTGACTATTATGGGGAGCAGAGAAGAATGTAAAATCTTTTTCACTAGCGTGTTGGGCTCTCCAGGCATCATGCACGTCGGTCTCTTGAAGGATTTTTAGCAATATCAAGTGCTCCAGAATGTGCCCCTGACGTGCAATCCCATGCTTGGTCGACCACGGTGTTAAAGTCGCCACATAAAACTAAGCGACCCTGTTTGTGTTTGTCTACAATGCGCAAGACCTTACGTAAAAACCTGCCTTGCCCACAATTAGGAGCATACAAACCCACTATCGTGTATCTCACGTTGTTATAGAGACCCACTACAACCAGAAATCTACCCTGTGGATCCAAAACTACCTGTTCTAAAGAAAAAGCTACAGTATTTTCTATGGCAAGAAGGACCCCTTTAGATTTAGTAGGAGCGTGGGCTTGAAAAATAACGGGATAAGCAACATTTTTAATCCTATGCGCATCTCTAGCTATCACATGTGTCTCCTGTGCACTTATTAAATCCCCATTCAACTTTTTCGCTTCATTCCAAAACAATGCCCTTTTATAAGGGCTATTTAGAACATGTACATTTAAAGAAACAAGTTTTAGTACCATGACAACAGGAAAGAAATACAGTAGCGATCATCATACCAAGTCGTAGCATAGTAAAGTTCTTTAACAATCCTGCTTGCAATCTTGACCAGAGACCACCAGAAAAGATAAAAAGTTAACCAGAACAAAACGTCCCATACAAAACGCTGGGAAAAACAAAGAAAGTCCAACCTGCTAACATGAGCAGATATAGTTGGGGTACGGAGAATAGTTCACCTGTGCCGGAGCTACCAGAGAACGGAGAAATCCACAAAGTCGCGGTCACATGACCTCATTTCATGGAACCAACCACCTGCCATTCAGGAGCCACCCGGTGTGGCTGTGATCGTGGGCTGGCGGACATTTGACTGCCAGACAATTTCCATTTAGAGAGAAAACTAGTCCCCTCCTCCACCGACCGGATCACATGTAGAACATTATCCCGTTGTACCAATAGGCGAACAGGTAACCCCCAACGGTACATAATTTTGTGTTCCCTCAGCACTGACGTAATAGGAGTGAAGGCTCGCCTCATTTGTAAAGTGGCCGCTGACAGGTCAGTGAACAGGGTGATCTTGGCAAAGTCTCCTTTCAGAGGGGGGAGTTTCCTTGCTGCTGTCATCAGTTGCTCTTTAATCTGGTAAAAATGCAGACGAGCGAGAACATCTCGCGGTATATCATCTGGTAGATGAGAGGGTTTGGGCACCCTGTGAGCATGGTCTATGGCTAGATCAAGCTGGGTACAGTCCGGCAGGACCTGTTTAATATAGTCCTGCAAGAACTGTCGCAGTGCTGACGGAGGTACAGACTAAGGGATCCCCCTGAATTTCACATTATTCCTGCAAGATCTGTCCTCTAAGTCGGATACTTTTGCTCTAAGGCTGGTTACTTCTGCTTCTAAATCGTAGTGAGCATCAATTAAGTAAGCAATTAAGTTAGCAAAGTCTCCCATCTTGGATTCTGCCTGTGAGACCCTCTGCTGCACTTCAACTGGTTCAGCTCTGACAGGCTTCAGCTTCATAGCCACATCAGTATGGATGGACTGATAAAGAGCCAGAAGCATATTCTTGAGAGTCAGGTCAGTGACAGGGGTATCAGAGGTTGGCTGATTGACTAGGCAGTCGGGAGGACTAGGTAGAACAGAAGCAGTAGATACACTCACCCCTTCAGCGTCCCAGGCTACAGCTTCCTCCTGCAATTTCTGCCTCTGCTTGAGCAGGCTGCCACTCAGGGGGGAGGCCGGGGCCGAGTGAGATGAAAGGCGGCGCTCCCCTGCATTCTCTCCCGAAGCTGTCTGCAGTGAAGCCGGGGCCAGGTAAGCTGTTTCGGGAGGGGATCCGCGAGGAGAAGCAGGGACAGATGATCTCCTTCTGTGTTCCTGCGTCGCCTCGTCCCGCTTGGATGAGCTCATGAGGGAGTTAGCAGACTCCGAGCGCGCTGGGGAAGGAGGACCGGTGCCATCTTGAAAGCTTGCGGTCCCAGGACCGGAGTAAAAGTCCATTAGTTTGCGCAGCCTTGCGCCAGTTTTGTTCCTCTTGCGGTACCTGGAGGACATCAGGGCAGTCAGCAGTGGGTCCCCAGTAGAATAAAATGCCGTGTAGCCGGTCACAAGTCACTGTAGTTGCTGTGGATTAGCGGAGCTCAGCACTCAGGCAGCCATCTCCAGCAAGCGCCTGCGGACAGGTATTTAAAACAGTCTAATGTAATGGTAGTCATTGGTGTCTTGACTATATTATTAGAAAAAATAATGAGGTACATTCGGTAAGAACTCTTTGAGATTAACAAAGAATATTACAGTACAAAAACTGTCTTCTACAGAGGTGGCCCTCTTAAATATTTGTCATCTGTGCCACCTGCAGTAACCCGCAGGTCTTCATTAGTGTGGATAATGAAAATGATGCTTACCACAGGCATATTCGTGGCTCAGTTCGCCTGTTATCTTCCTTATTTCGGTGGCTGGCTTGGTGAAGCAGAGTGTGCTCCTGGAGAGCTGCCCGTGCACCAAGTCTGCCCAAATAAGGAGTATAAAAGGCGAACAGGACCATGAATTGGAGATAGGTATGTATCATTTTCATCAGTGTCAACTGCACTACAAGCCTGTACCAACAGGATAGTGCTGCTGGCACTGATGACAAATTCCCTTTAAAGGAAAAGGCTATTTTGCTAAGTATTTCATGGAACAGATAATCTGACACAGTTAATCTCAGGTATTCTTCTCATAAAGGTGGTCTTTGGAACCAAACAAATATTAATTTAACCCCTTAAGAACCCAGCCAATTTTCAGTGTAGGACCCGGCCATTTTTTGCACATCTGACCACTGTCACTTTAAGCATTAATAACTCTGGGATGCTGTTACCTTTCATTCTGATTCCGAGAAAGTTTTTTCGTGAAATATTCTACTTTATGATAGTGGTAAAATTTTGTCGATACGTGCATCATTTCTTGGTGAAAAATTCCAAAATTTGATGAAAAATATTGAACATTTTGTTTTTATTTTATTTTTTTTACTTTGAAGCTCTCTGCTTGTAAGGAAAATTAATATTCCAAATAAATTATATATTGATTCACATATACAATATGTCTACCTTATGTTTGCATCATAAAGTTGACATGTTTTTACTTTTGGAGGACATCAGAGGGCTTCAAAGTTTAGCAGCAATTTTCCAATTTTTCATAAAAGTTTCAAAATCAAAATTTTTCAGGGACCAGTTCAGTTTTGAATTGGATTTGAAGGGCCTTCATATTAGAAATACCCCATAAATGACCCCATTATAAAAACTGCACCCCTCAAAGTATTCAAAGTGACATTCAAAAGGTTTGTTAACCCTTCAGGTGTTTCACAGGAATAGCAGCAAATTGAAGGAGAAAATTCAAAATCTTAATTTTTTACACTGGCATGTTCTTGTAGACCCAATTTTTTTAATTTTTACAAGGTTTAAAAGGAGAGAAATCTTCCTAAAATGTGTAACTCAATTTCTCTCGAGTAAGGAAATACCTTATATATATATATATATATATATGTCAAGTGTTCAGTGGGCGCAGTTGAGGGCTCAGAAGGGAAGGAGCGACAATGGGATTTTGGAGAGTGAGTTTTTCTGAAATGGTTTTTGGGGGCATGCCACATTTAAGAAGCTCCTATAGTGCTAGAACAGCAAAAAAATAAAATAAAATAAAAAAGCACATTGCATACTATTTTGGAAACTACATCCCTCAAGAAATGTAACAAGGGGTCCAGTGAGCCTTAACACCCCACAGGTGTTTGACGACTTTTCATTAAATTTGAATGTGTAAATGATGTATTTATTTTTTTCACTAAAATGCTGGTTTTCCCCCAAATTTAAAATTTTTACATGGGGTAATAGAAGAAAATGCCCCTCAAAATTTGTAACCCCATCTCTTCTGAGTATGGAAATACCCCATGTGTGGACGTTAAGTGCTCTGCTGGCGCACTACAATGCTCAGAAGAGAAGGAGTTACATTTGGCTTTTGGAAAGCAAATTTTGCTGAAATGGTTTTTTGGGGGGGATGTCGCATTTAGGAAGCCCCTATGCTGCCAGAACAGCAAAAAAAAAAAAAACACATGGCATACTATTTTGGAAACTACACCCCTCAAGGAACGTATCAAGGGGTACAGTGAGCCTTAACATCCCACAGGTGTTTGACAACTTTTTGTTAAAGTTGGATGTGTAAATGAATAAAAAAAAAAAAATCACTAAAATGCAGCTTTTTCCCCAAATTTTTAATTTTTACAAGGGGTAATAGGAGAAAATAACCACCAAAATTTGTAACCCCATATGAAAATACCCCATGTGTGGACGTCAAGTGCTCTGCTGGCGCACTACAATGCTCAGAAGAGAAGGAGCGCCATTGAGCTTTTGGAATAAAAATTGTTTGGAATGGAAGTCAGGGCCCATGTGCGTTAACAAAGTCCCCCATGCTGCCAGAACAGTGGACCCACATGTGACCCTATTTTGGAAAATATACCCCTCACAGAATTTAATAAGGGTTGCAGTGAGTATTTACACCCCACTGGTGTTTGACAGATCTTTGGAACAGGGGGCTGTGCATATGAAAAATAAAATGTTTCCTTTTCACAGACCACTGTTCCAAAAAATCTGTCAGACACCTGTGGGGTGTAAATGCTCACTGTACCCCTTATTACATTACGTGAGGGGTGCAGTTTCCAAAATGGGGTCACATGTGTGGGGGGGTCCATTGTTCTGGCACTATGGGGGCTTTGTAAACACACGTGGCTTTCATTTCTTGACACATTTTCTCTTCAAAAGCCCAATGGCGCTCCTTCTCTTCTGAGCCTTGTAGTTCGCCCACAGAGCACTTTACATCCACATGTGGGGTTACAAATTTTGGGGGGCTTTGTTCCTATTTTCCCTTGTGAAAATGAAAAATTTAGGGTAACACCAGCATTTTAGTGAAAAACTTTTTTTTTCATTTTTCCATCCAACTTTGAAGAATTTTCATTAAACACCTGTGGGGGTGTTAAGGCTCACTATACCCCTTGTTACATTCCGTGAGGGTCACATGTGGGTATTTCTTTTTTTGCTTTGTACTTTTTGATCAAAACGTATATACTAACAACCTGTTCGTTTTTGAAATTATGCTGAGAAGCAATTGGATCATTGTGCAAGATTGTAGATGTGCTCCATGTCTGTTTTCTACCTGAGTACACATTGTGTTTTCTATCCCCTCTTTTTTTTTTTTTTTTTTTTGAACTTGTTGTCAGCACTCTTCCCCACCCCCTCAGCCCCACCCTATATAAGTAGTAGTTAGCTACACATGTACCTTTTCTTTCCTGGCAGCCTCCCAGTTTGACTGGGAGAGCATGGCAAGTGTGCTATAACATCCTGTGTTGGCCCTTTAAAAAATGATGAGGAAGAAATTATAAACGGGGATCAGGAAAAAGCAAATATACTAAACAAATTCTTCTCCACTGTATTCACCGAGGAAAATGAAATGTCAGGTGAAATACAGTGTGATAAGGTAAACTCCCCAGTACAGGTCACCTGTCTAACCCAGGAAGAAGTACAGTGCCACCTAAAAAAATTAAAATAGACAAATCACCAGGTCCAGATGGCATTCACCCCCATGTTCTAAAGGAATTAAGTAATGTAATAGACAGACCCCTATTTTTAATATTCAGGGACTCTATAGTGACAGGGACTGTTCCCCAGGACTGGCGCATGGCAAATGTGGTGCCAATATTTAACCCCTTAAGGACAATGGACGTACTCCTACGCCCCCGTTTCCGAGTCCTTAAGGACCGAGGAAGTAGGAGTACGTCCTGTTATGATGGCCCCCCCATGTCGGTGATGGCCGCAGATCGCTGAGCAACTCAGCCCAGCAATCTGCGGCGGATTCCGGGTCAATCGGGTCTCCAGTGACCCGGTGACCCCGAATTACTGGCTGATCGGGGCCGATAACCAGCAGGGGTGAGGTGGCACTGGTGCCACCTCACGATCGCCCTGATTGGTCGTCCGGTTTACCGGCCGACCAATCAGGGCACCTGCTGCGGGTGTCACTCCCGCAACCCGCTCCGCCCCTCTTCCGGAGGATGTGATCGGGTGCGGAAAGAAGACCCCGGCAGCTGGGGACCCCGTTCCCCGGCGTCCCTGTTGGGATCGGGGCCCCAGGTGTGGCGGCGATGAGGGACTGACCTGCAGCGTGGATCAGCAGTTGGACGTGAGTGACAGCCTCCTGCTGTTGCTTAGCAACAGCTCCCAGCATGCAAAAAGGGCATGCTGGGAGCTGTAGTAATGCAACAGCAGGAGGCAGACCATCACAACTCCCAGCATTCCCTTATGGACATGCTGGGACTTATAATTTTGCAACAGCTGGAGGCACATTTTTTCTATGGAAAAGTGTAACTTCAGCTGTTGTATAACTACAACTCCCAGCTTGCACAATCAGCTAAAGTGCATGCTGGGAGTTGTAGTAGTGCATCTGCTGGTTGCATAACTACAACTCCCAGCATGCCCGTTGGCTGTCGGTGACTGCTGAGAGTTGTAGTTTTGCAACAGCTGAAGGCACACTGGTTGTGAAACACTGAGTTAAGTAGCAAACCAGTGTGTCTCCAGCTGTTGCATAACTACAATCCCCAGCCAAAGTAGTATGCCTCCAGCTGTTGCATAACTACAAGTCCCAGCATGCCCTTCCACTGTCTGTACATGCTGGGGGTAGTAGCTTTTGCAACAGCTGAAAGCACACTGGTTTCACAACCAGTGTGCCTCCAGCTGTGGCAAAACTACAACTCCCAGCATGCACTGATAGACCGTACATGCTGGGAGTTGTAGTTTTGCAACAGCTGGATGTTTCTCTCCCCCCCCCCCAATGTGAATGTACAGGGTACACTCACATGGGCGGAGGTTTACAGTAAGTATCCGGCTGCAAGTTTGAGCTGCGGCAAATTTTCTGCAGCAGCTCAAACTGCCAGCGAGAAACTACTGTGAACCCCTGCCCATGCGACTGTACCCTAAAAACACTACACTAACACAAAATAAATTAAAAAGTTAAAAACACTACATATACACATACCCCCACAAAGCCCCCCTCCCCAATAAAAATGACAAACGTCTGGTACGCCACTGTTTCCAAAACGGAGCATCCAGCTGTTGCAAAACAACTACTCCCAGTATTGCCAGATAGCCATTGACTGTCCAGGCATGCTAGGAGTTTTACAACAGCTGGAGGCACCCTGTTTGGGAATCACTGGCGTAGAATACCCCTATGTCCACCACTATGCAAGTCCCTAATTTAGGCCTCAAATGCGCATGGCGCTCTTTTGCTTTGGAGCCCTGTCGTATTTCAAGGCAACAGTTTAGGGTCACATATGGGGTATCGCCGTACTCGGGAGAAATTGTGTTACAAATTTTGAGGGGTATTTTCTGCTATTACCCTTTTTAAAAATGTAAAAATTTTTGGGAAACCAAGCATTTTAGGTTTTTTTTTTTACATATGCAAAAGTCGTGAAACACCTGTGGGGTATAAATGTTCACAATTCCCCTTGTTACGTTCCCCGAGGGGTCTAGTTTCCAAAATGGTATGCCATGTGGGCTTTTTTTTGCTTTTTTCTGTGCCTGAAGGTGGAAGGGGGGTGGGGGGGAGATGGGGGGGGGGTGATAATAATGAATTGATATACCTTTTAGATGTAAACAAGTATAAGTTGGTTATATGGTCTTTTTGACTGGTGGTGCTATGTATATCTGAATTGTATACTGTAGTTTTGTAAATTTTACTATCACAATAAAGTGTTAAATAATAAAAAAATAAAAATAAAAAAAGTATTTTAGGTAAAAAAAAAATTTTTCTTACATATGCAAAAGTCGTGAAACACCTGTGGGGTATTAAGGTTCACATTACCCCTTGTTATGTTCCCCGAGGGGTCTAGTTTCCAAAATGGTATGCCATGTGTTTTTTTTTTTTTTTTGCTGTTCTGGCACCATAGGGGCTTCCTAAATGCGGCATGCCCCCAGAGCAAAATTTGCTTTCAAAAAGCCAAATGTGACTCCTTCTCTTCTGAGACCTGTAGTGCGCCAGCAGAGCACTTTTCACCCCCATATGGGGTGTTTTCTGAATCGGGAGAAATTGGGCTTCAAATTTTGGCAGGTATTTTCTGCTATTACCCTTTTTAAAAATGTAAATTTTTGGGGAAACCAAGCATTTTAGGTAAAAAAAAAAATTTTTTTTTTACATATGCAAAAGTCGTGAATCACCTGTGGGGTATTAAGGTTCCCTTTACCCCTTGTTATGTTCCCCGAGGGGTCTAGTTTCCAAAATGGTATGCCATGTTTTTTTTTTTTTGCTGTTCTGGCACCATAGGGGCTTTCTAAAGGTGACATGCCCCCCAAAAACCATTTGTCGCTCCTTCCTTTCTGAGCCCTCTACTGCGCCCGCCGAACACTTTACATAGACATATGAGGTATGTGCTTACTCAAGTGAAATTGGGTTTCAAATACAAATAAAAAATTTCTCCTTTTTACCCCTTGTAAAAATTCAAAAATTGGGTCTACAAGAACATGTGAGTGTAAAAAATGAAGATTTTGAATTTTCTCCTTCACTTTGCTGCTATTCATGTGAAACACCTAAAGGGTTAAAACACTTACTGAATGTCATTTTGAATACTTTGGGGGGTGCAGTTTTTATAATGGGGTAATTTGTGGGGTATTTCTAATATGAAGACCCTTCAAATCCACTTTAAAACTGAACTGGTTCCTGAAAAATAGTGAGTTTGAAAATTTTGTGAAAAATGTAAAAATTGCTGCTGAACTTGGAAGCCCTCTGGTGTCTTCCAAAAGTAAAAACTCATAAATTTTATGATGCAAACATAAAGTGGACATATTGTTTAGGTGAACCAAATTTTTTTTTTATTTTGAATATCCATTTTCCTTAGAAGCAGAGGATTTGGGGATTTTTCACCAAGAAAGGATGCAAGGTACCACAAAAATTTACCACTATGTTAAAGTAGAATATGTCACGAAAAAACTTTCTCAGAATCAGAATGATAAGTAAAAGCATTCCAGAGTTATTAATGTTTAAAGTGACAGTGGTCAGAATTGCAAAAAATGCTCTGGTCCTTAAGGTGTAAAATAGCCTGGTCCTTAAGGGGTTAAGAAGGGGTCAAAAGGTGACCCCGGGAATTATAGACCTGTTAGTTTAACCTCAGTTGTATGTAAATTGTTTGAGGGTTTCCTAAGAGATGCTATTTTGGAATATCTTGATGAAAATAAATGTATGACCTCGTATCAGCATGGATTTATGAGGGATTGATCCTGTCAAACTAACCTGATCAGCTTTTATGAGGAGGTGAGCTCCAGAATGGACCAGTTGGAATCGCTGGATGTCGTATATCTGGATTTTTCCAAAGCATTTGATAAGGTTCCACATAAAAGGTTGGTGCATAAAATGAGAAGTTTTGGGCTGGGGGAGAATGTGTGTAAGTGGGTAAGTAACTGGCTCAATGATAGGAAACAGAGGGTGGCTATTAATGGTACTTATTCTGATTGGGTGACTGTTACTAGTGGGGTACCACAGGGGTCCGTCTTGGGTCCTGTCCTATTTAATATATTCATTAATGACCTTGCAGAGGGGTTGAATATTAAAGTAGCAATCTTTGCAGATGAGACTAAACTCTGTAAAGCGGTAAATACTGTAGAGGACAGTGCACTGTTACAAATGGATCTGGATAGGTTGGAGGTTTGGGCTGGGAAGTGGCAGATGAGGTTCAACACTGATAAAAAAAAAGGTAATGCACATGGGGAAGAAAAATCCGAGCTGGGATTATGTATTAAACGGGAGAACAGTTGGGACGACTGACATGGAAAAGGACTTAGGAGTCTTAGTTAACAGTAAATTTAGCTGTAGTGACCAGTGTCGGGCAGCTGCTGCCAAGGCTAATAAAATCATGGGGGGCATCAATAGGGGTATAGATGCCGACGACAAGGAAATAATTCTACCGCTGTACAAATCACTAGTCAGACCTCACATAGAATACTGTGTACAGTACTGGGCACCAGTATACAAGAAAGATATAGTGGAGCTGGAGAGGGTTCAAATCCCACAACAATAAATAAATAAAGACTTATTATTATTATTATTATTATTATTATTATTATAATAACGTCAGCAGAGAGCATTGTGCTCATGATGTCATCAGAGAGTATTCCAAAAAGAAAAGAATTTCCTCTGTAGTATTCAGCAGCTAATAAGTACAGGAAGGATTAAGATTTTTTAATAGAAGTAATTTACAAATCTGTTTAACTTTCTGGCGCCAGTTGATTTAAAAGAAAAAAGGTTTTCACCGGAGTACCCCTTTAATGGTATAGAGAACTGTGACTAGTGCATTAACTCTGTGATTTTTTGCCCATTGAAACCAGTAGGCCCATTGTGGTCTATGGGGAAAAGCTGCTGAGTTGCCCATAGCAACCAATCAGATCGCTTCTTTCATTTTTGAAAAAGCCTCTAAAAAATGAAGGAAGTAATCTGATTGGTTGCTATGGGCAACTCAGAAACTTTTCCTCTGGACAGGTTTTGATAGATCTCCCTCTATGGGGGAGATTCATCAAAACCAGTGTAGAGGAAGAGTTGTGCAGTTGCCCATAGCAACCAATCAGATAACTCAGAAACTTTTCCAGGAAAATCTGCTGAGTTGCCTATAGCAACCAATCAGATCGCTTCTTTCATTTTGCAGAGGCATTGTGAAAAATGAAAGAAGCAATCTTATTGGTTGCTATGGGCAACTGCACAACTCTTCCTCTACACTGGTCTTGATGAATCTCCCCCATAGAGGGAGATTTATCAAAACCTGTCCAGAGGAAAAGTTTCTGAGTTGCCCATAGCAACCAATCAGATCGCTTCTTTCATTTTTGAAAAAGCCTCTGAAAAATGTAGGAAGCAATTTGATTGGTTGCTATGGGCAACTCAACAGCTTTTCCAGGAAAGTAAAGTTTAACCACAACACTGTAGCACTCTGTCCACCCTGGGACTCAAACCAGTGATGGTCTCCCATCCCACTGTGCTGCCGAGACAGTCCTGCTTATCTTACATGCAGTGAGATCCCCATAGACCACAATTAGCCTATTGGTTTTAATGGGCAAAAAATCACAGAGTTGATGCACTAGTCACAGTCACATAAATCTGCGCATATGCGCACAAATGTTCACATATGCGCAAAAAACAATAAGCGAATATTCGTAATTACGAATATATAGTGCTATATTCGCAAATTTGCGAATAAGCTATATTCACGATTAAAATTCGAATTGAAAATATTCGTGAGCAACACTAGTCGCTGCAAATACAGTGAAGGAGTTTAAACATGTATGGGATAGGCATAAGGCTATCCGTCATATAAGATAGGGCCAGGGACTATTGATAGGATTCAGATTATTGGGCAGACTAGATAGGCCAAATAGTTCTTATCTGCTGACACATTCTATGTTTCTATACTGTATGGATATCAGAAAAATGGTTCCAAGCCAGGGGCGTACCCAGAGCATTTGGCACCCGGGGCGGACCCTTTGTTTGGCACCCCCCCCCGCCCACCACACACACGCACCCCCCTTAACTACACCCCCTCCCTCCCCTCCCCCCAGGAGTGGACTGACAACACTCAGGGCCCCCGGACCAAAAAAAAAGGCAAGGGCCCCTGCTAGGCTCTGCAGCTCGTCAATCTTCTGCCACGCCCCTATTCCACCCAAATCCCACACACAATAAACTAAAATTTATATATGTAAGAAACACTTTAACGTAAGTAAATTTCCATGACCAATAATACTGGTATACAAGGAGTAAATATATACCACCACACAATAACTGGATAATACTGCCATACTATACTGAATAAAACCACTATATACAGACCAGTATACTATAAAGGATCTGTATACAATATAAGTGATTATATACAGGACCATATGGCGGTAGATATCAGCTGTACACAGGATGTGTATACCATATAATTGATTACAGTTACATTTTGGGACTCACAATTACGTCTTTTCTGATCAGCGGCGTCCTCTTTCCTTTTCTTCTCCGTCTGGATAAGACCGCCATGTGGATCTCTTAACATCTGCAGGAAAAACATGTTAGACTCTGCATATATTCAGTGCCCTCCCCTCCTCTACAATCTTCCCATCTATAGGCCCACAAACTGTAATAATGCCCTCCTTGGTGTCCTGCACAGTAAAAGGGCAGGTAGGTAGCCAGGAAACCCCCTCTTTCCCATAGGTAAATGCAGAGTTACACCCCCCCCCTCTTTCCCATAGGTATATGCATAGGTATATGCAGAGTTACACCCCCCCCCCTCTTTCCCATAGGTATATGCAGAGCTACCCCCCCCCCTCTTTCCCATAGGTATATACAGAGCTATCCCCCCCTCTTTCCCATAGGTATATGCAGAGTTACACTATATACCTATGGGGAAGGGGGGGGGTGTACCTCTGCATATACATATGGGAAAGAGGGGGGGTGTAGCTCTGCATAAACTTATGGGAAAGAGGGGGGGGGTAGCTCTGCATATACCTATGGGGAAGAGGGGGGGTGTAGCTCTGCATATACCTATGGGGAAGAGGGGAGTGTAGCTCTGCATATACCTATGGGGAAGAGGGGGGGGGGGGTGTAGCTCTGCATATACCTATACAGAGCTACACCCCACCCTCTAAACATCTATATAATAATAAAATAATAAATGTAAAAAAAGTGGTTCTGTTTCACAGTGATCACCAGCAGAATAGTGAGTACAGCTCTGGAGTATAATACAATACTCTGGGTCCTAAGGCAGTGTTTGCCAACCCAGGCGCCTCCAGCTATTGCAAAACTACAACTCCCAGCATGCATAGACAGCCAAAGGCTCTCCGGGCATGCTGGCAGTTGTAGTGTTGCAACAGCTGGAGGCTCCCTGGTTGGGAAACACTGGGTTAGGCCTTAAGGCAGTGTTTGCCAACCCAGGCGCCTCCAGCTATTGCAAAACTAAAACTCCCATCATGCCTAGACAGCCAAAGGCTGTCTGGGCATGCTGGCAGTTGTAGTGTTGCAACAGCTGGAGGCTCCCTGGTTGGGAAACACTGGGTTAGGCCTTAAGGCAGTGTTTGCCAACCCGGGCACCTCCAGCTGTTGCAAAACTACAACTCCCAGCATGCCTAGACAGCCAAAGGCTCTCCGAGCATGCTGGCAGTTGTACTTTTGCAACAGCTGGAGGCTCCCTGGTTGGGAAATACTGGGTTAGGCCTTAAGGCAGGGTTTGCCAACCCAGGCGCCTCCAGCTATTGTAAATCTACAACTCCCAGCATGCCTAGACAGCCAAAGGCTGTCCAGGCATGCTGGGAGTTGTAGTGTTGCAACAGCTGGAGGCTCCCTGGTTGGGAAACACTGGGTTAGGCCTTAAGGCAGTGTTTGCCAACCCGGGCACCTCCAGCTATTGCAAAACTACAACTCCCAGCATGCCTAGACAGCCAAAGGCTGTCCAGGCATGCTGGCAGTTGTAGTGTTGCAACAGCTGGAGGCTCCCTGGTAGGGAAACACTGGGTTAGGCCTTAAGGCAGTGTTTGCCAACCTAGGCGCCTCCAGCTGTTGCAAAACTGCAACTCCCAGCATGCCTAGACCGCCAAAGGCTCTTCGAGCATGCTGGCAGTTGTACTTTTGTAACAGCTGGAGGCTCCCTGGTTGGGAAACACTGGGTTAGGCCTTAAGGCAGTGTTTGCCAACCCAGGTGCCTCCAGCTATTGCAAAACTACAACTCCCAGCATGCCTAGACAGCCAAAGGCTCTCCGGGCATGCTGGCAGTTGTAGTGTTGCAACAGCTGGAGGCTCCCTGGTTGGGAAACACTGGGTTAGGCCTTAAGGCAGTGTTTGCCAACCCGGGCGCCTCCAGCTGTTGCAAAACTACAACTGCCAGCATGCCCGGAGAGCCTTTGGCTGTCCGGGCATGCTGGCAGTTGTAGTTTTGCAACAGCTGGAGGTACCCTGGTTGGGAAACACTGGCTTAGGCCCTAAGGCAGCGTTTGCCAAACTGGGTGCCTCCAGCTGTTGCAAAACTACAACTCACAGCATGCCTAGACAGCCAAAGGGGTTGAAGGGTGGAGGTAGAAGGGGGGCAGGCAGGTGGGGGAGTTACCTATATGGTGGTGGGTGATGGGAGGGAGGCCATGCAGGTGGGTAGCTGGTTACCTGTACGTCCACAGTAGCGGGAGGCCTGGCGCTGCAACATTCTGCTGGAGGGCGCATGCTCATCTCCAGCGCGCTCCTCTCTGCCGCCACCACGTCTCACGCGTCATCACTAACGTGATGACGCTTCTCCTAGGCAGCCACAGCGGTTCTGTAGGGCCGCACGCCGCAGGCTGCCTGGGATGTAAGGAAAGGGGGGGGGCGTGGGGGTTGGGGGCACGGCTCTGGGTGGGGGGGGGGGGTGTTTGCGGGCAGACACAGAGCGTGGGCGGCGGCAAACAGCGCAATCGGCGGCAAAGTGTTAAAAAAAACACAAAAAAAAACTTTAATTTTGCGGCGGCGGGTCAGTCCGCCCCCCGCACCCCCCTTGAGAGTGGCACCCGGGGCGGGCCGCCCCCCGCGCCCCCCCCTAGGTACGCCACTGTTCCAAGCTCTGATTTCTTTATTAAATTCACTACTTTGGGGAAGGAAAGCACGTGAATGAAATATGTTTCTTTAACGTAAGCTGAGCACGATGGGGGTTGGGCACTTTTTTTTTTAGGTACTTTTTAGCTGTAAAATTGCAGACTATTATGAGAAGGAGGGAAAATGTAGTCCTATTTTTTCTCTCTAAGGGTATGTTCACACTACGGAACTCCTGCGGAATTCCACGGGCGGAATTCCGCAAGCCGAATGCCGCGCTGTGAACTTAACATTAGTGTGAATGGGTCTCCGCGAGACCCGTTCACACTGCGGAATTTCAGCGGCGGACAATTCCGCCGCTGTAATTGTTCTGCGCAAAGAAAGAACATGTTCATTCTTTGCACGGAAGTCCGCGAGCACTGCAGAGCTGTCAATGGTGACGGCTCAGTGCCGCCCGGTCCTACCGCCGCCGCCGGCTGCCAGTCTGAATCTCCGCTCGCTGAATTCACACACTGTAGTGTGAACATACCCTAATGGGTCGTTATAAGGATATTTTTGAGATTTTGGAAGCTGGGATACTCACTACACCCATGCATATCTATATAATAAAGTATGGGAGGAACTTAAACATTTTTTTAAATCACAAGGAGTTTTGACTTTACTTCATTATTAGAAAGCACTTAAAGAATTCCTTAAAATGAAAGATTCACTCTTTTTGGATGAAAAGGGGCTTATTTATGTAAATCAATTATACGCTTTAGGTCAAATAAAGTCGTTTGAAGAGATAGCCCATAAGTATGGGGTGGCAGACAATCAGAAACATTGTTTTTTACAAATAAGTAACGCAGATCATAAACCAATAAAAGAAGAGATTGAAGATTTCAGGGACTCTATATATAAGAAAAGTTTAATTAGACTATTTCCTTATGCGAAGTTGCTGTCTGGGCATGCTGGGAGTTGTGGTTCTGCAGCGGTTGGGGGTTCACAGCTCGAAGACCACTGCTATAGAGGGTGCAAATGTATCTGAGCCCTGGAACTCAAATAATGTGAAATATGAGATGATCAAAATGGAGCCCCTGCACTAAATACTTGGGTTCTGGGGTCTGTAAGGTCCATAGTAAAAACATCAGGTTCTGTCTATATCAGATACTAAATCATGGCAGCTCCAAGAGACAAGCAGTCATTCTGACATGTCACATGTGATGTCATAGACAGCTGGAGGCCTGACATTCCACTGACAGCTGCCCGAGCCTAGAGTCTGTAGATTGTTCCAGTGAGATTAGTGAGATTAGTGTCTTCTTCTTCTACTTGTCTGAAATGGAGCTAAAAGGTTTGGGGTTCGTCCCCCTCCTGTTGGTGTTTTGGTGTGCGGCCTGGCTTGCCACCAGCTACATCATGACGGTCGTCCTCGGCCATGCAACCTCACCACTGATGAACATCAGGTAAGATAAACAAGCACATGATTCTTATTTCATGGGTTGGGAGTGAGGAAATATCCATAATAACATTGGTTTCTTTTCCTTCACAGTGACGTGGGAAATTTCTTTCCCGAAAGCATATTATTCAGAATAGGATTCATAGGGATGTCCATTGGCACTTTGGTACTAACCTTTCTTATTTATAAGTATATGGTTATGCATACTGAAGAGTTCAGGGGTCATCAGGTCCTGATCCAGAGGATCCTGCTGGCCATTGTGTGGGCCTCCTGTTTTGGCACAGCTGTCATGCATGTATTTTCCCCCAAAGAATATCCCAGGATACACTTTGTCAGCACGATGATTTCAATTACATGTGAAGCCTTATACTACCTTGGGCAGTCCATCCAGATGTATAAATTACCAGGAGCAAACAAAGTCATCCACCATAGTAGATGCACCTGCTGTGGCCTGACTTTTGTCTGCACAATTTTCTATTTTGGATATGAAACATTAAAGGAATTATTCTATAATGATGAAGACTGGGACAAGATCCGTGAAATGCCCATCATAATCATTGAGTGGGTGATGCTTCTACTGATCCTGATAAACATCGTGACCTATTATTCCACCATGCAGAGGTTATTGTTGACCGTCTCTAGAAACAGCTGCACACTTAGAGTGAAAATTGATGACTTCGGGGTGTAGACCACCATGTGGGCCATCAATTGGACTTCTGGGAGAAATACTGCACAGGACACGGAAAAACAAACTAAAGAAGAATAACTGGGGGACTACATATGGTGCCAGTAATCATGGCACAATAATATGAGCTGGTGATATTACCTATACAAAAAAAAAATAATAAAAAAAATAAAAAAAAATATTGGTGTGTGAAGTGTAATATCTAGTTAGTAAAACAGAATCAAATTAATCATTATAACCACCCTCTGCATTACCCTGTTTATTATTTCTTCAAGCAAGCACTTTGTTCTAATTCGTCCACTCTCTGGCGTGCTCCTTGTATAAGGGGTTTGGGATACCCTTTTTGTTTAAAGCGATCCTCCAGGTTATCTAGTTGTTGCTGGCATTTTTGTGTGGAAGAACAATTCCTTCGGATTCTTTTCATTTGACTGAATGGAATGTTATTCTTCCATTATTTAAGATGGCAACTGTTAAAGTCGAGGTATCTGTTTGCATCCACCTCCTTAAAATAGGTGGCAGTATGCAAACAGCCATCCTGAATATAAATATTTAAATCCAGGAACTAAAATTTTTTGGGGGACTGATGCAGCGCTGCCTTTGGCAATCTCTGGCTCTGCCATAGCGCTTTTTTTGAGGGGGCGTGTCGGCTGCCCCTTCGTCTGGTGGTCAACACGCGCTATCTGGCCAGCGAGCCAGGGCCCCGTACAGGAGATCACAGGGCCAGCCAGCAGTCGGACCAACCGCGATCTGAAACTTATCCCCTATCCTTGGGATAGGGGATGTTTTTCAACACTGGACTACTCCTTTAATGGCCTCCAAAATGAAGTTCCTCTGATGTATGGGCATCAAGGGATCTTCCACTAAAAAAGATCACACAGCTTCCACTCCTCTGTCATGTGGTATTTTACTATATAATGAAGCAACATCTAGTGTTGCCCACATATAGTCTTCTTCCCGTATGATATCTTTCAATAGGGTTAATAAACGCCCTTTTATTTCTGAGGTATGCTGGTAAAGACACCACACATTTCTGTAACTGATGGTCTAGATATTCAGATAAACATCTGGCAACTATCGGACGACCAGGTGTTATTTTCTTCGGTCTTTATGTACCTTAGGTAGAAAATAAAAATAAGGTACATTTGGGTTGGGGTTAAATATATATCATGTTTTTCCCTCTCAAAGGGGTACTAGGCACCAAGACATCTTATCCCCTCTCCAAAGGACCCCCGTGATCTCGGTTGCGGCACCCTGCTGTCATCACTGCACAGAGCAAACTTACTCTGTGCGTAATGACGGGTGATACAGGGGCCAGAACATTGGCATAGCCATTGACTGTCCTGGCATGCTGGGAGTTTTGCTACAGCTGGAGACACCCTATTTGGGAAGCACTGCCGTAGGGTAATTTGGTGGTGGATGCAAATCCCTAATTTAGGCCTCAAATGCACATGATGCTCTTTGACTTTGGAGCCCTCTCATATTTCAAGGCAATAGTTTTGGGTTACAAATTTTTTTCTCTTCTTTTACCCCTTAAGAAAAGGTAAATTTGGGGTCTACACCAGCATGTTAGTGTAAACTGAGTGTACCATATACATTTGAGGCCTAAATTGGGGATTTGCACAGGGGTGGCTGGTAGTTACAGCAGTTCTGACATAAACATAAAAAACACCCATATGTGACCCCCATTTTGAAAACTACACCCCTCACGTAAAGTAACAAAGGGTATAGTGAGCCTTAACATCCCACAGGTGTTTGACAAATTTTAGTTAAAGTTGGAGGTGAAAATCATTTTTTTTAATTTTTTTTCTCTAAAATACTGTTGTTACCCCAATTTTATCATTTTCACAAGGGGTAATAGGAGAAAAAGCCCTGCAAAATGTGTAACCCCATTTCTTCTGAGTCAGAAAATACCCCACATGTGGATGTAAAGTGCTCTGCGGGTGAACTACAGGGCTCAGAAGAGAAGGAGCACCATTGGGCTTTTGGAGAGAGAATCTGGCTGAAATTGAAGGCCTTGTGCGTTTAGGCTTCCATGGTGCCAGAACAGTGAACCCCCCCCCCCCCACATGTGACCCCATTTTGGAAACTACACCCCTAATAAGAGGTGCAGTGAGCATTTACATCTCACAGGTGTCTGATAGATTTTTTTTGAGCAGTGGTCTGTCAAAATGAAAAATGAAAATTTTTCATTTGCACAGCCCACTTCTCCAAAGATCTGTCAAATGCCAGTGGGGTTTAACCCCTTAAGGAACCAGCCCATTTTCACCTTAAGGACCCAGCCATTTTTTGCACATCTGACCACTGTCACTTTAAACATTAAAGGGGTTATCCAGGAAAAAACTTTTTTTTTTATATATCAACTGGCTCCAGAAAGTGAAACATATTTGTAAATTACTTCTATTAAAAAATCTTAATCATTTCAGTACTTATGAGCTTCTGAAGTTAAGGTTGTTCTTTTCTGTCTAAATCCTCTCTGATGACACGTGTCTCGGGAACCGTCCAGTTTAGAAGAGGTTTGCTATGGGGATTTGCATCTAAACTGGGCGGTTCCAGAGACACGTGTCATCAGAGAGCACTTAGACAGAAAAGAACAACCTTAACTTCAGAAGCTCATAAGTACTGAAAGGATTAAGATTTTTTAATAGAAGTAATTTACAAATTTGTTTAACTTTCAGGAGCCAGTTGATATATATATATAAAAAAGTTTTTTCATGGATAACCCCTTTAATAACTCTGGGATGCTTCTACTTTTCATTCTGATTCTGAGATAGTTTTTTCGTGACATATTCTACTTCATGTTAGTGGTAAATTTTTGTTGAGGCTTGCATCATTTCTTGGTGAAAAATTCAAAAATTTGATGAAAAAATTTAAAATTTAGCATTTTTCTAACTTTGAAGCTCTCTGCTTGTAACAAAAACAGACATTCCAAATAAATTATATATTGATTCACAGAAACAATATGTCTACTTTATATTTTCATCATAAAGTACTTTTGGAAGACATCAGAGGGCTTCAAAGTTCAGCAGCAATTTTCCAATTTTTCACAAAATTTTCTAAATTGGAATTTTTCAGGGACCAGTTCAGTTTTGAAGTGGATTTGAAGGGCCTTCGTATTAGAAATACCCCATAAATGATCCCATTATAAAAACTGCACCCCTCAAAGTATCCAAAATGAAATTTAGGTAAGTGTGTTAACCCTGTAGGTGTTTCACAGGAATAGCAGCAAAGTGAAGGAGGAAATTCAAAATCTCAATTTTTTACACTTGCATGTTCTTGTAGACCCAGGTAATAGGGGTAATAGGAGAAAAAGCCCACCAAAATTTGTAACCCAATCTCTCTCAAGTAAGGAAATACCTCATATGTGTATGTCAAGTGTTCGGCGGGTGCAGTAGAGGGCTCAGAAGGGAGGGAGCAACAATGGGATTTTGGAGAGTGAATTTTTGCTGAAATGGTTTTTGGGGGCATGTCACATTTAGGAAGCCCCTAAGGTGCCAGAACAGCAGAAACCCCCCACATGGCATACCATTTTGGAAACTACACCCCTCAAGGCACGTACCAAGGGGTCCAGTGAGCCTTAACACCCCACAGGTCTTTGACGACTTTTCGTTAAATTCGGATGTGTAAATGAAAAAAAAAAAAAAAACACTAAAGTGAATTCACTTCCAGGCAGTGGAAGAGAGGTGGTTGTGGTTGTGATAGATACAAAGCAAGCACACTATGTTGAGCTAGCAATTGTTTGTCTGTATACAAGAGTGTGAAGCATACAAGTGAGTGAGTATAAAAGTGAGGGGACTTAAAATTCAGGAAGTTTAAATTGAAATGTTTGATTTTTTTTTTCTTTTCTGTTACTTTTTGCTATCCCCAAATCTAGTATGACCTCCATGTTGGAAAAGGCAGTCCAGTGTGCATCTTGCACAATATATTCGATCCTTGAACAACAGTTTGAGGGTGCATATTGTTGTGCGAGATGTGTGCGAGTTGCTCATTTGGAAGCCCAGAGGCTGGATCTAGAGGAGCAACTGGCAACACTGAGATGCATTGACAATCCAGAGAGGAGTCTCCTGCTCACTGAGCAGGTACTCTTTGGGGTAGAGGTGGGGGAGGATAGTGGGACGGAGGTGCAGGAAAGTCAGGCAGTTAGCTGGGTTACAGTTAGAAAACGGGTTAGAGGGAAAAGTGTCAGGGAGGCTAGTCCTGAACTGGCACACCCCAACAAGTTTGCCCGGGAGCAGATGAGGGGGATGCCATTTCAGAGCTAGCGGTACTGCAGCAGGAATCTGCCTCTGACTGCCAGGGGGGTGTCTGCTCCAGTAAGGAGGGAGGGAGGAGAGCAGAGCAGGACAGACAGGTACTGGTAGTGTGGGACTCAATTATTAGGGGGACAGACAGGGCGATCTGTCACAAAGACCGGGATCGACGAACAGTGTGTTGTCTTCCTGGCGCTCGAGTTCGGCACATCGCGGATCGGGTTGACAGGTTGCTGGGTGGGGCTGGAGAAGACCCAGCAGTCATGGTACATATTGGCACCAATGACAAAGTAAGAGGTAGATGGAGTGTCCTTAAAAATGATTTCAGGGACTTATGCTGCAAGCTTAAGGCAAGGACCTCCAAGGTAGTATTTTCTGAAATATTACCTGTACCACGAGCCACACCAGAGAGGCAGCGGGAGATTAGGGAGGTAAACAAGTGGCTCAGAAGCTGGTGTAGGAAGGAGGGGTTTGGGTTCGTGGAGAACTGGGCCGACTTCGACTTTAAAGGAAACAGGTTTCTGACTATAGTTAAAGACAATTATCTGTCCCAAATGGTGCAGGGCCCGACCAGAGGGGGCGCCCTACTAGACTTAATATTTACCAACGTACCTGACAGAGTAATTAATGTGCAAGTAGATGGACACCTAGGAAATAGTGATCATAATTTAAAACATTATAACTTGTTCTTCAATAAGGGAATCTCTCGAGGGGCCACAAAAACAATGAACTTTCGGAAGGCAAAGTTCGATCAACTCAGAGAAGCCCATAACAATATAAAATGGGATAATGTCCTCAAAAAGAACAATGCTGACACTAAATGGGAGACTTTTAAAAATATCTTAAATTTTCACTGTAAGATGTATATACTTATGGGAATAAAAGGGTCAGAAACAAAAGAAAACCAATATGCATGAATAAAAATGTTAAGGGGGCAATAAATGACAAAAATAAAGCATTTCAATTACTAAAACAGGACAGCAGTGAAGAAGCATTAAAAAGTTATAGAGAAAAATGTGAAATATGTAAAAAACAGATAAAAGCCGCAAAAATAGAGACAGAAAGACTCATTGCCAAAGAGAGTATAACTAACCCCAAAATGTTCTTTAATTATATAAATAGCAAAAAGGTCAAAAATGAAAGTGTTGGCCCTTTAAAAAATGATGAGGAAGAAATTATAATCGGGGATCAGGAAAAGGAAAATATACTAAACAAATTCTTCTCCACTGTTTTCACCAAACCAGTAGGCCCATTGTGGTCTATGGGGAAAAGCTGCTGAGTTGCCCATAGCAACCAATCAGATCGCTTCTTTCATTTTTGAAAAGGCCTCTGAAAAATTAAGGAAGCAATCTGATTTGTTGCTATGGGCAACTCAGAAACTTTTCCAGGAAAATCTGCTGAGTTGCCCATAGCAACCAATCAGATCGCTTCTTTCCTTTTGCAGAGGCATTGTGAAAAATGAAAGAAGCAATCTGAATGGTTGCTATGGGCAACTGCACAACTCTTCCTCTACACTGGTCTTGATGAATCTCCCCCATAGAGGGAGATTCATCAAAACCTGTCCAAAGGAAAAGTTTCTGAGTTGCCCATAGCAACCAATCAGATCGCTTCTTTCATTTTTGAAAAAGCCTCTGAAAAATGAAGGAAGCTATTTGATTGGTTGCTATGGGCAACTCAACAGCTTTTCCAGGAAAGTAAAATTTAACCACGACACTGTAACACTCTGTCCACCCTGGGACTCAAACCAGTGACGGTCTCCCATCCCACTGTGATGCCGAGACAGTCCTGCTTATCTTACATGCAGTGAGATCCCCATAGACCACAATTAGCCTATTGGTTTTAATGGGCAAAAAATCACAGAGTTGATGCACTAGTCACAGTTCTCTATACCAGTAATGAAGGGAGGGCTCAATATTCGCAAATATGCGCATAAGCGCATAAATTTGCGCATATGCGCACACATTTTCACATATGCGCAAAAAAATAAGTGAATATTCATAATTACGAATATATAGTGCTGTATTTGCAATATTCGCGAATTCGCGAAAAAGCTATATTCGCGATTAAAATTCGAATTGCGAATATTCGTGAGCAACACTAGTCGCTGCAAATACAGTGAAGGAGTTTAAACATGCATGGGATAGGCCTAAGGCTATCCTTCATATAAGATAGGGCCAGGGACTATTGATAGAATTCAGATTATTGGGCAGACTAGATAGGCCAAATGGTTCTTATCTGCTGACACATTCTATGTTTCTATACTGTATGGATATCAGAAAAATGGTTCCCAAGCTCTTATTTCTTTATTAAATTCACTGCTTTGGGGCAGGAAAGCACGTGAATGAAATATGTTTCTTTAACGTTAGCTGAGCACGATGGGGGTTGGGCACTTTTTTTTTTTTAGGTACTTTTTAGCACTAAAATTGCAGACTATTATGAGAAGGAGGGAAAATGTAGTCCTATTTTTTCTTTCTAAGGGTATGTTCACACTACAGAATTCCTGCAAGTGAATTCCGCGCTGTGAACTTAACATTAGTATGAATGGGTCTCCGCGAGACCCGTTCACACTGCGGAATTTCAGCGGCGGACAATTCTGCTGCTGAAATTGTTCCGCGCAAAGAAAGAACATGTTCATTCTTTGCACGGAAGTCCGCGAGCACTGCATAGCTGTCAATGGTGAAGGCTCAGTGCCGCCCGGTCCTACCGCCGCCGGCGGCTGCCATTCTGAATCCCCGCTCGCTGAATTCAGCGAGCGGAGATTACGTTCACACACTGTAGTTTGAACATACCCTAATGGGTCGTTACAAGGATATTTTTGAGATTTTGGAAGCTGGGATACTCACTACACCCATGCATATCTATATAATAAAGTATGGGAGGAACTTAAACATTTTTTAAAATCTCATGGAGTTTTGACTTTACTTCATAATGGTCGAATAAAGCACTTAAATAATTCCTTAAAATTAAAGATGAACTCTTTTTGGATGAAAAGGGGCTTATTTATGTAAATCAATTATACCCTTTAGGTCAAATAAAGTCGTTTAAAGAGATAGCCCATAAGTATGGGGTGGCAGACAATCAGAAACATTGTTTTTTACAATTAAGTAACGCAGATCATAAACCAATAAAAGGAGAGATTGGAGATTTCAGGGAATATATAAGAAAAGTTTAATTAGACTATTTCCTTATGCAAAGTTGCTGTCTGGGCATGCTGGGAGTTGTGGTTCTGCAGCGGTTGGGGGTTCACAGCTTGAAGACCACTGCTATAGAGGGTGCAAATGTATCTGAGCCCTGGAACTCAAATAATGTGAAATATGAGATGATCAAAATGGAGCCCCTGCACTAAATACTTGGGTTCTGGGGTCTGTAAGGTCCATAGTAAAAACATCAGGTTCTGTCTATAGCAGATACTAAATCGTGCTGTGCGGCGTCCGTTACTGCTGTGGTGCCGTGTCTGCGGGGAGGTGCGACCCATGGACTGGTTTGAGTGGCGTTGGGGCCGCTCTGCCAGTGGGTCGTTCCCCCTGTGGGCACTGGTGTCGCCATGGTTTATTTACAGCATAAAAAATTACTCATGTCTCTGATTTTTCCCAGCTTGCAATGCGGTCGAGACCTGACTCACTATTCAGCTCATGACAGGGTGCCTGTCTTCTTCAATGGGTGAGAGAGCAATCTGCAAGTAATGCAACAGCTGGAGGCACCCTAATTGAAAACCACAGGTCTGCAGCTCATTTATGTTTCAGTGGGTGGGGTGGGAAGGAGCATAATGGAATCATGGGATTTGTAGGCAAGCAAGAAAACTGAAAACAGGAAATAAAAGTTCACAAAAAGCTAGCCACAGTGTTATGGTAATCTCACAGCATAGCCATTTAGCCCCAAGACAAGCGCAGATCCTTCCTAAGCATGTCCATTACTGTCTGCCAGGTACGTACTAAAATCACCTTATGCTGGATAACCCCTTTAAGATTTTTAAATGGAAGTAATTTACAAATCTGTTTAACTTTCTGTCAACAGTTGATTTTAAAACATTTCTTTCTACCAGAGTACCCATTTAATGCTGTTGTTTTACACTGAAAAACAGTAATTGGATTCAGAAAGATTTATTTTCCTGCAGCATAGACACATTTTGACCTCACTCTCTTTTAACCCCTTAAGGACCAAGGACGTACCGGTACGTCCTTGGTCCTGCTCTCCTGATATAACGCGGGGTTACACAGTAACCCAGCGTCATATCACGGTGAGCCCGGCGTCATAGTGAAGCCGGGACCCGCCTCTAATAGCGCGCAGCGCCGATCGCGGCGCCGCGCGCTAATAACCCTTTAGCCGAAAGCTAAAAGCGAAAGTGAAAGTTGCCGGCTACCTCAGTCGGGCTGTTCGGGATAGCCGTGGCTAATCGCGGCATCCCGAACAGCTGACAGGACAGCGGGAGGGCCCCTACCTGCCTCCTCGCTGTCCGATTGCCGAATGACTGCTCAGTGCCTGAGATCCAGGCATGAGCAGTCATGCGGCAGAATCGTTGATCACTGGTTTCTTATGAGAAACCAGTGATCAATGATGAAGATCAGTGTGTGCAGTGTTATAGGTCCCTATGGGACCTATAACACTGCAAAAAAAAAGTGAAAAACAAGTGAATAAAGGTCATTTAACTCCTCCCCTATTAAAAGTTTGAATCACCCCCCTTTTCCAATAAAAAAAAAACACAGTGTAAATAAAAATAAAAATAAACATATATGGTATCATCGCGTGCGGAAATGTCCAAATTATGAAAATATATCATTAATTAAACCGCTCGGTCAATGGCGTACGCGCAAAAAAATTCCAAAATTCCAAAATAGTGCATTTTTGGTCACTTTTTATATCATTTAAAAATGAATAAAAAACGATCAATAAGTCCTATCAATGCAAAAAAGGGTATCGTTAAAAACTTCAGATCACGGCGCAAAAAATGAGCCCTCATACCGCCCCATACATGGAAAAATAAAAAAGTTATAGGGGTCAGAAGATGATAATTTTAAACGTATTAATTTTCCTGCATGTAGTTATGATTTTTTCCAGAAGTCCGCCAAAATCAAACTTATATAAGTAGGGTATCATTTTAATTGTATGGACCTACAGAATAAAGATAAGGTGTCATTTTTACCGAAAAATGTACTACGTAGAAATGGAAGCCCCCAAAAGTTACAAAACTGCGTTTTTTTTTCAATTTTGTCGCACAATGATTTTTTTTCCGTTTCACCGTAGATTTTTGGGCAAAATGACTGACGTCATTACAAAGTAGAATTGGTGGCGCAAACAACAAGCCATCATACGGATTTTTAGGTGCAAAATTGAAAGAGTTATGATTTTTTAAAGGCAAGGAGCAAAAAACGAAAATGCAAAAACGGAAAAACCCCCGGTCCTTAAGGGGTTAAACCAGTCTCTAGCTGGGCTCATAATGTACATTCCAAAGCAACCTAATTCTAGTTATTGGAGTGTGGGAGGAAATCCCATACAAACATGCAGAACATAGACACTATGCAGATCTTTTTCTTTGGTTGGATTTGAACCCAGGACCCCAGCATTTCAAGGCAACAATGCTTGTCACAGAGTGACCCTGCTGCCTAAAATAATCACATAACTGCACAGATAACTGCTGTTTATATAGTTTTCTTTGATGCAGATCATCAGCACAATCACATTGGTTGCTGTAGGATGAGTCTGCAAAATACGGGCCCCATGTTTTTTCTTTCTTCATCCATATAGTGCAGTATTGTTGGGGGTTGAGAGCACATCTACTTTGTTATATTATTTAGATTCTGGTCAAATGATTTTGGATAGGCCAGATCATCTTTGAAGGGGCAGATATGGCGGCTTATTTTGAGTATGCAGTGGTTACTACCCACAAAAATTTGTTCAAGGAATGACACCCAATAAACCAGGATTATGGTGTCAGAACAAATAGTGCAGCTTGTTGTTTATGATTTGCATAGCCAAAGATGGGAAGTAAAATGAAGTACCATGTACACCTTTTCATGGCATTGGTTTTCCCTTATGACAGTGGCCGTTCAACAAGATAATGTACCCTGCCACACTACAAAATGTGTTAGCAGTGATTTGAAGAACATGAAAGAGATCTCAAGATCTTGGCCTCCCAATTCCCCATAGCTCAACATGATTGATCATCTATGGGAGGTGCTTTAAAAAAAAAAAAAAAACAAGTCTGAGCCATGGAGACCCCACCATCCAATATGCAGGACTTATAGAATCTGTTGCTTATGACTTATGGAGCCCATGCCATGACTGGTTACAGGTGACTGGTTACAGGTGAAAGACTGCTCCCCCGGATCCTAGGAGCTCTCCATCGGCTCCTCCCTGAGCTCTGCTTGTGTCTTTTGGGATATTGTTATTGGGCCTTCATTGGGCTTTTGGCTCTTCCCTGACTTGCATTGTTTTCTTATAGCATTTTTGCTTTCATATGGTTTTTGTGTTCTTGCATATATGGTCATCTTCTCTCTTTTTTTTTGTCTATTTTTTTTTTTTATCTAAAGCCGAGGAACGTGCTCTCGAATCACCCAAAGTGCAAGAAAAAGTGCAAACGTGTTACACTAAAAAAACGTGCACAAAGGATGCGGTCTATCGCAAGCCCTTTTCCGATAGGAGAGAGGCCCCCCAACAAACCTTACCCTTCGCCTCCGGACCAAAAGGTACCTGCGAGGTTCCAGGTTCGATGTCCCTTTTCGCCGAAGCTGCTAGGGGACCACAAATGCTCCCGGCATCCCCCTTGGCGTTAGCCAAGGTATCTGCCCGCAGAGCCGATAACGGTAGGTACCCTGCCAAAACAGGAGTACCCGGGGTGTTTGCAGGGAGGTGCGGAACCTAATGGCCACACACACCTCCCCTAGACCGCCAGGAGGGACACCCAGTCTTTTTTTTGTCTATATCCTTTTGGCACGGCCTCAGGGCAGGTTGACAGCTTTCTAGGTGGCCGTTTTCTGGTGCGGTTCTCCCATCACCCCCCTCTGAGGTTGTGGCAACGGATAGGATGTTTTTGAAGCATTTGATTAACCTGTTCTCTCCTACTGTTTTGGCCTCCTCATTGACTGGTTGGTCCATTCTTGGGTTTGTTGTCTTGTTGTCTTGTCTTATGTTGTCTTGTTTTTCTGTTGCTCCCTCTCTTGGGCCTTGAGCAGTCTCTGCATCCTTTCCTTTGTTTTCTTTTAGGTTCCTGGGGTGTGGGGTCCTGCCGATCGGATCAAACTGGCTGCCTCCGCTTCCTTTGAGTCCGGGCAGTGTCCCTCTGGTTCTGAGTGAGTCCTCCTTTTTATTGGCTGGTTCTTTCCTTACCCTGCCATCATGGTCAAGTGTGTCTCCTTGAATGTGAAGGGCCTTAACTCCCCTGCTAAGAGGCGTTTTCTGCAGTGGGAGTTAGCTATGCTGGGTGCCGATTTTGCTTCTCTCCAGGAGACGCACTTTTACCATTCTGGTTCTTTTCAGTTCCTGCATCATCTTTATCCACAGGCCTATCTAGCTTCGACAGATGGAAAGGTGGCTGGGGTGGCTATTGTTATTTCTAGATTCTGTCCGCTTCAGGTTTCCTCTTCCTATGCAGATCCCCAGGGGCGTTTTGTTATTGTAGAGGGCTCATTGGGGAATAAAAAAGGAATGTCCAGCACCAAGTGTGGTAAAACGACAGATACTTTATTGTAGGATCAGCAGACACACACTTGCATCCGGCAGGGGCCGACGCGCTTCGGACCGTTACAGGTCCTTAGTCCTTAGTCATTGGGGGATAAGCCGCTCTTCTTTTGCAATATTTATGCGCCCAACACCTCCCAGATCCCATTTTTACGTAGAGTGCTTGCTAGGCTTCATAAATACCCTCCATCTGCTTGGCTCCTTGGGGGAGATTTAAACCTCATTTTTTCACCCTCTATGGACCGCCTTTCTCTTGCTGCTACCCCACCTCCCCTGCCCAGCTGCGTCTAGCCTCGGTTTTTCGTTGTGTCCTTCGCACCTCTTCTTTGTATGATCTTTGGCGAATCGATCATCCGACGGACCGGTCCTTTATTTTTTACTCCCATCCCCATATATTACATAGGCAAATAGATTATTTTTTCTGTAAACTCCCAATGTTCTGTATGCTCTCTAATGCCTTTCTAGAACCGTTCTCCTGGCCGGACCACTGCCTGTTCCTACTTTCTTTCTCTCCCCTTTCTTCTTTCCCACGGAGCTGTCACTGGCGCCTTAATGACTCTTTGCTCAAATCTTTACCCTCCCGAGAGTCCATCCAGACATGCTTGACTGAATAGTTTGCTAATAATGAAGGCTTGGTAGCATCCCAGGCTATTTTGTGGGAAGTTCACAATTCGGTCGTTAGGGGACATTGCATTTCCTTAGGCATCTGATTGAAGTGTGATGCTCTGGCTCGTTCCCGGGAGCTTCGTGTACAGATTGCTGGGCTGGAAGCTCTTTTACTGTCTTCCACTTCTCTCTCAGTGTTTTGATGCACTTTGGACTCAATTAAGTGAATTGGCTCTCTATAAGGTTGAGCGACAACTCTTGTATGTTACACAGTGAATTTATGAGAAGGCTACACTATGTTAGCCCAACGTTTACCGGACAGTGAGGTGGCCCAGTCTACCTCAGCACTGAGAGATTCCTCTGGTGTTCTCCATAATCATCCTGAGGACATTTCCCGTCTTTTTGTTAATAATTTTTCTGGCCTTTATTCTCTCTTCTCTCAGCTTCCGTCTGATCCGGTGGAGTGTGCCGCGGACCTGGATTCTTATCTCTACCATAGTCATTTGCCGACTCTCTCAGCGGCTGATCGGGATGTTTTGAAACAATATCCCTATAGATCACCAGCAGGTGATTCAAAAATGACCCTTCCTTCCCATACACCCAAAGATGTGATTGTTAAAAGTGCAATCTTTATTCAATCCGCATACTATAAATATTTAAAATATACAAGTGCCAATTGGGTCCTATGTACTATTAGCGATTCTGACCATCCAGTCAAAATAGTGAATCAATCTAATCTAATCTAAGGATTTAGGTCATTGGCACCTGAGCTAAAACACTTTAACACTGCCCCCTCAACATTTCAAAAACGCAGACCCTGGAGTTTTAAAAGCTCCCATATGATGTCACAGGAAAAGGAAGTGCATGCAACAAAAAGATTCACAGTCACTCCTCTCCAAAAACAATTGGCAACTATGATGACTAGAGATGAGCAAACTTACAGTAAATTTGATTCGTCACAAACTTCTTGGCTTGGCAGTTGATGACTTATCCTGCATAAATTAGTTCAGCTTTCAGGTGCTCCCGTGAGCTGGAAAAGGTGGATACAGTCCTAGGAGACTCTTTCCTAGGACTGTATCCACCTTTTCCAGCCCACCGGAGCACCTGAAAGCTGAACTAATTTATGCAGGATAAGTCATCAACTGCCGAGCCGAGAAGTTTGTGATGAATCGAATTTACTGTAAATTCGCTCATCTCTAGTCATTGTAGTTGCCAATTGTTTTTGGAGAGGAGTGACTGGTGAATCTTTTTGTTGCATGCACTTCCGTTTCCTGTGACATCATATGGGAGCTTTTACGATGACCAATAGGAGAAAACTTCCTCTCTTATATATGATCATCCAATCACCACTGTTGTTTGCTCAATCTCCTATGAAGGATAAGAATACTTGATTGACATGATTCCCGGCCCATCAAGCTAGGTTCTGCCCACTGTGACATGCTTCACCGTCTTCCTATGCGCAGACAGATAGACTCACTCCCTTTCCTTGGAGCGTGAAGCTTCTGTCTGTGCATGCACCGTCATCCAACAGCCTCTAGTAGACTTCCGCCTGTGCGCCGAAACTCAGTCTACTATCGGGATGTGCAGTCAAGCTGAGCAGGAACTTAGCGTATGGTCGGTGATCTCCAATAAGTATAGAGGAATTCTCCTGTTTTATCCATATCTACACCAGGTCTGTTTTTTATCCTTAGGTATAATTTATTAAACAAAGCACAGTGTCTCATGCTCTACCCATAGGCCTATATTTAAATGATGTAAGGAATCTTAAAAATATAAGATTCCTTATAGTTTACATGTTATAAATATAGGCCTATCGATAGAGCATAAGACTCTCTGCTTTATTTAATAAATTATACCTAAAGATAATAGACCTTATGTAGATATGGATAAAACAGGAGAATCCCTCTATACTTATTGGAGATCACTGACCATACACTAAGTTCCTGCACAGCTTGACTGCGCCTCCCGATAGGAGACTAAGTCACGGCGCACAGAAGTTATACTTATTGGAGATCACTGACCATACGCTATGTTCTTGCGCAGCTTGACTGCGCATCCTGATAGTAGACTAAGTTCCGGTGCACAGAAGTATGCGCAGACGGAAGTCTACTAGCGGCCATCGGATGATGGTGCATGTGCAGACGGAACCTCCACGCTCCGAGAATCGTGAGTGAGTCTATCTGTCTGCGCATAATGAGACAGAGCAGCACGTCACAGTAGGCAGAACCTAGCTTGATGGTCCAGGAATCTTGTCAATCAAGCATTCTTATCCTTCATAGGAGATTCAGCAAACAACAGTGGTATTTGGTTGATCATGTATAAGAGAGGAGGTTTTCCCATATAGGTCATCGTAGTTGTCAATCGTCTTTGGAGAGTCGTGACTGGTGAATCTTCTTGTCGCATGCACTTCCTTTTCCTGTTACATCCTATGGGAGGTTTTAAAACCCCATGGTCAGCATTTTTGAACTCAGTGCCCGCTTACCTCTTGTTAAAGCTACATCTGTAGTGAAACATGTAGAGGGGGGCAGTGTAAAAGTGTTTTAGCTCAGGTGCCAATGTCTTAAATCCTATAAGTTAGGTGTGTTCCTGCAGGCACCCATCATTGGAGATTAGATTGATTCACTATTTAGACCGGATGGTCAGAATCACTATTGGCACTTGTATATTTTAAACATTTATACTGTGCGGATTGAATAAAGATTGCACTTTTAACAATCCCATCTTTGGGTGTATGGGAAGAAAGGGTAATTTTTTGATCACCTGCTTGTGATCTTTAGGAATATTGTTTTGTGATTAACCCTCAATAGACTGGTCTCATCCTTGGTATATTATCGGGATGTTTTGAACACTCTTATCACTCACAAGGAGCTCTCAGAGGTTCTTAACTCCCTAACGACCACAGACGTAAATGTACGTCCTGGTTTGGCGGTACTTCGCGCACCAGGAACTACATTTACATCCTGTGTATGACCGAGAACATCGGAGCGGTGCTCGCATCATACACGGCAGGTTCCGTCTGCTATCAGCAGCTGGGGACCTGCCGTAATGGCCGACATCCGCGATCGCACGGATGTCCGCCATTAACCCATCAGATGCCGTGATCAGTACAGATCACGGCATCTGCGGCAAGCGCAAGTTAAAATGGATGATCGGATCGCCCCCAGCGCTGCCGCGGCGATCCGATCATCTGTAATGGCGGACGGAGGTCCCCTCACCTGCCTCCATCCGTCTGAGATCGAGCAGACCAGAGCAGGAGATAGCCGATAATACTGATCAGTATTAGCAATCAAAGATTGCTATAGATAGTCCCCTATGGAGACACAAAGTGTATAATAAAAGTTGGAAAATGTAAAAATAAAAAGTAAAAAAAATTGAAAAATCCCCTCCCCCAATAAATATAAAAATTCGCTGTTTTTCCCATTTTAACCCCAAAAAGCATAATTTTTTTTTAGAAACCTATTTGGTATCGCCGCATGTGTAAATGTCTGAACTATCAAAATATAATGTTAATGATCCTGTACGGTGAACGGCGTAAACGTAAAAAATAAAAAAAAGTCCAAAATGCTGCTGTTTTGTCCCATTTTATTCAAAAAAATTTATTAAATGATCTAAAAGTTTTTAACCTTTCTTAAATGGAAGAATTACCTTTAAATCTTTCTACATCTTTGTCTACTCTTTTGCGGGCTAACTATTCTTTCACGTGGTCTTCTGCTATTAAGTATCTAGGTGTGTCTCTCACTTATCGCCATACTTCTCTTTATTCTACAAATTTTCATCCTCTTTTTCGGGAGCTGCTGGCCATTTTGGAGAATTGGCGGTCTCAATGTACCTCATTTTACTGCAACAGTTAAAATGACAATTCTCCTTAAATTGCTTAATTTTTTCGAGACTTTACCAGTTCGCGTTCCATTGTTTGTTCTACTCTCTTTCCAATCGGCCATATTCCGCTTTATTTGGGATGCCAGATGGCATCATCTCCTGATATCTGTAATGCTGGGAAGTCGATTTTTGGGCAGATTGGGCGTCCCTGGGCTGCCCACCTATGTCACTTACTGGCCTGGTCTACGTATCATGCCTATAGCCGCTGGATGGAGTTGAAGAAGCTTTGGCTGACTCCGATCCATACCAATTCTCTCCTCTGGAGTGCCCCCCCTCCCTCCATCTCCTTGAATTCTTTGTTAGGCCCAATTTCTTTCTCCCGTTATGTATGGGGTTATTGCTCTAGTAAGTTTAAGCTGTTTTCCGCCTCCTCCCCTTTAAGATCTTTCCTGTATCATCCTGATTTTCCTTCTGGCATATCTTCTGGTATGGTGAAAGAGTGGGGCTCTCGGGGTCTTTTTAGTTGGGCTGATGTAGTGGACCCTATCTCTCTCTTCTGACCTTTGACCAACTAGTGTCTCATTGGGATCTCCCCTCCTCTGAACGGTTTAATCTGCAACTTCGACACTTTATGTTCTCCTCGTTACTTTCGACGGTTGTATCCCAACCCACGAGTGTTGAGCGATTGTGTCATGGTGGACCTCAGGCGAGGGGACTCCTTTCTGATATCTACTCTGTTCTTCTCACTCCCCCTGTAGGCCCTGCACCGCTGCACCGCTATATGCTCTGCTGGGAGGAAGCTCTGGGCACTTCCATCTTTTTCCCCATCTCTTTCCTCCATGGCGCATTATTTGGGAATGTGCATCCAAGGCTTCTATTTGCACGACTTATACGGAGACCCAATTTAAAATGCTGATGGGGTGGTATCATACCCCGGAGTTATTGAATAAATTGAATGCTGCCATCCCCCGCAATGCTGGCATTGTGAGGTGGGATTGGGCTTCATCTTCCATATCTTCTGGTCGTGTCCACCTATATTGTACTACTGGAAGATGGTGCAGTGTCTGCTTACTGTTGTCCTGGGTGTCTCTGTTTCCCTGGATCCCCTGATTTACCTTCTACATCTATCATTCCAAATCCCTGTCTAAGAAGCCATTTAAGCATTTTTATGCACATTGTCCTTGCTGCTAAGACCCTCATTGCAAAGTACCGGAAGAGTTCTCTTCCTCCATCTGAGTCTGACATGGTGGCTCGTATACATGAGATTTGTTCCCTCGAATCCCTAACGGACTCCTTGAATAATACTTTGCCCTTATTCCTCTCTGTGTGGAAACCGTGGGATTGCTTCTCCGATCGACAACCTCCGTGACCCCATTCTGTTCTACATAATGCTCTCAAATTTCTTTCCTTATATGTTGTCCGGGGGCTTCTATGTTCTCTCTTTCTTGACCAATAGCAATTCTCTGTATATACTGCCCTTGTGGGTGGAAGTTGCTGATTTAGCTTTTACTTGTTCCTGGTATGGGGAGATAGTGCTTGATTTTGTGTATTTTTTGTCTTGTTTTGCATTTATTGATTTCTTAGTTTCTGTATTATTAGTATGTTCCCTTATTGCCTCTGGGTCTTGGGATCCTATGCGATAGTGTATTGCTGTTTATACCTTTGTTTTTGTAATCTGAAAATCTTTCAATAAAAATGTACAGTAAAAAAAATTTAAAATAAAAAAGTACCTGTCACCAAATAAACTGTTCTAAACTAACTCAGGCTATGTTTCCTAACTACTCCTAAGACACCTCCCACCCTCACATGGTTGCAGTGCTGTGATGAATAGAAGACCTCAGGCTCTGTGCATGTTTCAGTATGTGTTGTTATCAATGAGGCTCTCCTGCTGCTTTCAGTTTGTGTGGCTTACTGTGAGAATCTGTAGAGCTTTCACTTTCTGCGCAGCTGTCAATAAAGCTCAGCGCAGAGAAACGCTTCCTAAGTTTGGACTCCTGCCAAGCCAGGAGGAGACCAAACTTACTGTATTAATTGTGGCTGGGAACAGAACAGAGCCACCTAGTGGCTGTTTTATCTATTACATTTTAAACATATTTATGTTGATAATTTTAAAAGCAAATGAATAGTAAAGTGTCTGCTAATTACACAAGAAACACTATATAAAAGTTTTATTTGATGACAGGTATTCTTTAAAGGAGTACACCAGGACTGGAAAACTTATCCCGTATACTAATATGGGGCTCTATCAGTTGCGGGAAGGGGGCTTGACAACCACCGAACGAAGCGGCGGCTGACATGCTCCTCAATACAACTCTATGGGAGAGCCAGAGTGTTGCCTTTGGCAACCTCTGGCTCTGCCATACCGCTTTATTGAGGAAGCGTGTCGGCCGCCTCTTTGTGTGGTGGTCGACACACTATCTTGCTAGAGAGACGGGGGCCCGTACGGAAGATCGCGGGGGGTCCCAGCAGTCGGACCTCCCATGATCTGAAACTTATTCCCTATTCTTAGGATAGGGGATACGTTTTCCAATACTAGACTACTCCTTTAACCAATGGTGTTGCGAGGGAGGTTTGAAGCCTGGGTCTGGCGTCCATAGCCCCAAGTCTAGGGCCGGATAGGCTACTCTCTGTATGAAGCCACCATCACTTTAAGAATGTTTAGCTGAGTTGAGCTTAGGCAGCCCATCAGAAGCCCTTTAATAGAGCAGTGGCTAATGGGCAAGGGATAGGTTAGAATGTGATCCTCCTCCTATCTGGGTTTAACAAAGCTGACGAAGCTCTCCTGCTCAAGGATGTGATCTCCATCACCTCCAGCATACTTCCTTGTCACCTGCCTCCCCCCAGCAGGATCCCGGCTTACAGCTACAAAGTGAGGACAAGTCCAGCAGGCAGCTCTCCCACTGTGTTTGATTCCTTTTGTAAGGGATCGGTGTTGGTGGTGTGCAGAACTACAACTCCCAGGAGAAGGATGTTGGTTTTACTATTACAGCAGGACTAGGTGGTCAAAGACTCTGCTTCTTCCACATAAGTGAAGCATTATAACTTTTTTTTTTCAGTCTGCAAGTTCCTTTTGTTAAAAACAATGACAACGGCTGACAACGAGGTGTCCTCCCTCTCTCTATGCCTGCCAAAGAGGAGCGCAGCAGGAGAGAAGGAGAAAGTTATGCTGCTTTGAACCAGCTGTGGAGCCTGACTCTGGACTGTGGTGCTAACTAACTGACTAACTAACTAACTTCAGTGTGGGCTTCCTGCTTCTATGGAACCTACTACTATATGGGGGCCTACTGCTATATATGGAGACCTACTGCTGCATGGGGCACAGAGGGTCCTAACTACTATAAAGTTGTACAAAGTGGACATTATTAATGTGTGGGGCAATACACATCACATGGGGAGTGTGCATAGATGTGGTTTCAGAGGAATCTGTTATCCCATCAACCCCCCTGACACCCCTGACACTATAGCAAGGTGCTGAGGGCAGCAGAGGGCCTAAAGAAAAACTTAACAAAGCTGTCTCGGATTTTACAATATCCTTGAACAGTTTCTGGATTATGTGGGCTTCTAAAGAAGGTCGCCAGGTCTGCCATGAATGTACAACTATTGGGTCATGCTGACAGAATACACAACACAAAAGTAATTATATAAGCGATCAGATGATCGCATGTTGAAGTCCCCCTGTGGGACTATTTAAACATACAAACCAAACTTTTTCTTAAATATACAAAAATTTATTGGAATATTATTTAAAGAAATCATAACATCAGGCTATGATAAATGCAGCATAGGGTAAAAAATAAATAAAGGCGCACATGCTGATAACTATCTTGAAGGCAACATACATATAAGACAATTTTCTATGTATGGTAATACGGTATACCTCTGAACGCATGTGCGCCCGCATGTGAATCCCAGTCCGTCACTCACCAGGTGCTTCTCCTGCCCCCGCCCCTGCCTCTCTGCTCTGGTGTGCGTGTCCCCGTCCCCTAGGGCGCATGCGTGCTTGAGCTTTAATATTTAAAGGGCCAGTATCCCCATTAGTGTAGTACACCTGTGGCTCATTGATAAATTCCTCCCACACTTCCCTGCCGGATCTTTGTGGCCTTGTGCCTAAGAGAAAGCATAACTGAGAGTTGCCTTGCCATGTATCTGATACTTTTCTCTGTGACCTGACCTTTCTCCTCTGTTGCCTGCCTACTGACCTCCTGCTACATCCTGACTACGATACTGTGCCGCCTTCCCTGACCTTCTGCTATCCTGGCTATAAGCTGCCTTATCCCTCCTGTGCCTCGCATTTCCTCAGCTGCCTGTGTGGTCGAGCCATGCCAGGGGTAGCGACCCTGGTGCCGCCTGCCGCAGCAAGTACATCCTGCTTTGCCGCAGGTTCTGGTGAAAACCAGCGGCACCTTAGACTCCGCTCCCTGGTACGGTCCGAGTCATCTGCCACACAGGTCCAGTGGATCCACATCCACCGGTGTTCCTGTCTTCTGAAATGTGAGTGTTACAATGAAGTGTGCTCAGGAGCTGAACGCAATTCCTACCCGGTGAGTCTTGGTTGCTATCAGCAACCAGGACCTGCGGCTAATACCAGACATCGCCGATCGGGCTGATGTCCAGTATTAATCCTTTAGACGCCACGATCAAAATTGATTGCTGCATCCAAAACAGGAGAAAAGACATCCCGGCTAGCTCAGCGAGCTGTTCGGGACCACCGCGGTGAAATCGCGGCATCCTGAACAGCTGAGAGGATAGCAGGAGGGCCCATACCTTCCTTCTTGCAGTCCAATCTGTCCCTCGATGCTCTAGCTGGGCTCTGCAGGCTGGAGCAATCAAGCACAGATAGCATTGTTCAGTGTATGCAATCTAAGGATTGCATGTAATAGTCCCCTTTGGAAACAAAAAAAGTAAAAAAAAAAAGTTAATGAATTAAGTGATTTAACCCCTTCCCTGATTAAAGTTTGAATCACCCATAAAAAAAAAATTATGAAAAAAAAAAAACATAAACATATGTGGTACCTTCGCGTGCGTAAATGTCCGAACTATAAAAATATAACGATAATTATACCGCACGGTCGATGGCGTACTCGTAAAACTCCAAAGTCCAAAATTGCATATTTTATGGTCATTTTGTATACCTAAAAAAATTATAAAAAGCTATCAAAAAGTCCCATCAAAACAAAAATGGTACCAATAGAAACTTCAGATCAAGGCATTTCAATTTTGCCCCATAAAGATATTTTTTTTAGTTTTACTGTAGATTTTGTGGGGAAATGATTGATGTCATTACAAAGTACAATTGGTGGTGTAAACAACAAGCTCTCATATGGGTCTGTAGGTGCAAAATTGAAAGTGTTCCAATTTTTAGAAGGTGGGGTGGAAAATGCGAAAGTGCAAAAATGCATAAAACCCGTCCCCACAAAAAACACCAAAATGGCTCCCATGGCGTTTTTTCATTGAAAAAACACTGCGGCCAGATGTTAGCCGTAAATCAATGAGAGATCGCAAAGTTCTTTTTCCACTTAGCGCTTTTCAGTTTGGCGTTTTAAAAAAAAAATCCTTTTGGTGGTTTTTCACTCTTTTTTTTTTAGCTCCTTGCAGTTTTGCGAAGTCGCAGCATGTAAAAAAGATATAATAGTGATGGAAAAAATTGTATTTAACAAAATTTTTCTTTTTTATAACTAAATTTTAATTAATTTCTAAACATGGATCAATTTATGTGGGTGGGCAGGGCACTAAAAATGTAGCCAACAATAATAAAAATGTAGTGTGTGTGTGTTTTTTACTTTTTTCTTTTACATTTTTTAAGTAGCACTATTTCTCCCAGCATGGAACACACTGTTCCATGATGGGAGTAGTAGTACCTGTACTATTTGACAGATCGCCCCGGGTGTAACGCCTGACACCCGTTGTGATCCTCCTGTATTATGTATAAATGTGGCCTGCTGCTCTTCTATAGTCCCCTGCACTGCCGTATATATTCACCTATTCAAATTTCCCGCAGAGAGCTGTGATTGGCCAGATGGTTCCAGCCAATCACAACTCTCTGTGGGAAATATGAATAGGTGTATATATACATCAGTGCAGGGTACCATAGAAGAGCGTCTGGCTGCATCTATACATTATACAGGAGGATCACAGCAGGTGTCAGGAGTGACATCCGCTGTGATCTGTCCTTATCTGCAGGTGCTACTGCTCCAGACATGAAGCACACTCTGCTCATGTTGGGAGTAGTAGTAGCTGGAGTTAAGGAGGGATCACAGCGGGTGTCACTCCTGACACCCACTGCGATCATCCTTCATCCCTAAGATGCAGAGCAGCTTTCTCCTGCGCTCGCGTCTCTGCTCTGTACTCCAGCCGGCAACATTCCAACCAATCCCCACTCTGGGTGGAAAATATGAATGAGATGTGAATTTCTATTCACATCACTGGATGGACCGGAGTATAGTGCAGAGATGAGAGCGCTGTATAGAGCTGCTACGCATCTCTGCTATATTATGGACAATCGCATCGGGTGTCAGGAGTGACACCGGGGGCAATCTGTCTATTAGTACAGGAACTACTACTCCCATCATGAAACAGTGTGTTCCATGCTGGAAGTAGTAGTACTACCTAAAATAATATAAAATAATTAAGAGAAAAACAGTGAAAAACACACACAAACTACAATTTTATTTTTGTCGGCTACAGTTTAAGTGCCCTGCCCGCCCACATAAATTGATCCCTGTTAAAAAAGGAATTCAAATTTTGTTATAAATAATATAAATTTTGTTAAATACCTTTTTTTTCCACCACTGCTGCATCTAAGGAGTTAGGCCTCTTGGACATGGAGTTCACCAGAGCTTCACAGGTTGCCACTGTAGTCCTCTTCCACTCCTCTATGATGAGATCAGATCAGCTGGGGGATATTAGAGACTGTGCGCTCCCCCAACTTCTGTTTGAGGATGCCCCACTGATGCTCAATAGGATTTAGGTCTGGAGACATGCTTGGACAGTTTATGGCCTTTACCCTCGGCTTCTTCAGCAAAGCAGTGGTTGTCTTGGAGGTGTGTTTAAGGTTGTTATCATGTTGCCCAGCGGCCCAGTCTCTGAAGAGAGGGGATCATATCTTGCTTCAGGATGTCACAGTACATGTTGATAATTATGGGTCCCTCAATGAACTGTAGCTCCCCACTGCCAGCAGCACTCATGCAGCCCCAGATCATGATACTCCCACCACATGCATGACTGTTGGCAAGACACATTTGTCTTTGTACCGTTTGCCACACACGCTTGACACCATCTAAAACCAAATAAGTTTCGGGCTACGAAGTTGTGGGAAATTAAAATAGATATCCCGCCATCAGAGTGTAATTGCTGTTATGCTTTACAGTAATAACCAATGGTTTCCCAAAATATATTGATATACCAGATAATGTATTCATTTGCCATAGCTTGAAAGCAAAACCCTAATGTACTGCATTGGTTTTGGTTTTATACCATTAGACAGGTGTGAAACCACCCTTACGATGCCTTTTTATGTAGTTGTTCAATAAACTGAGATCTGTTACATTGCATTCCCAAGGTACAAATCATAAAACATCTTTATGTACAGAACCGCTCTCTGCTTGACACTTCTGTACATTAATGTCCTATAAAACAGGAACTTCAATAAGATACAAGTAAAATGTATTTCCTTCTTTTTACAGATTTATTCAACTTCTCTTGTTAAAATGCAAGAAATTATGATCTTCAAACACTTTACTCACACAAAATACAACAGGTAATTGGCTTTCATACCAGCATTTTATTACCGGAGCAATGTTTCTCCAACTCGAGAAATTTATCAGTCTTCATGAGACTGTTTCCTCAGAGGATTAATGAAATTTTACATTTGCATGGCTGATCCTGTGCCGTAAGGCGCTATGAATTTTCTTGAAAACTGCAGTATGACATATTAGTGCATGAGTTACTTGATGTGCAATACTGCAAAGGATAGAAATATAGGTACGTGACTTACGGTTCATTGGTGTGCACTCAAAGACAATAAATCTTTGAATTCTCTGGAAGAGGAATGCCACTCTGCCAATGATGACACCTAACGTATTAAATCTTAAATATTTAAAGGAAGACTGTCTTAAAAATAAATCTTTCATCCTAACAAGCATTAACCTTTTATTACTGGTGTATATACCCTAAATGGAAAATATAAAGCGAAAGTCTACATCCTTTCCCTCAGATAACCATTATTGTTCAAAAGCATAAAACTAAAGATAATTGAACTTTATTATGTTCTGTATTTAAGAAAGACCCAAATGAGTTGTAAAATTATGAAGACAACTGCAGATCTCTAAATTCTTAAAGGGGTACTCCGGTGAAAACTTTTTTCTTTTAAATGAACTGGTCCCAGAAACTTAAACAGATTTGTAAATTACTTCTATTAAAAAAGCTTAATCCTTCCTGTACTTATTAGCTGCTGAATACTACAGAGGAAATACTTTTATTTTTGGAACACTGTGCTCTCTGCTGACATCACGACCACAGTGCTCTCTGCTGACATTTTTATAATAATAACTCTTTATTTATATAGCACTCACACCTATATGTAGATGTTGTCCTGCAAGGTAACGGTGCTAACCACTGATCCACTGTGCTGCCTTAACCATATATTTGCTAAAATGGACAGAGATGTCAGCAGAGAGCACTGTGGTCATGATGTCATCAGAATCTCCTCTGTAGTATTCAGCAGCTAATAAGTACAGGAAGGATTAAGATTTTTTAATAGAAGTAATTTACAAATCTGTTTAACTTTATGGCACCAGTTGATTTAAAAGAAAAAAGGTTTTCACCGGAGTACCCCTTTAAGTGATCATTCTGAAAAAAAAAATTTAAGAAAAAGAAAAGAAAGAATAACCATTTGAAGAAATTAGTTTAATATACGATGCAGTAAAATTGCATAAAAACAGTAAGAATGGTGAGATTTATCAATCCTCCTGAAACAAAAACTTGTGTTGTTATGTCCATAACAACCAATTACAGCTGGGTTTTCATATCTTAAAGCTTTACTCACCTTTATAAAAGCTTATCCCCTATCCAGCTCTTTAGAGCTTGCTGAGCAGAAAAGGCGGTCTACAAAAGTGTGTGTGGGGGAGGGGGGGGAGTGCACTGGTAAACTGGGCCTCATACAAGAGATATTTGGACTACGCATTTAAGAAGCACTAGTAAAATGAGAGCTAAACTGTTATTAGTTGTTATGGGCAAAACCAAACAGTTCTTGTTTTAGGAATATTGATAAATCTGTGATAATATGTGATCAATTATACACATCACAATACTACTTCAAACAAGTGTTTAAAACTCTAATGAGACACATTCGGACAGAAAGCAAAATAATATCAGTCATTCCCAGGTAACATCTTCTCTATAGTCCTCTATTTTTCTTCTTTATCTGGTTCAAACCACCATGGCTTCTATCAGCTACATCATACCTCTGCAGAGTTTGACACCTATTGGTTCCTCACTTTGTCATCAAATCCTCATTGTCTAAATTAAGACAATAATTACTATAACCCTGCCAGACACTGTGTCCCCTGAATATAACACTGCCACACACTGTTTCCCCTGAATATAACCCTTCCACACACTGTATACTCGAAATATAACACTGGCAGACACTGTACCCTCTGAATATAACCATACCACACATTTTGACCTCTAAATATAACACTGTCAGGCGATATATATATACAGATAGAAGATTGCAGCAGCACCATTGATAAAAAAATTGGAGGTTTTTAGCGCACGTTTTGATCAAAACATGTCCCCCGATCAACCATGCGAAGGTTGCCTCACTTCAGATGGGACCCTAACATGCTCACTCTACTCACCTCTACTGAGCATATAGCCTTGGGGTGGCATGCAGGATCCGCTTTAAGTTTAAAAATCTCCTGTGAACAGGGAAGAGTGCACAGCTATATTTTGACCAAGAGTGCTGCTGCAATCCTTTATCTGTATACTTTGTATTTGTCACAGCAGCGTGCTTCCGTGTATTAGGTAGTTGTGCTTGCTATTTTTCTGTGTGTTTCTTGCAATGCAAGTGAGGGGGAATGGTAAACCTCCATGGGCATGTGAATCGCTCATGTCACCCTGTCAGAGGCTATATCAAAAGTCAGAGGCTGATTCAGACAGAGTCTTATGAAAAAGTGCTCTAAAAGCCTCCATTTTTTTTTTTTACCAAGAGCACTGCTGCAATTTTCTATCTGTAAACTATCAATATAACTCTACCACACATTGAGCCCCCTGAATATAATATTTTTTACATACTGTGCCCCACATATCAATTTATTGATACACACTGTGGGGGAGATTTATCAAAACATGTGCAGAGACAAAGTTGCCCAGTTGCCCATAGCAACAATCAGATTGCTTCTTTAATTTTTCATAGGCCTTGGTAAAAATGTAAGAAGCAAGCTGATTGGTTGCTATGGGCAACTGGGCAACTTTTCCTCTGCACAGATTTTGATAAATCTTCCCGTATGTCCCCACATATGCATTTATTGATATTCACTGTGCCCCATGTATGAATTTATTGATGGACACTGTGTCCCCATATATTTATTTATTGATGCACACTGTGCCAACACATATGTATTTATTGATGCACACTGTGCCCCAAACCTATATGTATTGATGCACAATATGCCACCCCAAATTCATTTATTGATACACACTGTGCCCCCACATATGCATATATTAAAACACACTGTGCCACCACATATGAATTTATTGATATATGTTGTGCCCCCATACATGCATTTATTGATACACACTGTGTTCCCATATATTTATTAATTGATACTCACTGTGCCCCCCAAAATTAAGTAATTCTCTACTCTACATAAGATACTTACCTCTCCACTGTTTGCTAGCATGCTTTCCTTATAGCATGTGTAAGTGTGCCCTTAGGGTCTGCTTACAATTGAATTCAGGCAGGATCCCGCTTCCCCCTAGTTCATCGAACCAGCTGTTATTTTAACAACAGGTTACCATAAACTGGGTAGAACTGGCTGAATCCTAGCCCTGGCATTTAGTCTTAAAATGATGAAAGCAACTACAGTGGATATATGAAGGGAGGTATTAAACTGCCACCATTTGTTAGAGAACATTCTGCTACTTTTTATTGGGTCAATATTCTGGCACTGTTTACTGGGGAACAATACTGGCACTGTTCACAAAGGGTACTGTGCTGCCCAGAGGTGAATCTAAAAGCTCACAGACACTGCTGCAACAGTTTAGTTTGCCCTGCCCGGATATAACAAAATCAAATTTTTTTTACTGTAAACAGTATAGGAGTGTATACATTACCTAAATAATATTTATGAGTATAGTAGACATAAATAATGTTGCCATATCATGTACTAAATACATTATGGTGCTATATATAGTGAATATATAAAGTCTACACACCTCTGTTAAAATGCCAGATTAGTGTGATGTTAAAGAATGTAACAAAGATAAATCATGTCACAACTTTTTCCATGTTTAACAATTGGAAACAATAAAAAATAACTGAACTCTTTGAGGAGGAAAGAAAAAAAAAACACACTACAACCTGCTTGCTTATGTGTGTACACCGTTAAACGAATGCTTTGTTGACTTTTTGATTTTATTACAGCAATGAGTCTTTTTGGGTAGGAGTCTGTTAGCATTGCACATCTTGACGGGGCAATATTTGCCTACTCTTCTTTTCAAAAGTGCCCCAAATCTTTTAGATTGTAAGTACCTCCCCTGTGCACAACCTTGTTCAGGTCACCCCACAGATGTTCAACTGGATTAAGGTCTGAGCTCTGGCATGGGCATTCCTAAATGTTAATCTTCTGGTGAAGCCATGCTTTTGTGGATTTGGATGTGTGCTTTGGGTTGTGCTAAAAAAGATGCCTGAAGGTTTTGTGCCAAATTTTCCTGGTATTTGGAACTGTTCAGAATTCCCTACATTCTGAGGAAGGTCACAGTTCCAGCTGAAGAAATCACAAAGCTTCAGTAAATAGTAGTAAGTAGCGGCATTAGCAGGTACTGTCTTCGCCCATTCATTGGCAGTATAAATAAAGAAAATATCATCTCATTCCCCTCTGGTATGAAAAGTCATGTCGTACATAAAGACTGAAGACCAGAAAATGCAAAAGAAGAAAAATTCTAGCCATAGCCACATATAAAGCTTTCTGTAAAATCCTTATCTATTGTGTTATGTAAAAACACCATATATTAAAGCCCATGTCACAGGCTAATGTGTTTTGGACAGAAGTCCTTTCCCACAGGGCTATGAGTTAGGAAATTTGTTAGCTAACAGCATGGGCTTTGATATATGATGTTTTAACATGAAGCAATAAATCTGGATTTCATGGGATGTTTTATCTGCTGCTGAAATCTGTGTCAGTTATTGAGACTATAAGGGTAAAAGTATAACTCAGCATTGTAGTACAAACACATTGTTAAACTACAGTGGTTTATAGTGTTTAAAAATTGTCAGTTTTACTGTTTACTATTTTACTGAGTTTTCTGTCATATAGCATTTTATTTGTAATTGTAACACACAACTGGTGATTGACCACTCCTGTCTATTACCATCTGTTGGCCACAGACAAAGAAAATGAAAGACAGATTGCTTATCAGCATGAGGTTGAGATGCCTTAAAGGGGTATTTTAGGATCATTTTTTATTTGACTATGCTACATGGGTTGTAAAGTTAGTGTAGTTCGTAATATAGTATCTATACCTGTGTGCGATGTTTTTTTATTCACAATTCTTCTGTGATTATCACTAGAGATGAGCGAACTTTTGAAAAATTCGATTCGGTCGATTCGCAGAATTTTTTGAAAAAATGTGGTTTAATCCGAATTTATTTGTGGCAAATCTATATTAAAAACGGCTATTTCTGGCCTACAGAGAGCCTCAATAGGGGTGTAGAACATGTTTCTGTGTTCTAACATGCATATGGAGTGTGATGGGGTAGTTGAATAAAACTGTTATTCAGTATGACATGCAGATTATAGGCATAGCTTTTAGAATCACTGCCGCAGAGTGGCACAATGACAGCCTTGAGGTGGCATCAGTATGAGGAGACCATATAATGGCTGAATGACACAGCATGGAGGTGTTGGCAGCATGAGGAGAACATATAGTGGCTAAATGACACAGCGTGGAGGTGTTGGCAGCATGAGGAGACCATATAGTGGCTGAATGACACAACTTGGATGTGGCTGAAGCATGAGGAGACCATATAGTAGCTGAATGACACAGCTTGGATAAGGCTGAAGCATGAGAAGTCCATATAATGGCTGAATGACACAGCGTGAAGGTGTTCACAGCATGAGGAGACCATATAGGGGCTGAATTACACAGCCTGGAGCTGGCATCAGCACGAGTAGACACTAGGGCTTCACAATCCCTAAGATTAAAAGATGAATTTTGAAATTTAACCCCTTAAGGACCCAGCCAATTTTCACTGTAGGACCCGGCCATTTTTTGAACATCTGACCACTATCACTTTAAGCATTAATAACTCTGGGATGCTTTTACCTTTCATTCTGTTTTGAAGTGGATTTGAAGGGCTTTCATATTAGAAATGCCCCACAAATGACCCCATTATAAAAACTGCACCCCTCAAAGTATTCAAAATGACATTCAAAAGGTTTGTTAACCCTTTAGGTGTTTCACAGGAATAGCAGCAAATTGAAGAAGAAAATTCAAAATCTTCATTTTTTACACTCGCATGTTCTTGTAGACCCATTTTTTTTTATTTTACAAGGGGTAAAAGGAGAGAAATCTTCCTAAAATGTGTAACCCAATCTCTCTCAAGTAAGGAAATACCTCATATGTGTATGTCAAGTGTTCGGCGGGTGCACTAGAGGGCTTAGAAGGGAAGGAGCGACAGAGGGATTTTGGAGAGTGAGTTTTTCTGAAATGGTTTTTGGGGGCATGTTGCATTTAGGAAGCCCCTTTGGTGTCAGGACAGCAAAATAAAACTAAATGGCATACTATTTTGGAAACTACACCCCTCAAGGAACGTAACAAGGGGTCCAGTGAGCCTTAACAACCCACAGGGGTTTCACGACTTTTCGTTAAAGTTGGACATGTAAATGATTTTCTTTTTTTTTTCAATAAAATTCTAGTTTTCCCCCAAATTTAAAATTTTTACAAGGGTTAATAGGAGAAAATGCCCCCCCAAATTTGTAACCCCATCTCTTCTGAGTATGGAAACACCACATATGTGGAGGTCAAGTGCACTGCAGGTGCACTACAATGCTCAGAAGAGAAGGAGTCATATTTGGCTTTTGCAAATCAAATTTTGCTGAAATGGTTTTGGGGGGGCATGTCCCATTTAGGAAGCCCCTATGGTGCCAGGACAGCAAAAAAAAAAAAAAAAATGGCATACTATTTTGGAAACTACACCCCTCAAGGAATGTAACAAGAGGTACAGTGAGCCTTAACACCCCACAGGTGTTTCACGACTTTTCGTTAAAGTTGGATGTGTAAATGTTTTTTTTTTCCACTAAAATGCTAGTTTCCCCCCAAATTTTACATTTTTACAAGGGGTAATAGGAGAAAATGCCCACCAAAATTTGTAACCCCATCTCTTCTGAGTATGGAAACACCACATATGTGGATGTCAAGCGCTCTGTTGGCACACTACAATGCTCAGAAGAGAAGGAGTCATATTTGGCTTTTGCAAATCAAATTTTTCTGAAATGGTTTTGGGGGGGCATGTCCCATTTAGGAAGCCCCTATGGTGCCAGGACAGCAAAAAAAAAAAACCCATGGCATACTATTTTGGAAACTCCACCCCTCAAGGAACGTAACAAGGGGTACAGTGAGCCTTAACACCCCACAGGTGTTTGACGACTTTGGATGTGTAAATTAATTTGTTTTTTTACTAAAATGCAGTTTTTCCTAAAATTTTACATTTTTACAAGGTGTAATAGGAGAAAATGTCCCCCAAAAAGTGTAACCCAAACTCTTCTGAGTATGGAAGTACCCCATGTGTGGATGTCAAGGGCTCTGCTGGTGCACTACAATGCTCAGAAGAGAAGGAGTCACATTTTGCTGAAATGGGGGGGGGGGGGCATGTCACATTTAGTGCCAGAAAAGCAAAAAAAAAAAAAAAAAAAAATTGTAAATACATTTCTTTGGAATAAGGACATACCTCTTATGTGGGCGTAGATCGGCTCTGCTCACTGGTCACGGAGGAACAGGAGGGCAGTCAGGGGCCTGGAGCTTCTAGACAGCTGCCTATGGAGCCAGAACAGTGGGACCCCCCCTCAAGGGGCATTATATGGGGTACACTAATAACTGACAACGGGTACAGTGGGACATAAAATTATAAAACAGGTTATGTTCCCAGAATGATGACCCAGAGCATAGCCAAAACTAAAAAAAATATGCCCACCCCAAACCCTATGCTCTGAATCATCATTCTGGGAAAGTGACGTGTGTGGCCGTCCCTAACCTGTTGCCTCAAATGCGCACCCGCTCAGGGGGAGAGAGAGCGCTGCACATTTGAGGCAGCATAAAAAGTCCCTGATGATAGTGACTCAGTGACCCATGACCCATTTTTCGAAAAAATACCCCCAGAGGTCTTATCAGGTTTTTTTTTTTTTTTTTTTATGAAATAGTTTTTTGGGGCAATTTAGTGTTTTTATGGGGTTAAACTTTGGAATGTACTCTGGAATTGGTACATTGAGGTCAAATTATGGAAAATTTTAATGAAGAGGGAAAATTTAGTACTTCATGGAAGTGTGATACTCCCTGAAGCAGTCCTTAATGCAGAGGCCCGGATGATCGGGGCAAGTGTCACACTGAGTGGTGGTGTCCTTCCGTATACCCCTCCTGTTACACACTCTGCATTTTTTCTGGGATCGTCCCTTCTTTCCAGTGTAGGGGACCTCACCGTGAAAGTGTTGGCCTGGGACAATACTGGCACCTATTACTCCAGTTCCTTGGGAAGTCCGGCCTGCTCTTTCCCGGTCAGCAAAGATCAGGACCTTTAGGACTTCTTCTTGGAACTGGAGGTATGTCCCTGTGTTGCCAGCATTCCGGTACAGTACAAAAGAGTTGTACATGGCAACCTGTACCATGTAGACCGCAACTTTTTTGTACCATACACGTGTTTTCCGCATGACCATGTATGGCTTGAGGACTTGATCTGAGAGATCAACTCCCCCCATATACTGATCGTAGTCCAGAATACAATCAGGCTTGAGGACCGTTGTTGTGGTACCTCGCACAGGGACAGGTGAGCTGCCGTTACCATGAATAGTGGTCAGCATAAGGACATCCCTCTTATCCTTATACTTGACCAGCAACAGGTTTTCATAGGGAAGGGCACGGGACTCACCCTTGGGAATAGGTGTCTGGATCAAATTTAGAGGGAGGCCTCTCTGGTTTCTCTGCACGGTCCCACAAGCGGACGTGGATCTGGCGGCAAGGGATGTGAAGAGAGGGATGCTGGTATAAAAGTTGTCCACGTACACGTGGTAACCCTTATCCAGCAATGGGTACATAAGGTCCCAAACGATTTTCCCGCTAACACCCAGAGTGGGGGAACAATCTGGTTCAGTACGTGAATTTTGTCCCTCATACACCCTAAACTTAAGAGTGTACCCGGAGGTACTCTCACAAAGTTTATATAGCTTCACGCCATACCGCGCCCGCTTCGAGGGAATATACTGGCGGAAGATGAGTCTCCCCTTAAAACTGATAAGAGACTCATCAACCGAGAGCTCCCTAAGCGGTACGTAGGCCTCCAAAAATTTGGCCCCAAAGTGATCGATGACCGGCCTCACTTTGTAAAGCCGGTCATGGGCGGGATCACCTCGGGATGGACATGCCTCATTATCTGCATAATGAAGGCATTTCCAAATAGCCTCGAACCGCTTACGTGTCATGGCCATACTGTACAGCGGGGTCTGGTAGAAGATGTCCCCGCTCCATTACTTCCTGACACTGGGCTTTTTGACCAGGCCCATATGCAGCAAGAGGCCCCAAAATGTCCTCATTTCTGCTGCACTGACGGCGTACCATTCATTGGACCTGGCCAAAAAAGAATCTGGGTGGTGGGCGATGAACTGCCTGGCGTACAGATTTGTCTGCTCCACCATTAGATTGACCAGGCTGTCAAAATAACTGAAATAATCAAATTCAGTGAACCCAGCCGTGTCAATCCGGATTCTGGAGTCGCCAACAAACTCCGGAACACGTGGCTGATAACCCTCTGGGGGTCTCCAGACAGGTTCACCAGAAGGGAGCTCCGGTAAATTCGCCTGGGGGGTCGGACTCCTAGTACGAGCGGCATCACCACTCGCACTAGTGCCAGCCACTGGGGCACTTTCATGGGGGGTGCGTGGCCTCACCTGGCGGCGTCTCCGCCGCCTTCTGGGGGGCTCATCATCACTACTAGATGATGAGGAGGACAAGGAAGAACACAGGAATGTTGGATCTTCCTCGTCCTCACTGGCAATTTCGGATTCGGAGGCAAGCCGCCGAAAATGCCCGGCCATCGCCTTTTATCTACAGTGGAGGGGGGGGGGGGGTTTGGGTGGGTGGGGGGGGGGCGGGGGAGTGTGTAGTGAGTGCTTGGTGTAACTATGTCTAACGGTGTGTGATTAGTAATCACACACCGTTATGTGAGCAAAAAAAAAACGCTGCGGACCCCAAAAAAAGGGGGGCAAATCGCAGAGCCCTGAACCCCTAATAGGGCCCGGGTCACGCTAAAAAAAGATGAGGCGTACTCTTGAGCCTTATTAGGGAGTCGGGGGGGTTATTTTTTTTACTTTTTTTTTAACTTTATGTACATGGATTTCCCTACCTTTCCCTCTGGTTGATTCTGTCCCTGATCTAGGAAATCTTCGGGTCTCCTGAGGCGATCCGATGGGGGCAGAGGGGGGGTCCCTGGCTCCTCTTGCAGCTCTGACCGCTGACTGAACCCAGCTAATGGTCAGCGCTGCAGAGGATACTGTTTAACCCCTCCCCTGCCGGCTGCTTTTGGCTGGATGATCGTCCAGCCAATAGCAGCTCTCTTGGGGGGGGGTGGCGAAATTGCCACCTCCCCATAGATACAGTGGGTGATAGGGGGTGTAGTCTACACCACCGATCACCTTGTATCTCCGGGTCATTGGGTCACACGTGACCCGTAAGACCCGGAATTGCGCAAATCGCAAATGCGATTTCACTTGCGATTTGCGCCGATCTCCGACATGGGGTCGTCTGATGACCCCCCCTCGGCATTTGTGCGGGGTGCCTGCGGTTTGATATCAGCAGTCACCCCAGTCCGATCCCTGCCCGGCGCACGGCAGGGACCGGATTTCCCACGGGCGTACCTGTACGCCCTGGGTCCTTAAGACCCAGGTACAGAATGCGTATGCATACGCCCTAGGTCCTGTACGGGCTAAACTGAAGATTTTGGGTAGCTTGTGCTACCATACAAACATTTTTATTCCCAGGCCCAGCAGCATCAGTAAACCATATATTGCCTGAATGACAGAGCCTGGAGTTGGTTGAAACATGAGGGGACCATATAGTGTCTGAATGGCACAGCCTGGAGTTGTCAGCCGCATGAGTAGGCACTTGAGCTTCACAATCCCTAAGATTAAAAGATGAATTTTGAAATTTAAACTGAAGATTTTGGATAACCACATTTTTATTCCCAGACCCAGGCCCAGAAGCATCAGTAAACCATATATTGCCTGAATGATACAGCCTGGAGTTGGCTGAAGCATGAGGAGACTATATAATGCCTGAATGGCAGAGCCTGGTAGACAACAGGGCTTCACAATCCCTAAGAAAAAAAAGATTTAGGGTAGCTAGTGCTACCATAAAGATTTAGGGTAACTAGTGCTACCATAAATTTTATTTAGGCCCAGACCTAGGCCCAGCAGCATCAGTAAACCATATATTGGCTAAATGACACAGCCTGGAGTTGGCTGAAACATGAGAAGATCATATAGTGTCTGAAAGGCACAGCCTGGAGTTGGCAGCAGCAGCATGAGTAGACACCAGGGCTTCACAATCCCTAAAAAAAAAAAATACTAATTTTGAAATTTAAATTGAAGATTTAGGGTAGCTAGTGCTACCATAACATTTTTTTAGGCCCAGACCCAGGCCCAGCAGCATCAGTAAACTATACATTGGCTGAATGACACAGCCTGGAGTTGGCTGAAGCATGAGGAGACCATATAGTGTCTGAATGGCAAAGCTTAGAGTTGGCAGAAGCATTAGGAGACCATTGAAATTTTTTAAGATTTTTAAATTGAGGGTTTTGAAAATGAACTTTTAACTCCCAAGGTTTAGTGTCCTGTGCCCTGGTGTGTGGGTACAAAGGACCAAATCTAACAAGGAGTCACATGTCACATGGCAGCACAATGAAGGAGCCTGGAGGGGGCATCAGTAGGACAAGACCATATAGTGGCTGAATGAGACAGCCTGGAGGTGGCAGCAGATGAGGAGAAAATAGGGCCTCACAATCTCTAAGAATAAAAGATGAATTTTGAAATTTCAATTGAAGATGTATGGTACCTAGTGCTACCATAAACATATATAGGTAATGTCCTATTCCCAGCAGCATCACTAAACCATGTAGTTGCTGAATGACATAGACTGGAGCTGGCTGAAGCATCAGTGAACAATATATTGAATGAATGGCACAGCCTGGAGGTGGCTGAAGCATGAGGAGACCATATAGTGGCTGAATGACAGAGTCTGGAGTTGTCTGAAGCATGAGAAGAGACTATAGTGGCTGAATGAGACAGCCTGGAGGTGGCAGCAACAGCATCAGAAGTCCTGAAAGTGACCTGGTGACAGAGTGGTGCGGTGAGTGGCAATACCAGTACCCGGTGACGAAGGTGGGTGAAAAAAGGTCTGATGCGGAGGAATGTTTGTAACTGGGGAGTAGCGCCTTAAATCTGATTGGCATTATGCATATTTGTGAAGTGTTGGTGTGGCACCATGGTCAATCTACTCTCATGCATCAGGTATTGGTGGGTGGAAATCCTGGCTGATCCATGCCTGATTCATCTTTACAAAGATCAGCCTCTCCACATTTTTCGTGGACAGACGAGTTCTCCTTGGGGTGACTATGGCCCCCACCACACTAAATACCCGCTCTGATGGCACACTACTAGCCGGGCAGGACAGCTTTTCCAGTGCAAACTCTGCTAGTTGCGGCCTCAAATCAAATTTGGCTGCCCAGAAGTCCAGTGGATCTTCAAGGTTTGTTGGCATGGACATGTCAAGGTATGTCACCACCTGCTGGTTCAGGTCCTGCTCCAGGTCTACTTGCTGCTGATTAGTTGCTTCACTATGCGGGTGAAGAAAGCTACTCATCAGCATTTGTAGACTCAGGCTGCTGCTGATGGAGCTAGTACTGCTCCTGCCACCCCACCCCTCCCCAACAGCCATGGCAGTGAAAAGTGAGCGCAGGAAGCCCCCCGATTCAGACTTGCGAGAGTATGGAAGATGGTGCCGATAGGCATCGGCCAACTGACTACATATGATGCCTCTGTAGTAGGTAATTTGGTCCTCCCTCTCAGTGGGTGTAAAAAAGGCCCCTATTTTGTGGCGGTAGCGGGGTCCAAGAAGGTGGAGATCCAGAAGTCATCCCGCTGCCGAATGGTGACAATTCGTCTGTCAATATGCTAAAAAGTGAGCATGCGTGGTGCCATTTGTGCAAGTGACTCAGAGGGACTCCCTGCCTTCATCTCCACTGCATACTGCCACGGTGTGTCTGGGTCCTCTGTCTCGCCTTCCTCATAACCCTCTAGCTACTCTGGCTGCTCCTGCTCCTCCTCTCCTGTCAGATTACTAGAAAACCACCCATTTGGCGACACCTAAACTGTGCTCCACTGTGCCCCACCCCCTCCTCCTCCAGGTCAGCCCCCACAGGGCTCATGTGGCTGTCAGATGTAGGCACCACGTCTCCAGTGCCCTGACCAGCCATCGTTTCCAACACGTGGCGTAAGAAATGAAGCAGTGGAATGACCTTGTTCATCCCATAATCCTGGTGGCTTACTAAAATGTGGCTTCCTCAAAGGGCCTAAGCATACGGCAGGTGTCACGTATGAGCTGCCATTGATTCACATTGAAGTTACACAGGGGAGTACCCCTATCCGCTTGGATCATCAATAAATCGGTGATGGCTTTTCTCTGTTCGTACAGTTGGTCCAACATATGGAGAGTGGAATTCCAATGTGTGGCACCGTCACAAATCAGACTATGTTAGGGAATACCGTTCTGATGATGCAGCTCAAGGAGGGTGTGCTTTGGGGTGTACAAGTGGCTGAAGTGCATGCAAAGTTTCCTTCCCATTGTTAGGATGTCTTGCAAATAGGGGGAACACTTCAGGAACTGCTTCACAACCAGATTGAACATGTGTGCCATGCAGGGTGCATGGCTCAACCTCCCCAGTTGCAGCACATGCAAGATGTTCTTCCCGTTGTCAGTCACCATGGTTCCCATTTACAATTTTTGTGGAGTAAGCCATGCTCTGATTTCTTTACGAATTACTTTTAGCAATTCCTCCCCTGTGTGACTCTGTTCGCCAAGGCAAACCATGTGAAGAACAGCATGACACCACCGTGCCCTTCACACATGGTATGCATGCTGAAGGGCCACTGAGACTTGTCTGGGCAGTGGAGGCTGAGGACATGGCGCTGCCGTGCACTTTGGTACACACTGACAGGCTCAAGGACTGGACCACCTTCTCTTCCACAAAATTGTGCAGGACTGGTACTGCCTTTTTTGCGAAGAAATTACGGCTTGGCACTCTCCTCCTCGGCTCGGCACAAGCCCTCAGTTCTCTAAAAAGTGCAGAGTCCCACACTTGAAAAGAGAGGGGCTGCAGCACAAGCAACTTAGACAGGAGCACATTCAGCTTCTGCACCGTTGGATGAGTAGGCGCATACTGTTGTCTCTTGGACATGGCTTTGCTGATGGATTGTTGGCGGGATGGCTCTCTAAAAGTAGGAGGAGCAGGAGCAACTGGAGCGACACAAGGAGGTTATGATACACAGCTCCCTTCAGCTGAGGTGGTGGAGCCTTGGCTGGCTGAAAGAGGGAGAGGCATGTCACTGGGTGATGGAGCAGGCTGGACCACTACATCGGAGCCACGGTTCTCCCAGGCCGCTTTATGGTGGCAAAGCATATGTTGATGCACGGCCATGGTGCCAACATTGGGACCCTGGCCACGCTTCACCTTCTGCCGACACATATTGCATGTGGCTATGTGAACCTCCTCTGACAGTCCGCACTAATTGACTGCTACTGCCGACGTCTCCAGGAACCCCTGTACCACTACCTCTGGAAAGGTAGGCTGCCGCCAGCAGGTGGTCTTCCCCGGGCACGTTTGGCTCCAGAATTTCCACTTCTGCTACCATGCTGACTGCCAAAAATGCTACCGCCTTGCTGGCTCAACTGCTGCTTCACGGGAACCTGTAACTCTCTTCTCCTGATGATGATGAAGCCCCTTCTGCACCCGGCTGCCAATTGCGATCAGCTCCATCATCATCAACAAGTGTCTGTACGTCACTTATGTCCTCCTCAGGTTTCTCAACAGTATCTGCTTCAGTACCCTGAAACCTGGCAACACTGCCTCCCACGTCACTCTCCTCATCACTACTTGATCGCATAGAGGAGGAAGCGGCGGATGTCTTCTCCACTTGTTGGCTGAGCAGTAGCTGCTGACTGTTCTCTATTAGATCGTCCTCAGTTAATAGTGGAGCTGAACCCACAACATAAGATACTTCTGTAGGCGAGGGAACAGCATAGAACAGAGGCAATGGGAGGACTGCTCCTGGGCCATGCAAACTGAGGGTTGTGTCTGAGGAACCCACCGACTGTTGGGGGTATCAGATGTCACTTGTGCTGAAGTGGATGACCGTGTTAACCAATCGGCGACGGCAGATGGGTTGCTGGGCGAGACACGACCGCTAGCTGATAACGGGAGCTCAGGCCTCTCGCTGCGACTCTTGCTGCCACTCACCCCTAGTCTGATGCGACCTCTGCCTGAAGAATTTAGGGTTCTGCCACTCCTTTCTGCACGTCCTGGCACTTCTCTGCCTGTCATACTTAGTGCGTTTATGAGTACAATACGCTTCACTACGCTTGAAACAATATTTGTCTAGAACAGTAGCAGGTGTGCACTTTTGGCTGGCCTTTCACAGTATGTCGGCCCTTGACCGATTAACAGGTACAAAATAGTACACTACTTAGATGTAGGTATGTGGTATGAACTGATGAGAGCAGAAAAATGCTCTACAGTACACTTAAAAAAGCATCTGAGTACAACACCATCCGGTGAGTACTTTTGCCTTGTTAGACTCTCCGCAGACGGCAGGTACCCAGGAGGTAGTAGATCCGTAATTCCACGGTGGTCGAGAGCAGGACATGTAGTAGATCCATTGATCCTGTGGGGCGGATGACGGGGGCCATACCAGGGAGCGGAGTCTAAGGTGCCGCTGGTTTTCACCAGAGCTCGCCGCAAAGCGGGATGGACCTGCTGCAGCAGGCGGCACCCAGGTCGCTACCCTTGGCACGACTCGACCCCACAGGTGGCTGAGGTGAAGCATGGCACAAAAGGAAAAGGCAGGATGTAGTCAGGCTGGCAAGAGGTCCGGGCAGGCGGCACAGGAGCTTAGTCAGTAGGGAAGCAGAAGGTCAATAGGCAAGCGGCTAGGAACACGGTCAAGTCACGGAGTGCAAGGTCTGGTACACGGCAAGGAACACTGTAAAACTGCTTTCTCTAAGGCGCTAGGGCAAACAAAAATCCGGCAAGGGCAATAGGAAGGGGCTGGAACTTATAAGAGAGGTGCCGGTGTGTAACTAATTACGGGCGCACTGGCCCTTTAAATTTCAAAACTCCGGCACGCACGCTAGGAGGCATGGGCACGTGCGCCGGAGCTGAGGCACAGAGAACGGGAAAGGAGGTGAGTGACGAGCTGGGACTCGCATGCGGGCGCGTCCCCCAATGCAAAACCCAGCCCTGCCGACGGCGGACAAGGACGGGGAGGTGCGCTCACGCCCAGTATGTCCGGCCGGAGCGCCGTGCATCCCATCCCTGGACTTTCACAGTATGTAGGCCCTTGACAGATTAACAGGTAAAAATTAGTACACTACTTAGATGTATGTATGCGGTATACACTTATGAGGGCAGAAAAATGCACTACAGTATGCCTAAAAACTCTGTATTTTTGTAAAACACCTGCCGGTGATTACTTTTGTCTGTCCTTTCACAGTATGTAGGCCCTTGAGAGATTAACAGATACAAAATAGTACACTACTTAGATGTATGTATGCAGTATGCACTTATGAGGGCAGAAAAATGTGCTACAGTACCCTTAAAAAAACATATTTTTATAAAACACCAGCTGTACACAGCAGTGCTGCAGCCAAAAAAAGCTGTTTACTAAACACAAAACTGCACTCTGTCAAAGACTTTTAGGAATGGACTGCTGGGTATTATACCGTCTACAGACTAGTATAACCAGCAACTGATTTTTTGTGGAACAAAGACACTGAATTGCGCTGAAAAATTATTCCTGCCTCCTCTGCTAAGGTTTATGAAGTTAAGGCAGCTTGTTGAAATGTATGAGGCAACACACAGCTATCTGCCCCTCTCTTTAATACTATGCCAAAGTGACTGGGAGGTTAATGCCTGCAGCTGCAGTAAAAATCCTTTTCAGTGAAAAAAACTATGCTCTCCGTCCACGAGAACGCTGATGTGACTAGGAGGATGTTAAACGCTGCTGGACTGTGCTTTTCTCTGCTGTAACACACACACACAGGCTCTGCGTCCTATGATCCTTCTGCAGTGTATTGTAATGAAGGAGCCGGAATTATGGCTGAAGATTATATAGGGCTGTGACATCACAGGGGTGACTGGCTGCTGATAGGCTGCATCCTGCATGTGATTCAGGGTCATACCGCCTACTTCCCTTCCCGCCTGGCCTTCCCAGCGTTCCTTGTCCTATGTACTGACATGTGGATCCACCATTTTAGATGCCCTGGAGCCTGCACCGCAGTAAATGGAGTATAATGAAGCGATTCACATGATAGAATCGCGGCGATATTCACATTTGTTGCAAATCGAATATTTCCTGAAATTTGTAACAAATTCGGGTTTGTCAGCTTCAATTAGCTCATCTCTAATTATCGCCCCAATATTTATTTTTAACAGCATACAAAATTACTCATGTCTCATGATTTCCCAGGTTGCAGTGCGTGGAGACTTGACATCACTAGTCATGTGATCAGAGGGAGCCTGTCCTGCTTCAATTTAGCAAAAGCTGTAGGCCCCTGTTTAGAAAACACTGTGTTTCATTGGGTGTGGTGGCTGATGTGTGTCAGTTTTGGCAGGTAAGTACTAAAATCACCTAATGGTGGGTAACCCTTTTAAAGTAATATAGCTGTGCAATGGATACAGCAGATGACAAGCTTGTTATTGCTTTTACAGGTTTAGAACACAAAATATAAACATTTTTGTGACCTAACTCATATAAACTGTCTAACAAAAAAAATGACCTTATTGCCCATCATGGTGCAACTTTTATTGTTCCAGAGTAGTTAAACCCCTTTCTGTCTCATGACATACCTTTACCACATATGAGCTGTGCCTGCGTCATTTCTTTTTTATCATAATAAGTCTTTACTCATAGGCCAGTCTATTAGCTTAGATCATGTATTACTCTGATCTCTGCCATTTAAAGGGGTACTCTGCTGCTCAGCATTTGGAACAAACTGTTCTGAACGCTGGAGCAGGCGCCGGGAGCTCATGACGTCATAGCCCCGCCCAATCATGATGTCACACCCCGCTCCCTCAATGCAAGTCTATGGGAGGGGCGAGATGGATGTCATGCCCCCTCCTATAGACTTGCATTGAGGGGACGGGTTGTGACATCATGAGCTGTGGGGCTATGACATCACAAGCTCCCGGCTCCAGCATTTAGAACAGTTTGTTCCAAACGCTGAGCAGCGGAGTACCTCTTTAAAGCCTTACATGCTTTAGCCAATGCTGATTATGGTATCTAAATATTTAGATAGCAGGAGGGGCTCCCTCTGATACCTCAACACCATCCCACCTGCTACAAGACTGCAAGGTGCTGTTGGGCTGGTATGGCAGCTGTGAGCCTAAGGAAGCCCAAGGGTCTTGCATCTTAGTATATCTACTAGACCTAGTACTGTAGTGACTACTGCACCTGTCATGGTGAATTTTATAAAAAATAATAAAATAAAAAACAATACCAGAACTTTTGTTGGCTGTTTCTCTTGCGTCCTAAAAATGAAATAAAAACAAATCAAAAAAGGCTTACGTAGCATAAAATGTTACCAAGGTGATCTCTCAACCTCAGGCATTTGGGACACAACCAAGATAAATGTTTGCGTTTTTGTTTTTCGGCTTCATTTTTCCAACCCCAGAGCCCTATAAGGGCTTGTTTTTTTGCACAACCAATTGTACTTTGTAATGACACCTTTCATTTTACCATAAACTGTATGGTACAAAGAAAGAATTAATATAGCAAATGTTGGGGATTTTATTGACATGACATGTTATCATTATTTTGTTGTTTAATATGATTAAAATGATACTCATATTTACATGCTTGTCTGTTACTGTACTACTTTAAAAAAAAAAAAGTACGACTTTTTGCAGGAAAATTAGTAAACTTAAAATTTGCCTATTCTGACCCTTCTTTAGCAGTCAGGACCTCCAGTGCATGAAGCAAGCACAGCTCCTGCACTTGCTTCATGGTATAGATGTACATCATTGTGTGCTAAATACCAGGGAACCATGACGTACGTATATATCCTCTAGAGGTTACTAAGACAACTAATCCCACAAAAATATACCCAGATATGGCTTTGTCAATACAAAAAAATTTAAGAGTTCCCTTCAGTGGATAGCGCTCGCTGCCCTGGGAAAAATGAGTTGACACCCTGCATGGGTAAAAGTGTAGCTAAAGACTGACAAGACTAATTTATACTTTTTCCAAAATTCACATGAATATATATATATTTTTTTTTATCTGTTTTATTTTAACATGTTATTCATTGTGTATTCAATATGTATGATGTATAAAAAGATGCCCCAGAGGACATGACAATGAATAATAATTGAATTTGCTTTGCATGCAATGATGGATACTTTTAATGGCAGCATCTCCATTGACTGTGAAATGAAGGAAATCGATATGAAATAAACTAGTGTTACAGGGAAAAAAAACATGCTTTGAAATCATAAAATATTTCCCTTCTCATAAAATGATTGTACTTTATATTTAGGCAAGGGTTTGAGCATTGATGCAGCAAATAAGATAAGCCCAATGGTACAAGCTGATTGAGTCATTAGACTGGTTAATACAGAGTAATTTATACGGGCTTAATCAAATGTATTACCTCTGACAACAATGCAAATGTTCAGAATGCTAAGTAAGTTTTGTAGGGAATGAACATAATGAATTCCTCCAACCTTGTCTGAAATCGCTTACTGGTCATTTTAGAAATTGCAATTTATCTAACAATATGTAAATGTACTATATTCTGTGCCAATTATGTTCATATCTTTTTCAGCATTCATAAAAAAAGCTGCTAAAGAATTCTATTTCCAGAATATGTTTACTTCTTTTGCTACGCTTCTAATAGATAGAGAAAAATTTACCCCATGTTCCTATAGTAGGAGTCAATTATTGCTACAAATGAACTTTAAACACATATGGTTCTGTTCACATGGTTTGGCTGGAAGAAGTTTACCTTGTGTTCTTCCACTGCAAGTTAATGCCTGTCGAAGAGATCATTGATTTCTGTCACGTTTGTTCCTATCGTTTTATAATGTACACAGCTATAACATCACCCCTGGAAGAAATGGTGCATTGTCTTTTCTAACTTATGATGATCCAGGCATGCATTGAGTGTGCATAGGCAGAAACAGCTGTCACAGAGGATGATCATTTTCTATGACAGCTACATTTTCAGATAGTACAACAGAAACAGCTAAGCTAAGATGAATCTACCATACAGAAATGGCTCCAATCCATCCAATCCATCCATACAGAAAATCCAAAAATCCAAAAAATAATTTTTAGAGGTGGTTTTGTAACATTTTTCAGTCTGATGAGTATCAATAATTCTTCTTTAATACATCTCCTTTATTTTGTGCCTTGATAAACTTCACATGTTGTAAATATGAAACTTTAGTTAGATTCTTGTATATTAAATAGAAGAGGTCATCTGTTCACACCTGATTGTCATTATATTGATGACAGTCAGGTGAAAACACCTGACTCTAATTTCATCTTGAAATGATCTGTTAATCCTAAAAGTTCACATGCTCACAAATATGTGATATTGTATTGTTTTTCTGAATAAATGTCTCATTTACTTTCAAATGTATGCAGAAATACACAAGATTCATAAACTTTCAAGTATCAATATACAGTTAAATATGCACATATATATATATATATATATATATATATATATATATATATATATATATACATACATACATATATATTTGTGTATATTTAACCGTATATTGATACTTGAAAGTTTATGAATCTTATAAATTTGAAAGTAAATAAGACTTTTATTCAGAAAAATAATACAATATCATATATTTGTGAGCATGTGAACTTTTAGGATCATTTCAAGATGAAATTAGAGTCAGGTGTTTTCTATCAATATAATGACAATCAGGTGTGAGTGGATGACCTCTTCTATTTAAAATAAAAGAATCTATCTAAAGTTTCATATTTACAACATGGGAAGTGTATCAAGGCACAAAATAAAGGAGATGTATTAAAGAAGAATTATTGATACTCATTAGACTGAAAAATGTTACAAAACCACCTCTAAAAATTATAGGCTCTATAATCCACAGTCAGACAGATAGGGGGAGATTTTTTCTTTTCAGTTCAAAATTTTGGCCTTTGCTATCTTAAGGTCCAGTGTAGGGAGCAGCAGGCCACACTAGGCGGTACAGTTGCCAAGGCAACGTTCTGTGTACAAACCAAAGTTCTGTATATAAACCATTTTCTGATGAATGAGATTCAAGCACATAACTTCGCTATGGTGGTATAGTTTCCTTGGCAATTGCACCGCCCTTGTCAACTGCGTATGCTCATGCTGGAGCTATGATTATGCTATGTTATTACAAAGTAAAATTGGTGATGCAAAAAACAAGCCCTCATATTAGTCTGTGGATGAAAAGAGTTATGATTTTTAGAAGGCGAGGAGGAAAAAATGAAAATGCAAAAATAAAATTGGCCTGGTCCTTAAGGGGTTAACTTTTGAGAAATTGACCCCTTAGGCTAGGTTCAGACTACGGAATTTACGACAGAAATTCAGTCGTAAAATTTCCGTCAGAAATTCCGCTTGCTAAAATGGTTTTCCGTTCACAAATTCATACTTCGGAATTTGTGAAGCGGAAAATCCGCTTAGTAAATCCGCTTAGAAATTTCGGCCTGAAGAAAGTGCTCTTTCTTCAGGCGGAATTCCTTGCGGAACACATTGCAGTCTGTGGGAGAATGCAGTGTCCGCGCGGTCCTAGCGCCGACTTATTGAGGCGGAACTCAGAATCTCCGGGCGGAAATTTTCTGCCCGGAGATTCCGTAGTCTGCACCTAGCCTTAAGGACTCAGCATTTTCCGTTTTTGCATTTTCATTTTTTCCTCATCACCTTCTAAAAATCATTACACTTTCAATTTTGCACATAAAATTTTTTGTGCCACCAATTCTACTTTGCAGTGACATTAGTCATTTTACCCAAAAATCCATGTCGAAACGGAAAAAAAATTAATATGTGCGACAAAATTGAAGAAAAAATTTCCTTTTGTAACTTTTGGGGGCTTCCGTTTCTACGCAGTGCATTTTTCAGTAAAAATAACACCTTATCTTTGTTCTGTAGGTCCATACGGTTAAAATGATACCCTACTTATATAGGTTGGGTATTGTCGTACTTCGAAAAAAAATCATAACTACATGCAGCAAAATGTATATGTTAAAAATTCTCATCTTCTAACCCCTATAACTTTTTTATGTACGTGTACGCGTACGGGCCAGTATGAGGACTAATTTTTTGCGCCGTGTTCTAAAGTTTTTATCAGTACCATTTTTGTATTGATCGGACTTTTTGATCACTTTTTATTCATTTTTTTCATGATAGAAAAAGTGACCAAAAACACGCTATTTTGGACTTTGGAATTTTTTTGACGCATACGCAATTGACCGTGCAATTTAATTAACCATATATTTTTATAGTTCGGACATTTCCGCACGTGGCGATACTACACATGTTTTTTTTTATTTACACAGTTTTTTTTTAATGGGAAAAGGGGGGTGATTCAAACTTTTATAAGGGAAGGGGTTAAATGACCTTTGTTAACCTTTTTTTCTCTTTTTTTTGTAGTGCTATAGCTCCCATAGGGACCTATAACACTGCACACACTGATCTCTTATGCTGATCCCTGAAAAGCCATAGCTTTGTATGGATCAGCGAGATAGGGGCTCGATTGCTCAAGCCTGTAGCTCAGGCTTGAAGCAATCAAACCCAGATCGGACGCGATGGAGCAAGGTAAGGGGTCTCCGCTCCCGTCCTAGCTGATCGGTACATCGCGATTTTATCGCGATGTCCCTATCAGCCCAACTTAGCTGGCGGGAAGCGTTTACTTTCACTTTCAGACGCGGCGGTCAACTTTGATCGCCGCATCTGAAGGGTTAATAGCGCACGGCACAACGATATTTGTATTGTATTGATCGGACTTTTTGATCACTTTTTATTCAATTTTTCACAATATAAAAAGGTGACCAAAAAAACACTATTTTGGACTTTGGAATTTTTTTGCACGTACGCCATTGACCGTGCAATTTAATTAACGATATATTTTTATAGTTCGGATATTTCCGCACGTGGCGATACCACAAATGTTTATTTTTATTTACACTGTTTTTTTTTTTTTTTATGGGAAAGGGGGGGATTCAAACTTTTATTAGGGAAGGGGTTAAATGACCTTTGTTAACTTTTTTTCACTTTTTTTTTTGTAGTGCTATAGCTCCCATAGGCACTACAACAGTTTAACCCCGAAGGGTTAAGAAAAAGTCCTCTATATTGCTTGTGCCACACTGATATAAAACTTAACTTTTATTAAACCAAATAATATTGAGTGTGAGGAAGAAAAGTTGTATTAAAAACACATCTCCACTGCAGTCATGGATATTGAACTATTGTTGTGCCTAGGTCCAATGTCGGTAAATCTTACAAGTGAATAAGTCTGCTCAGGCTCGATGAACAGGACTCCTCTCTCAATTTTAGAGATAGGTGTGTGGTATCCCGGTACCGGATTGCATCCGTTATCTTGTGGTGAGGTCCCCAAAGTCAGAGTCCCTAGTTACCGATCCTCATCTATAGTTAGCTCCTTGTCACCCCTTTAGCAGTTAAAATTATTCGAATTCTAAGTGTATATATGTATATAATGTGTACTTACCTTGTTGTAGTGTCGCAGGACCTGCGGGTCACCTGATGCGTTCCAAAGCTCTATGGTTTTATGGTTCAAGGACCTTTGGAGGAAGTCAGGTGATCGCCCACCATGCATTGTATCCGTGATAGACAGCCGACTCGGACCAATCCAAAATGGCCCTGCCCCTGCCCATATAAGGGAGCGGCGGCCATTAACCTTTTTTTCTCTTTCCTCGTGCGCTGTTGATAGAGGAGAATCTGCACAGCTGTCATCTTGTGGCAACGGCAATCTTACAAAACTGTGAGTTACCTCAATCCCTGTTAAGTCTGCAAGATCACCGGACCTAAATCGACCCATAAATCCAGATCTCTGCATCAATCCTAATTCTACTAGTCCTTTGGATAAGCTAATGGTCCGCGCCATCTGTCAATTACTGCCGTACTACATAGAGACTGTATTGCTAAGACTGTTGCTGTTAATTGGATGTACCGCAAGTACCTCAGTAAAGTTTATACAAGTTCAAGGTCATCCCAATTGTGGACCTTCATTCATTGAAACAAGCACCTATCGTTTCTGGGAAGGGTGGCAATAGGCCGAAGATTTACCTCAGCGTATTAACCCCCACCCTTGGGTCACGAGAGACAGGGGTTAAATTAACCCCTCATATACTGAAGCAACACCCCAACTACACTACACCCCCAAGGCCCTACCACAAAGCCTTTTTGGCATCGCACGATCAGGATTCGGGTGTGTGCCTACTACTGTTGCCACTAGTGAAAGTGTACTCCCCCCCAAGTAACAAACTTTATTCATGTACTGTGATTTATACTCCGGAGTAAGGGGTTGCGCGCACGGTGCTGTGTGGAGGAAGTGCGCATGTAAAGTAAGTGGGGAGGCGAAGAGTACAGCGGAGTTACAAGTTGTGAGAGAAAGAGCTGAAGCTAGCACGGGCCTTCCTGCGCACGTGATCCAGAGACCTCACCGAAGCCCTCGGTGCTGCGGCGGCCATTTTGTTGGAGTCTAATGCCGGAGACCAAAAAAGAGAGATAGTTCAGGGCGTGAAAAGGCACAGAGTGCGACAGGTGGTTGGAAGTTGTAAGGAGCCGGAACAGTACGGGACTCTGAGACACCAGATTGCCAAATTGAAGTCCTATATAGAGTCACTTCAGCTGCCGATCAACGCACTCAAATTTCAACTAAAGGCTATTAAGTTTCAAGTCACCACTCTCAAATTTGAAATCTATGCTCTCAAGTTCCAGATTAGAGAACCACTGCGTATCTCCTCGGGACCAATGGGGTCTTCACCCCTAGTTAGAATGGTGTTGCCGCCTTCACCAACACTTTCTACCTCACAAAGACGTGCTCTCCCTGTGATTCCAGCAAGACCTTTGTCACAGGCGGAGCAAGATCCAGCAAGTCCACCTCCAGTCTCTCCCTATGTATTGAGAGCCCCTGTTGCTGCACCTGTCTTCTTGGGGAATCCTGTGCTTCCCACCTACAATGGTGACCCTTTCACATTGAGAGACTTTAAAGAGAAGTTCTACAGCCTCTTTGGATTTTATGCATTACCGCCTCATCAACAGATACAGTTACTTCTGGGACAGCTCCAGGGACCCGCCTTGGAGGAACTTCACACCTGGCCAGCGGCTGACAAAGCCACAGTGGGACAGATTTTTGAAGGACTTTCTCAGGTGTTTGAATCTCATTCTCCCTCGGAGGTACGCCTCAGACTATATGAACAATGTCAGAAACCAGGGGAGACTCTCAGGGCATGTGCAGTAGCTTTACAGAGCGCATTAGAGGTGGTACAGAAGTTTGACGGCATCACGCCCGATCAGGGCAACCGAGTACTGATGGACCATTTTATAGAAAGGGCACTGAACAAATGGGACAAAGCCCAACTTAGGATGCTGGCCGTGCAAAATCCCGACATGGCTTTCCCAGCTTTTAAGAGACTAGCGGTTAAAGTGATAGAATCAGGTCCCCAGACAGAGGAGGCTGGTGTTCCCGCTACAGAATCTCAGGGGCCCTCGCCCCAGACACCTGTCCCTTCTCAGCCTGCTCTGCCAACTCCTTCTTCTAGCCCTTGGACAGCTGACCTACAAGACATTAAGCAGGAAATTGAGCATTTAGCCAAGGCCTTTAAAGAAATGGCTGTGCGGCCCAATCCTTCTAGATCTGCAACACCCCCACCTAAGAAACCTGACCCATGCCCTGCTGATCCACCTAATACCCCTCCTGTGAGACCACCTGGAAGTCAGAGACCTATCTGTAGTTATTGTAACAAGAATGGACACTGGAAGAGCCAATGCTGGGCTTTAAATGGGCGTCCCCTGGGGTCGAGGACCGCACTCCAGGAGTAGCTGCTGAAGGTCCAGAACTAACCAGTGACAAGAAAGGACTGTCTATGTATGTAGCTCCTTGTCCTTATGTACAGGTGATAGTTGAAGGTATCCGGTTATAAGCTCTGATAGATACGGGGTCTCAGGTGTCCACTATTCCGCAAGGGTTTTTCTATAAGTATTGGGGTCCAGAAAGGTTGTGTGAACCTAAGGAAGCGGAGTTTAGAGTAATCGCAGGGAACGGGAAACCAGTACCCAGGCATGGCTACTGGGAGCCCACGGTGAAGGTGGGAGAGCATGTGTTAAAAAGGCAGGGTGTGATTGTCACCAATGTTAGGGATGAAGGGGCAGCTGACTTCATCTTAGGAATGAATATCATGAGGCACTGTTTTGATGATATTGTCTGGGCACTGCATGTATCTCTCCCTCACTTGTCACTTCCAGGCTGGCGAGCTGCCCAACACCACCTCAAAATCCTTCAAGCAGAACATAAGTTTGTGAATCATCAAGGAGAAATCTGTCGAGTAAGGATCCAAGATATACGTGACGTTAGTCTACAGCCACAGACGGAGACAGTTATTTGGTGTCGTGCCCGACCCGGGGTGAAAAATCAAGATTATCAAGCGCTCTTGGAACCCATCATACTGGAAGATTGTCCCTCAGTGCGAGCAGCTAGAAGCCTGGTAACAGTACGTAATGGGAAAGATCCGGTGAGACTCATTAATCTCTCTCAAGTTGCCGTCCAACTACCCAAGTATACCCCTGTGGCTAAACTGCACCATTTAGACGTCAGAGATGTGGTCTCGAAGTCACAAGTGGCCCAACGAGGACCTCACCAGAATCCTGCAGAACCTTGATGGGGCCAACTACAAATAGGAGACAAAGATACCCCAAGGAACAGGTGGAAGGAGTCCTCCAGGTAGCTAAGAAATATCAAGAAGCTTTCAGCAAGTTCCCCACAGACTTTCGCAGGACCATGGTGATCAAACATCGGATTCTCACTGGGCACAGTCCACCCATTAAGGAGAGGCATCGCCCTGAGGCTCCTGGAATGTATCAGACCATAAAGAAGATGCTCGTGGAGATGAAAGAAGCTGATGTCATCCAAGAAAGCCAGAGTCCTTGGGCCGCACCTTTGGTGCTGGTGGAGAAAAAAGATGGGACTATCCGCTACTGCGTAGATTACCGGAAATTGAACGGCATAACTCACAAGGATGCCTATACTCTTCCCCGTATTGAAGAATACTTGACTGTACTGGGGTCTGCCGCCTACCTTTCCACACTGGATTTGACGAGCAGTTACTGACAGGTGCCAATGGCAGAGGAGGATAGAGAGAAGACAGCATTTGTGACCCCCATGGGACTCTTCGAGTTCAAAAGTATGCCAATTGGACTGTGCAATGCACCGGCTACTTTCCAACTCTTAATGGAGCGATGTTTAGGACATCTTAACTTCCAGAGTGTTCTGTTGTATCTAGATGACGTCATTGTCTATTCCCTGACATATCAGGAACACCTGGACCACCTGAAAGAAGTTTTCCAAGTCCTTATCCAACATGGGCTCAAGGTTAAACCCTCCAAGTGTCACTTGCTAAAGCCACAAGTACACTATCTGGGACATGTCGTCACTGCTCAAGGAGTCCAGCCTGATCTGGACGAAGTGAGTGCTGTGAAAGAGTGGCCTACCCCCAGGACAGTGCGAGACGTCCGAAGCTTCGTGGGATTTGCTGGTTATTACAGATGCTTCATCCCCCACTTTTCTCAAATTGCTGGGCCCTTAACCGAGTTACTGAGAGGGACTGCCCGGGAGAATTATAATGGGAGGCTACCCATACAGTGGGCCGAAGAATAGGAAGATGCCTTCCGAGCACTGAAGACCTCCTCATGGTACCCCCCATTTTGGCGTATCCTGACTATAGCCTGCCATTCCGTTTATATACAGATGCTAGCTTCGAAGGTCTGGGAGCAGTCTTATCTCAGGTGCAAGATGGCAAAGAGAGGGTAATTGCCTACGCCAGCCGACATCTCCGAGGCACCGAGAAGAATGACGCTAACTACAGCTCCTTCAAACTGGAGCTCCTGGCCCTGGTCTGGGCCATTACTGAGAAGTTTAAAGACTATCTGGCTGCTACTCCCTTCACGATCTACACTGATAACAACCCCTTGGCCCATTTGAACACTGTTAAGTTGGGGGCTCTTGAACAGCGCTGGGCCTCTCGGTTGGCCAACTATGATTTCAACATCAAGTACCGCAGTGGAAAAACTAACATTAATGCGTATGTACTTTCTCGCATGGCCCCGGGGGGAGCACCTCCTGCTGAAGATGTGTGGGAAGATGTGGAGATGCTGCCCTTCTACCTGCTGAAGATGTGTGGGAAGATGTGGAGATGCTGCCCTTCTACCGAAGGTTCGTGAGCCAGAGGAGGGTGATGGACCTGAATATCCCAAAGTCCCTGAAGATTTATCCACATGGAAGACACTTCAGGATGAAAGCCGGGTTTTTGGGGACCTCTTAGACTATTGCCTCCACAAGAAAGTGCCCACTTGGCTGCGCAAGACGCAAGGGGACTTTCAATTGAAGCGGCTGCGGCTGAGGAATCACCTGTTTCTGCAGAAGGGGTTGGTCCACCGAAATTCCCTAGACCCTGTTTCCGGAGAGCGCATACATCAGATTGTGGTCCCTAGAAGAGATACAGCCATGGTCCTGAATGCCTATCATGATCAATCCGGACACTTTGGGGTCCCTAAGACGGAGGCCACAGTCAGAGGAAGATTTTACTGGATAGGGATGCGAGGAGACATCGAGAGATGGTGTGCCGAATTCTCCGTGTGCAATGTTATCAAGAACCCCCGAAGGGACACAAGGGCCCCTTTACATCCCATCTGTACAGAGTGGCCGAACCAGATTGTTGCCTTGGATCATGTGAAGCTGGCCCCCACTTGATCTGGCTACTGTCATGCTCTAACCATGGTGGATCATTATTCCAAGTGGGTGGTCCTGGTCAAGGATCTTACCTCCAAGACCGCTGCTCAGCTCTTCTATCGTCATTGGATCCAACCTCTGGGGTGTCCCGAATCGGTCCTCACGGATCGAGGAACCGCCTTTTAAGCCCAGTTGTTCCAAGAACTTTGCCAGTTGCATGACTGCAAGAAGCTCCGGACGACGGCCTACCATCCCCAAGGGAATGGGCTCTGCGAGAGGATCAATCAAGTGTTTGTCCAAATGCTCATAGCTGCCTCTGTTTCAAAGCATGAAGAGTGGCCCCAGTTGTTGCCCGAACTCCGCGAAATTTACAACAACACTGTTCTACAGGGTATATGCCCTTTTTCCTGATGATGGACCGACACGGCCAATTGCCAAAGGATCGGAGCTTCGGGTTTCAGGCACCTTTCAACAATTCCCCTCAGGTTACCCAAGGTTGGGTGTCGGAGCATCAACAAAGAATAGAAGAGGCCAAAAACATTGTTGAGAAGAAAATGGGTGAAGTTCATGAGCACCAGCAGAAAGATTATAATCGACATGCTTCAGCTTGGAGATAAGGTGTGGCTCCGAAAGTTCCCTCGAACCCATAAATTTAACTCATTGTGGGAAACAGAACCATATACCATTACTGCAGTCCCTTACCCTGAAACGGATGTATATGAGATACAGAAAGAAGGGTTCGAGCCGCAGGTGGTCCACAGAAACAGAATAAAAGTGTGCCTGAAAGAAGACATGCTTGGCCCACCTCCTTCTACTCCTTCTACTCTACCTCCAGCAAGGCCAGTGAGAGAATATGTACCGGGGGAGGGAATTCATCCCACTATGGACGTTCCTTTGTTCCCATCTCAGCAGCCTACCATGTATTGGGGTATACCGTTTCCAGCTTCATCCAGCCAGCCGCCATTGGTTGCTCCGCCCAGTCAGGTGCCAGTGGCCGTTCCACCCAACCCATTACCAATAGCTGTTACTCCTCATCAACCAGCATCAGTTCTACTCCTGTGGTTGCTCCAAGTCTTGATGCGCCTTCTGCCCCTGACTTCAGAGAACCTCCCAGTCCAACCGAAGATATTGCTTCTGTTTCCAGCTCTCCAGATGGTCCCTCGGGGACTGAAGTTCTTGCAGAATCACCAAGTGAAGGGACTCCTGATGATTCGGAGGTGGTGTTGCGGCGGTCTCAAAGGACTACACAGGGTAAACTACCCTTAAGGTACCAAGATTCACATCCAGTACCTGCTCACCTAGTACCCTTGATAACCCGTTTCAATGCTCTACCTATAACTTTTCAGTACTCTAGACTACTCACTAAATTGTACTACTTCAGTCTACTTCAGTAAATACACAAAAACAAAATGTATCTCACATTCAAACAAACACTTAGGAATTGTAGCCTATTGATATCCCAATTCTTTCGTGTACTAAGAGGTAACTCATTGTAGACAAAAAAGAAAAAAATGTGTGAGATAATGAAAAATGTTCAGTCAGCTTGAAGCTAAATGTATAGAGAGCTGTACTAATGTCTAGTTAGCCTCATAAAATGTGTAGAGAGCTAAAACAAAATGTCTTAGGAGCTAGCAACTAAATGTCAGATAGCTGCCTAATTGTATATTAAGCTTAGGATGTATAGTAAGCTTAATTAAAATGTCTAGGAAGCTAGAAACTAAAGGTATAGATAGCTTCATCATTGTCCAGATAGTTTCATAAATGTACAGGAAGCCTTTATAATTGTCTAGTAGGATTTCTAGTCTAGCAAATGTTTAAAAATGCCTAGAAAAATATCTAGTAGGTTTAAAAGTATCTAATGTGTATAAAAGTTTTGTCAGGATATAGATTCTGTCTAGTTAGCAATCCTGTTCTACCTGCCCTAGTTCCTCTGCCTTAGGGGACAGGCGTCGGGGTCGACGTGTTTTAAGTAAGAGGGTTTGTGGTATCCCGGTACCGGATTGCATCCGTTACCTTGTGGTGAGGTCCCCAAAGTCAGAGTCCCTAGTTACCGATGGGGTCCTCATCTATAGTTAGCCCCTTGTCACCCCTTTAACCCCTTAAGGACCAAGGACGTACCGGTACGTCCTTGGTCCTGCTCTCCTGATATAACGCGGGGTTACACGGTAACCCCGCATCATATCACGGCGGGCCTGGCGTCATAATGAAGCTGGGACCCGCCTCTAATAGCGCGCAGCGCCGATCGTGGCGCCGCGCGCTATTAACCCTTTAGCCACGCGCTCAGAGCTGACCCGCGCGGCTAGAACCGAAAGCGAAAGTTGCCGGTTAACTCAGTGGGCTGTTCGGGATAGCCGCGGCAAAATCGCGGCATCCCGAACAGCTTACAGGACAGCGGGAGGGCCCCTACCTGCCTCCTCGCTGTCCGATCGCCGAATGACTGCTCAGTGCCTGAGATCCAGGCATGAGCAATCATGCGGCAGAATCGTCGATCACTGGTTTCCTATGAGAAACCAGTGATCAATGATGAAGATCAGTGTGTGCAGTGTTATAGGTCCCTATGGGACCTATAACACTGCAAAAAAAAGTGGAAAAAAATAGTGAATAAAGATCATTTAACTCCTCCCGTATTAAAACTTTGAATCACCTCCCTTTTCCCATAAAAAAAAACACAGTATAAATAAAAATAAAAATAAACATATATGGTATCACCGCGTGCGGAAATGTCCAAATTATAAAAATATATCATTAATTAAACCGCTCGGTCAATGGTGTGCGCGCAAAAAAATTCCAAAGTCCAAAATTGTGCATTTTTGGTCAATAAGTCCTATCAATGCAAAAATGATACCGTTAAAAACTTCAGATCACGGCACAAAAAATTAGCCCTCATACCGCCCCATACACGGAAAAATAAAAAAGTTATAGGGGTCAGAAGATGAAAATTTTAAACGTATTAATTTTCCTGCATGTAGTTATGATTTTTTCCAGAAGTCCGACAAAATCAAACCTATATAAGTAGGGTATCATTTTAATCGTATGGACCTACAGAATAAAGATAAGGTGTCATTTTTACCGAAAAATGTACTACGTAGAAACGGAGGCCCCCAAAAGTTACAAAACGGCGTTTTTTTTTCAATTTTGTCGCACAATGATTTTTTTTCCGTTTCACCGTAGATTTTTGGGCAAAATGACTGATGTCATTATAAAGTAGAATTGGTGGCGCAAACAATAAGCCATCATATGGATTTTTAGGTGCAAAATTGAAAGAGTTATGATTTTTTTAAGGCAAGGAGCAAAAAACGGAAATGCAAAAACGGAAAACCCCCCGATCCTTAAGGGGTTAACAGTTAAAATTATTTGAATTCTAAGTGTATATATGTGTGTACCTTGTTGTAGTGTCGCAGGACCTGCGGGTCACGTGATGCGTTCCAAAACTTTATGGACCTTTGGAGGAAGTCAGGTGATCGCCCACCATGCATTGTAATGGTGAGTGACAGCTGACTCGGACCAATCCAAAACGGTCCTGCCCCTGCCCATATACACTTACTGTGAGTTACCTCAATCCCTGTTAAGTCTGCAAGATCACCGGACCTAAACACACCCCTAAATCAGGACGGATCTTTGCATCAATCCTAATTCTACTAGTCCTTTGGATAAGCTAATGGTCCGCGGCATCTGTCAATTACTGGCATACTACATAGAGACTGTATTGCTAAGACTGTTGCTGTTCATTGGATGTACCGCAAGTACCTCAGTAAAGTTTATACAAGTTCAAGTTCATCCCTATTGTGGACCTTCATTCATTTAAACACGCACCTATCGTTTCTGGGAAGGGTGGTGATAGGCCGAAGATTTACCTCAGCGTATTAACCCTCACCCTGGCGTCAAGAGAGACAGGGGTTAAATTAACCCCTCATATGCCGAAGCAACACCCCAACTACACTACACCCCCAAGGCCCTACCACAGGTGGCTATTTAGTGAAGGTAAACAGCCATCATACTAAAGGTCACTTATATATGTGACACTAAATCTACCTTTTGTAATGTGATGTAATTCAAGGTATTACCCCAATAGGCACCTCACGCCTGCTGTGCACCGCAGGCGCGAGTTATTAAGCCCGCACCATGTATATCGGCTATTGGTACACCTAAACTGCAGGAGAGTTGCAGATTAAAAAACAAAACTGTCCCACCCCGACATGTTTCGCCACTATTTGTGCCTTTATCAAGGAGACCTATTACACTGCACACACTGATCTCTTATGCTGATCCCTGCAAAGCAATAGCTTTGCATGGATCAGCGAGATAGGGGCTCGATTGCTCAAGCCTGTAGCTCAGGCTTGGAGCAATCAAACCCAGATCGGACACGACGGAGCTAGGTAAGGAGGTCTCCGCTCGCGTCCCAGCTGATCGGGACATCGGGAATCGTTTACTTTCACTTTCAGACGCAGTGGTCAAATTTTATCGGCGCGTATGAAAGGTTGATAGCGCGCGGCACAACGATCGGTGCCACGTGCTGTTAGCCCAGGGTCCCGGCTATGAATAGCAGCTGGGACCGACCCGGTGTGATGCGGGGTTACGGCGTGACCCCGTTTTAAACACCGGGATCGGGCTCAGGGCGTACAGGTACGCCCTGAGTCCTTAAGAGGTTAAAGAAGCAATGTGATTAGTTGTTATCGGCAACTGGTCAACTTTTCCTGTGCACAGGTTTTGATAAATCTTCCCCATTGGGTATACATGGAGGAAATTTAAGACCATTATTACCCTTCCCAAGAGTGGAAAACAAAAAAACATCACACCAAGAGCAAGACATTTAATGGAACCCAAGTTTACCTCTAAGCAACTAAAGGCCTTTCTAATGTTCATGAGTCTACCATCAGGAGGACACTGAACAACAATAGTGTTTATAGCAGGATTTCAAGGAAAAGCAGTTGTTCTTTAAAAAAAGACACTGCAGCCTATCTGCAATTTGCAACTCAAAAGGATGCTGGAGCAGTGTTTCATAAACAATACAAAATAGGACCTATTGGTAAAGAAAGACATTGCATTCTAGCATAACAACCTCATATCAGATGATATGAGGTTGTTATGCTAGAATGCAATGTCTTCCTTTAAAATATGGTGGTAGTAATATCATATTCCATGCAAAACGGAAAAAAATGTCATTGTGCGACAAACTTGAAGAAAAAATGCCATTTTGTAAATTTTGGGGGCTTCCGTTTCTATGCAGTAAATTTTTCGGTAAAATGACACCTTATCTTTATTCTGTAGGTCCACAAATGATACCCTACTTGTATAGGTTTGATTTTGTATTACTTCAGAAAAAAATGATAAATACATGCAGGAAAATTTTAAATTGTCATTTTCTGAGCCCTACAACTTTTTTTTTTCTGTGTTCAGGGCGCTATGATGGCTCATTTTTTGCGCCGTGATCTGAAGTTTTTAGCGGTACCATTTTTGTTCTGATCAGACTTTTTGATCACTTTTTATTCACTTTTTTGTGGCAAAGTGATCAAAAATGCGCTATTTTGGACTTTGGAATATTTTTGCGTGTACGCCATTGAACGTGCGGTTTTAAAAGCGGTATATTTTTATCATTCGGACCTTTCCACACGCGATGATACCACATATGTTTATTTTTATTTACACTGTTTTATTTTGTTACTAGGAAATGCCGGGTGATTTAAAATTTTTATTCAGAAGGGAATACCTGAAAGGGTTAACTTTTTTTTTTTACACTTTTTTTTGCGACCTATGGGACCTATGAGCTTGCAATGGCTTATTGCATACACAGATTGTTGCCTTGCCGTTACATGGCAACAAGCTGTGTAATCAGAGGTTGATTGCTCCAGCTTGTAACTCAGGCATGGAGCAATCAATCAGAGCCGGGATGCCAACGGAAGAAGGTAGGGACCTTTTTCTCTCTGGGTAGGTGATCGGGGCATCGCAATTTTATCGCGATGACCCCGATCAGCCCGACTGAGCAGCCTGTAAGCATTTACTTTCACTTCCGATGTGGCGCTCAGCTCTGAGCGCCGCATCGGAAGCGTTAATAGCGCGTGGCCGAACAATCACGGCCGCGCTATTAGCCGCAGGTCCCGGCTGTGAATGGGCGCCGGGACCATCCTTCTATGACGCGGGGTCCTGCCGGGACCCGCGCGTTATAGACAGGGACCAGACTTAGGACGTACTCATACGTCCTAAGTCCTTAAGGAGTTAAGTTATTCTACCAAAGACTGGTTAAAAAAAAATTAAAGTAAAATTAAGTGAACCAATCCAGGTGAACCCAGATTCGGTCTATACATTGCAAAACCTGTTTACTTGTAGTAAGTTAGAAATGCTTTATGCATCCCCAGCTTAGGCTTCTTTCACACTACCGTTTTTGCCCGGTAGGTGACGTCCATTAGGAAGATAGTGGGAGAAAAAATTGTGCATGACACGTCTTTTTCTCCGCTATCTTTGGCTGCAAAAATGTGAGTTATAACGGACGTTAGAGGAATCCCATTCAAGTGAATGGGATCCTCTCTGCCTGTTATGACTCCTGTTATGCTCCGTTGCAATAACAGACATTAAAGGGGTACTCCACTGCTGAGGGTTTTCCATGTATATTGTGCCTTGTAGGGAGTTGTTCCACATTGCACATTTTAGATGGTTTATTGTTTTGGAGCTCTTCTTTTGTGACCTCTTTGTTGCTGGCCAGAGGTTTTGGATTCTGGTTACTGGCAATTCCTCTTTCCTGCTTCATGTCGGCCATGTTGTGAGCGCCACGTCATTTACTCAGCTGTGACGTTTTCTTCTGCACCTCCTCCCAGCTGCCGCTCTGCCTTGCCCCTCATGAATATGGTAATCACATTCTCACATTTTATTTTATTTTTTTACTGAGTCATCGGTTGTGGCAGTCATTGGCTAATGATTAGCCAATAGCTGTTCAGAATGGACTCCACAGCACCTATCTTCTTACTTGTTGTGCGCATGTCTGTTCCTTGCTGTGCAGTGTCCTTAGCAACTGACTTACTTCTGAGCAGACTCCTGAAGTGCTGAGGGACTACTACTACTCCCATCATGGAACAGGTTGGTTTCCATGATGGGAGTAGTAGTTCCCTCGCTGCTGGAGTCTGCCGTCGGCTGGGGAGGCTCAATTCTGACACCCGATGCGATAATTTATTCCCCCCCCCCATGTCCAGATCCCCTGTGTCCATATCCCCCCGTGTCCATATCGTGTGATAGCAGGGTGCTGCAGCGGAGATCCCGGGGGTCCCCAGCAGTGGGTCCCCAGCAATGTGACATCTTATGCCCTATCCTTTGGATAGGAGATAAGATGCTAGGGGCGGAGTACCCCTTTAAGGACTTAATGGGGGTTAGTTCTATTACCAAGCCCCCAACTTATTAACAGATACTATCCATCAGACAACTCTGATTGTCTGTAAAGTGATAAAAAAAAAATACTGGTACCTGTGAAATAAATCTTTCATTGTAATAAAAATAACCCTCATTGACCAGCTTTTTCTTTTTTTTTTTTTTACAAAAAATCTAAACGTTGGTCATTGTCCTAGTCCACAGAATCCTTGGTATTTCTCTTCATATCAGTATCTGAAAGCCCTGGGAGCCCTGAATGGCCGGCACTGAGGAGCCATTAAGGGCTCGCGGCAGGGTTTTTAAACTACTACTGTGTTAACCCTAAATGTATGCCCCGTGCATATTTATAGTAATTTTTTAGCCCCAAGTGTGCATAAGTTTACTTCCCCCAGGGTCCATATCCCCCAGTGTCCATATCCCCCCGTGTCCATAACCCCCCTTGTCCATATCCCTCCCAGTAGTCTTATTCCCCAGCTGCCTGCTGTTCCTCATCTTCTAGGAGCAGGGCAGCAGCGGGGACATGTCGGGCGGAGAATGAATGAAGCCGATATGTCCCGCATGTCGGCTCCATTCATTAATTCATTCTCCGCCGCAGCCACCGCCCGACATTCTCCGCCGCAGTCCCCTCTGCTGCCCTGCTCCTAGAAGATGAGGAGCAGCAGGCAGCTGGGGAATAAGACCACTGGGGGGGATATGGACATGGGGAGATATGGACACAGGGGATCTGGACATGGGGGGGGGGAATAAATTTATGCACACTGGGGCCAATAAATTATTATAAATATGCATACATTTAGGGTTAACACAGTAGTAGTTTAACCCGATAACGACGATGGACGAGTATAGACGTCCAGGTCTGGCACCTGGACGTCTATACTCGTCCATGCTTCTCGTGGGCGCTGCCCAGTGCACCCACGAGATCGCGGCAGGGACTCAGCTGTAACACACAGCTGGGACCCTGCCGCACTGCCAGGACCAAAGTAAACTTCTATCCCGGCAGTTTAACCCTTACAGCCGCGGTCGGAAGTGATCACGGGCTGTAAGTGTTATGACAGAGGGAGGGAGCTCCCTCTGTCTCCCCTGCAGCATGATTGCGGGGTACTGTGTGTGATCCCCGGCGGGCGGAGACCTGCCGCACTGCCGGGATGGAAGAAAACTTCAGTCCCGGCAGTTTAACCCCTACCCCTGAAGCGACCGCGAGCTGTAAGGAGTTTTGACAGAGGAGGGGGCTCCCTCTGTCTCTCTCCTGTTGCACCCCGCAATGATCTGGGTGCTGCTGCTTACCTGGGCAGCCGGGAGCCTTTACAAGGACCCCCAGGTCTTCCCCGGTTTTGCCTGTCAGGATGTGCCAGAGGCACATCCTGATATGCTGCCTGCTAGTGTAAAACTAGCAGGCAGCACATATCTGCAATGCTTTGGAATACTAAGCATTCCAAAGCATAAAAAAAGTGAAAAAAATATAAAATGAATAAATGTATAAAAACAATAAGTATAAAAAAGTGTAAAAGAAAAAGTGTAAAAAAATGTATAAAAATAAATGTATTAAATAAATATAATGAAAAATTGAAAAGTATAATGTGTAGTATCACACGGCGCACATCCGCAGCATATTACATGCTGCGGATGCCCGCCAACAGTCACAATGTGAGCTCCCTGCGGCGGCTGGGTAGCTTTGTGTGTCCACTCATAGCGGCAGATTTCCAGCCGGCAGTCATGAGTGGACACACTGAGCTACCCTGCCACAGCAGTGATCTCGCCCTTGTGACTGCTGGGGGCAATCCGCAGTGTGAAATATGCTGCGGGTGCACTCTATGTGACCCTACACTGCGTGTCGTTCATACTGTGTTTCTGCATGGTTAGAGGTATCCGTCAGCATCACTTCAAAAAGAGTGATGCTGAAGTATACTGTAGCAGCTCCATTTATTTCTGAATGAGACTACAACAGTATACATTGGCATCCCTTTTATGACATGACAACGGACGCCTATGCTGCAGAAATACAGTATGAATGGGGACTATTTATATAATGATGCCCTGAAAGCCAAAGGGGGCTCCTCTCCTTCTTGGTCCTACTAGGCGCTCAGGCAACCAGTTATGGCCTAAGTAGGGGTACTGCCCAGCCCGGGACGTACATGGTGATAAAATATGGGGCGCATTTCCTCCATTTCAAAAGCGACTTACCTAAATGATGTCCCACAAATAAAGAATTTGTGGGGAAAAAAGCTAATTGCTATTTTTTTCCACTGACTTTGAAATAATTCTAGCCACACAATAAGGGCTCAACTTACTCACCTTTTCCCTACGTCAATACATTATAGGGTGTAGTTTCGAAAATGGGGTCACTTCCAGGGGTGCAGTATTGTTCTGACAGCTAGAATGCTTTGCAAAATGAAGTGCGGCCTATAATTTGTATAATGATATCCTCAAAGCCAAATGGTGCTCCTCTCTTTTGGGTCCCACCATGTGGCCATGCAACCAAACATGGTCTAAAGGGGGTATTACCAAACATGGGACAAACAGCGAAATAAAATATGGGGCGCAGTTTCTACTTTTCAGATGAAATGTACAAAAAATATGTCCCGCAAATGATGCATTTGTGGAAAAAGAAGAAAATTTAAGTTTTTCCCACTGACTTTGTATCCATTCCAGCCACACAAAAAGGACTCAAAGTACTCACTTTTGCTCTAGGGGGTACTCACTTTAGGGGGTGTAGTTTCCAAAATGGGGTCACTTGTGGGGGTTCTGGCAGCTAAAACCCTTTGCCGGCATGAAGTGCGGCCTATAATCCATTCGGCCTAAAATGATGCCCTGAAAGCCAAATGACGCTCCTCTCCTTCTGGGTCCTACCACGCGGCCAAGGAATAAAATATGGCCTAAGCGGGGGTATTTACAAACACAGGCCGAGCAGCTCAATAAAATATAGGGTGCATTTCTTGCAATATCAGAAGTGATGTACAAAAAATATGCCCCACAAATGATGCATTTGGGAAAAAATGCAAATTTCGAATTTTAACACTGATTTTGTAATAATTCCTGCCAAAAAACTATGGTGTTAAAATACTCACTGTACCCCCTAGAAAATACCTTGAGGGGTCTAGTTTTCAAAATGGGGTCAATTGGGGGGGTGTTTCTATGTTCTACTACCTTCAAATTCCTTCAAACCTTGCATAGCACATAAAAAAAAGATGTACTTTCAAATTTTCAAAATTTTCTAAATTTCAAGTTAGGCTTCTAACTAATTTAAAATGTTAATTAAAAACAAAAAAATGCTGTCAAAATAAAGTAGACATCTGAAAGTATAAGTTTCATAAACTATTCGGTCAGTAAGTATAAATATATGCAACCTATTAGTGTTAAAATAGCAAAAATTGTAATTTTTTTTTATTTCAGGATTTTTTGCATTGTAAAAAAAAAATACAAATGATATCGGCTTATTTTTACTTCGTACATGAAGGACAACTTGTGACAAAAAAACTGTGTCAGAATTATCTTGATTGGCAAAACGTTACCAGAGTTATTCCCCAATAAAGACAGATATCCCTGATTTGAAAAAAACAGGCCTGGTCTTTCAGAGGAGTACAGGTTTATTTGTATTGGTCCTTAAGGGGTTAAAAACCCTTCTGGGAGCCCTGAATGGCTCCTTGGTGTCAGGCATTCAGGGCTCCCAGCAGGGGATTTAAAAATGAAAGCTTGAACAGTATATCCATGGCAGAGTAGCGCAGCATGCCGCTCGCTCCCCTGCTTTATAACTGCTGATCCCGTTGGGTGTCAGAATTGTAGACCTGGTGTGATCAATCCTTCAGCCCCTGTACTACTACCCCCAACATGGAACAGACTCTGTTCCATGATGGGGGTAGTAGTATAAACACTAATGTAGCCTCCTCAGCCGACGGCAGACTCCAGCAGCTGGGGAACTACTACTCCCATCATGGAAACTAGCCTGTTCCATGATGGGAGTAGTAGTAGTCCCTCAGCACTGCAGGAGTCTGCTCAGAAGTAAGTCAGTTGTTAAGGAGCTGCACAGCAAGGAACAGACATGCGCACAACAAGTAACAGACATGCGCACAGCAAGAAGATAGGTGCTGCGGAGTCCGTTCTGAACAGCAATTGGCTGATCATTAGCCAATGACTGCCATAACCGATGACTGAGTAAAAAAAAAAAAAGTGCAAATGTGATTACCATATTCATGAGTAGTGTTGCTCGCGAATATTCGCAATTCGAATATTATTCGCGAATATCGCATATTCGCGAATTCGCGAATTTCGCGAATATAGCGCTATATATTCGTAATTACGAATATTCGTTTTTTTTTTTTCACAGTACACATCACAGTGATCATCCCTCTCCGCTTCCAGCTTGTGTGGTGTAAAGAAGGCTGTAATACTACTGTGTGAGACTGGCGTGCGAAGCAAAAATTCGCATATGCGAAAATTAGCATATGCAAATTTTCGCATAAGCGAATTTCCATATATGCTAATTTTCGCATGTGCGTATTTTCGCATACGCGAAAATAAAACGAGAATATAACGAATATGCGAATATTCGCGAATATATGACGAATATTCGTCCATATATTCGCGAATATTCGCGAATTCGAATATGGCCTATGCCGCTCAACACTATTCATGAGCGGCAGCTGGTAGAAGGTGCAGCAGAAAATGTCACAGCTGAGTAAGTGACGTGGCGTTCACAACATGACCGTCAACACTGAGTGAAAGATTTTAAAATCACTACAAAAGAACACTAGACAAGGAAAAGAAACCAGACACAGAACTGGTAAGCTAAATATAATGATTTGCACCATATAACTATAAAAAAGTACCACCGGATAAGATGTCAGATCTCCGTGGTCCCGCTGCTGGGGACCCGCGGGATTGCCGCTGCGGCACCCCGCTGTCATTACTGCACAGAGCGAGTTCGCTCTGCACGTAATAACGGGCAATACGAGTCTAAGGGAGGGGGCGTGGCGGTGCTCCGTCGCTGCTCCCACCCCTGTATCGCCCGTCATTACACACAGAGCAAACTCGCTCTGTGCAGTAATGACAGCGGGGTGCCGCAGCGGCAATCCTGGGGCTCCCCAGCAGCGGGACCGCGGCGCTCTGACATCTTATCCCCTATCCTTTGTATAGGGGATAAGATGTCTAGGGGCGGAGTACCCCTTTAACGTCCGTTTGTAATGTAGCAAATTTCACAGAAGAAAGAAGCCTTACTGTAATAAATGTCCAGGTTGGGCACATTGCACCTGACCTGGGGTATCTTTTCGTCAACTGCTAAGGGGTCTTCAGGTCAGAAGCAGAAAGTTTTTCTGGATGTGCGCTAGAGACTCTGGAAAAGATGCTGGAGAGGAGAGATAAGATTTTTATTTTCTTTCTTTTTTTTTTACTACTTCAGATTAAGATGAAGATTTTTTCTTTTCACTTAAAAGTTCAAAGTTTTAGGCGTGTGTTATCTTAAGCTCCAGTGTAGGGAGCAGCAGGCCACACTTGGTGGTACAGTTGCCAAGGCAAATTGATAATTGCTCTGTGCAGTAATGATAGCAGGATGCCGCAGCGGAGATCCCGGGGGTCCCCAGCAGTGGGTCCCCAGCGATGTGACATCTTATGCCCTATCCTTTGGATAGGGGATAAGATGCTAGGGGCGGAGTACCCCTTTAAGGACTTAATGGGGGTTAGTTCTATTACCAAGCCCCAACTTATTAACAGATACTATCTATCAGACAACTTACACTGCTAAGTCTGCTTAAGTCTGATAAAAAAAATTACTGGTACCAGTGAAATAAATCTTTCATTACAATAAAAATAACCCTCATTGACCAGCTTTTTTTTTTTTTTTTTTACAAAAAATCTAAACGTTGGTCATTGTCCTACTCCACAGAATCCTTGGTATTTCTCTTCATATCAGTATCTGAAAGACAAAAAAAAGTACACACATAATTGTAAGAACAAGACCAAGACTACTTCACAAAGGCACTCACAAAGTGATGGAAAGCTGTGTTTACACATTTTTAACATGCCTTTTTTAAATAAGAAAGCATGTTAAAAACACAACCTGGGAACACAGGCTGCCTAAGTTTAACCAATCCATGCCTATATCTCTGTATTTACACCTGCTGTGCAGCCTGTAGGGACATCACATGACAGTACATACTGTAGAGGCTGCATCACAGAGGGAAATGACATGTGAGAGTTCTCTACCAGCACTATACAGTAAGCAGCCATCTATATAGAGCGCTCAGCTCAGCTCTGCCCTGATCAATATAGATGGATGCTTACTGTCTGTTACCTAAAGGGTAAGTAGCAATGCACAGCATCGCTACTTAACCCCTTCCCCAGTGGGCAGGGGAATACGAAATATACCTCGTGTCTAGCCAGAGATGTTCCTTGGGCTTTATAGCAGAGCCACAGAGCAGGGACTCTTTTCAGTAAAATGACAGAGGGGTTTGGGCTCCTGTACATTATACAGTGGTACGCTATGCCTCACTCCATACTGTATGGCAAAAGGTAAGTGTCTTTTCTGAGGTAATCGCAATATGTTTACCTAAAATATTGTGCATATGAGGAATTGCATACCATGTTTTAGAGTGCATATACCCATATATTGCTCGTGAAAATTTTAGCTAAGTGTGTATGTTATTTGAAAAAAAGTATATATAATGACTTCAATTCAAAAACTTTCTTCAAACACCTGCAGGATCTGAATGCTCACTACACCCCTAAATTAACTTTTTGATAGGTATAGTTTTGAAAATGGATGTTGTTTGCAAATTAACTTGTGAGTTCTGTAACAGAGATATCAGCACAGTGCAGAAACAGGAAGCAAAAAGAATAGTCAGAGAACCAGCCAAGAATAAAGACAGTTAAATCAGGAGATAAAATCACAAAGCCCTGAACAAGAAAGAATCCAATATTCCTGGCAAGGAACACTGGAGTGAGTAAAGTATAAATAGCCAGCCTAGAGGAAGTGGACCCCAGGACTGAACACTTTTGGACCAGGCTCCATGCTTTCTGATAGATCTGGGAGTGTCACAGCTGCAGAGTCATTGTTAAGGGTAATGAACAACGCCTGCTGTGTACACAGGAGGAAAAAGAACTCCTACATCCCGGGTGAGGCATGAGTATAACACTGAGACTAAGTATTATTGAAAAAATATATATTTTTCAATTTTATTACTTTTTTGACTGCTTCGGTAGTATTGTTTTCTTGAAATACACACACTCACTGGCTACTAGGTACACCTTTCTAGTATCGGGTTGAACCACTCTTTGCCTTCAGAATTGCCTTTTCTGTGAGATTTTGGCTATGTGGACATGATGACATCACTCAGCTGCTGTAGATTAGTCAGCTGCACATCCATGATGCGATGATCTCTCCATCACATCCCAATGGATCTCTATTGGATAAAGATCTGTTGAACGTGGAGGCCATTGAAGTACATTGAACTAATTGTCATGTTCAAGAAACCAGTTTCACGTGAGCCTTGTGACATTATGGATTATTTTGCTGAAAGTAGCCATCAGAAGATTGTCAGTTACATGGTCAGCAACAATATTCAAGTAGAGTTTTGCATTTAAGCAATGATCAATTGGTACTAAGAAGCTAAAAGTCTGCAAATGTTCTTCCAGTCTTTTCTTGTTCAATTTTGGTGAGCTTCACCAATTGTAGACTCAGTTTTCTTTCCAGAAGTAGCACCCAGCGGGGGGTGTCTGCTGTTACTGTAGCCAATCTGCTTAAAGATTCTGTGTGTTGTGCATTCAGAAATGGTAATCTGCATACCTTGGTTGTAATGATTTGTGTTATTTGTGTTACTGTCTTGCTGCCATCTTGAACCAGTCCGCCTATTCTCCTCTGACCTTTGACATCAAAAAGGCATTTTCATTTACACACCTGATGCTCACTTCAAATTTTCACTTTCTTTGGGTCATTTTATGTAAACCCTACCGATGGTTGTTTGTGAAAATACCAGTTGATCAGCAGTTTTTTAAATACTCAGACCAGCTCATCTTGCACCAACAACTATATATATATATATATATATATATATATATATATATATATATATAGTTGTTAAATAAAATATATATCTCTATATATCTCTGTATAAAGTACAATGGTAAATTATATCAATAACTGTTGATAGTAATAATTACTTTAAGTGCATACTGTTTAAACCTTATTGCATGATTTATATAACATAACAATTCTTTTTTTCCTTTTGTGTTGTAAAAATGATTGGATGCCAAAGATTTTGAGAAGTAGTAGTTTCTGAAGAAGTTTATCAAACTGTTAAAGAAGTAGTGATGGCAGTATTACTTTTGTCTTTGACCCCCATGCTCTGTTCTCATTGAATGAAAAACGTGAACAGTTTTAAAAGACTGCTAGTCAATACTCCTCCTTTCAAAGTGTCAACTTTTTTTTATGGAAAATGTGTTTTATTATATATTTTTCTGCGGAATATAATAACAGCATTCAGCCCATCATCTTACTAACATATATGCATACTCACAAAAAGTCTGTAGATTATAAGTTCTTTGTACAATTACAGTTTGTGTACTTTTCTGCTAGACAATGCATTCTTCATCTCAGTTTAGAAGTATATTTAAAGACCACTTTCCTAAGTAATTGCTACCCCCTTGAAAATAATCAAAAAGTGATACATCAATGTCAAGAAGAGTGTTTCTCAGCATTGCAGAATGTTGACCTTGCTTTCATTTCCTTACCTGATGTACCAGCTATGACAAGATGAGAGATAAAATGCATAAACAATATGTAAATATAGTTTAGTGGGCAGCAGTCTCTTTCCTGCAAGTTAAAATATAAAAAATGTTGCTAAAAATAAATAAGAACAATATTGTCTCTTTAATAAAATATTATATTTGTATTGAAAATATTTCTGCCTTAACAAAACTGTACAAAGGCTTAAAGTCTGTATTCAACAAATGTTATAGATCATATAAGAACATGTTAAGCCAATGTAGGAGGAGTCCACAGAATTGTACTAAAGCTGTGAGCTATTTCCAACATGGATCCCTGTATGGTGTTTGAGTATTTCCAGAGCAATGATAATATGTATTATGCATAAAATGACTTTGTGTAGGTTACACAGAAATTTCTAGGATGGAAAATTCAACTTCTAATCATCTTTATAGACAATGACATAATGACAATCACTATTAACTCATTCCTAGCATAACAATAGAACATATCAATATAAACCCAATTTTCATTTTATCGCATTAGAGAATAACTTAGCAACAAAAACAATAACTTTTGTGATATCAGCACAATTCAACACAGGATTTCAAGGAAGACAAACACTTAGGCCTAGATTTATCAACCTGCCTTAAACCAAAACTGTCTGGCTTTGCCGACAGCAACCAATCACAGTTCAGATTTCACCTTATCAGAGCTTTGTTAAGATATGAAAGTTGAGCTGTGATTGGCTGTTATGGGAAAAACCAGTAGGCTTTGGTTTCAGGCAGATTGCGTAAATCTGTTTCTAAAGGGGACACAATCACAATAGAAAATTTCACGATAGAACTATGGTGTTAGAGAGTTGGTGTAGAGCAGGGGTCCTTAAACTATGGCCCGCAGGCCACATGCGGCCCGCGGAGCGCATTTACCTAGCTTGCCGGGCGTTTTTGACTCAGGACATCCATGTGTACCGAAAGATGCTTTCAGGAACACAAGGATGCCTCTGTTAAGTCCCTGTGGCCCTCGTTTACTTTAAAAACGCGGGGCCCGCCAGGAACAGGCGCACGCAGCGACGTCACTGACGTCCCATGCGTGCGCCCATGGCAACCAAGCGGAGGAACGGAGAAGCAGAGAAGAAGCAAGGAAGCGCGCTGGAGGTAAGTGTGTACCAGCGGCGCGTCCCTTTGGTGTTCTCACCACCGATCCTAGGGTACTGCTATGGCCGGAGCGGTGGTTGGAACACTGAAATGGGGCAGTACACAGGCATACAGCCTCCAGCCATACTGTATTGCTGGAGGCTGTATGCCTGTGGGGGAACATACTGCCAACGTAATGTGGGGAGCTATACTGCCAACATAATTTGGGGAACTATAGTGCACCTAATGTGGGGGACTATACTGCCAGCCTAATGTGGGGGACTATATTGCACCTAATGTGGGGGAACATAATGCCAGATTAATGTGGGGGACTATATTGCACCTAATGTGGGGGAACATAATGCCAGCTTAATGTGGGGGACTATATTGTGCCTAATGTGGGGGAACATAATGCCAGCTTAATGTGGGGGACTATATTGCACCTAATGTGGGGGAATATACTGCCAGCCTAATGTTGGGGGCTATATTGCACCTAATGTGGGGGAACATACTGCCAGCCTAATGTGGGGGACTATATTGCACCTAATGTGGGGGGAAATACTGCCAACCTAATGTGGGGGACTATATTGCACCTTATGTGGGGGGAACTATACTGCCAACGTAATGTGGGGGAACTATGCTGCACCTAATGTGGGGGAACATACTGCCAGCCTAATGTGGGGGGACTATATTGCACCTAATGTGGGGGAACTATACTGCCAGCCTAATGTGGGGGACTATATTGCACCTAATGTGGGGGAACTATACTGCCAGCCTAATGTGGGGGACTATATTGCACCTAATGTGGGGGAACATACTGCCATCCTAATGTGGGGGAATATATTGCACCTAATGTGGGGGAACTATACTGCCAGCCTAATGTGGGGGACTATATTGCACCTAATGTGGGGGAACATAATGCCAGCCTAATGTGGAGGACTATATTGAACCTAATGCGGGGGAACATACTGCCAGCCTAATGTGGGGGACTATATTGCGCCTAATGTGGGGGAACATACTGCCAGCCTAATGTGGGGGACTATATTGCACCTAATGTGGGGCAACTATACTGCCAGCCTAATGCGGGGTACTATATTGCACCTAATGTGGGGAAACATACTGCCAGCCTAATGGGGGGGACTATATTGCACCTAATGTGGGGGGACTATATTGCACCCAATATGGGGGGGGGGGGAACTATACTGCACCTAATGTGGGGGGAACTATACTGCACCTAATGTGGGGGGAACTATACTGCACCTAATGTGGGGGAACTACCCAGTTCCCATTGAAATACTGGTAAGTTTGTTGATTTAACTTTACTTGTTCTTCATTTTAAATATTGTATTTATTCCCGTTTCTTCACTTCAAAATAAGATATATGCAGTGTGCATAGGAATTTGTTCATAGTTGTTTTTTTATCTTTTTTTAATTCCGGCCCTCCAACGGTCTGAGGGACCGTGAAATGGCCCCCTGTTTAAAAAGTTTGAGGACCTCTGGTGTAGAGAGTCTACAGGAGGAGTTGGGAAAGATTTATGGGAAACCTTTTCAGTTTTAACTGGGATTGTGATGGGTTTAGAGATGAAAAAAACTTTTTAAAACTTCAGTTCAGCAGATTTGCTAAACTGCTGGGTCACCTAAAAGTGTAATTTTGAGCTGTTTTAACCCCTTAAGGACATAGGGCGTATCCATACGCCCCCGTTTCCATGTCCTTAAGGACCGAGGGCGTATGGATATGCCCTGAGCATTTCCGGCCCCCGCCGCTAGCTGGAGCGGCGTCGGTGCCGGATGCCTGCTGAAATCGTTCAGCAGGCATCCCGGCATATCGCCCAGGGGGGTCATTATGTCCCCACATGTCGGCGATTGCCGCAGATCGCTGGACAATTCAGTCCAGCGATCTGCGGCGGATTCCGGGTCAATCGGGTCTCCAGTGACCCGATGACCCAGAATTACTGGCTGATCGGGGCCGTCTCCAACAGCCATTGCCAGCAGGGGTGAGGTGGCACTGGTGCCACCTCACAATCGCCCTGATTCGTCGACCAATCAGGGCGCCTGCTGCGGGTGTCACTCCCGCAACCCGCTCCGCCCCTCTTCCGGAGGACGTGAGCGGGTGCGGGAAGACGACCCCGGGTGCTGGGGACCCCGATCCCCGGCGTCCCTGTTGGGATCGGGGCCCCAGGAGCGAAGGCGGCGTCGAGGGACTGACCTGTGCGGCGGCATCGTGGAGCAGCAGCAGGAGGTGAGTGACAGCCTCCTGCATGCAAAAAGGGCATGCTGGGAGCTGTAGTTATGCAACAGCAGGAGGCAGACCACCACAACTCCCAGCATGCCCTTATGGGCATGCTGGGACTTGTAGTTTTGCAACAGCTGGAGGCACATTTTTCTATGGAAAAGTGTACCTTCAGCTGTTGTATAACTACAACTCCCAGCTTGCACAATCAGCTAAAGTGCATGCTAGGAGTTGTAGTGCTGCATCTGGTGGTTGCATAACTACAACTCCCAGCATGCCCGTTGGCTGTCGGTGACTGCTGAGAGTTGTAGTTTTGCAACAGCTGAAGGCACACTGAGTTGAGTAGCAAACCAGCTGTTGCATAACTACAATCCCCAACATCCCCAGCCAAAGTAGTATGCCTCTGGCTGTTGCATAACTACAAGACCCAGCATGCCCTTCCGCTGTCCGTACATGCTGGGGGTTGTAGCTTTTGCAACAGCTGAAGGCATACTGGTTGCAAAACACTGAGTTTGTTACCAAACTCAGTGTTTCACAACCTGTGTGTCTCCAGCTGTTGCAAAACTACAACTCCCAGCATGCACTGATAGACCGTACATGCTGGGAGTTGTAGTTTTGCAACAGCTGGATGCTTCTCCCCCCCCCCCCCCCCCCCCCCCCCCCAATGTGAACGTACAGAGTACACTCACATGGGCGGAGGATTACAGTAAGTATCCGGCTGCAAGTTTGAGCTGCGGCAAATGTTCTGCCGCAGCTCAAACTACCAGCGAGAAACTACTGTGAACCCCCGCCCGTGCTACTGTACCCTAAAAACACTACACTACACTAACACAAAATAAAATAAAAAGTAAAAAAACACTACATATACACATACCCCTACACAGCCCCCCTCCCCTCCCCAATAAAAATGAAAAACGTCTGGTACGCCACTGTTTCCAAAATGGAGCCTCCAGCAGTTGCAAAACTACAACTCCCAGCATGCACTGATAGACCGTACATGCTGGGAGTTGTGGTTTTGCAACAGCTGGATGTCCCCCCCCCCCCAATGTGAACGTACAGGGTACACTCACATGGGCGGAGGATTACAGTAAGTATCCGGCTGCAAGTTTGAGCTGCGGCAAATTTTCTGCCGCAGCTCAAGCTGCCAGCGAGAAACTACTGTGAACCCCCGCACATGTGACTGTACACTAAAAACACTACAATACACTAACACACAATAAAATAAAAAGTAAAGAACACTACATATACACATACCCCTACACAGCTCCCCTCCCCAATAAAAATGAAAAACGTCTGGTACGCCACTGTTTCCGGAACGGAGCCTCCAGCTGTTGCAAAACAACTACTCCCAGTATTGCCAGAAAGCCACTGACTGTCTAGGCATGCTGGGAGTTTTACAACAGCTGGAGGCACCCTGTTTGGGAATCACTGGCGTAGAATACCCCTATGTCCACCCCTATGCAAGTCCCTAATTTAGGTCTCAAATGCGCATGGTGCTCTCACTTTGGAGCCCTGTCGTATTTCAAGGCAACAGTTTAGGGCTACATATGGGGCATCGCCATACTCGGGAGAAATTGTGTTACAAATTTTGGAGGGTATTTTCTGCTATTACCCTTTTTAAAAATGTAAAATTTTTGGGAAAACAAGCATTTTAGGTAAAAAAAATATATATTTTTTTACATATACAAAAGTCATGAAACACCTGTGGGATATAAAGGTTCACTTAACCCCTTGTTACGTTCCCCGAGGGGTCTAGTTTCCAAAATGGTATGCCATGTGTTTTTTTTTTTTGCTGTCCTGGCACCATACGGGCTTCCTAAATGCGGCATGCCCACAGAGCAAAATTTGCTTTCAAAAAGCCAAATGTGACTCCTTCTCTTCTGAGACCTGTAGTGCGCCAGCAGAGCACTTTTCACCCCCATATGGGGTGTTTTCTGAATCGGGAGAAATTGGGCTTCAAATTTTGGGGGGTGTTTTCTGCTATTACCCTTTTTAAAAATGTAAAATTTTTGTGAAACCAAGCATTTTAGGTAAAAAAAAAAATTGTTTTTACATATGCAAAAGTCGTGAATCACCTGTAGGGTATTAAGGTTCACTTTACCCCTTGTTACGTTCCCTGAGGGGTCTAGTTTCCAAAATGGTATGCCATGTGTTTTTTTTTTTTTGCTGTCCTGGCACCATACGGGCTTCCTAAATGCGGCATGCCCACAGAGCAAAATTTGCTTTCAAAAAGCCAAATGTGACTCCTTCTCTTCTGAGACCTGTAGTGCGCCAGCAGAGCACTTTTCACCCCCATATGGGGTGTTTTCTGAATCGGGAGAAATTGGGCTTCAAATTTTGGGGGGTGTTTTCTGCTATTACCCTTTTTAAAAATGTAAAATTTTTGTGAAACCAAGCATTTTAGGTAAAAAAAAAATTGTTTTTACATATGCAAAAGTCGTGAATCACCTGTAGGGTATTAAGGTTCACTTTACCCCTTGTTACGTTCCCTGAGGGGTCTAGTTTCCAAAATGGTATGCCATGTGTTTTTTTTTTTTTAGCTGTTCTGGCACCATAGGGGGTTCCTAAAGGTGACATGCCCCCAAAAAACCATTTGTCACTCCTTCCCTTCTGAGCCCTCTACTGCGCCCGCTGAACAATTAACATAGACATATGAGGTATGTGCTTACTCGAGAGAAATTGGGTTTCAAATACAAGTAAAAATTTTCTCCTTTTTACCCCTTACAAAAATTCAAAAATTGGGTCTGCAAGAACATGCGAGTGTAAAAAAGGAAGATTGTGAATTTTCTCCTTCACTTTGCTGCTATTCCTGTGAAACACCTAAAGGGTTAAAATGCTGACTGAATGTCATTTTGAATACTTTGGGGGGGGGGGTGCAGTTTTTATAATGGGGTCATTTATGGGGTATTTCTAATATGAAGACCCTTCAAATCCACTTCAAACCTGAACTGGTCCCTAAAAAATAGTGAGTTTGAAAATTTTGTGAACATTTTCAAAATTGCTGCTGAACTTTGAAGCCCTCTGGTGTCTTCCAAAAGTAAAAACTCATACATTTTATGATGCAAACATAAAGTAGACATATTGTATATGTGAACCCAAAAAAAATGTATTTTGAATATCCATTTTCCTTACAAGCAGAGAGCTTCAAAGTTAGAAAAATGCTAAATTTTCATTTTTTTCATCAAATTTGGGGATTTTTCACCAAGAAAGGATGCAAGTTACCATAAAATTTTACCACTAAGTTAAAGTAGAATATGTCACGAAAAAACATTCTCGGAATCAGAATGATAACTAAAAGCATTCCAGAGTTATTAATGTTTAAAGTGACAGTGGTCAGATGTTCAAAAAATGCTCTGGTCCTTAAGGTGAAAAAGGGCTCGGTCCTTAAGGGGTTAAGGCAAAACTAATTGTCAAGTTACCTCAACATGTATGGATATGGGTAAATGGGTAGTGCCTGATAGTAACTAATGTCTTGTTTAAAAACACACAACTTTTTTTTTTTTAAATTATGCCCTTTTGTGGCAGATGCCTGCCCGCGTTTATATGCACACGAAAGGATCAGAACAAAAATTTTTTGTTTTTTTCAAGTAGTCCTATAAACATTTTTTTGGGAGTAGCAACAGGTATGGCACTTAGAAAATTAAATAGTATTGGTTTTTTAAAAACTGTAAAAGCATTTTGTAGAGTAGCTGCACAGCTTTTTCACAACAACTAATGTACCACAAAAAAGCCCAACGCACCTAACTAGATTTGCACTGATAGATCAGACCCTTCTGCCATGTGGCTGAAGTTATTTTAGAAAGTTCAACCAAGACAAACCGACTGGGTTTAAAGCTTGCAACAAACCCAACTTTTAGCAAAGTTTGGACCAAACAAGAGTTCAACAAGTTTGGTTCTCCCATATCTATTTGTAATAAACCAAATCCTTATGCACGTTTTAGTAGCAAGCATGTACATGGGTTTTATGTTAAAAAAAAATCTTACCTGCATTTCTTTACTATTACTCTACCATGATTATTATGTGGAGCACATTCTCAGTCTTCTGCAGAATATTCTAATCATAATAAAAACATCTTTTTCTCCCTACCCAGAGTCAGCGCACAGGAAAAACAATCTAGCAAGGGAGGCCTTTTCTGATCATTTCTGAACTCCATAAACCGGGGAAGCAAAAGTGTTTGTTAAGACATTTTTTGAAGTTTGATTAAGAATGGTGATTTCAATTCTATTGTTGTAACATAAATGTACTGCTGGTTTATATACCTGGAGAGACATGTCTCTTGTCAGCTTAATCGACAAAAATGTCTTTATTTTTTGGGAAAAAAACAAGGTACTGACTGAAAGAACTGTGAAACTGTAGATATTTGCAAGTATTTTTCAAAGCCTGCACATTTGTGCTCATTTCTTACTATATAATATATTTAACTATAATAAAAGGCTATGATAATACTGCTACTTCTTGCTTCCATAAAAGAAAGTTACAATAGAAAAATATATATTTACTTGTCATCGACTCTATGGGGGAGATCTATCAAAACCTGTCCAGAACAAAATTTGCTGAGTTGCCCATAGCAACCAATCAGATTGCTTCTTTCATGTTTCACAGGCCTTTTCAAAAAAGAAAGAAGCGATCTGATTGGTTGCTATGGGCAACTCAACAACTTTTCCTCTGGACGGGTTTTGATAAATCTCCCCCTATGTCACAAAATGTTTTTCCTTCTGATTATAAAAAAGTTGTTGTCTCTTCATAGACAATTACAGAAGACACGTAAAGTATATGGTGGTGCATCAATGATAAAGTACATATAATACTCAAAACCGATGCATAACAATGCTCCACGGCACTCACCATAAGTTGTAAATAGTTTTATTTCAGTGTTCAGCATGTATATCCACAAGAATAGAATCCAAAGTATGCAGCCAATGGGCATTTTGCACCTTCATATGCTTTCTAATAACTTGCAGGGAAACAGCAACCTTACCTCTTTGAACCATCAAACTACATTGCTGCTTACCTCTGTGGCCCTTCAGTAACAGCAATTCACAGCACATAGCTGTTTACTGTAAATTTTGTGTTGTTTCTGTGGTGCCATATACTCTGGTTAAGTGAAACTTGAGCTGTGATTGGCTGCTGTGGTCAAATTCAAAGAGTTTTGGTTTCAGTTTTGACAGTATGATTCTTAATCAGACATCTCTGTCACTTCAATCACTTTTTTCTTTTTTCTCACCCTTAAATTAAAGGGAACTAGAGACTTAACAATCAGGACCTTTATATAACTAGTCACCACCCTTGAAATATTTTACAAGGAGACAAGGGAAAGAACATACATAAAGTCTCTTCACCTTTAAAAACATTTTCCAGAATGTTATTGTGGTGGCCCAATACAGGAGTTGCACCCCTGTACCCTTGCTGCCCTTCCAGGCTGCCTCCATACAGAGTCCTGTGCCCCCCCCCCCCCAACACCTGTTCCATTGTCTATTCATTTATATGCCTGTTATATAATGTATTATACCTGAAATGTGTTATGCCTTTAAGACCAGTTGTCATGTGATTAACCTATTGTCATGTGATTGTAACCCAGTGAGGTATCAGTGACCATGTGACCTAAGGGTGACCTATGGGACCCCTCAGAGTCTCTCCCATATAAGCCCTTGGTGGAGCCTCTGCTCTCTCTCTTAGTCTTTGCTGAGGAACAGTGTGGTCAAGTCCTAGGTGCGTGTCTGTAGTCCAAAGGGAGCCGAAAGTCAGTCAAGCAGCCACGTATTCTCAAGTCCATTGCTCCACAGTTCAAGTCAAAGCCTGGTAAGCTACAGAAGGGGTGAAGTCAGTCATAGTCTGTCATAGTCAAGTCAGTTCAAGTCATCCTGTCTCAAATCCGCGTGGTCTGCATCCAAATTGTCCAAGATAAGTGTGAAGGTAGGAGTGCTCTGCAGCGCTTTAATACCCCTATTTGCTGCCCACTGTACCCTGATAGCACAGGGCTGATGCATTAGTGTTCTTGAGAGGAATGGGGATTAAAGGGGTACTCCACCCCTAGACATCTTATCCCCTATCCAAAGGGGACCGCTTTAGACCCCCGCAATATAGCATGCGGCACCCACATGTTTCTGCTCCGGAAGCGCTGGAGGGTCTGGGTCCCGACCACCGGAACGGAAGTCCGTGACGTCACGACTCTGCCCCCGTGTGACGTCACGCCCCCTCCCATAGACTTGTATTCAGGCGACGGGGAGTGACATCACACTGGGGCAGAGTCGTGATGTCACAGACTTCCATTCCGGTGGTCGGGACCCAGACCCTCCAGCGCTTCCGGAGCAGAAACAGGTGGGGGCCGCATGCTATATTGCGGGGGTCCCCAGCGGCAGGACCCCCGCGATCAGACATCTTATCCCCTATACTTTGGATAGGGGATAAGATGTCTAGGAGTGGAGTAACCCTTTGAGGGTGGGTGCCAGGCAGGTGTGCTCTGCAGTGCTGGAGTCCCTCTACTTTTTACCCACTTTACCCTGCCGGCACAAGGATAACAAAACAGAAGTCCCAAGTGGGGTAGGGGGTCTTACCGGTGATACCAATAATGAATGAAAAGGTAGTCGCTTCAGGCCACGCTTTCTACCGATATTGCTGGCCAGCAGAGTGAATGAAGTTCGTAGAGCGCAAGCTCTGCTTCTAAACTTGCGGTGATGATTACAGTAGTGCGGGTCCTCTGGTTTTGCCAAGATTGGGGTATGGGTGCATATATATTCTGGATAGACGCGTTTCGGGGAGCCACGTCCCCTTTTTCAATAGCTGATAGAAGGAGTTGTATACAACTAAGATTATTCTCCAAGGAGTGAACAAATGTTTGCTATGATGTACAGCAGGACTATTTGGTATTTCATTCTGAAGCCCTCAAAATGTCAACCAAAAATAAAAGAATATGAAGAAAGTATAAAAAAAAAAAGCACATAAATAGTTTAAATAAACCATGACCTTATTTTTAACTTAATGACGCAGGCATTTTTCGCTTTGCGCTTCCAATTTTTCCTCCTCATTTACTAAAGACCAATAACAATTTTCCATCTACAAAGCTCTGTTTTTTACAAGACTAATTTTAACTCTGTTCACTATGCGGTAAAATTTACATGTTATCTGTATTCCTCCTATTGATACGATTAATCAATTTGCATAGTTTCTATCATGTTTTGCTATGTTTAAAAAGTTTAAAACTTAATAAGAATAAATAAAAATTTAAGTTGCCATATTATGACCCCATAACTTTTTATGCTTTAATAAAAATGCTGGTATTTTGTTAAGTTTATGGAATTCACTATGTTTATTAACATATTATTCTTATAGTTTCTAAACCTGACGGTATCAACATTTTATTTTACATCTTAAATCACTGACCACTGCAAAGTAAAAAAGCAGATCTTGTGTAAAACATCTGTTCCTTGAGAAATCAAGCAGCCTGCGTACCACTAAAAGTTGACAAATATACACAAGAAAACCTGTGTAAATCCCTTTATAAATCCCCCCCCCCCCCCCCCCCATGTCTATCATCAGCTAGGAGGATTATTTGGAGCTGTACTGGGTAGAATTACAGCTCCGACTTCATGACTCTGTGGCTCAAGGCACCTACAGACAGCATGCACCATAATCAATGTCTTATAATGGAAGAAATGTCATTTACATGGCCATAGGGTATGTTTGTAATACATTTCCAAAAGACCTTCTCCATTGTGCCAGAAGTTTAATATAGAAAATGTTTGTGACAATCTCCACCTAAGATGTAAGCTATGAAATTCTCGGTAAATAATTTCCATGGGAAAACCATGTCCAGTCAGACATTTTCCCTGTAGTAGATGCTTGAGAAGAAAGAACAAGCTGGGAAAATATGCTGTTCGTGGAAATGCTGCACACAGGTGTATATTTTCCTTTATTTTTTTTTTTTTAGAATAGTACATTTCAAAGTCAATTGGATATCTTCCTGCTCACATTTAAACATTTTATGCCCTCCCAGAACTGGGGCTTAGGAGGTCAAAGTCTCAATGACAATCAGGGGCGTTACTAAGTCTCCAAAAGACCAGGAGCTAGAGCCCACAGGCCAACTCCAGCCCTAACCACACCCTCAACACGCCCTAACCACACCAAACCTCCTCCTTTAAAGGGGTACTCCACTGGCCAGCATTCGGAACATTTAGTACCGACCCAAGCAGCGAACGTTGGCCAATGGAGTACCCCTTTAATATTCTCCCACTACTGTATACGACACACTGCACATACACAACAACACTTCCCCCGTCACCTAAATATTCCATATCCCCAAAATTTGGATCATTTAAAATTTTAGGAATACCTCTAAGAGCAATAATGTCAGTCTGTCACCTGAGTTTAGAAAACCTCCTATACTTGCAAAATGACAACAACCACCATAATTACCATCAGCTGTCGTAAAGCTACAACTCCCATCATGCCTGGAGAGCCTCAGACATGATGGGAGTTTTAGTTTTGTAACAGTCTAAGAGCCTCATTTTGGGGTACAGTGTCACCCATCATAACTGCAGAACATACAAGTGACTACAGCAGTGATGGGACAGTCAGAAGAACACACAACGATATCAGTGACCTGAGTGACGTCTTATCTGTTGTCTTTCCTTTTCTTCTTCATCTTGTCCATGCACAAGGACTTCTTCCTACTCCCTCTTCTCTGCAGAGTCCGAAGCCTGGACATCATTGGTTCCTCAACTTGTCAGCAGATCCTCATCCACTATATAAAGACAACAAGCATTATAACCCTGCCAGTAGTGTTGCTCGTGAATATTCGCAATGCAAATTTTATTTGCGAATATCCGCGAATTCGCGAATATCCGCGAATATAGCACTATATATTCCTAATTACGAATATTTTTTTTTTTTTTCACAGTACATATCACAGTCATCATCCCTCTCTGCTTCCAGCTTGTGTGGTGTAAAGAAGGCTCTAATACTACTGTGTGAGACTGGCGTGTGAATTTCCGCATATGCGAAAATTTGTATATTCTAATTTTCGCATATGTGTATTTTCGCTTATGCTAATTTTTGAATATGCGAATTTTCGCATATGTTAATTTTCGCATTCGCAAATTTTTGCATATGGGAAAATGAAACAAGAATATTACGAATATGCAAATTTAGCGAATATATGACGAATATTCGTCCATATATTCGCGAATGTTCGCGAATTCGAATATGGCCTATGCTGCTCAACACTACCTGCCAGAAACGGTGTCACCTGAATATGACCCTGTCAGACATCATGCTCCCTGAACATCACCCTATCAGAAACTGCACCCCCTGCCATACACTGTACCTGTAATAATTTTGCTACACAATGATTTTTTTTTCAGTTCGGCCCTTGCACTGTCCTCCTCCAGACCCCTCAGTCTTCCTCCTCCAGACCCCTTTGTCCACCTCCTCCAGACCCCACAGTCAGGACCTTTTCTGCTTAGCCAATCACTGGCCTGACACATGACACCGCTGTGGCCAGTGATTAGCTGAGCGGGAAAGGTCCTGAAACCAGTACTTGTTGGGGGCATAGAGAAGATACAGAGACCCCACAGAGAAGAATGGGCGCTGAGGCAGACCTACGGGGACCGGGCCTAGGTGAGCATAGGTTTTTCATGTTTTCCCTGCACCCCTATTATTACTTAAACAGTGTTTCCCTACCAGGGTGCCTCCAGCTGTTGCAAAAATACAACTCCCAGCCCACACAGCCTTTTGCTGTCCCGGCATGCTGAGAGTTGTAGCTTTGCAACAGCTGGAGGCACCATGGATTGGAAACATTGATTTAGCATTTTCCTTTTGGCGGTGGCCCAAACTTTGGCAGTGGCCCAGATGCACACATCACGCATACATACACACATCACGCATACATGCACGCACACATACATGCCATACATACATACAGTACATGCACACATACATACATACATGCACACATACATACACACATGCACACATACATGCACACATACATGCACACATACATACATACATACATACACACATGCATGCATACATACATAAATATATGCACACATCATGCACACATACATATACACACACATGCATGCACACATACATGCATAAAAGCACACATACAAGCACACATCTCCTTCCATCAACCCCAACACCCACTGACCACCGACCCCCTGCCTGCCCGCCCGCCTGGCTGTCACACATTGTCTGCATGTCACACATCATCAACCCGCTGGCAAGAAAGCGCCAGCCCGCCCGTCTGTCCATCACACATTGCCCGCATGTCACACAACGCCAGCAAGGCTGCCCACCCGCCGCCGTCCACTAAACATTCTGCTCGGATCATCAGGGTAAATAGTCTGAAGTCGAGTCTGAAGTATGCCGGCCTTCCCCCCCACTCTGCGCCAGTGAATCCAGGGCCTAGGAGCAGATGCTTGTTCCAAGCGGCCTGACGCCCTGGTACTTAAGAACCCAGGGCGTACCTGCACATCCATGGGAATTCCAGTCCGCTCGCCGGGTGGGGACTGGACCGGGATGCCTGCTGAAATCATTCAGCAGGCATCCCATTCAAACCCCAGGGTACATTCACACGGCGGGGGTTTAAGGTGAGTTTCCCGCTGCAAGTTTGAGCTTTGGCAAATTTTCAGCCGCAGCTTAAACTCCCAGCGGGAAACTTGCTGTACACCCCTGCCCGTGTGAATGTACTCTAAAAACACTACACTACACTACACCTACACAAAATAAAAAGTAAAACACAACATATACACATACCCCTACACAGTTCCCCCCTCCCACCCATTAAAAAAAATGTCTTGTACGGCACTGTTACCAAAACGAAGCCTCCAGCTGTTGAAAATCAAAAACTCACAGTATTGCTGAACAGCCCCTGACTGTCAAGGCATTCTGGGAGTTTTGCAACAGCTGGAGACACCCTTTGTTTGGGAAACACTGTCATAGGGTATTTTGGTGGGGGATGCAAATCCCCAATTTTAGCCTCAAATGCGAGTGGCGCTCTTTTGCTTTGGAGCCCTGTCGTATTTCAATGCATCAGTTTCCGTACTCGGGAGAAATTGCATTACAAATTTTGGGGGGCTTTTTCTCCTTTTACTCCTTATGAAAAGCAAAACCAAAAGGACAACACACCAAGGGAAGGAAGTTAATCAGGTGTAGTCACCACAGCGGCGAATAAATGATATATACCATACATATCCCCGAGGTAAGTATGGGCCATTAATGTGTGAACTCCATGGGGGAGATTTATCAAAACCTGTCCAGAGGAAAAGATGCCCAGTAGCCCATTGCAACCAATCAGATCGCATCTTTCATTTTCAACAAGGCCTCTGCAAAATGAAAGAAGTGATCTGATTGGTTGCTATGGGCTACTGGGCATCTTTTCCTCTGGACAGGTTTTGATAAATCTCCCCCCATATGTATATATAACACCAAATTACAAAGAACACCAGAGTCACTTATATAACAAATATTGTGTCTCATTGACACTAGTGATGTCGCAAACATAAAATTTTCGGTTCGCGAACGGCGAACGCGAACTTCCTCATATGTTCTCGAACCGGCGAACCGGGCGAACCACCATTGACTTCAATGGGCAGGTGAATTTTAAAACCCACAGGGACTCTTTCTGGCCACAATAGTGATTTAAAAGTTGTTTCAAGGGGACTAATACCTGGACTGTGGTGTGCTGGAGGGGGATCCATGGCAAAACTCCCATGGAAAATTACATAGTTGATGCAGAGTCTGGTTTTAATCCATAAAGGGCATAAATCACCTATTATTCCTAAATTCTTTGGAATAACGTGCTTTAGCCCCCTTTAGGCAGCACATAGAGCCCCCTTTAGGCATGACATAGTTAGATCCCCCTTTAGGCAGCACATAGATTCCCCCATATTAGGGAGCACATAGTTAGAGCCCCCCTTTAGGCAGCACATAGGTAGAGCCTCCCTTTAGGCAGCACATAGAGCCCCCTTTAGGCAGCACATAGTTAGATCCCCCCTTTAGGTATCACATAGTTAGATCCCCCCTTTAGGCAGCACATAGGTAGAGCCTCCCTTTAGGCAGCACATAGAGCCCCCTTTAGGCAGCACATAGTTAGATCCCCCTTTAGGTATCACATAGTTAGATCCCCCCTTTAGGCAGCACATAGATTCCCCCATGTTAGGCAGCATATAGTTAGAGCCCCCCTTTAGGCAGCACATAGATTCCCCCATATTAGGCAGCACATAGTTTGAGCCTCCCTTTAGGCAGCACATAGAGCCCCCTTTAGGCTGCACATATTTAGATCCTCCCTTTAGGCAGCACATAGATTCCCCCATATTAGGCAGCACATAGTTAGAGCCCCCCTTTAGGCAGCACTGGTTTTATTTCACAGCCAAAAAAAGGTATTTTTATTTTATTTTATTTGAACAACTGTCACATCAAATGTGATTTGCACTAGTGTGACAATGAGCAAAAAAGATTGCAAGCGGAGTTCCCCTTTTAAGCAGAGGTCCCCAAACAGGGTGCCTCCAACAGTTGCAAGACACACGGACTGAACTTATAGCCCTTTTAACACTGTAGTTAGTTGCTTGAAGGAACTTAAGTTTTACACTGGAGAACCACTTTTAACCAGCGGTCCCCTCCCAACCAGGGTGCCTCCAGCTGTTGCAAGACACACGGACTGAACTTATAGCCCTTTTAATACTGTAGTTAGTTGCTTGAAGGAACTTAAGTTTTACACTGGAGAACCCCTTTTAACCAGCGGTCCCCTCCCAACCAGGGTGCCTCCAGCTGTTGCAAGACACATGGACTGAATTTATAGCCCTTTTAATACTGTAGTTAGTTGCTTGAAGGAACTTAAGTTTTACACTGGAGTACCCCTTTTAACCAGTGGTTCCCGCCCAACCAGGGTGCCTCCAGCTGTTGCAAGACACATGGACTGATATTTGAGCCCTAAAAAGGGCTTTTTTGGGTGCTGTCCTTAAAGCAGATGTTAGACTGGTGCTTTAGGAGTAAAGTGGACCCTGAATACCCAACCTAGCAGCAACCTAGCTATCACTTTCACAATTACAGCAGGAGCAGCTTCTCTATCCCTCCACTTTCTAAGCCTGCAGCATGCCGAATGAAGGTAAAATGGCGTCCGTGCAGGAGGTAGGAGGGTCTGGAAGGGAGGGACTGCTGCTGATTGGCTGTAATGTGTCTGCTGACTCTGACTCACAGGGTCAACCTTTACCGCAATGTTAAAGTATAGGGGGTGAATCGAACTTCACATATGTTAGCCCAGCGATGCGAACGCGAACATGCTAAGTTCGCCGGGAACTGTTCGCCAGCGAACAATTCACGACATCTCTAATTGACACCAAGTTTATTGATCACATAGAGAAGACAATGCATATGATAAAAACATGTAATAGTGAGAAGAATACAGCATCAAAAAAAGGTGATATCACCAGCCATGCACATTAACAGTTAATGGTAATATATATATATATATATATATATATATATATATATAAACAGGTTGCATCCCATTTCAACCATAAAAGGATGCAGCGTGTGAACATAAATAAGAAAGTATGGTATAATCAAAAGGTAGCTACAATGCACTTCTTGCACATAAAGGTATATAGCAGTCATATCATGGTGCCTAAATTGAGGAAAAAGTGCTTAGCTAGAGGAAAATTCATACGTGCATGTAAACACAAGTAATGTAAATATAAAATGGGATACAGACCAATAAAACAGTGCCAGGAATGTGTAGCTGAATGGCAGGAGCCGGGATAGCACCAATCCAACTTACGTTTCGGTACGTTACCTTCGTAAGGGAGTGGCTCTATCCCGGTCAGTCTATTTATGTTACAGGAACACCAATCGCTATGCAGACTTGGACAAATGGTATGCCGAACACCTGTGGCAGATCGTTGGCGCATGAACGCAGTCACTGACTGCCGCCCGGGAGACAGAAATGGACACATGACCGCAGCACGTGAGAAGTCAAATGACTATGTCATGATGTTGACGCGGCCTCCCGGATCCCCGGCAAGAGATAATGATAGAATATACAGATAAGCAATAAGTACTATAAGAATCTGTTTTTAGTGTAGTAGATAAGTGGTAATGAACAGGTAAGTACAAGGTTGCAACAACAGTGATAATAAATTGTGAATGTAAAGTGATGGGGTTACAGAAATTGAAAAATTATTGTTATACAAATTAATAATAAAAAGTAATACAAATAATTTTGTGTGCATCCTCATATATATTGGCTAGTGCATATTCAAGCAATTAGGGTACGGGAATGTAGGGAATCCTAAATTGATATGATGCAACATTAAATGAAGCCCATCAGAGGATGCAATAATGCATGGAATGTCATATGTAAGAAGTTAGTATCACCGGACAAAGAAAAGAGAAAAGACATAATAATAATAGATTATATGTATGTATGGGGGGGCCTGATATACACTAATATCAAAAACAGGGTGAAAGGTGATAAGAGGTGTCATCAAAAAAGGTGGCAACTAAGTGACGTCATCAGCCTATATGTGAAGTGAAAGTGAATATAAAGTGATGGGTGAAAGGAGTGAACGCAATTGCCCTCATTTACTATTACATGTTTTGTCGGGTTGTGCGTCAGATTCTGTCGCATTGCTTCAGAAATTCTGTCTGCGGCAGATTTTGCACCAGAATTTATGCCAAATGAAAAAAAACCCTGACTAACTCTCCATTTTGCTAAGAAAACCCGAAAAAGAGGTGTGGTCGCCGGAAAAAGGGGCATGGTCTCCAAAAAGGGGCATGTTCCCGACATCTTCCCAAAAACTCAAAAAATTGATTAACAAATAGTAACAGCAAGTTCCCTAAAGTGTATCCCTGTATTTGTTACCTGAATTATACCACTGCTTAAAGGAAATCTGTCATCAGAATCACCCGCACTAAACCTGTTACACAGGCTTGTACACAGGCTGTTACACAGGCTTAAAATGCTTCTTACCTCATTAAAAACTGTGCAGTGGTTCGCCAGATATCTTCATTTTTAGTTATATGGTATTCCCAGGTTTGGGACTCAGTGGGAGGTCCGCAGCATCAGCACGGACTCGCTTACATCATTTTCGTCGGGCGGAGCGGCTGCTCAGCTCATGAATATTCATGGCTGCCTCATCGCAATCTTCCTCCTGGTGTAGGTCACGTGGGTAGCGCCGCCCATGCGCCGCGCGCCGTACACCCGGAAGCGGCATTCTCCGGATATCTATCTATGCAGGAGAACGCCGCTTTCGGGTGTACGGCGCGTGGCGCATGCACGGCGCTACCCACGTGACCTACACCCGAAGGCAGACTGCGATAAGGAAGCCACTAATATTCATGAGCCGGGCAGCCACTCCGACCAGCGAAAATGACGTAAGCGAGTCCGCGCTGATGCTGCGGACCTCCCACTGAGTCCCAAGCCTTGGAATACCATATAACTAAAAATGAAGATATCTGGCGAACCGCTGCACAGTTTTTAATGAGGTAAGAAGCGTTTTAATCAGGATCACCCGCACTACAAGCCTGTGTAACAGGTTTAGTGTGGGTGATTCTGATGACAGATTTCCTTTAACCCCTTAAGGACGCAGCCCATTTTGACCTTAAGGACGCAGCCGTTTTTTGCACATCTGACCACTGTCACTTAAAGCATTTAATAACTCTGGGATGCTTTAACTTATGAATGTGAATCAGAGATAGTTATTTCGTGACATATTCTACTTTATGTTACTGGTAAATTTTTGTTGATACTTGCATCATTTCTTGGTTAAAAAAATCAAAAATGACATGAAAAATTTAAAAATTTTGCATTTTTCGAACGTTGAAGCTTTGTGCTTGTAAGGGAAGTGGACATTCCAAATAAATGATATGTTGATTCACATATGCAATATGTCTAGTTTGTGTTTGCATCATAAAATTGACATGTTTTTACTTTTTGAAAACATTATAGGGCTTTTTAGTTTAGCAGCAATTTTCCAATTTTTCATGAAAATTTTAAAATCGGCATTTTTCATGGACCAGTTCAGTTTTGAAGTGAATTTGAGGGTCTTTATGTTAGAAATATCCTATAATGGACCCCGTTATGAAAACTGCACCCTTAAAGTATTCAAAAAGACATTCAGAAAGTTTGTTAACCCTTTAGGTGTTTCAAAGGAATAGCAGCAAAGTGGAGGAGAAAATTCAAAATCTTAATTTTTTACACTAACATGTTCTTGTAAACCCATTTTTTTCATTTTACAAGGGGTAATAGGTAAAAATGTCCCCCAAAATGTGTAACCCTATTTCTCTCGAAGGAAATACCTCATATGTGGATGTAAAGTAATCTGCGAGCACAGCAGAGGGCTAAGATGGGAAGGAGCGTCAAAGGGATTTTGGAGAGCTAATTTTGCTGAAATGGTTTTTGGGGGGCATGTCTCATTTAGGAAACTTCCATGGTGCCAGAACAGCAAAAAAAATTACCACATGGCTCACTATTTGGAAAACTACACCCCTCAAGGAATGTAACAAAGGGCACAGTGAGCCATAACACCCCACAGGTGTTTGACAAATTTTCACTATAGTTGGATGTGAAAATGAAAAATTTTATTTTCTTCACTAAAATGCTGGCGCGACCCCAAATTTTTCATTTTCACAAGGGGTAGTAGGTAAAAATGGCCCCAAAAATTTGCAATTCCATTTCTCTCAAGTAAGGAAATACCTCATATGTGGATATAAAGTGCTCTGTGGGTGCACTAGAGGGCTCAGAAGGGAAAGAGCGACAATGGGATTTTGGAAAGAAAATTTGGCTGAAATGGTTGTTGGGGGCATGTCTCATTTAGCAAGCCCCCATGGAGCTATAACAGCAAAAAAAAAAAAAAAAAAAACACACATGGCACACTATTTTGGAAACTACACCCCTCAAGGAACGTAACAAGGGGTATAGTGAGCCTTAACACCCCACAGGTGATTGATGATTTCTCACTAAAGTTGGACGTGAGAATGAAAAATATAATTTTTTCACAAAAATGCTGGTGTTATCCCAAATTTTGCCAAATGTTACCCAAAGGGGTAACACAATTTCTTCTGAGTATGGAAATACCCCATATGTGGATGGAAAGTGCTCTGCGGGTGAACAATAATGCTCAGAAGAGAAGGAGCACCATTGGGCTTTTGGAAAGAGAATTTGGTTAGAATAGAAGTCGGGGGCCTTGTGCATTTACAAAGCATTTAATAAGGTATGCAGTTAGCATTTACACCCCACTGGCGTTTGACAGATTTTTTGAACAGTGGGCTGTGCAAATGAAAAATTACATTGTTTATTTTCACGGACCACTGTTCCAAAAATCTGTCAGACACCTGTGGGGTGTAAATGCTCACTGTACCTCTTATTATATTCCCTGAGGGGTGTCGTTTCCAAAATGGGGTTGCATGTTGGGGGGGGGGGGGGTTTCTGCTGTTCTGGCACCATGGGGCTTTGTGAACACACATGGCATGAAATTCCAGCCAAATTCTCTCTCAAAAAGTCCAGTGGTGCTCCTTCTCTTCTGAGCCCTGTAGTGCGCCCGCAGAGCACTTTACATCCACATATGGGGTTTTTCTATACTCAGAAAAATGGTGTTACAAATTTGGTGGTCTTTTTCTCCTATTACCCCTTGTAAAAATAAAAACATTTGGGTAACACCAGCATTTTAGTGAAAAAAAAATCAGATTTATCATTTTCATGTCCAACTTTAACGAAAATTTGTCAAACACCTGTGGGGTGTTAAGGCTCACTACATCCCTTGTTACGTTCCATGAGGGGTGAAATTTACAAAATGGGGTCACATGTGGGTGATTTTTTTTGCGTTTATGTCAGAAACGCTGCAACTATCAGCCACCCCTGTGCAAATCACCAGTGTAAACCTCAAATGTACATAGTGCGCTCTCACTTCTGAATCATGTTGTGCGCCGGCAGAGCACTTTACACCCACATATGGGGTATTTCCATACTCAGGAGGAATTATGTTACAAATTTTGGGGGTCTTTTTTTCCTTTCACCTATTGTAAAAATGAAAAGTATGGGGCAACACCAGTATGTTAGTGTAAAAATTTTTTTTTTACACTAACATGCTGGTGTTGACCCCAACTTTACCTTTTCATATGGGGTAAAAGGAGGAAAAGCCCCCCAAAATTTGTTAGACAATTTCTCTTGAGTACGGAGGTACCCCATATGTGGCCCTAAACTGTTGCCTTGAAATACGACAGGGCTCTGAAGTGAGAGAGTGCCATGTGGATTTGAGGCCTAAATAAGGGATTTGAATAGGGACAGACACGGCAGTGTTCCCCAAACAGGGTGCCTCAAAGCTGTTGCAAAACTCCTAGCATTCATGAACAGTCAATGGCTGTCCGGCAATACTGGGAGTTATTTTGCAACAGCTGGAGGCTCTGTTTTGGAATCACTGTCGCATGAGACGTTTTTAATTTTTATTGGGGGGTGGGGGGCAGTGTAGGCGGTGTATATGTAGTGTTTTACCCTTCATTCACAGTGAGTATCCCGCCGGGAGTTTAAGCTGCGGCGGAAAATTTGCTGCAACTCAAACTCAAAAGTGGGAAACTCGCTGTAAACCCGCCCGTGTGAATGTACCCTGTAAATTCACATGGAGGGGGTGGGGGGGGGGGTGGGGGGCCTCCAGCACTTGCAAAACTACAACTCCCAGCATGCACTGACAGACCGTGCATGCTGGCAGTTGTAGTTATGCAACAGCTGGAGGCACACTGGTTGGGAAACGCCAAGTTAGGTAACAGACTACCGCAGTGTTTTCGCACCAGTGTACCTCCAGCTGTGGCAAAACTACAACTCCCAGCATGCATGGTCTGTCAATGCATGCTGGGAGTTGTAGTTTTGCAACAGCTGGAGGCACACAGGTTGGGAAACACTGAGTTAGGAAACAGACAGTGTTTCCCAACCAGTGTGCCTCCAGTTGCTGCAAAACTACAACTCCCAGCATGCCCGGAGAGCCGAAGTGCATGCTGGGAGTTGTAGTTTTGCACCATCTGGCCCTTCAGATGTTGCCAAACTACAACGCTCAGCATGCCTGGACAGTCTTGGCATGTTGGGAGTTGTAGTTTTGCTACATCTGGAAGTGCACAGTTTATAGACCACTATACAGCGGTCTCCAAGCTGTAACCCCCCAGATGTTGCAAAACTACAACTCCCAGCATGCCAGGACTGTCCAGGCATGCTGAGCGTTGTAGTTTGGCAACATCTGAAGGGCCAGATGTTGCAAAACTACAACTCCCAGCATGCCCTTCGGCTCTTCGGGCATGCTGGGAGTTGTAGTTTACCACACTGATTACCAGCACTGTTCACTGCAAAGCCATCATTTTGCATTGATCAGTGTTATCGGTGGTCGATTGCTCAAGCCTGAATCTCAGGCTTGGAGCAATCAATTGCCGATCGGACACGCCGGAGGAAGGTGAGTGACCTTCCACTCATGTCCTAGCTGATCAGGACACCGCATTTTCACTGTGGTGGTCCCGATCAGCCCCACTGAGCAGCCAGGAAGGTTTTATTCTTGTTTTAGACTAGACGTCTAAAGGGTTAATAGCGCGCAGCACCGCGATCGCTGCCGCGTGCTATTAGCCTCGGGTCCCGGCTTCAGATACATGCCGTGACCGACCCGATATGACACACGGTCACCGCGTGACCGGGTATTTAAATTGCGGGAGCCTGCCACGGACGTACATATACGTCCGTGGTCGTTAAGGGGTTAAAATTGAAAATACATGGAATGCAATTGGGTAATAGAAAAAGGTGTATTGCTAAAGGTATAGCCAAAATTATAAAGACCGATACAATGTAAAATCTGTCAGCACATATGATGATGGAAGACATCGATCTCCAACATTGTAACAGGAGTTGCAGATCCAACTTTTCCCGTATCCTAAAGGGTCTCCCATGAACAACAATTATAACATATAAACGGTGTCCTGAAAAGAATAACAAAAGAGAGAAAAAAGAGGGCTGTTAAAACTAATGATAATAAAAACAATATATTAAAAACAGACAGAGCAGACAAGGAGCTCAATAGGGGTCATAATGGTCAGAGAAATGGTCCAAATGGAAGTATTTTGTTCATGCCAAGAGGCTGCACAGTTTTTAGGCACCAGATCCAATAGCTCTCATGTTAGGCCAAGAGCTTGCCCGGCTCACCACCTCGTATGCAGGGATACAATCTATCAATTCCACAGATCTGCAGCAGTGAGTCATTGCAATCATGATGTAGTTGAAAGTGCCTCGGTATAGCTTTTAGGTCCTCAATAGAGGCCGCCGCCTGTGCCAATCCAATGTCCTATACATGCTCTCTGATGCGTAATTTAAGAGGGTGTGTGGTAAGGCCCACGTAAACTTTGGGACATGGGCAAACAGCATAATATACCACATACCTAGTGGTGCACGTGATCTTTTGTCTGATATTGTATGTCTTTTTGGCCTGGAAATCCATGAAAGATGTTGCTCTTCTCACATTAGGGCAGGCCACACAATGGCCGCATGTTATTGACCCCCACCTGGGTCCTCTTGATCCCAAAACGTTTTGGGGTGGTGAGGGTTGGTACTCGCTCCTCACCATTGGGTCTCCCAAGTTTTTAGCCCTTCTGGCAGTGATCAGTGGCTTAGATGACACATATTGGCATACAACAGGGTCCAGGGTCAAAACTGACCAATACTTTTCCATGCAGGACCTCATCCTATCCCATTGGGAATGATAATTTGTTACAAAGCGTACTTTGTCATCGTTACAATTCTTCTTCACTGGACAGAGTAGTTGTGCCCTTGTTTGTTGTTTGGCCCTGTTGTATGCCCGTTTCAAGGATCTGTGGCTATACCCCTGCTCCAGGAACCTACCTCAAAGATTGTCATGTTGTTTCTTAAATGCTTGTTCCGAGGAGCATAGGCACCTTGTCCTCAGGTACTGGCGATAAGGTATCGCTCTCACTGTATGTGCAGTATGTGATAAGGTAGCATGTAAATATGAGTTGACCAAAGTCTTCTTCCTGGAATATATCACACTTGATGTACCCCCCTTCGTCAAGCTCTGGACAAACTAGTAGCTTAATGGACTTGCAGGAGCGCGTCCACACCTGGCTCCTCCAGTTGGAACAGGTTTTTAAAGAGGAATCAACATCCAGTGGTTTTAATGGTCATAGTAATGGCAATTTTTTACAGAAAAGACTATCACATCACAAGGAGCTCAAGACTTGGTGGAATAAAACATTTTTAGAAAACTATTTCAGAAGAGGTTTGATCCCGCATGGCCTTCGGGTAAAAGTCTTCCCCTCATTCCCTATGGAGAATCAAATATTTGTTGCCCAATGGGAGGAAGCATGCACTACGGCTTCAGTGTAGATTTATGGAATTACTTGTCAACTTAAACAAAGATTATTGGATAAGATTGAAAAAGATTATTGGATAAGATTGAAAAATATTGAACAGACATATACATTGCTGAAAAACAAATCTACATCTGAGGAATTGGAAACATAATAAAAATTGAGAAACTATTTGAAACATGGGAAAAGGAGATATCTGAAATTAAGAGCAAGAAACTGGCAAGGGACCTTAATGATATACAGATGAAATGGGTTTATAAGTGGCAGCACCCATCTGGAGAAAGGGGGCGACATAGATCAGTATCCATGTTATCCATGTCATCAGTTGACGAATACTCCGATAACTCACGTAGATTCAATGGACCTAATCGCCGATATAAAAGGAAGAAGGTAGAACAAATTGTCACATTTCTAGACTCATTAACAATAACTGTGACATTAAATTTACTCATTTGATGAAAATAAAGTGGAGTTTCTTAATAAACTGGATGTCCTTTTACAGCGTGACGAAGAGGGGTACATCAAGTGTCATGTATTCCGGAAGAAGACTTCGGTCAACTCATATTTACATGCTACCTCATCACATCCTGCGCATACAGTGAGACGATACCTTATGGCCAGTACCTGAGGGCCCGGCGAATATCCTCCTTGGAACAAGCATTTAAGAAACAACCTGACAATCTTTGAGGTAGGTTCCTGGAGTGGGGGTATAGCCACAGATCCTTGAAACGGGCATACAACAGGGCCAAACAACAAACAAGGGCACAACTACTCTGTCCAGTGAAGAAGAATTGTAACAATGACAAATTACACTTTGTAACAAAGTATCATTACCAATGGGATAGGATGAAGTCCTGCATGGAAAAGCATAGGTCAGTTTTGACCCTGGACCCTGCTGTATGCCAGTGTTAGGATTCGGCTAGCTGGATGTGGATCCTCTGTGTCAGCGAGGGATTGGCGTGGACTGTGTCGGTGGACCGGTTCTAGGGTTGCTACTGGTTTTCACCAGAGCCCGCCGCAAAGCGGGATGGTCTTGCTGCGGCGGTAGCAACCAGGTCGTATCCACCGGCAACGGCTCAACCTCGCTGACTGCTGAGAAGGTGTGGGACAGAAGGACTAGACAGAGGCAAGGTCAGACGTAGCAGAAGATCGGGGCAGGCGGCAAGGTTCGTAGTCAATGACGATAGCAGGAGATCTTGAACACAGGCTTTGGAAAACACTAAACGCTTTCTCTGGCACAAGGCAACAAGATCCGGCAAGGAAGTGCAGGGGAAGTTAGGTAATATGGACAGGGAGCAGGTGGAAGCTAATGAGACTGATTGGGCCAGGCACCAATCACTGGTGCACTGGCCCTTTAAATCTTAGAGAGCTTGCGCGCGCGCGCCCTAGAGAAGCGAGCCGCGCACGCCAGAACATGACAGCCAGGGACCGGGACGGGTAAGTGGCTTGGGATGCGATTCGCGAGCGGGCGCGTCCCGCTATGCGAATCGCATCCCCATTGCGAATGTCAGTGCAGCGCTCCCGGTCAGCGGGACTGACCGATGCGCTGCAGAGAGGAGAACGCCGCGAGCACTCTGGGGAGGAGCAGAGACCTGGAGCGCTCGGCGTAACAGCCAGTATGTGTCATCTAAGCCACTGATTACTGCGAGAAGGGCTAAAAACCTGGGGGACCTACAGGTGAGGAGCGAGTACCAACCCTCACCACCCCAAAACATTTTGTGATCAAGAGGACCCAGGTGGGGGTCAATACCATGCTGCCACTGCGTGGCGTGCCCTAATGTTAGAAGAACAACATCTTTCATGGATTCTCAGGCCAAAAAGACATACAATATCAGACACTAGATCACGCTGTTTGCCCATGTCCTAAAGTTTACGTGGGCCTTACCACACGCCCTCTTAAATTACGCATCAGAGAGCATGTACGGGACAATAGATTTGCACGGTCGGCGGCCTCTATTGAGGACCTAAAAGCTATACCAAGGTACTTTAAACTACATCATGATTGCAATGACTCACTGCTGCAGATCTGTGGAATTGATAGATTGTATCCCGGCATGCGAGGTGGGGACCGGGGCAAGCGCTTGGCCCAATGTGAGAGCTATTGGATCTGGTGCCTAAAAACTGTGCAGCCTCTTGGCATAAACAAAATACTTCAGTTCGGACCATTTCTCTGACCATTATGACCACTATTGAGTTCCAGTCTGTTTTTAATATATTCTTTTTACTATCATTAATTTTAACAGCCCTCTTCTTTCACTCTTTTGTTATTCTTTTCTGGACACCATTTATATGTTATAATTGTTGCTCATAGGAGACCCTTTAGGATACGGGAAAAGTTGGATCTGCAACTCCTGCTACAATGTTGGAGATCGATGTCTTCCATCATCATATGTGCTGACAGATTTTACATTGTATTGGTCTATTTAATTTTGGGTATATCTTTAGCAATACACCTTTTCCTATTACCTAATTGCATTCCGTGTAATTTCTATTTTAAGCAGTGGTGTAATTCAGGTAACAAATACAGGGATACACTTTAGGGAACTTGCTGTTACTATTTGTTAATCAATGTTTTTACCCCCTTTGACTTATGGGTCATGTCATCTGACATTTCACATGCATATATGACTGCACATTTATTCTTTATGTTATAATTATGCTAGTTGATTTTCCTTATGGACCCTAGTATTATTTCACTTATTCACACACACATGCGCATTTTCCACATTGGTTTCACCCTTTTATTTTATTTTCATGCACACACACAATTGTTTTCTGATTTGATGCACATAATAATAGTATATACACATAATATTTTTACACTTATGCATATTGAGTTTACTTCTTTCACCCATCACTTTATATTCACTTTTCACTTCACATATAGGCTGATGACCTTTTTTTGGTGATGCCTCTTTTAATCTTTCACCCTGTTTTTGATATTAGAGTATATCAGCCCCCCCCAAACATACATACATATAATCTAATATTATTATGTCTTTTCTCTTGTCTTTGTCTGGTAACACTAACTTCTTACATATGACATTCCATGCATTATTGCATCCTCTGATGGGCTTCATTTAATGTTGCATTGTAACACTCACGTTTCTGAAGACAGGAACTCCGGTGTATGTGGATCCGCTGGACCTGTGTGGCAGATGACTCGGACCGTGCCAGGGAGCAGAGTCTAAGGTGCCACTGGTCTTCACCAGAGCCTGCCGCAAAGCAGGATGGGCTTGCAGCTGCAGGCGACACCTAGGTCGCTACCCCGGCACGGCTCGACCACACAGATGGCTGAGGAGATGCAAAGCACAGAAGGGATGAGACAACTCGTAGTCAGGATAGCTGTAGGTCAGGGCAGGTGGCACAGTAGCGTAGTCGGGACATAGCAGAAGTTCAGTAGGTAGGCGGCAGAGAAGCAAGGTCAAGGTCACAAGAGCAGGAGATCTGGTACACGGCAAGGCAATACTATGGAACGCTTTCACTAGGCACAAGGCAACAAAGATCCGGCAGAGAACTGAGGAGGGTGGAGGGATTTATTAACAAGACACAGGTGGTTACACTAATGAGCGTACTGGCCCTTTAAATCTTAAAGCTCCGGCGCACGCGCACAACCTAAGGGATGGGGACACGCACGACGGAGCAGAGAGGCGGAAGCAGAGGCAGGGGAAACACCCGGAGAGTGACGGACTGGGGCTCGCATGCGGGTGCATCCCGCAATGCGAGTCCCAGCCCTGTCGGCAGCAGAAGGTAAGGGGGCCATGCGCTCACTTGCCAGCGTGTGAGGCACATAGCGTAACATGCATCATATCAATTTATGATGCCCTACCTACCCGCACCCTAATTACTTGAATATGCACTAGCCAATATATATGAGGATGCACACAAAATTATTTATATAACTTTTTATTATTAATTTGTACAACTCTTTTTCAATTTTTATAACCCCATCACTTCACGTTCACAATTTATTATCAATGTTGTTATAACCTTGTACTTACCTGTTCATTACCACTTATCTACTACACTAACAACAGCTTCTTATAGTACTTATTGCTTATCTGTATATTCTATCATTATCTCCTATGGGCTGTTTCAGTGTACTGTGTTTTCACAGGCACTGTGCCTGTCACATGTGCGCATGACGTAGCCATGTGACTTCTCACGTGCTGCGTTCATGTGGCACGACCATTTCTGACTCCTGGGTGGCAGTCCGTGACGGTGTTCATGCACCGATGATCTGCCACAGGTATTTGGCATACTATTTGACCAGGTCTGTATACCGATTGTTGCTTCTGTAACATAAATAGACAGACTGACCGGGATAGAGCCACTCCCAGATGAAGGTGACGTACCGATACGGACGTTGGAGTGGTACTATCCCGGCTCCTGCCATTCAGCTACACATTCCTGGCACTGTTTTATTGGTCTGTATCCCCATTTCGTATTTACGTTACTTGGGTTTACATGCACGTATCAATTTTCCTCTAGCTCAGCACTTTTTCCTCACTTGAGGCACCAGGATATGACTGCTATATACCTTTATGTGCAATAAGTGAGTTGTAGCTACCTTTTGATTATACCATACTCTCTTTTTTATGTTCACACGCTGCATCCTTTTATGGTTGCCATGGGATGAGACCTGTTTATATAAATTATCATTAACTGTAAATGTGCAGGGCCGGTGATATTACCTTTTTTTGATGCTGTATTCCTCTCGCTATTATATGTTTTTATCATATGGATTGTCTTCTCTATGTAATTAATAAACTTGGTGTCAATGGGACACAATATTTGATATATAAGTGACTCCGGTGTTCTTTGTTCTATAGTGTTATATATCCCCTTATGAAAAGGTAAAGTTGGGGTCTACACCAGCATGTTTGTGTAAATTTCTTTACATTTTTTACACTAACATGCTGGTGTTGCCCCATACTTTTAATTTTCACAAGCGGTAAAAGGAAAAACAGACCCCCCAAAATTTGTAACACAGTTTCTCCTGAATACGGAAATACCCCATATGTGGACGCAAAGTGCTCTGCGGGTGTACAACATGGCTCAGAAGTGAGAGCGCACTATGCACATGTACTAACTATGTACATTAAATTGGTGATTTGCACAGAGGCGGTTGATCTAACAGCAGTTCTGACATAAATGCAAAACAATGAATACCCATATGTTACCCCATTTTGGAAACTACACCTCTCACAGAACATAACAAGGGGTATAGTGAGCCTTAACACCCCACAGGTGTTTGACAATTTTTTGTAAAATTTGGACGTGAAAATGAAAATATATATATATATTTTTAACTACAATGCACAGAAGAGAAGGAGCTCCATTGGGTTTTTGGGGGAGAGAAAGTGTCCAAATTAAAGGCCATGTGTGTTAACAAAGCCCCCATGGTGCCAGAACAGTGGACCCCCCCCACATGTAACCCCATTTTGAAAACTACACCCCTCACAGAATTTAATAAGGGGTGTAGTGAGCATTTACACTCCACTGGTGTCTGACAGATTTTTGGAACAATGGTCCGTAAAAATGAAAAATTTAATTTCCATACTTAAGAGAGGGGGTTACAAATTTTGGGGGCATTTTCTCCTATTACCCCTTGTAAAAATGTTAAATTTGGGGGAAAACCAGCATTTTTATTAAAATAAAAACCATTTATAAAGTCGCCAAACACTTGTGTGGTGTAAACACTCACTGTACCCTCCTTGAGGGGTGTAGTTTCCAAAATAGTATGCCATGAGTGCTTTTTTTGTTTTGTTTTTTGCTGTTCTGGCTCCCTTGCGGCTTCCTAAATGTAGCACAGGAGAGAAAGACAGTCTGGCACTGCTATTACATACACCTGTTGGATGTCTCACTGATAGACACGTTACTGCAGCAAAACTTCAAAGGCAGCAGGTGGTGGTGCAAACTTATTGTAGCATGAAAACACAGTTCATAATATCCCGTCAAGCGAAGAACAGAATAAATGTACTCACCGCAAATAGCTGCTTCATCTGGGTACTTTTTTGAAAATCCATAAGACCGAACTGTGCAGGGAGGCAACGAAGGAGGCAGGTGAGCTGAGCCTACGGACCCGTCTCACGCTACAAGCGCTTCATAAGGCCACTGATGTCTCAGGTAAAGGGGTGTGTTTAAAAAGGATCTCACCGGAAAGGTGTCCTTGACAACATATAAACAATTATATAGTGAAACAATTACACACATTAAAATCAAATCTATATGCAAAAACACACATCTATACCTTCTGCAGAGGACAAACGATATGCAAAAACTCGAAAGCGGTTAGGCAGTGCAGTAACCTATTTGTGACAGGTTAGTGCAAAAATGCACCCATTTCATTACGGTCATTCAGACCAAGGGGACCCTTTGCGTTTAACTGCACGATCCAAAATGCTTCTTTTCTTAAAAGTTGCTGGTCCTTGTCACCAAACTTGACACATTTCTTCACTCTCTCTAAGACTTCAAATCGTAGGGTCTCAGGGTGGCCATCGTGCACTTGTCTCATATGGTTAATGAGTCTGGGGGCCCCTATCCCTGTTTTAAGAGAACGCAAATGTTCTCTTGTTCGGTGGAATAGTGGTCTCATGGTCTTTCCTTCATAGATAAAAGCGCACTTGCAAACCAGGGCATAAACCACATGTGTCGATCGACAAGTAATAAACTGCCTCACTTTTACATTATGTTCACCCAATTTACTCACATTACTTTTTAGACATGTGCACAAGAAACATTTTCGTTTCGTTTTGTTATTTTGGGTAAAATTTTCGGTTCGGTAAATTTTTCGGGCTTGATTTTTCGGATACATTCGATATTCGGGGGTCCGAGCTTGATTGTTTTTGGATACATTCGGTATTTGGGTACATTCGGGTAAATCTATTTTTAAGCAGGGGACTATTATCGGGAGCGTGTGCAGGAATAGGAGGGCAGCCGCAGAGATCGGAACATTGGAAGACAGGTAAGATAATAAAATTTTATGTGATTTATTAATACATGATGTAATGTTGAATGAATGTGTTTGATCGATGTGTTTGATTGTCGGGTGATTTATGTATAACATGTCATGTCACTTGCGCAAACAGTGTTTCTGTTACTGTTACCAGGGTGCCTCCAGCTGTTGCAAAACTACAACACCCACCCAGCATGCCATGACAGCCAAAGGCTGTCTGGGCATGCTGGGAGTTGCAGTTTTGCAACAGCTGGAGGCCCCCTGGTTTGTTGGCAAACATGAAATAACCTATATTTCAGTTTCTGAATTGGGTTAGGTCAATGAAATGCATAGTAATTGCCGTGGGAACATTTTTTATTCATAAATCCGCAGATTTAATTGGATAATTGAAAAATTTTCCCACGACAATTATTATGAAACATATCACCCCGGGTGTAAGTCGTGACACCCGATGCGATTGTCCATAATATAGCAGAGAAGCGGAGCGGCTTTATACAGCGCTCACATCTCTGCTCCAGCCAGTGAATAGAACATCACCCATTCATATTTCCCACCCAGAGCTGTGATTGGCCGGATGGCTTCCGCAAATCACAGCTCTGAGGAAAATATGAATGAGATTGAGATTGGCTGCAACCATCCGGCCAATCACAGCTTTGGGTGGGAAATATGAATGAGTGATGTTCTATTCTCTGGCCGGAGCAGAGATGTGAGCGCTGTATAAAGCTGCCCCGCTTCTCTGCTATATTATGGACGATCGCATTGGGTGTCACGACTAACACCCGGGGCGATATGTCTCATAATAATTGCTGTGGGAAATTTTTTTATTCATAAAACCGCAGACTTAATTGGATAATTGCCGTTTAGAACGTTGAGACCCTAAACGTTCTAAACGGCAATTATCCAATTAAGTCTGCGGATTTATGAATAAAAAATGTTCCCACGGCAATTACTATGCATTTCATTGACCTACTAACCCAATTCAGAAAAAAAGAAGGGGATTTTAAAAATGAAAGAACTGCAATATAGGTTATCGCATGTTTGCCAACAAACCAGGGGGCCTCCAGCTGTTGCAAAACTGCACCTCCCAGCATGCCCAGACAGCCTTTGGCTGTCAGGGCATGCTGGATGGGTGTTGTAGTTTTGCAACAGCTGGAGGCCCCCTGGTAACAGTAACAGAAAAACTGTTTGCGCAAGTGACATGACATGTTATACATAAATCACCCGATAATCAAACACATCGATCAAACACATGAATCATTCATGCAGCATTCATTCATTCATTCATTCATTCAACATTACATCATGTATTAATAAATCACATAAAATTATATTATCTTACCCGTCTTAATGTTCTTATCTCCGCGGGTCTCTTCTTTTCCGTGCACCCGCTCCCGATAACGATCCCTTGCTTCTGCTTGTTTTAACAAAAATAAAAATAGTTTTTCACAATTTCGTAGCCATGTACAATTCGTTTTGTTCGGATTGATTCGGATGTAAATATTTCGTACAGTCGGATCAATCAATCAATTGAGACAAAAACAAATTACGTCCGAAATGAATTGCACGTCTATTACTTTTGATGTTAAATTTACATAGGAACAGGTCCTGCATGCAAAATTACCTTGGGGTCTGGTGTTCTCTAACCAATTTTTCATTGTTGCTTCCCTCAATCTTTTTCTCTTTTTAAGATAATTCTGCAAGGTCCTGTTCCGTTTATATGTTATTATGGGTTTGTTTATTGCAACATCTTTGAGATCCTCATCTCTTTCTATCATGAACCAATGATTATAAATGGCCTGTTTAATCCTATTATTCTTGGTGCTATTTTGAAAGGAAAAGAAGCATCTATTTAATTGTACATTTTTTCTCGATTGCTTATTTTTTAACAACTCGAAACAAGAAATATTCTTCTTTAGATCTAGCTAGATTTATTACTTCACATGGGTAGCCGCGGTCTAAAAAACGCTGTGTCAGTTTGGATGCTTGCTGCTGAAATAAAGTGGGATCGCTATGTAATAAAAAGAAACCACAAAAGCAATTAAAAAAATGGAATAATTTTAAGAACCGTAATCAAAAGAAGAAAAAAGCTACGGACTTTATGACAACGGAGTTGGAATCGAGTGGATCCGATGACCCCACACAAGGAGCGACAGGCTCGTCGGTGATGCAAGTAAATACATTTCCATTAGGAAATCCATCAGGAGAGGGCATCATAAGAAACGTACCTCCACCACAAATGCAGCCAAGGAAGAGAAAGACTGTAACTTGGCATCAGTAGCGCCTAACAACATAGTTATCAATTTGACGGATATCTATCTATCTGCTGTATTTCAGCACTAAGTAGAGGACTCAATTTTGGTCTTGTAGAGAACTTTAATTACACCTTGTTGGAGATTGATCTCTTCAACGCAGTGAGGAAACTAAATTTAAAAAATGCAAAAAAAAATGCAAAAAAATATGCAAAAATTTCAAGTGCAATGACTAATTAAAATACAGTCAAAAATATTCAACTAGAGGGTGAGGTGAAATGTGCAATAGGGCCTCTAGGATTTAAGGTTATTCAAGATTTCAGTCAGCAGGAGAATAAATGTGTCCTAGATCTGGCCGAGTTAACATCTGCCAATTTAACAACAGCCACTGATGTATTTAGAGGAAGGAATCCATGTAGTTTTAATCCCTCAATCCCCCCAGGGAGTGCAGTGGACCTGTTTCTATAAAGCACAGCTATACCCCTCAGTACAACCGAACCTCCCACCCAATGAAAAGAAAGCTCTTGATGAGCTCTTGGAAAGGGACGATATTGTGATATCGAATGCCGATAAGGGAGGCTCAGTTGTGGTGTGGTGGGTTAAAGATTACAACAATGAGGTTGTGTCCCAGCTAAATGACACTGCGGTTTATGAAGTATTATCAAAGGATCCTACTGGTAAGATTTTAGAGAAACTCCGCTCCATACTGAATAAATATACTCAATGTAAGGTCTTGATGACGAAAACTGCAGACGGCTTATTACCTATTAATCCAAGCAGACCATATTGGTATATTCTACCTAAAGTCCATAAACAGGTTTCACCTCCCCCAGGGCGCCCCATTGTATCGGGGATGGATTTCCCTACATCCTATTTCTTTAGCTATGTTGACTGGCTCTTAACACCACTTCTGCCATCCATCCTGTCATATTTGAAGAACACAGGGGATCTTTTAGATCTCCTGGAGGGCTTTCACTGGAGGGAGGGGTATGCTTTAGCCTAAATCGACGTAGACAGCCTGTATACCCGCATCCCACATGATGTGGGTATACAGGCTCTCCGTCGTTTTCTCTCTTATACAGACAAGTCCGTGGATTTTGTTACAGATGCAGTCCGGTTTATTTTAGATAATAACTGCTTTACCTATTCTGAAATATGGTATAAACAACTAAGAGGCACGGCGATGGGTACGCCCATCTCGTGCAGTTACGCTAATATCTTCCTGGCTGCCATGGAAAGCGATCTCATCTTTACACCCAGCAATCCTTTTTGTCACCACATTAAAACATACAAAAAGGAGGATAAAGGAATAGTGGCACCGGTACCTATATATGCAGCTACACGAGATGGACAGTATAAACACTCGGTGTTTAACCAGATCAACTCAGCTGGCCGCGGTGCTAGGACAAGGGAAACCCAGTAAATACAAGAATGCAACAGAGAAAAACAGGCATCCTGCACTCACCGTCCAGATACTGAGATTTCGGCTCCCATCTCGGGCTGCTCAATCCGGCAAGGAAGACAAGAGTGGCGTGGGGCGCTCAGAGGCGACTGCCGGCGGTTTCACGCATGCAGGTGCGCTTCTTCCGGCCTCTTAAAACATACCACAGGCATGTGGACGATATTTTCATCATCTGGGAAGGAACTAAAGATAGTTTTGACATGTTTGTGTGCTATTTAAATAACACTAATCAGGTGAATATGAAGTTCACTTCCAACTTCGGTGAAGATTGTTTGGAATTCCTGGATGTGACTGTTGAAATCGCAGACAATCAGATAGTGACATCAGGGTTAAGGAAGAGCATTAAAAAAAATTAATTACTACATTACGAGTCCTCTCACCCAACACATATAAAAAATTGCATTCCATATAGTACGTTTATACGCCTTAAGCGCATCAACAGCGATCCCACTATATTTCAGCAGCAAGCATCCGAACTGACACAGCGTTTTTTAGACCACGGCTACCCATGTGAAATAATAAATCTAGCTAGATCTAAAGTAGAGAATATTTCTCGTTTCGCGTTGTGATAAAATAAAAAATTAAATAGATGCTTCTTTTCTTTTCAAAATAGCACCATGAATAATAAGATTAAACAGGCCATTTATAATTATTGGTTCATGATAGAAAGAGATGAGGATCTCAAAGATGTTGCAATAAACAAACCCATAATAACATATAAACGGAACAAGACCTTGCAGAATTATATTAAAAAGAGAAAAAGATTGAGGGAAGCAACAACGAAAAATTATTTAGAGAACACCAGACCCCAAGATAATTTTGCATGCGGGACCTGTTCCTTCTGTTAATTTAACATCAAAAGTAATGCGATTAAATTGGGTGAACATAATGTAAAAGTGAGGCAGTTTATTACTTGTTGCTTGACACATGTGGTTTATGCCCTGATTTGCGAGTGTGTTTTTTTCTATGTAGGAAAGACCGTAAGACCACTATTCCACCGAATATGAGAACATTTGCGGTCTCTTAAAACAGGGATGGGGCTCCCAGACTCATTAACCATATGAGACAGGTGCACGGTAGCCACCCTGAGACCCTATGATTTGAAGCCTTAGAGAGAGTTGAGAAATCTGTAAAGTTTGGTGACAAGGACCAGCAACTTTTAAGAAAAGAATCGTTTTGGATTGTGCAGTTAAACGCAACGGGTCCCCTTGGTCTGAACAACCGCTTCGGAATTTTCGCATATCGTTTGTCCTCTGCAGAAGGTATAGATGTGTGTTTTTGCATATAGATTTGATTTTAATGTTTGTAATTGTTTCACTATATAATTGTTTATATGTTGTCATGACACCTTTCCGGTGAGATCCTTTTTAAACAAACCACTTTACCTGAGACATCAGTGGCCTTATGAAGCGCTTGTAGCGTGAGACGGGTCCGTAGCCTCAGCTCTCCTCCCTCCTTTGTTTCCTCCCTGCACTGTTTATGGACTTTCAATAAAGTACCCAGATGAAACAGCTATTTGCGGTGAGTACACTTATTCTTCGCTTGACTGGCTTCCTAAATGTGACATGCCCCCTAAAATCCATTTCAGAAAAACTCAATCTCCAAAATCCCATTGTCGCTCCTTCCCTTCAGAGCCCTCTAGTGCACCCACAGAGTACTTAATATCCACATATTAGGTATTTCCTTACTCGAGAGAAATTGGGTTACAAATTTTAGAATGATTTCTCTCCATTTACCCCTTGTAAAATTTCAAAAAGTTTCAAAAAATTAAGATTTTGAATTTTCTCCTTTATATTGCTGCTATTACTGTGAAACACTTAAAAGGTTAGCACATTTGCTGAATGTCATTTTGAATACTTTGAGGGGTGCAGTTTTTATAATGGGGTCATTTACGGGGTATTTCTAATATGAAGGCCCTTCAAATCCACTTCAAAATTGAACTGGTCCCTGAAAAATTCAGATTTTGAAAATTTTGTGAAAAAGTACAAACATATCAACTTTATGATGGAAACATAAAGTACCGTATATACTCGAGTATAAGCCGAGTTTTTCAGCACGATTTTTCGTGCTGAAAACACCCCCCTCGGCTTATACTCGAGTGAACTCCCCCACCCGCAGACCTCCAGAGGTTTCAAAACTACAACTCCCAGCAAGCCCGGGCAGCCATCGGCTGTCCGGGCTTGCTGGGAGTTGTAGTTTTGAAACCTCCGGAGGTCCGCAGGTTGAAGACCACTGCGGCCTTCAACATCATCCAGCCCCCCTCTCACCCCCTTTAGTTCTGTACAGTACTCACCTCCGCTCGTAGCTGGTCCGGTCCTGCAGGGCTGTCCGGTGAGGAGGTGGTCCGGTGGGATACTGGTTCCGGGCTGCTATCTTCACCGGGGAGGCCTCTTCTAAGCGCTTCGGGCCCGGCCTCAGAATAGTCACGTTGCCGTGACAACGAAGCAGAGGTGCGTTCATTGCCAACGTACTTCTGCGTCATTGTCAAGGCAACGCCTCTATTCCGGGCCGGAAGCGCGGAGAAGAGGCGCCCCCGGTGAAGATAGCAGCCCGGACCACCTCCTCACCGGACCACCTCCTCTCCGGACAGCCCTGCAGGACCGGACCAGCGCCGAGCGGAGGTGAGTACTCAGAACTAAAGGGGGTGAGAGGGGGGCTGGATGATGTTGAAGGCCGCAGTGGTCTTCAACCTGCGGACCTCCGGAGGTTTCAAAACTACAACTCCCAGCAAGCCCGGACAGCCGATGGCTGCCCGGGCTTGCTGGGAGTTGTAGTTTTGAAACCTCTGGAGGTCCGCAGGTTGAAGACCACTGAGGGCGAATGATGAGAAGAGGATGATGAAGGGGGGGTGTGGGGATGATGAAGGGGGGGGTGTGGGATGATTAAAGGGGATGATGAAGGGGGGATGTGTGGGATGATAAGGGGATGATGAAGGGGGGATGTGCGGGATGATAAGGGGATGATGAAGGGGTAATGTGCGGGATGATAAGGGGATGATGAAGGGGGGATGTGTGGGATGATGACAAGGGGATGATGAAGGGGGGATGTGTGGGATGACAAGGGGATGATGAAGGGGGGATGTGTGGGATGATAAGGGGATGATGAAGGGGGGATGTGTGGGATGATGACAAGGGGATGATGATGAGGATGTTAATGACGGGTCTGGATGATGACAGGGGGGGATGAGGTATTTCCCACCCTAGGCTTATACTCGAGTCAATAACTTTTCCTGGGATTTTGGGTTGAAATTAGGGGTCTCGGCTTATACTCGGGTCAGCTTATACTCGAGTATATACGGTAGACATATTGTATATGTGTATCAATATATAATTTATTTGGGATGTCCATTTTCCTTATAAGCAGAGAGTTTCAAAGTAAAAAAAATGCAAAATTTCCAAATTTTTCATCAAATTTTGAAAGTTTTTCCCCAAGAAATTATGCAAGTATCGACGAAAATTTACCACTAACATAGAGTAGAATATGTCACAAAAAACAATCTCGGAATAAGAATGAAAATTAAAAGCATCCTAGATTTAGTAATGCTTAAAGTGACAGTGGTCAGATGTGCAAAAAATGCTCGGGTCCTTAAGGTGAAAATGGGCTGGGTCCTTAAGGAGTTAAAGCAGTGGTGGCAAGAATAGAAAAAAAAAGAGTGGCATTCTGAGACCCGGTGCTATAGGCCTAAGACCCGGGGCCATTGCCCCGTTAGTCCCCCCCAGCAACGCCCCTGATAACAATCATATTTATAATTTTATATAGCAAAAGGTTACACATCAAACAATAAACCATAAAACTATAAAAGTGGTAATGAATATGTACATTATAGTAATTAATTACAAAACAATTTGCCCAAAACTGCTGGTCCAGATCTGGTCTCTGAATTGCACAGATCACAGTGGCCAGGCTTTACTAATCTGTCTGAGGATGAGCCTCATTATCATTTCAGACAGATAGCATTGAATCACAGAGGTTAATTTGGGCCAATATTTTTAGTTATTTAATAAAAATATGTATAGATAGTAAATCTAATAAAATCTAATTAAAATTTATAATAAGTATTTATAAGTTGGATGGCCAGTTTTATTGAATTTTCACAATAGAAACTATTAAGCAATTTTCTTAGCCTTCTTACCCAAATTCCACCATTGATCATGTTGTATTTCAAATACAACTTTGGGACATTAGATCCAAAATTATTCTGAAATTCATTTGTTTTAATATACCACATATATTAAGTAAGGTCATGTTTTGGTAAATATCTGTTGCTTTATCCAAAACCTATTACTTTTAAAACTTATATAAAATATATTAAATTGGTATATTATGCTTGGTTTTCTCTCACATGTTTATAACTATTTCTAGGCATTTTAAATAATATAATCGAAAAGAGCAGTCATTCTTATCTCATTTAACTACCTGAAACATTAAATTGCCTATTAGTAAGTCCACTAACCTATTACCTTTTGTCAAACTGGCAATCCCATTACACCAATTAATTTCAGGATAATTAAAATTCTTAGTGATTAGAACTTGGCCTTTCTGTGTTGCCTTCTTATCTTTAAATATAATTGATCCTCATCCTTTCATTAATATGAGGACATTTTTAACAACTTCTTAACATAGTTTAAGCACTTTTGACTGGAGTCAAGAAGTAACATTTACCTTTGATCATGCTCCCATAAATTTTAATCTTTATTTATCACCATGGACATATCAATATGTAATCTCCATTATATGCATGATTATAAAGATACTGAATATTGAATTGTAAATAAATAAACTACATATGTTGAAGCCCCCAAAACACACTGACAACTAAACAAGCATTACAGCTTTACATATTGCAGCCGTACCATCTTTTAAGTCCCTCGGCCTGTTCCTTTAATATTTATCAATCTGCATACCATTGCAATAATGCAAAATGGTAGAACATTTCCATTGATTGTTATTTTGGAAAATAAAAATTGTGTTCTACAGCAACATCTTGGCCTTGAAGCACTTAATAATTCTGCAGCCTTTAATGTGGTTTCTTTTAAAGTGTACTTGTCATTAGCAAAAACTTTTCAGATAATATAGAAAATGACATTATGGCCGACTTTTATCATTGTATTTGGACTTTTTTTGTGTCTAGAAAAGGCGCAAAAAAAGGCGCAAGCAGGGTTTATTTGCACCTTCTTTGCGCCTTTTGGTTTACACATTTCTGCTGATTTTGAGTCACAATCCACAGATTTTGGCAATACACATGATATGGAAGGTTTTAATGAACCGCGCCTTCTTGTGAAAAGGCGCAAAAAAGGAACAAAGCCACTGAAGTCTCTAAAACTACACAAGCCCAGACTTAGCTTAGCTTTTTGGAGTATGTGAAGAGAGATATTTTAGAAAATGTTTACCTGCACAAAATGTATCAAAAGATCTGTGAACATTTAATAAATTTGGTGCTCCTACACATTACCAGCACTGGTAAACTGAGGACAAGCAGGGCTCTGTACAGTGAGGATAAGCAGGGCTCTGTTCACTGAGGACAAGCAGGGGTTTGTACACTGAGGACAAGCAGGGCTCTGTACACTGAGGACAAGCAGGGCTATGTGTACTGAGGACATGCAGGGCTCTGTATACTGAGGAAAAGCAGGGCTCTGTGTACTGAGGACAAACAGTGCTCTGTGTACTGAGGACAGGCAGGGCTCTGTACACTGAGAACAAGCAGGGCTCTGTGCAGTGAGGATAAGCAGGGCTCTGTACACTAAGGACAAGCAGGGCTCTGTGCAGTGAGGATAAGCAGGGCTCTGTACACTGAGGACAAGCAGGGCTCTGTAGACTGAGGACAAGCAGGGCTCTGTACACTAAGGACAAGCAGGGCTCTGTACACTGAAGACAAGCAGGGCTCTGTGCAATGAGGACAAGCAGGGTCTGTACACTGAGGACAAGCAGGACTCTGTACACTGAGGACAAGCAGGGCTCTCTGCAGTGAGGATAAGCAGGGCTCTGTGAACTGAGGACAAGCAGGGCTCTGTACACTGAGGACAAGCAGGGTTCTGTGCAGTGAGGATAAACAGGGTTATGTACACTGAGGACAAGAAGGGCTCTGTACACTGAAGACAAGCAGGGCTCTGTACACTGAGGACAAGCAGGGCTCTGTGTACAGATGACAAGCAGGGCTCTGTGTACTGAGGACAAGCAGAGCTCTGTATACTGAGGACAAGCAGGGCTCTGTGCACTGAGGACAAGCTGGGCTCTGTGCACCGAGGACAAGCAGGGCTCCGTGTAACGAGGACAAGCAGGGCTTTGTGCACTGAGGCTCTGTTATATGCCCCCAACTCACACAACACAATGATTGACATGCCTGGAGCCTGCACAGAGCCCTGCTTGTCTTGCCCTCACTTCCTGTATTTGGTCTCCTCACAAAGACACACAGGCAATAGCTGCAGGGACAGCATTTTTTCACAAAAAAATATACACATTTTTAAACCAATGTAAATTACAAATATATATAATGGTATTATCTACATTATGTAAAAGTTTTTGCTAACAACAGGTACACATTAAATGTTAAATGCTATGGTCTTAGAGTGTAAAATGAATAGCAATATATGTCTGTAAAACTGTTTCCTTATTTTATCTAATAACTAGTTGAGTACCCGGCATTGCCTGGTTTTTCCTACCTAATCTTTGAGGAGGAGGAAAAGCAAGATAGAAGGAAGTACTTGTCCTCATATCCCATCCTCATATCCCTTCTTTATTGCCCTTCCTCATATCCCAACTTCATATCCCATCCTCATATCTTTTCCTCATATCCTGACCTCATATTCCGTCCTCATCATATCTCATCCTCATATCCCGTCCTCAGGGGGGGGGGGGTGAGTTGTGATGAAGAGATTGTAGGCTGAAATTAGAAGGAGGCATGGTTTTGTGGAAGTGGGCATGACTTGCAAGCTGGACCAATGTATAAAAAGGTAGAAAATGAAAGGGGTGTGGCTTAAATTGTGGGTGTAGCTTTGCGAGATAGGGGTGTGGCCGGACTGACACACTCACCAGGAGATGGAAAGCTTGTGGAGTAAGGTACTGGAAGTCCTATAAACCTGCATGGGACTTAAGACAAAAACACCATTCTTCCCTTAAGGGGGTAGGTTAGGGTTAATTTAACTAGAATGTACATTTATTTGACATAAAAGTAACATGTGTACCAAGTTTCAACAAAATATCTCCAGCCATTTGGAAATTTCACAGAGTAGAGGAGGTGGCAGGGCTGTAGCTCCCATGAGGCGAGTGAGGAGATTGCCTCAGGTGCACTGTTGCAAGGGGTAGCAGTGGCCGGGGCTGAATTGGCCCTTGCCACTGCAGCTGCTTGCACAGGGAGTTCAGCACACAATACACTGAGGCATTGATTCCCAACCGGGGTGCAAGGACAGGAAATATGGCGCTTACATTTTTAGATTTTCTGACCCAGGCCTGCGCACCTGTGAGTCACAGGCATGCAGGCTGGGCGGGAGGGAAGTCTGTGTGCCCTTCTGTCACCTATCTAAATCCCTCTGTCACCCCTGTACACCTCACGGTTATACCGTACACCCCTCTGTCACTCCTCAACCCCCCTCTGTCACCCATGTACACCCCTCTACACCTCTGTTTCCCATGTACACCCCTCTGTCACTGTGTGGGCTAAGGCATTGTGTGTGGGTTAGACACGAGGCGTTGTGTGTGGGGAAGGCTGGAGGAATGTGGGTAAGGCAGGAGGCATTGTGTGTGCTTGTGGGGGGGGGGAGAGTTAGAGGCACATGAGTGAGGCTGGAAAAATTGGGGGACATTTATCAAAACCTGTGCAAAGGAAAAATTGCCCAGTTGTCCATAGCAGACAATCAAATTGCTTATTCAATTTTGCAGAGTCCTTGTTAAAAGAAGCAAGCTGCACAAGTTTTGATAAACCTCCCCCCTTGCCCGTTGTGGGAAGGCTGGTTGCATTGTGTTTGGAGAAAGTTGGAGTCATTTGTGGGGAAAAGGGGAGGACAATGCTGGAAAATTGCAGATTCTTATATGTTTGTGTTGCAGGTTCTGCCCTGAAGAGTTTTGGCTGGAACAGATTATCATGATGTCCTGGGCCAGATGGGAAGAAAAAAAAAAGAGAATGACACTGATCAGTGAATATGTCATTTGTGAGTCGCTGCATAAAACTGTAATGTAATCTGCATAAGAAACATATTAAAAAATAATAATTTGGTAGGGGTGGCCCGCAAATTTTTTTCCCCTGAGGGGTGCCCCGAGTCCAAATGGGGGAGGGGGTGCAATCTTTTCTTCTTGCCTCGGGGGCAAAAGGAGCTAGCTACAGTTGTCTCCCAAGTACATCCAACTGTTACCCATGTACACCCCTCTGTCACCCATATACACTCCTCTTTCACTCCTGTTCACCTCACTGTCACCCATGTACACCCCTCTGTCATTTCTCTACACCTATTCACCCCTGTACTCCTTCACATCTATAAAGGGGTGAAACCGGGGCCAAGATACCTACCTACAGCCGGCCAACATATAAAAAATTATTCGGTAAGGGTGCCCCACTAATTTTTCTTTTTCCAAGGGGTTCCCCAAGATGGGGGCACAATTTTCTGTTCTCGCCTCAGGAGCAAAAAGAGCTAGTTACAGCTCTGGGAGGTAGAGTTCTGAAGTCATTTCTTGTTTTTTTTGCTCATGTGAGCCAAATGTTTCAACCCCCTGAAATAGTATGATAAATATGTCAAATGCCTTTAGAACTCTACACCCTATATAACTTACACCCTATATAATATGATTTTAAATCAAAATTTTACTCTACAAGCACTCTGCAACTGGGCTCTCACTGTTTTCAGTGTGATATTAACAAAGAAAAATTATGAACGTCACAGAAATATTTGGTTACCGACACTATTTATTGATGTCTATGAAGAGGGAGGGGAGGGGGGAAAGGGGATCCACAGCAGAGAGAGAAAAACTGAGAGATAAGATATTATTTGGACCATTGGTAATATTTTAGTTTTTTTCATCCCTACCTGCCAAGAGGCATATCTTTTTCTTTTTTTCCATTCACATAGACACATGAGAGGTTGTTTTTTGCCAATAGTTTTGCACAGGGAAGATATTGTGCCAGGATGCACTATGGAATAAAGTCAAGGGGGAAATTCATAGGCATATTTACAGTTCATTTTTTGCGAAATAATGAAATCAAGTAGTTAAAATTTTTGCCTAGGCACCATATCTCTCTATTCCTAGCTGGGAAATATTTCTATTAAGATTCAACTTACATGTTAACTATCTTCATTTCCAGATCCACTGGCAATAAAAGAGTTGTGGTGATAAAGGAAATTGAAATTCTCATTGACTTCTAATTGCTTAGAAAGTTTGGTTTTGTACTTTGACAACTTTGAGCAGCTAAAAAATAACAAATGTATATATAATTCAAACCGCTAATTAACTCTGGCAATAATGTAGGGTTTTTTTTTGTCAGACAATAGAAAAAAAAACATCTTGTTTTGACTTTATACTTGTTTTAAGCATTTTAAGAGCTTTATTGTCCATTGCAAAAACTGTCATGAAGTAATAAATGTCAGTTTAATAGTTTACTGAGCTTGCAGTAAAGTTAAAATCCCTTAGATGAGAGGCAGAGCAAATACGTTTTGTTTCTCTAGGGCAAGCTGAAATTTTACCTCAGGAGACGGAATCAATTTATATCATTGTGGCTAAGGCATATAGCATACAAATCACACAAGTCTTTGTAGCTGGAAAACTGACATGTTCCTGTTCAGATTCCTGGGACATACTTTTCAAAATATTTTAACTACACAATGCTGTACTCTCTAGAACTATATAGAAATTGGGCACAACAGCAAAGGTAATAGGAGCAATTTCACAGACTGAATGTTTGGTGAAAAGTAATCATAATGCGTTCTCAGTGGAATTCATCATCACAGCTACCAGTAAGTGTACACCGAGACAATTAAGTGCTGACCTACTTCCAGCAGGATTATGAAAGTTTTATAAAAGCATTCTAATGGTTTATTGATAGTTACTAAAGCTGAATGTGAATTATAACCAAATGACTTACTAATGTTAGAAATGATTAGTGGCATTTTACAAGGTGATGTAATATAAAGAAAAAAATAATCTTTCAGCATGTAATGGATGGAGACAACTCTCCGCCCCAAATAAAGTAAAATATGGTTTTACTTCTTTATTTATGAATCTGTTCAGCCCCAGGAGACACCACATTTCCTATTGGGCACTGGGCTACTTTGAGGCTATGAAGCAACATATGAGGCAGAAATATATGTAGCTTATCAAATGGATGAAGATTCATTATTTATTAATAATTTTTGAAAAAGTAAAAGATTCCACCTCCTGTGTTATATTTGTTGTAATTCTTCCTGTGCTCCACATAGCTAACTAGATAAGGTCCTTCCTAAAGAAAACTTCTTACCCATCCTCACGGATACTTCTTCTGTTTCCTGTATTTCACACATTTTTGGAATAGTATTCGATTAGAATAAACAAGCTTAGTTCATAAAGGAAGATGCAGGTTTGCTCTTAAAGTGGCAGTCCTGTATATATTTTCTATGTATTTGTTTATAAAATAAGGGAATATGCAAAGCAGCTCATCACACCTCCTTCTCAGGTAGCATGCCCTAGAATCAGCCTTAGCTCCTGTTATGGAGTCTCAAACTGATGCCAAGCCAGAATTCTCCCCAGAAGGGAAGAAGACCCATCTGCAGACAGCTGTTTCAGGGTGTTTGCCCCTTGTCAGTACAGAGCAGGGTGATCTGGCTTGGCTAGTGAGAGGCCTGTGTCTAGGTAAAAGACCGCTTTCGGTGGACGGAGATTCTAAAAGGCCATTAGCACTCTGCGGGGGTAAGGTCCCAGTCACAGGCCACTCACCAACCAAGCCAGATCACCCTGCTCTGTACTGACGAGGGGCAAACACCCCAAAACAGCTGTCGGCAGATGGGTCTTCTTCCCTTCTGGGGAGAACTCTGGCTTGGCATAAAACCCAATCAGTTTTTGAGACTCCGTAACAAGAGCTAAGGCTGATTCTAGGGCATGCTACCTGAGAAGGTGATGTGATGAGCTGCTTTGCATATTCCCTTACCCAGAAGCCAGGGAGTGCTAATGACCTTTTTGAATCTCCGTAGACCAGAAGTGGTGTCCCTCCCTGAGGGAAATACTTAATTCTTTTATAAAATAACAAATTAGAGTTTTTGCATATATCTAAAATTCTTCTCACATACTTTTCTTACATAAATGCAGGATTTTCTCTCTGCACAGTAGAATGGTACAACCTGTTGATAAGTAATGCATCAGTGGGCTAACTGAATATAAACAGTGATATCACACACATGCATGGGTGTACACGCAGACATACACACACACGCACATACACATACACAATGTTACCCCTGGCATTAAGTTTGCAACAGGGTTAAATGACATTCATGTACTAATTGAATAGGAATAATAGTGGACACATTGGGGACATGTTTCATCTGTGGTGTTTTGGTTTGCCGTACACACATGCAAAGCTACACCCATTTTCAGTTAGCTGGATATACTAAAAGATGCACATCTCTTAGTAAATTCAGCAGCTCTATGGCTACCATTGAGCCTAGCACAGAAATATACATCTGCTCTGAGCTGGTATATATTTCTGCCACTTTAAAGGGGCACTCCGGTGGGAAAAAAAAAAGGTTCTTGATTAGAAAAAATCACCTGAGCACCCTCAGTACTGGAAGGATTAAGATTTATATATAGAAGTAATTTACAAATTTGTTTAACTTCTGGCACCAGTTCATTACTGGTGCCAGAAGTTAAACAAATTTGGAAATTACTTCTATATATAAATCTTAATCCTTCCAGTACTGAGGGTGCTCAGCTTTTCTTAGACAGGGCGTGCAGGGGGCATGCCTTCCTTACATCCGAGTTTGGGTCTGACTTAAAGGGGTACTCCGCTGAAGTTTTTTTTTTTTTTTAAATCAGAAACTTATTTAGATTGGAAAATTACTTTGATTTAAAAATCTCAATCCTTTCATTTAGAGATGAGCGAATTGAAGCTGACGAATCCGAATTTGTTACAAATTTCATGAAAAATTCGATTTGCAATGAATGCGAATATAGCCACAATTCTATCGCACAAATCACTTCATTGAACTCCATTTAGTGCAGTCCAGGCTCCAGGGCATCTAAAATGGCAGATGCACATGTGAGGACATGGGGCAAGGAACTCTGGGAAGGCAGGAAGGTAAGGAGGGAAGGCAAGATGACCCTGAATCACATGCCAGTCACCCCTGTAATGTCACAGCCCCATATAATCGGCAACCATATTGCGGCCAGTGGCTTAATTCATTACACTGCAGAGAGATAGGACGGACAGCCGGTATGTGTGTGTTACACAGAAAAGCTTTTTCCAGCAGCATTTCACCTCCTAGTCACATCAGCAGTGAAAAGCAGTGTTTTTTTTCCAATTAAAGGATTTTTACTGCAGCAATTAACCTCCCAGTCACTTTCTACAGCATTGTATTACAGAGAAGGGCAGAGAGCTGTGTGTTGCCTCATACATTTCAACAAGCTGCCTAAACTTCATAAACCTTAGCAGAGGAGGCAGGAATACTTTTTCAGTGCAATTCTGTGTCTTTGTTCCACAACACATCATCTGCTGGTTATACCAGTCTGTAGACGGTATGATACACAGCAGTCCATACCTAATAGTCTTTGACAGAGTGCAATTTTGGGTTTCGTACACAATTTTTGTGTGCTCCAGCACTGCTGTGTACTGCTGGTGCCATGCAAAAATACGTTTTTTAAGCATACTGTTGCACATTTTTCTGCCCTCATAAGTGCATACCACATACCTACATCTAAGTAGTGTCTGTCAAGAGTCTAGATACTGTGAAAGTCCAGGCAAAAGTAATCACCAGCCGGTGTTTTACTCCAATACTTTTTTTAAGTGTACTGTACCGCATTTTTTTGCCCTCATAAGTTCATACCACATACCTAAATCTAAGTAGTTTACTATTTTGTTCCTGTTAATCTGTCAAGGGGCTAGATACTGTGAAAGGTTAGGCAAAAATGCTCACTTGCTGGTGTTGTACTCAAATACTTTTTTTAAGCGTACTGAAGCACATTTTTCTGCCCTCATAAGTACATACCACATACATACATCTAAGAAGTGTACTATTTTGTAGCTATGAATCTGTCAAGGGCCTAGATTCTGTGAAAGGACAGCCAAAAGTAATCTCCGGCTGGTGTTTTACTCCAATACGTTTTTTTAAGCGTATTGTAGCGCATTTGTCTGCCCTCACTACTGCATACCACATACAAACATCTAAGTAGTGTAATATTTTGTACCTGTTAATCTGTCAAGGGCCTAGATACTGTGAAAGGCCAGGCAAAAGTACTCACCGGCTGGTGTTGTACTCAAATACTTTTTTAAGCACACTGTAGCCCATTTTTATTCCCTCATAAGTGCATACCACATACGTACATCTAAGTAGTGTACTATTTTGGACCTGTTAATCTATCAAGGGCCTAGATACTGCGAAAGAACAGCCAAAAGTAATCTCCGGCTGGTGTTTTTCTCCAATACTTTTTTTAAGCGTACTGTAGTTCATTTTTCTGCCCTTACTCGTGCATACCACATACAAACATCTAAGTAGTGTACTATTTTGTACCTGTTAATCTGTCAAGGGCCTAGATACTGTGAAAGTCCAGGCAAACGTACTTACCGCTGCTGTTCTAGACAAATACTGTTTTAAGCGTAGTGAAGCGTATTGTACTCCCCTCATATACACACTACGTATGTCAGGCAGAAAAGTGCCAGGACATGCACAGAGGAGTGGCAGAGGCCTAAATTCATCAGGCAGGGGTCGCAGCAGACTAGGGGCGAGTGGCAGAATGAGTCGCAGCAAGCGGCTTGAGCTCCCGGTATCAGCTACTGGTTGTGTCTCAACCAGCAAACCATCTGACGCCATCAATCGGTTAAAACGGTTATCCACTTCATCCAAAGTGACATCTGATACCCCCAGTCAACAGTCGGTGGTTTCCTTAGACACAACCCTCAGTTGGCACGGCCTGGGAGCAGTTCCTGACCTCCCATTGCCTCTGTCCTATGCTGTTCCCTTCCCTAAAGAAGCATCTTATGCTGTGGGTTCAGCTCCACTATTCAGTGAGGACTATTTAATAGAGGACAGTCAGAAGCTACTGCCCAGCCAAGAAGTGGAGAAGACATCCGCCACTTCCTCCACCAGGAAGGCAAGTAGTGATGAGGAGAGTGACGGGGAGGCGGTGTTGCCAGCGTTCAGGGTTCTGAAGCAGACAGTGTTGAGGAACCTGAGGAGGACATCAGTGACATGCAGACACAACTCGATTATGATGAAGCCGATCGCACTTGGCAGCCGGGTGCAGAAGGCGCTTCATCATCAGCAGAAGAGTGTTGCAGGTTGCAACTGAGCCAGCAAGGTGGTAGCATGGTTGGCAGTCAGCATGGTGACAGAAGTGGAAATTCTGGAGCCAAACGTGCCCGGGGGAGATCCCCTGCTTCGCGGCAGCCTACCTTCCTGGGAGGTAGTGGAGCAGCGGTTCATGGAGACGGCGGCAATGGCAGTCAATTAGTGCAAACTGTTGGTGGGAAAATCAGCTACTTGGCGGTGTGGCAGTTTTTCATCAAGCATCCGGAGGAGGTTCACATAGCCACATGCAAGGTATGTTGGCAGAAGGTGAAGTGTGGCCAGGGTCCCAATGTTGGCACCACGGCCCTGCATCAACATATGCTTCACCACCATAATGTGGCCTGGGAGAACATTGGCTCCAATGTAGTGGTCAGGCCTGCTTCATCACCCAGTGGCATGCCGCTTCCTCTTTCAGCCAGCCAAGGCTCCACCACCTCAGCTGAAGGGAGCTGTGTGTCATACCCTCCTTCTGTCGCTCCAGATGCTCCTGCTTCTCCTACTTTTAGTCCGTCATTTCGCCAACAATCCATCGGCGAAGCTATATCTAATAGACAACAGTATGCCCCCACTCATCCAACGGTGCAGAAGCTGAATGTGCTCCTGTCTAAGTTGCTGGTGCTGCCGTCCCACCTTTTTCAAGTGGTGGACTCTGCACCTTTCAGAGAACTGATGGCTTGTGCCGAGCCGAGGTGGAGAGTGCCAAGCACAATTTTGTGGAAGAGAAGGTGGGCCAGTCCTTGAGCCTGTCAGTGTGTGCCAAAGTGCCCGGCAGCGCCGACATCTGGAGCTGTAACTACAGTCAGGGACAATACATTTCCTTTATGGCTCACTGGGTGAATGTGGTTCCTGCACAACCACAACACCTACTTGGACAGGTCACGCCGCTTTCTCCTCCACGCTCTCAGGCCGTTGGTCCTGTGACAGTGTGCGACTCCGCCTCCTCATCCTCCACCGTGTCCTCAGCCTCCGCTGCCCAGACAATCCTCGATGCCCCTTCAGCATACCATCTGTGCAGGGCATGGCGGTGTCACGCTGTTCTTCACATGGTTTTCCCTGGCGAACTGAGTCGCACAGGGGAAGAACTGATAAAAGTAATTCGTAAAGAAATCGGCGCATAGCTTACTCCACGAAAACTGGAAATGGGAACCATGGTGACTGGCAACGGGAAGAACATTTTGTCTGTGCTGCAACTGTGAAGGCTGAGCCATGTGCCCTGCATGGCACACGTTTTCAATCTGGTTGTGAAGCGGTTCCTTTAGTGTTCCCCCCCATTTGCAAGACATCCTAACTATGGAAGGGAAACTTTGCATGCACTTCAGCCACTCGTACACCGCAAAGCACACACTCCTTGAGCTGCAGCATCGGAACGTATCCCCCAACATAGTCTGATTTGTGACGTTGCCACACATTGGAATTCTACTCTCCATTTGTTGGACCGACTGTATGAACAGAGAAAAGCCATCACCGATTTCTTGATGATCCAAGCAGATAGGAGTACTCCCCTGTGTAACTTCAATGTTAACCAGCAGCTCATACGTGACACCTGCCGTTTGCTTAGGCCCATTGAGGAAGCAACATTATTAGTAAGTCGCCAGGATTACGGGATGAAAAATGTCATTCCACTGCTTAATTTTTTACAACAAGTGTTGGAAACGATGGCTGTTCAGGGTACTGGAGACGTGGGGCCTACATCTCACGACCACATGAGCCCTCTGGGGGCTTAACTGGAGGAGGAGAAAGAGGGGGAGGGGCACAGTGGAGCGCAGTTTAGGTTTCGACAAATGGGTGGTTTCTCCAGTAATCTGACAGGAGAGGAGGAGCAGGAGCAGCCAGAGGAGCTAGAGGGTTATAAGGAAGGCGAGACAGATGACCCAGACACACTGTGGCAGTATGCAGTGGAGATGGAGGCAGGGAGTCCCTCCGAGTAACTTACACAAATGGCATGATGCATGATCACTTGCTTGCGTAGTGACAGCCGAATTGTCACCATTCGGCTGCAGGATGACTTCTGGCTCTCCTTATTGGACCCTTGCTACCGCCACAAAATAGGGGCCTTTTTTACACCCACTGAGAGGGAAGACAAAACTGACCTACTACAGAGGCATCCTATGTAGTCCATTGGCTTATGCCTATCGGCTCCATCATCCATTCTCTTGCAGTTCTGAATCGGGGTGCCCCCTGTGCTCACCTTCCACTGCCATGGCTGCTGGGGAGGGGTGGGGTGGCAGGAGCAGTACCATCTTCATCAACAGCAGCCTGAGTTTACAGTCGCTGATGAGTACCTTTCTTCACCCGCACAGTGAAGCAACTCATCAGCAGCAGGTAGACCTGGAGCAGGACCTGAACCAGCAGGTGGTGGCATACCTTGACATGCCCATGCCAACACACCTTGGCGATCTGCTGGACTTCTGGGCAGCCAAACTTGATTTGTGGCCGCAAATAACAGAGTTTGCCCTGGAAAAGCTGTCTTGCCTGGCCAATAGTGTGCCATCAGAGCGGGTGTTTAATGCGGCGGGGGCCATAGTGACCCCAAGGAGTACTCATCTGTCCATGAAAAATGTGGAGAGACTGACCTTTGTGAAGATGAATCAGGCATGGATCAGCCAGGATTTCCACCCACCAATGCCTGATGCATCAGAGTAGATTGACCATGGTGCCACACCAACACTTCACAAATTTGGATAGTGCCAAACATATTTAAAGTGCTGCTCCCCAGTTACAAACATTCCTCTGCATCAGACCTTTTTTCACCCACCCTCATCACCAGGTACTGGTATTGCCACCCACCGCACCACTCTATCACTGGGTCACTTTCAGGAGTCCTGATGCTGCTGCTACCACCTCAAGGCTGTGCCATTCAGCCACAATATGGTCTTTTCATGCTTCACCACCTCCAGGCTGTGCCATTCAGCCATTATATGGTCTCCTCATGCTTCAGCCAACTCCAGACTGTGCCATTCAGCCACTATATGGTCTCCTCATGCTTCAGCCACCTCCAGGCTGTGCCATTTGGACACTATATGGCCTCCTCAGGCTGCCACAAACTCCAGGCTGTGCCATTCAGCCACAATATGGTCTCCTCCTACTGCTGCCACCTCCAGGCTTTGTCTTTGTGCCATGATGTGACTCCTTGTTAGATTTGGTCCTTTGTAACCACATCCCGGGGCTCTGGACATTGAAACTTTGGAGTGTCATCTTAAAGGGGTACTCTGCCCCTAGACATCTTATCCACTATCCAAAGGATAGGGGATAAGATGTCTGATCACGGGTGTCCCACTGCTGGGAACCCCCAGGATCTCGGCTTCAGCACATCACTGTCATTACTGTACAGAGCAAACTCGCTCTGTGCGTAATGACGGGCGATACAGGGGCCAGATCATCTTAATGTCACAGCTCTACCCCTCATGACCTCACGGCCCGCCCCCTGATGGCCACCATGCCCCCTCCCGTAGACTTGTATTGAGGGGGCGGGTCGTGACATCACGAGGGGCAGAGCCGTGACATCATGATGCTCATGCCCCTGTATTGCCCGTCATTACGCACAGAGTGAGTTTGCTCTGTGCAGTAGTGACAGCTGGGTGCTGTAGCCGAGATCCCGGGGGTCCCCAGCAGCGGGACCCCTGCGATCAGACATCTTATCCCCTATTAAAAGGATAAGATGTCTAGGGGCGGAGCACCCCTTTAAATTTCAATTTCAAAATCTTCAATTTCAATTTTAAAATTCATCTTTCAATCTTAGGGATTGTGAAGCCCTATTGTCTACTCATGCTGCCGCCAGCTCCAGGCTGTGTCATTGTGCCACAATATGGTCTCCTTATGCTGTTGGCACCTTAAATTAAACTTTAAAAATGTTAATATATCTAAAATCTTCAATTTCAAATGTCAAAAATATCTTTAATCTTCTCAATTGTGAAGCCCTATGGTCTTGTCAGGCTGTTGCCGCCTCCAGACTGGGTTGTTCTGTCACTATAGGGTCTTCTTGGGCTGCCGCCAATTCCAGGCTGTGTAATTGTTACGCCGAGCGCTCCGGGTTCCCGCTCCTCCCCGGAGCGCTCGCTACACTCTCGCTCCCGCAGCGCCCCGGTCAGATCCACTGACCGGGTGCGCTGCGATACCGCCTCCAGCCGGGATGCGATTCGCGATGCGGGTGGCGCCCGCTCGCGATGCGCACCCCGGCTCCCGTACCTGACTCGCTCTCCGTCGGTCCTGTCCCGGCGCGCGCGGCCCCGCTCCCTAGGGCGCGCGCGCGCCGGGTCTCTGCGATTTAAAGGGCCACTGCGCCGCTGATTGGCGCAGTGGTTCTAATCAGTGTGTTCACCTGTGCACTCCCTATGTATACCTCACTTCCCCTGCACTCCCTCGCCGGATCTTGTTGCCATTGTGCCAGTGAAAGCGTTTCCTTGTGTGTTCCTAGCCTGTGTTCCAGACCTCCTGCCGTTGCCCCTGACTACGATCCTTGCTGCCTGCCCCGACCTTCTGCTACGTCCGACCTTGCTTCTGTCTACTCCCTTGTACCGCGCCTATCTTCAGCAGTCAGAGAGGTTGAGCCGTTGCTAGTGGATACGACCTGGTCACTACCGTCGCAGCAAGACCATCCCGCTTTGCGGCGGGCTCTGGTGAAAACCAGTAGTGACTTAGAACCGGTCCACTAGCACGGTCCACGCCAATCCCTCTCTAGCACAGAGGATCCACCTCCTGCCAGCCGGCATCGTGACAGTAGATCCGGCCATGGATCCCGCTGAAGTTCCTCTGCCAGTTGTCGCCGACCTCACCACGGTGGTCGCCCAGCAGTCACAACAGATAGCGCAACAAGGCCACCAGCTGTCTCAACTGACCGTGATGCTACAGCAGCTACTACCACAGCTTCAGCAATCATCTCCTCCGCCAGCTCCTGCACCTCCTCCGCAGCGAGTGGCCGCCTCAGGCCTACGACTATCCTTGCCGGATAAATTTGATGGGGACTCTAAGTTTTGCCGTGGCTTTTTTTCACAATGTTCCCTGCACTTGGAGATGATGTCGGACCAGTTTCCTACTGAAAGGTCTAAGGTGGCTTTCGTAGTCAGCCTTCTGTCTGGAAAAGCTCTGTCATGGGCCACACCGCTCTGGGACCGCAATGACCCCGTCACTACCTCTGTACACTCCTTCTTCTCGGAAATTCGAAGTGTCTTTGAGGAACCTGCCCGAGCCTCTTCTGCTGAGACTGCCCTGCTGAACCTGGTCCAGGGTAATTCTTCCGTTGGCGAGTACGCCGTGCAATTCCGTACTCTTGCTTCAGAACTTTCCTGGAATAATGAGGCCCTCTGCGCGACCTTTAAAAAAGGCCTATCCAGCAACATTAAAGATGTTCTGGCCGCACGAGAAATTCCTGCTAACCTACATGAACTCATTCATCTAGCCACTCGCATTGACATGCGTTTTTCCGAAAGGCGTCAGGAGCTCTGCCAGGATATGGACTTTGTTCGCACGAGGCGTTTTTTCTCCCCGGCTCCTCTCTCCTCTGGTCCTCTGCAATCCGTTCCTGTGCCTTCCGCCGTGGAGGCTATGCAAGTTGACCGGTCTCGTCTGACACCTCAAGAGAGGACACGACGCCGCATGGAGAATCTATGTCTGTACTGTGCCGGTACCGAACACTTCCTGAAGGATTGTCCTATCCGTCCTCCCCGCCTGGAAAGACGTACGCTGACTCCGCACAAAGGTGAAACAGTCCTTGATGTCAACTCTGCTTCTCCACGTCTTACTGTGCCTGTGCGGATATCTGCCTCTACCTTCTCCTTCTCCACTAAGGCCTTCTTGGACTCCGGATCTGCAGGAAACTTTATTTTGGCCTCTCTCATCAACAGGTTCAACATCCCAGTGACCAGTCTCGCCAGACCTCTCTACATCAATTGCGTTAACAATGAAAGATTGGACTGTGCCGTGCGTTACCGCACGGAACCCCTCCTAATGTGCATCGGACCTCACCACGAAAAAATTGAGTTTTTGGTCCTCTCCAATTGCACTTCCGAAATTCTCCTTGGACTACCCTGGCTTCAACACCATTCCCCAACCCTGGATTGGTCCACAGGGGAGATCAAGAGTTGGGGTCCCTCTTGTTTCAAGGACTGCCTTAAACCGGTTACCAGTACTCCTTGCCGTGACCCTGTGGTTCCCCCTGTAACCGGTCTCCCTAAGGCCTATATGGACTTTGCGGATGTTTTTTGCAAAAAACAAGCTGAGACTCTACCTCCTCACAGGCCTTATGACTGTCCTATTGACCTCCTCCCGGGCACTACTCCACCCCGGGGCAGAATTTATCCTCTCTCTGCCCCAGAGACTCTTGCTATGTCTGAGTACATCCAGGAAAATTTAAAAAAGGGCTTTATCCGCAAATCCTCCTCTCCTGCCGGAGCCGGATTTTTCTTTGTGTCCAAAAAAGATGGCTCCCTACGTCCTTGCATTGACTACCGCGGTCTTAATAAAATCACGGTAAAGAACCGCTACCCTCTACCTCTCATCTCTGAACTCTTTGATCGCCTCCAAGGTGCCCACATCTTTACCAAACTGGACTTAAGAGGTGCTTATAATCTCATCCGCATCAGAGAGGGGGATGAATGGAAAACGGCATTTAACACTAGAGATGGACACTTTGAGTATCTGGTCATGCCCTTTGGCCTGTGCAACGCCCCTGCTGTCTTCCAAGACTTTGTTAATGAAATTTTTCGTGATCTCTTATATTCCTGTGTTGTTGTGTATCTGGACGATATCCTGATTTTTTCTGCCAACCTAGAAGAACACCGCCAGCATGTCCGCATGGTTCTTCAGAGACTTCGTGACAATCAACTTTATGCCAAAATGGAGAAATGTCTGTTTGAATGTCAATCTCTTCCTTTCCTAGGATACTTGGTCTCTGGCCAGGGACTACAAATGGATCCAGACAAACTCTCTGCCGTCTTAGATTGGCCACGCCCCTCCGGACTCCGTGCTATCCAACATTTTTTGGGGTTCGCCAATTATTACAGACAATTTATTCCACATTTTTCCACCATTGTGGCTCCTATCGTGGCTTTAACCAAAAAGAATGCCAATCCTAAGTCATGGCCTCCTCAAGCGGAAGACGCCTTTAAACAGCTCAAGTCTGCCTTTTCTTCAGCTCCCGTGCTCTCCAGACCTGACCCATCTAAACCCTTCCTATTGGAGGTTGATGCCTCCTCAGTAGGAGCTGGAGCGGTCCTTCTACAAAAAAATTCTTCCGGGCATGCTGTTACTTGTGGTTTTTTTTCTAAGACCTTCTCTCCGGCGGAGAGGAACTACTCCATCGGGGATCGAGAGCTACTAGCCATTAAAGGAATGGAGGCATCTGCTGGAGGGATCAAGATTTCCAGTTATTATTTACACCGATCACAAGAACCTCTCCTATCTCCAGTCTGCCCAACGGCTGAATCCTCGCCAGGCCAGGTGGTCTCTGTTCTTTGCCCGATTTAATTTTGAAATTCACTTTCGGCCTGCCGATAAGAACATTAGGGCCGATGCTCTCTCTCGTTCCTCGGATGCCTCGGAAGTAGAGCTCTCTCCGCAACACATCATTCCTCCTGACTGCCTGATCTCCACTTCTCCAGCCTCCATCAGGCAAACTCCTCCAGGGAAGACCTTCGTCTCCCCACGCCAACGCCTCGGAATCCTCAAATGGGGTCACTCCTCCCATCTCGCAGGTCATGCGGGCATCAAGAAATCCGTGCAACTCATCTCTCGTTTCTATTGGTGGCCGACTCTGGAGACGGATATTGTGGATTTTGTGCGAGCCTGCACTGTCTGTGCCCGGGATAAGACTCCTCGCCAGAAGCCCGCTGGTCTTCTTCATCCTCTGCCTGTTCCCGAACAGCCTTGGTCTCTGATTGGTATGGACTTTATTACAGACTTACCCTCATCCCGTGGCAACACTGTTGTTTGGGTGGTCGTTGATCGATTCTCCAAGATGGCACATTTCATCCCTCTTCCTGGTCTTCCTTCTGCGCCTCAGTTGGCAAAACAATTTTTTGTACACATTTTTCGTCTTCACGGGTTGCCCACGCAGATCGTCTCGGATAGAGGCGTCCAATTCGTGTCTGAATTCTGGAGGGCTCTCTGTAAACAACTCAAGATTAAATTAAACTTTTCTTCTGCTTATCATCCTCAATCCAATGGGCAAGTAGAAAGAATTAACCAGGTCCTGGGTGATTATTTACGGCATTTTGTTTCCTCCCGCCAGGATGACTGGGCAGATCTTCTACCATGGGCCGAATTCTCGTATAACTTCAGAGTTTCTGAATCTTCTTCCAAATCCCCATTTTTCGTGGTGTACGACCGTCATCCTCTTCCCCCCCTCCCTACTCCCTTGCCCTCTGGTGTACCCGCTGTGGATGAAATATCTCGTGATCTTTCCACCATATGGAAAGAGACCCAAAATTCTCTCTTACAGGCTTCATCACGCATGAAAAAGTTTGCTGATAAGAAAAGAAGAGCTCCCCCCATTTTTTCTCCCGGAGACAAGGTATGGCTCTCCGCTAAATATGTCAACTTCCGTGTTCCCAGCTACAAATTGGGACCACGCTATCTTTGTCCTTTCAAAATTTTGTGCCAGATTAATCCTGTCTCTTATAAACTTCTTCTCCCTCCTTCTCTTCATATTCCTAATGCCTTTCACGTTTCTCTTCTTAAACCACTCATCATCAACCGTTTCTCTCCTAAACTTATCTCTCCCACTCCTGTCTCCGGTTCTTCAGACATCTTTCCCGTAAAGGAGATACTGGCCTCCAAAAAGGTCAGAGGAAAAACCTTCTTTTTGGTTGACTGAGAGGGCTGTGGTCCTGAAGAGAGATCCTGGGAACCTGAGGACAATATCCTAGATAAAAATCTGGTCCTCAGGTTCTCAGGCTCCAAGAAGAGGGGGAGACCCAAGGGGGGGGGGTACTGTTACGCCGAGCGCTCCGGGTTCCCACTCCTCCCCGGAGCGCTCGCTTCACTCTCGCTCCCGCAGCGCCCCGGTCAGTGGATCTGACCGGGTGCGCTGCGATACCGCCTCCAGCCGGGATGCGATTCGCGATGCGGGTGGCGCCCGCTCGTGATGCGCACCCCGGCTCCCGTACCTGACTCGCTCTCCGTCGGTCCTGTCCCGGCGCACGCGGCCCCGCTCCCTAGGGCGCGCGCGCGCCGGGTCTCTGCGATTTAAAGGGCCACTGCGCCGCTGATTGGCGCAGTGGTTCTAATCAGTGTGTTCACCTGTGCACTCCCTATGTATACCTCACTTCCCCTGCACTCCCTCGCCGGATCTTGTTGCCATTGTGCCAGTGAAAGCGTTTCCTTGTGTGTTCCTAGCCTGTGTTCCAGACCTCCTGCCGTTGCCCCTGACTACGATCCTTGCTGCCTGCCCCGACCTTCTGCTACGTCCGACCTTGCTTCTGTCTACTCCCTTGTACCGCGCCTATCTTCAGCAGTCAGAGAGGTTGAGCCGTTGCTAGTGGATACGACCTGGTCACTACCGCCGCAGCAAGACCATCCCGCTTTGCGGAGGGCTCTGGTGAAAACCAGTAGTGACTTAGAACCGGTCCACTAGCACGGTCCACGCCAATCCCTCTCTAGCACAGAGGATCCACCTCCTGCCAGCCGGCATCGTGACAGTAATTCTGCCAGATTATGGTCTCCTCTTGCTGCGGCCACCTCTAGGCTCTGTCGATGTGCCGCCATGTGACTCCTTGTTAGATTGGGTTTTGTGGTCATACATTATTAGTTCAAAGTAAACACCGGGACATTAAACTTTTGAATCCAATATAAATCTTAAATTTAAATTTAAAAAAATCTATGTAATCTTTTCAAGACTGAGGCCCTATGGTCGTCTACTTCATATTATCTGTGAATTTATCACAAGAATCAAATGGAACAGCTTGAAGCAATAACAATGAACCATAACTGATTAAATGAAACATTTGTACTTTCACAGTCAGGGGGGCGCTGAGAGGCAGGGGCTGGAACAGGTGCTATCTTGTCTGGCGGAGGACCGACAGCTCGATGCTCACCAGAATGGGTACTCAAAAATGTTTAATAAATTCTAATTAAATTAAATTAAAACTAGATAAAAATATCTTTATTCTCTTCAATTTGGACACCATATCGTCACCCTGCTGCCACATCAACCCTCTGCAGCAGTGATTCTAATAGCAATGCCTGTAATCTGCATCTCATACTGAATAACAGTATTATTTCACTAACACAGCACACTCCCTATGCATGTTAGGACAAGGCATTTTTAATAGCGATTTGACATGAATAAATCCGGTCCGAAACAAATTTTCGACCTAACCGAATTTTTCAAAAGTTTGCTCATCTCTACTTCTAGTACTTATCAACTGTTGTATGCTCCACAGGAAGTTCTTTTGTTTTTGAATTTCTTTTCTGTCTGTCCACACTACTGTTCCGAAACTTCAGACGCAGCTACGCATTGAATGTGGGCTGCTGCAGGGACGCCCCCCCCCCCCCCCGCGATCAGACATCTCATCCCCTATCCTTTCAATAGGGGATGTTTTTGCCCGCAATACCCCTTTAATCATCCACTTTGTATTTATATTGAAATATTTCTGAGTTTTTAACCATAGTTAACAGTCCTGTTTATTATAGATTTTAGTCTGTGTTACATTTGTCTGCTTTAGGACAGTGTATGTCCGTTCTGCTTTAACCTTGTTTCTTAGTCTGTGTTCCCACTGTGAGAATTCTGACCTGTGTGAATCCTCATTGTGGAGTTTGATTTTGTGGAATCTGTTCAGACTCATCTGTTTCTCAGTCTAATGTTCCATGTTTTATATTTCTGTTTCCTTCTAGGCCAGTATTCTGATCACAGGGAGGAGTGTGCCCGCTGGGTAGAAGTCTATCTGGAATTATTATGCTGTCTACTACTTTTGTGGAGTTGGGTGTCTAGTATGTACTTTGTATGTGTCCAGAGTTATTTGCTGATCTTAAGAGTTTATAGTACATGCACTAATCATAGAGTACATGATCACTGATCTAGTGTTTCTCCTGTACTTTACCATTGGTCTGGTGTCATCTGTGCTTACTCACTGATCTGTGTCCTCTGAACCTAATCTGTTTATGTTAGTTATCTTTGTAAAGTGTGAATAGTGTTCTATGTTTCCTGATCAGTTTAGTGTTTAGCATTCAGTTCTTCTGTTCATCCCCTGCATTTCCTAGTCTCTGCTGTTTACTCATTTTTTACCTTGCCTAGTTCTTTTATTTATATCTGCCGTTTATCTGGATTCTGGTTTTTGAACTGTTTGTTAGTACACTATATTCTGCTCTGTGTCTTAGTGCTGTAGATTCTGCCCTGTTTGCCTGAATATATTCTGTCTTGTATATCTGCTTGTTTGGTAGTTTTCCTGTTATGTTTCTGGCCTGTGACCGACTATGTATATTATTATTTGTTTTATGCCCACTGCACTTTAGCACAGGTAGGGATCGGCACCGTGGTTGTCGATCTGCCGTTTAGGCAAGTAGGCTGCAAGAGTGTTATTGGGGACAGTTTAGGGCTTACTTCCCTGCCCCCCCCCCCCCCAGTCGGTCATGACAGTATCTTTGTCTTTCAATAAAGCTTCAGGCCTGTGATCTCCCATTTCCATCCAGTTTTCCCAACTTCAGCCCCATATGCTTTATTGTTTGATATTATAGTTTTGGATACTGTTGTTTTGCTAAATGTTTTAAAAATGTACGCAGGAGTGTTAGTGTAGCATGTTGCAGGATGTACAGCATAGGGAACCGACTGGCAGACACGAGGATAGCCATTATGCACGGTCTGGAACAGTCAGAGGTGTCCCTCTTCAGAGATATGACAGATTTGCATAGGAGGGCCAAAACAAGGAGGGGCTAGGCCCTTTTACTACATTATGGAAAAAAGTGTAAAACCTCCACCTTTAGGGGACTACACACACATTGATATATTTGTGAATGTGGTCACGCAAGCCTTAAGGGCCTTAGAGAGCAACAAGATGAAATGTCAAAATATGTCATATCTTGAGAGGTAAGCACTGGTATCTTTAGAATTCAACTCCTCCCTGGTCATCAAGCCATTGGAAAAAGGTGGCAAGATTGTGTTGATGACCAAGGAGGATTATTGGAAAATGTGATTAAATATTTTGAACAATAGGGAATGTTATATGAAGCTAACAAGGGATCCCACAAAGGTGTTCAGTGAGGAGCTACTGTCAATTCTGCAACAGGCAATGCAAGAAAAGTTAAAAGATGAGACAGAGTTCAATTATTTGAAACCAAGTAAACCTAAAGTGGCCTGCTTTTATAGCATCCCTAAGGTGCTTAAAGGTTATCCACCTCTAAAAGGGCACCCAATTGCTTCAGGCATTGATAATCTGACGCAAAGACCAAGTGAGTACGTTGATTACATCACACCTAGTTGGCGTACTTATTGTAGGCTCCAAAAATGAATCACTATGTTTAATAGAATAATAGCATGATGTGTCCACCATGTTGTCTGTTCTAAATAGGCCACAGTGTATTCTAAAGTTTCATCTCTACTAAAAGTGCCAGTCTGAGAGAATACTTCTTGTCTCCTTAGATATTTATGGCTGTTTAGATAAGACAGATAAGAGGGCTCGTTTGTCAGTCTTGTGGATGTTATTCTGACTAACAATTAATTACCCATTTGACTAGACACAGAGATTCACACGTCTATGTGAAAGAGACCTCCATGGTATTCTTATCTCTCCAATAAATTTGGATGTCTAGGTAGGCCCTAATATGTCTATGAGAATCCAGGTTTTAATTACTTATATATGTCAGAAATAATCCCTGAATTTTTAATTATGGCTCGATACATCAAGTGTGGAATGTGGGTTTAAGACCAGTTATTGACAGTTAACCCTTAATGGTAATGATGCTAATTGCCTATACAATAGCACCCCCTAGCGTATGAGTAGTTGATATTACACCGGCAGGAAAGGCATTATGGGTGATATGTTCAATGCATTCTGTTTATTATAGTGATGTCATAGTCAGTACCATATGTACACACCCAATCTACATTCATTGGGGAATTTCAATTTAGGAGGGTGAGTCTAACTAATTAAAAAGTCTGGTAAACCCCATGTTAGGGACTGTAGAGAACACACAAAGACACAGGAAAGGGGTCCAACAAGGTGGAAAAGCCATGTGAGATCCCAGCAAGCCGGACTGATCACACGATACAAGACCAATGGCTATCCATGATGATGAGATGGACCGTTGAGCCTTCCTAAGAGCAGAAGCAAGGTTCTTATATAGACTTGGTAAGAGACACAAAAATGGTATTCCTTTTAATTAACACCAATTTGGATAATGTGGATGGAATTATATCATTTAGATTGGTGAATAAATTAATTAAATAAAGTAATTTATTATCTTCATATTGAGATTATAGTTTTAGGATATTGTGAGACTTCATTCTACCTGCAGACCAATCAAGACTCATAACTCATAATCAAAGCATTAATTAATTGCTTAGAAATATTGATAGAATTCCTACTCGCCAAACTAAGTGTCATAAGTATATTTCCCACACAGGAAACTTGCTTCAAGTTCTTCCTCCTAAAATATAGTCTAGTGAGATCATAAAACTCTGCTATTTGTCTTAATGTTTTACCAAGCGCATGTACAGAAAAGTAGTCCAGAATAGGGCAGAAGTATATTAAATTTCTTCCATGTTTATATCCTTAGATGGATTTGCTCATTCTTGGAATCATGTGATTTGTAGTTGGTTAGAAGGGGGCGGGAGTGTATTTAGCATTCCCTATTGATATGTCTATGATTAGATATTGCCCTTCTCGATATCACAAGGTTTCCTCTGAACACAGTGATATATAATGTTTACTAACATATCTAATTGATATTCATTTGCATATACCATTGTGTTTATTACTCTTTTATGTTTATATCCTTATATAGTGTTGCTCGCGAATATTCGCATTGCGAATTTTATTTGCGAATATCTCATATTCGTGAATATTCACGAATATAGCACTATATATTCGTAATTACGAATATATTTTTTTTTCACAGTTCACATCACAGTGATCACCCCTCTCTGCTTCCAGCTTGTGTGGTGTAAGAAGGCTCTAATACTACTGTGTGAGACTGGCGTTCGAATTTTCGCATATGCAAATTTTCGCTTATGATAATTTTTGTATATGTTAATATTCACATATGCTAATTTTCGCATACAAGAATTTCCGCATATGCGAAAATAAAACTTGAATATTACGAATATGCAAATTTAGCGAATATTCGTCCATATATTCGCGAAATATCGCAAATTCGAATATGGCCTATGCCACTCAACACTAATAACAAATAAATCTGCATACTTTTATAATACCTGTGTTTTATTTTATATTACAAAAATACATCCTTAAGCATTAATGTCATCCCGATAAAGATAACTTGTTGATATCTGTGGAAATAGTCGGACTCAGATGTGAATTGTGTTGATTGGCTTTGTCTACAATTCACCAGGTCATAATTTTGATATTTTTGATAATTTTTAATTTTTCATAATTAATATTTTTATGACCATCATTCATAATTGAGTTATAACCGCATGACATAGTGAGTCTGTTGATTACATCTTACGTCCCTTTGTATATGCATTGCCATCCCCAGGACGAAGGACATCCCGAAATGTGCATTGGGTGGCATCGCTCCAGCAGACCTCTATGTTAATTTTTGTTACATATGTATGTATCTTTCATATGAGCTTGTCTTTACCACTTATGGGAGGAATCCATGGTCCCTATGGTTTACATAGCATATACACATGTGGATACTTACCCATTATATGTTGATTTCATATTGATGTGGGTCTGTTCTGGAGCGATGCCTATTTATTCTCCACTTAATGGAAATTTTGTGCTTCACTTAACAAAAATACCGTATTGTAGTTTTGCAACATCTGGAGGTCCACAGGTTGAAGACCACTGATGAAGGGATTGACAGGCGGAGTTCACTCGCGTATAACCCAAGGGGGCGTTTTCAGCACAAAAAATCGTGCTGAAAAGCTCGGCTTATACTCGAGTATATACGGTATATTAATAAAATTATATATATATATATATATATATATATATATATATATATATATATATATATTATATTAGTAACAAGTGTCTCCCTTCTTGTTCTTTTTGGATATAATATAATAACAGGGAAAACTTTCAAAGGTCAAACCACGGGTCATAAATACATAATGAGAAGTTTTGCTTGCTAATTGCAATACTAAGGGGGTGGATTATGTCCCAACGTGCCCCTGTATGAAAAACTATGTGGAAAAGACGTTTCGCCCATTAAAAAAACGCATTCAGGAGCACTTACATAACACTTTAAGGAGTTTCATGGTGGTGAAAATCAGGGCCTAAAAGTTCAGGTTATAGAGGTAGTAGGTAGAGATGAGCGAACTTACAGTAAATTCGATTCGTCACGAACTTCTCGGCTCGGAAGTTGATGACTTATCCTGCATAAATTAGTTCAGCTTTCAGGTGCTCCGGTGGGCTGGAAAAGGTGGATACAGTCCTAGGAAAGAGTCTCCTAGGACTGTATCCACCTTTTCCAGCCCACGGGAGCACCTGAAAGCTGAACTAATTTAGGCAGGATAAGTCATCAACTGCCGAGCCGAGAAGTTCGTGACGAATCAAATTTACTGTAAGTTCGCTAATCTCTAGTAGTAGGCATCCCAGTTCGAGCAGGTAATTGGGATCGCCTGATTTTAGGAGGTAGAATGGACCTTCATAATGGACTGTGTAAAACCTAAGGGACTAAATGTCTATATAGCGTACTCTTGTTCTATTGGTTGACTCATATGTAGGGTCAGCCGATATCTGTTATACAGGTACCATATATTTATATATAGTCCAAAATTAATTTTTAATACTATGCAGAATATATATGATGTAATTCTCTCACCAAATGATCCTAGATGTTGATCTAGGTGATTCTAATAAAATAAAATAAAGTTACTTTAAGAAAAGAAAAGCATATATATATATATATATATATACATATATATATATATATATATATATATATATATATATATACATCATGATCCTAGATGTTTAAATGATTCTAATAAAATACAATAAAGTTACTGTAAGAAAATAAAAGCATATATATATATATATATATATATATATATATATATATATATCCTCAAAAAAGTGGAAGCGGCACTCCAAGATCACATCAAAATAGTGGTTTATTCACTCATCTGTGTAAGCGACGTTTCGGCTTATCAATAAAGCCTTTCTCAAGCATGAATCAACAGTGCAAAAATGGTGTATATATACCCACCCCCCGATTGCACATGCAACAGGGAGGGGGCGTGTGCTCACAACACAATAACAATACTAGTAAAACAGATCAGAGACCACAATCGGTCATACATAACAATATAAACAGTGAAGGGTGGTGACCCCATATACAGTATTAAGTCCACAAACGTGCGTTCATGTGTAATACAATCAAGTAGTGTGCATAATATCTTATAATTGATGTCTTGGTCCGGCATCAAGGGCGGCGCTCACCTGTTGACATGAACCTCTTCAGCCAATGGAAGCTCCGCTGTTCTTCTCGTGGGTCTCGCTTGTAAACAAAGCTTGTGCGCATGTATCGGATCGTCACATCCGCTTTCAACCGGAAGTTGTGGGCGATCATATGTTCGCTTAGAGACGTAATGAGAAACGCCCCCAGCGCATGCGTATGGCTCCGACTTGACTAGATTTTCGCCATCTTTGACATTGGTATATATACCGGTAATCACCATCATCTCTTATGGCAAAATATTTAAATAAGGTAAGTATGTTGCATCGGATGACCATCCTAATTAATCAAACTCAGAGGCAGATCAGAATCATTACACTTAATAAGAATACATTATGCTATACTAATCATATTACTAAAGATTGTGTATGGTATGCTCATCGGCAGGTCCCATATCTGTGGGGCTATAATCATTGCATTGTCCTGACAGTTTTAGTGCTGTGGCATGAATCTATTATGGCAGGCGCCTTGCAAGCTTAAGGGGATCACCTACGCCCTACTGTCAACATCCCTATCCAGGGTTATGTGACACTATTGGGCCTCTTGTGGTGTTCCCCAATTATATCGGTTTGCACTATCAAGCCAGGACATATATCACCCCCTGGGGACAGAAAAACTGCTCCCACACACAATCAATTTTTAAATAATAGATACTGCCTGTCAAAATCATACCCTAATCTAGGTTATCCAGTGCAACATGTAATACCTGGAAAGTAAAGATGGAAACACGGGGCCAGCAAAAAAACGAAAAAGAGACCTTTCAATGAGTATCCTCAAGTGTATCCATGGCTTGATATATGTTCATTGTGTCAACGGTGAGTCGCCTTCTTGTGTCCGGACAAAATAATAAAGATCTGAAAGTAATAGAAATAATATCCATTAATAAAGTAAATGTATAAAAGTATTATAAAAATATATACATGGAAAGAAAAATACCCTACTACGGGATTGTTAACATCCACCAACTGGGTGCGCCAAGCTGGGCGACTTTGACCTGTATGTATCTCAAAGCGTCATCTAATTAAATACACGGACTGGAAAATCCATGTTTAATCCACCTGGGTACAGTGAACCGAGTTTGTGTATCCACATGACCTCTTTTTGTTTAAGAAGTTTAATCCTATTGCCCCCTCGTCTGGGCATCGGAACCTGTTCTAGAATGGAAAACCTTAGCTGATTGATGGCATGTTTTGTTTCAATAAAGTGTCTAGGAATCGGGAATTCAGTTTTTTGTGTGCTAATAGAAGATTTATGGTTATTCAATCTTGTTTTACATTCCGTGCTGGTCTCTCCCACATATAGTAATTTACACGGACATGTAATGACATATATAACATGGTCTGACCTACATGTGACATGTTGTTTAATTTTAAATTTTTGAAGTGTTTGTGGATGAACAAAGAATTCACCTTTGTTCATGAGGTTACAGTTGTCACAGCCCAGGCAGGGGTAGCAACCTGGTTTGAGCTGTGAGGCCAAATCAATTTTTCTAGGGGAAATGTCAGACTTGACCAGTCTATCTCTTAGGTTGGTCAACCTTCTATATGAAAGAAGGGGAGGATTAGAGAGTTCCGGTATGTTAGAATAAGTATGTGACAGTACCGACCAATGTTTATGTATAATTTGTGCAATGTCACCACTAATGGTGTTATATGTGGAGATGAATGGAATTCTCTTCAAATTATTTTCACGATATGTAGTTTGTAATAGTTGTGACTTATCAATCTCCAAAGCCCTGTCATGTTGCTCCTTAACCAATTGTTTGGGATATCCCCTCGAGATGAATTTCTCGCTCATCTCCAAGAGTCTCCTCTCTACATGTATCGGGTCATCAACAATTCTCCTAACCCGCAGGAACTGACTATAGGGTAAGGATCGTACCATCCTTTTAGGATGAAGACTATCAAAATGTAACAAACTATTCCTATCGGTATCCTTAACATACAAGTCAGTTTTTAATTGATGGTCCACAACATAAACCCAGGTGTCCAAAAATTGGACCCCAGTTCTGGAGTGGACCATAGTGAATTTAATGTCCTGATCAATCTCATTGAGAAAGTTCAAGAAATCAAATAGTTGTCCCTCATCTCCACACCAGATGGCGAAGATGTCATCTATATATCTCCACCACTTCAGCACAAGGCCGAAGTGGTGGGACATATAGACTGACATCTCCTCCAGCTCGGCCATCACCATATTGGCGTATTTCGGGGCCATATTAGACCCCATGGCCGTACCTTTTAGTTGGACATAGTACTGATTGTCACACAAGAAATAATTGCAAGTGAGTATAATTTCCACTAAACCAATTAGAAACTCTTTACATTCATTAGAGTAGGTAGAGTCTTCCAAAGCTCTACTGACACATGCCAATCCTCTTTCGTGATTGATACTCGTATATAGACTAGTTACATCAAACGAGACCAAAAAAGCATTTTCAGGTATATTTAACTCCGCAATCTTATTTAAGAAATCAGACGTATCCTGTAAATATGATCTCGCCCTAATGGCATAGGGTCTTAATACCTTATCAATGAAGATTGCCGCCGGGCTGAGAATAGAATCTCGGCCCGACACAATCGGACGACCTGGTGGGCGTACCGGATCCTTGTGGATCTTCGGAAGCATATAAATCACGGGAGTCACCGGGTGAACAGGCAAAAGAAATTTATGTAATTCACTATCAATCACATCCATCGCCAGAGCATGATCCACAAGTGTTTTCAATCTCTTAGTGATCCCCATTTTAGGGTCAATGGTCACACATCTATATACTGAGGAATCATTTAATTGTCTGTAAAGCTCTTCCAAGTAAAGACTTCGATCCATAATGACGACCGCGCCCCCCTTATCGGCAGGCTTAATAACAAGGTCGTCATTATGGACCAATCCCTCAAGTGCCTCTCTCTCAATTTTAGATAGATTAGCTCTACCCCAATTGACAATACCCTTCTGTTTATTTTTAAGGCTCTCAATGTCCTTATTAACCAAGTCTGCAAAGGTGTCTATGGCTTGGGGGGAAAGATGGGTAAAAAAATCACTTTTGTTAAACAAACCCCAAGATTTCAATGTCATTTCACTGTCAGTCTGGGGTTGTGACCCACCAGTATGTGTAGAGAACCACATTTTAAGTTTAACATTCCTGTATAGTGCTGCTAAATCGGCATACAATTGCACCCAATCTACCCCTACTGTAGGGCAAAACGAAAGCCCTCTATTTAACACTTTAATTTCAATCGGGGATAGAGAATAAGAGGAGATGTTTACCACTAAGTCCTTGTGTTCCTTGCACCTCGGTTGCTCCTGGTGGTGGTGGGTTTCTTGTTTATGTGGTCCTCGGCGGCCACCCCGTCTGATTCTTCCCCTCCTCCGTCCGATTGGACAGTCCGATCCACTCCTAAAAAACGCTGTTGCTGAGATGATTTATAAACTTGAGCTTTTTGTGATTTTTTCTTCTGAAATTGCGTAGATCTCGATCCCCGAGTATGCTTGTCTTGCTTGTCCTGGTATTGCCAATTGTAGATCTGACCCGTTCTATAGTCCTCCTGGTCCCGGTGCCATTTCTGGCGTTTAGTATCTTCCTGATCACCTTTAAATTTATCAAGAATGTCCTTAGTTTTCACCTTATACGTTGAGTATTCTTCCGAATTCAACAACTCCTTAAGTTTGTCATCAATATCCGTTAGACGGGTTTTAATATTCCCAATCTCTTTCTGTAAAAAATCAATGTTCAACAGTATAACGTCCATAGCATATTTGTTTGTTAAACCCTCGAATTTATGGCAAAAGTCCACATTATGCGGAAACAAATTAGGTCGTAAATGCGGTCGTAGACCCCTCGGTATCATCTGTTTTTGATAATAACGTCCCAGGAGAGAAAGATGTAATGAACAAGAGATCAATTTTCTTGACTCTGTCTCATAGAGGCGCTTAACATCAACTTTGGATGGGATACTCAGGAATGCGTCGTCTCCCAAGGAGCCACTCAATATGGTGTGGATGTCCTCCTCCGTGTAGGCAAACAGATTGGGTGAAGGAATATCCATGGTGATAATTGAAGTAAAAAAGTCTCACGTGCTCACTCCCGGTCAAGAAGTACAAAAGGAAAACAAAGAAGAAGCACCGTGGTACAGGATTCTAGATCCGTCTGGGTGCTCAGCTTCAGGGGCAGACCGACCCCCAACGTAATATCCTCAAAAAAGTGGAAGCGGCACTCCAAGATCACATCAAAATAGTGGTTTATTCACTCATCTGTGTAAGCGACGTTTCGGCTTATCAATAAAGCCTTTCTCAAGCATGAATCAACAGTGCAAAAATGGTGTATATATACCCACCCCCCGATTGCACATGCAACAGGGAGGGGGCGTGTGCTCACAACACAATAACAATACTAGTAAAACAGATCAGAGACCACAATCGGTCATACATAACAATATAAACAGTGAAGGGTGGTGACCCCATATACAGTATTAAGTCCACAAACGTGCATTCATGTGTAATACAATCAAGTAGTGTGCATAATATCTTATAATTGATGTCTTGGTCCGGCATCAAGGGCGGCGCTCACCTGTTGACATGAACCTCTTCAGCCAATGGAAGCTCCGCTGTTCTTCTCGTGGGTCTCGCTAGATTAGGGTATGATTTTGACAGGCAGTATCTATTATTTAAAAATTGATTGTGTGTGGGAGCAGGTTTTCTGTCCCCAGGGGGTGATATATGTCCTGGCTTGATAGTGCAAACCGATATAATTGGGGAACACCACAAGAGGCCCAATAGTGTCACATAACCCTGGATAGGGATGTTGACAGTAGGGCGTAGGTGATCCCCTTAAGCTTGCAAGGCGCCTGCCATAATAGATTCATGCCACAGCACTAAAACTGTCAGGACAATGCAATGATTATAGCCCCACAGATATGGGACCTGCCGATGAGCATACCATACACAATCTTTAGTAATATGATTAGTATGGCATAATGTATTCTTATTAAGTGTAATGATTCTGATCTGCCTCTGAGTTTGATTAATTAGGATGGTCATCCGATGGAACATACTTACCTTATTTAAATATTTTGCCATAAGAGATGATGGTGATTACCGGTATATATACCAATGTCAAAGATGGCGAAAATCTAGTCAAGTCGGAGCCATACGCATGCGCTGGGGGCGTTTCTCATTACGTCTCTAAGCGAACATATGATCGCCCACAACTTCCGGTTGAAAGCGGATGTGACGATCCGATACATGCGCACAAGCTTTGTTTACAAGCGAGACCCACGAGAAGAACAGCGGAGCTTCCATTGGCTGAAGAGGTTCATGTCAACAGGTGAGCGCCGCCCTTGATGCCGGACCAAGACATCAATTATAAGATATTATGCACACTACTTGATTGTATTACACATGAACGCACGTTTGTGGACTTAATACTGTATATGGGGTCACCACCTTTCACTGTTTATATTGTTATGTATGACCGATTGTGGTCTCTGATCTGTTTTACTAGTATTGTTATTGTGTTGTGAGCACACGCCCCCTCCCTGTTGCATGTGCAATCGGGGGGTGGGTATATATACACCATTTTTGCACTGTTGATTCATGCTTGAGAAAGGCTTTATTGATAAGCCGAAACGTCGCTTACACAGATGAGTGAATAAACCACTATTTTGATGTGATCTTGGAGTGCCGCTTCCACTTTTTTGAGGATATTACGTTGGGGGTCGGTCTGCCCCTGAAGCTGAGCACCCAGACGGATCTAGAATCCTGTACCACGGTGCTTCTTCTTTGTTTTCCTTTTATATATATATATATATATGCAGATGAAGTCAGGCTGCTCACCACTCTCGCGTTTGCTGCACTATCTCGTGCTACGGACACCGGTACCGCTCCCGGCTTAGTAGAAGTCACACAGGAAAAAACGTCCGGCACTCGGGAAGATGCAGGTAAAACTTGTCAATGGCTTTATTCACACGCTTAAGGCAGGACACAAACTGACGCGTTTCGCACACTCAGGTGCTTAGTCGTAGATAGACATACACTCAACAATGCGGGTTAAAATATACATGAGTTTGGTCACATGACCACATGAATCTTAATTAAAAACAGTTGGTTACAAAACATGGCATTGGGAATCATGATCACATTTGGTCGTTCGGAGAGAGTTCACACAGGGGTGCAGACAATGCGGCTTTAAGTTTCAAATTTTGATTAACATTTACATTTCAATCTCGAATGGTCTAAAAACTAGTTTATCAAATACTACGGATATTCATATTAATTTAGAAGTACATGTTTACCGAAATAAATAGTTTGAACTATACCTGCACATCAAGATCCGAAATATTTATATATAGATCAATAACCGCACAATGTGCATCTCACCATGTGAACATCCCCCTATAATTTGCGACAATCCAAAATTTATTATATATACACAAGAAACGAAGAGTACATATTGGACCGGGAACTAAACATACGTGATTAGTAATAAATTGTATATATCAATATTCTCTTATTCAATTTATGCACACGTTAACATTAAATCCAATCTTTTATTTAACCCTTGCGGGTATCTTGTTCCCAAAAGGAACATCCAATGTGCCTCTCTATTGTATAGTTTCTTTCTAAGATCGCCTCCCCTAGGTCCTAAGGTGACTTTTTCTACCCCCAATACTCGTAGATGGGTGGTGTCCCCTGAGTGGGACTCCCTAAAGTGACGTGACAGCATAGAAATGCTTGTTAAGCTACTTTTAGCATCCGTAATATGTTTCCTAAACCTCACTTTTAATGAATTACCCGAGCATCTTACATACTGCAAATTGCAAACAATACATGTTGCTACGTATATAATGGATTTAGTGTTACAATTGATATACTGGTGTATATTGTATGTCCTATTTGTTGTACAAGACGTTACGGTATTTGAATTTACCATGTGTGTACATGTGATGCATCTGGTATGACCGCATTTGCGATTACCTATATTCCTCAACCAGTCCCGGTCCTTTACACTTTCCTTTTGACTAGTAAATAGACTAGGTGAGACTCTGGTCCCAATAGTGGGGCCTCTCCTGGACACAATAGAAATACCTTCTGATAATATGTCTCTTAATATTGGATCTGTTTCTAATACCGGAATGTATCTATTTATTATTTTCTTAATCTGTCCAAATTGAGTACTGTATGATGTCACGAAAAATGGTGGTGTATCCTTATTCGGATTTATGTTTTCATTTTTGATTGTGTTTTTGGCTAATTTGCCTCCAGCCTTATATGAGTCCCTGCTATTTTGATGCCTACTGGTATAGGATACTAGTTCCTCGCGCCCCCGTCCCTCTATTCTTATTTGTGCTTTTTTTAGTATTTTTTCGCTATAACCCCTCTGCTCTAATCTAGTATGAAGTTCCTCTGCTGCAATTTTAAATTGTTTCTCGCAAGAGCAGTTACGTTTTATTCTACATAATTCGCCATAGGGAATATTATCCAGGACATGTCGTGGATGGCAGGAGGAGGCCAATAAAATAGAGTTAGAGGCTGTATCTTTTCTATAGGGGCGAATTTCTATACCGTCACTCCCACTAATCAACGAAATGTCCAAAAAATTAATTGTATTTTTATCGAAATGTGAGGTGAACCCCAAATTTAAATTGTTGTTCCCAATATACCTAAAAAATTCCGAAAATAGTGTCTCCGTACCCCTCCAGATTATCAATAAATCGTCTATATAACGACTGATATATTATCATAATATGGGTTATTATCACTGAAAATGAAGAGCTGCTCCCAATGAAACATATAGATATTTGCAAAAGATGGGGAATATTTGGCACCCATTGATGCTCCCCTGGTCTGCAGGTAGAAACCACCATCAAAAACAAAGTAGTTGTGTTTGAGCAAAAACTCCGTGGCGATGGTGATAAATTCCCGCAGACCAGGGGAGTATGTGCTGAATTTTTCCATATGGACGGACAGAGCCTCTAGGCCCTTAGACCAGGGAATGCATGGATATAAGCCTATAACATCACAGGTTGCCCATGACAACTGCTCATCCCAAACAATTTTTTCTAAGATATTAATCACATGCTTAGTATCTTGTGTAAACGTGGGGGTGATTTTAGTCAGGGGTTGGAGATGGTGATCCACCCACTCCCCAAGGCGCTCACCCAGCGACCCAATGCCAGCAACTATTGGTCGAAGGGGAGGTGGAAATACACCTTTGTGCACCTTGGGGAGTGAGTGGAACACCCGGGTAACTGGATTCTCTACAAATAGATATTCCTCCAGTTTTTTGTTGATTGCCCCCAGGGCTACACCCTCTTCCAATATTTTCTTAAGTTCCATTTGGTACATTTTAGTAGGGTCATTTTTTAATTTACAGTAAGTTGATGTGTCTGATAACATATCCTCATTGAGTTTTTTATATAACCCTGAATCCAGAATGATAATATTTCCACCTTTATCGGCATTACGTATCACGATAGATTTATTCTCAGATATTTCTTTCAATGCTATACGTTCATTTTTATTTAGATTATCATAAGCATTATCACGAGGCACCTGTTCATTAAGTTTCACTAGGTCCCGCTCGACCAGCTCCTGGAATCTATCCAGCGCCTCCGAACGGGAGGCAACAGGGTAGAAACCAGGGTTGGCCGAGCGGTAGTTTTTATTCAGACTATCATCAACAACTGCATTTTCTTTCTGCAAGCAAGTAAGCTGTAATAATACATTTTGATCCTTGAAATTAGTAACATTAACATTTACTTCATTAACCTCACCACCGCTCGCTACTGATCCTTCCATGACTATGCCTGAAGGTTCCCCCTCCTCATGACTCATAACCCCCTTGTGAAAATGTCTTTTGAGAGTGAGTCCTCTTGCCAATTTATTAACATCTAATATGGTATTGAAGAGTTCAAACTTACTTGTCGGCACAAAATTCAGTCCTTTGCCAAGTACAGTAATCTGGTCAGCAGATAGGATGCATGCAGATAAGTTCATTACCGTATTTATCTCGGGACTAGTAGCGAGCGCAGGGGGTATCTTCTTTCTTCTATGTTTGCGTCCAGCTCTCCTGGCTTTTGACCCTTTAGGCTGTCGGTCTGGCCCAGACGTTTTTTTGGAATAGCTCCAAGTTCTTTAGATGGTACGGCAATCAATGTCGGTTTCTTTTTCTGTTGTTGTACTGATGAGTATTGTGCACCTGTATTTTCCTCTTGGGAACTTTCAGGGTCTGAAAAGCTCACTTTCCTTGCAGATCGGGACCTTGGGTGATTTCTGCGTTTGGATCTGGATCGTGGGGTGCGTAAAATAGAGCGCGGTGTATCTGGATTGTCTCCTTTATTAAGGTGCCACGAGAACACTTGATCTTTATTATAGTCCAAAATATCTCTTTGGAATGTACTCTTTTTGATATCCATTATAGAGTTTTCCACACTGTCTAGTTTCTCCAATGCTGCTTGTTCCACACTGGCAAAATCCTTGTGCTCTTTATACATAGCCAGCTGGGTCCTAAGGCCCTCCATTTCTTGCTGCATACTGGCTAGTTCCAGGGATTCCTCCTCCACAATATATGTCATGAGTTTAGCTGAGCAATCCAGCAATGCGGAGTCCCATTTGGTAATGAATCCCTGTGAATATGTTTTTATGGGTCTTTTTTTCAATCTGAGACCCCTTGGAACAATGTTCTTTTCCAAATACGTAGTGAGAGTTTTATTATCCCACCAGGTCTTCGTCTCTTTAATCATGAGATTCTCCAACTGTCTTGTGATAGGAAACATATTACGGATGCTAAAAGTAGCTTAACAAGCATTTCTATGCTGTCACGTCACTTTAGGGAGTCCCACTCAGGGGACACCACCCATCTACGAGTATTGGGGGTAGAAAAAGTCACCTTAGGACCTAGGGGAGGCGATCTTAGAAAGAAACTATACAATAGAGAGGCACATTGGATGTTCCTTTTGGGAACAAGATACCCGCAAGGGTTAAATAAAAGATTGGATTTAATGTTAACGTGTGCATAAATTGAATAAAAGAAAATAGTTGAAATATACAATTTATTACTAATCACGTATGTTTAGTTCCCAGTCCAATATGTACTCTTCGTTTCTTGTGTATATATAATAAATTTTGGATTGTCGCAAATTATAGGGGGATGTTCACACGGTGAGATGCACATTGTGCGGTTATTGATCTATATATAAATATTTCGGATCTTGATGTGCAGGTATAGTTCAAACTATTTATTTCGGTAAACATGTACTTCTAAATTAATATGAATATCCATAGTATTTGATAAACTAGTTTTTAGACCATTCGAGATTGAAATGTAAATGTTAAACAAAATTTGTGTTACGCCGAGCGCTCCGGGTCCCCGCTCCTCCCCGGAGCGCTCGCAACATCCTCGCAATCGCAGCGCCCCGGTCAGACCTGCTGACCGGGTGCGCTGCGATACCTGCCCGCTCGCGATGCGCACTCCGGCTCCCGTACCTGACTCGCTCTCCGTCGGTCCTGTCCCGGCGCGCGCGGCCCCGCTCCTTAGGGCGCGCGCGAGCCGGGTCTCTACGATTTAAAGGGCCACTGCGCCGCTGATTGGCGCAGTTGGTTTAATTAGTGTATTCACCTGTGCACTTTCGTATATAACCTCACTTCCCCTTCCCTTCCTTGCCGGATCTTGTTGCCATCGTGCCAGTGAAAGCGTTTCCCAGTGTGTTCCTAGCCTGTGTTCCAGACCTCCTGCCGTTGCCCCTGACTACGATCCTTGCTGCCTGCCCCGACCTTCTGCTACGTCCGACCTTGCTCTTGTCTACTCCCTTGTACCGCGCCTATCTTCAGCAGTCAGAGAGGTTGAGCCGTTGCTAGTGGATACGACCTGGTTGCTACCGCCGCTGCAAGACCATCCCGCTTTGCGGCGGGCTCTGGTGAAAACCAGTAGCAGCTTAGAACCGGTCCACTAGCACGGTCCACGCCAATCCCTCTCTGGCACAGAGGATCCACCTCCTGCCAGCCGAATCGTGACAGTAGATCCGGCCATGGATCCCGCTGAAGTTCCACTGCCAGTTGTCGCCGACCTCACCACGGTGGTCGCCCAGCAGTCGCAACAGATAGCGCAACAAGGCCACCAGCTGTCTCAACTGGCCGTGATGCTACAGCAGCTACTACCACAGCTCCAGCAATCATCTCCTCCGCCAGCTCCTGCACCTCCTCCGCAGCGAGTGGCCGCTTCCGGCCTACGACTATCCTTGCCAGATAAATTTGATGGGGACTCTAAGTTTTGCCGTGGCTTTCTTTCACAATGTTCCCTGCACTTGGAGATGATGTCGGACCAGTTTCCTACTGAAAGGTCTAAGGTGGCTTTCGTAGTCAGCCTTCTGTCCGGAAAAGCTCTGTCATGGGCCACACCGCTCTGGGACCGCAATGACCCCATCACTGCCTCTGTACACTCCTTCTTCACGGAGATTCGAAGTGTCTTTGAGGAACCTGCCCGAGCCTCTTCTGCTGAGACTGCCCTGCTGAACCTGGTCCAGGGTAATTCTTCCGTTGGCGAGTACGCCATCCAATTCCGTACTCTTGCTTCCGAATTATCTTGGAATAATGAGGCCCTCTGCGCGACCTTTAAAAAAGGCCTATCCAGCAACATTATAGATGTTCTGGCCGCACGAGAAATTCCTGCTAACCTGCATGAACTTATTCATCTAGCCACTCGCATTGACATGAGTTTTTCCGAAAGGCGTCAGGAGCTCCGCCAGGATATGGACTTTGTTCGTACGAGGCGTTTTTTCTCCCCGGCTCCTCTCTCCTCTGGTCCTCTGCAATCCGTTCCTGTGCCTCCCGCCGTGGAGGCTATGCAAGTTGACCGGTCTCGCTTGACACCTCAAGAGAGGACACGACGCCGCATGGAGAATCTGTGCCTGTACTGTGCCGGTACCGAACACTTCCTGAAGGATTGTCCTATCCGTCCTCCCCGCCTGGAAAGACGTACGCTGACTCCGCACAAAGGGGAGACAGTTCTTGATGTCTACTCTGCTTCTCCACGCCTTACTGTGCCTGTGCGGATATCTTCCTCCATCTTCTCCTTCTCTACTATGGCCTTCTTGGACTCCGGATCTGCAGGAAATTTTATTTTGGCCTCTCTCATCTACAGGTTCAACATCCCGGTGACCAGTCTCGCCAGACCCCTCTACATCAATTGTGTTAACAATCAAAGATTGGACTGTACCGTGCGTTACCGCACGGAACCCCTCCTAATGTGCATCGGACCTCATCACGAAAAAATTGAGTTTTTGGTCCTCTCCAATTGCACTTCCGAAATTCTCCTTGGATTACCGTGGCTTCAACGCCATTCCCCAACCCTTGATTGGTCCACAGGAGAAATCAAGAGCTGGGGTACTTCTTGTTTCAAGGACTGTCTTAAACCGGTTCCCAGTACTCCCTGCCGTGACCCTGTGGTTCCCCCTGTAACCGGTCTCCCTAAGGCTTATATGGACTATGCTGACGTATTTTGCAAAAAGAAAGCTGAGACTTTACCTCCTCACAGGCCTTATGACTGTCCTATTGACCTCCTCCCGGGCACTACTCCACCCCGGGGCAGAATTTATCCTCTGTCCGCTCCAGAGACTCTTGCTATGTCTGAATGCATCCAGGAAAATTTAAAAAAGGGGTTTATCCGCAAATCCTCCTCTCCTGCCGGAGCTGGATTTTTTTTTGTGTCCAAAAAAGATGGCTCCCTGCGTCCTTGCATTGATTACCGCGGACTTAATAAAATCACGGTAAAGAACCGCTACCCTCTACCTCTTATCTCAGAACTCTTTGATCGCCTTCAAGGTGCCCACATCTTTACCAAACTGGACTTAAGAGGTGCTTATAATCTCATCCGCATCAGGGAGGGGGACGAATGGAAGACTGCATTTAACACCAGAGATGGACACTTTGAGTATCTGGTCATGCCCTTTGGCCTGTGCAACGCCCCTGCCGTCTTCCAAGACTTTGTTAATGAAATTTTTCGTGATCTCTTATATTCCTGTGTTGTTGTGTATCTGGACGATATTCTGATTTTTTCTGCCAACTTAGAAGAACACCGCCAGCATGTCCGCATGGTTCTTCAGAGACTTCGAGACAATCAACTTTATGCCAAAATGGAGAAATGTCTGTTTGAATGTCAATCTCTTCCTTTCCTAGGATACTTGGTCTCTGGCCAGGGATTACAAATGGACCCGGATAAACTCTCTGCCGTCTTGGATTGGCCACGCCCCTCCGGACTCCGTGCTATCCAACGTTTTTTGGGGTTCGCCAATTATTACAGACAATTTATTCCACACTTTTCCACCATTGTAGCTCCTATCGTGGCTTTAACCAAGAAAAATGCCAATCCCAAGTCCTGGTCTTCCCAAGCGGAAGACGCATTTAAACGGCTCAAGTCTGCCTTTTCTTCTGCTCCCGTGCTCTCCAGACCTGACCCATCTAAACCCTTCCTATTGGAGGTAGATGCCTCCTCAGTGGGAGCTGGAGCGGTCCTTCTACAAAAAAATTCTTCCGGGCATGCTGTTACTTGTGGGTTTTTTTTTAGGACCTTCTCTCCGGCGGAGAGAAACTACTCCATCGGGGATCGAGAACTACTGGCCATTAAATTGGCACTTGAGGAATGGAGACATCTGCTGGAGGGATCAAAATTTCCAGTTATCATTTACACCGATCACAAGAATCTCTCCTATCTCCAGTCTGCCCAACGGCTGAACCCTCGCCAGGCCAGGTGGTCGTTGTTCTTTGCCCGTTTTAACTTTGAAATTCATTTTCGCCCTGCCGACAAGAACATTAGGGCCGATGCCCTCTCTCGTTCCTCGGATGCCTCGGAAGCAGAGGTCTCTCCGCAACACATCATTCCTCCTGACTGTCTGATCTCCACTTCCCCAGCCTCCATCAGGCAAACTCCTCCAGGGAAGACCTTCGTTTCTCCACGCCAACGTCTCGGGATTCTCAGATGGGGTCACTCCTCCCACCTCGCAGGCCATGGGGGCATCAAAAAGTCCCTGCAACTCATCTCTCGTTTCTATTGGTGGCCGACTCTGGAGACGGATGTTGTTGATTTTGTGCGGGCCTGTACTGTCTGTGCCCGGGATAAGACTCCTCGCCAGAAGCCTGCTGGTCTCCTTCATCCTCTGCCTGTCCCCGAACAGCCTCGGTCACTGATTGGTATGGACTTTATTACTGACCTACCCCCATCCCGTGGCAACACTGTTGTTTGGGTGGTCGTTGATCGATTTTCCAAGATGGCACATTTTATTCCTCTTCCTGGTCTTCCTTCAGCGCCTCAGTTGGCAAAACAATTTTTTGTACACATTTTTCGTCTTCACGGTTTGCCCACGCAGATCGTCTCGGATAGAGGCGTCCAATTCGTGTCTAAATTCTGGAGGGCCCTTTGTAAACAGCTCAAGATTAAATTAAACTTCTCTTCTTCTTATCATCCCCAATCCAATGGGCAAGTAGAAAGAATTAACCAGGTCCTGGGTGACTATTTACGGCATTTTGTTTCCTCCCGCCAGGATGACTGGGCAGATCTTCTACCATGGGCCGAATTCTCATACAACTTCAGAGTCTCTGAATCTTCTGCTAAGTCCCCATTTTTCGTGGTGTACGGCCGTCACCCTCTTCCCCCCCTCCCTACTCCCTTGCCCTCTGGTTTGCCCGCTGTGGATGAAGTAACTCGTGATCTTTCCACCATATGGAAAGAGACCCAAAATTCTCTTTTACAGGCTTCATCCCGCATGAAAAGGTTTGCCGATAAGAAAAGAAGAACCCCCCCCATTTTTGCTCCCGGAGACAAGGTATGGCTCTCCGCTAAATATGTCCCCTTTCGTGTCCCCAGTTACAAACTGGGACCACGCTATCTTGGTCCTTTCAAAGTCTTGTGCCAGATTAATCCTGTCTCTTACAAACTCCTTCTTCCTCCTTCTCTTCGTATTCCCAATGCCTTCCATGTCTCTCTCCTTAAACCACTCATCATCAACCGTTTCTCTCCCAAACTTGTTTCTCCCACTCCTGTTTCCGGTTCCTCTGACATCTTCTCCGTAAAGGAGATACTGGCCTCCAAGACGGTCAGAGGAAAAAGATTTTTTTTGGAAGATTGGGAGGGCTGTGGTCCTGAAGAGAGATCCTGGGAACCTGAGGACAATATCCTAGACAAAAGTCTGGTCCTCAGGTTCTCAGGCTCCAAGAAGAGGGGGAGACCCAAGGGGGGGGGGTACTGTTACGCCGAGCGCTCCGGGTCCCCGCTCCTCCCCGGAGCGCTCGCAACATCCTCGCAATCGCAGCTCCCCGGTCAGACCTGCTGACCGGGTGCGCTGCGATACCTCTTCCAGCCGGGATGCGATTCGCGATGCGGGTGGCGCCCGCTCGCGATGCGCACCCCGGCTCCCGTACCTGACTCGCTCTCCGTCGGTCCTGTCCCGGCGCGCGCGGCCCCGCTCCTTAGGGCGCGCGCGCCGGGTCTCTACGATTTAAAGGGCCACTGCGCCGCTGATTGGCGCAGTTGGTTTAATTAGTGTATTCACCTGTGCACTTCCCTATATAACCTCACTTCCCCTTCCCTTCCTTGCCGGATCTTGTTGCCATCGTGCCAGTGAAAGCGTTTCCCAGTGTGTTCCTAGCCTGTGTTCCAGACCTCCTGCCGTTGCCCCTGACTACGATCCTTGCTGCCTGCCCCGACCTTCTGCTACGTCCGACCTTGCTCTTGTCTACTCCCTTGTACCGCGCCTATCTTCAGCAGTCAGAGAGGTTGAGCCGTTGCTAGTGGATACGACCTGGTTGCTACCGCCGCTGCAAGACCATCCCGCTTTGCGGCGGGCTCTGGTGAAAACCAGTAGCAGCTTAGAACCGGTCCACTAGCACGGTCCACGCCAATCCCTCTCTGGCACAGAGGATCCACCTCCTGCCAGCCGAATCGTGACAATTTGAAACTTAAAGCCGCATTGTCTGCACCCCTGTGTGAACTCTCTCCGAACGACCAAATGTGATCATGATTCCCAATGCCATGTTTTGTAACCAACTGTTTTTAATTAAGATTCATGTGGTCATGTGACCAAACTCATGTGTATTTTAACCCGCATTATTGAGTGTATGTCTATCTATGACTAAGCACCTGAGTGTGCGAAACGCGTCAGATTGTGTCCTGCCTTAAGCGTGTGAATAAAGCCATTGACAAGTTTTACCTGCATCTTCCCGAGTGCCGGACGTTTTTTCCTGTGTGATATATATATATATATATATATATATATATATATATATAAAAACATCAAGAATATATATTGTTATTATAAAAAGATAACTAAAATAAATGTATATTCTGTTGATTGCCACAGGGAGATGTTTTCAGTTAAGCCCGGTAATAGGTGAACTGGAACGCAAGCATCTTCGGTATCTATGACAATTGCATAATGAAAGGGAGGCGGGGAGCGCTTAGCGCATGCACAGTTGCCGCATCATCTCCGTAATCAGGTAGCGTGAATAGTCCTGGACAAAACCTTGACAGCATGTGAGTAGAAACGTAAACGTCTTTGGTTCCCATGACAATAATATTGTAAAAGAGGCATGGAGCGCTCAGCACATGCGTATAGTGTGCCTCTCCTGCATACCTGGCCGCGGAAGGTCCCCGGAAGCTAATGAAGCACCTGGGAACTGTCACGATGCCGGCTGGCAGGTAGTGGACCCTCTGTGCCAGAGAGGGATTGGCGTGGACCGTGCTAGTGGACCGGTTCTAAGCCACTACTGGTTTTCACCAGAGCCCGCCGCAAAGCGGGATGGTCTTGCTGCGGCGGTAATGACCAGGTCGTATCCACTAGCAACGGCTCACCTCTCTGGCTGCTGAAGATAGGCGCGGTACAAGGGAGTAGGCAGAAGCAAGGTCGGACGTAGCAGAAGGTCGGGGCAGGCAGCAAGGATCGTAGTCAGGGGCAACGGCAGAAGGTCTGGAAACACTGGCAAGGGACACACAAGGAACGCTTTCACTGGCACTAAGGCAACAAGATCCGGCAAGGGAGTGCACAGGTGATAACCCTAATTGGAACCACTGCGCCAATCAGCGGCGCAGTGGCCCTTTAAATCGCAGAGACCCGGCGCGCGCGCGCCCTAGGGAGCGGGGCCGCGCGCGCCGGGACAGAACAGACGGGGAGCGAGTCAGGTAGGGGAGCCGGGGTGCGCATCGCGAGCGGGCGCTACCCGCATCGCGAATCGCATCCCGGCTAGCAGCAGGATCGCAGCGCCCCGGGTCAGAGGACGTGACCGGAGCGCTGCAGCGGAGGAGGTGAAGCGAGCGCTCCGGGGAGGAGCGGGAACCCGGAGCGCTCGGCGTAACAGTACCCCCCCCCTTGGGTCTCCCCCTCTTCTTGGAGCCTGAGAACCTGAGGAGCAGACTTTTGTCAAGGATGTTGTCCTCAGGTTCCCAGGATCTCTCTTCAGGACCACAACCCTCCCAGTCTACTAAAAAAAAATTTTTCCCTCTGACCTTTTTGGCAGCCAAAATCTCCTTGACCGAGAAGACGTCCGAGGAGCCGGAAACAGGAGTGGGAGGAACAGATTTGGGAGAAAAACGGTTGAGGATGAGTGGTTTGAGAAGAGAGACGTGAAAGGCATTAGGGATACGAAGAGAAGGAGGAAGAAGAAGTTTATAAGAGACAGGATTAATTTGACACAAAATTTTGAAAGGACCAAGATAGCGTGGTCCCAACTTGTAGCTAGGGACACGGAAGCGGACATATTTAGCGGAGAGCCATACCTTGTCTCCAGGGGAAAAAACGGGGGGAGCTCTTCTTTTCTTATCCGCGAACCTCTTCATGCGTGAAGAAGCCTGTAAGAGAGAATTTTGGGTCTCTCTCCATATAATGGAAAGGTCACGAGAAATTTCATCCACAGCGGGCAGACCAGAGGGCAAGGGGGTAGGGAGGGGGGGAAGAGGGTGACGGCCGTACACCACGAAAAATGGGGATTTGGAGGAAGATTCAGAGACCCTGAAGTTATACGAGAATTCGGCCCATGGAAGGAGATCTGCCCAGTCATCCTGGCGGGAGGAAACAAAATGTCGCAAATAATCACCCAGGATCTGGTTAATTCTTTCTACTTGTCCATTGGACTGGGGATGATATGCAGAGGAAAAATTTAATTTAATCTTGAGTTGTTTACAGAGAGCTCTCCAGAATTTAGACACGAATTGGACCCCTCTATCCGAGACAATCTGCGTAGGCAACCCGTGAAGACGAAAAATGTGTACAAAAAATTGTTTAGCCAACTGAGGCGCAGAAGGAAGACCAGGAAGAGGAATGAAATGTGCCATTTTGGAGAATCGATCAACGACCACCCAAATAACAGTGTTGCCACGGGAAGGGGGTAAATCAGTAATAAAATCCATACCAATCAGCGACCAAGGCTGTTCGGGGACAGGCAGAGGATGAAGAAAACCAGCGGGCTTCTGGCGAGGAGTCTTATCCCGGGCACAGATAGTGCAGGCTCGCACAAAGTCCCCAACATCCGTCTCCAGAGTCGGCCACCAATAGAAGCGGGAGATGAGTTGCACAGATTTCTTGATGCCCGCATGACCTGCGAGATGGGAGGAGTGACCCCATTTGAGGATTCCGAGGCGTTGGCGTGGAGAAACAAAGGTCTTTCCTGGAGGAGTCTGCCTGATGGAGGCAGGAGAAGTGGAGATCAGGCAGTCAGGTGGAATGATGTGTTGCGGAGGGAGGTCAACTTCTGAGGCATCCGAGGAACGAGAGAGAGCGTCGGCTCTAATGTTCTTATCGGCAGGACGAAAGTGAATCTCAAAGTTAAATCGGGCAAAGAACAGAGACCACCGGGCCTGGCGAGGATTCAGCCGTTGGGCCGACTGGAGGTAGGAGAGGTTCTTGTGGTCGGTGTAGATAATAACAGGAAATCTTGATCCCTCCAGCAGATGCCTCCATTCCTCAAGTGCTAATTTAATGGCTAGAAGCTCTCGATCCCCGATGGAGTAGTTCCTCTCCGCTGGAGAGAAGGTCCTAGAGAAAAAACCACAAGTGACAGCATGCCCGGAAGGATTTTTTTGTAGAAGGACAGCTCCAGCTCCTACTGAGGAGGCATCAACCTCCAATAGGAAGGGTTTGGAAGGGTCAGGTCTGGAGAGCACGGGAGCCGAAGAAAAGGCAGACTTGAGTTGTTTAAAGGAGTCTTCTGCTTGAGGAGGCCAGGACTTGGGATCAGCATTTTTTTTGGTTAAGGCCACGATAGGAGCCACAATGGTAGAAAAATGTGGAATAAATTGCCTGTAATAATTGGCGAACCCCAAAAAGCGTTGGATAGCACGGAGTCCGGAGGGGCGTGGCCAATTTAAGACGGCAGAGAGTTTGTCTGGATCCATCTGTAGTCCCTGGCCAGAGACCAAATATCCTAGAAAAGGAAGAGATTGGCATTCAAACAGACATTTCTCAATTTTGGCATAGAGTTGGTTGTCACGAAGTCTCTGAAGAACCATACGGACATGCTGGCGGTGTTCTTCTAGATTGGCAGAAAAAATTAGGATATCGTCCAGATATACCACAACACAGGAGTATAATAGATCACGAAAAATTTCATTGACAAAGTCTTGGAAGACGGCAGGGGCATTGCACAGTCCAAAGGGCATGACCAGATACTCAAAGTGTCCATCTCTGGTGTTAAATGCCGTTTTCCACTCGTCCCCCTCTCTGATGCGGATGAGGTTATAGGCGCCTCTTAAGTCCAATTTAGTGAAGATGTGGGCACCTTGGAGGCGATCAAAGAGTTCAGAGATGAGGGGTAAGGGGTAGCGGTTCTTAACCGTGATTTTATTAAGACCGCGGTAGTCAATGCAAGGACGTAGGGAGCCATCTTTTTTGGAGACAAAGAAAAATCCGGCTCCGGCAGGAGAGGAGGATTTACGGATAAAGCCCTTTTTTAGATTCTCCTGGACGTATTCGGACATGGCAAGAGTCTCTGGGGCAGAGAGAGGATAAATTCTGCCCCGGGGTGGAGTAGTACCCGGGAGGAGGTCGATAGGGCAATCATAAGGCCTGTGAGGAGGTAGAGTCTCAGCTTGTTTTTTGCAGAAAACATCCGCGAAGTCCATATAGGCCTTAGGGAGACCGGTTACTGGAGGAACCACAGAGTTACGGCAAGGGTTACTGGGAACCGGTTTTAGACAGTTCTTGGAACAAGAGGACCCCCAACTCTTGATCTCCCCAGTGGACCAATCCAGGGTTGGGGAATGAAGTTGAAGCCAGGGAAGTCCAAGGAGAATCTCCGAGGTGCAATTGGGAAGGACCAAAAGTTCAATCCTCTCATGATGAGATCCGATGCTCATAAGAAGGGGCTCCGTGCGGAAACGTATGGTACAGTCCAATCTTTCATTATTTACACAATTGATGTAGAGGGGTCTGGCGAGACTGGTCACTGGGATGCTGAACCTGTTGACGAGAGAGGCCAAAATAAAATTTCCTGCAGAACCGGAGTCCAAGAAGGCCACTGTAGAGAAGGAGAAGGCAGAAGCAGACATCCGCACAGGCACAGTAAGACGTGGAGAAGCAGAGTAGACATCAAGGACTGTCTCACCTTTGTGCGGAGTCAGCGTACGTCTTTCCAGGCGGGGAGGACGGATAGGACAATCCCTCAGGAAGTGTTCGGTACTAGCACAGTACAGGCAGAGGTTCTCCATACGGCGTCGTGTCCTCTCTTGAGGTGTCAGGCGAGACCGGTCGACCTGCATAGCCTCCACGGCGGGAGGCACAGGAACAGATTGCAGGGGACCAGAGGAGAGAGGAGCCGAGGAGAAGAAACGCCTCGTGCGAACAGAGTCCATATCTTGGCGGAGTTCCTGACGCCTTTCAGAAAAACGCATGTCAATGCGAGTGGCTAGGTGAATAAGTTCATGTAGATTAGCAGGAATTTCTCGTGCGGCCAGAACATCTTTAATGTTGCTGGATAGGCCTTTTTTGAAGGTCGCGCAGAGGGCCTCATTATTCCAGGACAATTCTGAAGCAAGTGTACGGAATTGTACGGCATACTCGCCAACGGAAGAATTACCCTGGACCAGGTTCAACAGGGCAGTCTCAGCAGAAGAGGCTCGGGCAGGTTCCTCAAAGACACTTCGGATTTCCGAGAAGAAGGAGTGTACAGAGGCAGTGACGGGGTCATTGCGGTCCCAGAGCGGTGTGGCCCATGACAGGGCTTTTCCGGACAGAAGACTGACTACGAAAGCCACCTTAGACCTTTCAGTGGGAAACAGGTCCGACATCATCTCCAGATGCAGGGAACATTGGGAAAGGAAGCCACGGCAAAACTTAGAGTCCCCATCAAATTTATCCGGCAAGGATAAGCGTATCCCAGGAGCGGCCACTCGCTGCGGAGGAGGTGCAGGAGCTGGCGGAGGAGATGACTGCTGAAGCTGTGGTAGCAACTGTTGTAGCATAACGGTCAGTTGAGACAGCTGTTGGCCTTGTTGCGCAATCTGTTGTGACTGCTGGGCGACCACCGTGGTGAGGTCAGCGACAACTGGCAGAGGAACTTCAGCGGGATCCATGGCCGGATCTACTGTCACGATGCCGGCTGGCAGGTAGTGGACCCTCTGTGCCAGAGAGGGATTGGCGTGGACCGTGCTAGTGGACCGGTTCTAAGCCACTACTGGTTTTCACCAGAGCCCGCCGCAAAGCGGGATGGTCTTGCTGCGGCGGTAATGACCAGGTCGTATCCACTAGCAACGGCTCACCTCTCTGGCTGCTGAAGATAGGCGCGGTACAAGGGAGTAGGCAGAAGCAAGGTCGGACGTAGCAGAAGGTCGGGGCAGGCAGCAAGGATCGTAGTCAGGGGCAACGGCAGAAGGTCTGGAAACACTGGCAAGGGACACACAAGGAACGCTTTCACTGGCACTAAGGCAACAAGATCCGGCAAGGGAGTGCACAGGTGATAACCCTAATTGGAACCACTGCGCCAATCAGCGGCGCAGTGGCCCTTTAAATCGCAGAGACCCGGCGCGCGCGCGCCCTAGGGAGCGGGGCCGCGCGCGCCGGGACAGAACAGACGGGGAGCGAGTCAGGTAGGGGAGCCGGGGTGCGCATCGCGAGCGGGCGCTACCCGCATCGCGAATCGCATCCCGGCTAGCAGCAGGATCGCAGCGCCCCGGGTCAGAGGACGTGACCGGAGCGCTGCAGCGGAGGAGGTGAAGCGAGCGCTCCGGGGAGGAGCGGGAACCCGGAGCGCTCGGCGTAACAGGAACTCAGGTGAGCTTGAGGGTAAAAGCTGATAGGTGGATAGGTATAGGTGGGAGGGCGTGTGAATGTACTTAAACCAATATGTAGTTTATCCCAGTGTATGGCCACCATCAAAGCTGTGCACGCTAGGAGAAATCCATGCAGTGCAGAAAAGAGAAAAGAAAGTGCTGTTTAACGATTCCTGATGAATTGACAGCGGGAAACACGTTGAATCACCCTATAATAAATTGAAAGACACTTTCCAGTAATCATGAAAAGCAAGTACCAGATTACAAGTTGTTTGAATTGAAATTCATGTGATTTAAGGCTTGCAACACTTTACTCCATACCCAAACTGGGGGAGATGATGACTTGAATACATATGTGTATGCAATAAGAATTTAAGGGATATTGCAACAAATGACAGTGGTCTATAGTTAAGTTAACAACTCGAAAAAAAAAAAGGAGAGAATGGGCACCGCCTAAGCCCCTTTTATATATTGGAAAGCAATCTATCAGATGACTTCTTTACAGAGCCTTTAAAGTTTTAAACTTTTTATTAAGAAAAAATAAATCTGCCAGTCATTGGCATAGTCCACTGGCTAATCCTACAATAGTCGACAGCAACTTCTCAAATTTGTAAAAAAAATTAAAAAACAAACAAACAAAGATGTATTAGGTAAACAATGTACGCAAATATTATACTTACCTCTACTTGGTCCAGTGCAGTCTCTGCTTAATACAACAGGGTTTCCCAGGCAAGAGCAGACAGTGAGCCAGATTGTGGTCGAAAGTTTAAGGGACTGTGTAACACAATCTGACACATCTGTCACAGGGAATTAGATAAAAGTAAACTAGGGGTGCATAAAGCATACTTGGCTTACAGTGGACCCTTGTCTGAATTCTAGAGTCTCTATTCTATTTACAGTGTTTTTATGGCACTCTATGCTGGTAAAATAGAGTGCCACAGAAGCCAACATGACCTGTGAATAAAGTCTATGCACCAGTGTTCACATGCAACGCACCGTTGCAAACTGTGTACAGCTGTTTGCTGTAGTCCTTATTGAAGTTGTTATGCTTGTCATGCAGGTGTGCTGCAGTATCTTTGACACAGTCTGCATCTACTGGATATTGTTATCTTAATGCCAGGTAACATGATGTGGGTTGTAAAATTTTAAACCATGTACATTAAAGTGTATGATTTCCTAGCCTATACATAAGAGTAAAACAATAAAAGTGGTCATACCTCTAAAAGGAAAATGTATTCACATGTTTATTAAAAATCAAGATAATAGTAAAAAGGTTACTGATTTTATGTGAGTAAATTGCTAATAGTCAATCTCATCCCTTTGAGTTGTTTTAATGATAGTACACTGTTTATTTTTGGTACACTGTTTAATTTGTGGTATAAACAATATACTGAGAAACATGTTTTCATCTTTTAGGCACTCACTATGTGAGATATAGATATATTCCTCCTTAACGATCTTCCTGACTGACTAAAAAAATAAATAATTATCAGTGTTTGTTTCTAATATATATATATATTTATATATACTAGCTGAGTACCCGGCATTGCCTGGTTTTTCCATACTAATCCTTGTTGGGAGGAAAAGCAACAAAGGAGGAAGCTTTTGACTTCTTATCCCGTCCTCATATGTTGTGGTCACATCCCAACCCCATATCCTGTCCTCATATCCCATCCTCCTATCTTGACCTCCTATCCCGACCTCCTATCCTGACCTCCTATCTCGGCCTCCTATCTCGACCTCCTATCCTGACCTCCTATCCTGACCTCCTATCCCGACCTCCTATCCCGACCTCCTATCCTGTCCTCATATTCTGTCCTCCTATCTCGACCTCCCATCCCGACCTCCTATCCCGACCTTCTATCCCGTCCTCCTATCTCGTCCTCCTATCCATCCTCCTATCTTGACCTCCTATATCGACCTCCTATCTCGACCTCCTATCCCGACCTCCTATCCCAAGCTCCTATCCCGACCTCCTATCCTGTCCTCCTATCTGGACCTCCTCTATGGACCTCCTATCTCGACCTCCTATCTTGACCTCCTATCCCGACCTCCTATCCCGTCCTCATATCCCGTTCTCCTATCTCAACCTCCTATCCCGACCCGTAATAAGTGTACCAGGTATTGAAATATCTCCAGCCATACTGAAGTTATGTGGGACCATCCATTTCCCATTGATTTGCATGGGACTTTAAACAAAAACCCAGACCCTCACAAATGGGGGTAGTTAAGGGTTAAATTAACTATCCTATATTTAAGTGGACATAAGTGGACATATAAGTAACATGTGACCAAGTATTATCTAAATATCTCCCGCTGTTTGGAAGTTATGCAGTACCATATATTTCCCATAGACTTGATGGGACCTTAAACAAAAACCCTGCACCTGGCAAATGGGGGTGAGTAAGGGTTAAATCACCTATCCTATGTTTGTTGTTGACATATAAGTAACATGTGTGCCAAGTTTCATGTTAATATCTTTAGCTGTTTGGATATAAATATATATGTGGTCGACAACTTTTTGGGTACAATGCGGAAAATCTCCTCTTGTCTAACCATTTAGCTGTCACAGTTGATATTGACAGTTTTGCTTCAAATGTTTTTTAAATATCAAAGAATAGATACAATTTTTTTGTCCTGCCTCAAACAGCTACTTTTATATGTTCACTGAATAACCAGCTACCAATAAAAGATAATTGAAACATAATAAAATAACTACATAAATAAATTACTAATTTTACTACAAGTAGCATCAAAATTGTGACCTAGAAGCTCAGAGTGATGCCTCTGGACAAAGTTATTTAACCCCTTGATTAAAGGGGTACTCCGGCGCTAAGACATCTTATCCCCTATCCAAAGCATAGGGGATAAGATGTCTGAATGCGGGGGTCCCGCCCCCGTGTGATGTCATGCTCCACCCCCTCAATGCAAGCCTATGGGAGGGGGCGTGATGCCACAATGCTCCGGCCCCCGTGATCGCCAGTAATCAGACCCGAAGCGAACATGCTCCGGGGACTGATTAGAACGGGGTGCTGCGTGCAAGATCGCGATCAGGCATCTTATCCCCTATCCTTTGGATAGGGGATAAGATGTCTTAGCGCCAGAGTACCCTTTTAAAAAGCAAGATAATAGTAAAAAGTTGACTGATTTTATTTGGGTAAATTGCTAATAGTCAATCTCATCCCACTGAGTTGTTTTAACCCCTTCATGACTCAGCTAGTTTTGGCCTTTATGACCCAGTCCGTTTTTTTCAAATCTGACATGTGTCTCTTTAAGTGGTAATAAATTTGAACTGCTTTTACCAGGTAACTTGATTCAGAGATTGTTTTTTCGAGACTTATTGTACTTTATATTAGTGATAAATTTTTGTTGATACATGAAGCGATTTTTGTGAAAAACTCTAAAATATTAATTTCTCTATGTTTGAAACTCTCTACTTGTAAGAGAAATATTGATGCCAAATAAATGTAGTTATCAATTCACATCCACAACATGTCTTATTTAAGCTGGCATCATTTGTTAAACATTCTTTTACTTTTTTACGACATTAGAAAGCTTATATTATTACGTGCATTTTTTCAGATTTTGTACAAAAGTTCAAAATCACATTTTTTTAGGGAAACAAAAACATTTTGAATATATGTGTGTGTTTGAATATATATGTGTGTGTATATATATATATATATATATATATATATATATATATATATAGGGGAATATGCAAAGCAGCTCATTACACAACCTTTTCAGGTAGTGTTCCCTGGTATCAGCTTAGCTCCTGTTAAGGAATATAAAAAGCTGAACGGGATATATGCCAAGCCAGACTACTCCCCAAAAGGGAAGTTTCGACCCATCTGCAGATGGGTCGAAACTTCCCTTTTGGAGAATAGTCTGGCTTGGCATATATCCCGTTCAGCTTTTTATATTCCTTAACAGGAGCTAAGCTGATACCAGGGAACACTACCTGAAAAGGTTGTGTAATGAGCTGCTTTGCATATTCCCATACCCAGAATGCCTGCGGAGTGCTAAATGGCCTAACCTGAATCTCCGTTATATCTGAAGAGGTGTCCTCTCCCTGAGGAAAGTACTGACCCCTTATATATATATATATATATATATATATATATATATATGTTATACATATATACAAACACACACACACACACACATATATATATTATGTATATATTTATGTTATTTTTATTTTAGTTATTTTTACTACTGTACAACAGCTCCCCCCTAGTGTCTCGTGCACAAAGCATTCAGTACCAGGTTTAGGACACTAGGGGGTTGTACAACTTAACAGCTCCTTTAAAAAAAAAAAAAATGAAGTGAAAGTGAAATTTAAGCAAGCCGACAGCCACAGTGTCGGCAGCTCGAGACGGGTAAGGGACACCGGGGGAAGGGGGACAGATAAGGGACACTGGGGCCTCCCAGCAGAGCAGTGTGTGTGTCTCGATCCCCATGATCGGGACACACACACTGCGCTGCTCAGGATTTTTCTATGCAAAACGGTGCCATAAGCTAGTCAGATTTGACTAGCTAATAGGAGCGATCACTGTGAGGGAGGGGGGACGAAAACCCCCTAGGTCCCGAGGCAAGATGATTTGCTATCAGTGATAGCCACCATCTTACCGGGCGCAGCAGGATGCCACGAGTAGCTGTTTGAATCTGCATGACGTACATGTACGTCATAGGTTGGGAAGGGGTTAATGATAGTACACTGTTTATTTTTGGTACAAACAATATACTGAGTAACTTGTTTTCATTTTTTTAGGCACTCACTATGTGCGTTCCTCCTGACTGGCTTTAAAAAATTTTTTAATCAGTGTTTGTTTATGATATACATATATTCTAGCTGAGTACCCGGCGTTGCCCATTTTTTCCTTTTTAATCCTTGTTGTGGAGGAGAATCAACAGAGGAAGCTTTTGACTTCATATCCTGTCCTCATATATTGTTGTCATATCCCAACCCCAAATCCTGACCTCCTATACTGACCCTGTATCCCAACCTCCTATCCCGTCCTTCTATCCCATCCTTCTATCTTGACCTCCTATCCCGACCTCCTATCCCGTCCCCTATTCCGTCCTCATATCCCATCCTCCTATCCCCTCCTCCTATCCAGTCCTCCTATCTCGACCTCCTATCTCGACCTTCTTTCTCGACCTCCTATCTTGACCTCCTATCCCGACCTCCTATCCCGACCTCCTATCCCGTCCTCCTATCTTGACCTCCTATCCCGACCTCCAATCCCACCCTCCTATCCTGACCTCCTATCCCGTCCTCCTATCTCGACCTCCTATCCCGACCTCCAATCACGTCCTCCTATCTTGACCTCCTATCCCATCCTCCTATCCCGTCCTCATATTCCATCCTCATATCTCGACCTCCTATCTTGACCTCCTATCCCGACCTCATATCCCGTCCTGCTATCTTGACCTCCTATCCCAACCTCCTATCTCGACCTCCTAACTCGACCTCCTATCCCGACCTCCTATCCCATCCTTCTTTCCCGTCCTCTTATCTTGACCTCCTATCTTGACCTCCTATCTTGACCTCCTATCTCGACCTCCTATATTGACCTCCTATCTTGACCTCCTATCCCAATCTCCTATTCCAAACTCCTATCTCGTCCTCCTATCTCGACCTATCTCGACCTATCTCGACCTCCTATCTCTACCTCCTATCCCAACCTGTAATATGTGTACCAGGTATTGAAATATCTCCAGCCGTATGGAAGTTATGTGGGAACGTCCATTTCCCATTGATTTGCTTGGGACTTTAAAGGGGTTATCCAGGAAAAAACTTTTTTTCATATATGAACTGGCTCCAGAAAGTTAAACAGATTTGTAAATTACTTCTATTAATAAATCTTAATCCTTTCAGTACTTATGAGCTTCTGAAGTTAAGGTTGTTCTTTTCTGTTTAAGTGCTCTCTGATGACACGTGTCTCTGGAAACGCCCAGTTTAGAAGCAAATCCCCATAGCAAACCTCTTCTAAACTGGGCATTCCCGAGACACGTGTCATCAGAGAGCACTTCAGAAGCTCATTAGTACTGAAAGGATTAAGATTTTTTAATAGAAGTCATTTACAAATCTGTTTAACTTTCTGGAGCCAGTTCTTATATAAAAAAAAAAAAAAGTTTTTTTCTGGAATACCCCTTTAACCCCTTAAGGACGCAGGACGTAGATGTACGTCCTGGTGAGGTGGTACTTAACGCACCAGGACGTACATTTACGTCCTAAGCATAACCGCGGGCATCGGAGCGATGCCCGTGTCATGCGCGGCTGATCCCGGCTGCTGATCGCAGCCAGGGACCCGCCGGCAGCCAGGGACCCGCGATTTCGCGGGCGTCCGCCATTAACCCCTCAGGTGCCGGGATCAATACAGATCCCGGCATCTGCGGCAGTTCGCGATTTAAATGAACGATCGGATCGCCCGCAGCGCTGCTGCGGGGATCCGATCATTCAGAACGCCGGACGGAGGTCCCCTCTCCTTCCTCCGTCTGGCTCCCGGCGTCTCCTGCTCTGGTCTGTGATCGAGCAGACCAGAGCAGGAGATGACCGATAATACTGATCTGTTCTATGTCCTATACATAGAACAGATCAGTATTAGCAATCATGGTATTGCTATGAATAGTCCCCTATGGGGACTATTCAAGTGTAAAAAAAAATTTAAAAAAATGTAAAAGTAAAAGTAAAAAAAAAGTGAAAAATCCCCTCCCCCAATAAAAAAGTAAAACGTCCGTTTTTTCCTATTTTACCCCCAAAAAGCGTAAAAAACATTTTTTTATAGACATATTTGGTATCGCCGCGTGCGTAAATGTCCAAACTATTAAAATAAAATGTTAATGATCCCGTACGGTGAACGGCGTGAACGAAAAAAAAAAAAAAAAAAGTCCAAAATTCCTACTTTTTTAATACATTTTATTAAAAAAAATTATAAAAAATTTATTCAAAGTTTTTTATATGCAAATGTGGTATCAAAAAAAGTACAGATCATGGCGCAAAAAATGAGCCCCCATACCGCCACTTATACGGAAAAATAAAAAAGTTAGAGGTCATCAAAATAAAGGGATTATAAACGTACTAATTTGGTTAAAAAGTTTGTGATTTTTTTTAAGCGCAACAATAATATAAAAGTATATAATCATGGGTATCATTTTAATCGTATTGACCCTCAGAATAAAGAACACGTGTAATTTTTTCCATAAATTGTACGGCGTGAAAACGAAACCTTCCAAAATTAGCAAAATTGCGTTTTTCGTTTTAATTTCCCCACAAAAATAGTGTTTTTTGGTTGCGCCATACATTTTATGATATAATGAGTGATGTCATTACAAAGGACAACTGGTCGCGCAAAAAACAAGCCCTCATACTAGTCTGTGGATGAAAATATAAAAGAGTTATGATTTTTAGAAGGCGAGGAGGAAAAAATGAAAACGTAAAAATTAAATTGTCTGAGTCCTTAAGGCCAAAATGGGCTGAGTCCTTAAGGGGTTAAAAAAAAACAGACCCTCACAAATGGAGGTAGTTAAGGGTTAAATTAACTATCCTGTATTTTAAGTAGACATATAAGTAACATGTGACCAAGTATTGTCGAAATGTCTCCAACCATTTGGAAGTTACAGTTACATATATTTCCCATAGACTTGTATGGGACTTTAAACAAAAACCCTGACCCTGGCAAATGGGGGTGGGGAAGGGTTAAAATGCCTATCCTATGTTTGTTGTTGACATATAAGTAACATGTGTGCCAAGTTTTATGTTGATAACCACTTAGCTGTCACAGTTAGTATTGACAGTTTTGCTTCAAATGTTTTTAAATATCAAAGTTTTTTTCCGTCCTGCCCCAACAGCTACTTTTATATGTTCAATGAATAACCAGCTACCAATAAAAATAATTCAAACATAATAAAATAACTACATACATTACTAATTTTACTACAAGTAGCATCAATATCCAAATAAAGACATCATGGTAGAGAATCTTAACCCCTTTTTATGAATGTAGGCTCAGAAAGCAGGAAGGTAAAGCTACAGCACAAGTCTTCTTGTAGCTTGTGTAAAAACACTGAATAAGTTTATTTAATCTAATAAAATATGGGGATACAGTTAAAAGCAAACCTTCTCCTGAACAAGTACCATTCCAATTGTCACCTCTGTCATATAACTTGGCTCAATACATAAGAAATGGCAAATCTCAGATGGATAACCTTTAATAGTGTTTAAATGGTGACCTAGAAGCTCAGAGTGATGCCTCTGGACATAGTTATTTAACCCTTTAAGGACTGATCCCTTTTTCACCTTAAGGACTGAGCCCTTTTTTGCAATTCTGACCACCGTCACTTTATGCATTAATAACTCTGGGATGCTTTTACCGCTTATTCTGATTCTAAGACTGTTTTTCATGACATATTCTACTTTAACAAAGTGGTAAATTTCCGTCGTTAATTGCATCCTTTCTTGGAGAAAAATCCCCATATTTCATGAAAAATTTTAACATTTTTAATTTTTCTAACTTTGAAACTCTCTGCTTGTAAGGACAATGGGTATTCCAAATAAATTATATATTGATTCACATATACAATATGTCTACTTTATGTTGGCATCATGAAGTTGACATGTTTTTACTTTTGGAAGACATTAAAGGGCTTAAAAGTTCAGCAGCAATTTTCCAATTTTTTACTAAAATATTTAAATCGGAATTTTTCACTGACCAGTTCAGTTTAAAGTAGAATTGAGGAGCTTTCCTGTTAGAAATACCCCATAAATTACCCCAATATAAAAACTGCACCCCTCAAAATATTCTAAATGACATTCAGAAACTTTGGTAACCCTTTCGGTGTTTCTCAGGAATGGCAGCAATGTGAAGGAGAAAAGTAAAAATCTAAATTTTTTACACTCGCATGTTCTTGTAGAGCCATTTTTTGAATTTTTACAAGGGGTAAAAGGAGATAAATTCCCCCCAAAATTTGTAACCCAATTTCTCTTGAGTAAGGAAATACCTCATATGTGCATGTAAAGTGCCCTGCAGGCACAGTAGGGAGCTCAGATGGGAAGAAGCGAAAATGGGATTTTGGAGAGTGAATTTTGCTGAAATGGTTTTTGGGGGGAATGTCACATTTAGGAAGCTCCTATGGTGCCAGAACAGCAAAAAAAAAAAAAACATGGCATACTATTTTTGAAACTACATCCCTCAAGAAACATAAAAAGGGGTACAGTGAGCCTTAACACCCCACAGGTGTTTAACGACATTTCATTAAATTCAGATGTGTAAATGAAAAAATATTTTTTCACTATAATGCTGTTTTCCCCCCCAAATTTCACATTTTTACAAAGGGTAATAGGAGAAAATGTCCCCAAAATTTGTAACCCCATTTCTTCTGAGTATGGAAATACCACATATGTGAACATCAAGTGCTCAGCTGGCACACTACAATGCTCAGAAGCAGCCACATTTGGCTTTTGGAAAGCAAATTTTGCTGAAATGGTTTTTGGGGGGCATGTCGCATTTAGGAAGCCCCTATGGTGCCAGAACAGAAAAAAAAAACATGGCGCATTATTTTGGAAACTACACCCCTCGAGGAATGTAACAAGGGGTACAGTGAGCCTTAACACCCCACAGTTGTTTGATGAATTTTGGGTTAAAGTCGGATGTGAAAATGAAAATAAAGAATTTTTCACAAAAATTTTGCCCAAATATGACATTTTTATAACGGGTAATAGTAGAAAATGCCCCTCAAAATTTTTAACCCCGTGTGTGGACATCAAATTTTGTAACCCCATTTCTTCTGAGTAAGAACATACCCCATATGTGGATTTAAAGTGCTCTGTGGGTGAACTACAATGCTCAGAAGAGAATGAGCGCCATTGGGCTTTTGGAAAGTGAATTTGTTTGGAATGTAAGTTGGGGGCCATGAGTATTTACAAAGCCCCCGTGGTGTCAGAACAGTGGACCCCCACATGTGACCCCATTTTTGAAACTACACCCCTCACAGAATTTAATAATGCGTGCAGTGAGCATTTACACCTCACTGGTGTTTGACAGATCTTTGGAACAGTGGGCTGTGCAAATGAAAAACTAAATTTTTCATTTTCATGGACCATTGTTCCAAAAATCTGTCAGACACCTGTGGGGCATAAATGTTCACTGTACACCTTATTACATTACAGGAGGGGTGTAGTTTCCAAAATGGGGTCACATGTAGGGGGGGGGTCCATTGTTCTATTGTCACTATGGGGGCTTCGTAAACACACATGGCCTTTTTTTTTCCTATTTTCCCTTGTGAAAATGAAAAATTTAGGCTAACACTAGCATTTTAGTAAAAAAAATAAATGTTTTTTTAAATTTTCCCGTCAAACTTTAACGAAAATTTGTCAAACATCTGTGGGTCTTTAACCCCTTCATGACCCAGCCCATTTTCACCTTCAGGACCTGGGCATTTTTTGAAAATCTGACCACTGTCACTTTAAACATTAATAACTCTGGAATGCTTTTACTTATCATTATGATTCCGTGATTGTTTTTTCGTGACATATTCTACTTTATGTTATTGGTAAAATTTCACTGATATTTGCATCCTTTCTTGGTAAAAAATCTAAAAATTTCATGAAAATTTAGAAAATTTAGCATTTTTCTAACTTTGAAAGTCTCTGCTTGAAAGGAAAATGGATATTCAAAATAAATTACATATTGATTCACATATACAATATGTCTACTTTATGTTTGCATCATAAAATTGACGTGTTTTTACTTTTGGAAGACACCAGAGGGCTTCAAAGTTCCGCAGCAATTTTCCAATTTTTCTCAAGATTTTCAAAATCGAACTTTTTCAGGGCCCAGTTCAGGTTGGAAGTGGATTTTAAGGGTCTTCATATTAGAAATACCCCATAAATGACCCTATTATAAAAACTGCACCTCCCAAAGTATTCAAAATGACATTCAGTAAGTGTTTTAACCCTTTAGGTGTTTCACAGGAATAGCAGCAAGTGAAGGAGAAAATTCTAAATCTTCATTTTTTACACTCGCATGTTCTTGTAGACCCAATTTTTGAATTTTTACAAGGGGTAAAAGGAGAGAAATCACCCTAAAATTTGTAACCCAATTTCTCTCGAGTAAGGAAATACCTCATATGCGTATGTAAATTGTTCGGCGGGTGCAGTAGAGGGCTCAGAATGGAAGGAGCGACAATGGGATTTTGGAGAGTGAGTTTTTCTGAAAGGGTTTTTGGGGGGCATGTCCCATTTAGGAAGCCCCTATGGTGCCAGAACAGTGGACCCCCCCACACATGTGACCCCATTTTGGAAACTATACCCCTCATGGAATTTAATAAGGGGTGCAGTGAGCATTTACACCCCACTGGCGTTTGACAGATATTTGAAACAGTGGACTGTGCAAATGAAAGATTTTATTTTTCATTTTCACAGACCACTGTTCCAAAAATCTGTCATACACCAGTAGGGTGTAAATGCTCACTGCACCCCTTATTACATTCCGTGAGGGGTGTAGTTTCCAAAATGGGGTCACATATGGATATTTATTGTTTTGCGTTTGTCAGAACTGCTGTAACAATCAGCCACCCCTGTGCAAATCACCTCAAATGTACATGGCGCACTCTCCCTTCTGGGCCTTGTTGTGCGCCCCCAGAGCACTTTGCGCCCACATATGGGGTATCTCCGTACTCGGGAGAAATTGCATTACAAATTTAGAGGGTCTTTTTTCCCTTTTACCTCTTGTGAAAATGAAAAGTATAGGGCAACACCAGCATGTCAGTGTAAAAAATTTTTTTTTTACACTAACATGCTGTTGTAGACCCCAACTTCACCTTTTCATAAGGGGTTAAAGAAGAAAAAGCCCCCCAAAATTTGTAAGGCAATTTCTCCTGAGTACGGCGATACCCCATATGTGTCCCAAAACTGTTGCCCTGAAATACGACAGTGCTCCAAAGTGAGAGAGCGCCAGGCGCATTTGAGGCCTAAATTAGGGATTTGCATAGGGGTGGACATAGGGGTATTCTATGCCAATGATTCCTAAACAGAGTGCCTCCAGCTGTTGCAAAACTCCCAGCATGCCTGGACAGTCAATGGCTGTCCGGCAATACTGGGAGTTGTTATTTTGCAACAGCTGGAGGCTCTGTTTTGGAAACAGTAGCGTACCAGACGTTTTTCATTTTTTTTGGGAAGGGGGGCTGTGTAGGGGTATGTGTAGTGTTTTTTACTTTTTATTTTAGGTTAGTGTTAGTGTAGTGTTTTTAGGGTACAGTCACATGGGCAGAGGTTCACAGCAAGTTTGCTGCTGGGAGTTTGAGCTGCAGCGCAAAATTTGCGCCATCTCAAACTTGCAGCACTCACTGTAAACCTCCGCCCATGGGAATGTACCCCGTACATTCACATTGGGGGGAGGGGGCAAAGATCCAGCTGTTGCAAACTCCGAGCATGCCCTTTGGCTGTCTGTGCATGCTGGGAGTTGTAGTTTTGCAACAGCTGGAGGCACCCTGGTTTGGAAACACTAAGTTAAGTAATACATTTTCAAGTGTTTTGCAACCAAACTTAGTGTTTCCAAACCAGTGTGCCTCCAGCTGTTGCAAAACTACAACTCCCAGCATGCATGGTCTGTCAGTGCATGCTGGGAGTTATAGTTTTGCAACAATTGCAACAGCTGGAGGCACTGAGGTAGGAAACGGACAATGTTTCCCAACTAGTGTGCCTCCAGTTGTTGCAAAACTACAACTCCCAGCATGCCCAGACTGCCCAGGCATGCTGAAAGTTGTAGTTCGGCAATATCTGAAGGATCAGATGTTGCCGAACTACAACTTCCAGCATGCTTGGGCAGTCTGGGCATGCTGGGAGTTGTAGTTTTGCAACATCTGGAGGTCCACAGTTTGGAGACCACTGTATAATGGTCTCCAATCTGTGCTCTTCCAGATGTTAGAAAACTACAACTCCCAGCATGCCTGGACAGACTGAGCATGCTGAAATTTGTAGTTTTGCAACATTTGGAAGAGCACAGATTGGAGACCATTATACAGTGGTCTCCAAACTGTGGACCTCCAGATGTGGCAAAACTACAACTCCCAGCATGCCCAGAAAGCCAAAGCTGTCTGGGCATGCTGGGAGTTGCAGTTTTGAAACTCTCAGAGGCAGCGGTGAGATCGCTTTACGGCGATTTCACTGCTGCCAATTAAGATGCCGCCCTGCTGTCGGAAACTCACCACCGGGACGCAGCGCCGCCGGGACCGCCTGGAGGACGTCGCTCGCGCCGGGACCGCTCGGGACACCGCATGGACGGGTAAGTGATGCCGGGGGACGGGTCAGGGACACTTAGCAGAGCGGTGTGTGTCCCGATCCCCATTATCCGAACTCACACACCGCGCTGCTAAGTATTCTGATAGCGAAACGCTGCTATCAGCTAGTCAGATTTGACTAGCTGATAGCAGCGATCGCTGGGGGGGGTGGGGGAGGAAACCCCCCGTGGTCGCATAGTAAGATGGCTGGCTATCAGTGATAGCCACCAACTTACCGGGCGCTGCAGGATGCCGCAAGTAGCGGCAAAAATGTTCATGACGTACCTGTATGTCATGGGTCGGGAACACCTTCCCACTCATGACGTACAGGTATGTCATAGGTCGGGAAGGGGTTAAGGCTCACTTTACCACTGGTTATGTTCGGTGAGGTGTGTAGTTTCCAAAATGGGGTAACACATGGGTATTTATTTTTTTGCGTTTATGTCAGAACTACTGTAAAATGAGCCACCCCGGTACAAATCACCAATTTAGGCCTCAAATGTACATAGGGAACTCTCACTCCTGAGCCTTGTTGTGCGTTTGCGGAGCATTTTACGCCCATATATGGGGTATTTCCGTACTCAGGAGAAATTGCATTACAAATTTTGGGGGTCTTTTTTCCTTTTACCTCTTGCGAAGTATGGGGCAACACCAGCATGTTAGTGTAAAATGCTTCATTTTTTTTACATTAACAGGCTGTTGTAGACCCCAATTTTCCTGTTCATAAGGGGTAAAAGGAGAAAAAGGCCGCCAAAATGTGTAACTCAATTCCTGCCAAGTACGGAAATACCCCATATGTGGCCCTAAACTGTTGCCTTGAAATACGACAGGGCTCCGAAGTGAGAGAGCATCATGTGCATTTGAGGACTAAATTAGGGATTGCATAGGGATGGACATAGGTGTATTCTACACCAGCTGTGTTAAACTCTCAGCTTGCCTGGACAGTCAGTGGCATTCCAGAAATGCTTGGAGTTGTTGTTTAGCAACAGCTGGAGGCTCCGTTTTGGAAACACTGCTGAACGATACGTTTTTCATTTCAATTGGGGGGACAGTGTAAGGGGGTGTATATGTAGTGTTTTACCCTTTATTATGTGTAGTTTAGTGTTTTTAGGGTACATTCACACAGGCAGGGGTTTACGGTGAGTTTCTCGTTAGGAGTTTGAACTGTGCCCGAAAATTTGCAGGAAACTCACGGTAAACCCCTGCCTGTGTGAATGTACCCTCTACATTCACATGGGGGGGGGTGGGGAACCTCCAGCTGTTGCAAAACTACAACTCCCAGCATGCACTGACAAACCATGCATGCAGGGAGTTGTACTTTTGCAACAGCTGGAGCCACACTGGTTGGAAAACCTTAAGTTAAGTTCTGTTCCCTAACTCAGTATTTTCCAACCATTGTGCCTCCAGCTGTTGCAAAACTACAACAGTAGTTATACAACAGCTGGAGGTACGCAACTATAACTCCCAGCATGGCGCGACAACCGTTTGCTGTTCATGCATGCTGGTAGTTGTAATTTTGCAAGATCTAGAGGGCCACAGTTTAGAGACCACTGCACAGTGATCTCCAAACTGTATCCCTCCAGCTGTTGCAAAACTGCAAATCCCAGCATGCCCAAACAGCAAACAGCTGTCTGGGCATGCTGATAGTTGTAGTTTTGCAACATCTGGAGGGCTACAGTTTAGAGACCACTGTATAGTGGTCTCCAAACTGTAGCCCTCCAGATGTTGCTAAGCAACTCTCCGGCTTCTGTAATCTGCAGCAGGGAGCCAGCCGCATGTCATCGTCGCTCGCTGCTGCTGCCGATCGCCGCCGCTGATGGTTAGTGACCCTCAGGTGCAGTCACAGGACGGGGGAACCGAACTTTAACCCCCCCCCCCGCCACCAAACTGCTAATGGTCGGTCCCTTTTAACCGACCAATAGCAGGGATAGGAAGGATTGCACCCCTGACAACAAAATTGCACAAAAATTATCAATGGAAATTAAATTTATCAACCCATGGAGTTCTGGAGTCACACTCAAAATCAAAGTGGAAACCCACACTACAGGCTGATCCAACTTTGATGTAATGTCATTAAAACAAGTCAAAATGAGGCTCAGTAGTGTGTGTGGCCTCCATGTGCCCATATGTCCTCCCTGCAATGCCTGGGCATGCTCCTGATGAGGTGGCGGATGGTCTCCTGAGGGATTTCCTCCCAGAGGATGGGCGGGCCAGTCCATAGCATTAATGCCTTCCTCTTGCAGGAACTGCTGACAAACTCCTACCACATGAGGTTTAGCATTGTCTTGCATTAGGAGAAACCCAGGGCAAACCACACAAGCCGCACAAGCCACTAGTGTAGGTTGTAGACTCCGTCTCATGCTACCACTAGAGTGAAAGCACCGACAGCATTAAAAAGTGACCAAAACATCAGCCAGGAAGCATAGGAACTGAGAAGTGGTCTGTGGTCACCACCTGCATAACCACTCCTTTATTGGGTGTGTCTTGCTAATTGCCTATTATTTCCACCTGTTGTCTGTTTCATTTGCACAACAGCATGTGAAATTGATTGTCAATCAGTGTTGCTTCCTGAGAGGACAGTGTGATTTCACAGAAGTGTGATTGACTTAGAGTTACATTGTGTTGTTTAAGTGTTCCCTTTATGTTTTGCAGTGTTGCTGTAATAGGAAAGACAGTTTTCTATACTTAGAGGAAAAATGAAACTGTGCAGTATATTTGCAATTCATGAAGGCAAACAATGCCATATGGAGGAGTTTAACCTAAGGGAACTCACATATGCTTACCCTTTTACTAACAAAGATGTACCATGTATTTACTTTAATCAGGAATTAGCTTTAATTGTCAATTTTTTGCAAAAACATGCCATAGAGCAAAGTAAAATCAAGCAATAAATAGAAAATGTGAATTGCCTACTTAGCATTTTTACTTTAATATCTTAAAAGGTAAAATACATTTCCATGCAAAGAATACAATTTGCATAATCGTGAATATGCCTATTCTCTGACTCAATATTACACAGGTAAGAACAATATTTTGTGCTACAGAGTTGCTCCTATCACTGTAAGAGGATATGATCATAATCCATTTTGAATGCTGTGAAGATATTTAGACACCCAGTTATTCCTTTATATATGAGCGGTCTCAAATTCTCTCCTTTCTCTTTTCCCTCTTTTCCATACTTTTTGCCATCATACTTATCAATCTTTGAAATATTCTTTAACCTCTCAAGGACGGAGGGCATACCTGTACGCCCCCGTTTTAGAGTCCTCAACCCCTTAATGACGCAGGATGCAAATGTACGTCCTTGTGAGGTGGTGCTTAATGCACCAGGACGTACATTTACGTCCTATACATAACTGCGAGCATCAAATCGATGCTCGGTCATGCGTGGCAGGTCCCGGCTGCTGATTGCAGCCAGGGACCCGCCGGTAATGACCGACATCCGCGATTGTGCAGATGTCACCCATTAACCCCTCAGATGCTGTGATCAAGACAGATCACGGCATCTGCAGAAGTGTGCCACTTAATGTGGACGATCAGATCGCCCACAGCGCTGCCGCTATAAGGGCAGATGGAGGTCCCCTCACCTGCCTCCGTCCATCTCCCGGTGTCTTCTGCTTTGATCTGAGATCGAGCAGACCAGAACAGATGATAGCCGATAACACTGATCAGCGCTATGCCCTATGCATAGCACTGAACAGTATTAGCAATCAAATGATTGCTATAAATAGTCCCCTATGGGGACTATTAAAGTGAAAAAAAAAATTCATAAACATATTTGGTATTGCCGAGTGTGTAAATATCAGAACTTTAAAAATGTAATGTTAATTATCCCATATGGTGAATGGCGTGAGCCTAAAAAAAAAAAAAAAAAGTTCAAAATTGCTGCTTTTTTATAACATTTTATTCCCCCAAAAAATTGATAACAAATGTATTAAAAGTTTTATATATGCAAATGTGGTATCAAAAAAAATTACAGATCATGGTGCAAAAATAATGAGAAAAATAAAAAGTTATAGGTTAGCAAAATAGAGGGATTTTAAATGTATTAATTTGGTTTAAAAGTTAGCGATTTTTTTAAAGCGGTATGATAATAAAAAGTATGTAATCATTTTAATCGTATTGACCTACTTAATAGAGAAAACATGTCTATTTTACCGTAAAGTGTACAGCATGAAAACTAAACCTTCCGAAACTTGCAAAATTGTGGTTTTCTTATCAATTTCCCCACACAAATAGTATTTTTTTTGTTGCGCCATAGTTTTTATGGTAAAATGATTGATGTCATTACAAAGAACAACTGGTCGCACAAAAAACAAGCCCTCATACTAGTCTGTGGATGAAAATATAAAAGAGTTATGATTCCTTAAAGGGGTACTCGGGTGGAAAACTTTTTTTTTTTCAAATCAACTGGTGCCAGAACGTTAAACAGATTTGTAAATTAAAAATACAAATTATTTTGCCCGGACCTTCTAGGTGAGTATAAATAGACTGTATATATAAATTTAGAGATATAAAATAAGTGAATATAAAATATAAAAAAATAAATGAATATAGAAAATAAATAGCTAGATCGTGCTTCAATAATAATGCAATTGATTTATTAAAATAATACAATGTAAAAGGTTACTCCTCACAGGGCCCATGTGTGGAGAACACATAAAATGCCGGCAATTAAATAATACTAGGTATACATAGAATAATAAACATAGAATTGTACCACTGACATAAATGTATGGCTTATTATGTACAACGAGCGAATGCCTATTTATAAAACAAGCAGATACTTGTTGCACAGTAAGAAGAGCCTATTTGGCTAATTCCCACATTGAAATGTTCAAAGGTATAGATGTGTCCTTTTTGTATTACTAGACAGTTTGTAGCAACTTTGAAAATGATATTACCGGTCCTTTTTGTAACAACTCGGGCAGTTGTTACTCGGGCAGTTGTTACAAAAAGGACCGGTAATATCATTTTCAAAATTGCTACAAACTGTCTAGTAATACAAAAAGGACACATCTATACCTTTGAACATTTCAATGTGGGAACTAGCCAAATAGACTCTTCTTACTGTGCAACAAGTATCTGCTTGTTTTATAAATAGGCATTCGCTCGTTGTACATAATAAGCCATACATTTATGCCAGTGGTACAATTCTATGTTTATTATTCTATGTATACCTAGTATTATTTAATTGACTGCATTTTATGTGTTCTGCACACACGAGCCCTGTGAGGAGTAACCTTTTACATTGTATTATTTTAATAAATCAATTGCATTATTATTGAAGCCCGATCTAGCTATTTATTTTCCATATTCATTTATTTTTATATATTTTATATTCACTCATTTTATATCTCTAAATTTATATATACGGTCCATTTATACTCACCTAGAAGGTCCGGGCAAAATAATTTGTGTTTTTGGTTCCCTTTTTCCGCAACTGAGGTATAGTTGCATGCCCTAGTTCGACCTCGGTGTGTATTATTAATTGTGAGCTGCACATACATTTCTTTTTTCTTTTAGATTTGTAAATTACTTCTATTAAAAATTCTTAATCCTTCCAGTACATATTATTATTGCTGAATACTACAGAGGAAATTATTTTATTTTTGGAACACAGTGCGGTCTGCTGACATCATGACCACAGTGCTCTCTGCTGACATATCTGTCCATTTTAGGAACAGTCCAGAGCAGCATATATTTGCTAAGGGGATTTTCTCCTACTCTGGACAGTTCTTAAAATGGACAGAGATGTCAGCAGAGAGCACTGGGGTCATGATGTCAGCAGAGAGCTCAGTGTTCCAAAAAGAAAATAATTTCCTCTGTAGTATTCAGCAATAATAATGAGTACTGGAAGGATTAAGATTTTTTTTTTATAAAAGTAATTTACAAATCTGTTTAACTTTCTGGCACCAGTTGATTAAAAAAAAAAAAAAGTTTTCCAACGGAGTACCCCTTTAAGTCCTTAATGGGGTTCTCCCATGGGAAACTTTTTTTTTTTAAATCAACTGGTGCCAGAAAGTTAAACAGATTTGTAAATTACTTCCATTAAAAAAAATCTTAATCCTTCCAGTGTAATATATTTATCTATGTAAAAAATGTTCATATAGGATGCCCCGCTTCCCCATCTGTTTTCCCCTTCTGCTCCTTCCGGTATCTTGGCCCCCACCATCTTGGCCCCCACCATCGTGTGAAGACTGAACAAAAGAGACTTTTGAAACAGTTATAGGAAGTGGAGTGCCATGAGGACAAGGCACATCCCTCATGATATTTGCACACTCCCTAAATGCTAGAACATCCCCTAGCAGGGGGTGGGAACTTATGTTAATGACAAAGGTGATATAAGCTTGAACGATTTGAAATAAACGCTCAGTGGACAGCACACAGGGAACGCTAAAGCACAATGGCTCTGTCTGATTTATTTCTCTATGCTTTAGTATATGTATTCTGTATACGGATTTGTCCGGGAGTGAGATAGTTACAAGAACGATGAATTAATCCAGAACAGATGTTGCCCAATGTCGGGCTGGATTATAGGCCTCATGTGCAGTTCAGGTCGCAATACCCAGACCAGACGATTGAACAAAGGCAGACGCAGATGGGATTCAACTCCAGGTGTACAGTAGGACATACTTGTACCTAGCCAAAAACACCCATGTCTCCCCTTTGTTTTGTCATGCTGATCTAGCTGACTTGCATGTGACCTAACAGAGAAAGACAGATACATTCTCGTCCAGCCAATTACCCATGTATAAGATATCATAATGTATCTATCTTACTGCCCGAGTGTGTATGAAGTGTGTGTGAGTGAATAAGTGGAATTGGGACTGTTCATTGGGGAGTTGAGTTGCAGAGTACGTTGTCGTAATTAATCATTGGGATGTTTAGGCATCATCAGAATGGTTAGGACAGAGTCATAAATAGATAAGTGATCTAGGACGGATAGGTGCTGATCGCCTGGTATAACGTCATAATTAGAACTTATCTAGGACAGGGGGTACAAGGGATTTTCCCGGCAATAGCAGACTTCTGGAACTTGTCCCATTATAACTTATTGAATATGTGTTATGTTTTGTTTTTTTAATGTGTCCATGGATTATTGTTAAATTAGCTAATTCAGACGAAGAGTGGGAAATAACTTCACTTCTAATACTAGATCTAATGTATTAGTGTTTTAAAGATATCTCCTAAAAGTACAGCAAGGTTTTTGAGAGGGTTTTAGTTAGCAACAGCTGGGGGCACCCTAGGGTTTGTGGGCTGTTTGCAGGAGACAGAGGGGGCTGAAGAGAACTGCAGGGCTTTGGAATGTGCAGAAGTAATCTGATCTCATTGATAGAATTGCATATGGAGAAGAAGTGGGGAAGGGAATTACACAGAGTTGTATAGAAAGAAAATGGAGTTTTGATTGAAAGCATGTGGTGAGTTCAAAATGAAATTGATAAATTATAGATATTAAGGCAGTTGCAAGTTTGAAATATATTGATGGTTGATAGGAACCAAGAAGGTTTATGTATATGGCAGTGTAATATACAGTTATATATCAGACAGGAGGCTCATATCTTGCATTAAACCTTTCTTTTTAATGCCCATAGCAGAAAAATTACAGAGAATTTATTTCATTAACATTAGAAAAAATTTCATTAAAACTACAACTCCCAGCAGCCCCTGGAATCCCCTCCCCTGGGACGGAGACCCTATATAAGGGGCTGGCTGGACCTCCTCTTCCTCTTCCTTTCTGCTCATGGCAGATAAGTATTGTCTTCTATATTTCTTATTCATGTTTATACATATTGTGTGAATTTTTATTGTTAGGTTTGGCAGTTTTTACAACTGTTCTCCCGTCTCTTTGAGAGAACTTCTTGTTTCTCATATCTTTTCTTATTATTTCTATTTTTATTTCTATTATTATTTCTATTCACACCACTACCCCTTAAAAATCACACCCCTACCCCTTAATTCCCTGGTTGAACTTGATGGACATATGTCTTTTTTCGACCGTACTAACTATGTAACTATGTAACTATTATTATTTCTTACTATTTCTTATTTTCTTGCTGTTTACATCTATCTTCCGTTTATCCGTTTCAAACGGGTTCGGAATTCCTCCCTTTTCCCTAACTCGGGCTGTAATTATACTCACTGTTAGTTCTTGCAGGCCCCATTTTAGTTTACCACAGAAGCGCCTTCTTCTATCTTCTTCCCGCGCGCACCGCGCTTCGTGGGCTTGCTGACGTCGGAGGGGCGCGGCCTAGTGACGCGCTCCCTGCGACACGCCTTTGAGACCCGGCGCATCCTATCACAGCACTCTCGGCTTCAGTCCCGCGATACTACGGCTGAGGGTTCTGCTTGCTGTTCCCTCCTCCTCTCACCATCGCCAGTGTTGCAGCAAGCGGTGAGAGGAGCAACAGCTTGGTCTAGTGTGGTCTCCATAGCGGGTATTCTGTTTGTCCTTAATTAGGGTGTGAATCCTGTGCTTTCAGCCCCTTAGTACAGTGGTCATTCTCTTGACTTTTCATAGACTAGCTTACTTGTCTTATCAGATTATATTATGGCTAATGATAATAACACCATGCCATTGTCTGGCCTCACTGGTCTGACTAGTGAGGCTGTGGAACTGGGTGCCTCCCACCTCATGTCCACAGTCCAGATCCAGGACATGATTAACAAGTCCATACAAGCGGCTTTAGCTGCTAATACACGCAGTGATATACTCCTACCATCCACTTCTGCAGACGCCCCCGCTAGGGGTAAGGTGTCTCACAAACGTAAGCACTTGAATGTGCAATCCGACTCCCCGGCAGGGGAAGTTTATAATGTGCCCCAGGCAGGACCTGACCCGGCCTGCCGCACCCCGCACCTCCCTGACCTCTCTCGACTCTTGGGCCCCAAGGAGAACAAAAAAGGGCAGAAGTCCGCCAGGCGGGCTAAGCCGGACTCATTTGAGACATCTGACGACGAGTCTTCCGGCGAGTCTGACAATGCTGAGGTCACAGACTCCGATTTTGATCATGATGAGGATGCGGGGTTCACGGCGGACCATCATGTCGCCAGCACTGAGGTGCCAAATGAAGCCATATTAGACTCTCAGGGCCAACCATTGTTCAACCTTGACGAGATTACGCACCCACGCTCAGGTGATTGGGCGCCATTACCTCATGTAGCGCAATACATTAAGTATTGGACTAGACGGTCTTTGGACCGAGTGAATCGCAATAAATTGCATGCTGAATGTCCCAGGCCATATATAGCCAAGAAAGTTGCGGTCACCCCAGAAATAGACCCGGTGCTCCTCAAATATTTAACGCAGTCTGGTAAATATTCTAAGAAAGGAATTGAGAGGTCGTTTAAGGCGATCCAAGACCGCATCTTAGATGTCCTGGGTCCGCTCACAAAGATTTTAAATCTGTCGGAGCAGGCGGCCTCGTCGGCCCAACCGGTTGACCTATCGCAACTCAGGGGATGGGCCCAACGTGCTGTTTGTATGCTGGGCAACGCGAACACGACTTGTTCAGTGGAGCGCCGTCGCTCAATCCTCATGAAGCTGGAACCCCAGCTGAGCCATTTAGCGGAGAATGAACCAGACCCTTCCGCTGAAGGTCTCCTTTTTGGGGAAGACCTTATTAAAAATATCAATAAATTTGTGAGCCTTTTCTCCAGCCTGGATAAGGCGCAAACCTTATTGAAAAAGACCGGTCAACCGACCAAGGTTTTTGGCAAGGCCGGTAGAGGCAGAGGGCGATCTGCCGGCCGCACTAACCAATATAGGCCCTACACAAGACCACCAAACCAGCAGTTCACTCCTGCTCAGCAACAATGTGCCCTACCCGTGGCTCAACCGGCGCCATTTTTCCCTCCTCGAGGACGACCCTGGAGGGGATGCGGAGGTCGTGGATTCCCTAGATCTCGGCCTACGACCAGTGAGTACATTCCCACTTTTGATTCCACACACATTTGTGGGGGGCAGACTGACGTATTTTTCCCACGTCTGGTCCACAATTACGGCAGACGTGTGGATCCTCAATACGGTAACCGGATACCTGATAGAGTTCCAATCTCTTCCCGATCTGAATGTTGTACCTCAACCCATTCGGTTCTCTACTCAAAACATGGAGCTCATAGACAACGAGCTCCAAGAGCTTTTGTCCAAAGGAGCGGTGCTGGAGGTAGACCCCTTATCACCCGAGTTTGTCAGCAACATCTTCTTAGTGAAGAAGAAAGATGGCGGCTATCGCCCAGTGATCAACCTGAGGGACCTCAACCAACATGTGGTTTACCGCCATTTCAAAATGGAGGGAATCCATCTATTACGCGATCCCATACACCATACCTCCCAACCTTTCCTAAGGTTTCTGTGCAGGGACCGAATGTGGCAGTTCATCTGCCTTCCGTTCGGATTGTCCTCAGCCCCTTGGTGTTTCACCAAACTGCTCAAACCAGTGATGGCTGTTCTTCGGAGCAGAGGCGTTCGCCTTATCATCTATCTGGACGACCTACTCATTATGGCACGTTCCAGTACGCAGGCCTGGCTACACAGCCAGTGGGCAATTTCGTTGATAGAAGAACTTGATTTCCTCATCAATCACAAAAAATTGGTGCTGATACCCTCGCAAGAGATGGAATTCCTGGGTTTCCTAGTGGATACCAAGAGAGCTATCCTGCTGTTACCAAAATCGAAATTAGCCCTGATCCACAAAGAAATCAGGGCAACGTTACGCAAGGGTCAGGTATCCTTGCGTATGATTGCTCGCATAGTCGGCCTGTTGTCGGCCTCTATTCAGGCAATTTTTCTGGCTCCACTCCACTATCGAGCCCTGCAAAGACTCAGAAACCTCCATCTTCACCAGGGTCTCAGATATGCGGACGAGGTTCCCCTCTGTCCGGAGTCTGTAGAGGAACTGTTGTGGTGGCTTCGTCACGCCGTCGAATGGAACGGCAGAACAATTTTCAACTCCTGCCCGGACGTTATTATAGAATCCGATGCGAGTCGCCAAGGTTGGGGTGCTCGTTGCGGGCAAGACACTACCGGAGGGAGGTGGTCCGTAGAGGAATCTCTCCTCCATATCAATGCTTTAGAACTCCTGGCGGCATTCTTTGCTATCAGGAGTTTTCTCCCTCACACTTCCAACAAGTGTGTGCTTTTGCGTATGGACAACGTGGCAGCAGTTCAGTATGTCAACCGTCTTGGGGGCACGAGGTCCAAAGTGCTGGCGGACATCGCGTCCGAATTTTGGCACTTTTGTCTGTCCCGGAATATCTTTCCAGTGGCGGAATATCTCCCCGGGATATCCAATACTGTGGCGGATTGGAATTCGCGCTACCTGACAGATTCCAGCGACTGGTCGCTGGACTGTCCGATTTTTCTGGCATTACGAGACCTTTGGGGTCCATTACATACGGACCTTTTTGCCTCTCGTCTCAACCGGCAATTACCCCGTTTTTACAGCTGGAGGCCGGATCCGGAAGCGTCAGCAGTGGACGCGTTCAGTCAGATTTGGTCACGGGGGACACATTATGCGTTTCCTCCGTTCAATTTGATTACCAGAACCCTTCTCCGAGTAGCGAGTCAGAGGGCGACGGTGGTGCTGATCACCCCTTGGTGGCCAACGCAACCGTGGTTTCCCCTACTGCTGGGGATGGCGATCGATTATCCCCACTCACCTCAACTTCTCTCGAACCCGATCAAGGGTTATCACCCTCTCATGTTGGACGGCAATCTTCCACTCCTAGCGTGGTTGGTTTCGGGATCCCTGACGCCGGTGGCGATCTTTCACAATCGGCTAGAGACCTTCTCGTCTTGGCCTGGGCCCCAGGGACTAGATCGGCATATCGATCTGCCTGGGCCCTGTGGGTTCGTTGGTGTGATCAACGGCAAATTGATGCCGTTCAAGCACCTGTTTCAGTCGTAGTGAACTATTTAGCGGACTCTTTTGAGTCTGGCAAATCTTATAGTTCGCTGAATGTCTATCGGTCTGCCATATCGGCATATCATTGCCCAGTAGACGCGTTACCTGTAGGTAAACATCCTCTGATATGTAGGCTTTTATGGGGAGTAAAATTTAAACGTCCCCTCGTCCTAGATACCAGTCGACTTGGGATGTCTCCCGTGTGCTAGAACTTTTTTCCGCTTGGGAGGACAATGATGTCCTTTCCTTGAAACACTTATCTATTAAACTTACAACCCTTTTATGCTTAGTATCCATAAAAAGGGTATCAGATGTAAAAGCGTTGGATGTTTCCAGGAGACAATTTTCGCCTGATGGGGTACGGTTCTCTGTGGTTCGCAGAACAAAGACGAGACTTCAAACAGTCTTCTATCCCTTCTTTCCTGACCATCCGCGCCTTTGTGTGGTGCGATGTCTGCAACGGTATGAGGAGCGGACTGCACAATTGCGGTCTGTTGCTCATAATCAATTATTAGTTTCCTATGTCAAGCCTCATCTTCCGGTAACCTCGGCTACCTTAGCCAGGTGGGTGAGGGCAGCCATGGATTTGGCTGGTATTGACGTTTCTCTTTTTGGTGCCCACTCTTCTAGAGGGGCGATGGCCACTAAGGTGGTTACGTCAGGGGTTTCACTCTCGGACCTTTTATTAGCTGCTGATTGGTCATCTGAGTCGACCTTTAGGCAGTTCTATTTTCGGCCACAGGAACACGTTTCTGTGTCTGTCCTCTGAATGTGTATGTTCGCATATTTCCTGATTAAACTTGTTTAGCTTTAAACTTGCAAGATATGAGCCTCCTGTCTGATATATAAATCAGGATTTTCCTAGCTACCATGACGGAAAATCTAAGTTATATGAAGACAGGAGGCGAGTATCTTCCCTCCCTTCACACCCTGTTACGGTGTGTTTTCTCGTTTCAGGATATTGAAGAGCGGATCCTGCATCTACGCAGCAGAGTATGAGAAGTCCCTGAGTGACAGCTGTTCTGTTTTGTTCCAGTTGAAACACAGTTGCTGGGGGCCCAGTTGGCCCTGACATATAGTTCCGGAGATGGAATTTGTTTGCCGTCGCAGTGTATCCGGGGTATCAAGATGCCGTGCGCCGAAGTTCGCACGAAAGAAAGAGGAAGAGGAGGTCCAGCCAGCCCCTTATATAGGGTCTCCATCCCAGGGGAGGGGATTCCAGGGGCTGCTGGGAGTTGTAGTTTTAATGAAATTTTTTTCTAATGTTAATGAAATAAATTCTCTGTAATTTTTCTGCTATGGGCATTAAAAAGAAAGGTTTAATGCAAGATACTCGCCTCCTGTCTTCATATAACTAGGAAAATCCCGATTTATATATAACAGCATGATTCTTGAGAACAATTGTGATTTGACTTAGTTATGTTGTAGTTCTCTGAATGGATATAGATAGGCAAAAGAATGTGAGACGAATAGATAGGCATAAGGTGTTGGCTGAAAGTATGATGCAAATATTAAGGCATTGAAGTTAACACCGATGTACAGACATACATTTGTTTATTAACTGGTGACAGGATGGTGAGAATTATCATATCTTCAATTAAGAGAGTCTTTGTAGTAAGACGGGGGGGGGGGGGGAGTGTGAAAATTGGTCTGTAGAATATTATTATTATTATTATTATTATGGAGCTAAGCATCCCTTATGGAGTGACACCCTAATACTAATCCCTAAAGTTATAACCCAGTTCTTGCCTTTCTTCATTTCATGCTTTTTTCTCTCGTTCTCTCTCTCTCTCTTTCCATGAGGCTGCTAGTCTCTGCCACATGCTTATTCTGTATGGGGGGCAGCCATGTTACCACTCCCAGAAGTTAAGTTCCTCCCCCAGCAGCCATTTTAGTTCATACAATTAGTTCTCACCTCCACTCGCCTGCAGCAATTTTAACACACCTAGTCAATTGAAACATATATGATAAATTAGGAACACACAGAGTATGACCAGTGAATGGATTTAGGTGAAACTGTGTATGTACATGATTATGTCATAATGAAACTACTTGATGATATTTTATTAATCTCTTAATAAGTTTGTTTTCGCAGGAGTACAAGATGGATAAAAAAAATAAGGAAATTTATAAGGAAATGCAATTAACTGTCTGATTATATTATAGGAGTAACAAGAGAAGTTTGGCCAAGGAGAATAAAATAAAACGTAAAATAAATGAAAAAGTGATCACTGTTTAATTAATGAATATTACTTTAAGCATTTAAAATCAGCTAATGGTTTATTGATTATAAATAATGCACATTGAAGATGATTTTTTCCCAATTTTTGAAAGAGCTCTGTATATATTTTTATTCTTTTACATTTTATTTTTGGTGAGAATGTGGGTCCTGTCTGTGTGTGTTGTATGCTGAGTATTTGTAAATGTTGGTATTGTTACATGTTACATGTGTATGGTATGTCTCCGTGTAGGCACTGATTGCTCAAGAATTTTTGAGTAATGAACAAACTGAAAGAAAGACAAAAAGCCAGACTCAAAGGGGTGGTGACCAGTGACATAGAGGAGTGGGAGGAGAAAGGCGGGGCTTATAGGAAGATTGACAGAACAGCCTTGGTCTAAGGAAACACAATCACATTAAACTGAAGGAACTACAAATCTACTGTTTAAACTTGAATGTTATAGTACCTGCATACACAATGTGATATACCTATACATTCTACATTATATTTATTTGACTAACATCAATTTTAAGTGGATAACTTTATAATGATATTTAGTGTAATATGAAGACGCTGATTGTCTTGAACTTATAAGATTAAAAAAAATTATAATAATAATTTCAAGAGCCATGATAGGATATCGGAGAATATCAGTTCTCCTTGTCTAATTGTACTGATCCCTTACCATAGATACAGTAAATTATACAATTAAGAACCTTTTGTGAAACTGTACCTAGTTCAGATTCTGTAATTGTCACCCATTTCTTCAAAACATATGCAGGAAATAAGTGAGGAAAGAGAAGATTGCATATGATGATCCCGTATAGATGTATCTCTGATAACTGTTAAATCTATGTCTGTGCATAACCATGGTTGTTCCAAAGGGAAAGATAATCACAACGGATTGTTAGGATGTGACGTTGTATGAGGAGAATCAGTAGGTGAACATGTACAAATAGCGGGGTGCAACAAGTATTTCAGTGATTAATCTATATATATAAAACTCAACGTGTGTGTGTATGTATGTATGTTTGTGTGTATGTTCCAGCATCACGTCCAAACGGCTAAAGATATTAACACGAAACTTAGCACACATGTTACTTATATGTCAACAACAAACATAGGATAGGTGATTTAACCCTTACTCACCCCCATTTGCCAGGGGCGGGGTTTATGTTTAAAGTCCCATACAAGTCAATGGGAAATATATGTTACTGCATAACTTCGGCTGGAGATATTTTGATAATACTTGGTCACATGTTACTTATATATCCACTTAAAATATAGGATAGTTAATTTAACCCTTAACTACCCCCATTTGTGAGGGTCAGGGTTTTTTGTCCCATGCAAATGAATGGGAAATGTATGTTCCCACATAACTTCCGCATGGCTTGAGATATTTCAATAACTGGTACACATATTACGGGTCAGGATAGAAGGTCAACATAGGAGGTAGACATAGGAGGTCGGGATAGGAGGTCGGGATAGGAGGACGGGATAGGAGGTCGGGATAGGAGGTCGGGATAGGAGGTCGAGATAGGAGGTCGGGATAGGAATTCGGGATAGGAGGACGGGATAGGAGGACGGGATAGGAGGATGGGATAGGAGGTCGGGATAGGAGGTCAGGAAAGGAGGTCAGGATAGGAGGTCAAGATAGGAGGACAGGATAGGAGGTTGAGATATGAGGACAGGATAGGAGGTCATGATAGGAGGACAGGATAGGAGGTCGAGATGGGAGGACGGGATAGGAGGTTGTGATAGGAGGACGGGATAGGAGGACAGGATAGGAGGTCGAGATAGGAGGTCGGGATAGGAGGATGGGATAGGAGGACGGGATAGATGGATTGGATAGGAGGACAGGATAGGAGGACGGGATAGGAGTACGGAAAAGGAGGACGAGAAAGGAGGTCGAAATATGAGGATGGGAAAGGAGGACAGGGAAGGAGGACGGGATAGGAGGACGGGAAAGGCAGACGGGAAAGGAGGTCGAGATAGGAGGACGGGAAAGTAGGGCGGGAAAGGAGGTCGAGATATGAGGATGGGAAAGGAGGACGGGAAAGGAGGAGGGGATAGGAGGACGTGATAGGAGGATGGGATAGGAGGACGGGATAGGAGGTCGGGATAGGAGGTTGGGATATGATGACGGGATAGGAGGTCGGGATATGACAACAATATATGAGGACGGGATATGAAGTCAAAAGATTCCTCCTTGGTTTATTTTCCTCCCCAACAAGGATTAGGAAGGAAAAACCTGGCAACGCCGGGTACTCAGCTAGTAATGTTATAAATTAAAGGAATACTTGGTGTAAGATTATAGAAAGGATAGACCTAGCTAGCGGGATAAGTAAATGCTAACTATCGTAAAGTATGGGATACTTGGGGATATGAAGTTTAGAGTTAAATTAGAAAGGAATTAAACTGGGGAATACACATTAGTCAAGACACGTCTGCCTATACACACTTCCATTTCCAAACCAGCAAAATAATCCAAACCACACTTTAGAGGAAAACGTACAGCCCCTGCTGGGAGTTTTGAACCCTTTGTGTATATTGATGTTAAAGGAGTCCCAAGGGGGGTCCCTGATGACTTTTATAGCTAGAGGTCAAATAAAAAGACAGAGTTGAGTCAATAATATCCCAGATTTCCATGAGTAAAATTAATTATATCTATTATAACCAACTAAGATTAATACATTTCTTTGTAAATGCTCTTCAAGGTTAGGCCGAACAACTAAGAGCCACATCCGCTAACATATTATATATGCCAAAATGGTACGGCATTAGATATGATGTATGGTGTAAAAGGAAAAAGGGGGGTATACAAGATGTTTGGGAGACTTGTTGCGCATATATCTCAGCCAATATAGGACCAGTAAAATAACTGTACTTATAATTCTAATAATCTTGCTTTGTTGTGTGTTGTTTTTTGCTTTGCCTAAAGTTGAAGAAGTGTGAGACGACCGTCGAGAATGCCACACCAGTGATGACAAATGAGGACTTTGAGATTACAGATGAAGCCTATACCCCATTACAGAGCTTCAATGCCACCTATAACACCCATAAGGACAGCATCTGACTCCATATGTGTAAAGTCTGAGGCTAAGGGGGTCCATGGATAAGCCATGGGTCGTCTAAAGTACAGTGAAACGTTCGAGAAAACACATTGGGGAAGATGAGTTAGGATGATGGAAATTAGGGAAATGTAGAATGATCATTTTTTAGGGGGGCTTGTAATAGATTTATCTATGTAAAAAATTTTCATATAGGAGGCCCCCCTTCCCCATCTGTTTTCCCCCTCTGCTCCTTCCGGTATCTTGGCCCCCACCATCTTGGCCCCCACCATCGTGTGAAGACTTGTGAAACAGTTACAGGAAGGGGAGTGCCATGAGGACAAGGCACATCCCTCATGATATTTGCACACTCCCTAAATGCTAGTACAGAAGAAATGCTTTTCTTTTTTGGATTTCTCTTATGTCATGACCACAGTGCTCTCTGCTGACATCTCTGTCCATTTTAGGAACTGTGCAAAGCAGCATATGTTTGCTATGGGGATTTTCTCCTGCTCTGGACAGTTCTTAAAATGGACAGCAGAGGCCAGCTAAGAGCACTGTGGTCGTGACAGAAGAGAAATCCAAAAAGAAAAGCATTTCTTTTGTAGTATACAGCCCCTAAAAAGTACTGGAAGGATTAAGATGTTTTAATAGAAGTAATTTACAAATCTGTTTAACTTTCTGACACCAGTGGATTTAAAAAAAAAAGTTTTCCATGGGAGTACCCCTTTAAGGGATTAAGGACTGAGGGTGTACAGGTACGCCCGTGGGAATTTCAGTCCCCGCCACTATCCGGTAGGGGACCGGACCAGGATGCCTGCTGAAATCATTCAGCAAGCATTCCGGGACATTGCCGAGGGGGGTCCTGAGACCCCTCCCCCCATGTTGGCGATCGCCGCACCGGTGACCCAGAAAATAAGGGGGATTGGGGGTGTCCAAGACATCCATGATCCCCTGAAGGGATAGGAGTGAGGTGGCAGGATCAGCCTGTAGTGTGGTTTTCCACTTTGATTTTGAGTGTGACTCCATATCCAGACCTCCATGGGTTGATAACATTTGATTTCCATTGACAATTTTTGTGTGGTTTTGTTGTCAGCCCATTCAACTATGTAAAGACAAAAGTATTTCATTCGATTAGTTCATTCATTCAGATATATATATATATATATATATATATTTTTTTTTTTTTTTTTTTGAGCAATGTATACATAAATTGGAAGGATCCAGTGCTGTTCTCTACTCTTTTGTTATATATATATATATATATATATATATATATATATATATATACTTACTTTACTTGTTTATAGTAAAAAAAAAAAAGAAGCATTCAGTTTCTGTTAGGAAGGGGGCTAACAGAATTTTGTAAGAACGTGTGGAATCATATTTTTCGCTGAGAGCTGAGTGTTCTTTGGGAACTGCTTGATCACACGTTTTTGTGAAAAATAATACATTTTGTAACCTCTTGATTTTGTGAAGGAGATTGAGGTTTACATCCTCACATTTTCATTGTTATTCACATCTTGTTTTTTAACCTTCATCAAAGACTGTACAAATGAGTTTGTCACATACAAGCTCAGAATTGATATTGACTATACCAGAATGGTGTTCTTAGTACAGTACTACCAACAAATGTATCTTGCTTAGGAAACATTTCTCCATGTTAGCCTTTGAAAATAAATGTAGACAATTACAGTGTGGCACAATTTTAAAGGTATAATGTGACAGAACAGGTGCCCTTTGTTTTAAATGTAAATAATAATACTCTGTAGAAAGGTCACAATCTTCTTGTAAAAATTTGGAATTGATGTAGCTAAATTATCTCTTTAGGGAAAGGCTATGTTCACAAGGCCGTTGTCTCCCATCAAGCTTACTTTAATGGACCATACTACTAACGGATGCAAACTGATGCAAAGGGATGCCATTGAGTGGCATCCTTTTGCATCAGTTTTTCATATGTTAGTATGGTCCGTTTAAGTAAGCTTGAGGGGAGAATAGCAAGTCTGTGGGTGGCTGGGGAGACTACAGTAGTGCGTGTACTACTATCCCCACCATGAAACAGAGTCTGTTCCATGTTGGGGGTAGTAGTACAGGGGCTGAGGAACAGATGAAACAGGGTCTCACTTCTGAGACCCCATGTGATCATAAGTTATTAACCAGGGGAGTGGGCAGCATGCTCTGCTCCCCTGCAATGTATATTGTCTTCTACTTTCATTTTCAAATACCCGCTTGGAGCCCTTAAATGCCGATACCGAGGAGCCATTAAGGGGTCTAGGCGGGGTTTTTAAAGTCAGTCAGTGCAATTATAATTATACTGTGTAGGCTGGCCAGATGCAGAAGAACAATCCTTTCCACATATAGCGCAGCTGGGGCAAGCCATATTTTGCAGCAGGAGACAAGACATACAGCTATATATCTGGCCCCCCGCAGCGCTTCTATATGGCTTTTCTCCCTCTGCGCAATATGGCTTGCCCCCTGCTTTGATATTTTATACAGCTTGTCCCCCAATATGCAATATGACTTGCCCCCGCTGCGCTATATGTGCAAATAATTGTTTAAGCAATGCTTCTGGCCAGCCGTCCGGGGACCACAGTGCAATGCCGCCCACAAGATCGCACTGACTGTAATCACTGTGCATTGTAATCACTGTGCAGTCAGTGTGATCATGATTACATTGACTGGCTGGCCAGAAGAATTGCATTAACAATTCTTTGCACACATTGTGCAGCAGGGGGACAAGCTATATGAAACATCAAAGCAGGAGGCAAGCCATATTGCGCTGTGGGGGACAAAAATACTGCATGCAACATCTTTTCACTGTAAAAAAAAATAGAAATAGGAAGCAAACGGGTGACAAAGGACTGTAAAAAAAAATCCCATTGACATCAATGGGATCCTTTTACAGCCGTTTGCAAAAGTATCAAATAGATTTGAGAACAGGTATGAATTTATGGGGGCAGACAGCTGTGTGAACGAGCCCTAAGCAATATCTTACATTTTGTAGAATTACATTTTTGTTTTGAAATGGAATTTTTGGAATTCCTTGTTTTTTTTATTTATTATTCAAATGCTTAAGAAAAACCATCACCTACAATGCTTTTAAATGCCTTTTCTTATCTTGGATTGCAGCTCCATTTGGAAACCAAGAAATAATTCTGGCAGTAAATGGATGCCAGGGCACTGGGGTAAAAAAAAAAAGGTTGCTAAAATATTGATCTTATAAAAATAAAGCACGTTTAAATAATTTTTCACGAAGCATTTATGAAGTCTGCAAATAGCCATATCAAAATGCTATAGGATTCAGGAACCTTGCTGTGTGACTTGCCCGGTCAGCTCATGGACAAAATGTATTGCATTCAGGGTGGAGCATGTTTGCAATAAAAAAAAACAAAAAAAAATTATTACATTTTGTATTGGACTGAACTAAATGAGTCAGATATATTTACAGACACTTACAGTAACATCTAACCCTATGGAAAGCCAGTAAACCAGTCAGGCTATGTTCACACGGCAATGTCCTCACCGAAAATCAATGGGGGAGATTTATCAAAGCTGCGACTTTCTGTGCGACAATCTAGACAGGAAAAAAACTGTCTAAATCCTTTGATAAATCTTCCCCTCTGTGTGAACGTTGCTCTGAATGCGGAGCGCCGGCATAACATGTTGGCTCTAAGACCGCTCGGGAATGCACCTCTTAGACGGCAATGCATTACGTGCATTGTCCGCAGAAAGAATAGACATGTTTATTCTTTCTGCGAACACCGGAATTTGAATTTCTGTGCCAAAAGTTTTGGAAATTTCGGAAATTCTGCAATGTGAACAGCGAAGCAGAATCCTACTGAAATCAATGGGGCTCTGCTCCTGTGGAATCTCCGTGCAGAATTCCATGTGGAAATTCTGCTATGTGAACATAGCCTCACAGAAAATATATAAGCCCCTTCATGTCATTCTCCATTGTATTTCTTATGTTTACTAAATAAACTCAATAAATAACATATATAAATATGATAGTGTCCCTCAAATTATTACACCTCTTAACTCTCAGATTCACAGTGCACAAAGTTACTAAAATATTCCAGTTAGGGAAGTAATTAGAGATAAGAGAAAATGCTATACGGGCCATATCTTTTTTTTTTTTATAGTTTCACGCCGTAGAAATTTAACCAGAGATTAAAAGAAAAAAATATATTCTTTATGAACTGTACAGCATTTTAAGGCTTGGGTTCACAATATTGAATGTATCAATCTCCTAGCTAATAAGCCAAGGATACAAAAACAAACCATTCCAACTTTCATTACCCCATACGATCAGGCACTCAGTAAGATAACAACAATCATTTTGAAATATACGCCAGTATACAAAGATGAGTTTCTACATAAAATTTTACAGCAATAGTATAACTGTGTTTCCAGGAAGGCCTCCACTAAAAAACTTTCTATTCCAAATCACAGTCTATTTCAAGAGAGGGGAAGCATTTACCAAATTCCAGTGATAAGTTCTTTTGAATGACAGTACAATGCAATTATTCCTTTATTTTACAGGAATTGTAAAAGACAGTAGGAGCTACAGTTACTCAACAAGGAAACTATCTTAAATGTGAATGCTTAAAGGGGTACTCCGGTGGAAAACTTTATTTTTTTAAATCAACTGGTGCCAGGAAGTCAAACAGATTTGTAAATTACTTCTATTAAAAAATCTTAATCCTTCCAGTACTTATTAGCTGCTGAATGCTACAGAGGAAATTAATTTTTTTTTTTTTTGGAACACAGAGCTGTCTGCTGACATCACGAGCACAGTGCTCTCTGCTGAAATCTCTGTCCATTTTAAGAACTTTCCTGAGTAGGAGAAAATCCCCATAGCAAACATATGCTGCTCTGGACAGTTCCTAAAATGGACAGAGATGTCAGCATAGAGCACTGTGGTCATGATGTCAGTGATGTCACGGTGTTCCAAAAAGAAAAGAATTTCCTCTGTAGTATTCAGCAGCTAATAAGTACTGGAAGGATTGACGCCTTAACGATGCAGGACGTAAATGTATGTCCTGGTGAGGTGGTACTTAACGCACCAGGACATACATTTACGTCTTATACATAACCGCGAGCATCGGAGCGAATCCCGGATCATGCCTGGCAGGTCCCGGCTGCTGATAACAGCCAGAGACCCGCCGGTAATGGCCAACATCCGCGATCTCGCGGATGTCCGCCATTAATTCCTCAGAGGCCGTGGTCAATACAGATCAAGGCATCTACAGCATTGTGGACACTTAAATGGATGATCAGATCGCTCGCATAGCTGCCACGGCGATCTGATCATCCAGAATGGCAGACAGAGGTCCCCTCACCTGCCTCCGCTGCCTTCCATGGGTCTTCTGCTTTGATCTGAGATCGAGCAGACCAGAGCAGAAGATGACCGATAACACTGATCAGTGCTATGCCCTATGCATAGCACTGAACAGTATTAACAATCGAATGATTGCAATAAATAGTCCCCTATGGGGACTATTAAAGTGTAAAAATAAATGTAAAAAAAGTAAAAAAATAAAAAAAGTACAAAAAATTTGAAAAACCCCTCCCCCAATAAAAACGTAAATTTTCCCATTTTCCCTATTTCACCCCGACATAGTGAAAAAAAAATGTATATACATATTTGGTATCACCGCGTGCGTAAATATCCGAACTATTAAAATACGGCAAAAAGAAAAATTGCTGCTTTTATATAACATTTTATTCCAAAAAATTGATAAAAAATGTATAAGCAAATATGGTATCAATAAACAGTACAGATCACAGCATAAAAAATTTGCCCTCATACTGCCGCTTATACAGAAAAATGAAAACTGTATAGGTCTTCAAAATTGTGGAATTTTAAACATACTAATTTGGTTAAAAAGTTTGAGATTTTTTTTATAGCGCAACAGTAATAGAAAAGTATGTTATCATGGGTATCATTTTAATTGTATTGACCCAAAGAATAAAGTACATATGTCATTTTTACCGTAAATTGTACAGTGTGAAAACAAAACCTTCCAAAATTGCGGTTTTCTTTTTAATTTCCCCACACAAATAGTATTTTATTTGGTTGCGCCATACATTTTATGGTAAAGTGAGTGGTGGCATTACAACGAACAACTGGTCGCGCAAAAAAACAAGCCCTCATACTAGTGTGTGGATGAAAATATAAGAGTTATGATTTTTTGAAGGCATGGAGGAAAAAAAACAAAAACGTAAAAATAAAATTCTCTGATTCCTTAAGGCCCAAATGGGCTGAGTCCTTAAGGGGTTAAGATTTTTTTTATAGAAGTAATTTACAAATCTGTTTGACTTCCTTGCACCAGTTGATTTATAAAAATAACTATTGTCTTTAACTCTTGTCTCATTATATGATGGGTGAAATAAATAAAAAAGTGTGAATCTGTTAATATGTGAAATAAATGGTTGCACCTTTTCACAACTCACTGAAAAGTTAGAGATTAGTGAACCAAATCTGTAGAACCAAGGCTTGGTCAAAACTTTGCAAAAAGTTTGGTGCCCACATTGGCCACACTTTGGGCAGTTCAGCTTGGCTGAACCTGCTAAAATTACCTCAGCCACACCTTAGAAGGGAGAAGGAGGAATCATATGACCTTAGGGCAGTCCATAATGCCTTTCAAACAATTCTCCCACCACATCAGGGGCACTATAAAAGCCTATGCTCATAGCTTCAGAGACTATTTTAGGGATAGAAAGTGTTAGGTGAAGATCTCCGTGAGGGACAATGTATAGTAAACTATTGAGAAATGACTATTAATTGTAGTAAAGAAGCAGAGAGGATTCTGCATCTGTTCTGCCAGTGCAAAATCTGTTTTAATTGCAAGTTAAGTGTTTCAGTTTATTAATTTTTTTTAGTTTTACACTAAAAGTGAAAAAACTGTGCATAGATGGTTTTGTGTCACTTTTGCACTTTTTAGGACAGCAAGCCTGTTGCTATGCTCCCAAATGGAAATTTTTCAAAGCTTGTAAAATCTACTGCTTCTTCACTTTTCAGGCACAAACCCTGTGGCTACTCTTAGAAAGGGATTGTTTCTGGACCTCTAGGAAAAAGCCATTTTTTCTTTTAATGCCTTTGTGTGCATATACTGTAAACTCAAGAAGGCTTGTACCTCCAAAAAGAAAATTTTTGACCTTTTTAAATTTTAAAAAGCATGAAAAATCTTCTAGTTCAGTGTGCTTTTAAACAATCTGTTAGTTCATAGCCATACAGGTTGCCATAAGTTTGAAGTAAACTTTGCCTTTAAATAGCTTAAAAGTACTTATATACATTTCTGTGATATGTAGGGCTGTTAGGGCTCTTAGACATTGTTATACATGCATTATTGGCCTATTGGCAAAACGTTTGTTCATCTCTATTAAAAGTTGTTTGCACAAAATTAAAGTTGGGTTTCACTTTAAACTCATACATGCACAATTGTGTAATCAGGGAAACGAAGCAACAGGAAACGAAAAGTGATGCAAAGTTATTACCCCATAGAGTGACACATGCTAAATTTGAAGAATGGGGCTTGGTCCAAGGCCAAATTTGTCCTGTACCTAAGTTGCTAAAAAATAAGCTTTCAGCTATGGAAATGTGTGAGGACTTACCTTTTAAGTTTCCATTTTTATTGGATACTCTTTTAGGATAGACACCGCTTTTTAATCACTTTTTTATCCATGCATCTTGGGAAGCAAGGTTACCAGAAATAAAAGTTTTGAGATTTGGTTATTGTTACTCAAATACTGTTTACCAGACAAATATATATATATATAATCTCTCCAAAGGAAACAGCAGCAATCGCCAGGTCCAGTGTAGTAGCAAACCTGGCGATTGCTGCTGTAGTAGCAAACCTGGACCTGGCGATTGCTGCTGTTTCCTTTGGAGAGAGTGTGAAGTGTACCCGTCTTTGGCGTTCGGGTGGATTACGGGCACATCCCCAGTGGTCATCCAGTGCTGGCTCGCTTTGTGTTTATATATATATATATATATATATATATATATATATATATATATATAATTATTATTATTACACATTAATATATTAATACTGTTTTCTACATATGATAATTAAGTAAACAGGGGTGTATTTTGAATGTTAAATGCTTGTTGGTATTAACTTATAAAAACAATCACTGGGACGCTTGTACGACACACTGTAGTGCTAAATAAGGCAGGACGTAACAGAGGTCCAAAGATGGAAGTCTTCTGAGCCATCTTAGAAGGTTACTCCACTCCCCAGCATCCGGAACATTGAGTTTGTGTTCACGCCCGCCACCTTGTGACGTCACGCCATTGCGCCCCCTTCCCATAGACTTTCATTGAGAGGGGCAGGCCGTGACATCATGAGGGGGTGGACGTGAACACGGAAGCCCGCACACAGTGTTCAGGAACTCAATGTTCCGGATGCTGGGGAGCGGAGTAACACTTTAACCACCCAGCACCCCACAATGATCTTGCAGAAATGCTGATTGGGGAACAAAGAAGACAACCTTCCAGTTTTTACCTAGATGCTTAGGTCATTATTGACTGCAATATCTAGGGGGTTAAATAGCAGGGATTAAAGCTAGTGTCAGCTGTAATACACAGACTGTACACAGTACACCACTAAAGTATATGCTTCCTTCCTGATATAAAAGTTAAATGTCAAGAAGGGGTAAATAGTGTATTTTGCTTATGTATTTTTTCAAGTATCACAGTGTCCTATAAAAACATTTTTTTTTTATTCTTAGGTGCAGTTTTAATTTCAGTCTAAACATAATACCTTTAAATCCTTATTTTTTTTTATTAATAATAACATGGAGGGAAGTTGGCAGATACGTTCTAATTAAGCTGAAGTAATTCTTAATTGGTAGAGATCCCCCTGTATGTTAAAACAAGATCAACACTCCTGCAAATGGATTTCTTCATTTAATATTCATAACAATGAATATTAATTCTACATACATACGTTATCAGAAGTGATTATGAGGAAATTGGAAATTATACAACATAATAAAACATGAAATAGATATTATTTATACAGACATGTTTGGATTATATAATGCTTAGTTAGAGACTCAGTCATATAAAGCAGCAAAATACTGTAAGTGATCATTGTTAGACTTTTTTAGAAAATTTTCATTTCATTTCGTTTCGTTTTGGAAAAAAATTTCGGTTCGGCAATATTTTCGGTTTAGATTTTTCGGATACATTCGGTATTCGGGTATTCGGGTTGATTTTTTTCAGATACATTCGGTTACATTCGGTAAATTTTTTATTTTTTTTTGGACTTTAGCGATCCTAAAAAAGTTATGGACATACCTTTTTTATTAAAATTTCGTAGGTACCATAAAAAAATCATAATAAAAAAGATACAGTAGTGATGGAAAAAATTGTATCTAACAAAATGTATCTTTTTTATTTTGAAATGTTTATTCATTTTTAAACAGGGCTCAATTTATGTGAGCGGGTAAAGCACTAAAAATTTAGCCGACAATAGTAAAAATGTAGTGTGTGCGTGTTTTTCACTTTTTTATAAAACATTTTTAAGGTAGTACTACTACTCCCAGCATGGAACACACTCTTCCATGATGGGAGTAGTAGTTGCATGTACTAATTGACAGATCGCAGGGGTCCCTTGCGATCCTCTTGTATAATGTATAGATGCGGCGGCGGCTCTTCTATGGTCCCCTGCACGGCCGTATATATACACATATTCATATTTCCCGCAGAGCTGTGATTGGCCAGATGGTTCCAGCCAATCACAGCTCTCTGTGAGAAATAGGAATATGTGTATATATACGGCCGTGCAGGGGACCATAGGAGAGCGGCCGCCGCATCCATAAATTATACTGGAGGATCGCAGCGGGTGTCAGGAGTGATACCCCCAGTGATCTTTCCTTTACTACAAGTACTACCCCTCCCAACATGGAGTACACTCTGCCTCATGCTGGGAGCTGTAGTACCTGCATTAATAGACAGATCGCAGCGGGTGTCAGAAGTTACACTCGCTGCGATATGTCTATTAATGCAGGTACTACAGCTCCCAGCATGGAGCAGAGTGTTCTCCATGTTGGGAGTATTAGTACCTGCAGTAAGGGACAGATCCCAGGGATGTCACTCCTCCTGACACCCGCTGCGATCCTCCTGATGTGAATGTCGGGATCAGCTGTTCTCAGGGCTACAGAGGCGGGAGAACAGCTGACGCTGAGCCGTATACATCGTATATCTACTGCCCAGCAGGAACTCACAGTGAGCCTGCAATGTGTATACAGTATACACATTGCTGGCTCACTTAACCCCTTGCTGAGCTGTGCGCTATGCGCAAGCCTAGCAATGAAAGAGTTAACTTACACTGCTGGACAGTGTAGGTTAACCCTTTGGGCAGTATACACTATATACAGCTATCTATAGATAGCTGTATACAGTGTATACAGAAGACGAAGTCCAGCTTACTTCCCTCGAGTCCCGGGCCGGGTCCGTGTAGCTCTGCCCCCCTAGTGATGACATCATTAGGGGCGGAGCTACAGAAGGGAACAAGGCTAGTTAATCTGAAGCTCTGTTCCCATTGTACGTTTTGTATAATGTGAACAGACCCTTCTGGCAGTGTCTACCCAGACAGGGAGATTCCAGCTGTTGCTAAACTACAACTCCCAGCATGCCCAGACAGCCAAAGGCTGTCTGGGCATGCTGGGAGTTGTAGTTTTGCACCAATTGGTGGCTCCCTGTTTGGGTAGACATTGCATCATGGGTGCTCTCCCCAGCGGACAGCGCCAAAAATGTCATAACCAATTTTTTGTGGTTTTTTTCTTCTTCCGTGTATGCAGAGGATTACTGCGGATTCGATGGATTACGGCGGATTTTTTTTTTCCTTTAATAAAATGGTTAACAAGGGCTGTGGGGGAGTGTTTTTTTAAATAAAATAATTTTTCCAATGTGTTGTGTTTTTTTTTTTCTTTATTGAATTTTCAGGGTTAGTAGTGGAAGCTGTCTTATTCACGGAATCCATTACTAGGCCAGGGCTTAGTGCTAGCCACAAAAACAGCTAGCGCTAACCCCCAATTATTACCCCGGTACCCACCGCCACAGGGGTGCCGGGAAGAGCCAGTACCAACAGGCCCGGAGCGTCAAAAATGGCGCTCCTGGACCTAGGCGGTAACAGGCTGGCGTTATTTAGGCTGGGGAGGGCCAGTAACAATGGTTCTCGCCCACCCTGGTAACGTCAGGCTGTTGCTGTTTGGTTGGTATTGTGCTGAGAATGAAAATACAGGGAACCCTATGCGTTTTTTTTTTTATTTAAATAAAAAAATGTAAAAAAACAAAAACGCATAGGGTTCCCCGTATTTTCATTCTCAGCCAGATACCAACCAAACAGCAACAGCCTGACATTACCAGGGTGGGCGAGGACCATTGTTACTGGCCCTCCCCAGCCTAAATAACGCCAGCCTGTTACCGCCTAGGCCCAGGAGCGCCATTTTTGACGTTCCGGGCCTGTTGGTACCGGCTCTTCCTGGCACCCCTGTGGCGGTGGGTACCGGGGTAATAATTGGGGGTTAGCGCTAGCTGTTTTTGGGGCTAGCACTAAGCCCTGGCCTAGTAATGGATTCTGTCAATAAGACAGCTTCCACTTCTAACCCTGAAAATTCAATAAGAAAAAAAAAAACACAACACATTGGAAAAATTATTTTATTTAAAAAAACACTCCCCCACAGCCCTCATTAACCATTTTATTAAAGGGAAAAAAAATAATCCGCCGTAATCCATCGAATCTGCAGTAATCCTCTGCATACACGGATCTGAAACGGGGAAAAAAACACAAAAAAAATGGCTGTCTGGGCATGCTGGGAGTTGTAGTTTAGCAACAGCTGGAGTCTTCCTGTCTGGGTAGACACTGCCAGAAGGGTCTGTTCACATTATACAAAACGGACAATGTGAACAGAGCTTCAGATTAACTAGCCTTGTTCCCTTCTGTAGCTCCGCCCCTAATGATGTCAACACTAGGGGGCGGAGCTACATGGACCTTTCCCGGGACTCGAGGGAAGTAAGCTGGACTTCGTCTTCTGTATACACTGTATACAGCTATCTATAGATATCTGTATATAGTGTATACTGCCCAAAGGGTTAACCTACACTGTCCAGCAGTGTAAGTTAACTCTTTCATTGCTGGGCTTGCGCATAGCGCACAGCTCAGCAAGGGGTTAAGTGAGCCTGCAATGTGTATACTGTATACACATTGCAGGCTCACTGTAAGTTCTTGCTGGGCAGTAGATATACGATGTATACCTACGGCTCAGCGTCAGCTGTGCTCCCGGCTCCGTATCCCTGAGAACAGCTGATCCCGACATTCACATCAGGACGATCGCAGCGAGTGTCAGGAGGAGTGACATCCCTGGGATCTGTCCCTTACTGCAGGTACTAATACTCCCAACATGGAGAACACTCTGCTCCATGCTGGGAGCTGTAGTACCTGCATTAATAGACATATCGCAGCGAGTGTAACTTCTGACACCCGCTGCGATCTGTCTATTAATGCAGGTACTACAGCTCCCAGCATGAGGCAGAGTGTACTCCATATTGAGAGTGGTAGTACTTGTAGTAAAGGAAAGATCACTGGGGGTATCACTCCTGACACCCGCTGCGATCCTCCAGTATAATTTATGGATGCGGCGGCCGCTCTCCTATGGTCCCCTGCACGGCCATATATATACACATATTCCTATTTCTCACAGAGAGCTGTGATTGGCTGGAACCATCTGGCCAATCACAGCTCTGCGGGAAATATGAATATGTGTATATATACGTGAGTGCAGGGGACCATAGAAGAGCCGCCGCCGCATCTATACATTATACAAGAGGATCGCAAGGGACCCCTGCGATCTGTAAATTAGTACAGGTAACTACTACTCCCATCATGGAAGAGTGTGTTCCATGCTGGGAGTAGTAGTACTACCTAAAAAATGTTTTCAAAAAATGTGAAAAACACGCACACACTACATTTTTACTAATGTCGGCTACATTTTTAGTGCTTTACCCGCTCACATAAATTGATCCCTGTTTAAAAATGAATAAACATTTCATAATAAAAATGATACACTTCGTTAGATACAATTTTTTCCATCACTACTGTATCTTTTTTATTATGATTTTTTTATGATACCCTACGAAATTTTAATAAAAAAAGGTATCTCCATAATTTTTTAGGATCGCTAAAGTCCAACAAAAGAATAAAAAGATTTACCGAATGTTCGGGAAATAACGAATGTATTCGTTACTTTGCTATTCGTATTGTCGTGGCGATTCGGGAATGTTCAAAATATGTTTCCGTGCATTCGGATCGGTCCGAATGCACGAAAATGGTAAAATTCGGTAAATTAGACATTCGTGCCGAACCGAATTGCACATGTGCTAATTTCCCAATTTCTACATACTTTCAAAAAAGAATGGGATATGTAGTATTTGGGTGAAAGTGTGGTGACCAGATGCTTTATAAACCCAGTATAATCTCAATAAAAAGGAAAACACACACGCACTCTATTAGTGCAATCAATCTTATTTCTTTATGTATATTCTTTAATATTACAAAAGGTTCAACAGTCAATAATCACCCAAAATGTGGCAGAAAATACCAGGAGACATATATCATCTTTTTCATGTTTCCATGTGCGACTGCACCACCATTAATTTTCGTCTGTCTCCGTTCACTGCTGGTCAGGTAGGAATGTCTGCAATGTTTCAGAGGCAATGCCTCCTTTGTCTAGCATGGTGCAAATTCCAATCACCGCAATACATAGCTCAAAAACTCTCGCAAGATTTCAATTCTAAAAACATGCAAAAGTGTTACAATAATTAAAATCAATACGATGTATATGGATCTCGACAGAAGCAGCAGATTATATTCAGAGGAATGCATTAAAATTGAAAATCTCATTGATCCCATGGAGCCCATGGGGCACTATGTGTCCCTGTGAAAAGGGCTATGTGGGGCAAACTATAATAAACATAAGAGTGCAATTTGTACATATAAAAAGGGACCCGAAGGAGGTGGTCAGAAACAGAAAGAGAAATATGACACGAGTGTAGCTAGACATTTTTTTGAAAAGGGACATAATGTCAATGAACTGAAATTGTGGGTACTGGAGAGTATAGAAGGCGAAAATAAAGAACAGATTAAAATAAAAATTATTAAGAAGTGAGGTACGCTGGATTCAAAAATTGTACACTGTACAGCCCCATAGAATCAATCAGATTTGCAATTTTAATGCATTACTCTGAATATAATCTGCTACTTCTGCTAAAAGATCTTTGTGTTCTCTGGCAAATGCCAAATGTCCTACACAGTGTAGGGCTGTAAGCATAACCCCCACCTTTGGATGTCGGGCCCTCATACCACCCTCATGGAGTCTGTTTCTGACCGTTTTCATGCACATTTGTGGCCTGCTGGAGGTAATTTTGCAGGGCTCTGGAAGTGCTCCTCCTTGCACAAAGGCGGAGGTAGTGGTCCTGCTGCTGGTTGTTGCCATCCTACAGCCTCCTCCACATATCCTGATGTACTTGCCTGACTCCTGGTAGCGCCTCCATGCTATGGACACTACGCTAACAGACACAGCAAACCTTCTTGCCACAGCTCACATTGATGTGCCATCCTGGATGAGCTGCACTACCTGAGCCACTTGTGTAGGTTGTAGACTCCATCTCATGCTACCACTAGAGTGAAAGCACAGCCAGGATTCAAAAGTAACCAAAACATAAGCCAGGAAGCATAGAAACTGAGAAGTGGTCTGTGGTCACCACCTGCAGAACCACTCCTTTATTGGGGGGGGAGGGTCTTGCTAATTGCCTATAATTTCCACCTGTTGTCTGACCCATTTGCACAACAGCATGGGAAATTGATTGTCAATCAGTGTTGCTTCCTGAGTGGACAGTGTTATTTCACAGAAGTATGATTGAGTTGGAGTTTACATTGTATTGTTTAAGTTTTCCCTTTATTTTTTTGAGCAGTGTATTAACTTTTTACATGTCGCATAAACTGTCAAACTGAGATGAGCTCTATTATACAGTAGTCTATGGAGCTGGTTTCCTGGACAGCATGCCCAGCTGAAGAGTGAAGCATGCTGCCGCATGCTTCACCTAGCTATAACTAATGATCAGTGAGGGTCTCAGGACTGAGATGTATATCCGACAAGTCAAAAGTAAATTTAAATCATAGTAATGCTTTCATGGTTTTAAGATAAAATATGTTACAAAACAATAAAGGGAAGGGGATTTATTAAGATGTTTCACATGCTGGTCTTTAGTTAAATGTTGTTGCCTTTAGATTTGCCAGATTTCTTAAGAGATTCACACTAGAGCACTGCATAGGGATTCAGGTACTGTGGGATCCAATTAAAAACATGTGAGCACAGGCGGTAGTGAGGTTGTTGTGGATGAGAGCGGACAGTCACAGAACATTCAATAGATCCAACAAAATCATGCGCAGTCCCGCAAACCTCTGAAATGCCACACGGGGGCTGTAATAATAATACAAGGGGCTGATGAAATAGCACAAGAGAATAATAAAATGGCACAAGAGAGTAATAAAATGGCACAAGGGGGGTAATGAAATGGCATAGGGGCTACTATTTTTAAAAGTTGTAACAAACTTTTTGTGGGATAGGGCGAGATTGGACACACATATTGCAGGAGCGGATGGGAGTGAAACACACACCTTGCAGGTGTGGGCGGTAATTATCTGAAATTCAGAGAGAGTGGGATTAAGAAAACAGTCCATGCAGGGCTCTAGTTCACCTCTTAATAAATCTGGTATATATGTGCCTTTCCTGTGCTCCTCTGACTAAAATCTACACCAGCCAACTAAAAAATTTATGAACAAATATTTAATAATTCCAACGGCACTCACAATTCGGAAAGATAAAAAACAGGATATATTTGTTGTGCTTACATCAAGGTTACATGAGACGTTACAGGGAGGAAGGAGACAGAAAGAGAACTAAGTCTGCTTTGCAGTAATCAGCTGCTTCCACTGGAAGCAGCGGCTTGCTGCAAAATGGACGTAGTTCTCTTTCTGTCTGCTCCCTCCCTGTATCGTCTCATGTAACCTCTATGTAAGTACAATAAAGATATCAGGGGACATTTATCAAGGTATTTAGAGCCTTTTTATGCTTACTCAGGGCGCACAAAAAGTTGCACGTGCACCTAAGCAGAGTCTGGAAAAGGAGAGGTTTGCTATGGGCTTTGTTTATGCTCTGGAGATGAGCACATTTTTGAAAAATTATTAGAATCTGTTACGCCGAGCGCTCCGGGTCCCCGCTCCTCCCCGGAGTGCTCGCAGCATCCTCGCATTCGCAGCGCCCCGGTCAGACCTGCTGACCGGGTGCGCTGCAATATCTCTCTCAGCCGGGATGCGATTCGCGATGCGGGAGGCGCCCGCTCGCGATGCGCATCCCGGCTCCCGTACCTGACTCGTTCCCCGTCTGTCTTGTCCCGGCGCGCGCGGCCCCGCTCCTTAGGGCGCGCGCGCGCCGGGTCTCTGCAATTTAAAGGGCCACTGCGCCATTGATTGGCGCAGCAGGCTTAATCAGTGTGTTCACCCGTGCACTCCCTACTTATACCTCAATTCCCCTGCACTCCCTCGCCGGATCTTGTTGCCATTGTGCCAGTGAAAGCGTTTCCTTGTGTGTTCCTAGCCTGTGTTCCAGACCTCCTGCCGTTGCCCCTGACTACGATCCTTGCTGCCTGCCCTGACCTTCTGCTACGTCCGACCTTGCTCTTGTCTACTCCCTTGTACCGCGCCTATCTTCAGCAGTCAGAGAGGTTGAGCCGTTGCTGGTGGATACGACCTGGTTGCTACCGCCGCTGCAAGACCATCCCGCTTTGCGGCGGGCTCTGGTGAATACCAGTAGCAACTTAGAACCGGTCCACCAACACGGTCCACGCCAATCCCTCTCTGGCACAGAGGATCCACCTCCAGCCAGCCGAATCGTGACAGAATCACTGTCACAGAGTGGCACAATGACAGAGCCTGGAGGTGGCATCAGTATGAGGAGAACATATAGTGGCTGAATGACACGGCGTGGAGGTGGTGGCAGCATGAGAAGAACATATAGTGGCTGAATGACACAACGTGGAGGTGGCGGCAGCATGAGGAGAACATATAGCGGCTGAATGACACAACGTGGAGCTGGCGGCAGCATGAAGAGACCACATAGTGGCTTAATGACACAGCCTGGAGTTGGTGGAAGCATGAGGAGACTATAAAGCCTCAATAGGGGTGTAGAACACTTTGCCTTTTTCTAACACGCATATGGAGTGTGCTGTGTTAGTGAAATAATACTGTTATTCAGTATGACATGCAATGTAGATTACAGGCATCGCTATTAGAATCACTGCCGCAGAGCGTCTGAATGTGGCAGAAGGGAGACCATATGGCGTAAAAATTGAAGAGAATAAAGAGATTTTTTTAATGTCATTTTTATTTTATTTAATTTGAATTTATTTACATTTTTTGAGTACCCATTCTTGTGAGCATTAAGATGGCGGTCCTCCACCAGGTGAGATACCACGTGCCTCTCATCGCCCCCCTGACTGTGAAAGTGCGAACGTTTCATTTAATCAGTTATGGTTCATTGGATTCTTGTGGTAATTCCACAGGTAATATATGACGTTGATGACCATAGGGCCTCAGTCTTGAAAAGATTACATCGACTTTTTTAAATTTAAGATTTATATTAGCTTTCCAAGTTTAACATCTTAAGGACGCAGGGCGTACCTGTATGCCCTGCGCCCAGTTCCGGTATTTAAAATGGGGTCATACCGGATAGTCGGGACCCTGGGCTAATAGCGCGAGGCACAGATTGTTGTGCCGCGTGCTATTAACCCTTCAGACGCGGCGATCAAAGTTGATCGCCGCATCTAAAACGATAGTAATAGCTTCCCGGCAGCTCAGCCAGGCTGATCGGGACTATCGCGATAAAATTGCAATGTCCCGATCAGCTAGGACGCGAGCGGAGGTCCACTTACCTTGCTCCGTCGCGTCCGATCTGCGTTCGATGGCTCCAGGCCTGAGATACAGGCTTGAGCAATCAACCCCCTATTATGCTAAATCTATGGTTTTGCAGAGACGGGAGCTATAACACTGCAAAAAAAAGAAGTTAATAAAGGTCATTCAACCCCTTCCCTAACAAAAGTTTGAATCACCCCCTTTTCCCATAAAAAAACCTGTGTAAATAAAAAAAAAATGAACATATGGGGTATCGCTGCATGCGGAAATGTCTGAACTATAAAAATATATCGTAAATTAAACTGTGCGGTCAATGGCGTACGCACGAAAAAATCCAAAGTCCAAAATAGCGTATTTTTGGTCACTTTTTATATCATGAAAAAATGAATAAAAAGCGATTAAAAAGTCCGATCAATAGAAAAATGGTACCAATAAAAACTTAAGAACACGGCACAAAAAATGAGCCCTCATACTGGCCCGTACGTGGAAAAATAGAAGTTATAGGGGTCAGAAGATGAGAATTTTTAACTTATACATTTTCCTGCATGTAGTTATGATTTTTTTCAGAAGTACGACAAAATCAAACCTATATAAGTAGGATATCATTTTAACCATATGGACCTACAGAATAAAGATAAGGTGTAATTTTTACCGAAAAATGCCCAGTGTAGAAACGGAAGCCCCCAAAATTTACAAAATGAAATTTTTTCTTCAATTTTGTCGCACAATGAATTTTTTCCCGTTTCGCTGTGGATTTTTTGGGTAAAATGAATAATGTCACTGCAAAGTAGAATTGGTGGCACAAAAAACTTATGTACAAAATTGAAAACGTTATGATTTTTAGAAGGTGATGAGGAAAAAATGAAAATGCAAAAAACGGAAAAACGCTGAGTCCTTAAGGAGTTAATGTCCCAGCGTTTACTTGGAACTAATACTGTATGACCGCAAAACCCAATCTAACAAGGAGTCGCATGGCGGCACAATGACAGAGTCTAGAGGGGGCAGCAGCCCGACGAGACCATAGGGCCTCATAATAGAAAAGATTAAAGATATTTTGTAAAATTTAAATTGAATATTTTAGACACGTGAACATTTTTCAAGTTTAATCTTAGGTGCCAACAGCATAAGGAGACCATATGGTGGTACAATGACACAGCCTGGAGATGGCAGCAGCATGAGGAGACCAAAGGGCCTCACAATTCTAAAGATTAAAAGATACATTTTCAAATTTTAATTGAAGATTTATGGTAGCTAGTTCTACCCTAAAAAATGTTTGGTAATGTCCCAGCAGCATCAGGAGACAATATAGCCTCACAATTCCAAAGAATGAAAGATACATTTTCAAATTTTAATTGAAGATTCATGGTAGCCATGGTAACATTTTTAGGTAATGTCCCAGCAGCATGAGGAGACCACATGGTGGCAAAACGACTCAGCCTGTAGGTGGCACCAGCATGAGGAGACCAAAATGTGGCAGAATGACACAGCCTGTAGGTGGCAGCAGCCTGACCAGACCAAAGCCTCACAATTTAAAAGATTAAAGATATTTTGTAAAATTGCATGTGGCCATGTTAATATCCCCTGGATACTTTATGAAAAACTGCCACACTGCAGAGTAGCTGATTTTCCTCCCAACAGTCCGCACTGACTGAAGCTACTGCCGCCAACTCCAGGGACCCCTGTTCCACTATATCCCAGGCAGGTAGGCTGCCGCAAAGCAGGTGGTCTACCTCGGGCACATTTGGCTGCAGACTTCCCACTGCTGCCACCATGCTGACTCCCAACCATGCTACCAAATTGCTGGCTCATCTGCTGCCTCACGGGCAACCTGCCACCCTCTTTTCCTGATGATGATGAAGCCCCTTCTGCACCTGGCTCTCAAGTGCGATCGGCTTCATCATCATCGAGTTGTGTCAGCACGTCACTGATGTCCTCCTGAGGTTCCTCAACAGTGTGTGCTTCAGGAGCCTGAACGCTCTCAACATCACCTACCATGCCACTCTCCTCATCACTACTTGCCTGCCTAGTGAAAGAAGCGGTGGATGTCTCCTCCACTTCTTTGCTGGGCTGCGTACTGTCCTCTAGTAGATCGTCCTGACTAAAAAGTGGAACTGAACCCACAGCAAAGGATACTTCTATGGGGGTGGTAACAGCATAGGACAGAGGGAACTGGAGGACAAGGACTGCTCCCGGGCCATGCCAACTGATGGTTGTGTCTGAGTAGCCCACCGACTGTTGACTGAGTGTATCAGATGTCGCTTGTGATGAAGTGGATTACCGTGTTAACCAATCGATGATGGCAGATGGGTACACATAAAAAAGTATTTGTGTACAACACCAGCCAGTGTGTACTTTTGCCTGGCCTTTCATAGTATTTAGGCCCTTGAGACTTTAACAGGAACAAAATAGTACACCACTTAGATGTACCTATATGGTATGCACTTATGAGGGAGGACTGTCACGATGCCGGCTGGCAGGTAGTGGATCCTCTGTGCCAGAGAGGGATTGGCGTGGACCGTGCTAGTGGACCGGTTCTAAGTCACTACTGGTTTTCACCAGAGCCCGCCGCAAAGCGGGATGGTCTTGCTGCGGCGGTAGTGACCAGGTCGTATCCACTAGCAACGGCTCACCTCTCAGGCTGCTGAAGATAGGCGCGGTACAAGGGAGTAGACAGAAGCAAGGTCGGACGTAGCAGAAGGTCGGGGCAGGCAGCAAGGATCGTAGTCAGGGGCAACGGCAGGAGGTCTGGAACACAGGCTAGGAACACACAAGGAAACGCTTTCACTGGCACAATGGCAACAAGATCCGGCAAGGAAGTGCAGGGGAAGTGAGGTGATATAGGGAAGTGCACAGGTGAAGACACTAATTGGAATCACTGCGCCAATCAGCGGCGCAGTGGCCCTTTAAATCGCAAAGACCCGGCGCGCGCGCGCCCTAGGGAGCGGGGCCGCGCGCGCCGGGACAGGACCGAGGGAGAGCGAGTCAGGTACGGGAGCCGGGGTGCGCATCGCGAGCGGGCGCTACCCGCATCGCGAATCGCATCCCGGCTGGAAGCGGAATCGCAGCGCCCCGGGTCAGTGGATCTGACCGGAGCGCTGCAGCGGGGAGAGTGTAGCGAGCGCTCCGGGGAGGAGCGGGGACCCGGAGCGCTCGGCGTAACAGTACCCCCCCCCTTGGGTCTCCCCCTCTTCTTAGAGCCTGAGAACCTGAGGAGCAGACTTTTGTCTAGGATGTTGTCCTCAGGTTCCCAGGATCTCTCTTCAGGACCACAACCCTCCCAGTCCACTAAAAAAAAAGTTTTCCCTCTGACCTTTTTAGAGGCTAAGATCTCTTTGACAGAGAAGATGTCCGAGGAGCCGGAAACAGGAGTGGGAGGAACAGATTTGGGAGAAAAACGGTTGAGGATGAGTGGTTTAAGAAGAGAGACGTGAAAGGCATTAGGGATACGAAGAGAAGGAGGAAGAAGAAGTTTGTAAGAGACAGGATTAATTTGACACAAAACTTTGAAAGGACCAAGATAGCGTGGTCCCAACTTGTAGCTAGGGACACGGAAGCGGACATATTTAGCGGAGAGCCATACCTTGTCTCCAGGGGAAAAAACGGGAGGAGCTCTTCTTTTCTTATCTGCGAACTTCTTCATGCGTGATGAAGCCTGTAAGAGAGAATTTTGGGTCTCTCTCCATATGATGGAAAGGTCACGAGAAATTTCATCCACAGCGGGTAGACCAGAGGGCAAGGGGGTAGGGAGGGGGGGAAGAGGGTGACGGCCGTACACCACGAAAAATGGGGATTTGGAGGAAGATTCAGAGACTCTGAAGTTATACGAGAATTCGGCCCATGGAAGGAGATCTGCCCAGTCATCCTGGCGGGAGGAAACAAAATGTCGCAAATAATCACCCAAGACCTGGTTAATTCTTTCTACTTGTCCATTGGACTGGGGATGATATGCAGAAGAAAAATTTAATTTAATCTTGAGTTGTTTACAGAGAGCCCTCCAGAATTTAGACACGAATTGGACACCTCTATCCGAGACGATCTGCGTAGGCAACCCGTGAAGACGAAAAATGTGTACAAAAAATTGTTTAGCCAACTGAGGCGCTGAAGGAAGACCAGGAAGAGGGATGAAATGTGCCATTTTGGAGAATCGATCAACGACCACCCAAATAACAGTGTTGCCACGGGAAGGGGGTAAATCAGTAATAAAATCCATACCAATCAGAGACCAAGGCTGTTCGGGGACAGGCAGGGGATGAAGAAAACCAGCGGGCTTCTGGCGAGGAGTCTTATCCCGGGCACAGATAGTGCAGGCTCGCACAAAGTCCACAACATCCGTCTCCAGAGTCGGCCACCAATAGAAGCGGGAGATGAGTTGCAGAGATTTCTTGATGCCCACATGACCTGCGAGATGGGAGGAGTGACCTCATTTGAGGATTCCGAGGCGTTGGCGTGGAGAAACAAAGGTCTTTCCTGGAGGAGTTTGCCTGATGAAGGCAGGAGAAGTGGAGATCAGGCAGTCAGGTGGAATGATGTGTTGCGGAGAGAGTTCAACTTCTGAGGCATCCGAGGAACGAGAGAGAGCATCGGCCCTAATGTTCTTATCGGCAGGACGAAAGTGAATCTCAAAATTAAACCGGGCAAAGAACAGAGACCACCGGGCCTGGCGAGGATTCAGCCGTTGGGCAGACTGGAGGTAGGAGAGGTTCTTGTGGTCGGTGTAAATAATAACTGGAAATCTTGATCCCTCCAGCAGATGCCTCCATTCCTCAAGTGCTAATTTAATGGCTAGAAGCTCTCGATCCCCGATGGAGTAGTTCCTCTCCGCCGGAGAGAAGGTCCTAGAAAAAAAACCACAAGTGACGGCATGCCCGGAAGAATTTTTCTGTAGAAGAACAGCTCCAGCTCCCACTGAGGAGGCATCAACCTCCAGTAGGAAGGGTTTGGAAGGGTCAGGTCTGGAGAGCACGGGAGCCGAAGAAAAGGCAGACTTGAGTCGTTTAAAGGCGTCTTCCGCTTGAGGAGGCCAGGACTTGGGATCGGCATTTTTTTTGGTTAAAGCCACGATAGGAGCCACAAGGGTAGAAAAATGTGGAATAAATTGCCTGTAATAATTGGCGAACCCCAAAAAGCGTTGGATAGCACGGAGTCCGGAGGGGCGTGGCCAATCTAAGACGGCAGAGAGTTTGTCTGGATCCATTTGTAGTCCCTGGCCAGAGACCAAATATCCTAGAAAAGGAAGAGATTGGCATTCAAACAGACATTTCTCAATTTTAGCATAGAGTTGATTGTCACGAAGTCTCTGAAGAACCATACGGACATGCTGGCGGTGTTCTTCTAGATTGGCCGAAAAAATTAGGATATCATCCAGATATACAACAACACAGGAGTATAACAGATCACGAAAAATTTCATTAACAAAGTCTTGGAAGACAGCAGGGGCGTTGCACAGGCCAAAGGGCATGACCAGATACTCAAAGTGTCCATCTCTGGTGTTAAATGCTGTTTTCCACTCATCCCCCTCTCTGATGCGGATGAGGTTATAGGCGCCTCTTAAGTCCAATTTAGTAAAGATGTGGGCACCTTGGAGGCGATCAAAGAGTTCAGAGATGAGGGGTAGGGGGTAGCGGTTCTTAACCGTGATTTTATTAAGACCGCGGTAGTCAATGCAAGGACGTAGGGAGCCATCTTTTTTGGACACAAAGAAAAATCCGGCTCCGGCAGGAGAGGAGGATTTACGGATAAAGCCCTTTTTTAAATTTTCCTGGACGTATTCAGACATGGCAAGAGTCTCTGGGGCAGAGAGAGGATAAATTCTGCCCCGGGGTGGAGTAGTGCCCGGGAGGAGGTCGATAGGACAATCATAAGGCCTGTGAGGAGGTAGAGTCTCCGCTTGTTTTTTGCAGAAAACATCCGCGAAGTCCATATAGGCCTTAGGGAGACCGGTTACTGGAGGAACCACAGAGTCACGGCAAGGGTTACTGGGAACCGGTTTTAGACAGTCCTTGGAACAAGAGGGCCCCCAACTCTTGATCTCCCCAGTGGACCAATCCAGGGTTGGGGAATGAAGTTGAAGCCAGGGAAGTCCAAGGAGAATTTCCGAGGTGCAATTGGGGAGGACCAAAAGTTCAATCCTCTCGTGATGAGATCCGATGCTCATTAGAAGGGGCTCCGTGCGGAAACGTATGGTACAGTCCAATCTTTCATTGTTTACACAATTGATGTAAAGGGGTCTGGCGAGACTGGTCACTGGGATGTTGAACCTGTTGACGAGAGAGGCCAAAATAAAATTTCCTGCAGATCCAGAGTTCAAGAAGGCCACAGTAGAGAAGGAGAAGGCAGAGGCAGACATCCGCACAGGCACAGTAAGACGTGGAGAAGCAGAGTAGACATCAAGGATTGTCTCACCTTTGTGCGGAGTCAGCGTACGTCTTTCCAGGCGGGGAGGACGGATAGGACAATCCCTCAGGAAGTGTTCGGTACTAGCACAGTACAGGCAGAGGTTCTCCATGCGGCGTCGTGTCCTCTCTTGAGGTGTCAGGCGAGACCGGTCGACCTGCATAGCCTCCACGGCGGGAGGCACAGGAACAGATTGCAGGGGACCAGAGGACAGAGGAGCCGAGGAGAAGAAACGCCTCGTGCGAACAGAGTCCATATCTTGGCGGAGCTCCTGACGCCTTTCGGAAAAACGCATGTCAATGCGAGTGGCTAGGTGAATAAGTTCATGAAGATTAGCAGGCATTTCTCGTGCGGCCAGAACATCTTTAATGTTGCTGGATAGGCCTTTTTTAAAGGTCGCGCAGAGGGCCTCATTGTTCCAGGATAATTCTGAAGCAAGAGTACGGAATTGTACGGCATACTCGCCAACGGAAGAATTACCCTGGACCAGGTTCAACAGGGCAGTCTCAGCAGAAGAGGCTCGGGCAGGTTCCTCAAAGACACTTCGGATTTCCGAGAAGAAGGAGTGTACGGAGGCAGTGACGGGGTCATTGCGGTCCCAGAGCGGTGTGGCCCAAGACAGGGCTTTTCCAGACAGAAGGCTGACTACGAAAGCCACCTTAGACCTTTCAGTGGGAAACAGGTCCGACATCATCTCCAGATGCAGGGAACATTGGGAAAGAAAGCCACGGCAAAACTTAGAGTCCCCATCAAATTTATCCGGCAAGGATAGGCGTAGACCAGGAGCGGCCACTCGCTGCGGAGGAGGTGCAGGAGCTGGCGGAGGAGATGACTGCTGAAGCTGTGGTAGTAACTGCTGTAGCATAACGGTCAGTTGAGACAGCTGTTGGCCTTGTTGCGCTATCTGTTGTGACTGCTGGGCGACCACCGTGGTGAGGTCAGCGACAACTGGCAGAGGAACTTCAGCGGGATCCATGGCCGGATCTACTGTCACGATGCCGGCTGGCAGGTAGTGGATCCTCTGTGCCAGAGAGGGATTGGCGTGGACCGTGCTAGTGGACCGGTTCTAAGTCACTACTGGTTTTCACCAGAGCCCGCCGCAAAGCGGGATGGTCTTGCTGCGGCGGTAGTGACCAGGTCGTATCCACTAGCAACGGCTCACCTCTCAGGCTGCTGAAGATAGGCGCGGTACAAGGGAGTAGACAGAAGCAAGGTCGGACGTAGCAGAAGGTCGGGGCAGGCAGCAAGGATCGTAGTCAGGGGCAACGGCAGGAGGTCTGGAACACAGGCTAGGAACACACAAGGAAACGCTTTCACTGGCACAATGGCAACAAGATCCGGCAAGGAAGTGCAGGGGAAGTGAGGTGATATAGGGAAGTGCACAGGTGAAGACACTAATTGGAATCACTGCGCCAATCAGCGGCGCAGTGGCCCTTTAAATCGCAAAGACCCGGCGCGCGCGCGCCCTAGGGAGCGGGGCCGCGCGCGCCGGGACAGGACCGAGGGAGAGCGAGTCAGGTACGGGAGCCGGGGTGCGCATCGCGAGCGGGCGCTACCCGCATCGCGAATCGCATCCCGGCTGGAAGCGGAATCGCAGCGCCCCGGGTCAGTGGATCTGACCGGAGCGCTGCAGCGGGGAGAGTGTAGCGAGCGCTCCGGGGAGGAGCGGGGACCCGGAGCGCTCGGCGTAACAAGGACAATGCCCTAAAGCACGCTTAAAAAGTAATTCTGTACAACACCAGCCAGTGTGTACTTTTGCCTGGCCTTTCACAGTATCTAGACCCTTAAGACTTTAACAGGAACAAAATAGTACACCACTTAGATGTACGTATATGGTATGCACTTATGAGGGAAGGACAATGCGCTCCAGTACGCTTTAAAAAGTATTTGTGTACAACACCAGCAGTACACACCAGTGCTGCAGCACACAGTCGCTGTGTACTACACCCAACATTGCACTTTCTCTCTCAATCTCACTCCCTTCCCTATCAGTGCTTTTAGGCTGGATTTGTGCTTTAGCTGAATCTCTGCTGTTCTGTGCAACACACTGCTCTCTGTCCCTCGCTGTAATAGAACACTGTAGTGACTGGGAGGTGAATCGCTGCAGTATGAATGCTTTTCTGTGCAACACACACTGCTCTCTGTCCCTCTGTGCAACAGAACGCTGATGTGAAGTGATCTGATGTGAAGTTAATCGCTACTGGAAAAAAACTTTTCTGGCCAACACACAGCTCTTTCTGTCCCTATCTATCTCTCTGCAATGAAAGGCTGAAGTGACTGGCCGCAATATGGCTGCTGATTACATAGGGCTGTGACATCACAGGGGTAACTGGCTGCTGATAGGCTACATGCTGCATTTGATTCAGGGTGATCCCGCCTATCCTTGTTCCCAGGATTACTTGCCCCATGTCCTGACATGTGGATCCACCTTTTTAGATGCCCTGGAGCCTGGATCGCACTAAATGGAGTATAATGAAGCTATTCGCGTGATCCAATCATGCCGATTTTCACATTCGCTCATCCCTACTCTGGACACATCCTGACATGGACAGAGGTGGCAGGAGAAGGCACTGTGGTCAGACTGGACAGAACTAAACAACTTCCTCTGTAGTATACAGCAGCCGATAAGTACAGGAAGGATTAAGATTTTTAAATAGAAGTAATTTACAAATCTGGATAACTTTCTGATGCCATTTTATTCAAAAACACTTTTTTATCCCCCTTTATTACACAAAAGTATCCTGCCGGTCCAAGGATGTAGTCACACATGCCATTTACCTAGAAGTACTACTGCAATTTAATGTCTATTTTCCAAAATCACAGTAACAATAGCACAAATTTGCGTAATTCAAAGGCAGTGTATATACAGTGCCAAAACTTGTCATCATCCCTTAGAGACATACCTGTTACTCTAATGATTATTATGTTTATTTTATTTATTTTTTAATTGAGCCTAATGCCAAACATTTCCACACTGCCTTACAAGAAAAATGTACATTCAACCAGGTACGCCCTGGCTTCCTGGTACTTAAGGACCCAGGGCATACCTGTATCTATCAGCAGGCATCCTGTGCAAATGCCCGGGGGGGTCCCGAGACCCCCCCATGTCGGCAATCGCCGCAAATCGCCGGTCAATTCAGACCGGCGATTTGCAGCGATTTCGGGTCAATCCCAGCGGTGCAGGCGGCATGATACAGCAGGAGGTGAGGCCTGTTCCCCTCCTGCTGTTGCTTAGCAACAACTCTCAGCATGCACAGCCAAAGGGCATGCTGGGAGTTGGAGTTTTGCAACAGCTGGAGTTCCAACTACACTCCCAGCATGCCCTTTGGTAGTCTGTGCATGCTGGGGGTTGTAGTTATGCAACCGCTGGATGCAAATTTTTTCTATGAAAAGTGTTCATCCAGCTGTTGCATAACTACAACTCCCAGCATGCACAGACTACAAAAAGGCATACTGGGAGTTGTAGAAGTGTGCCTCCAGCTGTTTCAAAACTACAGCTCTCAGCATGCCCTTCAATTGTCAATACATGCTGAGTGTTGCAGTTTTGCAACAGCTGGAGAGACATTGGTTGTGAAACAGAGTTTGTGTTTCACAACCAGTGTGCCTCCAGCTGTGTCAAAAATACAACTCCCAGCATGCAGAGACTGTACATGCTAGGAGTTCTTGTTTTGCAACAGCTGGAGGCACACTGGTTAAAATAACAAACTCTCAGTGTTGTGCAACCAATGTGCCTCCAGCTGTTGCATAACTACAACTCCCAGCATGTATGGTCTGTGGGAGTTGTAGTTTTGCAACAGCTGGAGGTTTGCCCCCCAATGTGAATGTACAAGGTACATTCACATGAGCGGGTTTACAGCGAGTTTTCTGCTGCTCAAACTCCCAGCTCAAACTCACTGTAAACCCCTGCCTGTGTGATTGTACCCTAAAAACACTACACTACACTACACAAAATAAAAAGTAAAACACTACATATACATATACCCCTACACAGTCCCCCCCCCCCCCCCCCCCCGATAAAAAAAACCAAAAAAAAAAAAAACGTCTTGTATGGCACTGTTCCAAAATGGAGCCTCCAGCTGTTGAAAATCAACAACTCCCAGTATTGCCGAATGTGAGCCACTGACTGTAAAGGCATGCTGGGAGTTTTGCAACAGCTGGAGACACCCTGTTTGGTAAACACTGCCGTAGGGTATTTTGGTGGCAGATGCAAAGCCCCAAAATAGGCCTCAAATGCGCATGGTGCTCTCTCGCTTTGGAGCCCTGTCGCATTTCAAGGAAATAGTTTAGGGCCACATATGGGGTATTTCCGTACTCGGGAGAAATTGTGTTACAAATTTTGGGGTCTTTTTCTCCTTTGACTCCTTAAGAAAAGGTAAAGTTGGGGTCTACACCAGCATATTAGTTTAAAAAAATAGAAAAATGTTTACACTAACATGCTGATGTTGCCCCATACTTTAAATTTTCACAAGGAAAAGGAAAAAAGAGCCCAAAATTTGTAATACAATTTCTCCTGAGTACAGAAATACCCCATATGTGGGTGTAAAGTGATCTGCGGGCGCACAACAAGGCTCAGGAGTGAGAGTGCACTATGTACAATTGAGGTCTAAACTGGTGATTTGCACAGGGGTGGCTGCTGGTTACAGCGGTTCTGACATAAACGCAATAAAATAAATACCCACATGTGACCCCATTTTGGAAACTACACCCCTCACAGAACATAACAAGGGGTATAGTGAGCCTTAACACCCCACAGGTGACTGGCAGATTTTTGAAACAGTGGTCCGTGAAAATGAAAAATGTAATTTTTCATTTGCACAGCCCAATGTTACAAAGATCTGTCAAACGCCAGTTGGGTGTTAATGCTCACTGCACCATTTGTTACGTTCCTTGAGGGGTTTAGTTTCCCAAATAGTGTGCCATGTGGTTTTTTATTTACTGTTCTGGCACCATGGGGGCTTCCTAAATGAGACATGACCCGCAAAAGCCATCTCAGCTAAATTTGCTTTCCTTTCCAAAAGCCCAATATCGCTCCCTCCCTTCTGAGCCTTCTAGTCCACAGGCAGATCACTTAACATCCACATTTGATATATTTCCTTACTCGAAAGAAATGTTGTTTCAAATTTTGGGGAACATATTCATCTATTACCCATTGTGAAAATGAAAAATTTGGGGTAACATCAGCATTTTTGTGAAAAAAATAAAAGTTTTCATTTTCATATCCAACTTTATTGGAAATTCGTCAAACACCACCTTTGGGGTGTTAAGGCTCACTGTACCACTTGTTACGTTCCCTGAGGGGTGTAGTTTCCCAAATAGTATGCCATGTGGGGTGTTTTTTGCTGTTCTGGTGCCATAGGGGCTTCCTAAATGCGACATTCCCCCCAAAAACCATTTCAGCAAAATTCGCTCTCCAAAATCCCATTGTCACTCCTTCTATTCTGGGCCCTCCAGAGCACTTTACATCCACAGAGCACTTTACATCCACATATGAGGTATTTCCTTACTCGAGAAAAATTGGGTTACATATTTTGGGGGGCTTTTTCTCCTTTTACGCCTTGTAAAAATAAAAAAAATATGGGTCTACAAGAACATGTTAGTGTAAAAAATTAAGATTTTGAATTTTCACCTCCACTTTTCTGCTTTTCCTATGAAACACCTAAAGGGTAAGCAAACGTTCTGAATTTCAATTTGAATACATTGAGGGGGGCAGTTTTCATAATGGGGTCCATTATGGGGTATTTTTAACATAAAGACCCTCAAATTCACTTCAAAACTGAACTGGTCCCTGAAAAATTCAGATTTGGAAAATTACTTGAAAAATTTGAAAATTTCGGCTATACTTTGAAGCCCTCTGATGTCTTCCAAAAGTAGACACATGTCAACTTTATGATGCAAAAAGTAGACATATTGTATATGTTAATCAATATATAATTTATTTGGTATGTCTATTTTTCTTACAAGAGAGAGCTTCAAATTTATAAAAATGCTAAATTTTCTTAATTTTTCATGAAATGTTGGCAAGAAATGATGCAAGTATTGACGAACATTTACGAACATTGACGAACATTTACCACTAACATAAAGTAGAATATGTAATGAAAAAACAATCTCGGAATCAAATTCATAAGTACAAGCATCCCAGAGTTATTAATGCTTAAAGTGACAGTGGTCAGATGTGCAAAAAATACTCTGGTCCTTAGGGTCAAAATGGGCTCGGTCCCTAAGGGGTTAATAAGAAGTTCAGGCTGCAATGTTTTTGTATGAGAAAACATCCAAGCATTAAGGATTAGCATGTTTAATTATGAAGCTCCAGCTATCTCCCGCTACAATTCATAGACTCATCTATCTGTTATTATCCCAGTTAGATATAAATTTCAAGACACACGACAGAGAATAATTAAAATGTTTTATGTATAGCGTGGGTAATAAATGCGGATGGGGATCATGTTCCTTCCGTACATGAAGTAGTTTGTTGTTATGAGAAGTATCAGACCCCTGATGTCACTGTAATTTTATTGTGGATATTGGAACAATTTACCTGAAGGCAACCTTCATTTGCTAAAAATAATGCCAGATTAAGATCCCAGACTGCGCCTTAACTCGCTATAATCAAGCAGAGGCAATGGGATTTGCATTCCATCCATTTCATGCTCATAACCACTTATTAGTCTATAACTTGCCTTAGATCAGATGGAATAAAACACTTACCGTATATACTAGAGTATATGCCGACCCGAATATAAGCCGAGGCCCCTAATTTCCCCCCAAAAACCCAGGAAAAGTTATTGACTCGACTATAAGCCTAGGGTGGGAAATACATCATCCCCTCTGTCATCATCCAGACCCCCGTCATTAACACCCTCATCATCATCCCCCTGTCATCATCCCCCTTCATCATCATCACCTGTCATCATCCCCCCTTTCATCATTACCCTGTCCTCATCCCCCCTTCAACATAACCCTGTCATCATCCCCCTTCTTCATCATTACCCTGTCATCATCCCCCCCCTTCATCATCCCCCCTTCATCATCCCCCCTTCATCATTACCCTGTCATCATCCCCCCTTCATCACCCCCCCTTCATCACTACCCTGTCATCATCCCCCCTTCATCATTACCCTGTCATCATCCCACACCACCACCTTCATCATCACCACTTGTCAATGTCTGATTTAACAGTGGTCTTCAACCTGCGGACCTCCAGATGTTCCAAAACTACAACTCCCAGCATGTCCGGACAGCCATCGGCTGTCCGGGCATGCTGGGAGTTGTAGTTTTGAAACATCTGGAGGTCCGCAGGTTGAAGACCACTGTCCAGGCCTTCGTCATCATCCAGCCCCCCCTCCCCCCTTTAGTTTTGTACTCACCTCCGCTCGGCGGGACGTTCGGGTGAGCTGGTCCGGGCCATCTGTGCTGCAGGACCGTCCGGTGGGGAGGGATAGTCGTTCCCGGCTGTCCATCTTCACCGGATGGGCCTCTTCTCCGCGCTTCGCACCCAGCCCCGGAATAATGTTGTTGTCTTGACGACAACGCACAGGGACGTTGAACGTCCCTGTGCGTCGTTGTCAAGTCAACGTCATCATCCCGTTGCCGGGCGCGAAGCGCGGAGAAGAGGCCCACCCGGTGAAGATGGACAGCCCGGAACGACTATCCCTCCCCACCGGACGGTCCTGCAGCACAGATGGCCCGGACCAGCTCACCCAAACATCCTGCCGAGCGCAGGTGAGTACAAAACTAAAGGGGGGAGGGGGGCTGAATGATGACGAAGGCTCGGGCAGTGGTCTTCAACCTGCGGACCCTCCAGATGTTTCAAAACTACAACTCCCAGAATGCCCGGACAGCCATCCGGCTGTCCGGGCATTCTGGGAGTTGTAGTTTTGAAACATCTGGAGGTCCGCAGGTTGAAGACCAGTGAGGGCGGAGAGTTCACTCGAGTATAAGCCGAGGGGGGGTGTTTTCAGCACGAAAAATCGTGCTGAAAAACTCGGCTTATACTCGAGTATATATGGTAAGATGCATTCTGCAATGTGAATATGCAGGCACCAAAGTTGAAATGAAGCTCGTCTTTGTAGAATTTCATGAACTGTGGCTAAGTCATCCTGGTATGTCCAGCACTTAAAACTTATCTAACCGACCCATACGGAAATCATCAGTTATGAAGAATTGCTTCACCAACACTGAAACATAACCTTAATTTTATTACACTTTTTAGGATTTGACTCATGTCAGATGTACAATGATCAGCTATACTATTAAAACCACAGACAGGTGAAGTGAACAGCAATGATTTTTGTTAGAGATGAGCGAATCAAAGCTGATGAATCCGAATTAATTACGAATTTCATGAAAAATGTAATTCATAGAAACATAGAAGCATAGAATGTGTCGGCAGATAAGAACCATTTGGCTCATCTAGTCTTCCCAATAATCTGAATACTATGAATAGTCCCTGGCCCTATCTTATATGAAGGATAGCCTTATGCTTATCCCATGCATGTGTAAACTCCTTCACTGTATTTTCAGTGACCACTTCTGCAGGAAGGCTATTCCATGCGTCCACTACTCTCTCAGTAAAATAATACTTCCTGATATTACTTTTAAAACTTTGCCTCTCTAATTTAAAACTGTGTCCTCTTGTGGTAGTTTTTCTTCTTTAAATATGCTCTCCTCCTTTACCGTGTTGATTCCCTTTATGTATTTAAAGGTCTCTATCATATCCCCTCTGTCTCTTCTTTCTTCCAAGCTATACATGTTAAGCTCCATTAACCTTTACTGGTAAGTTTTATCCTGCAATCAATGTACTAGTTTAGTAGCTCTTCTCTGAACTCTCTCTAGAGTATCTATATCCTTCTGAACATATGGTCTCCAGCATTGCGCCAATACTCCAAGTGAGGTCTCACCAGTGTTCTGTACAGCGACATGAGCACTTCTCTCTTTCTACTGCTTATACCTCTCCCTATACATCCAAGCATTTTGCTAGCGTTTCCTGCTGCTCTATTACCTTGTCTTCCTACCTTTAAGTCTTCTGAAATAATTACTCCTAAATCCCTTTCCTCAGATACTGAGGTCAGGACTGTGTCAAATTGTCACGATTCGGCTAGCTGGAGGTGGATCCTCTGTGCCAGAGAGGGATTGGCGTGGACCGTGTCGGTGGACCGGTTCTAAGTTGTCACTGGTATTCACCAGAGCCCGCCGCAAAGCGGGATGGTCTTGCAGTGGCGGTAGCAACCAGGTCGTATCCACCGGCAACGGCTTAACCTCTCTGACTGCTGAGATAAGCGCGGTACAAGGGAGTAGACAAGAGCAAGGTCGGACGTAGCAGAAGGTCAGGGCAGGCAGCAAGGATCGTAGTCAGGGGCAACGGCAAGAGGTCTGGAACACAGGCTAGGAACACACAAGGAAACGCTTTCACTGGCACAATGGCAACAAAATCCGGCGAGGGAGTGCAGGGGAAGTGAGGTATAAGTAGGGAGTGCACAGGTGAGGATACTGATTAGGCCTGCTACGCCAATCAGTGGCGCAGCGGGCCTTTAAATCGCAGAGACCCGGCGCGCGCGCGCCCTAAGGAGCGGGGCCGCGCGCGCCGGGACAACACAGACGGGGAACGGGTCAGGTACGGGAGCCGAGATGCGCATCGCGAGCGAGTGCGTCTCGTATCGCGAATCGCATCCCGGCTGGGAGTAATATCACAGCGCACCCGGTCAGCAGGTCTGACCGGGGCGCTGCGAATGAGAGAACGCTGCGAGCGCTCCGGGGAGGAGCGGGGACCCGGAGCGCTCGGCGTAACAGTACCCCCCCCCCCTTGGGTCTCCCCCTCTTCTTGGAGCCTGAGAACCTGAGGATAAGACTTTTGTCCAGGATGTTGTCCTCAGGTTCCCAAGATCTCTCCTCTGGGCCACAATTCTCCCAGTCAATCAAGAAGAATCTTTTACCTCTGACCGTCTTGGATGCTAGAATCTACTTCACCGAAAAGACGTCAGATGAACCGGAGTGGGAGAAACAACTTTGGGAGAGAAACGGTTAAGGATGAGTGGTTTAAGGAGAGAGACATGCAAGGCATTGGGAATACGGAGAGAAGGAGGAAGAAGGAGTTTGTAAGAGACAGGGTTGATCTGGCACTTGATTTTGAAAGGACCAAGATAGCGTGGTCCCAGTTTATAACTGGGGACACGAAAGCGGACATACTTAGCGGAGAGCCATACATTGTCTCCGGGAGCAAAAATGGGGGAAGTTCTTCTTTTCCTATCAGCAAATTTTTTCATCCGGGATGAGGCCTGTAAAAGAGAATTTTGGGTTTCTTTCCATATGGTGGAAAGGTCTCGAGTCACTTCATCAACAGCCGACAAACCAGAGGGCATGGGAGTGGGGAGGGGAGGAAGAGGGTGACGGCCGTACACCACGAAGAATGGGGATTTAGCAGAAGATTCGGAGACTCTGAAGTTGTATGAGAATTTGGCCCATGGTAGAAGATCTGCCCAGTCATCCTGGCGGGAGGAAACAAAATGTCGCAAATAGTCACCCAGGACCTGATTAATTCTTTCTACTTGCCCATTGGATTGGGGATGATAAGAAGAAGAGAAGTTTAATTTGATCTTGAGCTGCTTACAGAGGGCCCTCCAGAATTTAGACACAAATTGAACACCTCTATCCGAGACGATATGCGTGGGCAACCCGTGAAGGCGAAAAATGTTTATAAAAAATTGCTTTGCCAACTCAGGCGCCGAAGGAAGGCCTTGAAGAGGGATAAAATGTGCCATCTTGGAGAATCGATCAACGACCACCCAAACAACTGTGTTGCCACGGGATAAAGGCAAGTCAGTAATAAAGTCCATACCAATCTGTGACCAAGGTTGTTCAGGAACAGGCAGAGGATGAAGGAGACCAGCAGGCTTCTGGCGAGGAGTCTTATCCCAGGCACAGACAGTACAAGCCCGCACGAAATCAACAACATCAGTCTCCAGAGTAGGCCACCAATAAAATCGAGAGATGAGTTGAATGGATTTTTTGATGCCAGCATGGCCTGTGAGGTGGGAGGAGTGTCCCCACTTGAGAATCCCGAGGCGCTGGCGTGGAGAAACGAAGGTCTTCCCTGGAGAAGTTTGTCTGATGGAAGCTGGAGAAGTGGAGATCAAACAGTCCGGAGGAATGATGTGTTGCGGAGAGGCTTCCACTTCAGAGGCATCTGAAGAACGAGAGAGGGCATCGGCCCTAATATTCTTGTCAGCAGGGCGAAAATGGATTTCAAAGTTAAAACGGGCAAAGAACAACGACCACCTAGCCTGGCGAGGGTTCAGCCGTTGGGCAGACTGGAGATAAGAGAGATTCTTGTGGTCAGTGTATATAATAACTGGATATTTGAATCCCTCCAGCAGGTGCCTCCATTCCTCAAGCGACAATTTTATGGCCAGTAATTCTCGATCACCAAAGGAGTAGTTTTTCTCCGCCGGAGAGAAGGTCCTAGAAAAAAACCCACAAGTAACAGCATGTCCGGAAGAATTTTTTTGTAGAAGAACTGCTCCAGCTCCCACCGAGGAGGCGTCTACCTCCAATAAGAAGGGTTTAGATGGGTCAGGTCTGGAGAGTACGGGAGCAGAAGAAAAGGCAGACTTGAGATTTTTAAATGCGTCTTCCGCTTGAGGAGACCAGGATTTAGGATTGGCGTTTTTCTTGGTTAGAGCCTTGATAGGAGCCACAATAGTGGAAAAGTGTGGAATGAATTGTCTGTAATAATTGGCGAACCCCAAAAAACGTTGGATAGCACGGAGTCCGGAGGGGCGTGGCCAATCCAATACGGCAGATAGTTTATCTGGGTCCATTTGTAGTCCCTGGCCAGAGTCTAAGTATCCTAGGAAAGGAAGAGACTGACATTCAAAGAGACATTTTTCCATTTTGGCATATAGTTAATTGTCCCGAAGTCTCTGAAGAACCATGCGGACATGTTGGCGATGTTCTTCTAAGTTGGCAGAAAAAATCAGAATATCGTCCAGGTAAAGCCCAACACAGATATATAGAAGATCACGAAAAATTTTATTTACAAAGTCTTGGAAGACGGCAGGGGCGTTGCAAAGGCCAAAGGGCATAACCAGATACTCAAAGTGTCCATCTCTGGTGTTAAATGCAGTCTTCCATTCGTCCCCCTCCCTGATGCGGATGAGATTATAAGCACCTCTTAAGTCCAGCTTGGTAAAGATGTGGGCGCCTCGTAGGCGGTCAAAGAGTTCCGAGATAAGAGGTAGGGGGTAGCGATTTTTTACAGTGATTTTATTAAGTCCGCGGTAATCAATGCAAGGGCGTAGGGAGCCGTCTTTTTTGGAGACAAAAAAAAATCCAGCTCCGGCAGAAGAGGAGGACTTGCGGATAAACCCCTTTTTTAAGTTCTCCTGGATGTATTGCGACATGGCTTGAGTTTCCGGAGCAGACAGAGGATAGATTCTGCCCCGGGGTGGAGTAGTACCCGGGAGGAGGTCAATAGGACAGTTATAAGGCCTGTGAGGAGGCAAAGTCTCTGCTTGTTTTTTGCAAAAAACATCAGCATAATCCAGATAGGCCTTGGGAAGACCAGATACCGGGGGAACCACAGGGTCTTGACTGTGAGTACTGGGAGCCGGTTTAAGACAGTCCTTGTGGCAAGAAGTACCCCAGTTCTTGATTTCCCCTGTGGTCCAATCAAGGGTTGGGGAATGGCATTGAAGCCACGGTAATCCAAGAAGAATTTCTGAAGTGCAGTTAGAGAGGACCAAAAATTCAATTTTTTCGTGATGGGGTCCGATGCACATTGAGAGACGTTCCGTGCGGTAACGCACGGTACAGTCCAATCTTTCATTATTAACAGAGTTGATGTAGAGGGGTCTGGCGAGACTGGTCACCGGGATGTTGAACCTGTTGATGAGAGAGGCCAAAATAAAGTTTCCTGCAGATCCGGAATCCAAGAAGGCCATAGCAGAGAAGGAGAAGGTAGAAGAAGACATCCGCACAGGCACAGTAAGACATGGAGAAGCAGAGTTCACATCAAGAGCTGTTTCAGCTTTGTGCGGAGTCAGCATGCGTCTTTCCTGGCGAGGAGGACGGATAGGACAATCCTTCAAGAAATGTTCGGTACCGGCACAGTACAGGCAAAGGTTCTCCATGCTGCGTCGTGTCCTCTCTTGAGATGTCAAGCGAGACCGGTCAACTTGCATAGCCTCCATGGCGGAAGGCACAGGAACGGATTGCAGAGGACCAGAGGAGAGAGGAGCCGGGGAGAGAAACCGCCTCGTGCGAACAAAGTCCATATCCTGGCGGACCTCCTGACGCCTTTCGGAAAAACGCATGTCATTGCGGGTGGCAAGATGAATAAGTTCATGCAGGTTAGCAGGAATTTCTCGTGCGGCCAGCACATCTTTAATGTTACTGGATAGGCCTTTTTTAAAGGTCGCGCAGAGGGCCTCGTTATTCCAGGATAATTCGGAGGCAAGAGTACGGAATTGGATGGCATACTCGCCAACAGAAGAATTACCCTGGACCAGGTTCAGCAGGGCAGTCTCGGCAGAAGAGGCTCGGGCAGGTTCCTCAAAGACACTTTGAATCTCAGTGAAGAAGGAGTGTATAGAGGCAGTGACAGGATCATTGCGGTCCCAGAGCGGTGTGGCCCATGACAGGGCTTTCCCAGACAGAAGGCTGACTACGAAAGCCACCTTAGACCTTTCAGTTGGAAACTGGTCCGACATCATCTCCAAATGCAGGGAACATTGCGAAAGAAAACCTCGGCAAAACTTAGAGTCCCCATCAAATTTATCCGGCAAAGATAATCGGAGGCTGGATTCGCCCACTCGCTGCGGAGGAGGTGCAGGAGCTGGCAGAGGAGATGATTGCTGAAGCTGTGGTAGTAGCTGCTGTAGCATCACGGTCAGTTGAGACAGCTGGTGGCCTTGTTGCGCTATCTGTTGCGACTGCTGGGCGACCACCGTGGTGAGGTCGGCGACAACTGGCAGCAGGACCTCAGCGGGATCCATGGCCGGATCTACTGTCACAATTCGGCTAGCTGGAGGTGGATCCTCTGTGCCAGAGAGGGATTGGCGTGGACCGTGTCGGTGGACCGGTTCTAAGTTGCTACTGGTATTCACCAGAGCCCGCCGCAAAGCGGGATGGTCTTTCAGCGGCGGTAGCAACCAGGTCGTATCCACCAGCAATGACTCAACCTCTCTGACTGCTGAGATAAGCGCGGTACAAGGGAGTAGACAAGAGCAAGGTCGGACGTAGCAGAAGGTCAGGGCAGGCAGCAAGGATTGTAGTCAAGAGCTACGGCAGGAGGTCTGGAACACAGGCTAGGAACACACAAGGAAACGCTTTCACTGGCACAATGGCAACAAGATCCGGCGAGGGAGTGCAGGGGAAGTGAGGTATAAGTAGGGAGTGCACAGGTGAGGATACTGATTAGGCCTGCTGCGCCAATCAGTGGCGCAGCGGGCCTTTAAATCGCAGAGACCCAGCGTGCGCGCGCCGGGACAACACAGACGGGGAACGGGTCAGGTACGGGAGCCGAGATGCGCATCGCGAGCGGGCGCGTCCCGCATTGCGAATTGCATCTCGGCTGGGAGTAATATCGCAGCGCACCCGGTCAGCAGGTCTGACCGGGGTGCTGCGAATGAGAGAACGCTGCGAGCGCTCCCGGGAGGAGCGGGGACCCGGAGCGCTCGGCGTAACACAAACACTCTATATTCTGCCTGAGGGTTTTTTCGCCCCAGGTGCATTATTTTGCACTTATCCACATTAAATTTCAGTTGCCAGAGTTCTGACCATTCTTCTAGTTTTCTTAAATCCTTTTCCATTTTGTGGATCCCTCCAGGAACATCAGCCCTGTTACATATCTTTGTGTCATCAACAAATAGACATACCTTACCATCGAGACCTTCTGTAATATCACTAATGAAGATATTAAACAATATTGGTCCCAGTACAGATCCCTGAGGTACCCCACTGGTGACAAGACCTTGCTCTGAATATTCTCCATTGACTACAACCCTCTGTTGTCTGTTACTCAGTCACTGCCTAATCCACTCAACAATATGGGAGTCCAAGCTCAATGACTGTAGTTTATTGATAAGTCTTCTATGTGGGACAGTGTCAAAAGCCTTACTAAAATCTAGATATGCGATTTCTACTGCCCCTCTGCCATCTATTATTTTAGTCACCCAGTCAAAATAATCAATAAGATTTATTTTACATGATCTCCCTGAGGTAAACCTATGTTGTTTTTCATCTTGCAATCCATGGGATTTAGTAGGGTTTCCATTAATTTCCCCACTATTGATGTCAGACTTACTGGCCTATAGTTGCTTGATTCCTCCCTACTACCTTTCTTGTGAATGAATGCAAGGAATGTGATTATCCCCACGATTCTATCTCGTGAATCGCTTCATTAAGCTCCATTTAGTGCGGTCCAGGCTCCAGGGCATCTAAAATGGCAGATCCACGTGTGAGGACATGGAGCAAAGAACTCTGGGAAGGCGGGAACAACGGTAGGTGGGATGACCCTGAATCACATGCATGATGCAGCCTATCAGCAGCTTGCCACCCCTGTGGTGTCACAGCCCTATATTAACAGCAGCCATATTGCGGCCAGTGACTTCATTCATTACACTGCAAAGAGATAGGACGGACAACCTGTGTGTGTTACACAGAGAAGCTTTTTCCTATGGTCGTCTACGTCATATTACTTGTGGAATTATCACAAGAATCCAATGAAATAGCTTGGAGCGATAACAATGAATCATAACTGATTAAATTAAACTTTCGCACTTTCATAGTTGTAACACCTTGCGCTACTGGCCACGAGCGCATTGTACCTCTCTCCCCTGCTGCCGGCGGGACTGGGATTCGCATCGTGGGACGCGCCCACATGTGAGTCCCAGCCCATCACTTACCAAGCTCCCCTGCTTCCTCCTCCTCTGCTTCTCAGCTCAGGCCCACCTGTCCCCGTTTCCTAGGGCGCGCACGCGCCGGAGCTCAGAACTTTGAAGGGCCAGCAAGCCCATAATTATGTGTTACACCTGAGGTTATTCTATAAGTTCCTGCACCTCCCACTCTTCCCTGCTAGATATTCAGTGCCCCTAGCCTGATATTAAGCATACCTTACTGTCTGTTGCCTTGCCCGTGTATATTGACCCTTCTGTTACGTTATTTGACTACACATATTTGCAGCCTGGCTTGACCTTCTGCTAAGTCTGACTACGCCTCTGCCTCATCCTTCTTTACCACGTCTTTGCCCGGCTACCTGTGTGGTCAAGTCATATTGGGGGTAGTGACCTGGGTGTCGCCTGCCCCGGCAAGCCCATCCTTCCTTGCGGCGGGCTCTGGTGAAGACCAGTGGCACCTTAGGCTCTGCTCCCCGATACGGCCTGCGTCATCTGCCACACAGGTCAGAGGATCCACATCCAGCATCGTTACAGCAAGATCCGGCTATGGATCCTGCTGGAGTTCCTTTACCCAATAATCCGGATCTCACCTCTATTGTGGCTCTCCAGTCACAGCAGTTGGCCCAGCAGGTGCAACTGATAAACCAATTGTCCGCCATGATGCAGCAGTTGCTTTCTGCCCAACAACCACCGCAGCAGCCACAGTCTCCTCCAGCTCCAGTCTTTCATCTCGCTCCTGCAGTCGTCACAGCATCCAAGCTCCGTTTGTCACTACCTGAGAAGTATGAGGGGGATCCTAAGTCTTGCTGTGGTTTTGTGACACAGTGCTCCACTCATGGCAGAACAGTTCCCTACAGAACGTGCAAAGGTGGCCTTTGTTGTCAGTCTCTTAACTGGAAGGGCCCTGGCCTGGGCAACACCTTTATGGGATCACAGTGATCCACTCACAGCTAATCTCCAGGCTTGCCTGACTGAATTTCGAGCTGTCTTCTGCTGAAACGGCCTTGCTGAGTCTTTCTCAGGGCAGTTCCTCTGTGGGCGCATATATTTCTTACCCTGGCATCAGAGTTATCGTGGAATAATGAAACTCTTTGTGCCACTTTTAAAAGGGGACTGTTACGCCGAGCGCTCCGGGTCCCCGCTCCTCCCCGGAGCGCTCGCTACACTCTCCCCGCTGCAGCGCTCCGGTCAGATCCACTGACCCGGGGCGCTGCGATTCCGCTTCCAGCCGGGATGCGATTCGCGATGCGGGTAGCGCCCGCTCGCGATGCGCACCCCGGCTCCCGTACCTGACTCGCTCTCCCTCGGTCCTGTCCCGGCGCGCGCGGCCCCGCTCCCTAGGGCGCGCGCGCGCCGGGTCTTTGCGATTTAAAGGGCCACTGCGCCGCTGATTGGCGCAGTGATTCCAATTAGTGTCTTCACCTGTGCACTTCCCTATATCACCTCACTTCCCCTGCACTTCCTTGCCGGATCTTGTTGCCATTGTGCCAGTGAAAGCGTTTCCTGTGTGTTCCTAGCCTGTGTTCCAGACCTCCTGCCGTTGCCCCTGACTACGATCCTTGCTGCCTGCCCCGACCTTCTGCTACGTCCGACCTTGCTTCTGTCTACTCCCTTGTACCGCGCCTATCTTCAGCAGCCTGAGAGGTGAGCCGTTGCTAGTGGATACGACCTGGTCACTACCGCCGCAGCAAGACCATCCCGCTTTGCGGCGGGCTCTGGTGAAAACCAGTAGTGACTTAGAACCGGTCCACTAGCACGGTCCACGCCAATCCCTCTCTGGCACAGAGGATCCACTACCTGCCAGCCGGCATCGTGACAGTAGATCCGGCCATGGATCCCGCTGAAGTTCCTCTGCCAGTTGTCGCTGACCTCACCACGGTGGTCGCCCAGCAGTCACAACAGATAGCGCAACAAGGCCAACAGCTGTCTCAACTGACCGTTATGCTACAGCAGTTACTACCACAGCTTCAGCAGTCATCTCCTCCGCCAGCTCCTGCACCTCCTCCGCAGCGAGTGGCCGCTCCTGGTCTACGCCTATCCTTGCCGGATAAATTTGATGGGGACTCTAAGTTTTGCCGTGGCTTTCTTTCCCAATGTTCCCTGCATCTGGAGATGATGTCGGACCTGTTTCCCACTGAAAGGTCTAAGGTGGCTTTCGTAGTCAGCCTTCTGTCTGGAAAAGCCCTGTCTTGGGCCACACCGCTCTGGGACCGCAATGACCCCGTCACTGCCTCCGTACACTCCTTCTTCTCGGAAATCCGAAGTGTCTTTGAGGAACCTGCCCGAGCCTCTTCTGCTGAGACTGCCCTGTTGAACCTGGTCCAGGGTAATTCTTCCGTTGGCGAGTATGCCGTACAATTCCGTACTCTTGCTTCAGAATTATCCTGGAACAATGAGGCCCTCTGCGCGACCTTTAAAAAAGGCCTATCCAGCAACATTAAAGATGTTCTGGCCGCACGAGAAATGCCTGCTAATCTTCATGAACTTATTCACCTAGCCACTCGCATTGACATGCGTTTTTCCGAAAGGCGTCAGGAGCTCCGCCAAGATATGGACTCTGTTCGCACGAGGCGTTTCTTCTCCTCGGCTCCTCTCTCCTCTGGTCCCCTGCAATCTGTTCCTGTGCCTCCCGCCGTGGAGGCTATGCAGGTCGACCGGTCTCGCCTGACACCTCAAGAGAGGACACGACGCCGCATGGAGAACCTCTGCCTGTACTGTGCTAGTACCGAACACTTCCTGAGGGATTGTCCTATCCGTCCTCCCCGCCTGGAAAGACGTACGCTGACTCCGCACAAAGGTGAGACAATCCTTGATGTCTACTCTGCTTCTCCACGTCTTACTGTGCCTGTGCGGATGTCTGCCTCTGCCTTCTCCTTCTCTACTGTGGCCTTCTTGGACTCTGGATCTGCAGGAAATTTTATTTTGGCCTCTCTCGTCAACAGGTTCAACATCCCAGTGACCAGTCTCGCCAGACCCCTTTACATCAATTGTGTAAACAATGAAAGATTGGACTGTACCATACGTTTCCGCACGGAGCCCCTTCTAATGAGCATCGGATCTCATCACGAGAGGATTGAACTTTTGGTCCTCCCCAATTGCACCTCGGAAATTCTCCTTGGACTTCCCTGGCTTCAACTTCATTCCCCAACCCTGGATTGGTCCACTGGGGAGATCAAGAGTTGGGGGCCCTCTTGTTCCAAGGACTGTCTAAAACCGGTTCCCAGTAACCCTTGCCGTGACTCTGTGGTTCCTCCAGTAACCGGTCTCCCTAAGGCCTATATGGACTTCGCGGATGTTTTCTGCAAAAAACAAGCGGAGACTCTACCTCCTCACAGGCCTTATGATTGTCCTATCGACCTCCTCCCGGGCACTACTCCACCCCGGGGCAGAATTTATCCTCTCTCTGCCCCAGAGACTCTTGCCATGTCTGAATACGTCCAGGAAAATTTAAAAAAGGGCTTTATCCGTAAATCCTCCTCTCCTGCCGGAGCCGGATTTTTCTTTGTGTCCAAAAAAGATGGCTCCCTACGTCCTTGCATTGACTACCGCGGTCTTAATAAAATCACGGTTAAGAACCGCTACCCCCTACCCCTCATCTCTGAACTCTTTGATCGCCTCCAAGGTGCCCACATCTTTACTAAATTGGACTTAAGAGGCGCCTATAACCTCATCCGCATCAGAGAGGGGGATGAGTGGAAAACAGCATTTAACACCAGAGATGGACACTTTGAGTATCTGGTCATGCCCTTTGGCCTGTGCAACGCCCCTGCTGTCTTCCAAGACTTTGTTAATGAAATTTTTCGTGATCTGTTATACTCCTGTGTTGTTGTATATCTGGATGATATCCTAATTTTTTCGGCCAATCTAGAAGAACACCGCCAGCATGTCCGTATGGTTCTTCAGAGACTTCGTGACAATCAACTCTATGCTAAAATTGAGAAATGTCTGTTTGAATGCCAATCTCTTCCTTTTCTAGGATATTTGGTCTCTGGCCAGGGACTACAAATGGATCCAGACAAACTCTCTGCCGTCTTAGATTGGCCACGCCCCTCCGGACTCCGTGCTATCCAACGCTTTTTGGGGTTCGCCAATTATTACAGGCAATTTATTCCACATTTTTCTACCCTTGTGGCTCCTATCGTGGCTTTAACCAAAAAAAATGCCGATCCCAAGTCCTGGCCTCCTCAAGCGGAAGACGCCTTTAAACGACTCAAGTCTGCCTTTTCTTCGGCTCCCGTGCTCTCCAGACCTGACCCTTCCAAACCCTTCCTACTGGAGGTTGATGCCTCCTCAGTGGGAGCTGGAGCTGTTCTTCTACAGAAAAATTCTTCCGGGCATGCCGTCACTTGTGGTTTTTTTTCTAGGACCTTCTCTCCGGCGGAGAGGAACTACTCCATCGGGGATCGAGAGCTTCTAGCCATTAAATTAGCACTTGAGGAATGGAGGCATCTGCTGGAGGGATCAAGATTTCCAGTTATTATTTACACCGACCACAAGAACCTCTCCTACCTCCAGTCTGCCCAACGGCTGAATCCTCGCCAGGCCCGGTGGTCTCTGTTCTTTGCCCGGTTTAATTTTGAGATTCACTTTCGTCCTGCCGATAAGAACATTAGGGCCGATGCTCTCTCTCGTTCCTCGGATGCCTCAGAAGTTGAACTCTCTCCGCAACACATCATTCCACCTGACTGCCTGATCTCCACTTCTCCTGCCTTCATCAGGCAAACTCCTCCAGGAAAGACCTTTGTTTCTCCACGCCAACGCCTCGGAATCCTCAAATGGGGTCACTCCTCCCATCTCGCAGGTCATGTGGGCATCAAGAAATCTCTGCAACTCATCTCCCGCTTCTATTGGTGGCCGACTCTGGAGACGGATGTTGTGGACTTTGTGCGAGCCTGCACTATCTGTGCCCGGGATAAGACTCCTCGCCAGAAGCCCGCTGGTTTTCTTCATCCCCTGCCTGTCCCCGAACAGCCTTGGTCTCTGATTGGTATGGATTTTATTACTGATTTACCCCCTTCCCGTGGCAACACTGTTATTTGGGTGGTCGTTGATCGATTCTCCAAAATGACACATTTCATCCCTCTTCCTGGTCTTCCTTCAGCGCCTCAGTTGGCTAAACAATTTTTTGTACACATTTTTCGTCTTCACGGGTTGCCTACGCAGATCGTCTCGGATAGAGGTGTCCAATTCGTGTCTAAATTCTGGAGGGCTCTCTGTAAACAACTCAAGATTAAATTAAATTTTTCTTCTGCATATCATCCCCAGTCCAATGGACAAGTAGAAAGAATTAACCAGGTCTTGGGTGATTATTTGCGACATTTTGTTTCCTCCCGCCAGGATGACTGGGCAGATCTCCTTCCATGGGCCGAATTCTCGTATAACTTCAGAGTCTCTGAATCTTCCTCCAAATCCCCATTTTTCGTGGTGTACGGCCGTCACCCTCTTCCCCCCCTCCCTACCCCCTTGCCCTCTGGTCTACCCGCTGTGGATGAAATTTCTCGTGACCTTTCCATCATATGGAGAGAGACCCAAAATTCTCTCTTACAGGCTTCATCACGCATGAAGAAGTTCGCAGATAAGAAAAGAAGAGCTCCTCCCGTTTTTTCCCCTGGAGACAAGGTATGGCTCTCCGCTAAATATGTCCGCTTCCGTGTCCCTAGCTACAAGTTGGGACCACGCTATCTTGGTCCTTTCAAAGTTTTGTGTCAAATTAATCCTGTCTCTTACAAACTTCTTCTTCCTCCTTCTCTTCGTATCCCTAATGCCTTTCACGTCTCTCTTCTTAAACCACTCATCCTCAACCGTTTTTCTCCCAAATCTGTTCCTCCCACTCCTGTTTCCGGCTCCTCGGACATCTTCTCTGTCAAAGAGATCTTAGCCTCTAAAAAGGTCAGAGGGAAAACTTTTTTTTTAGTGGACTGGGAGGGTTGTGGTCCTGAAGAGAGATCCTGGGCTCTAAGAAGAGGGGGAGACCCAAGGGGGGGGGTACTGTTACGCCGAGCGCTTCGGGTCCCCGCTCCTCCCCGGAGCGCTCGCTACACTCTCCCCGCTGCAGCGCTCCGGTCAGATCCACTGACCCGGGGCGCTGCGATTCCGCTTCCAGCCGGGATGCGATTCGCGATGCGGGTAGCGCCCGCTCGCGATGCGCACCCCGGTTCCCGTACCTGACTCGCTCTCCCTCGGTCCTGTCCCGGCGCGCGCGGCCCCGCTCCCTAGGGCGCGCGCGCGCCGGGTCTTTGCGATTTAAAGGGCCACTGCGCCGCTGATTGGCGCAGTGATTCCAATTAGTGTCTTCACCTGTGCACTTCCCTATATCACCTCACTTCCCCTGCACTTCCTTGCCGGATCTTGTTGCCATTGTGCCAGTGAAAGCGTTTCCTGTGTGTTCCTAGCCTGTGTTCCAGACCTCCTGCCGTTGCCCCTGACTACGATCCTTGCTGCCTGCCCCGACCTTCTGCTACGTCCGACCTTGCTTCTGTCTACTCCCTTGTACCGCGCCTATCTTCAGCAGCCTGAGAGGTGAGCCGTTGCTAGTGGATACGACCTGGTCACTACCGCCGCAGCAAGACCATCCCGCTTTGCGGCGGGCTCTGGTGAAAACCAGTAGTGACTTAGAACCGGTCCACTAGCACGGTCCACGCCAATCCCTCTCTGGCACAGAGGATCCACTACCTGCCAGCCGGCATCGTGACAGGGACTTTCTTGTCACATTAATGATGTCCTTGCTGCCCGGGAATTACCATCTACCCTGAATGAACTCATGCAGTTGGCCTCTCGGATAAATATCCATTTCACAAGAAAGGGAGTCAGCACGACCTCGGCCTGGCTCCAGTCTTCCAGCAACCACCAGAACCTTCTATGTTGCCTCCCACTGTGGAGGCTATGCAGGTGAATCGGTTGCACCTGACTCTTCAGGAAAGAACTGAGAGCTGACGAGCTGAGAATCTTTTCCTCTACTGTGCCAGTGCAGATCATTTCCTTAAAGATTGTCCTCTGCATCCTCAATCTCAGGGAAATGCTCGCACATAGGATATGTGGGAGAGGCCTCTCTAGGTGTGAATACCTCCTCTCCACACATGAATTTGACGGTCCATCTTTCTCTACCCTCCAAAGAGACAATTTACATTCTTGCCTTCCTGGACTCTGGTTCTGCGGGAAATTTCATTGATGCCTCTTTAGTACATAGGTATCGTCCAAGAAGACTTCCAATCCTAAGGTTTGGACTCCAGAGGCTTAAGAAGCTTTCAAACAGTTAAAGTCTGCCTCTGCATCAGCTCCGGTTTTATCTAGACACGATCCACGCAAGCCATTTCTTTTGGAGGTGGATGCTTCTTCAGTTGGAGCTCGCGCAGTTTTAACGCGAAAGTCTTCTAAAGGAAGAATTGTAACCTGTGTTTTTTCTTTAACCCCTTAATGACCATGGAGGTAAATATACGTCCTGGTTTGGCGGTACTTCGCACACCAGGAGCGGTGCTCGCGTCATATACGGCAGGTTCCGGCTGCTATCAGCAGCCGGGGACCCGCTGGTAATGGCCTACATCCGCGATTGCATGGATGTCCTCCATTAACCCCTCAGATACCATGATCAATACAGATCACGGCATCTGCGGCAATGCTCATGATAAAATAGATGATCAAATCGCCCGCAGTGCTGCCGCGGTGATCCGATCATCTGTAATGGCGGACGGAGGTCCCCTGCCTCCATCCATCTCCCAGCGTCTCCTGCTCTGGTCTGAGATCGAGCAGACCAGAGCAGGAGATAGCCGATAATACTGATCAGTGCTTTGTCCTATGCATAGCACTGAACAGTATTAGCAATCAAATGATTGCTATAGATAGTCCCCTATGGGGACATAAAAAGTGTAAAAATGTAAAAAGTACCCCTAAAAAGCGTAAACATTTAAGAAAAAAAAACATATTTGGTATCACCGCGCGTGTAAATGTCCGAACTATCAAAATATTTTGTTAATGATCCCGTGCGGTGAACGGCGTAAACGTAGAAAAAAGTCCAAAAATGCTGCTTTTTTGTCACATTTTGTTAAAAAAATATAAAAAATGATATAAAAGTTTTATATATGCAAATGTGGTGTTGATAAAAAGTACAGATGATGGTGCAAAAATGAGCCCTAATACCACCATATATATGGAAAAATGAAAAAGTTATAAGTGGTTAAAATAGGACGATTTTAGATTACTGATTTTGTACAAAAAGGTTTAGATTTTTTTTATACAAAACTATAAAAGTATCTAGCCATGGGTATCATTTTAATCGTATTGACCCACAGAATAGAGAACACATGTCATTTTTACCGTAAATTGTACAGTGTGAAAACGAAACCCTAAAAAATGTTCAAAGTTGTGGTTTTCATTTACATTTTCTCCCTTGCGTTCGTCGTACATATTATGGTAAAATGAGAGGTTTCATTACAAAGTACAATTGGTCACGCAAAAAACAAGCCTTTAAATGGGTCTGTAGATGGAAATTTCAAAGAGGTATGGATTTTAGAAGTCGAGGAGGAAAAAAACAAAAATGCTAAAATAAATTTGGTCTGGTCCTTAACCTCTTAAGGACTCCGGGCGTCAGGCTGATAACCCCGCATCACACCGGGTCGGTACAGGCTGCTAACAATAGCTAACAGCTAACAGCGTGCGGCACTGATCGTTGTGCCTGACGCTGTTAACCCTTCAGACGCGGCGATCAAAGTTGACCGCCATGTCTGAAAACGAAAGTAAACGCTTCCCGGCAGCTCAGTCAGGCTGATCGGGACATTGCGATAAAATCGCGATGTTCCGATCATTTGGGACGCAGGCGGAGGTCTCCTTACCTCTCTCCGCGCCGTCCTAACTCATCTGCCCCAATGTGTTTTCTCAAACACTTCACTGTACTTTAGACGACCCATGGCTTGTCCATGGACCCCCTCAGCCTCAGACTTTACACATATGGAGTCAGGTGCTGTCCCTAAGGTTTATTGGTTTTACAGATGGCATTGAAGCTCCGTAAAGGGGTATAGGCCTTGTCTGTAGTCTCATTGTCCAAAGTCGTCATCACCGGCGCGGCATTCTCGACGGTCGTCTAACACTTCTTCTTTAGGCAAGGCAAAACACAACACACAACAAAGCAAGATTATCAGAATTATAAGTATAGTTATTTTACCCATCCTGTATTGGCTGAGATACATGTGCAACAGGTCTCTCCAAACATTTTAAATACCCCCCTTTTTCCTCTTACACCATGCATCATATCTAATGCTGTACCATTTTGGAATGTCATAGCGGATGTGGCTCTTAGTTTTTCGGCCTGACCTTTAAGAGCATTTACAAAGAAATGTATTAATCTCTGTTGGTTATAATAAATATAATTAATCTTGCTCATGGAAATCTGGGATATTATTGACTCAACTCCGGCTTTTTACTTGACCTATAGTTTAAACTCATCTGGGACCCCCCTTGGGACTCCTATAAAATCAATATACACAAAGGGATCAAGACTCCCAGCAGGGGCTGCACATTTACTTCTAGATTGTGGTTTGGGTTCCTTTGTAGGTTCGGTAATGGGAGTGTGTATGGGCAGACGTGTCTTGACTAATGTGTCTTCTCCAGTTCAATTCCCTTCTAATCCGATTCTAAGCTTCATATCTCCAAGTATCCCATACTTTACGATAGTCACCATTTACCTATCCTGCTAGCTAGGTCTATCCTTTCTATAATCTTAATCCAAGAATTCCTTTTCTTTATAACATTATCACCCACTAAAAAGCTTACTTCACCCCGCTATTTGTACATGTTCACCCACTGATTCTCCTCATACAACGTCACATCCTAACAATCCATTGTGAGTATCTTTCCCTCCGGAACAACCATGGTTTTGTAAAGACATAGATTTAACAGTTATCAGAGAATATATCTTAGATACATCTATACGGGATCCTCATATCTAAGCGTGTCTTTCCTCACTTATTTCCTGACACACCCTCATAGGTTTTAAGGAAATTGGTGACAATTACAGAATCTGAACTAGACACAATGTTATAAAAGGTTCTTAATTGTATTCTTTACTGTATCTATGGTTCATCAGTACAATCAGACAAGACCAGTGGGTCGTTCCCCCCGTGGGCACTGGTGTCGCGGCGGTGGTGGTCGCCGCCCAGTGCTACGCCATTTTATGCTAGGGACGTTAGTGACCCACTCTAAATAGGTGGCCTTGACGTGGCGAGTGGCCTTGTACTTTTTGATCAAAAATGTATACTAACAACCTGTTAGTTTTTGATATTATGCTGAGAAGCAATCAGATCATTATACAAGATTGTAGATGTGCGACCATGTCTGTTTCTTCTACCTGAATTCATATTGTGTTTTCTATCCCCTCCTTTTTTTTGTTTGAACATTTGTCTGCACTCTTCCCCACCCCCTCAGCCCAACCCTATATAAGTAGCAGTTAGCTACACAAGGGCCATTTCTTTCCTAGCAGCCTCCCAGTCTGACTGGGAGAGCTTGATAAGTGTGCTTTTACACCTTGTTCACACCGTTGTGTTGCTGTGTGGCGTCGGTTGCTGCCGTGGCGCCGTGTCTGTGGGGAGGTGCGACCCATAGACTGGTTTGAGTGGCATTGGGGCCGCTCTGCCAGTGGGTCGTTCGCCCCGTGGGCACTGGTGTCGCGGCGGTGGTGGTCGCCGCCCAGTGCTACGCCATTTTATGCTAGGGACGTTAAGGACCACTCTAAATAGGTGGCCTTGACGTGGCGAGTGGGCTTGTACTTTTTAATCAAAAATGTATACTAACAACCTGTTAGTTTTTGATATTATGCTGAGAAGCAATCAGATCATTATACAAGATTGTAGATGTGCGACCATGTCTGTTTCTTATACCTGAATTCACAATGAAACAAGAACATACTGATATTGGCTCATCTTGGGCAGTTAAATGAAGTCAACTCATATTCTCTGAAACAGGTAATGATTATGGAAAGTGTTGGTCAGGTACCTTTATTGTTTTACCTAGGTCATAACAGATGTAAATGATGATGTCTGTACAAACCTTCTTTCTGCATTGTTGAAACCTGAAGCCACTCAATGTACGGACATTACTACACACATAGCTCCCCTCTGCTTAGTGTATGGGGTCATATATGTTACCATGGGGTACAAGACTGCTGGCACACACAGTTTCTTACCAACTCTCCAGATGCTGTCTTTGCCCTGTACCACCTCTTTCTTCTTCTATTGATCTCTTTTAGCTTGCATTGCCGGTTCCTGCAAGAGACTTAACCAGAAAAATCCACATTGCCCATCCACCTGTACACTTTGTACCATAACTGTGGGGGAACAAGAGCACTGCAGCCTTGGCAGCCTCCTTCACCATTCAGTCCCCTTGGTTTCTGGGGCCGTTTCCTTCATGTGGCTCTGATCTTTATGATGGCCACCTTCTCTGGCAGCTCTAGGAATATGAACACCCGAATTACAAACTACAGATTGGTTTGCCCAAGGATCCAATAGGCCCATACTTGTGGGCGGTAATTAAAGTGTACCCGTACTCATTGTGTCATACCTTCAGATATTTTACGCATCTCACTGAATACCTTCAACTCTACTTCTCTGAACCACCAGCTCAGATCGAATGGTTTATTGCAGTAGAACTTCATTCTGCGTGTGGTCACCATATATTCTCTCTTATGTATTACATCACTTGGAACAAGCTTACATTTCTAACTCAGCATCAACCATGGATTATCTGATATCCTATCAGGGCTCTTGAATTTTTAACCTTATAAGTTTAAGACAATCAGCATCTTCGTGTTACACTAAATTATCATTATAAAGTTATCCACTCAAAATTGATGTTATTCAAATAAATGCAATGTAGAATGTATAGGTATATCACATTGTGTATGCAGAGTATGTAAACAAACTCAAGTGTATGCAAACACACTCAAGTGTAAACAGTAGACATGTCGTTTTTTCGATTTCATGTGACAGTGTTTCAGTAGACCAAGGCTGTTCTGTCAATCTTCGTATAAGCCCCCCCCCCCCCTTTCAAAATTTGGACCCAAAGAACAAAACAAGCCTATTTTTCTATTTTGATTTTTTTTCTTCAGATCTACTTTAGAAAGATAACCAATATGTTCTTGAAAATGAAAAACAAAATTTTTATTTAGAAAAGCACAACATGTTTCAAAGCCGGTCCGGCTTCTTCTTCAGGTACACCATCCAGTTTTTAATAGTTTAAAAAATATTTATTCCAGTGATACATTTCTTGCAACTGAAAATAATGGGGAGAAACGACTTTGACTGTGTTGTTCAACAAATGAACTAGTTGTTTGCAATAATAATTATCTTTGTGTTTTGTCATGTTTTGTTTTATAAAACACACTCTCCTCATAAGTGCATGATGACCTATATCCATTTGTCAATTGTGGCATATCCTGTGGATATGCCATAATTCTCCATGTTAGAAATGTCCCTTAACCCCTTAAGGACCAGGCCCATTTTGGCCTTAAGGACCTGAATAAGAAATAAAGTTCTCTCAGCTCACCTCCTCCACGGTCTGCAAGGACTCGAGCCCAGCCCGGCTTGATACTTGTAAGCAAATGAAGAAAAGGTAGTCCAGCAGTCCCTTAAAAACGTAGATCCTTTATTGAACTTTTTCTTAAAAATGCAGAGCACATACCATGCACCTTCACCTAGTCAGCAAACTTCTCCTTTGGACGCGTTTCGAACGCATGCGCGTTCTTGATCACCACACCACCTGTGTGTTCCTCACCTCTTAAATACTGAATTCAAGAGGGAGGAGCACTTGCTTCAAGAAGACTTGTATGAAACACCCTTCGTGCACCTTAAAACTTCTTACAAGAACAGGTTATATTTAAAAATTACTATTGCATGAAAGAATCTTTATTGTCTGTTTCCACTCGGTTTGTTTGTAAATCAAAACTGTTGGATTACATATATCCTGCACCGACAGCGGAGTCAGCAATAAACGCATAATGTGTACTGGTTCTAGGAAATCATTGCGATTACATTCTTGAAACTTCCACATTAGATGTTAAAAAAATTGATAATCTAGACATTGTTGCAAACATATTAGTTACTGAAACACAAAATGGCAACTTGAAGTACGTCAAATGAAAATTATTCTCAATAATGTAACATTAGTTCCTTCCGTATGTTCAAACCGTGCGGAATTCTGGTGCGTAAAGTGAACTGCCAGAAGGCTTCATGGTTGAACAATTTTCTTTGTATGTCACCACCTCTTGTGGGCTTCTTAACCTTTTCAATGCCATATGCTACAAAATTCTTTATACTTCCATTATGAGCCTGTGCAAAATGTATGGATGCACCCGATTTGTTTCTATTACTTTCCACTTTGACCGCATCATATAAATGCTCGCGAATCCTGACCTTTAATGGACGTGAAGTGCATCCCACATATTTTAGGCTACAAGCAGTACATTCAATTGCATATACGACATTTGTTGCATTGATGTACTGCTTGATGTCGTATTTACGGTTTTCTGTACTATCAGCAAAATCTTTGCACACCTTGGCAACATTACATAATTTGCACCGATTGGCTCCACACTTAAAAAAAAAACTTTGTTTCTTAGCCACGTGTTCACACCTTGAGTTTCTGAAACAATTAAGCTGGGGGATAAACTGTCTTTTAGAGTACAAGCCTTTTTTGGCACCACAGCCACTCCATGTGCCAAAAGACCTGTCAAAATTTCATCCTCCTTTAAGAGGTACAAATGTTCGTAAATTAAACCCCGGATGTTTTTGAAATGTGGATTATATGTGATTGCAAGTTCTGGTTTTTGTGTTCTGTTATGTTTCTTATTACTCGTTATTTTCTTTTGAGTTGTCACCAGATTTTCTCGGCTTTTGTTTTGGACAATATTCATGGCTCTATTGAATTGTTTGTGGCTATAGCCCCTTTTTGTGAGCCTATCCTTTAATCGTTTTGCCTCTTCCAGAAATATGATATGTGAATTTTTAAATATAACCTGTTCTTGTAAGAAGTTTTAAGGTGCACGAAGGTTGTTTCATACAAGTCTTCTTGAAGCAAGTGCTCCTCCCTCTTGAACTCAGTATTTAAGAGGTGAGGAACACACAGGTGGTGTGGTGATCAAGAACACGCATGCGTTCGAAATGCGTCCAAAAGAGAAGTTTGCTGACTAGGTGAAGGTGCATGGTGTGTGCTCTGCATTTTTAAGAAAAAGTTCAATAAAGGATCTACGTTTTTAAGGGACTGCTGGACTACCTTTTCTTCATTTCCTTAAGGACCTGGCCAATTTTATTTTTGCATTTTTTTTTCCTCCTTGCCTTCTAAAAATCATAACTCTTTTATATTTCCATCCACAGACCCATATGAGGGCTTGTTTTTTGCATCATCAATTTTACTTTGTAATGACATCACTTATTTTTATTTATGTGGGAAAATTGAAAAGAAAATATTGAAAGGTTTTGTTTTCACGGTGTACGCGTTATGGTAAAAATGACATGCTTTCTTTATTCTGTGGGTTAATATGATTAAAATGATACCTATGTTATATGCTTTTCTATAATTGTACTGCTAAGAAAAAATCTCAAACTATTTTAACAAAATTAGTATGTTTGAAATTGTCCTATATTGACCACCTACAACTTCCTAATTTTTCCGTATACAAGGCTGTATGAGAACTCACATTTTGAGCCATGATCTTTATCTTTATCGGTACCACTTTTTCTTAGGTTTTACTTGTTATACTTTTTTTTATAAATTTTCTTTTGAATAAAATGTGACAAAAATGCAGCAATTTTGGACTTTTTAAATTTTTTTTTACATTTACTCCGTTCACTGTACGGGATAATTAACAATATATTTTGATAGTTCAGACTTTTACGCATGTGGCGATACCAAATATGTTTATTATTTTTTTTACGCTTTTTTTGGTGGTAAAATGGGAAAAAAGGATGATTTACATTTTTATTGGGGGGGGGGGATTTTTCCAATTTTTTTACTTTTTAATTTTTTTGTTTACTTTTTATTACACTTTAATAGTCCCCATAGGGGACTATTTTTTAGCAATCATTTGATTGCTAATACTGTTCAGTGCTATGCATAGTGCAAAGCACGGATCAGTGTTATCGGTGATCTTCTGCTCTGGTCTGCTCAATGTCAGACTACAACAGAAGACACCTGGAGATGGTCGGAGGCAGTTGGGGGGACCTCTGTCAGCCATTATGGATGATCGGATCCCTGCGGCAGCGGGCGATCCGATCATCCATTTAAAGTACCACACTGCCCCAGATGCTGTGATCTGTATTGATCACGGCTTCTGAGGGGTTAATGGCAGACATCCACATGATCGCGGATGTCCGCCATTACCGACGGGTCTCTGGCTGCTGATAGAAGCCGGGACCTGCCGCTCATGACGCGAACACTGGTCCGTTGCTTGTTGAGATCCAGGCATGAGCAGTCAAGCGTCAGAATCATTGATCAATGGTTTCCTATGAGAAACCATTGATCAATGTAAAAGATCAGCGTGCCGTGGTATAGCCCCCTATGGGAGCTATAACATTGCAAAAAAAAAGTGAAAAAAAAGTTAATAAAGATCATTTAACCCCTTCCCTAGTAAAAGTTTGAATCAACCCCCTTTTCCCATTTCAAAAAATAAAACGGCGTGAATAAAAATAGAATTAAACATATGTGGTATTGCCGCATGTGGAAATGTCCGAATTAAAAAAAAAATATCATTAATTTAAACCGCACGGTCAATGGCATACGCGCAAAAAAATTCCAAAGTCCAAAATATTTTTGGTCCCTTTTTATGTCATGAAAAAATGTATAAAATGATCAATAAGCACGATCAGTACAAAAATGGTACCGCTAAAAACTTCAGATCACGGTGCAAAAAATGAGCCCTCATACAGCCCCCATACGCTGAAAAATAAAAAAGTTTATAGGGGTCAGAAAATGACAATTTTAAACATATACATTTTCCTGCATGTAGTTATGATTTTTTTCAGAAGTACGACAAAATTAAACCTACATAAGTAGGGTATCATTTTAATCGTATGGACCTACAAAATAAAGATAAGGTGTCATTTATACCGAAAAATATCCTGTGTAGAAAAAGAAGTCCCCAAAATTTGTGCCACAAAATGGCATTTTTTCTTCAATTTTGTTGCACAATGATTTTTTTCCCGTTTTGCCGTAGATTTTTGGGTAAAATGTCATTACAAATTAGAATTAGTGGCGGAAAAAATAAGCCATCATATGGATTTATGATTTTTTAAAGTTAAGGAGGAAAAAACGAAAGTGCAAAAATAGAAAAACCCTGTGTCCTTAAGGGGTTAAGGACCAGGCCAATTTTATTTTTGCATTTTCGTTTTTACTCCTCCTTTTCTAAAAATCATAACTCTTATATATTTTCATCCACAGGCCAGTATGAGGTCTTGTTTTTTGTGTGACCAGTTGTCCTGCGTAATGACATCACTCATAAAATGTATGGCACAACCAAAAAAATACTATTTTTATAGGGAAATTAAAAAGAAAAACACAATTTTGCAAATTTTGGTAGGTTTTGTTTTCACGCCATACAATTTACGGTAAAAAGGACATGTGTTCTTTATTTTGTGCGTCAATACGATTAAAATGATACCCATGAGTACATACTTTTCTATACAATTAAAATGATACCCATGATTACATACTTTTCTATTTTTGTTGCGCTTAAAAAATCACAAACGTTTTAACCAAATTAGTATGTTTAAAATCCTTCTATTTTGATGACCTATTACTTTTTCTTTTTTCCATATAAGTGGCGGTATGAGGGCTAATTTTTAGCGACATGATCTGTACTTTTTACTGAGAACCACATTTGTGTATATAAAGCATTTATGAATTTTTCTTATTACGTTCACGCCATTCACCGTACGGGATCAATAACATTATATTTTAATAATTTGGACATTTATGCATGAGGTGATACCAAATATGTGCATTATATTTTTACACTTCATGGGGTAAAATGGGAAAAAAGGACTTTTTACATTTTTATTGGGGGAGGGGATTTTCCACATTTATATACTTTTATTTTTACACTTTAATAGTTGGCATAGGGCATAGCACTGATCAGTGTTATCAGTCATCTGCTCTAGTCTGCTCAATCTCAGACCAAAGCAGAAGACCTGTGGCAGGTGAGGCAGGTAAGGGGAACTCTGTGTGCCGTCTATGATGATCGGATTGCCGCGGCAGCGCTGTGGGATATCCGATCATCCATGTTTCTGACTGCACTGCCGCAGATGCCGTGATCTGTATTGATCACTGCATCTGAGGGGGTTAATGGCAGACATCCGCGTGATTTGCGGATGTCGGCCATTACTGGCTGGTCCCTGGCTGCAATCGGCAGCTGGGACCAGCCGCGCATGATCCGAGAATCGCTCTGATGCTTGCAGTCATGTATAGGATATAAATATACGGCCTGGTGCGCTAAGTACCACAGTACCATGACGTAAATTTACGTCCTTGGTCGTTAAGGAGTTAAAGATTATGAGATCCCATTGTTTACCTGATATCTCATGAACAATACACTCTATTAGTTAGTAAATGATTTCATGTTCACTTAATTACACCTCCTAGTGATTAGTGTAAGGGATGTCTGTATAAGAGCCACTCAACATGACATGTAGGAAAAAAGGAAGAATGTTCACTTTACCACCAAACTTTAATCTCTTAGCTTGAAGAAAGAAATGGTGTTTAAATGACAGAGAAAAAAAAAACACACTGGATGAGAATTATAATGCATACCCAGACACATTGGTTAGAAACTGGTTAAAACCAAATTCCAAAGAACTTCAGTATAAGGAGAATGATTTGGTGTGTTGAGGTTCTTTATGAACAGAGACCACTTAACATTCATCAGACAAGGCTGTGAAGAACCAGGGATTGTTCGCTGGGATGTAGCGATCTCTCTGTTAGGCTTGGCTCACATATGTTTGGCATCCGAAATAGTTTCCCTCCAGCGTGCATCGAAGGGAAACTGATGCTGGAACTGATTCCATTTATTTGAATGGGACAGTTCACAATCATCCACCATCTTAATTTTGACGCCGCATTGTTGGACACGCCAGGCTGCACCGGACAGTGGAACGCATCGACAATGGATGCCAGATGCCATACAATTGATGACAGCTGATGCATGTTGTCATCAGTTAGGATAACAGTTGTGTCGAGATCTAGGATGAGTTCACCTATGCCGGATGTCGGACATATGTGAACCCAGCCTTAGCAGTCTCTCCTGATAGGAAACCAGTAAGGACAGGGTCACATGTGCCGTATTTTGCTGTGTATTTTCTGCTGCATATTTTCCTACCCATTGAAGTCAATGGGTAGCAAAATATGCAGCTGATTTTACTACCCATTGACTTCAATGGGTAAGAAAATAAGCAGCAGCCAATACACAGCGAAATATAGCACGTGTGACCCTACCCTAAAAGGTAATTAAGGGGTCCTGTTACAGAGTTTTCTTTGGGGGCCAAAAGCTGTAAATTATACCTCTGATTCAATTATACCTTCATGGGATTCAACATACAATAAAATCCTTAAAAAACTGTACAGTATATAGGTCTTCATATACATGGTACATGTCCTATAATGCTGTTTCTTATCATTTTGGCACATGGAAATTATGGATCAGCAGGAACAAATGAATGGATACCGATGAAAGAACACAGAACTGTACTGTTAATGGTTTAAAACACAACTGCTTTATTTGCAACACACTGTCAGGATCCGGATGGGCATACTGTGAGGATACTGTGGTGGATCCTCTGTGTCAGTGGGGTGATGACGTGGGCCGTACCAGGGGAACGAAGTCTAAGGGGTTACTGGTTTTCACCAGAGCCCAACGCAAAGCGGGATGGACTTGCAGTGGCAGGTAACCCCCAGGTCGTTCCACCCAATAGCGACTCAACCCCAACTGACGGCTGAGACAGGGGCGGTACAAGGAATTAGGCAAGAGCAAGGTCGGACGTAGCAGAATGTCAGGGCAGGCAGCAAGGATTGTAGTCAGGGGCAACGGCAGAGGGTCTGGAACACTGGCTTGGAACATACACAGGAAACGCTTTCACTGGCACTGAGGCAACAAGATCCGGCAATGCAAGGAAGGGGAAGTGGGTTTTTATAAAGAGGGCACAGGTGTGAGTACTAATTGGGCCAGGCGCCAATCAGTGGCACGCTGGCCCTTTAAATCGCAGAGAGCCGGCGTGCGCGCGCCCTAGGGAGCGGGGCCGGGGGTGCCGGGACTGAGTCGAGGGAGGACAGGACAGGTGAGGGGATTGGGATGCGAGCCGGTCGCATCCCCGCCGGTAACACTGATGCAGCGCTCCCGGTCAGCGGGGCTGACCGGGGCGCTGCATGAAGGTGAACGCCACGAGCGCTCCGGGGAGGAGCAGGGACCCGGAGCGCTCGGCATAACACACACTACAGAATGGCAGCAGCTATAAGTATGGCTCTCCTTCTCCATGCTAGAGGATTTAATCATTGTGTTGGTCAAGTACCCTAGGCTCTAGGGTTTAGAATTTTAAGTAGAGCTAAAAGGGATTTTCAAAAATTCATAACAAAAATCAAATACATAAAAATAAATAATAAACTCAGGTACTGAAGTTCTTATCACCTATCCACTGGATAGGCACCCTGGGTCTCCTCATGCTCGGAGCAATCACCACTCCATGACATCCATCACTTAGTGATTACAGAGTGGTGGCCAACATGCCTCCTCTATGCATCTTTATAGAAGAGCAGGAGATACAGCACTGGTATATCTCTGGCTTTCCCATAGAGATGCATGGAGGGGACTCCATGCATGCTCTGTGCATAAGAAGAGCCTGGGCGCTGGGCAGGATATCATAGGGTGTTCCAATGGTCTGACCCCCTTTTCAAGCCCCCCCTCCCCTGTGCACTATCAGACACTTTTTTTTCCCTAGGGGACAAGAATATTTGTACTGGAGTTTATCTTTAAGCATTGTTACAAACATGATTTTCATGAAAGGATTCTACAGAATATTTAACCCCTTTGGCACTGAGATTTCTGTTACTGAAAATCTGTAGCTTGCTTGCTAAGGAAACCCACTGATTATATGACATATTCTTTACCACTGACATTTTTTTAAAAGAAAATAATTCACACCATTTTATAAAATGCTAATGGTTTTAAATAGTTCAAAATATGAATATACACATCTTAAATAATTTTCCGTAGCTCAATTTGTTTGTATGAAAAAGCTTATAAAAAAACTTCGGCTAAATTATGTGAGTTGGCCTCCAACCTCAATTAAGTTTGACATTTGTAAATATTAAGGCAGTTTATACAGGAAAGAAGATGACTTAAACATTGAATGATGAGCTTTTAGATATGAAGGTAATAGAAAATGCCTTTCCTCCAGGAATAACAACTTTATGATTATGTTTCTATTAATATTTCATAATAAACGATTACTTTAACAGTCTTTGTGATCAGAGATGCGTTGTGTTCAAAATAAATAAGCCATCAAACAATTCAGGATTAAAGTTTCTGTTCTTCATGATTTGAGGATTTTGATTCTGAAAAGTAATTATTAAAAAGTATGCCAATAAAGAAAGCAACTACCTTAAATGAATCTTATTATTCAAATGCTGAAACTTCACCTGCACAAAAACCATGAAGACTTTTAATGAGAAAATAGTCACTCCAAATCCATAAACAGGTATGTTGTTCAGTAGATGATATCACAAAATGTTTCACAGGAAACTATTTACTATAATACACACGGCCATACATCATTGTTACCTTATATTGTTGCGTTCATTACCACAAAATTAGAATTCTGTCAACTCCCTTGTACTTAGTTAACACCAGTGAATTTTTTTTGTAATATAAAAATACACAAGTTTATTTTATGCAAAAATAACTAAAAAAATAAACTAAAATGAAACAAACATGGATTTAAAGGAAAAGAAAAAGAAAATACACAGCAGGAGCAGTCCTGGTTCATAATTACTTATAGTCACATAAACTCCCAGAATCTGTGCAATGTTAAACAGTGACTGTATTAATAATCTGTTACCTAGAGAAACATCACTTTACAGTCACAAGTAAATAATGACAAATAGTCCTAATGATTTCATGGTGGACAAATACACTAATATTGTGTACATATTCCTTTGATTAGACATAACAGAATAGTAATTCATGTGTAACACTCGTATTATCAATCAGTACATCTAAATATAGTATCAATACCAGTATGTGACGAGGATGCCAAAAAGAGATTTTAATCAATAACAACATCTTTGCTAAGTGTGTGTTGGGGTACCCCACAGGGCAGTCCATGCAGTACAATATGGTTAAATGGTCACTGTTTCAAACAACTTTCTTCCAATTGATTGCCTATCTGATTCCTTACATTTCTCTAAATCACTTTACTCCCCCCCCCCCCCAAAAAAAAAAAACTGCTAAAAAGTTTTGGCCAATAGATGTCTCACTTCTCTGCAATCTGTCTTTAAAGCATACCCGTCAGATCCAACAAAAAACTTTTTTTAAATATATCACTCAGTACATAATCCTGACCATGTACATCTAATTCTCATATGTCTAGCACCTTTATTTTTTTTTATTACACTTTTAATTTAGCTCACTAGTCTGAATTCCTCTCAAAGGGAGGGGGCGTGGCCTCATTGTGCAGGTCTCCGCCCCCCTCCCTCAGTATGCTTTCTGCTCAGATCTCCCCTAGTATTAGCAAAACTACAACTCCCAGCTTGTCCTCACTGACAGCGGGACACAAGCTGACAGTGGGAGGATTTTTCATCCAGCTGTGAGCCCTGCGCTCACAGCTGTCAATCAAGGAAATGGGTCCATGACATAGGTGATAATGCATGGACAAAGCAGGACTAATATATATATAGAGAGAGAGAGAGAGAGAGAGGGAGAGAGAGACCTGCATTTTTAAACAAACTGTTAGTTACCATGGGTACAATCTATTTACCCATAACCATACATGTTGCCATAATTTTGACATCAAATTAGCCTTAAAAACACTTCCAAAGTGCTTGGATACACTCCCATAAAAGTGTTATTCTAGACTCTTAGTGTTAGGCTATATCTCAGCTTGCTGAGACTATGGCGCTTTTTTAAGCAAAAATGCCATTGTTTCAGCATCCCTGCAGGGAAGTAGTGATGCATATAATCCCTACTTCCCTCCGCAGCCAGACAGCAAATGTTCCTGCATGAACTATGCACCAGCCCAGCAAAGAAATAGTTAACTTACACTGATGGACAGTGTAGGTTAACCCTTTGTGTGGTATACAATATTTACAGCTATCTATAGATGGCTGTGTATAGTGTATACAGAAGTCGAGGTCCACTTACCATCCTGGATCCTGCTCCGGCTGGGTCTGTGTAGCCCCCGCCTCTGATGATGACATCTTTAGGGGCGGGGCTACAGCCAGGAGCCAGGGTGGATAGTCTAAGGCTCCGTTCACACTGTATCTTTTATATAATATGAAAAGGCAGTGTCTTCCCAGACAGGTAGACTTCAGCTGTTGCTAAACTTCAACTCTCAGCATACTCGGACTGCCAAGGGCGGTCTGGGCATGCTGGAAGTTGTAGTTTTGCAATAACTGGAGACTTCCTGTTTGGGAAGACATTGCATTATGGGTGCTCTTCCCAGCATATAGTGCAAAAAATGTAGTAACCAGTTTCAGATCCATGTATGCAGAGGATTACATTGGACTATGGCGATGACCTGCTTTTTTCTAAAATTTAATAAAATGGCTAACAAGGGCTGTGGGGGAGTTTTTATTTTTATTTTTTTAATAAAATAGTTTTCCCAATGTGTCAAATTTTTTTTAAATGTAATTTTCAGGCTTAGTAGTGGAAGCTGCCTTATAGAGGGAATCCATTACTAATCTGTGGCTAAGCGTTAGCCCCAAAAAAAGCTAGCGCTAATCCCCTGGTACCCCCCATCACAGGGATACCAGGAAGAGCCAGTACCAACAGGCCAGGAGCAACAAAAATGGCGCTCCTGGACCTAGGCGGTAACAGGCTACTGTTATTTAGGCTGGGGAGGGCCATTAACAATGGTCCTCACCCACCTTGGTAACGTCTGGGTTGTCGCTGCTTGATTTGCATCTGTCTGAGAATAAAAATACCCTTTTATTTGTTTTTTAAAATGTATTTATTTATTTATGAAAAAAATGTATTGGGTTCCCTGTATTTTTATTCTCAGATACCAACCAAACAGTGACAGCCTGACATTACCAGGGTAGCCGAGGACCATTGTTACTGGCCCTCCCCAGCTTAAATAACGCTTGCCTGTTACCGCCTAGGCCCAGGAGCATCATTTTTGATGTTCTGGGTCTGTTGGTACTGGCTCTTCTCCGTACCTCTGTGGCAGTGGATACTGGGGTAATATTTGGGAATTAGCGCTAGCTGTTTTTAAAGTGAATGCTAAGCCCTAGCTTTCTGTATGGATCTTATGGGATATGGGCCAAGCTCAACTGTTCCTTAGCGATATAGTACTAGGACTGATAGTCCCCTTTGTAACCTAGGGTCACTAGGAGGGTCCAGTGTAGGCCCAGGTCACAAGGACAGGGGACCTGCAGTACCGCTAGGCATGGCCACTATATAGGGAAAGATTAGTCTTCCCCTGGCCATCCGTGATCCCATCTACACTATCTTTCTATGTATATGTAAATACCACTGGCCCCCCAACAGTTGTTATATGAAACTTATGTTTGACTTGAATAAATATGTTTGCATATGAAATATGTTGTCCTTGATTTATAAGCCCTAGCTTAGTAATGGATTCCGTCTATAAATTGGCTTCTACTGCTAAGCTTGAAAATTTTATTTTAAAAAAACACAACACGCTGGAAAAATTATTTTATTTAAAAAAGCATTGTTAGCCATGTTATTAAAAGAAAAAATATGCAGATCCAATGAATCCAACATAATCCTCTGCATACACGAAATAAAATGAAAAAAAAACACAAAAAAATAGCTTAGTACATTTTTGGCGCTCTTCGCTGAGAAGAAAGTGCCCATAATGCAATATCTTCCCAAATAGAGAGCCTCTAATTGTTGCAAAATTACAATTCCCAGCATGCAGACAGCCTTTGGCTACAAAAGTACAATGTGAACAGAGCCTCAGACTTACCACCCTGGCTCCCTGCTCTTGTCTGTAGCTCTGCCCCCTAATGATGTGATCACTAGGGGATGGAGCTATAGGACCCAGCTGGGACAGGAGCAAGGGAGGTAAGTGGACGTTGGCTGCTGTATACAGTATATACAGCCATCGGCTGTCCGGGCTTGCTGGGAGTTGTAGTTTTGAAACCTGTGGAGGTATGCAGGTTGAAGACCACTGCTGCCTTCGACATCATCCAGCCCCCTCTTACTCCCTTTAGTTCTGTAGGACTGTCCGGTGGGGAGGTCGTCTGGTGGGATAGTGGTTCCGGGCTGCCATCTTCACCGGGGGGGGGGGCTCTTCTCCGCGCTTCGGGCCCGGCCCCGGTATAGTTACGTTGCCTTGACGATGACGCAGAGGTACGTTCATTACCAACGTCCCTCTGCGTCATCATCAAGCGCGGAGAAGAGGCCCCCCCAGTGAAGAAGGCAGCCCGGAACCACTATTCCACTGGACGACCTCCCCACCGGACAGTCCTGCAGCACCGGACCAGCGCAGAGCGGAGGTGAGTACAGAACTAAAGGGGGTGAGAGGGGGCTGGATGATGTCGAAGGCCACAGTGGTCTTCAACCTGCGGACCTCCAGCGGTTTCAAAACTACAACTCCCAGCAAGCCCGGACAGCCAATGGCTGCCCGGGCTTGCTGGGAGTTGTAGTTTTGAAATATCTGGAGGTCCGCAGGTTGAAGACCACTGTATCAGACATTGACAAGCGGTGATGATGATGACATGTGGTAATGATGACAAGGGGATGATGAAGGGGATGTGTGGGATTATGACAAGGGGATGATGAAGGGGGGTGTGTGGGATGATGACAGGGGGATGATGAAGGGGTTGTGGGATGATGACAAGAGGATGATGACAAGAGGATGATGACAAGGGGATGATGAAGGGGGATGGGGATGATGACAAGGGGATGATGACAAGAGGATAATGACAAGGGGATGATGACAAGGGGATGATGACAAGGGGATGATGAAGGGGGTGTGTGGGATGATGACAAGGGGATGATGACAAGGCGATGATGACAAGGGGATGATGAAGGGGGGGTGTGGGATGATGACAGGCGGTGCTGATGAAGGGGGGATGATGACAGGCGGTGATGATGAAGGGGGGATGATGACAGGGTGATGATGATGAGGGTGTTAATGACTGGGGTCTGGATGATGACAGGGGGGGATGATGTATTTCCCACCCTAGGCTTATACTCGATTCAATAACTTTTCCTGGGATTTTGGGGTGAAATTAGGGGCCTCGGCTTATATTCGGGTCGGCTTATACTCGAGTATATACGGTAAGTGGAAAAAAGAATTTAAAGAAAACAAAACAACAAAACAGTGTAAAAAGTTTAGTAGATGATATTGAGGCAAGAAGATACAACAGCTGAATGCCTAAACAATGAATAAAAAGGTAAATGTATATCATAGAAAGCCAGAGAGGTCACCACAAGAAGAACACATGAACGTGATCTATTTTCAAAGACCAAAATCTCCTACACCTATCGTAGAACCAGTGTAAGGTTGGGATTCCACTTAGGATTTTTTTTTATACTGCCTCTACAGTTTCTGATTCAAAATCAGAAGTAGATTTAAAAGGAATATAAAGGAATGACTTATATGTCTCCTTTCTGTCCTGGTGAACAAAAAAAAAAAGGATCAGCAGTGGCAGTATTTAAAAAAAATAAAAAATAAAATAAAATGCCAAGTGGTATCCCAGCCTAACAGATATTTATTTTTTATTTCTTTTAAATTACCAAAGCAGTGCTCTATCATGCAAGTACATGCCTCATAGATAACAGATACAGACCAATGAACCACCAATGACGCTTGTAAGGGCCATTTCTAAGCAACTGTTAACTATGTCAACAGCATCTGAATGGTTAATAGCTGGCAGCTGAGTTAGAGTCCTCTACATACTCCCTTAACGTCCCTTTCATAAAAATAAACCTCATGGGTCATTAAGGGGTTTAGAGGACCTCAATGTTTGCATATTTTATATTTAATTTATTTAAAGTTAAAAGCTCAAGGGAACAATGTTATATTTTGTAAATCAGTTCTTAACTATGTATATACAAGTTTATATACACAGTACAATAATATACACAGTGTATCTTATATGAGAGAGCTATCAAACATGAACGTCTGAAATTTTTTTACAAAAAGATGCAACTATGCAAATTGTAAGAATCCCTTTAACAATAATTTGACCACTATGCTCGTATTTTCAATTTGCTTTTCCTTTCCTTCTCTTTCTTTAGAGTCCAAGTCTGAGATCAGATCTGATAGTAAAAGCCCCTTTATGGCTCTAATTACTGGGTCTGTTTCAACTCTTAAGCTCCACAGACAAATCATGAGGATTTGCATGCATTGCATGCTATGCCTTATTTAAATTAAATACATGTATCTTTGCTATTGTACTTCTAGGCTATAATGCTATTTGTTCAGTACTTTGCTAGTGATTAAAAAGAAGCTGTTTTATTGCCTTATTACTTGCTTTTATTGGCTATAAAAAATTGTGAGCCAATTTATAGCAGGGCTATCCATAAGCTGTAAATGACGAAATTACCAGGAAAAAAAAAAATCTCCCTGCGAGCTTGGTTTGTATCACAACATATCGGCTTTATATATAAATGAATTCTAAATATTCTCATTAGTGAATAGATTTATTGATAAATACACTGTTCAAAAAAATAAAATAAAGGGAACACTTAAACAACACAATGTAACTCCAAGTCAATCACACTTCTGTGAATCCCACTGTCCACTCAGGAAGCAACACTGATTGACAATCAATTTCACATGCTGTTGTGCAATGGAACAGACAACAAGTGGAAATTATAGGCTATTAGCAAGACACCCCCAATAAAAGAGTGGTTCTGCAGGTGGTGACCACAGACCACTTCTTCGTTCCTATGCTTCCTGGCTGATTTTTTGGTCACTTGAATGCTGGCGGTGCTTTCACTCTAGTGGTAGCATGAGACGGAGTCTACAACCCACACAAGTGGCTCAGGTAGTGCAGCTCATCCAGGATGGCACATCAATGCGAGATGTGGCAAAAAGGTTTGCTGTGTCTGTCAGCGTAGTGTCCAGAGCATGGAGGTGCTACAAGGGGACAGGCCAGTACATCAGGAGACATAGGAGGGCAACAACCCAGCAGCAGGACCGCTACCTTCACCTTTGTGCAAGGAGGTCACAAATGTGCATGTGTTCACTCAAATGGTCAGAAACAGACTCCATGTGGGTGGTATTAGAGCCCGACATCCACAGGTGGGGGTTATGCTTACAGCCCAACACTGTGCAGGATGTTTGGCTTTTGCCAAAGAACACTAAGATAGGCAAATTTGCCACAGGCGCCCTGTGCTCTTTACAGATAAAAGCAGGCTCCCACTGAGCACATGTGACAGATGTGACAGAGTCTGGAGATGCCGTGGAGAACGTTCTGCTGCCTGCAACATCCTCCAGCATGACCGGTTTGGCGGTGGGTAAGTAATGGTGTGGGGTGGCATTTCTTTGGGGGCACACAGCCCTCCATGTGCTTGCCAGAGGTAGCCTAACTGCCATTAAATACTAAGATGAGATCCTCAGACCTCTTGTGAGACCATATGCTGGTGCAATTGGCCCTGGGTTCCTCCTAATGCAAGACAATGCTAGACCTCATGTGGCTGGAATGTGTCAGCAGTTCCTGCAAGAGGAAGGCATTAATGCTATGGACTGGCCCACCTGTTCCCCAGACGTAAATCAGATTGAGCAAATGTGGGACATCATGTCTCGCTCCATCCACCAATGCCACCTTGCACCACAGACTGTCCAGGTGTTGGCGGATGCTTTAGCCCAGGTTGTAACACTCACAGTTAGAAGACAGGAACACTGAACGTAGTGGATCCGCTGGACTTGTGTGGCAGATGACGTGGGCTGTACCAGAGAGTGGAGTCTAAGGTGCCGATGGTTTTCACCAGAGCCTGCCGCAAAGTGGGTCGGTCTTGCTGCGGCAGGCGGCACCCAGGTCTCTACCCCAGGCACAACTCGACCACACCGGTGACTAAGTACATTCAAGGCACAGGAGGGATACGTTAACTCATAGTCAGGATAGGAGAAGGTCAGGGCAGGCAGCACAAATGCGTAGTCAGGAACGTAGCAGGAGGTCAGTAGGCAGGCGGCACAGCAGCCAGGTAAGGTCAAAGAACAAGGGGTCAGATATACTGTAAGGCAAGACTCAGTAATGCTTTCTCAATGGCACAAGGCAACAGAGATCCAGCAGGGATGTGTGGAAGTGATGCACAGGTGTAAAACTAATTATGGGCATACTGGCCCTTTAAATTTTATAGCTTTGGCTCGTGCGCTGAGATGCAGGGGAGGAGACAGCAGAGGACCGAGGTGAGTGACGGGCTGGGATTCACATGCAAATCCCAGCCCCGCCGGCTCGAGGAGAGCGGGGCAGTGCGCTCACGGCTAGCGCTCACGGCAGAAGCGCAGTTTGTAACAGTACCCGCCCCCCCCCCTTTGGTCTCCTCCCTTTGTGGTGCTGACATTTCCTGAGAAGGTCACGGTCGGGGATATTCTCCTCCGGCTCCCAAGATCTTTCCTCTGGACCATAACCTTCCCAATCAACATGGAAGTAATGTTTACCTCTCACGGTCTTAGTGGCAAGAATCTCTTTAACCTTATAGACATCAGAAGAGCCGGAGACTGGCATGGGGACAAAATTCTTCAGAGAAAACCGGTTGATGACTAGAGGCTTGAGGAGGAAAACATAGAAAGAATTAGGAATACATAAAGTAGCAGGTAAACAGAGTTTGTAGGAGACTGGATTAATATTTTGCAACAACTGGAAGGGGCCTAGATAGCGAGGAACATCGCATGAGATAAAGACTGTCGAGTTTGTTTCCAGATGGAAGAAAAGTCACTGACAAGGTCATCAACAGCTGGCACATCATAAGAAACTGGAAGTGGAAGAGGAGGACGGAGATGGAGTCCGTATACAACAAAAAAGCGAGAAGACCCCGTGGACTCGGAATCCTTATGATTAAATGAGAATTCTGTCCAAGGGAGAAGGCCTACCCAATCGTCTTGGCGAGCAGAGACAAATTGACGAAGATAAATCTCCAGAATGTGATTGATCAACTCCACTTGACCGTTGGACTGAGGGTGATAGGCTGAGGAGAAGTCCAGATTGATGTCTAGACGGGTACAAAGAGCTCTCCAGAACTTAGAAACAAGCTGAACTCCGCAATCCGAAACTATATGCTGTGGAAGACCATGTAGACGGAAGATATGTAGCAAAAAGTACTTCGCCGGCTGTGGAGCAGATGGAAGACCTGGTATAGGGATGAAAAACTCCTGGAAAAACTATCAAACACAACCCAAATGACCGAGTTATTATGGGATGGTGGCAGATCGGTGATAAAATCCATAGCGATGTGGGACCAGGGAGTCTCTGGAATGGGCAAAGGCTGTAAGAGTCCAGCAGGTTTCTGGCACAAGTGTCACAGGAAAGAACAAAATCTGAAACATCACGTTCTAGATGTGGCCACCAGTAATGCCGAGAGATTAGAAGTAAAGTCTTACGTACTCCAGGATGACCAGCCAAGTGCCAACAAAGAAGAATGACCCCATTTCAGAACCTTGCATCTCAATCTGGCAGGCACAAAGGATTTTCCAGGAGGAACTTTCTGAATATTGGCAGGAGTGTCAGAAATCAGGCGATCTGGAGGAATAATATGCCTAGGTGTGGAGTTCAAACCAATGATGTCTGAGGACCTGGAGAGAGCATCAGTTCTGATGTTCTTGCTGGCTGGATTTAAATTAATGTAGAAATTGAAACTAGAAAAGAACAAAGACCACCTTCCCTGGCGGGGATTCCATCGCTGAGCAGGCTGAAGGCACAGAAGATTCTTATGGTCTGAGTAGATGCTAACTGGATAAGAAGACCCTTGCAATAAATGTCGCCATTCTTCCAACGCAAGCTTGATAGCAAGGAGTTCTTGATCTCCAATGGAGTAGTTGCTCTCAGCAGATGAGAAAGTCTTGGGGAAAAAATACAAGTTACAGTTTTTCCCTTGGTGTTTTTCTGAGTAAGAACAGCACCTGCTCCAACAGATGAGGCATCAACCTCCAAGGCAAAAGGCTTCTCCAGATCAGGTCTTGAAAGCACGGGAGCAGAGGCAAAAGCAGACTTTAAAAGGGAGAAGGCCTGTTCGGCTTCAGGAGACCAAGTTTTGGGATTAAAGTATTTTTTAGTGAGGACCACAATCAGAGCAAACCAAAGAAAAGAAATGTGGAATGAATTGACGATAATAGTTAGTGAATCCCAAAAAGTGTTGAATAGTCTGTAGGCCAGAAGGACGAGGCCAATCCAATACTGCAGACAATTTATCTGGATCCATCTGCAGGCCTTGATTAGACACAATGTAGGCGAGAAACAGAAGACTAGACTTCTCAAATAGGTATTTCTCCAGTTTGGCATAGAGATGATTCTTCCAAAGGCGCTGAAGAACCTGACGAACATGTGAACGATGCTCCTCTAAGTTGGTAGAGAAGATCAAGATGTCATATAGGTACACAACAACACAGGTGTAGAGAAGATCTTGGAAGATATCATTGACAAATTCTTGAAAAACTTGAGGAGCATTGCAGGACCAAAAGGCATCACAAGATATTCAAAATGTCCATCACAGGTATTGAAGGCCATTTTCCATTCATCTCCCTCGTGGATATAAATAAGGTCATAAGCTCCCCACAAGTCCAACTTGGCTCCCTGGAGACGGTCAAAAAGTTCGGAGATCAGAGGAAGTGGATAACAATTTCTGACCGTGATCTTGTTAAGTCAATACATGGACAGAGAGAACCATCCTTCTTCCCCACAAAGAAGAAACCTCCTCCGGCAGGAAAAGATGACTTACGGATTAATCCTTTTAGGAGGTTCTCCTGGATATATTTAGTCATGGCTTGGGTCTCAGGAACCAATAGCAGGTAAATACTTCCATGAGGAGGTGTGGTTACAGGCTGTAAATCGATGGGGCAATAGTAAGGACGATGTGGAGGTAGAGTCTCGGCCTGTTTCTCACAGAATGATTCTGAGAAATCTTGGTAGGGTAGAGGCAGACCAGGCAAAGGAGGAAGACAAGAAACTTTAGGCTAGACTGGCCTAAGACAAAGATTTTGACAGAACTGTACCAAGCGAGTAATTTCTCCAGTTCTCCAATCAAGTTGCGGAGAATGACGTCGAAGCCAAGGAATACCAAGAAGAAGCTCTGAAGTACAGTGAGAAAGCACGTAGAATTCAATCTTTTCCTTATGCAAGACACCCACTTGCATGACGAGAGGCTCAGTACAGAATAGCACCTTACAGTTCAGATTTTGTCCATTAACAGAAGAGATGAATAAAGGCTTGGCTTGGTAACAGGAAGATGATATCTATGGACCAAAGAGACATCAATGAAGTCGCCTGCAGAACCAAAGTCTAAAAATGCAGTAGCAATGAATGAAGTCTTGACTGAAGTGTAGATTTGTGCTGAAATGGTCAAAGGAAGAAAGGTAGTATTCACACCTAGGGATGCCTCTCCAGGCTAGCACAATACAGGCACAAATTCTCACTGCATCGTTGAGATCTTTCTTGTTGCAACAAGCGAGAAAGATCCACTTGCATCAGGGGACTGTAGTGGCAGACGTTGGAACAGGGGTGCTAGGCGAGGATATCGCCGTGTTCGGGCAGGTTCTCTCTCCAAGCAAAGTTCTTCCTGCCTCTCAGCAAAACACACATCAGTACGTGTAGCTAAGTGGATAAGTTCAGTCAAGGAAGACGGAGGATCTAGTGCAGCGAGAGCATCTTTTACCCTGTTAGGCAGTCCCTTTTTGAAAGTTGCACATAAGGCCTAATCATTACACGCCAGTTCTGAGGCAAGAGTGCAGTATTGAACTGCGTAGTCACCAACGGAGGAATTCCCTTGGCAGAGATTCAGTAGAGCCATCTCAGCAGAAGAAGCAGGAGCGGGTTCCTCAAAGACACTGCGGAATTCAGCAAGAAAAGCTGTCAAGTTAGAGGATACCGGGTCACCGCAGTCCCAAAGAGGAGTAGCTCAGGCCAGGGCTTTTCTGGACAAGAGACTGATGACAAAGGCCACCTTATCTCATTCCCTCGAGAACTGGTCAGACATAAGCTCCAAATGCATGGAGCACTGTGTAACGAAGCCTCTACACCACTTGGAATCACCATCATACTTAGAGGGTAAAGGTAACAGAAGCTTGGACCCAGAAGACGCTGCAGGAACTGGTGGAGGAAGTGGAGCAGGTTGTGGTTGCTGCTGCATGGCTAATAACTGTTACATCATAGCAGACAATTGAGTACCGTATATATTCGAGTATAAGCCGAGTTTTTCAGCACAATTTTTCGTGCTGAAAACACCCCCCTCGACTTATACTCGAGTGAACTCCCCCACCCGCAGTGGTCTTCAACCTGCGGACCTCCAGAGGTTTCAAAACTACAACTCCCAGCAAGCCCGGGCAGCCATCGGGAGTTGTAGTTTTGAAACCTCCGGAGGTCCGCAGGTTGAAGACCACTGCGGCCTTCGACATCATCCAGCCCCCTCTCACCCCCCTTTAGTTCTGTACAGTACTCACCTCCGCTCGGCGCTGGTCCGGTGCAGCAGGACTGTCCGGAGAGGAGGTCGTCCGGTGGGATAGTGGTTCCGGGCTGCTATCTTCACCAGGGAGGCCTCTTCTAAGCGCTTCGGGCCCGGCCCCAGAATAGTCACGTTGCCTTGACAACGACGCAGAGGTATGTTCATTGCCAACGTACTTCTGCGTCATTGTCAAGGCAACGCCTCTATTCCGGGCCGGAAGCGCGGAGAAGAGGCGCCCCCGGTGAAGATAGCAGCCCGGAACCACTATCCCACCGGACCACCTCCTCACCGGACAGTCCTGCAGGACCGGACCAGCGCCGAGTGGAGGTGAGTACTCAGAACTAAAAGGGGGTGAGAGGGGGCTGGATGATGTTGAAGGCCGCAGTGGTCTTCAACCTGCGGACCTCCGGAGGTTTCAAAACTACAACTTCCAGCAAGCCCGGACAGCCGATGGCTGCCCGGGCTTGCTGGGAGTTGTAGTTTTGAAACCTCTGGAGGTCCGCAGGTTGAAGACCACTGAGGGCGGATGATGAGAAGAGGATGATGAAGGGGAGGTGTGGGATGATGACAAGAGGATGATGAAGGGGGGGGTGGGATGATGAAGGGGGGTGGGGATGATGACAAGGGGATGATGAAGGGGGGGTGTGGGATGATGACAAGAGGATGATGAAGGGGGGGGATGATGAAGGGGGGTGGGGATGATGACAAGAGGATGATGAAGGGGGGGTGGGATGATGAAGGGGGGTGGGGATGATGACAAGGGGATGATGAAGGGGGGGTGTGGGATGATGACAAGAGGATGATGAAGGGGGGGGTGGGATGATGAAGGGGGGTGGGGATGATGACAAGAGGATGATGAAGGGGGGGATGATAAAGGGGGGTGGGGATGATGACAAGGGGATGATGAAGGGGGGGTGTGGGATGATTACAAGGGGATGATGAAGGGGGGTGGGGATGATGACAAGGGGATGATGAAGGGGGGGTGGGGATGATGACAAGGGGATGATGAAGGGGGGATGTGTGGGATGATGACAAGGGGATGATGACAGGTGATGATGATGAGGGTCTGGATGATGACAGGCGGTGATGATGATGAGGATGTTAATGACGGGTCTGGATGATGACAGGGGGGGATGATGTATTTCCCACCCTAGGCTTATACTCGAGTCAATAACTTTTCCTGGAATTTTGGGTTGAAATTAGGGGTCTCGGCTTATACTCGGATCGGCTTATACTCGAGTATATACGGAGTTGCTGCGCCTGTCGGGCCAACAGACGAACCACAACAGAGGGAAGACTGCGACTTCTGGCAGAGGTACCTCAGTGGGATCCATGGCCAGATCTTACTGTAACACTCATGGTTAGAAGACAGGAACACTGGAGATAATGGATCCGCTGGAGCTGTGTGGCAGATGACGTGGGCCATACCAGGGAGCGGAGTCTAAGGTGCCGCTGGTTTTCCCAGAGCCCGCTGCAAAGCGTGACAATCTTTCTGCGGCAGGCGGCACCCAGGTCGCTACCCCTGGCACGACTCGACCACACAGGCGGCTGAGGAAATAAGAGGCAGAGGAGGAATACGCCAACTCGTAGTCAGGATAGCAGAAGGTCAGGGCGTGAGCGGCCAGAGCCCAGATTGTAACACAGGTCTGGAAGGACATTCCTCAGGAGACCATCTGCCTTCTCATAAGGAGCATGCCCAGGCATTTTAGGGAGGTCATACGGGCACGTGGAGGCCACACAAACTACCGAGCCTCATTTTGACTTGTTTTAAGGACATTACATCAAAGTTGGATCAGCCTGTAGTGTGGTTTTCCACTTTGATTTTGAGTGTGACTCCGTATCCAGACCTCCACAGGTTGATAAATTTGATTTTCATTGATAATTTTTGTGTGATTTTGTTGTCAGCACATTCAACTATGTAAATATGAAAGTATTTCATATGATTAGTTAATTAATTCAGCTCTAGGATGTGTTATCTTAGTGTTCCCTTTATTTTTTTCAGCAGTGTATTTTGTTACAGGCGTATGCTTTTTATGGCACAAATTTAGTGATTTTTTACTCCCTTTTCAAAGTACAATACAAAAATAGAACAAAATAGAAAAAAAAAAAACACTCTCCTACTATATAAGAACATTTATACTGTGTGTCAAAACATAATGGCAGCATGACTTGATATACATGTGTGAAATACTGACTTCTTGTTCCTAAAAAAGAATATGTTGAGTTTCTTAGAATGCTATACAATTATTATTATAATTATACATTTATTACATGTACATGTATATGACATATTTTGGTATTTAAAACTCCCTATCTATAAAATTAACGTACTTAAAGACTTAGCAAGACGCTTTCCCTCATTTGTTGTGTCCAGTGATCTGATGTCCCAATTGAGGTCCTGGATAAACCTGAACAGTCCCGTTTAAATAAATTAGATCAGTTTGATCATCAGTTCCCCTCTGGTGCTTTTCTGCTGCATTGAAGGGAAATTTAGCCAGATCACCAGATACATGTGATTCTCTTAAAGGGGTGCTCCACTGCTTGACATCTTATGCCTTTTTCAAAGGATAGAGAATAAGATGTTTGATCGTGAGGGTCCCGCTTCTGGGGCCCCCTGCAATCTCCCCCAGCACATTGCATTCTAAACAAACATTGGGTTCCTGCGGCAGTGGTCATGACGTCATGGTCATGCTCCCTCATGACATCATGTTACGCCCCCTCAATTCATGTCTATGGGAGGAGGCGTGTTGGCTGACGGCATGGCCGTAATGTCACGATCTTCGGCTCCAAACATTCTGAAAAAAATGTTCAGAACACTGGAGCACTGGACTACCCCTTTAAGGCTAAGTATCCACTTGTTTTTTTTCTGGCAGTTTTTGGAACACTGCCACTGCAGTATTTGAGCCAAAGCCAGAAGTGTATTCCAAAGTAATAGGGCATATAAAGGAAGGACTTACACTTCTCCTCCCTTATGGATCCACTTCTGACTTTGGCTCAAAAACTGCAGTGGCAGTTTTCCAAAAACTGCAAGAAAAAACAAAACAAATGGACACTTAGCCAAAAGAGAATTTGCAGTTTCTCCTCCTCCCTGTAAGTATTCTGCCTTTTATATGAGTATTATTTTGCTATGACACTTGTAATTTAGCTCTGGGAGGGTCCCATTTCTCTTGATCATCCTTGAGATGTTTCTACTCCTTGATTATAGTCTCATGTGATAAATTCAATTGTTTGGACATCATTTGGAAAGACACACCCCTGTATTTATTAGACCACACAACTGACAATGCATATCAGAGCAAAAACAAAGCTATGAGGAGGAAAGAACTTCCCATAGAGCTCAGGGACAGGATTGTATAGAGGCACAAATCTGGAGAAATATTTCGGCTGCACTTAAAGAGTACCTGTCACCACATAAAACTTTTAATATAGTGTTCATTGTGTAATTAGCAGACATTTTCCTATTCATTTGCTTTTAAAATTATCAACATAAACTCAAGAAGTGTTTTTCTGCACTGAGCTTGATTGACATCTGCACAGGGCCTCACTGAAAGCTGCAAAGAGCCTCATTAACCCCTTAACAACCACGGACGCACCAGGACATACATTTACGTCCTGAGAATGACCGCGAGCATCGGAGCAGTGCTCGCGTCATACACGGAAGGTTGCTAGCAGCAGCCGGGGACCCGCCGATCACGTGGATGTCTGCCATTAACCCCTCAGATGCCGTGATCTGCAGCAGTGAGGCATGTTAAAATAGATGATCGGATCGCCCGCAGCACTGCCGCGGGATCCGATTATCTGTAATGGCGGATGGAGGTCCCCTCACCTGCCTCCATCCATCTCCCGACGTCTCCTCCTCTGGTCTGAGTTTGAGCAGACCAGAGCAGAAGATAGCCCCTCCCTATGCATAGCACTGAACAGTATTGGCAATAAAAAGTTTGTTATAAATAGTCCCCTATGGGGACATAAAAAGTGTAAAAGAAGAAAAGTAGAAGAATTTAAAAATAAAAAGTAAAAAAAGTGAAACATTCACTCCCCCAATAAAAATAAAAATTGTCAGTTTTTTCCATTTTACCCCCAAAAAGCATAACTTGTTTTTATAAACATATTTGGTATCGCCATGTGCGTAAATGTCCGAAATATCAAAATATAATGTTAATTATTCCATAAGGGAAGGGCGTAAACGTAAAAAATAAAAAAAAGTTAAAAAATGCTGCTTTTTAACCCCCTGAGCCCGCTCTCGGTGTTAAAAACGGGGTCACGCCGTGACCCCGCATCACACCAGGTCGGTCCCGGCTGCTAATCATAGCCGGGACCCTGGGCTAACAGTGTGCGGCACCGATCCTTGTACCGCGCACTGTTAACCCTTCAAAAATAACCTGAAAACGAAAGTAAACGAAAGTAAATGCAGCTCAGTCGGGCTGATCGGGACATCGCGATAAAATCGCGATGTTCTGATCAGCTAGGACGCAGGCGGAGGTCTCCTTACCTGTGTCCGCGGTGTCCAATCGGGGTTTGATTGCTCCAAGCCTGAACTACAGGCATGAGCAATCGAGCCCCTATCTTGTTGATCCGTGCAGAGCTATGGCTCTGCAGGGATCAGCATAGGAAATCAGTGTGTGCAGTGCTATAGCGCCCTATGGGAGCTATAGCACTGCAAAAAAAAAGTGAAAAAAAAAGTTAACAAAGGTCATTTAACCCCTTCCCTAATAAAAGCTCAAATCACCCCCCTTTTCCCATAAAAAAAACCTGTAAATAAAAATAAACATATGTGGTATCGCCGCGTGCGTAAATGTCCGAACTATAAAAATATATCATTAATTAAACAGCACTGTCAATGGCGTACGCGCAAAAAAAATCCAAAGTCCAAAATAACATATTATTGGTCGCTTTTTATATCATGAAAAAATGAATAAAAAGCGATCAAAAATTGTACCGCTAAAAACGTCAGATCACGGCGCAAAAAAAGAGCCCTCATCCTGACCCATACGCAGAAAAATAAAAAAGCTATAGGGGTCAGAAGATGACAATTTTAAACGTATAAATTTCCGTGCATGTAGTTATGATTTTTTCCAGAAGTACGACAAAATCAAACCGATATAAGTAGGGTATCATTTTAATCGAATGGACCTACAGAATAATGATCAGGTGTCATTTTTACTGAAAGATTTACTGCATAGAAACGGAAGCCCCCAAAAGTTACAAAATGGCGTTTTTTCTTCAATTTCGTCGCACAATGATTTCTTTTCCGTTTCACTGTAGATATTTGGGTAAAATGACTGATGTCACTGCAAAGTAGAATTGGTGGCGCAAAAAATAGGCCATCATATGGATTTTTAGGTGCAAAATTGAAAGGGTTATGATTTTTAAAAGGTGAGGAGGAAAAAACGAAAGTGCAAAAACCGAAAACCCCTCAGTCCTTAAGGGGTTAAACACATTTTATTCCCAAAAAAAGTTAAGCGGTACAAAAATATGAAAGTATCTAGCCATGGGTATTATTTTAATTGTATTGACTCACAGAATAAAGAACACGTAATTTTTACCATCAAGTGTACAGTGTGAAAACGAAACCCTCCAAAATTAGCAAAATTGTGGTTTTCATTTAAATTTCCTCCCTAAATACAAATTTCATAGGTTTCAATGCAAAGTACAATTGGTCATGCAAAAAAAAGCCCTTATATGGGTCTGTAGATGGAAATATAAAAGAGTTATGGATTTTAGAAGGCTAGGAGGAAAAAACGAAAATGCAAAGGTTAAAATGGGCTTGGTCCTTAAGGGGTTAAAAGCTGCAAGGAACCTTACTGAAACATGCATAGAGCCTCACTGAAACATGCAAAGTGCCTCACTGAAGCATGCACAGAGCTTGAGGTCTCCTATTCTTCACAGCACTGCAACGATTCTTCAGTGATGCCATGCTTGCTGTGAAACGTCCACTTTTTCCTGCAAGATTGCACTATGTGAGCAAGAATAAAGGTATGATACAGAGGTTTTTAAAGCTCTGAATATTTTTTTTTAGGGTGGGAGGAATGTTAGGAGTAGTTAGGGAACATAGCCTGAGTTAGTTTAGAAATGTTTATTTGGTCACAGGTACTTTTTAAAGTTGCCAAGAGAACAGTGGCACCAACATGTTTAAATGCAATTATTTGTGAGTGAGGTTCCTATTAATATCTATTTATAAAGAGTAGTGTTAGGAGTAAGCATGATGTCTTGGGAAGAGGCAGAGTTCTGGAAGTTGTCAGTAGGGAAACTAGATGATGTGCAAGGAACAGCACCATGCTAGAGGATTTTTATTTATGCACCATCAAGGCAGCTCTTTCCAGTTAATGTTTACCCCTTGCATCTGTAAAGAGACTTTAAAACATTTGGGAGGGTGGGTGGTGGGGACCCCTGCTCAGCCATGCAGGTGTCATTAACAGGTATTTATACTAATGATTATTTTGTAATTGCCTTCTACTTATAATTGTGGACAACTTGGTATATAATGGATACAAGTGATGCTTAGGGAAGTAGGCTTTTTGTTCATTGTGATATGCTGGGTCCTAGTTAAATTTTCTGGTACAAATTACTTGGCCCAGTGTGAGTGTCTAATTTGCTTGGGATTTATTTTATAGGAGAAAGAAATGGGGCTAGGGTCTGTCTTGTATAGGCTATAACAGTTTAGCTCGAGCAAAGCTTGGGGATGGTCCCTTGGACACTGTTAGACTGCCGATTTCCATAATCTCCCCATCTATAAGCCCCCAAACTGTAATAATGCCCCCCTTGGTGCAGGATTGGAAAGGTTAGTAGGTATATAAAGTAGATATGTGTGGAGGCCCAGTACAGGAGTTGCCCTCCAGTACCCCTTTTTTCCGTCCTGTGTGGCGGACTCTATGTCAATGCCCCCTGGGTCCACCTCCATTCTATAGACCCTAAATGTTTGAAGGTGTAACCAGGGAAGGTGTCAGTGACCAGGTGACATGTGGATGACCTATGGGAGTCCTCCAAATTAGCTAGCTAGTTCAGTCTAGAGTCTGCAGTCTAAGTCTAAGCTGAGGAGCAGTACAGCTGTCCTAACGGAGACCAAGGCCCAACCCACCAGACATGCTTCCATCAAAGTCAAAACCTGGTAAGCAACCACAGGGGACAAGTCTAGTCAGTCATAGTAAATTCTAAAGTCAGCGTGGGATTGCATTATTCAGTCCACTACAAGGCCCATCGAGCCCTCAAGTCTCCTAAAGTCACTGGTCATCTCCTTGGGCCTAACTGAGCTGTAAAGACTATAACACCTGTCTGCCTCAGTAAAGCTTCCGCTGTTCCGTGACCTTGCATCGTAGTGATTATTTGCCCCGTGCCTGGCCCAGGAACCAGCGGCTATACCTCGGGTGGTGTAGAGGATAACCACGCTCTGACATCACAAACACAAGGGGTTAATGCCATCTTCCCCTAGGGTAATAACATCTGCCCTTCATCAACACCCTCACCACATATGCTCCCCACAGTAAGGTGGTAGTTCCTCCATTTTGTAGGTACGTCCAACAGTACTTAGACTGTTCTCTGATTAAAGTGTCACTCCAGTCAAAAATATTATTCTATTAAGGACATTAGCACAGTGAAACTAAACATCCACCCTGCTCCCCGTTTCACCTGTGGCTCCTTTCCTCTGCTATTCACCTGGCTCCTGTCCTGGCTCTCTGCCTTATGACCAGCCGTTTCACAAAGGGGTTTGTGTGTGAAACGGAATTCACTTTCTCAATTTAAGTCTATGAGACGCTGACTCACATAGAATAACCGACTTCTGCTTCACACATAAACTTTTGTGTGAAACGGCTGGTCACAATGCAGAGCTCCAGGACTGGAATCAGTTAAATAGCAGAGGAACAGAGCCGTGTGGTGAGGCTGGGGCCAGATGGCTTATTATCCTTACCCTGCTAATGTCTTCACAGAATGATATTTTTGGCCAGTTTTCCTTCAAGTGATATAAAGTCGCAACAAAGTCAGGAGGCCAACATTGTTGAAAAAAAGCTGTAGTTTTATTCCACCAAAAATCACCAATTTGACATTGGTAACCAAAGTGCCTTTCCAAAGCATTCTCAAGCTTTTTACACAACCTGGGCATCCTGATTTTGCATTGGCATCTGGTTTTGTCACTTACAAGGCAGACAGTGTCCTGTGCTGGCTCTCCTTCCATATAATGTTAGTTTCCCTATTAGGTAATCCTCCCCCCATAGGCAGGTATGCATTGAGGTAGGTAGCCCCTCCAATAGGTAAATACATCCTTAAGTTGACCAATCCCTCCTCCAATGGGTTACTACATCTGTAGGCAGCCAGGTGGGTACGTATCTAGCTAGGTAGATAGCTAAGTAGGTAGATAACCAGGTAGATATGTAGCTAGCTAGGTCAATAGCCGGGTAGATAGGTAGCAGTTAGGTAGGTAGCCAAGAAGGTAGTCAAGATAGTAGTTATCTATCTAGGTAAATATCTAGGTAAATAGCCAGGTGGTAGGTAGCCAGGTAGGTAGATAGCCAAGAAGGTAGACAGGTAAGGAGATTAGGTAGATTACCAGGTAGGTAGCAGGTAGTTAGTTTGTTAGCTAGCTATTTAGGAAGGTAGCTAAGTGGGCAGATGGGGCCCAGGGCAGCTCATAGTAGGGCCAGGCCTGCTCATACAGCAACATGTAAGACAAAAAACTTAACACTGGATCTCAAAGGAAAAATGTTTACCCATTCTGAAAGCTGAAATTTGTTATGTCAATAAGTGTAACGCCGGCGGTTGGCGTCCGCCGACGTGTACCACGATCCACCTTCATCCGGGGACAAGCAGCACGCACGACTCCGCTTTCTCGCTGCAGACTGAGAACTGTGACTTCTGCATCTGCTCCTGTTCCTGATGCTTCCAGCAGAGGTTGCACTGGCTCAGTTGCTCTGAAGATCCGTCACGCCCATGATCCAGCCCTCTCACCAATCACATTGTAGTTCCTGCCATATAAGGAGCCTCTGAACTTCCAGTCTTTGCCTGATCTTCTTGTGTATATTCCTAGAGCTAAGGCACCTGCTACCTGACCAGCTGTATCCTGTTTATTGACCATGGCCTGTTCCTGACCTACAACTCTGATACTTCCACTGTTCCTGTTTTGCCACTCCTTGATTGATTCAGACTGTCTGACCATTCTATTGCTGTGGAAGCTGCTACTTCTCCAACACCTGAACACTTACAGCTCTGCTACATCTTGCTTTTCCAGGTTCCCAAACCTGGTGCTCACGAGCACCATCTAGTGTCTGCCTGCTCCTTCTGCTGTGATCTCTACTTCCAGAGTTCCTGATCTACTGAAGCCAGTTGTCACAAACCGAGGCCACCTCCACCATCAGGATTTGGCTAAAAAGAACTTGGTAAGTGACACAGAGGGTTCACATCCCGTGGAGCATTATAGTATGATCAGGCCATGAACCCTGCTGGCAAGCCCCAGTCTGCAGTGCAAGGACTATATCAGCAACTGCAACATCAAAGTGATTGCCAGAAGCAACTGCTGCAGATAATGAACACAATCTCTACCCGTCTGGATGCTCTGCATGCAGCTTTTCCAGCTGCACCAGAAGTCCCAACAACTCTTGTGGTTCCCGTAGCATAGTGTTCCCAACATGGCGGATCCAGCTTTCAGTTACCATTGCCTCCTCGCTACAATGAAGATCCAAAGTCCCTCCGTTGATTTCTGAACCAGTGCATGAGCCACTTTGAACTGCAGAGTGACAAGTTCCGGTCTAAACGAGCGAAGGTAGCATTCATTGTCTCGCTACTTTTGGGAGAGGCTCTAGCCTGGGCAAATCCTATATGGGAACGTAGCGGTCCTGAGACTACAAGCCTACTGACTTTTCTGTCTATTTTCTGCACTGTGATTGAAGAACCAGGCTGTTCCTCGTCTGCTGCCTCAGCTCTCTTCCGCCTCAGACAAGGCTCCATGACTACAGGACAATCCAGTTTCGCACCTTGGCTGCTGAGTTGTCCTGGAATGATGAGGCCCAGCAAGCTGTCTTCTGGGAGGGTCTCAGTGACTGCATTAAGGACGAGCTCACTGGAAGGGACTTTCCTGTCTCTCTGGACTCTCTAGTCACCCTGGCTACGCGCATTGATGTATGTTTCCAGGAGTGGTTTTCTCAAGCCACCAGAGCGAAGAGAATTCCAACACTTGCTCCAGTTTTTCAGAAGCCTGTTCAGACTGTTCCTGCGATACCGTCTGAAGAGCCAATGAAGGTGGAACATCTAAAGCTTACAGATTTGGAGCGTCAAAGACGTCAAGCAGAAAACTTATGTCTGTACTGTGGCGGAAAAGGTCACATAGTCCGTACCTGTCCCCAGAAGGCGGAAAATTTCAGCACCTAGGTTCATTGGGAAAAGTGACCCTAGAAGAAAATGACAACTCTCCCAAACGTCTGGTTTCAGTGGTCCTGTCCTTTGGCAAGTCTAGTGTTCCTGTATCTGCTTTATTGGATTCTGGCACTGTACCAGATACCTACCACTTGTCTGGTGAAGCCAGTAATTGCAACTATTGTAAATGGACCTATACAGTATGTGACCACTCCAATCAAGTTGCAAGTTGGGGTGCTTCACTCTGAGGAGATCCCCTTCTACGTTCTGCCTGACTCCATTGATTCTGTACTTCTGGGACTGCCCTGGCTCCGAGAGCATGCTCCTGTCCTGGATTGGAACACTGGGAGTATCCTTCATTGGGGACCTCAATGCCATACTACCTGCCTTTCTGAGGTTCGCCCAACATCTCCTCTTCTGATGCCCACAAGTCGGTCTGGCTTTCCCCCGCAATATGCGGTGTATGCAGATGTACTCTGCAAGAAAAAAGTTGAGACTCTGGCACCCCATTTCGACCTTATGATTGCCCGATTGACTTACTCCCTGGGACTTCTCCCGCATGAGGAAGAGTCTACCCACTGTCTTTACCCTAGACTCAGTCTATGTCTGAATACGTTAAAGAAAACCTTGAGAAGGGGTTTATCCGAAAGTTCACTTCTCCGGCAGGAGCCGGCTTCTTCTTCGTGGCAAAGAAAGATGGCTTTTTGCGACCATGCATAGACTATCATGGACTAAATATGATTACTGTAAAGAATAAGTATCCTCTGCCACTAATCTCTGAATTTTAGTGCCCGGATGTTTAACAAGCTGGATCTGCGAGGGGTATGTAACCTGATCCAAATTTGTGAAGGCGACGACTGGAAGACAGCTTTCAACACTTGTGATGGCCATTATGAATACTTGATCATGCCCTTCGGCCTCTGTAATGCACTAGAAGTCTTCCAGGAATTTGTGATTGATATCTTCAGAGATCTGCTGTATTCCTGCGTAGTTGTGTACCTGGGTGACATCTTAATCTACTCCCCTGACTTGTCCACTCACAGAAAACAGGGGCGTCAAGTTCTACAGTGACTGAGGGAGAATAGACTGTATGCTAAATTCGAGAAATGTATCTTCAAACACTCTTCTTTGCCCTTCCTGGGATACTTCATCTCTGACTCCGGTTTGCGGATGGATCCAGACAAAATTTCTGCTGTCCTGAATTGTCCTTGTCCTCAGGGTCTCCATGCAATTCAAAGATTCCTCGGTTTCGCCAACTTCTACAGGCAGTTCATCCCTAACTTCTCCTCTCTCACTGCTCCTCTATTTCTGCCCTGACTAAGAAGGGAGTGGATGCTAAAAAGTGGACCTCTGAGGTGGAATTTGCCTTCTTGCAATAAGACTGTTTTGCTGCTTCACCAGTTCTTCATGATACTAACACTTCCAAACTATTCTTTCTTGAAGTGGACACTTTCTCTGTTGGTGCTGGATCAGTTCTGTTGCAGAAAAATCCTAAAGGAAGATTTATGAGTTGTGTTTTTTTCTCTAAACTTTTTTCTTCTGCAGAGAGAAACTACATCGTTGGCGATAGACAGCTGTGAGCTGTCAAGATGGCCTTAGAAGACTGGCAATATCTCCTGGAAGGGGAACTGTATCCAGTGATAATCTATACTGACCACAAAAATCTTACTTATTTACAGTCTGCACAGTGTCTGAGTCCTCGACAGGCCCAGTGGGCACTCTTCTTTGCCAGATTTAACTTCCTTCTGCATTTTAAGCCTGCATACAAGAATGTGAAGGCGGATGCCCTTTCCCATTCTTTTGATTCCACAGACCAGTGTGAAGAACCTCAACACATTTTGGATCCTGTACGGTTGGTGTGTGTGGCTCCTATCTAAGTAAGAGACATTCCTTCGGGAGAAATCATTGTCCCATCAGCCAAGATGGGTGTTACGCCGAGCGCTCCGGGTCCCTGCTCCTCCCCGGAGCGCTCGCGGCGTTCCTCTCTCTGCAGCGCTCCAGTCAGACCCGCTGACCGGGAGCGCTGCACTGACACTGCCGGCGGGGATGCGATTTGCATAGCGGGACGCGCCCGCTCGCGAATCGCATCTCAAGTCACTCACCTGTCCCGGTCCCCAGCTGTCACGTCCTGGCACGCACGGCTCCGCTCCTTAGGGCGCGCGCATGCCAGCTCTCTAAGATTTAAAGGGCCAGTGCACCAATGATTGGTGCCTGGCCCAATCAGTCTAATTAGCTTCCACCTGTGCACTTCCCTATATAACCTCACTTCCCCTTCCCTTCCTTGCCGGATCTTGTTGCCATTGTGCCAGTGAAAGCGTTCATTGTATGTCCCAAGCCAGTGTTCCAGACCTCTTGCCGTTGCCCCTGACTACGATCCTTGCTGCCTGCCCTGACCTTCTGCTATGTCCGACCTTGCTCTTGCCTAATCCCTTGTACCGCGCCTATCTCAGCAGACAGAGAGGTTGAGCCATTACCGGTGGATACGACCTGGTTGCTACCGCCGCTGCAAGACCATCCCGCTTTGCGGCGGGCTCTGGTGAATACCAGTAGCAACTTAGAACCGGTCCACCGGTACAGTCCACGCCAATCCCTCTCTGACACAGAGGATCCACCTCCAGCCTGCCGAATCCTGACAGTAGATCCGGCCATGGATCCCGCTGAGGTCCCGCTGCCAGTTGTCGCTGACCTTACCACGGTGGTCGCCCAGCAGTCGCAACAGATAGCGCAACAAGGCCATCAGCTGTCTCAACTGACTGTTATGCTACAACAGCTTCTACCCCAGCTTCAGCAACCATCTCCTCCGCCAGCTCCTGCACCTCCTCCGCAGCGAGTGGCCGCATCCAGCCTCCGCTTATCTCTGCCGGACAAATTCGATGGGGACTCTAGACTTTGCCGTGGTTTTCTCTCGCAATGTTCCCTGCATTTGGAGATGATGTCGGACCAATTTCCAACTGAACGGTCGAAGGTGGCTTTCGTGGTTAGTCTCCTGTCTGGGAAAGCCCTGTCATAGGCCACACCGCTCTGGGACCGCAATGATCCTGTCACTGCCACTGTACAGTCCTTCTTCGCTGAGGTTCAAAGTGTCTTCGAGGAACCAGCCCCAGCTTCTTCTGCCGAGACTGCCCTGCTGAACCTGGTCCAGGGTAATTCTTCTGTTGGCGAGTACGCCATCCAATTCCGTACCCTCGCCTCTGAATTATCTTGGAATAATGAGGCCCTCTGCGCGACCTTCAAAAAAGGCCTATGCAGTAACATCAAAGATGTGCTGGCCGCACGAGAAATCCCTGCCAACCTGCATGAACGTATTCATTTGGCCACCCACATTGACATGCGCTTTTCCGAAAGACGCCAGGAGCTCCGTCAGGATATGGACTTTGTTCGCACTAGGCGGTTTCTCTCCCCGGCTCCTCTCTTCTCTGGTCCGCTGCAATCTGTTCCTGTGCCTTCTGCCGTGGAGGCTATGCAAGTAGACCGGTCTCGCCTGACACCACAAGAGAGGACACGCCGTCGCAATGAGAACCTATACCTGTACTGTGCCAGTACCGAACACTTCCTGAAGGATTGTCCTATCCGTCCTCCACGTCAGGAAAGACGCACTCCGATTCCGCACAAAGGTGAGACAGCTCTAGGTGTGAACTCTGCTTCTCCACGTCTTACTGTGTCTGTGCGGATTTCTTCTTCTAACTCTTCCTTCTCAGCTGTGGCCTTCTTGGATTCTGGATCTGCAGGAAATTTTATTTTGGCCTCTTTCGTTAACAGGTTCAACATCCCAGTGACCAGTCTCCCAGACCTCTCTACATCGCTTCAGTTAATGGAGAAAGATTGGACTGTACTGTGCGCTACCGCACAGAACCCCTGTTAATGTGCATTGGACCTCATCACGAAAAAATAGAATTTCTAGTCCTCTCTAACTGCACTTCTAAAATTCTTCTCGGATTGCCTTGGCTCCAACGCCATTCCCCTACCCTTGACTGGACCACCGGGGAGCTCAAGAGCTGGGGTGCTTCTTGCCACAAAAAATGCCTCACGTCTGCTCCCAGTCCCGTTAGTCAAACCTCAGTGTCTCCTCCTATACCTGGTCTCCCCAAGGCCTATCAGGACTATACCAAGGTTTTTTGCAATAAACGAGCAGAGATTTTGCCTCCTCATAGCCCCCGTCCTGGTAACACTCTGCCCCGTGCCAAGCTTCACCCTCTGCCCCCCCTCCCCATTCCCACTCCTTCTGGACTGCCTGCCTTTGATGAGTTTACCCAGGACTTCTCTGTCTTCCAGAAGGAAACTCTAGAATCGCTCCCAATGTCCTCGTCCCATGTGAAGCGACAACCGGACAAAAAGAGGGGGAGACCTAAGGGGGGGTACTGTTACGCCGAGTGCTCCGGGTCCCTGCTCCTCCCCGGAGCGCTCGCGGCGTTCCTCTCTCTGCAGCGCCCCGGTCAGACCCGCTGACCGGGAGCGCTGCACTGACAATGCCGGCGGGGATGCGATTTGCATAGCGGGACGTGCCCGCTCGCGAATCGCATCCCAAGTCACTCACCTGTCCCGATCCCCGGCTGTCACGTCCTGGCACTCGCGGCTCCGCTCCTTAGGGCGCGCGCGCGCCAGCTCTCTAAGATTTAAAGGGCCAGTGCACCAATGATTGGTGCCTGGCCCAATCAGTCTAATTAGCTTCCACTTGTGCACTTCCCTATATAACCTCACTTCCCCTTCCCTTCCTTGCCGGATCTTATTGCCATTGTGCCAGTGAAAGCGTTCATTGTATGTCCCAAGCTAGTGTTCCAGACCTCTTGCCGTTGCCCCTGACTACGATCCTTGCTGAATGCCCTGACCTTCTGCTACGTCCGACCTTGCTCTTGCCTAATCCCTTGTACCGCGCCTATCTCAGCAGACAGAGAGGTTGAGCCGTTACCGGTGGATACAACCTGGGTTGCTACCGCCGCTGCAAGACCATCCCGCTTTGCGGCGGGCTCTGGTGAATACCAGTAGCAACTTAGAACCGGTCCACCGGTATGGTCCACGCCAATCCCTCTCTGACACAGAGGATCCACCTCCAGCCTGCCGAATCCTGACACTGGGGAGCGTAAGACTCTAGACCTTGTGAGTCATCATTACTGGTGGCCCACTCACCCTAAAGTTGTTTGTGAGTTCATGGCTGCCTGTTGCTTCTGCGCCCGCAACAAGTCTTCAAAAACCAAACATTCCTGAAGTTCCCTGGAAGCACATCGCTATGGACTTTATTAGTGATCTTCCGCTCTCTGCTGGCTGTTCTACTATCTGGGTGGTGGTTGACAGATTTTACAAGATGGCACATTTCATTCCACTTCCTAGACTACCGTCTGCAAGTCATCTGGCTCATCTATTTGTGGAGCACATATTCCGTTTGCATGGCATATTGTCTCTGAGTGTGGAGTACAATTCACTTCCTGTTTCTGGCATGCTCTATGTGGACTACTTGAAGTCAAACTGGACTTCCCTTCTGCATATCATTCACAGACCAATGGGCAAGTGGAATGTGTGAATCAGATCCTGGAGAATTATCTGCAACATTACATCTCTGTACAGAATGATAACTGGGTTTGTCTTTGGCCTTGGGCAGAATTCTCCTATGACAGCCATACTGGAGAATCTACGGGGGCTTCTCCTTTCCACATTGTGTATGGCCTTTCCACATTGTGTTCTCCTTTGCCTATGTCTGCAAGTTATGTGGTTCCTGCTTCCAATTCCTCTTACAGAGACTTTATCAACATGTGAAACCAAACCAAAGTCGCCATCTCTCAGGCAGTGTCTCGTATGAAAAAGAAAGCTGATATAAGGCTAAGAATGCCTCCTCCAAAGTTTGGCTTTCCTCCCGGAATATCCGAATGAAGATACCATGCTACAAATTTACTCCTCTGTTCTTGGGTCCGTTTAAGGTTTTGGAGTGAATACATCCTGTTTTCTACAAGCTCCGTTTACCTCCTTCTTTCCTAATACCCAACTCCTTTCATGTTTCTCTGCTGAAGCCTTTGATCCTGAAATCAAATCTTTTCCCTCTACTTCTGTACCTGCAGGTGAAGAGTCTAAATTTGAAATCAAAGACATCCTCGATTACAAGAATGTGGGTGGGAGGAGATTTTTTCTTGTAGATTGGAAGAACTATGGTCCTGAAGAGTGTTCTTGGGAACCTGAGGAGAATATTAATGCCCCAAGTCTTCTTAGGAAATTCTTCCAGCATGTCAGGACAAAGAAGAGGGTATGTGAGGGGGGGGGGGGTACTGTAATGCCGGCGGTTGGCATTCACCAACATGTACCTCGATCCACCGTGTACCTTGTAGTATGCACGACTCCGCTTTCCGTTGCAGACTGAGAACTGTGACTTCTGCATCTGCTCCTGTTCCTGATGCTTCCAGCAGAGGTCGCACTGGGTTAGTTGCTCTGAAGATCTGTGCACTCCCATGATCCAGCCCTTTCACCAATCACACTCTAGTTCCTGCCATATAAGGAGCCTCTGAACTTCCAGCCTTTGACTGATCTTCTTGTGTATATTCCTTAAGCTAAGGCACCTGCTACCTGACCTGTTGTATCCTGTTTATTGACCATGGCCTGTTCCTGACCTACAACTCTGATACTTCCACTGTTCCTGTTTTGCCACTCCTGGATTGATTCAGACTGTCTGACCATTCTATTGCTGTGGGAGCTGCTACTTCTCCAACACTTGAACACTTACAGCTCTGCAACATCTTGCTGTTCCAGGTTCCAAGACCTGGTGCTCACCAGCGCTATCTAGCGTCAGTCTACTACTTCTGCGGTGATCTCTACGTCCAGAGTTCCCTATCTACTGAAGCCAGCTGTCACAAACCGAGGCCGCTTCCACCATCAGGATTTTGATAAATGGAGCGTTACAATAAGACATTTGTGGAAGGAATATTACAATTTTTATGCTACTGTCAGGGGTTAAATCTCAACTTCTCACTTTAGTTAGCACCTAATTGGTTGCAGCCTCAAGGTTATACTTTTTAAAGTATGTCAGAAAAACACTAAAGTTGTCTATGGGCCACAAATGTTAAAAAAAAAAAAAGCAAAATGTATGGCATGCAGTGTGTAATTTTTTAATAGTCTTCTAAGTTTCATATTATATTTAATAACCATAGTAACCATATGAGAAAATATAAGAGTTGCTTTCTTCTAATTTATTTTAAAACGATTATATGACATACTATAGTAAATAAGATACATGCTGCAGTTTATTGTGTGTTGTGTTCAAATAGGGTTAACAATTGTGCTACTAATACATAAAATCTAATTTTAGAGCAATACTGTCGTGTATGATAAATGATCAGATTTTGTATTATTGTATTAATCATAGGACTGTTATTAACATGTCATTATGTGCACGTGAATAGTTAACTGTTTTATTTGCAGAAGTGCTTTACACATAAAGCCTAATGTGCATTTCAAGTCATTTGCGCTCTCAAGCCAATATAGGAAATCTCCAGTTGCTGAAGTTAATAGTAACGTAAGTACATACCTATTATAATTACCTCTATTATGTGTGCATATTCACTATCTTCCTTTTGGCATGCAGGGCATTGGTAATGGATTTTTCAGATAAATAGCAAAATAATAAAAATACAAATATTGGCTGCAAGCGCAATTTACATCAAATATTAACTATGCAATTTCATATGTTAATGTGCATGTTAATTTTACAATTTATTAACTGCTATTCATGTGTTTTATGTATTAAAATATTGTTTACTATGCCTCCATGCAAAAACTGTACCGATCATCTATTTGCATTCTTCTTAATATGCTTTTATTGAACACACAAGGTAAGATATTCAAAAACCACTGTAATTTATGTTCCAGCGATATTAATCAATTTTTTCACACATTTTCAAAGGACTCTTGCGCTGCTTTGAAAATATGTAAGAGTTCATTTTCATGACTTCATGATATTTTTTTTTGCGACAAAATAGCTGAGATTGGCACCAAATTTTTTGGTAAATCAATGAAAATTCGGGCTGGAGCATCTGACATAATATTCCATGATTACCAGTGCTCATACAAGCGATAACTGTATGAATAATAAAACAAGTCCAGAGATTAAATTAAATGTGAGTGCAGGTGCAGTGAACATATCATTTATTATATATTGTTTTACAATTTCCTATAATAATTATAATTTTTTTCAATAATTGATTCAATGACACCTTTTTCCCAAAACAACAAAAGAAAAAAAAAAAAAAGTGCACAAAAAAATACAACCTTTTGTGTGATTTGTACACTATCAAGGAGCTGGTGTGATTTTTTTTTTATGTAAAATGCACTCTCAGTCCTTTGAATAAATCATGTAAAACATGAAATTTACATAACCACGCCTACCTTTGTAAAACTGGAGTGACTAGTGTAAACCTTGGATCATTCTCATGTAAATTCTCATGTACACTTTGAATATCTGATGGAAACTGTCTGGAAAAGCAACATTTTTGGCATGAAGAGTTTTGAATATCTCCCCCACAATATTTTCTTTTTAACAGTTTGCAAGCAGAAAAGCGATCAACAGAGAGCAGGGAGAAACTGTAAGGAGGTTGCTGCATGTGGGTTACAGAAATGTACAGTAAGTTATGTATCTTGACACATAGCAGTAAATCCGCACAAAGTGGAGAAATTGTATCAGATGGGCAGAGCCAAGAGGGTAGTCCTTCCAAAGAAAAATCTGTTTCTGTGCAGTAGGTCCATTTACAGAAAGAGTTATGTTCTGTATTGGTAATACTAAGTAGAAGTTTTACAAGAAATATTCCAGTGGGGTACTCAATTGCAGCTAAGAAGTCCATCTTGATATCAGTCATAGAAATAAGGGATAGGTAGGTGCAGTGTTACAATTTATGTTTTTCCCCACAGGTTGAAAATAAGGGTGTACCCAGAATATAATCCACATTAGCAGAACATAGCCTGTGTTGAGCGAAAATAATGATGTTCAACAGTGAGGAGGTAGGGCCTAAGGAGGAGATTTATCAGAGCCTGTGCAGAGGAAATGTTGACCAGTTACCTATAGCAACCGATCAGATTGCTTCTTGTATTTTCTAAAAGGTCTCTGAAAACTAAAAGAAGCTGGTTGCTATGGTCAACTGGTCAATTTTTTTCTTTGTACAGATTTTGATAAATCTCCCTCTAAGTCTTACCAAGTAGTCTTACCAATTAGGGTGGTCAAGTGGTCATTATGGTAGAACATATTTCAATGGTGTAGCACAGTGCTGGAATTTAATTCTCCTCCCACTCGCTTTGGTCAAGTTATGTGGCATGGCACAAATCTGCATCCAGGCAATTCAATGCACATATATATCCAATGTGTAGTCTTTTAAAAGGGGTTCCCACAGAAAAATTTGCAGGTAGTCTGCTAATAGAGGGACAGTTTCTTTAGACTAAAATGGGAAAATTGGTCATGGAAAAATTCTGTCTAACGATATGTTCCCACAGCATAAAATTTGGTGTTGCATTTTATTTTACATGCGTATTATCAGAAAAAATGCGCCAGTATGCAAAAAACTATTGTAGCTGCCTTTTTGTGATAACAGAAGAAAACAGAGGCGTAAAATAAAACATGCTAGCACATTTTATGCTGTGTGAACATACCCTAAATGGATGAGGGGGAGTGGAGGTCAAAGTGGTGGTCTTTTCAGGAGGTTTCACTGTATAAGGTATGTAATTTTCTTATGAATATGGTTTGAAAAACTATGTTTTGCTTTTTAACCCCTTAACGACACAGGACGTATATTTACATCCTGCGCCGGCTAAGCGATATGAAGCGGGGTTGCGCTGCGACCCCTTCATCACATCGCGTCGGTCCCGGCGCTCATCAATGGCCGGGACCCGCGGCTAATACCACACATCGCCGATCGCGCAATGTGCGGTATTACCCCTTTAGAAGCAGCGGTCAAAGCTTCTAAAGTGAAAGTGAAATCGCGGCGTCCCAAACAGCTTACAGGACACCGGGAGGGCCCTTACCTGCCTCCTCGGTGTCCGATCGACGAATGACTGCTCCGTGCCTGAGATCCAGGCAGGAGCAGTCAAGCGCCGATAACACTGATAACAGGCATGTTAATACACACCAGTGATCCGTGTAAGAGATCAGTGTGTGCAGTGTTATAGTAAAAAAAAAGTGTTAATAAAGGTAATTTAACCCCTTCCCTAATAAAAGTTTGAATCACCCCCCTTTTCCCATAAAAAAAATAAAACAGTGTAAATAAAAATAAACATATGTGGTATCGCCACGTGTGTAAATGTCCAAACTATAAAAATATATTGTTAATTAAACCACACGGTCAATGGCGTACGCGCAAAAAAATTCCAAAGTCCAAAAAAGGGTATTTTGGTCACTTTTTACACCATTAAAAATGAATAAAAAGTGATCAAAAAGTCCGATCAAAACAAAAATCATACCGATAAAAACTTCAGATCACGGCGCAAAAAACGGCGCATATCACCCTGTACGTGGAAAAATAAAAAAGTTATAGGGGTCAGAAGATGACATTTTTAAACGTATAAATTTTCCTGCATGTAGTTATGATTTTTTCCAGAAGTACGACAAAATCACACCTATATAAGTAGGGTATCATTTAAACCGTATGGACATACAGAATAAAGATAACGTGTCATTTTTACCGATATATGCACTGTGTACAAACGGAAGCCCTCAAAAGTTACAACATGGAGTTTTTTTTTCGATTTTGTCGCACAATTTTTTTTACGTTTCGCCGTGAATTTTTGGGTAAAATGACTAATGTCACTGCAAAGTAGAATTGGTGACGCAAAAAATAAGCCATAATATGGATTTTTAGGTGGAAAATTTAAAGGGTTATGATTTTTAAAAGGTAAAGAGGAAAAAATGAAAGTGCAAAAACGGAAAAACCCTGAGTCATTAAGGGGTTAATGTTTGTTTGTCAAGAAAATGTTAAACAATATAATAATTGTTTTTGTAAATGTTCAAGAGGAATCTGTTACTTAAAGGGGTATTCCAGAAAAAACATTTTTTTTATATCAACTGGCTTCAGAAAGTTAAACAGATTTGTAAATTACTTCTATTAAAAAATCTTAATCCTTTCAATAATTATCAGCTGATGAAGTTGAGTTGTTGTTTTCTGTCTGGCAGCAGTGCTCTCTGCTGACATCTCTGCTTGTCTCGGGAACTGCGCAGAGTAGAAGAGGTTTGCTATGGGGATTTGCTTCTAAACTGGGTGGTTCCCGAGACACGTGTCATCATAGAGCACTTAGACTCAACTTCAGCAGCTCATAAGTACTGAAAGGATTAATATTTTTTTAATAGAAGTAATTTACAAATCTTTTAAACTTTCTGGAGCCAGTTGATATATATATATATAAAAGTGTTTTCCTGGGTAACCCCTTTCATTCTGAATTGTATTTTTATTTAAAAAAAAGTTTACACTTGAGAATGTATTCATAATATAGAGATTTATTTAAAATGTAAAAATCCAAGGAAAGATAGATATGACTGTAAGGTTTTCAATTACTGATGCCAAGAGGATTACATTTGAAGATTTTCTATGGCTTACCCACCATTGGGGATTTTTATATACAGTATCTGGTTTTGGATATCTGTTAAATAATCCTTTTATTTTTCTGGGAGAACATTTCTATATTTTTGGATGTCAAAATGTTCTCTTTACTGTCAAGTAGCAGCAATAAACATAAAAGTGAATACAACTCTATAAAAATATTATTAGCAAAACATCTTTAAGATGTCACACAAATAGACATGCAACTACAATTTTGTTTCACTACCATTCTTTTTCTTTACAGAATACATTTTACTGAGTCAACATCTTACTCTAGCGATCTGGTACTTTATAATGTTGAGGTAATATAAGTTGCTACATAAACTCTACACTAAAAAAAATTGAAATGTATTTACATAGAATTACTTAGCATCATAAAGGAACACTTTTTGTAATATTGAACATGACTATTCTAGTTTAAATTGTTCATGATAGTAAAATATAATAACATTTTGAAACAAATGCAATCCAATGTACAATGAGATCTATAAATTCGAATACAACATTTCTCCAATGAAATAAAAAAGGAATACGAGCTCTAAACCTATTGAACAGACTAGAATATATTTAAACTTATGCATTTGTAATTGTATTTTGTTGTTTTATTTCTAAAATATTGTTGTCCTGCAATACATTAGTATAATGATTTAATTCTAATATTAGTCAAAACATTAAAACAACCACATGTCAAATATTGTGTAGACCTCTAGGGAATAAATGCACGGGTGCACTCTGTAAAAACAAACAATTCGAAATCAGCTTTAAGGAGAAATTATTGAATACTTCTTTATTCTTAAAGTATATCATAAAAGCATAGCACACACAGGTGAGTGATATAATGTCCATTTTTATGCATTTTGTATTTTCTGCTTTGGGTCCTGTTTAGACATTAGGTTTTTTCTGAACAGATGCTCTCTGGGATGGGAAGAGTTAACCTTCTTGACTTCAGCACTGGTAGGATATATAAAACATCTTCAGGTGCTGTTCTGTGCTGGTCATTAGACCTGTATTCAGGCCATGTTGGCTTGACGTTCAATATGTCTATCTGAGCACATATCCTGAGTTTTAACCATGGTTATATGTCCTGTTTGACATATAGATTTTAGCCTGCTTTGTTTGCGTACTTTGTCGGGTTTTTAATATTTCTTGTATTTGTTCTGCATTTGCTTTGTGTTACCTTAGTCTGTATTCACACTGTGCATTATGTCAGTCCAGTTTTGACCTTGTTTGATCCTGCAACTTCGAGGATAGAATCCTGTTCTGAGCCTTGTGCCTTATGCTATCAAGGAGTGAGTTAATCTTGTGCCCGATATTCGCGATAAAATTTCGCTATTCGAATATTTGCGCTCAACACTACTAAACATATTAAATATAGCATGCCACTCTGCCTTTTTTTTCTATTCTGCCCAATGCCTCTGGTATTAACCTGTTGGGGATGGAGGGCATACCTGTACGCCCTTCGTCCACTCCCGTTCTATAACGCGGTGCTGTAACGGGTCGGGCCCAGCCTCTAACAACGGCCGGGACCCATGGTTAATAGTGCGCGGCACTGATCGTGGTGCCACGCGCTTTTAACCCTTTAGATGCGGCATTCAAAGTTGAACGCCGTGTCTAAAGTGAAAGTAAATTAATGCCGGTTAGCTCAGTGCGCTGTTTGGGATTGCCGCGGCGAAATCGCCGCATCCCGAACAGCTGTAGGACAGCAGGAAGGTCCCTACCTGAGATCCAGGCATGAGCAGTCAAGCGGCAGAATCATAGATCAGTGTGTGCAGTGTTATAGTCCCCTATGGGAGCTATAACATTGCAAAAAAAAAGGTTAAAAAAATTGTAAATGAAGATCATCTAACCCCTTCTCTAATAAAAGTTTGAATCACCCCCCCCTTTTCCCATAAAAAAAACAGTGTAAATAAAAATAAACATATGTGGTATCGCTGCGTGCAGAAATGTCCGAATTATAAAAATATATTGTTAAAATTAAACCGCATGGTCAATGGTGTACGTGCAAAGTCCAAAGTCCAAGATAGCGTATTTTTGGTCACTTTTATATATCACGAAAAAAAAAAATGATCAGAAAGTCCAATCAATACATAACAATAGCGCTAAAAACTTTATATCACAGCACCAAAAAATAAGCCCGCGGAAAAATAAAAAAGCTATATGAAGATGACAATTTTAAACGTGTACATTTTCCTGCATGTAGCTATGATTTTTTCCAGATGTACAACAAAATCAAACCTATATAAGTAGGGTATCATTTTAATTGTATGGACCTACAGAATAAAGAGAAGGTGTCACTTTAAGGGTACGTTCCCACACGGCGTATACGGTGCGTATTTTACGCAGGTAAATACGCAATGTTTATGAATTTTTCACACTTGCGTTTTATGCTAATTTTTACGCATCTGCGTATTTTATGCAGATGCGTATTTAACGCAGCTAAGTCGCATGACCCAAATAACCTTGTACTTGCCTGTGAACAATAAAGTCTTGTTCTCCTGACCTTTCATTCCTAAAAAAAGGTGGGAAAGTACTCAGCTTTTCCCAATTAAAGCAATCAATGATTTTCCTTGTCTTTTTGAGCCAGTTGTTCTGTGCTTTGGTGAAAGTCTGTACCATGCCTGGTAGTGGACCATTACGTTTGCGCCGGCCATACTTGAGGGTGTTTGTCATGTTAATTATCATGATTATTCGCCGACTGCGCCACCCAAATCTGGTAAATGTCATATTATACCTTAATTACCTGTGTTTTTGTCTAATTAATGTGGTTTGCTTGTGTGTGCCAGGAAGTTCCGCATTCTATTTACACCTCTTTCTTCGATATTGAACCTTTGCAGAATGGTGGTGTTTTTTTACAAACTGTCCTCTTAAGAAGTTGCATTGTTGGCCATAGCAACCTTTTATTGAATTTTTTATTCAATGATGCCACTATATGGTGTCTCAAATATGCTTGTTCATGGAACAGTGTTTTATCATACCGAGTAGCTTAATAAAAAGTGGTACTCTGGTGTGTTAACAATGTGTTATTCCTAATTTTTTGTAATTTTTTTTTTTTTTGTCTTTTTAACTTGATATGTCTGAATGTTAATCCTTCCTGAAAATATGTTTTGTTTTTTACCTCAAATTGTGTATTGAACATTTTGAATAGTTTATTCCTGTATGACTAGAGTGCTATGTGATTCAACCTCTTTCGCTGTCAGGTAGTGTGTAGCTGTGAGGTGTATTTTTGAGCTGATTCTGCTTCTCCTGTGGCCCTTTTTGTACCTTGTCTGAAAATGTAGATGTTTAGACCATTTATTTTTAATTTTGTTTAGGCTTAATTTTGATTTTTGTACCTTGCGTAACATCCTATGGCAATATGTGTCTGTTCATTCTTTATTTTTCCTTGATTTGCCTTCCTTACATACTAGGAGCCCCGTAGACGACGATTCTGGGTGCATCCATTCCTTCAGGATCGCTTGTCCAAAGGTTTTCTTTCAGTGGTGTTTCAAGATTTGAGAAGGTGCATATTTTTAACCACTCATTGTATATTGTTTGTTTTCTGCTCATTAAAACATGGAGTAATTATTCTTTTTTACGTTCAAGGGATGAGGTTAAATTTAAAAATTATTGCCGACTTTCTATGTCGATGTTTGATCAACTTTTTGAATTTATCAAAGCTGATTTGACTATGACCACTACCTGTATGCGGAAGCCAATTTCACCCGAGGATCGTTTGCTCATCACCTTGCGGTAAGTCCTCTTTGTTTTTAGACAGTATATACATTGTTTAGTTAAGGTGTGTGTGGTTGGCAATCATTGCACAATTTGGCCATAACTAGGGATGCACCGATATATCGGCGGCCGATACATATCGGCCGAAAATAGCTGTTTCGGGGAAATGCCGAAACAACTAAAAATGTCCCGATAATGAGCCACCTCCCCTGCCAGCCCACAGCACAAGTTGCAAACACTGCCAGTGGCAGAGGCACTCGTGGGCGGTGCAGAGGGGGCCGGCCGCAACATCTGGGGGGGTGCGCTCTCCGGGATAGGAATACTTCTTTTTATGTGCCCGGGCCGGCTCCCGTGTATGGCTGCAGGCAGGGGCCGGCCAGAGCATATAAAACCTAATACTGTATATTAAAAACCAGGGGGCCTTCAGCTGTTGTGAAACTACAACTCCCAGCATGCTTGGACCGGCAAAGTCTGTCCAGACATGCTGGGAGTTGTAGTTTCACAACAGCTGGAGGCCCCCTGGTTTTTAGTACACAGTATTAGTTTTTATATGCTCTGGCCGGCCCCTGCCTGCAGCCACACACGGGAGCCGGCCCGGGCACATAAAAAGAAGTATTCCTAATCCTATCCCGGACATCCCTGTGTCCCGAAAAATCTTTTCGGGACATAAGGATGTCTGCCGGTCACTCACCATTCCCCGGGGTCCTCCTGCGATCCTCCTTCGGTCCTTCGCGTCTCCGCCTCCATGGTCGTACGCACGGGACGTCACTGACGTCCCGTGCGTACAACCATAGAGACGCAGGATCGTCGGAGGAGAACGCACGCCGGCCGGGGCCTGGTAAGTGACCGCGTCATCTTGTTCAGTGTTCCGGTCACCGCTCCCCCGGTCCCAGCACCTACTGCTATGGTCCATAGGCCATAGCAGTACATGGTGACCCCGGCCCGGAGGAGCGGTGACCGGAACACTGTGGGGGCAGCAGTACAGACATACAGCCTCCAGCCGTACACTATATATGGCTGGAAGCTGTATGTCTGTGGGGTGGGGGGAAGCTGCCTACTATTGTGGGGAAGCTGCCTATTAATGTGGGGGAGCTGCCTATTAATGTGGGGGAACTACCGACCTAATGTGGGGGAGCTGGCAATCTAATGTGGGGGAATCTAATGAGCAGAGCGCTGCATTTTACCAGAAGATGGGGAGAAGTCATTTTCGGTTTCGGAATCTGTTTCGGCCGGACATTTTTTTTTTATTTCGTTTTCGTTTCGGTTCTGAAATTTCTATTTCGGTGCACCTCTAGCCATAACCTCTTTTATGTAATTTAATTGTAGAATGTTGCATATATTAATTGTAAGTCTATGAGGGACCATTATTCTTTATTGATGTTTTAAAATGTGTTTGCTTACACTATGTTTACAAAGAAGAAGAAATGGTGATGATTAGCTAACTAATTGTTATTTTTCTTTTTGTTTTTCAGATTTTTAGCCACAGGAGAGAGCTATGCATCCCTGCACCTTCAATTCAGGGTTGGTGTTTCGACCATCTCCAGAATTGTAAGGAGTACATGCAGCGTGATCTGGCAGAAATTGCAGCCCACTGAGATGCCGTGCCCATCCGAGGAGACTTGGTTACAGGTTGCAGCAGGCTTTCAAACTGTAGCCAATTTTCCAAACTGCATAGGGGCAGTTGATGGCAAACATATCAGGGTGCAGCAGCCACCGCACTCAGGCACTCACTTTTATAACTATAAAAAATATTTTTCGATTGTCCTGATGGTGGTGGCTGATGCTCACTCTCGATTTGTTGCCATTGATGTTGGCAACTATGGCAGTAGTGGAGATTCTCGGGTGAGGCAAGTATCAGCAATTGGTAGGCAAATTCTTCGAGATTGTGTCACGCTCCCAGCTGCCAGACCTCTTCCGGGTTCCACAGTTGATGTTCCCTTTGTGATGGTATCGGATGAGGCTTTTCCATTATTGCCCAACCTGCTGCGCCCATATGCCCAAAGAGAACTTGATGCTCGCCGGAGGATTTTTAATTATAGGCTGGCACGGGCACGTAGAGTTGTGGAATGCGCCTTTGGAATAATGAGTAGTCAGTGGAGGGTCCTGAATACTGCAATCCGTTTGGATGTGAACACAGTTGATATTGTGGTGAAGGCTTGCTGTGTGCTTCACAACTTCAATCGCAATAACATCCACGATGGAGATGTGTTGATGCCACCATCAAGCCTTCACACACATATCAACTGGGGTTCTCAACCTAACCCCAGCGGAACGCAGATTCGGGATTTCTTTGCTGACTATTTTATTAGTCCACAAGGTGCCGTGCCCTGGCAATACTCCTGTGCCGGTGGTGAGCAAACCAGGGTGATGGAATCCAGGACCAGCTAATAGTGTTTGAAAACAGCATGCAAATTACACTTTGAAAAGTCTAAAGGCAAGATGATAATAAACTGTGTGAAGAACACTCTTGCCAAGGTGTCTAAAGTGTGAAATTACCCCCATAGAATCGTTATTTCCGTGTCCTACCTGATGGGTTTTTAAAAAAAAAATTTTTTACAATGCCAAAATGTGTACTTATTGTTTAATTATGTTGTTAAAATGTAAAATGTTAATTATTTGCTATATTTTACACATGCTCTAATGATATTTTTGTTAATAAATATATAGTAAAAAGTATGTTCATTTAATTTCTTTGTAACAAAATATGTATTATGTACTGTGTTGCTGGCAAAATACTTTTTCGCCAATATCTGCTTTACATTTTTTTTACTTTTTCAGTTTTACCTTCCATTAAAAATTAAATTTTTAATTTTTTAACAAACATATACGACATTATCAAACATAATTACTAAATTTCCAAAATTTTTAGTTGTTAAATAAGTTTATTTAAAAAAAAAACAATACTCTCAATTTTAACATAGAATTAGGTCATAAAGTGCAATCATAAATATTACATACAAGTAAAGAGAGTGAAATACAAATTGGCATACACATCTTAACATAAATAAATGAAAGTGTCACTTTGGTCGTACCCATGTTCAAACATCGACAAAACATATAGGCTAAGATGACTCAATGCAGGTGTCTTTACATTGTGAGCAATAGCAAACTCAAATTCAGCACCCCTACCATCAAGGGCACGTATCAAGCATTGTTATGTGCCTGTTGTATATCGATGCAGGGGACCTAGGATCATGACATCACCAAACAAACCACTCAATGTCAGCCTATGTGAGGGGGTGTTAAGTCTGTCATGCACACTCAAATAGAATACCTTTTGAGTGTGCAAGGCATGACATAATGATTGTGCAGGTGCGTGTTATCATGATCATATGACACATGCATCGTGCCTTATCATTAACATTGTCATAGCTAACTCCCAGCACTATATGTTAATGGTGCTGCTGTAGAGTTTGCGTTGGGTCTCAGCGGTGACAAATATACAATCACACATCTCATCCACTAGCCTTTTTTGGTTGGATCCTCATTTTCTTAGACGTGCAAAGCCATCAAATAAGGAAATCAACTATTTACCCAACACTATATTTATAAATAATCTGCAGGGAAAATGTGGTCATGTAATGTAAGCCTACACTGACAAAATCCCCCTTTTTGTTGGATTTTAAAAGGTGATATTGTGTGTTATCACTAATGAAGGCATATTTTGTTAAAATGTGTTGTCTCCTAACAGCATTATAAATCAATTCAAACATTGGCTACCTGTTTGGTTTTCAGCAAAGCCTCCCTTTTTCTTAGCAACATACACACAAAAGTGCAATTGTGTGGTTTCTAACAAATTAACCCAATCAAACATGTAAAATGCCCAAACATTATGGCCAGAATGCAATTTTTTGGGTCTAACACTAAGGGTCTTGTGTCACTGCCAACTTGTGCCACTATTAAGATTTGTGTGTGACAAAAGGCATAAAAAGACACTACCATCCAAAATCCCTTTTTCACATAAAAAATTGTATCACAAGCATCACAGTACCATAACTTGAAAAAGAATAAATTACCTTACTGTACCAACCATGTTAACACACAAAGTTAACCATTAACATATATGAAATAGCCACAAGCACTCTCCATGTCATGTAACCACACATTTGGCCCCAAATAATCATTTTAGAAATAAAACAACGGCTCAACAAACAAGCCAAAGTCACAATGGACCCCTCCAATTTTTTTTAAAATTAAAAACAAATAAAAAAAGCAATCCTGCTAATTTTTTAGAAATTGCCACAGGAATGACAGTTAGTGAGCCTAGGTAAACAAAAAACCTCACTTATCTCACAACTTATTCATTTTGCAAGCATGGCCCACAATTTGTGTATAAAAAAAAGGAATATTTTTCTGTATTTTGGCCTACATATATACACTAACTGCTGTTATTAAGAAAAACCATGCACCAACACAGCTCACTTTTCTGTGGCAAAATTTTCAGAATATTTCCCAAACATTGCTGCATGTCTAGGGGCCCTAATAATTAGCGAAAATAACAAAAACATACCTGTGCAACGTAACCACAAATTACACATTAATGTCATGTCATTTCAAACTGAAAAGCCATATAAAAAAATAAACATTGTCGCTACAATGCCTGATATACTGGTGGCGAAGCATCAGGTGATGTAACATTGTCTGATGGCTGCGAACTTGACCGATTTGTTGGACAGTATGAAAAAGCAGGTAAGTGGTCAGAATCTGGGGGACTAAAGTCCAACATTTGGCGAAAACTAGAACATCTGCCTAAATTTAAAGATACATGAGACGGTTCTCTTATTGAGGCTGGGCAGGAAGAAGGCTGGGACAACATGTGAGGTTGATCCTCAGAGGAGGAAAGAGTGGCACTTGATTGTGGGGCTACATGGGGTGCAGAGTGAATCGACTGGCATCTACTTTGTTTAAGCTTATTTAGCTCTGTTATTATTTCTAAGTTAGTGGGAATCGGATTAGGGGAATTAAAAATTTCAACTACTTCAAACAGAATAGGAACACAGTGCCACTGGCGGCCAACTGGCAGCTTACGAAGGCGAGAAGCCAAGGTACATGCCAAATGGTCCCACTCATCCTCCTTTTCAACTCTCTGCAGCATAGACAGAGCCTCAAACTCAAAATTTTGCCTGTTAACATTGAAACCCCCTTCACGTGATTGGTGTCTGCCTCTCTGCAAATTTGCCCGAATATGGCTAGTTGAAGGGCCACCCGAAGCCGCTTGATTGCTTTCCAAAGGAGGGTCATCTTCTGTATTAATCATGGATGGTGAAGAGTCTAGGGTAATGGTTTCTTCATCTTCAGGTTGATTGGTATCACCAACATTACCACTAGATCTAAAATGAGAACATTTGAAATTATTTTAATTGTTGGCAAATGTTAAAAACAAAACCCAAACCCCCCAAACCAAAAAAATATGCGCAATAAAAAATTGCGCACGCTAGATAACAAAAAATCCATTAACAAAAATGTAACTACTGATAAAGAAGACAAGTGATGTAAGTGTTTAAAAAATAAAAAATAAAAACTTACGGCCGAAGCTCTCTTCCAGAGCGTAAAAATAACAGGGACTCATAGTAGGCAAAGCGTCTGCGACTGATAGGGGATGAACCACTCTGTTCTTTAGCATTTTCATAGCGTCGAAACTGGTCCCTCAAAGACCGCCAACGGTTTTTAACATCTTCACCTACAAATGCAATTCTCTAATTTAATAAATATATATATATATATATATATATATATAGAGAGAGAGAGAGAGAGAGAGAGAGAGAGAGAGAGAGAGAGAGAGAGAGAGAGAGAGAGAGAGAGAGAGAACAAAAAGCGGTTGGAGCACACAAAATAGGTGAAAAAAATAGTGGTAGCTTTAATCCATTATAAATACAAATGCAATATATATATATATATATATATATATATATATATATTTTTTTTTTTTTTTAAACATATGTAAATATATATATAGAGAGAAAGCGCAAGATATATATATATATATATATATATATATATATATATGGAATTTTTTATATATATCTCTATCTATATATATATATAGAGAGAGAGAGACAGAGAGAGAAATAGATAGAAAGAGAGAGAGATAAAAAAAGAGCTCTCTCTCTCTCTCTCTCTATATATATATATATATATGTATATATATATATATATATATATATATATATATATATATGTCACGATGCCGGCTGGCAGGAGGTGGATCCTCTGTGCCAGAGAGGGATGGGCGAGGACCGCGCTAGTGGACCGGTTCTAAGCCACTACAGGTTTTCACCAGAGCCCGCCGCAAAGCGGGATGGTCTTGCTGCGGCGGTAGTGACCAGGTCGTATCCACTAGCAACGGCTCACCTCTCTGACTGCTGAAGATACTGAAGATAGGCGAGGTACAAGGGAGTAGGCAGAAGCAAGGTCGGACGTAGCAGAAGGTCGAGGCAGGCAGCAAGGATCGTAGTCAGGGGCAACGGCAGGAGGTCAGGAACACGGGCTAGGAACAGACAAGGGAACGCTTTCACTAGGCACTAAGGCAACAAGATCCGGCCAGGGAGTGCAGGGGAAGTGAGGTAATATAGGGAAGTACACAGGTGATCACACTAATTGGTAATTGGGAAGATTGGGCCAGGCACCAACATTGGTGCACTGGCCCTTTAAATTGCAGAGACCCGGCGCGCGCGCGCCCTAGGGAGCGGGGCCGCGCGCGCCGGGACAGGACCGACGGAGAGCGAGTCAGGTACGGGGACCGGGGTGCGCATCGCGAGCGGGCGCCACCCGCATCGCGAATCGCATCCCGGCTGGAGGCGGTACCGCAGCGCACCCGGTCAGTGGATCTGACCGGGGCGCTGCAGCAACGAGGATGAGGCGAGCGCTCCGGGGAGGAACGGGGACCCGGAGCGCTCGGCGTAACAGTACCCCCCCCCTTGGGTCTCCCCCTCTTCTTGGGGCCAAAGAACCTGAGGAAAAAAAAGTCAATTTTTCCGTGATGAGGTCCGATGCACATTAGGAGGGGTTCTGTGCGGAAACGCATGAGACAGTCCAATCTTTTATTGTTAATACAATAGATGTAGAGGGGTCTGGCGAGACTGGTCACAGGGACGTAGAACCTGTTGATAAGAGAGGCCAAAAAATTTTTTCCTGCAGATCCGGAATCCAAGGAGACCATAGTAGAGAAGGAGAAGGTAGAGGCAGATATCCGCACAGGCACAGTAAGGCGTGGAGAAGCAGAGTTGACATCAAGAACTGTGTCACCTTTGTGCGGAGTCAGCGTACGTCTTTCCAGGCGGGGAGGACGGATAGGACAATCCTTCAGGAAGTGTTCGGTACCGGCATAGTACAGGCAAAGATTCTCCATG